>NC_138347.1:150721503-152135670 GCF_046562875.1 Panthera onca | reverse complement strand
GACGCAAGGATTCAGGGGATGAGCCTTATAAAGTGATTAGTGCCATGCCTGGCTGGCAGAAAGCACTCAGTGAATGTTAGCTATTTTTAGTACCATTACTGAGGATAAATTCCCAATTCCTGAGTAGAGCTCACAAGGGCCCCCGTGACTGTGACCTTGGCTTTAGCTTCTGCTCTTCCCTCCCTCACACCATGAGACCCAAACGGGTCGCTGAACTGAATTTGTGTTGTCTCACAAATCGGCACTGGGTGGCTGGTCCTGATGGCTAGACTGTAGCTCCTTCATCTAGAAAACTCCTATGCATCCTTCAAAACCCATGTGGAAGGTTATTTTTGTTAGATAATCTTGACTCTTCCGGCTGGAAGATAATCAGCCCTCTTTCAGGTGAGCAAGGGGGCTCACTCCTGTCGTTACACACCTTTCCGATAACCTTCCCATGGGTGAGCGGGAACTAGCCTCCTGTGAGCAGAACGGAGACTGCCCCTGACCTCTGTCCCAGGACGTTCCCAGGACTCCCTTCTTGGGTTGCTGGGGCACCAGCCTCCTCTGCTCCACAACTGTCAGCTGTCTCTGATGCTTCCCACCACTGCGAGCTCAGTCTTCATGCTGAGTGAGTCAATCCTGGAACTTTTCCAGAGCAGCTCTGAGCACCACACAGAGACAGGCCAAGCACCTCAGAGGCACAGCAGCTGCCCCCACCACCCTGGGCTGAATGCTGGTTCTCGGCACTCCAGAGCCCCTTCCCTGTCTGCTCAGATCCTCTTTGGTCAGTCCTACGTCCTTCTGGCCCCCAGGAAGTGGCTCTCAAGGAATCTTCACCCCAGGTGGTGCGCCAAATTCACGGACTCTCTAGACGACCTTGGGTAAGTCCTTGGCCCACCGTCAGCCTCAGTTTCCCCCTGTACAATGTGGCAGTGATGACAGGATTAGATTAAAACTTCAACGAGGCTCACTGCAGCACAGAGCTGGACCTTCTAGCATAAAATCTGTGTTCCACGGTCTGGCTGTGCCCTGACCCTCCCCTTCCGATGCTCCTGTGACTGCGGCATGGTCTCAGCTATCAGCCTGTGCCACCCTCATTCCGCCTTCCAGCTCCATTACCACCCACTCACGTGCACCTGCCCAATTCCAACTGGGAGGAGTTGAGGGCGAGGAGATGGGAGTTGAGGACAGCAGTACCCAGGGCTGGGCTCCCAGTGGCCTGGGCCTCTGCTACTCAGGGTCCCCGTAGATCCTGAGGGGTTTGACGGGAAGCAGGGAGAAGGCTGAGGTGCTGCAGCGCGGTGGGGTCATATGGTGTGTCTGTCTCCACTGAGCTGTCCAGGCTCACGGAGGAAGGTGACGAGGGTCTCAGCAGGAGCTGGGGGGATGGAATGCCAGCCCAGGACCCCAAGAGGAGACGGATCCTGCCCTCCTGGGACTGGTCTCGGGGCTCTCAGGAGAGAAGACTGACTCCTGCCCCAACCTCAGTCATGGCTTCCTGATTCATCTGTGCACCGGCCTCCAACAGGTGTTTGCAAGGCGGGCCTATGCCCGGGGCCTCGTCCCCAGCATCCCCCCCCCCCACCAGCACTCTCCACATCTCTGGCCTCCACAAGGCTAGGCACCACGACTTCCTCCCGGTGCCACCAAAGACGATCAAATAACGCAGAGAATGAGAGCCGCCTCCCTCCCGTCAGGGCGAGTGGACCTGCCCAGGTCAGAGCGAGGAGGGCAGAGAACTCTCGCCAGTCCCAGCGCACAGAGATCTCCTCTGTTGAGGCCACAAGGAGTTCTTCCCTCCTTCAAGGCACACAGAGACCAGATGCGGCCCCGTTGGGGCGTCAGAGGGCACAGAGATCTCTTCGTGGTCGGAGCGCGCAGAGAGACAGGACACACATATAAATCTCTGCCGCCTCAGGGCGCAGAGATCTTTCCCAGGTCAGGACGGGCAGAGATCTCGTCCCAGAGAAGATACCCTCAGAGGACGGCTCGGCGGGGCCCAGAGAGAGGGGGTGATTGGCCCCCTCCCCCATCCCCAGCCCTGCTCGGTCGGCTCCCCGGCTCTCTGGAACCACACTCACTGCGCGCCTAGTCGCCGCTCTGACCTTGGGGTCTCCGGCCTCGGGAATCCGGGTCCCAATCCCAGACCCTCCCCGAGCCTGCGCCAGGGTCGGCCGGGAAGCCGGGGCCGCGGCTCCTCCTCCCCCCCCCGGCCCTCGACAGCGCACCGGGAAACCCGGAAGGAAAGGGATGAGGAGGGGGCGCAAGGCGATTACAGACGCCCCCCTCCACCGCCCCCCCCCGGGGGTCCCCTCCAGCCCGGCAGATCTGCACCCTTTCTTCTCCCGCCTCCCAGCCTCGGGGGGCAGCGATGGGGGAGGGAACTGCCGGGCGCACCCGGGGCAGGGGAGGGGGTGCGCAGGGGCTGGAGGGTCCGACCCTCGGGGAGGAAAGTTGGGCGGCGGCAGGCGGAGGGGGCTCCGGCCGGGCCGGGGCTCCCGGGCGCGGGGGCGCTCGCTCACCTGCTGGTCCCCCGGCCCGGGCCCCGGGATGGGCGGCTGAGGCTCGGCGCGGACTCGGCTCGGCGCGGGGCTCGGGGCACTGGGCGCAGGCTCAGCGGCCCCGGGGGCGCGATCCCCGCATCCCACGGGCGCCGCCGCCGTCTCGGCTCCGCCGCTCCGCTCGGGCTCCGGGGCTCGGCGGGCGGCGCGGGCTCGGGCTGGGGGCGGGGTCGGGGGCGGGCCCCGCCTGGGCTCGGCCTGGGGCTTGGGGCCCCGGGCTGGCTCCGCCCCAGAGCGACGCGCCCCGGACTCCGCACGTGGCGCTCCGCCCGCTCAGAGGGTGAACCCCTGGGCGCCCGCCGGGGCGCACACCCCCACGCTGCCCCGGGGGGGGGGGGGGCGGCCCGGCCGCAGACCGCCGCCCACGCGGACACGGACAGGCACACGCAGACGCGGGCACACGCTGGGGTGCACGCTCACCGACCCCGGGACGCTTCGCCACATGCAGCCACCCACGCGGACGGGGACGGGCACACGCCGGCACGCACCGGCGGATACACACAGGCATCGCCACCGACCTGGGGACCCCACGAGGGATACTCAGCCCCCTGGACAGGGACGTACCCTGATGCGGCCTCACGACACACGCGGACGCACTGGACACACGCACACCTGCGCAGTGAGAGAGACACGCACCGACACACAGACACCCACATGGACATTGGCAGACACACTCTGATGAACTCAGCGACAGGCGACTCGGAGACGCACATCCCCTGACACGCTGCCGCGGAGGCGCACACGCTCACACGGGGATCACACTGGCCCGCAGAAGCACGGGCAGCACCCAGTTCCGCACGGTACCAGACGCCTGCACCGACACACAGACACACGCAGACCAGAGACAGGGACACAAGCAACAAATAGACAGACACCCACACATGCTCACGTACGCCCACCTCGTTGGGGCACACGCAACCTGCACCTCGACACACACACACACACACACACACACACACACACACACACTCAAACGTGGGGACACTGAGTTAGACACTGCCTCTCACACACGGACGGAGACTACCCTGCAAACTAGGGCTTGGGCACCCGGGCTGACCCATAGGGACACATGCCCGGGAACACACGCCTGTTTAAAACAAGACAGGCTACGAGCTCTTTCCCAAAGGCCGGTAAGATAATTGGAAGGGATGATGCTTTGTGCCGTGCAGTGACCACTGCCCAGAGCTGTCACAGGAGTGCAGGAGCGCGGACACACACACACAGGCACACAAGCACACACATGCACGCACACACGCACACACGCACAGCCTTTGTCTTCTTTATCAGTAGCATTTTACTTTCCTGACTTTAAAGCTGCTCTTGGAGGGCAAAACGGGTCCTGGTGTCTCAGAAAGCACCAAGGTGCTGGGTCTGAGAGTTCAGAGGCTGTGACCTGCCCCTCCACGGGGATATTGGACAGGTCACCCTGAGGCCATTGTCCCTTTGGGACCTGCGTGTGGGGTTCCAGGTGTCCCCTGGTGCCTTCTATATATACTGAGGAGCTATTCCTGCTTTCAGGACGGCTAGACCAGGGTGGGGGGATCGGTGAGGAAGTCTGTCTGCAGGAAAGTTTAGGACACAGGACACTTTCTGGGCCTGGATTGGGTAGGATGGCTCCTCGCCAGACAGATGAATCACAAACAGCCTGCCGGCTTCTAGCCCCCTGACGGGCCTCAGGTTGGCCAGCATCTCCCACTAGCGGTCAGAGCGGGAAGTGCAGGCCGTGTCAACGGCAGCCGGGGGCGCGGGACCCACCGCCTTCCCTGAGCTCTCACCTCCCAGGCGGGAGGAGAGGGCTGTACAATGAGGGTCCTCCCGAGGTTTTCCACCACCGGCTTCTAGACCCCAGAAGGCAGATCGGAACTTACAAATGGGCATTGGGCCAAGCAGGAGACTGAGCTGGAGCGGAGGCTGCTGGGGCGGGCGAGAGGGGGTGGGGGGATCGTTAGAAAGGTCCTTTGCTTCAGCTGCATGTCGCAGACTGGAGTATTCTGAGTCTTAGCGCTGGGCATTTGGATGGTGCGCGGGAGAGGTAGGTTAAGGCATGAATCTAGACGCGCCACAGTTGTAAACGAGGGGAGAGAAGCCCAGGGGAGGGAGGAATCAGAATTCTGACCACGTGGAGATTCAGCTAACACATCTAGTGGTCTGAGAGGGCCCGCAGGGGGTCAGGAAAGGGCACAGGCCTGGGACCTTCTACAAGGAGCCCTTGCCAAGATCTGGGGCGACTTTCTTTTCTTGCCGGGACCCCATTTAATTAAAGCAGGAACATACGGTCAGGAGTCTGAGAACAATCAAAGTTTTTAAGACTAGTGTTTCCTTATTCCATCCCCCCTCCCCCACTTCTGGTTCAAAAGTTAAGGGCACTGGAGTCGAGCACCGGGTCAAGACTCTTCTCCTGTATTACTTCCTGTTAGTTCTTCCCTTTGCTGCCATCATCACGTCGTTCCCTGGCCCACACAGTTTCCCTCTCTAGTAGAAAAAGGAGATCTGTAAAATGTGTAATATGGTTCGCACCTGTGTGTTTTCTGTTTTTATTGCCCCAGGCTTTTCTTTCTCTGTGTTATTTCTACTGAATTATAACTTACACACGGAAAAGAGTGCAGACCCTCAATGTTCAGCTCAAGGGTGGTCGCTAGTTGAAAACCTGTGTGTAACCAGCGCACAGATCAAGAAACCAAACATCACGAGCCTCCCAGAAGCCCTGTCCACACCCTCTTCCTGTCACTGCGGCTTCTCCCTGTGGGTAACTGCTACACGCACTCAAATGGAGTTGCCCATGTTAGTTTTGTCTACTTTTGATATTAAAAAAAAAAACGGAATCATAGAGGGGCACCTGGCTGACTCGGTCAAGCATCCATCCGACTTCGGCTCAGGTCATGATCTCACAGTTCGTGGGTTCAAGCCCCGCGTCGGGCTCTGTGTTGACAGCTCGGAGCCTGGAGCCTGCTTCCGATTCTGTGTCTCCCTCTCTCTCTGCCCCTCCCCCGCTCATGCTCTGCCTCGCTCTGTCTCTCAAAAATACATAAACGTTAAAAAATTAAAAAAAAAAATAAAAATCTTAAAAAAAATAAATGGAATCCGCAAGTATAAACCCTAGTATCTGGTTTCTTCTGAAGAGCCATCCCGACCACTGTTTGTAGTTTCAGTGTGTTTGTTCTCATCGCTTTTTAGAATTCCATTGGATGAGACTAGCACAATCTATCCATTCTACTGCTGATGGGGGTTGGTAGTTTCTCATGCAGGGTTCCCACGGACGGCACTGCTACGAGTGTTCCAGCATATGGATTTTGGTGAACGTAAGCATGCCTTTCTGGGAAGGAACTGCTGGGTCACGGGAGAGAGCGTTTTCCCTTTTAGTAGACACTGCCGAGGAGTTTTTCAGAGTGGTTCTACCAACGTATACTCCATCAGCAGCGACTATATGAGAATCTAGTTTATCCTCCAGCAACCCCCAGTACTTGGTATTTTTATCTTTTTCCTTTTAGCCACTCGAGTGGGTGTGCAGAGGTTTCACATTGTGGTTTTAATTGGCATTTCCCTGATGACTAATGAAATTGGGCACTTTTTCATGGTTTATTGGCCATTTGTGTATATGTGCTTTTCATTTATATAAATGGGTATTGTTCTAACTTTCATTCTTCTTCTTCTGTGTCTCCCCTAACACTCTGCTTGGGAGCTCTTGTCCACATGGTAGTGTGGGCAGTTAATTCCTCGCTCTGACAGCTGCAGAGCATTCTATGTCACGCACACACCGCAGCTTTTCTGTCCATTCCCCTATCCATTCTGTCCTATCTAGAGATGGACAACAGGTAGGATAGGAGATGGTAATTAGAGGGAAGAGTGGTAACGAGCTTGTGCTTCTGTTTTCTTCCCTCTGCTAATGCCTGGGGTAAGGGCAGGTGAAGAGGCAGGCTGGTCCGGGGCTCAGAACCCATACACACTCAGGACTAGGCATCTTGGAAGGCGGAGGTACAGGTCGGGGCTGGAAGCGGGAGGCTTGGTGGAAAGCTCACACAAAAGCCAGGAGAACCCAGAGATGCCTCTCCCTGCCCCTCCCAGCCAGGGGCTGGTCGTCCCCCATTTGTGACCAACCATATGACTCTGGGAGGGGGCATCTGGCGGAAGTGAGGGGCTTTACTGAGAGTAAGATCTCCTGGGACCCTTGGTTTCCTACCTCTGCTAGGTGCCGGAACTCTGGCAAAGGATTGGAGAATTTCACACTGAGAAAATGCCCAGCCCGAGAGACAAGACCTCTAATGCTGGGCCCCCAACCGTCCCCACCGTAAAGCTCACCTGTCGGGAGCTCTTCTCGTTCCACACTTATCCTCACCCTTTCTCCCTGCCTGTCTCTCCCAGGAAGGCTGTCCAAGAGAAGTACTTGCCTCCTCATTTCTCCTGTACCCAGGGCTGGCCATGTGGCCGCATGATGGCCACCAGTCATGAGCAAAGTTTGGCTGGGGCGGGGCGGTTTCTGGGAAGGCATTTGCTTTCCTGATACAAGAGGACAGGGGCAGCTGGATGAGCTCTCTCCCTCTTCCCCTTCTTCCTGCCTTGAACGAGCCCACCGTGCTTGGAGCGGCAAAACCATTGCACGAGCGTGGGGGTAAGGCCAGGAGATTTGCAGAGGTTGGCCCCAGGGACAGTCCACTGCAAGCCCACACCTTCATACTTCTTTTTCACTCTGCGTGTGAACGAATGACACTGATTCTCTGAAGATGTAGCCAGATTGTGTCTGGTGGTGAGGGGTCTGGAAGCCCAGGTGCTCTGAATACAAACTGTTGCCCAGCCCTCTCCTTTTTTCAGCCGCGCCCCCTCCCCCACTTCCAAAGCTGCCTGGTGCCAGTGCCGGAATCCCAGGAACGTTCTAGGGTTTCGAGGAGGAGGGTGTCCTTGGTTTTCCTTTGGCACCCCTCCCTCTGCGAGCACTTCGAACCCAGCTTTCCGGCTCTGCTAGGTCACTTGCTGCTCCAACGTCCGAAAAGTTGTCACGACTACCGTTGCTACCTCTTCCACACTTTTGTGGTGTTTATGCCTCTTTAAATCATTGCACTGCCGTTTTAAGTGACAATTTAAGAGGTATCTTCACTCCGCTGTATTTTGCAAAATTAAAAAAAAATGTTTACTCATTTACCTTGAGACAGAGAGAGAGAGAGAGAGAGAGAGTAGGGGAGGGATAGAGGGAGGAAGAGAGAGAGAATCCCAAGCAGGCTCCGCAATGTCGGTGCAGAGACGGAGGCGGGGCTCGAACTCACAAACCGTGAGATCATGACCTGAGCCAAAGTTGGACACTTAACTGACTGAACCACCCAGGCGCCCCTGCTATATTTTGAAGACAGTCCTCCATTTCAGTTTTCCCCCCAGGTAATTTTAAGAAGTGATTACAGGTGACCCTCGTGGGTTGTCAGAGCTCTCCTCAGAAGAGACTTTGCTGTATTTTGAAGCTTGAGCGGTTTGAAGTTGAGACCTTCTATCTTAGGAGGGGCAGAGAAAAGGAGAAATGTATTCGTGGTCAAGGGCACGGAGGGACCTCCGTGGAGATGGTGACCTGATCCCTCCTATACCTAAATGAACAGGTTAGCTCATATCTGAGGGATTGTTGTCTGGTGGGATTGGCTGTCTCCTACATGTACCCTCTGCCCTAGTCTCTCTCTGTCTCGCTGTCTCTCTCTCTCTCTTTGTCTCTCTCTCTCTCTCTCTCTCTCTCTCTCTCTCTCTCACACACACACACACACACACACGTCCCTTGCCTCTGCTGGCTCCCCAGTAACCCAAGTGATGCTGGTCTGCAAATGAAGAGCTGCCCCTTCCTCAAGTCACTTGACTGCCATCTGCTGGAGAGATGAGAGAAAATAGACGTGAAACTCTGTTGTCTAGGAATGTGCATCGTGCCCCACGATTGTGTGAAGCCCAAGTGTACGTGGCAGCCTGCTCATACCCCCCACCTGTTCCATCTTGTCCCTATAAAGGGCTGTCTTTCTCCCAACAGCTCCGGCCATTGTAGTGAACTAGAGAGCAGGGCTTGGAGGGTCAGAAGCTTAGATCCGATTATTATTGTCCATGTGACTGACCTTGGATGCGACACCCAACCTTTCTGGACCTTACTTTACTCATGTATAAATGGAGTAACTATATACCCACCCACCTCTTTGAGTTGTTTGCAGGATCAAACGAAATAACATCTGGAAAATTGAGAGATGGAGTAAATACTTTACAGGTGACTCTGATATTTGTACTAAGTAAAGCCTGTTCACCCTTTGCCTTTGGTTGGGTTCCTTAGAAACAGACTCTGAGGTGGAGGCTTGTGTGCAAGCGGTTTCTAGGGATGCGCTTGGGAAGCCGATGTGCAGGGCCTGAGTGAAGCAGGGTCGGGCGGGGGGAGAAATTCCCTCCAATGCGGTTGCAGCACAGACCTCGCCCAAGCCCATAGAAGGGTCTGGAGCTGGATGGCCCCTTGGAGTGGTTCCAAATTGAGACCAGAGGAGAGCGAGCAGGCTTTTCTACGGCGACTTCAACCGGTTGTGGTCGTAGGCTGCACCTGCCAAGCGGCCATAACCTTGGGCGAAGGGCGACACCAGGAAAGGGCACAGTGGTGAGCTATCAGCAGTGGAGGGACAACAGTACCTCTATCCAAGAGCTCTGGGCAGCTCGCCACCTCCCCCTCCCCTTGGTTGTATATGTGGGGGGTTGTGCTGTTCTTGGTGGATGGGACACGGCAGGAGTAAGGAAAGAGCCAAAGATGGCCAATCTGTACCCTGAAGAATGTTACTGTAAAGAAGCACCAGACTGCTGTGACTGGGGTGGGGGTGGGGGTCTCCTTGCCATCATCCCTTCCACTCAGCTGGCCTCTCGCACAGCTTTACCTGCACGAAGCAGATCCCATAGACGTATCCCAAGTCCGCAGAGGGTCACCTGCTTCCCCACGTTCCATCGCATTCCGTGGGGGACACGTGGTCACCCTGAGTTCTGCCTCCTGCAGAACGGTGACATGGTCGCCCTGTGTGCTGTCATAGTTCGTAGCGGTGCAGTGGTGGAGTGGCGGAACAGGCTCCATTCGAGAGATTCAGAGGCGGCAGACAGAGTCCCCGCACCTGAATGCGGCCCGCAGATGTTGTAGCTTTTGGGGGGGGTGGGGCAGGAACAGTGTATCAGATAGTTTCTACTACCGTGAATGTCTTTCGCTGGGATGTTCGCTCTCCAGTTGTGTTGGGTTGCCACCGTTCCTGACTGCATCAGGCTTATTAACACTACCTGCATGGCTCTGCGGGTGTCTGGGTTTCTCCCTCCCGGATTAGGGCCCAGCAGCCCCGACAGGACTGGGGAGCAGCCGATGAACTAGGGGTCACGTGAACTAGGGCGGGCTGCGGGTCGTGGTGATCAGGCAGGTCAGGGGCCGGAACGGGACCGTGTTGGTGGGGAGGATGATGCTGGTTAGAGAGGAGCTGGGGAGCCGTGCTCATTGCTGGAGCCCCCCCCCCCCCCCGCCACCAGATGGACACTGACTCTTCTGCACAGTTCATTTTCATACACTGATGTATTGGACGAATATTAATATGGATATGAATGTGTTATTCTCAGTGAAGGAAGCCAGCCTCAAAAGGTTACCTATACTATATCATTACATTTATATGACATTCTGGAGAGGGGAAGCTTAAAGGAACAGTGATTGCCAGGTGGTTGGGTGTGGAGGGAGGGGCAGGCTTCAATACGAAGGGACCACGTGAGGGGCAGAATGCTTTAGGATGACAGAACTATCTGTACCTTGACCATCCTGGTGGCCCTGCCTTTGTCAGGACTCATAAAATTGTACACCAAAAAGGATGGATTTGCCTGCATGTGAATTAAAACGTAAATAAGCAACAAATTCCGAAAGAAAGAAAGAAGACATCTTTACCTTTTCCAACAGACGTGGCACTTCCCTCAGGAATGTGTGAGTCGGTGGGTGTGTGAGCGGAAAAGAAGACAGGTGTGTGTGGTTTTTGAAGGATGGAGGTCAGAGCTGCTCTTCGGAGCCTCAGAGAGCTGGAGGAGTCCCTGGACTTTAGGTATTCAATCTCCACTGCTCTGTATATGAGCTTGAACTAGAGGCTTCCGTTGCCCAGAAACAGGGGTCATGGACTTAGAAGCGAAAGACTGTGGGTTTTTTTTTTTTTTTTAATATTTGTTTTTGGTTTGTGTTTTGCTTCTGCTTGTTGTTTTTCCAGTCAGACATTTCCTCCCCCAGTACTGCGGGGGTAGAGAAGAGGGAGGCAGCCAGGGGATGGGTCCCTATCTCACACTTAGGGAACCTCTGAGCCTCCCCAGCACCTGCCCCGCCCCGCATTCGCAGTTTCCTGAAAATACAAAACTGCGATGGTTGTGGGAAGGGGGCTGGTTGTGGGGTCGGCGACTCCAACTGACTAGTGCTGAGCAGACCCACGGCCAGACCCCTCTGGGCCTCAGTTTCCCCATCTCTAGGAGACGGGACTGTGAAGTCCCCTTCTAACATTCAGCAAGCGTGTCCCAGGAATGAAGGAAGGCAGCCCCTAAGTCCACAGGGACCAAGGAGGAACTCTGCCCCGGGGCTACCCACCTTATCTCCGCCCTTGGTGACACGGGTGGGTCTCGGGTGGCCCTGGCCGGCAGGCCGCCTACCTCGCCTCGTCGGCATGCTCCCAAGGGAAGCAGAGGAACCAAGGTGCCAGACCTGACCAGAGAATTCAGGAGACTTTGTCGGGAAATTGGGTTTTTCACCGGAAGTCAATGCTTTGGGCCAGAAAAAATGCTCAGACCTGGCAGCGACTGACAAAAATCGCCTCTTGTCGGCAAGCGCAGGAGGCAAGGGCTGGAGTGCAGGCTTCTCGAGTGAGCGCTGACAGGAGAACACAAGAGCTGCCTCCCACTCTCACCAGCTCAGACCATCCGGGCTGCCGGGGCTGAGACTCCCCGCTCGCAGTGGGAGACAGGCCCAGGACAAGCAGTGACCTCCTAGGGCCTGTGAGTGGCTGTGGCCATTGCTGGGGTCCCTGGGGGAGCGTCTGGGGACCTGGAACCCCGGATGTGCATTGTGGGAGTGTGGGGCTGCTCTGGGCTCGTCTGTCGATGGAGGCAGCCTTATAGTTTCTAAGGGCTGTGGAGACAGGATCTGTATGGCCACCCCCATTCTGGGAGACAAATGTTGGGGACCCGATCACACTTCCTAGGGAGCTTGGCTTCAGCCTGGGCTGACATCAGGGCCACGGTCTTATCAGCAGACCTTTAGAGGGGTAGATGAGGGTGAGCACTGGCCTGGCTTTTGTTCTTTCAGAAATCCCTGTGGAATGGCTCTCGCTTGTCCCCAGAGTCCGAGACCTCAGCTGGAATATCTTCAGTGTGCAACCCCAGCCCCCAGCTGCCAGCTGGGATGCCCTTCCCAGGCAGATAAGCATCCAACAGGAACACCTTCTAGGGGTGTATCCAGGCCTCTGGGGGTGGAGAGCAGCGAGCAGCCCCCATCTGCCTCCTGGCTCACATACCTGTCGGCTCGCACTTAGGAGCAAAATAGAGCCGTCTGATGGTTTCTGGTGCCCTCCAGTCCCTGCGGACGTAGTGGGCAGGGCACTTAGCTTCCACTTTAGCGTTTTTCTGGTGCTCCTTTCTGTACCCAAGCCAGAAACTAGACTTCCTAGATTCTTTTGCAGACAGAGTTCTGGATTGGAATTTAGATTCCGCCAATGAGATGTGCTCCAGGAAATCTGAATAGCAGAAAGCGTGTTCCTAGGGCTTTGGCTGTTACTCCTGGCAAGCACGGTCAGGGAGAGGTGGGGGCTTTGCTCCGTCAGTATTCCAGTGATCTGGGACCAGATCTGTGGGTATGAAGAGGCACAGGCAGCACACTGTGGCTCCTTGATTGTGGTGGATTAAAATGGCGGCATATTCTTTGCAAAATCTCATCACGGGATAGATAGACAGATGTATTCCTTCCTCTGAAGGATCACAGGACAACTTGCCTTGACCCGCAGAATGTAGCAGAAGTGATACTGTGTAACCTCAGGGACTGCCCCTTAAGAGGTTTGCAGCTCCTGTTTTCATTTTTTGGAACGCTCTCTTGGAAACAAAACACCATGTAAGAAGCCTGACTCCCACGCTTGGGGAAGCCCAAGACTGCCCGGTGGAAAGATGTCATCCGTGTGAAGTAGCACCTTCTTGGGTCTTCTAGCTCCTCCAACCACCAGCTGAATGTAGCTGAGTGAATGACCCCAGCCCTTGGCACAGGGAGCAAACCAGCCAGCTGAGCCCTGCCCAGGTGCCTGATCCTCAAACTTATGAACAAATTAAATGGCAACTGTTTTAAGCCATTGAAGTTTTTGAGCTAGGTGGTTACGCAGCAGTAGACAACTCAAACACTGATTCTCGGATCACAGTTTGTGATGAGTTCTTTCTCTCTGTCTCTTTTAATATAATTCATGGTCAAGTTAGCTAACATACAGTGTGTGCTCTTGGCTTCGGGAGTAGATTCCCATGATTCCTTGCTTACATACAACACCCAGATGCAATTTACATAGAATCAAATTTAAAGTGCACAATTTGATAAATTTTGACACATGTATACAGGAAAGCATTGCCACAATTAAAATAGTGAATGCATCCATTACCTTCAAAAGTTTCTTTGTGCCCCTGGGCCCCTTCTTAACCCTTTCTACACCCAGCCCCTATCACCGGGCAACCCCTGATCTGGTGCTTTCTGTCACTATACATTAATTTGCATTTTTCTGGAAGTTTATAAAAAAAGAGACTCATACCATACTGTTTTTTTTTTTGGGGGGGGGTGTCTCGCTCCTTGAGGCATAATTATTTTGAGATTCACCCATGTTGTTCTATGTGTCAGCATTTCACTGTATGGTTGTATTAGAATTTGTTTATCCACTCACCTGTTGATGGACATTTGATTTGTTTTCAGTTTTTAGCTTTCATAGATAAAGCTGCCCTGAATATTTGATACTAGTCTTCATATAATTATGTGCTTTTTTTTCTTTTGGGTAAATATCCAGGAGTGAAATGGCTGGATCGTATGGTAGATGTATATTTAACTTTTTAAGAAATTATCAAATTGTTTTCCAAAGTGCTTGTACCATTTTACCTTCCCACCAGCGGCGTATGATAGTTCCACTTTCTCTACATACTCACTAACATGTGGTCTTTCACAATGTTAACTCTCTGGGGCACCTGGGTGGCTCAGTGGGTTGAGTGCCTGGTTCTCCATTTTGGCTCAGGCATGATGTCGTGTTCCGTGGGTTCGAGCCCCACGTTGGACTCTGAGCTGACAACACAGAGCCTGCTTGGGTTTCTCTCTCCCTCTCTCTCTGCCCCTCCCCAACTTGTGCTCTGTCTCTCTCAAAATAAGTAAATAAACTTAAAAAAATTTTTTAATTAAAAAAATAAAATGTTAACTCTGTATGTATGGTAAATCATTGTAGTTTTAATATGCAGTTTCCTAATGACTAATGATATAGAGTATCTTTTTATGTGCTTTTTTGCTATGCTTATATCTTTTTTTTTTTTTTTTGTAAAGCATCTGTCCAAATCTTTTGCCATTTTTTTTGTATTAGGTTGTTATTTGCTTATTATTGAATTTTGAGAGTTTTTAAAAAATGTATTCTGGACCTAAGTCCTTTATCAGATTTGTGTTTTGCAGATATTTTTTTCCAGTGTCAGAATTGTCTTTCTTTCTTTCTTTTTTTTTTTAATGTTTATTTATTTTTGAGAGTGAGAGAGACAGAACACAAGTGCGGGAAGGGCAAAGAGAGAGGGAGACACAGAATCTGAAGCAGGCTCCAGGCTCTGAGCTGTCAGCACAGAGCCGGATGCGGGGCTCGAACCCATGGACCACGAGATCATGACCTGAGCTGAAGTCGGACACTTCACCGACTGAGCCACCCAGGAGCCCCAGATTGTCTTTTCTTAAATGTCTTAAGTGTCTTTTTCAGAATAGGAACAATAAATTTTAATGATGTATACTTTATTTTCTTTTTATGTATATTGCTTTTTGTGTTGTATCTAAGAAATCTTGGCCTAGTCCAAGGTCAAAAAATATTTCTTCTGTATCTTCTTCTAGGAGTTTTGTAGCTCTAGGGTTTACAGTCCATTTAGAGTTAATCTTCATATATGATACAAAGTATGGATCAAAGTTCTGTATGGATGTCCAATTGTCCCAACACCATTTGTAATTTCCTTCTTTCTCCACTGAATTGCCTTTGTCAAAAATCAATTCACCATACGTAGGATACATACATGCATCTATTTTTGGGCTCCCTATTCTGTTCCTAACAGAATGTATCTACATATGTCTTCTCTTATCAATATTGCACTTCTCAATTACTAATGATTTATGGTGAATGAATCAGGTAATGAGAATTTTCCAACTTTCTTCTTTGTTTTTCTTGAAAAATGTTTTGGCTATCCTTCTTTCTTTGCCTCTTCATATACATTTTAGAACCAGCTCATCAGTGTTTACAAAAAATTACACTGGGATTGATTGGGAATGTGTTGAACCTATAGATCAGTCTGAGGGAGAATTGACATCTTAGCAATATTGAGTCTTCTAACTCATGAACAATTCAGATTATGCACATTTATTTATTTCTTCTTTGATTTCTTACATTGTGTTTTGTAGTTTTCAACTTACATCTCCTGTACCTATTTTGTTATATTTATGCCATGTATTTAATGTTGGTGCTATTGTATATATATATATATATATATATATATATATATATATATATATATTTAATTCAACTTGTATTTCACTTTGGAGGAAATCTCTCAACAGGCTCTAGATCCTTTGGAAATTTTACCGAGGTTATATGCATTTTAATGGAGTTTATTTTCCATCCTCTGGTTCACATCTGTCTTGCTGAGGCAACTAAAGAACTTGCTACTTCCAGCTGATCAGATCTAATCAGCACAATATCAAGAATGAAGCATGCTGTTGTGTAGAATGCCAATAAGATGAAGATTTCTGCAGACTATCGCTGCAGAGATAGTTTACTAGCCCCGCAGCAAAACCATGTAGTAGTATTGCTAGCCATGCCAGGTAAAAGCAAGCTGCTTCCGGTAGTCTTTACAAATTGATATGGAGGAAAAAGCATTTGCGAGGTCAATAGCTCCGTATGGGCGCCAGGGGCTATGTTGATTTATTCCGGTAAAGATACTATGTCTGAAACAGCAGCTGCCCTTAGAGCCACCTCCTGGTTAGGTTTACAATAATCCACAATAATTCTCCAAGATCCGTCTACCTCCTGCATAGGCCAAACTAGTGAGTTAAGTGGAAAGTGATAGATGTCATTACCTCTACGTCTTTAAACTCTTTGTTGGTGGCACTAATCTTTTAAATTCCCCTGGGGCGTGATATTGCTTTTGGTTTACTCTCTGGATGAACAGCGAGTTCAAGCACCTTCTACTTGGCTCTATCTATTATAATAGCTCTTACACCATATATCCAAGAGTCAGTGTGGGGATTTTGCCTGTTGTCAATTATGCCATTTCAATCGTGAGGGGTCAGCAGGCTTTTTCTGTAAAGGGCCAGTTACTAAATGTTTTAGGCTTTGTGGGACAGCTATTTGTCTCCTCCTCCTTCCCAACCCTTTAAAAGTGTAGCCAACAAATTGGACAATCTAGAAAAAATGGATAAATTCCTGGAAACATATAACCTTCTAAAACTGAATCAGGAAGAAATATAAAATTTGGACAGATCAATTACTAGCTATGAAATCAAATCAGTAAGCAAAAAACTCCCAACAAACAAAAGCCCAGGACCAGATGGCTTCACAGGTGAGTTCTACAAAAAATTTAAAGAAGACTTAATACCTGTTATTCTCAAACCACTCCAAAAAATATTGGCAAACTGAATCCAGTGATAACATTAAAAAAATCATTCACTGGGGCACATGGGTGACTCAGTCAGTTAAATGTCCTGCTTCAGCTCAGGTCATGATCTTGCTGTCCATGAGTTTTAGCCCTGCATCAGGCTCTGTGCTGACAGCTCAGAGCCTGGAACCCGCTTCGAATTCTGTGTCTCCCTCTCTCTGCTCCTCCCCTGCTTGCACTCTGTGTGCGTCTCTCTCTCTCAAAAATAAATAAACATTAAAAAAAAAACTTAAAAAAAATCATTCACTATGATCAGATGCGATTTATTCCAGGGATGTAAAAAAAAAAAAAAAAAAAAAAAAAAGGTTGAAACCTTTCTTAGCTTGTAGGCTATACCCCCCCTCCCAACCAAAGAACAAACAAAACTAACAAAACAAAATGAAACAACAGCAAAACAAAAAGAAGACAAAGGCAAAAAGCAAGCTAGATTTGGCTCACAGGCTATAATTTGCCAATCCTAGGTCTCCACCAATGCTGCCCAAAAGAGCACCTGGAGATAGTGGAAATTTAAATTTAAATAGCTACATGTGGCTAGTAGTGACTACATCGAACTACACAGATCTAGATTCAGTAACTAGAGAATGGGTCAGCGGACCTACTGGATCTACTATGATTTGACCTTGAGTCATAGCTCTGTTCATCACCTGACCCTCATAGGCCCCCATTTTGACTGGTAGGGCATAGAAGCAAATTAGTGTCAACCCAGCCAGTGTTTTGTAATCTTTGAAAGGTCTGAGTATTTCCTTTTCCCCAGTGCACAGTTACTACAGAAAACAATTTCAGGTCCCTTTGGGGAAAGCCTGATGGAAGATTTACAGCATTTACACTTATGGGAGCTCTGTAATACCATTCTTTAAGGAGAATTTGTCTTCCCTTCAAGCAACGGGACCTTCGTCTGTGAAGTCGTTAAGGGAGAGAGGCTTGACTCTTAATTGTAGTGACCCACGTTGTGTTTCTGGCCACTGGATCTGGGGTTTTTCCTGTTAAGTAGATCCAGTGAATTTTGGTGGACTTCCCGTCTATTTCATTTCCATCAATTAGCCATTCTCAGTGAGTGCTATGTCTCAAGTTATTTTTATTACCTCTTCTCCTCTGCTGCCTATTAGAGTAAAGGTACACCCACCTGTCTTTTTAATTGAGGCAGCTATGCACTGCAATTTGGCCTCTGTTACTCTGGAACACATCATCCCCCTGAAATCAAGGCACCCAGGTCACTGATAGCATATGCCATCATCAGACCTGGATTGCAGAGGACAGACACCACAAACTTCTCAAAGATGCTGCTTCCCGCCCCCCCCCCCCACTAGTGTATTTTTCAATACATTACAGTAGGGAAGTCTCCTTGGCTATCTTGAGGGTTAGATCGGAAAGGACTGATATGCAGCTCACGCATAATAAATCTACCCCAACATTTCATGCTAGGGAACTTCCTAATATTATGTTAGGGAAGTTCTATCATCTCAGCTTTATTAAACGTAGGCCACCATTGACTCCAAGTGGCACAGTTGGGCATTTCTTTTCCTTTTGCTGGGCTGTCAGCTGGTGGTGGTCGTAGGGGTGGTGGCAGTTGAATCAGTGGTCGGGCTGAGTTTGACACTTTCTTCTATTTGACTTTAGGTCTTCCCTTTGTGCTGTCCTTCCGAGGGAGTCCACTTCCTGCAGCTCTCAGTTGTATTCCACTGTGATTTTTATAGGACATTTGCTAGCATGGTGGTGGGGGGCAGGAAGGGAAACATTCTTTGATGTATTGACTTAACCTCAGTCTTGGGAGGGTATGTGAACCTGGGTCTTGGGAAGGTAGCCTCCAAAAGTGTTCCTGCCTCTCCATATAATTCTGGGCCTCCCCGTATATTCCTGTCTCCCCGCCTCCATCCCCAGAGAGTTTTTCCTTGTTTTTGTTTGTTTGTTGGTTTGTTTGTTTGGTCTCTCCCAGCTATAGTGGGTTTCCATCATGCTCTTAGGCTCTTGTTCTATTGTTCTTCCCCTTGTAGAATAAAGCTTTGTTCTTAAGGGGAGATAAGAGAATACTGGTCTGGGGGGAGTTTTGGCAGTGGCTGCTGTTCCCCAGCCAGCCGAGGGAGGGAGCTTTAGCAAGATTCTTCCTCACCTTTCCTGTGAAAGTCAGATGGTGTTCCTGGAGTAAAAGGATGAAAGAGAGTGTGAGCTCCCCTATTTCTGGGCCCCTCAAGAACTCTACACTCTCATGCTAGCCCATCCTCGTCCTTCACAATTTGTTAAAAGTCTCCAGTTCAAGCTTCTTTTTGGCATACATGGCATTCCAAGGATCTGTTGCTGTTACACAAATGCTCAGGTCTTGTTTTTTCTCTATAGAGCCTGTCTCAATCCAGATATTGGGTTAGTTGTTGCCCCGTAACCTCAGTTCTCTCAGGTTTTTTGCTAAAGTCAGGAACCGGATTATGATGCCTACTCTCACTGTCACTGATCAACATTGCGCAGGAGGCACTCAGCGCATTAAGAAAAGAAAGGGAATGGAGACTGAAAGGGTGAAAGGAAGAGATAAACATTTATTTACAAAAGACATGGCTGTCTACAAGGCAAATTTAAGAGAATGTGCAAATGTAGTCCTAATAAGAAAGTTCAGAAAGGTTTCCAGATACAAGATCAACATTTGAAAACCAATAGTATTCCTATCCAATAACAAAAACTAGTCATGGAAGATACTCATAAAAGGTAAAATGTTACCCTTCCATTATCATCTGAATATTTGTATCCTCCTAACATCCATATGCTGAAATCCTAATCCTCAAGGCGATGGCAATGGGAGGGGGTGTTATAAGAAGTGCTTGGGTTATGAGGGTGGAGCCCTCAGGAGTAGGATTAGAACCCTTACAAAAGAGTCTCCAGAGAGTTCCCTAGCCCCTTCTTCTGTGTGAGCATACAACGAGAAATCTGCAGTCCAGAAGAAGACCTCACCCAACCGTGCTGGCACCCTGATCTCGGACTTCAGCTTCCAGAACTGTAAGAACCGAATTTCTGTGGTCTGTAAGCACCTCAGTCTATGGCGTTTTGTTATGGCAGCCTGAACAGAAGATATTTGTATGATAGCAACTCAATATTTCCTAGGAATAAATATAATAAAAACATGCAAGTGTTTTATGAAAATTACTTTCAGATGTTATTGAAGGACATAAATATCTGAACAAATAGGTAGATCTTGATATTGGACTGGAAGACTGAATATTTTCAAGATGTCAGTTCTTTCCTAATAAGCTATGAATTCAGTGTATTTTCATAAATATTCTAGCAGGTGATTTTATGGAACAAATACTAATTCAAAAATTCATATGGAAAATGAAAAGGCCAGGACAGTAATAAAATTCTGAGTAAGACCAGGGAAGGGAGAGTGCTTGCCCAAGTACCTAGAGAGCTAGAGTAATTTACATGGTACATTACCAGTATAGGGAAACAGAAGTAGCTTAGCGGGATTGCACAGAATGCCCACAGATACAAGCATATTTAGGAACTTGATACTATGCATGTCAGAGGTGGGATTTCAAATCATTTGGGGAGTGAATGGCTCTTGAAAAAAATGATATTGGAACAAATGATAAGTAATATAGAAAAATATTGAATTCTGTGATAGAGATAATTGGCTATCCTTCAATATCCATTCTCCTGTTTTCAGAGTAATAGAATTTTCAGTTGGGCACACTGCCACTATATCAGCCAAGGTCCTCTGAGGAGACAGAAACCACATCAGTTATTCACATAAGGAAAATACAAAGCATTATAAATTAGGTAGTGCTTAGCTACTAAAAGTAGTAAAGAAGACTTTAATGGGTCCCAAAGCAGCAGATGTGACAAGTAGCCACCACAGGACAGAGGGATAGTGGGAAGAAATTATTAGGAGCACACAGCCCGTGGGTGGTAGAGAAATATACTGTAGCGTGTGGGCTGAGTTGGTCTTCAGAATTGGTAACCATTGGGTGTCTGTGTGGGTGGGCCAGACCTGACCCGTAGAAGTGACTTAATGGCTGGTGTGCTGTTGCCTAAAGGTGCATCCAGAGCTGGTCGTCTGTGATGGATAGTTGTGATGGAGGCCCAGAACCTGAAAGGGAAGGTGTTCTTGTTAGAGAACCTAGCCATCTGGCAACAGGTAGCTGCGTGAGGGACTATGAGAGAAGAATTGTGGGCAACTTTCAATTACGCCTTTAGAGGAGAGAATGTGCCCTTCCCTTTCCTGCTTCGCATTGGCTGGAATGCGGACATAACAGTGGGCACCAGAGCAGTCCTTCTGGACCACAGAGGGAAGGTTCAAGCTGAAGATGTCACAGCAGCATGATAGAAGGAGACTTGGCTCCTGGGCACTCTAGAGCTGCCCTTCTAGTCCTACACTTCTTCTTCTTTAATGTTTATTTATTTTGGGGAGAGAGAGAGAGAGATTGGAAGCTCAGGAGGGGCAGAGAGAGAGGGGGATAGAGGATCTGAAGCAGGCTCTGCACTAACATCAGAGAGCCCGATGCAGGGCTGGAATACACGAACCGTGAGATCATGACCTGAGCCAAAGTCAGACACTCAACTGACTAAACGACTCACACGCCCCTCCAGTCCTACACTTCTTGTTTGGACCTTTACGTGACAGGGAAATGAACCGCTATTAATATGGCTCTCTCTGTTTACAGCAACCCAGGCTATATCCTAACCAACCCAGACTTAGACCTCATATATCAAAGAATAAAATTCCAGGTGAATTATAGACCAAGATGTAAAAACAAAACACACAGAAATTTAAACCTCTAGAAGAATTGTAGAAAAATATCTTTATATTTTCTATTCTGTAAGAAGTAATTTCTTGGATAAATCATAAAAAGGGAAAACATTGGCATACGTGACTACGTTTAGATTAATATCTTTCTTTCTTTTTTTTTTTTTTTTTTTTTACAAAAATCATCACAATAAAGAAATAGTAGCTAACATGTATGGTGAGGGCTTATTCTTTGCAAGTGACTGTTCTGAATTTCTTTTCAGTTATCACATATTTATGGTCAAAACAATGCTGTGAGGTCTGTGCCGTTGCTATCTGCCTGTTGCCAATGAGGAAATGAAGGCAGGGACAGGCTATGTCATTTGCCCAAAGTCATAGGCCTGATAAGTAGTAGAAGTCGGGCTTAAACCTTGGCAGTCATGTGCCAGAAGCCATACACATGACCACCACATTATACTGCTCTTCATTCATTTCTAAATAGACTAGAAAGGGAGAAGATAGGGCGGGAGTAGACATTTTCAATTTATATAGTAGATAGTGAATTTATATCTGGAATACATAAAGAATTCTCACAAATGTAGAAGACAAACAGTGCAAGGGACAAGTGGACAAAAATACAAAGAGGCGGTCTATAGAAGAGAAATTCCAAGTAGCAATTTTTTTTTTAAGTTTATTTATTTTTGACGGAGACAGAGTGCAAGCACGAGCTGGGGAAGTGCAGAGAGAGGGAGACACAGAATCTGAAGCAGGCTCCAGGCTCCGAGCTGTCAGCACAGAGCCTGATGCGGGGCTCAAACTCACAGACCATGAGGTCATGACCCGGGCCGAAGTCGAACGCTTAACCGACTGAGCCACCCAGGCGCCCCTCCAACTAGCATTTTTTTTAAACGTTTATTTATTTTGAGAGAGAGAGAGAGCACGAGAGGGGGAGAGGGGCAGAGGGAGAGAGAGAGAGAATCCCAAGCAGGCCTCACGTTGTCAGCGCAGAACCCATTGAGGGGCTTGAACCCACAAACCATGAGATCACGATCTGAGCCTAAACCAAGAGTCAAATGCTTAACTGACTGAGCCACCCAGGTGCTCCCAAATGGCAAAACATTTTTAAAAAGGAATCATGTTTACCTATTGTTCAGAAAGTGAAAGAGGAGAGAACACTTCCCAACTCATTTTATGAAGCTAGTATTGCTTTGATATCAAAACCAAAGATAGTACCACCACCCCCCACAAAACCCAGAAAGAGACCAATATCTTTTATGAGCTTAGTTGCAAAATCTTCAAAAAATTTTAATAAATTTAGTCCAGCAACGTATGAAAATTATCATACACCATTGCCAAGTGTGATTTATTCCAGGTATTCAAAGCTGACTGAAAAATAATTTGAATCTTTGAAAATAAATTAATGTGATCACCATATCAACAGGCATTAAAAAAAGAAAAATGTTATGATCATATCAACTGACGCAGAAGAAAGCATTTGACAAAATCTAACACCTATTCATGATAAAAACTCCCAGCAAGTTGGGAATAGAGGGGAGCTTCCTCAACTTGATAGAGAACATCTACCAAAAAACCTACAGCTCACCTATTTAATGGTGAAAGACCAAATACTTTTTCCTCTAAGACTAAGAATAAAGCAAGGATGTCCACTCTTACCAAACTTGTTCAACCAACATTATACTGGAAGTCACCATTACGATAAGGCAATATCACAACCCCCAACCCCCCAAACAAAAAAGCCTGCAGAGTAGAAAGAAAAAAATAAGACTGTCCCTACTTGTAGGTGACATGATTTTCTAGTAGGAAATCTCAAGGAATCTACAAAAATAAACCCTCAGAACTAATCAACAGGTTAAGCACGATGGCAGGATACAAGATCAATACACAAACACACACAGTTCAAGTATATTTCTGTATACTAACAATGAGCACGTGGAGACTGAAATTAAAACCCCAATATTGTTATAATTACTCCAAAAAATGGAATACTCAGGTATAAATATAACCAACCATGTACAAGATCTGTATCTTGAAAATTACAAAATGATGGATTAAAAAAATTCAAGAAGATTTAAATAAATCGAGAGACATACTTTATTCATAGATCGTAAGACTCAAAACGGTAAAACTGTCAATTCTGTCCAAACTAATCTATAAATTTAGTGCAATTCCTATAAAAAAATCTCAGCAATAGTTTTTTTCTAATGTTTTATTTTTATTTTTGAGGCAGAGAGAGACAGCATGAGCCGGGGAGGAGCAGAGAGAGAGGGAGACACAGAATCTAAAGCAGGCTCCAGGCTCCGAGCTGTCAGCACAAAGTCTGACGCGGGGCTTGGACCCGCGAACCGTGAGATCGTGACCTGAGCAAAAGTTGGATGCTTAACCCACCCGAGCCACCCAGGCGCCCCTCAGCAATAGGTTTTGTAGGCATTGACAAGCTTATTTTAAATTTTATATGGAAAGGCCCAGGACCTGGAACAGTTAAAATAACTTTGAGAAAAAGAATGGGAAGAATCCCTCTCCTCAATGCTAAGGCTTACTGCATAGCTACAGTGATGGAGACAGTGTAGCAAGGGTGGAGGGACAAACACATGAGTCAGCAAAATGGAACAGAGAACTCGGAAATAGACCTATACAAATACGTCCAGATGATTTTTGACAGAGGTTACAAAAACAATTTAATGGAGAGAGGATAGACTTTTTAAATGTTTTATTTGTTTATTCATTTATTTATTTTTAAGGTGGTGGGGAGGAGAAGAGAGAGAGGGGAAAAGAGGATCCAAAGTGGGCTCTGTGCTGATAGCAGAGAGCCCACTGTGGGGCTTGAACCCAGGAACCATGGGGTCATGACCTGAGCCAAAGGCGGATGCTTAACCGACTGAGCCACCTAGACACCCCAGGATAGGTTTTTTAACAAATGGTTTTGGGGCAATTGAACATCTGCAGGCAAAAATGTGAACCTAAACTGCAAAATTAACTCAAAATAGATCACAGACGTGCAGGTAAATGTAGATCTGAAAACCTTAGGAAAATATGTAGGATTTCAGGCTTTAGACTTTGATGCCAAGTGTATGATCCATAAAAGGAAAACTTGATAAATTGCTTCTCACCAAAATTTAAAACTTTTGCATCTCCAAAGACTGTGTTACGAGGATGAAAAGACAAGCTAACAGGGAGAAAATATTTGCAAACCACATATCTGGCAAAAGACTGCTGTCTAGAATATGTATAAAATTCTCAAATCTCAGCAGACAAGCATTGAACAACACTGAAAAAAAACGCCAGAAAAAAAAGAACAATGAACAAAGGACATGGACAGATATTTTACTAAAAAGGATTTACAGATGGCAAATGAAATCACGAAAAGGTGTTCAGCATCATTAATCATTTGGGTATTTATTTATTTATTTATATTTAAATCCAAGTTAGTTTCAAGAGCAAAATTTAGTGATTCATCACTTACATATAACACCCAATGTCCATCCCAATAAGTTCCCTCCTTAATGCTCATCACCCCTTTAGCCCATCTCCCCACCCAATAGCCCTCCAGCAACCCTCAGTTTGTTCTCTGTATTATGATTATGTATTATGAGTCTTATGATTTTCCTCCCTCTCTTTTTTTATCCTATTTTTCCTTCTCTTCCCCATGTTCATCTGTTGTGTTTCTTAAATTCCGTATATTAATGAAATCATATGATATTTGTCTTTCTCTGACTGACTTATTTTGCTTAGCGTAATACATTGTAGTTCACTCCACATCATATATATATATATATATATATATATATATATATATATATATATACACCCACACACAATGGTTCACAGATGGATGTCTTCACACCGTGTCTTGACATGGTGGGAAGGTCAAGGGAAGTCTCTGGGGTTTTTTATATAACAGCACAAATCCCATTTGGACGGGTTCTGTCCTCATGACCTAACACCTCCTGAAGCCTCCACCTCCAAAAGCGATCACACTGGGGATTAAGTTTTAACACATGAATTTAGGGGGGAAACAAACACTCGGTCTATGGGGCTGCTTTAGGACATTTATCCCAGAGAAATGAAAACTTACGTTTATACAAAAACCTGTACATGAACATTCATAGCAGCTTTATTCTTAATAGCTGAATACTGGAAACACCCTAGATGTTTCCATTTCCTAGATGATACTCTTTCAATGAGTAAATGGTTAAACCTACTGTGATACATCCATACCATGGAGTATGACTCAGCAATCAAAGAGATGAACTACTGATACCCACGGTGACTGGGATGGACCTCAATGCTGACTAAAGAAAACCAATTACACATCAAAGACTATTGCATGATTCTATTTGTGCATAATTATTGACATGACAAAACTGTAGAGAGGGAGAATGGATTAGTGGTTGCCAGAGTTTGGGGGTGGGATAGAGAGGGTGCTGACTGTGCCGTTAAGGGGAATACAAGAAATCCTTGTAATGAATTTATTCTGCGTCTTCCCTGTGGCCGCCCTACGAATCGCTATAAGTGGTAAAATTGCACACAACAAAATACACACATACAAATGAAGGCTTGGAAAAACTGGTGAAATCAGAGTAAAGTCAGTAGATTATGTCAGTGTACGTTTCCTGGTTGTGATATTATACACTATAGTTGTGAAAGACATTTCCACTGAGGGAGACTAGATAAAGGGCGCATGGGATTTCTCGGAATTATTTCTTACAACTGCATGTGAATCCACAATTATCTCAAAATAAAAAGGTAAAAAAAAAATGATTCGGGGTCACCTAGGTGAGTTGGTTAAGCATCTGACTCTTGATTTCAGCTCGGGTCATGATCTTATGGTTTGTGAGATCAGCCCTGCATTGGGCTCTGTGTCGATAGCACAGAACCTGCTTGGGATTCTGTCTCCCTCTCTCTCTGCCCCTCCACTGCTCTCTCTCTCTCTCACTCTCTCAAAATAAATAAATAAATAAATAAATAAATAAATAAATAAATAAATGTAAAGTTTCTGACATCTAAGTGTGGATGAGGATGTGGATAAGTAGGAACTTTCTACACTACTGGTAGAATTTGCTTTGAGCATTCTGAATACTTTGGTTTGAGTATATATGAACCTTGAGGGTATGTCCCTAAAGAAACTTTCGCATATATGTGCAAACAAGTGTATATAATTGTTCTCAGCAGCATTGTTTTTAATACTAAAAATCTGAACCAATTTAAATGCTCACCAGTTGGAAATGGCTCATCAAATTATGGTATACTCATAAGGTTACAAACAACAGTTAAAATGAACGATGAGTTTAAAAAACAATGTGGAATGAAAAAGTAAGATTCAGAGAGTCATATGAAATATTATGCCACTGACGCAAATTTTACAAAAATACCTGATGTCACATCTCATCCGCTAAAAAAATTTATGTAATATAAATATAAAGACCCAGCAAAAATATATGTGCTCTAAATCTCCGAAAATGGTTGTTTCTGAGAAGGGAGGAAAGGGAGAGATTGGGAGTGGGTACCAAAGGGCACCTCAGCTCATCTTTAACATCTGAATTCTTTCAAGAATGAGGGAAGGGATCTGAAGTAAATGGGATGGCTAACATTTGCTAAACGATCAGTGTTCCAGGCACAGATCTGAGTCTTTGATTCAGTCCCTGAGTATACATAATAATACTATGAGGTGCATGCAGCAACTAGCCCTTTTTGCAAAGAGGCAGATGAGACAAGAGAGGTTAGATAGCTCACCCAAAGTCCCAAAAGGGCAGATCGGCATGAGATCATGGCCTGAGCCAAAATCAAGGGTCAGACACTTAATCGATGGAGCCATCCAGGCACCCTGAGTGTGTGTGTTTTAAGAGGGGGTATATAGAACATACCGGAAGGCTGATTGGAATGACAGCATTGCTGATGAAGGAGAAGGGACAACCCTATAGTTAAGAGCAGAGTATGCAGAGAATATGCTCAAAGAGCCGAGTAGACCCTTCTACTTGCCGATGGGACGATAGCTGATAACTTTATTCTTTCAATGAAGTGTAACAGGATGTTCCATTGGAAGTGTTGATTGCAACACCAAAATGTAATAGAGCTGACACGCTAAAGTGAGGTGCTAGACCCAGATGCAAATTTCTGAAGAAATTGTAACATGACTCTGAAACTCCACCCACACCGAGGGATGAAGACGTAAGGTTGTCAGGATGAAGGTGGAAGGTTTCTTGAGGACGATTCTTTGTTGGGGAGGCTAACGTGTGCAGAGACAGTGTACAGGGACGCATGCCCTGGAGACGTGTTTTGTGAGGAAGTCATTTTGAGAGTCCGGTGGTTGGGAGAGGTAGTGGTCAGGGTTGGATTCCTGCCTGGGACATTAAACAGCTCAAGACGGGTTGTCTCGCTGCTGACGGAGAAGCTGAAGGAGGGGTGATCGTGTTGTGGTGTGGACATACCTCCCAGGATTTGTCCAGGTAGAGGACCTTGTGTGTTCCCATGCATCAGATAGGGCCTCTAAGCAGACCGAATCTGGAGGTGGACCTCCTCAGGGTTTCTCAGGGCTGGTGGAAAGAAGTGAGTGGGCAGATGAGCTGGAGAAGAGCATGTTACCCTGAACAAAGGAACGGCAGCTGAGAGATCTCCAGGAATGAAAGCTTTTAGATGAACTCATAAAAGCTCCCAGAGAGTCGTCTTTAAACATTGCCCAGGCTCAGCGAGAGAGGATTTTCCACTTCTCGTCTCTCCAATCCCAAGCCCTGTAAAAGTCAGACACAGCATCTACAAGAGAGGGAGTGGCAAGTGAGTGAGAAAGCAAGCGGCACCCCCTCCCTGGGGAAGCGGACAGCTGACTGCAGCAGCCCTCCACTTGAGCGAGGGGGAGCAGCCAGAACTCTGAATGAAGTTGGAGGCCTTGGCTATTGCATGGGACCAAGATCCTAAATATCAAATCAACTGTGTTTTGGGACTTAAAGCGATCAGTGGACTTCTTCTTACAAAAAAGTAATCAGAAACATTATGGGACACATCAAGATTTCATTCAGAAGTGTTGCAACTTCCAGCCCATATAAAATTTAAGGGACAGTGAATGACACAGGTGAAGTTGCATTACTGAATAAGGAAGTAAGGGTTGGGGGCATAGACTGAGAATGAAGGAGGGGAAGAAGGCAGGGGCTGGGAGGGTTGGAGATTTGAGAAGAGAGGAAGAGCCACCAAGATGCCATTTTGGTGGGAAGGAAAATGAACTTTTCAGGGAAATGCAATGGGACCATTGGACAGTATTCACAACCCACGTAAAGTTTGCGGTCGTGAAATTGAAGTGATACCAGCAATTATCTGGAGGAGGAGCAGCGAGGGTAGCAATCTGGGTTTAACTGGAGCAGGTCAAGGTTTTACCAGACATGTAGGATGCAGAGAGAAAGTGGCAAAAGATTTGAAAGTGTTTGCAAACTTGTGAAAGTGTTTGCAAACTAGCTCATGACATCCAAGTGGGTAAGGATAGAATGGAAGTGAAGGCAAGTCAAAGACCTACAGAAGACCTGGGAGGATTGTTTTGGTGGAAATAATAAGGTAAGTGTACCGGAGAGGGGAGAGCTGGAATCAGGAGACTATGAGTGATGACAAGGTTCAGCATATGACTGCCCGAGCGGGTGGTGGAGATATCATCACTGGGCCTGAGGAAACCTGTGTATTGGACGAATCACTCTGGGACTGAGGACAGGAAGAGGATTGGGAGCAGTGAGCCAGAGGCCATGGCATTGGTGAAAGGTGAAGAATAAGCTTAGACTTACTGCTGATGATATCCAGAGTTCAGTGGATGAATCGGAAGCACTGGTCATCAGGGTCAGGATGAGGACTGAGGCAAGAAAGGTGCCAGGGTGCCCTCACTCTCAGCTTAATGCAAGTGCAAGATCAGCACTTGAGAATAAGCGCTTCCCTAACTTCTGTGCTCAGGGCACCTTGCTTGCCCCGCTCCAGTTCCAGCCCGGTAGATGGTACTAGATGGGAAAGGACACCCCGCAGGAGGGGAGGAGGCAAACCTACTCTCTGAGTTCTCTGCATACTGTGAACGGTCAAAAGTGCTGTGTGGTCAAAAGTGCCCCCAGCTTCTTGAATGGGGCTGTGCTTCAGAAACCCTGCTCAAGGGTACTGAAGGCAATCCCTGGGGACTGTGGGCACTTGGTGGGAGGTGTTGCTGGTCTAACTAGAAAACAACTTTTCTGGTCCAACATGGATAAAGGTTCCCAGACAATGCATTGCCCGATATCTACTCTGAAAAGCTCCAGCTGTGGCACCTTCAGGATCTACTGCAATGTTTATGCAGAAGCTCTGCTTTTTCTGTGCCGCTCCCACCAGCGACCGAAGATGGTGGGCGAACTAGAGTTAGGACATTCTTGCCCAACAAGTAGTCCTCCCCTGGGCAGTCTTTATTCTGGGACTCCCCTCCAACTCTCACAGCCACACTGCCGTCTGTGGTTCTTCCTGTCCAATCTTACTTTCTTCCCTTTCTCCTTCCACAACATCAGCCTTGTATCATAGTCTGAGGCTCTTCCTGCAGACTCCTGCCTGCTCCCTTTTATTCTTCATAAAGTTACCCCCCAATAAATCTCTTGCATGTCTAGTTATGACTTGATCTCAGCTCTTGGAAGAACGAAAGTGACACAGGAGTCCTCTCCCCACCACATTGTAAGAGAAGTTTGTCTTGGTTATAGATTCTTTTTTTTTTTTTTTTTTTAAATTTTTAAAATTTACACCCAAGTTAGTTCAGCATATAGTGCAACAATGATTTCAGGAGTAGATTCCTTAATGCCCCTTACCCATTTAGCCCATCCCCCCACCCACAACCCCTCCAGTAACCCTCTGTTTGTTCTCCATATTGAAGAGTCTCTTATGTTTTGTCCCCCTCCCTGTTTTTATATTATTTTTGTTTCCCTTCTCTTATGTTCATCTGTTTTGTCTCTTTAAGTCCTCATATGAGTGAAGTCATATGATTTTTGTCTTTCTCTGACTGACTAATTTCACTTAGCATAATACCCTCCAGTTCCATCCACGTAGTTGCAAATGGCAACAACATTCCTTAAATGTTTGGTAGAATTTCCCTGGAAAGCCATCTGGCCTTGGACTCTTGTTTTTTGGGAGGTTTTTGATTACTAATTTGATTTCTTTACTGGTTATGGGTCTGTTCAAATTTCCTATTTCTTCCTGCTTCAGTTTTGGTAGTGTATATGTTTCTAGGAATTTGGCCATTTCTTCCAGATTGCCCATTTTATTGGCGTATAATTGCTCATAATATTCTCGTATTATTGTTTTTATTTCTGCTATGTTGGTTGTGATCTCTCCTCTTTCATTCTTGATTTTATTTATTTGGGTCCTTTCCTTTTTCTTTTTGATCAAACTGGCTAGTGGTTTATCAATTTTGTTAATTCTCTCAAAGAACGAGCTTTTGGTTTCATTGATCTGTTCTAGGGTCTTTTTTTGGTTTTGATAGCATTAATTTCTGGTCTAATATTTATTATTTCCTGTCTTCTGCTGGTTTCGGGTTTTATTTGCTGTTACTTTTCCAGCTCTTTAAAGTGTAAGGTTAGGTTGTGTATCTGAGACCTTTCTTCCTTCTTTGGGAAGGCCTGGATTGCTTTATACTTTCCTCTTATGACTGCCTTTGCTGCATCCCAGAAGTTTTGGGCTGTGGTGTTATCATTTTCATAGGTTTCTATGTACTTTTTGATTTCCTCTTTAACTTCTTGGTTAGCCCATTCATTCTTTAGTAGGATGGTCTTTAGTTTCCAAGTATTTGTTGCTTTTCCAAATTTTTTCTTGTGATTGATTTTGAGTTTCATAGCGTTGTGGTCTGAAAATATGCACGGTATGATCTTGATCTTTTTGTACTTGTTGAGGGCTGAATTGTGTCCCAGTATGTGGTCTATTCTGGAGAACGTTCCATGTGCACTGGAAAAGAATGTATATTCCACTGCTTTAGGATGAAATGTTCTGAATATATCTGTTAAGTCCATCTGGTCCAGTGTGTCATTCAAAGCCATTGTTTCCTTCTTGATTTTCTGATTAGACGATCTGTCCATTGTTGTAACTGGGGTGTTGAAGTCTCCTACTATTATGGTATTATTATCAATGAGTTTCTTTATGTTTGTGATTAATTGATTTATATATTTGGGTGCTCACACATTTGGAGCATAAATGTTTACAATTGTTAGGTCTTCTTGGTGGATGGACCCCTTAATTATGGTATAATGAGCTTCCTCATCTCTTGTTACAGTCTTTATTTTAAAGTCTAGATTGTTTGATATGAGTATGGCTACTCTGGCTTTCTTTTGTCAACCATTAGCATGATAGATGGTTCTCCATCCCCTTACTTTGAATCTGAAGGTGACTTTAGGTCTAAAATAGGTCTCTTGTAAACAGCATATAGATGGATCTTGTTTTCTTATCCATTTTGTTATCATATGTCTTTTGATTGGAACATTTAGTCCATTAACGTTTAGAGTGAGTACTGAAAGATATGAATTTATTGCCATTATGTTGCTTCTGGGTTGGAGTGTCTGGTGGTGTTCTCTGGTCTTTTCTAGTCTTTGTTGCTTTTGGTATGTATGTATGTATGTATGTATCTATTATTTTTTTTCATCTTTTTTTCCCCTCAGAGAGTCCCCCTTAAAATTTCTTGCAGGGCTGGTTTAGTGGTCACAAACTCCTTTAATTTTTGTTTGTCTGGGAAACTTTTAATCTCTCCTTTTATTCTGAATGACAGCCTTGCTGGATAAAGAATTCTTGGCTGCATATTTTTCTGATTCAGTACATTGAATATATCCTGCCACTGCTTTCTGGCCTGCCAAGCTTCTGTGGATAGGTCTGTTGCAAACCTGACCTATCTTCCCTTACTGCTTTCATGATTCTTTCCTTGCCTGAGTATTTTGTGAATTTGACTATGATATGCCTTGTTGATGGTAGGTTTTTGTTGAATCTAACGGAAGTCCTCTGTGCTTCCTGGATTTTGATGTCTGTGTCTTTCCCCAGGTTAGGAGAGTTTTCCACTATGATTTGCTTATGTAACCCTTCCACCCCTTTTTCTGTCTCTTCATCTTCTGGGACCCCTGTGATTCTGATGTTGTTCCTTTTTAATGAGTCACCATTTTCTCTAATTCTTAAATGTGCTCTTTTGCCTTAGTTTCCCTCTATTCTTCTGCTTCATTATTCTCCATAAGTTTGTCCTCTATATCGCTCATTCTCTGTTCTGCCTCATCCATCCTTGTCACCATGGCATCCACTCAAGATTGCAGCTCAGTTATAACATTTTTTATTTCATCCTGACTAGGCTTTACTTCTTTTATCTCCACAGAAAGGGATTCTAATCTATTTTTGACTCCAGCTAGTATTCTTATTATCGTGATTCTAAATTCTGGTTTGGACACCTTGCTTTTATCTGTGTTGGTTACGTCCCTGGCTGTCGTTTCTTCCTGCTCTTTCTTTTGGGGTGAATTCCTTCATTTTGTCATTTTGAAGGGAGAATAGGAATTAATGAGGTCAAAAAAATAAAATTAAAAATCAAAATTAAAAATATTAAAAATAAAAAATTAAAAAAACACACACACACAAAATCAAATAAATGATGCTAGATCCTAGGTGTGTTTTGGTCTGGGTGTTGAAAAGGGCTTGATTGATTAGAGAAAAAAGGGGAAAGAAAAAATTTATTTGAAAATTTGAAAGAATGGATACACTGAAGTAGAAGAAAATGATGGAAGTAAAATAGAATGAAAAAAATGGACACAAAAGTAAAAAATATGGTAGAGAAAAAATTATAGAAAAATATTTGTAATAAAAATTGAAAATAAAAATAAATTTTTTCTCTTTCTGTATTCAAGAAAAAGAAAGAAAATGAAAAAGAGAAAAAAAGGAAAATAAAAGAAAATTGAATAGATGGACCAGCAAACGGACTGAAATACGATTGAATTTACTTCATTTTCCCCTAGAACTCAAACTAGGAAGCGCTTTATAGTCCATAAACTAAGCAGGCGGAGAGATTTGTGTTCCTGAAGAGCGAGGTTGGCCCAGTTGGGCGGGGTTTAGTGTAACAGCTCCGTTCTCCACTAGATGGCGCTGCTCGTCTTACTAGGGTGGATCGTTGGGCGCTTGTAGGTGTGTATGCGCATGCGCGGAAGCGTTAAAAAATGGCGTCATCCAGCTTCCTGGTCTCTAGTGTCAGAACTCTGTTCTTCCCGATCAGCAATCGCGCACCCGTCCTTTGTCTTCGGCTTCCGCCCTCTCCCCCCTTTTACATTGTCCGTGAGCAAGCCCTCGGGTTGCCAGGGGGCGTTTCCATCTTGAGTTTTATGTCAGATGTGGCTGTTTTTCCCCCAGCGCTTACTTCTGAGGGACTGCGGCTTTGACCCGCCCCGCCCCTCTGTGGGAGGGTCTCACGGATCGGTGGCCCTGAGCCAGCCACACCCAGAAACGTCCGCGCGACCGGGCTGCCACCGCTGCCCAGAGACTGCAGCCGGGTGCCAGCCCGCCCCGGAAAAAGTTGACGCGATCGTGTGGCAGCAGCGCCTCAGGGATTCCGGAAAATCACAACACACATCTGGCGCCAGGCTTCACCCCCAGCGGCCTTGTTCCAGCACCAGCGGGTGTGGTTGTTCTCCGGGGTCCGCTGACACCTTTGCCTGTGGCGGGGAGGGCACACAGCCTCTACCGGTGTCCTTCCGGCAGGGGAACCGCCTCTCCTGCGTGGCCCGAAGACCCCTGGACTCCACTCTGCTCCCGGGGACTCGCCCTTCCCACCAGAGCACCGCCAGGTATGGAGCTGTGGAGTTTCATCTGCGCTCCCCCTGTTTATAGAGTCTTAGTGGAGTTTAAACCCTCTCCTTTCTCCCTTCTTAGTTCTGTCCCTGCGGCTCTCTCCACTTTTCCACTTTCTCTCCAGCTGCTTTTGGCGGGGGTGGTTTTCCCGTACCCTTACCCCCCTTGTCTCGGTCCTCTCTCCATAAGCAAAAATGGCTCCCTGCCCTCCCCCAGTTCACTTCTCCGCGCCACGTACCTGCTGAGTTCTGGGGTTCAGGTTGTGCAGGTGGTTGTGTTAATCCTCAAATCAGCTTCCTAGGTGTGCAGGATGGTTTAGTGGTGATCTGGCTGCATTTCAGGGATGAGAGACACACAAAAAAGTCCCTGCTGTTCCGCCATCTTGGCTCTTCCTGGTTTTTTATGGGAGAGATCCAGGGAGGGATTTTGAGAACTTGTTGCTATAGGGAATGCTTCAACTGGCAGGAGAAAGACGTCTGGAAGTGCTATTATCCTCAAGGAGATCTCTATTCTGAGGTTCAGAACTTTGTAAAACACAGCGCAGGCTCTGTTCAGAGGCAGGATAGTGGCTGGGTTAGTTGGGCATCACAGTCTACACATATGATGCCACTGGAATGAAGGGACCCGTTTGGCTTTTTATTTTTTTGGTGTTCAGGAGAGAGCTTCGGATGCTCATTGACTTCTCTTATGGGCAACAAAGGGGGAAAACAGGAAGTTTCTCTCTTGAGTTTCTCTGCTGCTTTGAGTGGCACAAACCAAGCCACTTGTTAGCTGATGGCCACTTAGCATGTACCAGGTGCCATAATGCCACGTGCCCGAGAAAAGGCACATGGCCGTTTCTGGGTAAAGTCTCAGTCTGGAGGGTCTTGTTGCAAACTGTGAAATTCCAAGTAGCCCAATACAACATAATGAGGGAAAAGGGGGACATAGGTGGTCGTGGATTTGTCAAGAATCTTGTCAGTTTACAAGATGCACTGAGAAACCAAAACGTGAGCTTGTGATGAACGTTCTTTTCATCGCAGAACAGTTTGGAAGGGGAGGCAAGGATCTGCTTGGTCCTAGGGCAGTTACCACCAAAACCAAATCTTCAGTAGCACTTTGAGAGGATGGGGAGAGGAGCCTTACCTGCATCATCAATCAGAAGCAGGGGGATGATGGGTAGAAAGCTGGGATGGGGAGATGACATTATCACTTCTGGGTAGGATGCTGCATATGCCTCACATAGCCTAGGGGAATTGATTCCCTCCCTGCAGTCCTTTATCCAGGACCCATACGTAGCAAGCCTGCATATGGGATAATGGGTATGTGGACAGCGTGAGAAATCAGTTTCTTAATTCTGAGCAATGGGATATCTGGGAGTTTATCTTAATTTGGGATCCCTCAAATCAGGAGCTGAGACAAAGATTTGGGGGCAGGTAGTATTTGGGAGGTGATTCCAGGAGGCCAAAGTGAAGAAGCAGAGAGAGATAAGGAAGGGAGAAACTCAAAAAAAAGCTGGATAGTGCTGTGGGCAACTGGGCAGGGCAGGGGGTTGGATGAGCTGAGAGAGTCACCTAAGGCACAAAGATTAAAGGAGCACTTACTCTCAGGTTTGTGAAAAGCTGGCCCTACAACCAGAGCTCAGACTTTCTAGGGCTTCTCTGCTCAGCCTGACTTGGAACAGTCCCTCTGAGGCCTGGGAGGCTGGGAATTTACTTGTCTTCCAACCATTGTCCCGCATGGTGTTAAGAGTTGCGCTCAAGGCTGTCAACGTCTCCCTTCTCCCTGCACATCTGGGCTGCTGTGCCTATGCACAGAAAATCTCAGTGACTTTGGAGAAAACCTTGAGACAAGAAAGCTGCCTGGTTGTATTCAAAGTCAGATGACGCAAGGAATGTGGTGTAGTGTGTAGGAAGTATCTGCTCTAGGGCCAAAAGAGTAGGATCCAAGCATGGCCTGCCCAAATGGGTTTTGGAGGAGCTACCCTCCAGTCCGTGTACCAGTCAGAGTGCTGAATGTATCACGGGAGGAACCCGCATGTGGTTAGATGTCCTTTGGCATGTGAAGTACAGGGTTACCCGCCCAACATATCTAGACTCAATGGGGGAGGGGTCGCAGCATTGCCCTCTCTGTGAACTACCCTAGGGCACATTGTGGCAGGATGGGTTCTCTGATTTTCTCCTGTGTTGCTTTCCTGTTTCTTTCAGTGGGCAGAGAGGGCATTTTTATCTCTTTCAAACTTCCTTGGTCGATTCTTCAGGGCAGGAATCTTTATTCCCATTGTACAGACAAGGAAAGTTGTTCAGAGAGGTTGTGCCGTATGAGCAAGGGAAGGCCTGGAATCAAATTGGAGCCCACCACCCTCACTTCCAGAACTCAGTCCAGAGCCCCGTATTGCTTACCTAGTGATTTAGGTGTTTTTGTGTGGATCATTTGCAGACATTTTCAGCTTCCAAGTGGTTCTGGGGCTTCCTGTTCTGGCTACAAGAAGCCTCATTATTCAACAGGCACACACACATGCCTTTATATTGCTTTATGATATAATTAAATCTGTAAGCAGGAGCAGCCACATGACTAATAACTTAGTTCTGGTCAGGAAAAAGAAAGGGTCCTTTTCCTACACACCCCTTTAGAATTTGTGATCTTTGTACAATGAATCATATAGACCGAGTTTTGTTGTTGGTGTTGGTCCTGTTGTCATAATTGGTGTTCCAAAGGGTCAACAGTAGACGTGAACTTTCTTGGTATAGAAACCCTGCCTTTCTCTGCCTGAACTCTCTCGGAAGATGATTCATTTGGGGCCCCTGAAGAGAACACACTTCATATTTCCACTTCAGGGAAGGTATGAGTGATTTTTCTGGAGACAGAGTACACTGTTGATATTGGGGTTCTGGGAACTATTTGTCTGGAGGTGAAGGACTTGCACATGTCACCACAGATGAAGATGGGAGCTGACATCCTGGTCCATTTGTGGGTGGTTTTATCTGAGCATACTTAGCGACTTTAGTTAATTTGTTTGAGAGACTCAAAAATCCACAGTTCAGTTTCCCATTTGGCACAACCTCCTCCCAATCTCTCTGTCCCCAATTTCAGCTTCCCCATGGTTCATGACCGTGGCCAGAGGGATTTCTACAAAACACAAATCCACCTCCTAACTTGTAACCTTCATCGGACATTTTTGCCTGCCTAGCTACCTTCTTCCTATTTGGTAAGGGTGCCTTAACTTGTTTTTGGTGTGTGTTTCAGGGGTGGGGCATGATGGTGGGAGGAGGTAATTGACTGCCATCTTGTTGGAGCTGTCAGTCAAAATGCTCTTGCCTTCCCTTACTGGTGCTGGGCCAATCAAATCCCTGGCTGGACATCCACAGGAAAAAGGCTGGAACTGATTGGCCCCCTGAAGAGATTGTCTATAGGTGCCTATTGCCCAGAAACCTATTCAGACCTGGCTCTTATCCTGGCCAATTGTTCAGCATTGAACTTTCCATTCTGAGCTTCCCTATGGCCTTCCAGGAAATTTGTTTGATGTTGGAATTGATGTCTGTTGCTTGTAACCAAATAACTCTGACATGGAAATTGACCCCTGGAGATGGGTGTTACTATTAACAGACGTAAACGTGTGGCATTGGCCAGGTTGAGATATGGTGAGATACTGAGACTCTCCTATGACCAGATCTGAATCTGGAAGTTTCTGTTATGATTTTAAGCTATACCATGTTGTATGTGGAGACTCAGATCAGCTGCCCGTTGCAGCAGGAGTTTAAGGGACTTCATAGAAAAACTCTAGGACTTGGAAAAACCTGGGATCCTTCCTGAAGGCTTCATAAAGAAAAGTAAACTTTGTAGTAAAGAAAGACAAACTTTGCCTCAACTGGTCCTTGTGAAAGCAGAAAGGGAGGCCGTTTCTGGCTATGACTAGTAACCTAAGGTCTTAGAGTCTTAGGCCTTGGAGAGTGGAAAAACAAATTTCTGTCCTAGGCTAATATTGCTAGAGAAAGGGCAGGGGGGTTGGAAACTGGGGTGTGCTGGAGCCAGTTCATACTACTCAAGTTGACTGTGCACATCTCTTCCCGATTCTGCCTTTAGGGATGTCATGTTAGTATCTTGATATGGGCCACAGTGAGAGTATTTATACCAGACAAATCAGAAAGTGCTACAAATCAGAGATTTTTCCTTGTGAAGAGCTAATTGTTAAATATTTACCAGCATACCAGTGATTGGGAGCATAGAGATGAGGGAAAGACTGGGAGCTGGGAGAAGCCTGGCACCCTTCCCCCCATCGCCTCCCCTGAATGGTTCTGTCCCTGCACTCCCTGTAGCGCAAAGGAGGCATGACTCCAATTTATAGAGCTGCCCAGTGGGATACCAACCGGGAGGGGGCAGATGAGATGTGCCTCCACACCCGAGCCATTGTTTTTCAACAACATCTGTATGCAGTGACTGGTTGAGCCTAGGCTGAAGGTCATTCAGCTGAGGACTGCTGGTGGCAGTGATGGGGGGAGGCAAGATATCTATTGCTAAAAGGCAGTAATATCCGGTCCCAAGCCTAGACTGAAGGACCACAGCCCAACAAAAACTACCGAGTTGGTAAAATGCAAGAGGTGGAAATCATAGCAGCATTTTAAGGGAATTGTATTGTCAGAGGAACTTCATTCCAGGCAAATGGTGGCTCATGAGTGTTCAAACCTGAAGACGATTTCCACGGTCCACTGATGTCATGGGAAGTTCAGTATCCTGCCCGTTCCTTAGTAGGAGTCTCTTTCCAATGCTCCTTCTTATGACGGAGTAGGACAGTGGGTGAGGAATTCTCCTAGAAACAGAACCAACAAATCCCTCCACTGTCAGAACAAGGAGTACCTGCGTCAAGGTATACTGTGAACTTGTACTTTTGAATATGGTTTATTCTTTTCTGAATAGGATTTTTTTTTTCATTGAAGCTAACATGTTTATCTTACATTATTGTATGTCAGATGACTAACCTTTGGGTAGTGGGCCATGAGAAGCTAGCTATGGACTGATCAAGAAGAAAGCATTTCACTCATGTTACAAATATTGTGAATCTACTTTGACACCATTCTAGGGGATCTATCAGTGAGCAAAGTAGGTAGAGTCCTTGTCCCACAGAGCTCACATTCCAGTGGGGAAGACAGACAATGAGCAAGTACATATATGATATCTGGGAGGGTGATAAGTGCATGGATATAGCTGGTAATTTGACAGGGTGGTCAGGGAAGAAGTGAAGGAAGTGTAAGAATGAGCCATGGGGATACACTGGCTGAGGAAAAAGCAAGTTCCCAGGGCCTTTTTACCTGCAAGAGCACGCCTGGTGTGTTTAAGGAACAGCAGGAAGGACAGTGTGGCTGAAACACAGAGAATGGGGCGGTGGGTGGGGGGAGATGAAGTCAGAGAGGAGAGAGAACCAGATTATGTAAAACCATTGTAATGACATCTACTCAGAGAACCAACCTAGGTACCATGGATGGATTTGACTCTGGCTGCTGTTTGAGGAGAATAGACTGTCCGGGACAACAGTAGAAATGGGGACCAACTGGGGGGAGGCTATTGAAATAACACTTGTGAGAGATGATGACCATTTGGATAAAGCTGACGGTAGTTAAGGTGGTAAGACGTGGTCAAATCCTGGATATGTTTTGAAAGTCAAGTTGTCAGGATTTGCTGATCTATTATTCAAAGAGTCTTCAGTGGAGGCTGGCTGGTTCTGGGCTGCCTTTCGTCGGGAAGAGGGGGAGTGCGGCTGTATGTGGGATAGCTACGTTATGTTAGGAAGGTATTTTTGACACTGCGTGCCTGGAAAGAAGAATGCGTGTTGACGTTGGGTAGTTCAGGGGTGGATGGAGTGGGAGCTATTGTTTAACCCTGTTTGTTCATCAGACATTGTCTCTTCTTATGGCCACCTAACTTTTCTATTTGGGTACTGCTTCCAGCTCAGCTTGTGGCTCCCAGGGTGGGCACATGATCCAGGATTGGTCAATGAGTTGCATGTCTGGACACAGTATTTGCTTAGGGAAAGGGATTTCATATGATATTGGCCAAGGACATGCCTCCCTGGGAATTTTGCTGGAATTATTGGAAAAGAGTCATTTCCCATCTGAGATCACAGATGTAAAGCACTCGCAGAGTATTCTTTTGCCACTACACGGAGAGAGACCGCTTGAGAATGGAGCCAATACAGAAGAAAGCGGAACCTGGAAGGCGAGAGATAATATCCTGATGCATCATTTGAGCTCCCGGATCCAGGTAGTTCTGGATCCAACTGCATTTCTTGGCTTCCTGTTTGGTAGATGAAAATAAGTTTTCTTATCCCCATAAACTAATTTGGGTTGGATTTCTATCACTTGCAACCAGGGTTAATAATATTCTACCAGTATGCATGAGTATAACAAAACACTTCTGTACTGATTGGTAAATAGCTGCTGCCTCAAGTGCTCCCCACCCCTTCCCCAGCTGCCCTGGTCCTTCCTTTGGGACCCCTCTCTAGACCTCTTGATGCAACAACTGAAGCCTTAGGACCTGGCACAACAGGGGGCCTCCAGAAGGCCGGCTGCTTTAGCAATATGGTCAGTCCTGGTTGGTGCCCCGTGCCAGACAGGATGTTAAGTGTTTTAATATCACCCATGGTGCCATCCAAAAGAATTCAGAGAGTTACAAAATTTTGTTCCCATTGTGATCATATCACTCCCCCACTTCCTGCTGTGCTTGGTTCACAATAGTTTGGTTACATTTGCTCAGACTCTTGCACATCTTCTTTGTCTTTTGCATTTGCTATTCGTTTTCTCTAGAATTTCCTTTTTTATTGCCCATTACAGGCATACCTCAGAGACATTACGGGTTTGGTTTTAGAACATCATGATAAAGTGAATATTGTAATAAAGTGAGTCAAATTAATTTTTTGGTTTCCCAGTGCATATAAAACTTATGTTCACACTATATTGTACTCTATTAAGTGTGCAATAAGATTATGTCTAAAAATGTACATAACTTAATTAAAAATACTTTATTGCTAAAAAGTGCCTACCATCATTCCAGCTTTCAGTGAGTCATCTTTTTGCTGATGGAGGTCCTTGCCACAATGTTGATGGCCACTGACTGATCAGGGTAGTGGTTGCTGAAGGCCAGGGTGACTGTGGTGATTTATTTTTTCTTTCTTTCTTTCTTTCTTTCTTTCTTTCTTTTCTTTCTTTTCTTTCTTTTCTTTCTTTCTTTTCTTTCCTTTCTTCCTTTCCTTCCTTTTCTTTCTTTCTTTCTTTCTTTCTTTCTTTCTTTCTTTCTTTCTTTCAAAGAAAGGGAGTGAGAGAGAGAGAGAGAGAGAGAGAGCACGAGTTGGGGAGAGGGATGGAGGATGGAGGGAAAGAGAGAGAATCCCAAGCAGGCTCCACACTGAGTGGAGCTCAATCCCACCATCCTGGGATCATGACTTGACCTGAAATCAAGAGTCAGATGCTTAACCAACTGGGCCACCCAAACGCCCCAGTGATTTCTTAAAAGAAGACAACAGTGAAGTTAGCTGCATGGACTGACTTTCTTTCATGAATGGTCTGTAGCATGCGATACTTTTTTTTTTCCTCTTTCTAAAACTTTTATTTTGGAATAACTATAGATACATATTCATATTCATAGGTGTAGTTGAAATACAAAATTATACTGACACCGCAAAAATATCTCTTGTGCTACCCCTTCATTTTTATGTCTGTGAATATGTGGTCTTTTTTGAGTCTCTTTTAACTTTTTTGTTTGCTTTTTCTTCATTGTTCATATTGGCTATTTCTATTGTACTATTATTCAAGTTTACTGATTTTCCTCCCTTGGTTCTCCATCTTGCTGTCAAGTCCATGGGCTGAGATTTTTATTTTGAAGATTAAATTTCTCAATTCTAAAAATTCCATTTACTTCTTTATATCTTCTGGTTTTTACTGAGTGTTGTGCTTTTTATTCATTTATTTTAATAAAATCTATTTGCAGCTGCTCATTGAAGCATTTTAACTTTTTTTTGAGAATCTTTTTTACTTTACTTTTTTTTATAACTTGTTTTATTTTTTATTTTTTTTTAAATTTACATCCAAATTAGTTAGCATATAGTGCAACAATTTCAGGAGTAGATCCCTTACCCATTTAGCCCATACCCCCGCCCATAAACCCTTCAGCAACCCTCACTTCTGCATATTTATGAGTCTCTTCTGTTTTGTCCCCCTCCTGTTTTTATGTTATTTTTGTTTCCCTTCCCTTGTGTTCATCTGTTTTGTCTCTGAAAGTCCTCATATGAGTGAAGTCATATGATTTTTGTCTTTCTCTGACTGACTAATTTCACTTAGCATAATACCCTCCAGTTCCATCCACGTAGTTGCAAATGGCAAGATTTCATTCTTTCTGACTGCCGAGTAATACTCCATTGTATATATATACCACATTTTCTTTATCCATTCATCCATCAATGGACATTGGGGCTCTTTCCATACTTTGGCTATTGTTGGTAGTGCTGCTATAAACATGGGGGTGCATGTGTCCCTTCAAAACAGCACACCTGGATCCTGTGGATAAATACCTAGTAGTGCAATTGCTGGGTCGCAGGGTAGTTCTATTTTTAGTTTTTCTGTGGAACTTCCATACTGTTTTCCAGAGCGGCTGCACCAGCTTGCATTCCCAGCATGCGATACGTTTGATAGCATTTTATCCACAGTGGAATTTCTTTCAAAATTGGAGTCAGTGTTCTTGAACCTTACTGCTGCTTTGTCAACTAAGTTAATGCAATATTCTAAATCCTTTGCTGTCATTTCAACAATCTTCACAGCATCTTCACCAGGAGTAGATTCCATCAAGAAACCACTTTCGTTGCTCATTCATAACAAGCAACTCTTCACTCATTCAAGTTGTACCATGAAATTGCAGCAATTTTGCTCTGTCTTCAGGCTCAACTTCTAAATCTAGTTCTCTTGCTATGTCTACCACATCTGCTGGTACATCCTCCTCAAAGTCAATCATGAGGGTTGGAATCAACTTCTTCCAGGAATCAACATTCCTGTTAATGTTGATGTTTTGACCTCCTCCCATGAATCACAAATGTTCTTAATGACATCTAGAGTGGTAAATCCTTTCCAGAAGTTTTTAAATTTACTTTGCCCAGATCCATCACAGGAATCACTGTCTATGGCAGCTATATAGCCTTACACAATGTATTTCTTTTTTTTCTTTTTTTTTTTTAATTTTTTTAACGTTTACTTATTTTTGAGACAGAGAGAGACAGAGCATGAACGGGGGAGGGTCAGAGAGAGGGAGACACAGAATCTGAAACAGGCTCCAGGCTCTGAGCTGCCAGCACAGAGCCCGACGCGGGGCTCGAACTCACGGACTGCGAGATCATGACCTGAGCCGAAGTCGGCCGCTTAACCGACTGAGCCACCCAGGCGCCCCCTTTTTTTTCTTTTTTAAGTGAGTGGGGGGAGGCGTTGAGGGAGGGGGACAGAGGATCTGAAACAGTCTCTGTGCTGACAGCAGCAAACCTGATGTGGGGCTTGAACTTGTGAACCGTGAGATCATGACCTGAGCTGAAGTTGGACGCTCAACCAGTTGAGCCACCCAGGCGCACTGAAATATATTTCTTAAATAATAAGGCTTGAAAGATGAAATCACTCTTTGGCCCATGGGCTGAAGAATGGATATTGTGTTAGGAGGCATGAAGACAACATTAATCTCCTTGTACATGTCCATCAGAGCTCTTGGGTAACTAGGTGCATTGTCATTGGAGCAGTAATATTTTGAAAGGAATCTTTTTTTCTTGGCAGTATGTCTCAACAGTGGGCTTCAGATATTCAGTTAAACCGTGTTGTAAGTACATGTGCTGTCACCCAAGCTACCCCGTTCCATTTACAGAGCACAGGCAGAGTAGATCGAGCATCATTCTTAAGGGCCCTAGCATTTTTGGATGGTAAATAAGCATCGGTTTCAACTTAATATCACCAGCTGCATTAGCCTCTAATAAGAGTCACTCTGTCCTTTGAAGCCAGGCACTGACTTCTCTTCTCTTACCATGAAAGTACTAAAAGGCGTCTTCTTCGGGGAGAAGGCTGTTTTGCCTACATTGAAAATCTGTTACTTAGTGTAGCCACCTTCATTAAGTATCTTAGCCCGATCTTCTGGATTCCTTGTTGCGGCTTCTATGGCAGCACTTGCTGCTTCACTTTGTACTTTGATGTTATGCAGGTAGCTTCAGTCCTTAAACCTCATGAACCAACCCTTGCTGGCTTCAAACTTTCTTTCTGCGACTTCCTCACCTCTCTCAGCCTTCCTAGAATTGAAGAGAGTTAGGACCTTGCTCTGGATGAGGCTTTGGCCGGAGGGAATGTTGTGGCTGCTTTGATATTTTGTCCAGACCACTAAAACTTTCTCCATATCAGCAACAAAGCTATTTTGCTCTCTTATCATTCCTGTGCTCACCAAAATAGCACTTTTAATTTCCTTCAAGAATTTTTCCTTTAAGAATTTTTCCTTTGCAGTCACAACTTGGCTAACTGTTCGGTGAAAGAGGCCTAGCTTTTAGCCCATCTGGACTTTCAACATGCCTTCCTCACTAAGCTTAATCATGCTTTTCATTTAAGGTGAGAGACACGTGACTCCTCCTTTCACGTGGACACTCAGATGCCACTGAAGTGTTATTAATTGGCTTCATTTCAATATTGTTGTGTCTCAGGGAGAGGGAGAGAGATGAGGGAGTAGCCAGTTGGTGTGGTCAGAAAACACACATTTATCAAGTTTGCTGTCTTATATGGGCACAGTTTGTGGCACCCCAAAACAATTACAATAGTAGCATTGATGATCACTGATCACAGATCACCATAACACACATAATAACAATGCTGTTGGAAAAATGGCACCAATAGATTTGCTTGATGCAGGATTGCCACAGATCTTCAATTTGCAAAAAACAGTATTTGTGCAGGGCCATAAAGTAATACACAATAAAACAAGGTATGTCTGTATTGAACTCCTACTCCTTCTTTTATAACTCAGCTCAGATAACCCAAGTCCAAGATAGAAACACCACGATTCAGGGGCGCCTGGGTGGCGCAGTCGGTTAAGCGTCCGACTTCAGCCAGGTCACGATCTCGCGGTCCGTGAGTTCGAGCCCCGCATCAGGCTCTGGGCTGATGGCTCAGAGCCTGGAGCCTGATTCCGATTCTGTGTCTCCCTCTCTCTCTGCCCCTCCCCCGTTCATGCTCTGTCTCTCTCTGTCCCAAAAATAAATAAAAAACGTTGAAAAAAAAAAAAAATTTTAAGAAACACCACGATTCAGAGCAGCAGATAGTAATTACTTCTGTGAAGAGGGAGGAGAATCTAAGCTAAGTCATTAATTTTTTTTAAATTATGAGATATAACATACACACAGAAAAGAACATTAGATACGTATGTTTATCTTAACACTTAGTTATAAGGGCGACACTCAAAAGACAGCCACCTAGGCGATGAATTAGAACATTGCCAAAGACCCAGTTGCAAATGCTTGTACCTGTCTCCTAGAGTATGTGTGCATAGATTTCTCTAGGTTTCAGACTTTAGGGTGGAAAACCCGAGTCATAGGTATATCTTCAACTCTTCTGACAAAGTTAAACTTTTTCAGAATGGCTGTGTCAATTTAATTACTTTCTAGAGACGCAGTTCTTATTTCTTGACATCTTTGCCAACACTTGATATTTGTTAGACTCTAAAAGCTTGGCAGGTCTGATAAATGGTATTTTGCTATGGTTTTAATTTGCATTTCCCTGATTACTAATTAGGTTGTGCACCTTAATGTTTCTCAGTTATTCAGATTTCTTTTTTCGTGAAGTACCTTTTTAAGTCTCTTGCCAGTTTTCTATGGTTGTTGTCTATTTTGTATTGATTTTTAGAAATTAATGAAAGCCTCCTCTGAATATTAGATTTTTATTGGATCTAAGTGTTTTAAATATTTTTTCCACTCTATACTTTGCTTTTTTGCTCTTTTTTAAAAAGTTTTTTATTTATTTAAGTAACCTCTACACCCAATGTGGGGCTTGAACTCTTGACCCTAAGATTAAGAGTTGTATGTTTTTCCCACTAAGCCAGTCAGGTGCCCCAGCCTTCTCACTTTGTTAATATCTATTGACCTGATGTCCTAAATTTTAATGTAGTCAAACATATCAGTCTTTTCTTTATTCCATGGTCATGTAGATATTTTCATTATCTTCTCAAAGTTTTATAGATTTGCCTTTCACATTTGGATATACCTGAAATTGATTTTTAAATACAGTCTTAGGGGCACCTGAGTGGCTCAGTCAGTTGAATGTCTGACTTTGGTTCAGGTCATGATCTTGCTGTTTGTGAGTTCAAGCCCCCTTCGGGCTTTGTGCTGACAGCTCAGAGCCTGGAGCCTGCTTTGGATTCCGTGTCTCCCTCTTTCTGCTCCTCCCTGGCTCGCACTCTGTCTCTCTCTCTCAAAAATAAATTAAAAAAAAAAACATTAAAAAAATACCGTCTTAGGTTGGGGTCCAATTTTGTTTCATTTCTCATGAAAATACAATTGTCCTAATGCCATTTGTAGGAAGGTCATCTTTTTCTCACTGCTATGTTATGCCATTTTTGTCATATATTAAATATCCATATATGCTTTGGTCTGTTTCCTTTTGTTTTTGATTCTCAGCTAAGTCAAAGTGTGGTCAGAAAACACATTATATACTTCTAGTGTCTTGAAAACTTTCAAAATATTATTCTATGTGTAGTTATTTTTTTAATTTTTAAAAAATGTTTATTTATTTTTGAGGGAGAGAGAGACAGAGCGTGAGTGGGGGAGAGGCAGAGAGAGAGAGAGAGAGAGAGAGAGAGAGAGAGAATCCAAAGCAGGCTCCAGGCTCTGAGCTGTCAGCACAGAGCCTTATGCGGGGCTCTAACTCACGAACTGTGAGATCATGACCTGAGCTGAAGTCGGGTGCTTAACTGACTGAGCCACCCAGGTACCCCTATGTCTAGTTATAATGACTATTTCTGTAAATGTTCCCTAAATACTTGGAAAAAACCATGAACTTTGCAGCTACTTGATTAATAGTTACATGGTATATCTTTTCCCTCTTTTTATTTTTATCTTTTTGATAATCTGAGGCTTTAGTTTTGTCTTTCTATAGACATTGTTTATTGGCATTTAAAAATTCTGTGTTACAATCTTTGCTGATTTTTTGGAGCACATAGTCCATTTACATTTAATACAACTGTTGATATATTTGTTTTCAAATATACTACATTACTCTGTCTTTTCTACTTGTTCCTCTTGTTCTATATTTCTCTTATATCTTCCTCCCTATCTTACTTTTTTGATTGTCTAATTATTTATTAGCTTATATCCCCGATCCTCGTTTGGAATATACTTTGTTTCTATTCTGCTAGTGGCAATCCTAGTAATTAACTCATGAATTCTTAACTTAGCAAAGTTTAATAATAATACAAACTTTTACTAGCCTGTCACTGTTGGAAATCTTGGGATCGCTTTATTTTTTGTTTTTTATTAAACCTCAGCCTGTGTTCAGCTCCAGGCTGAGGATGTGTCTTACTAATTTTACATCCCCAGTGCTTGGGAAAGTGACTTCACCTTTGTCTTAAGGCAAACGCTCTAGCACACCGAGGCTCTGCTTACATCTTCTCATCTGTGTTGGCTGGATGTTCTTGAATGTTCTTGGCTACGTATGTCTCTGTGTTACACAGTTTAATGGATTAAAAAGTCAAGGTAGTGTTTATAGTGGAGGCATATTTTAAGGTTTCAGATATTTATACAGTCAACACTGCTGTTCTGTTTCTTGTTTCCCTTCAGCTCTGATTTTCCATCTGCCCTGGACCTCTAAGATTCGCTTAACCTTGTAATTGGACCACCGGCTGAACTTTCAAGTAGATCTAGTGAAATTTTCAAGGACTAAGCTTGTGGGTTTTTTTTCAAAGAGAATTTAGAGTCTTTATTTATTTAAAGCCATAGATTCAGTTTAGCTTTAATCTAAACAGAAAGTGAAAGATATTTTACAAGTGGAAGAGATAGCAAGAAATAAAGCAACAGTTAATATGTCAAAGCTGGAACAAGAACAGAGGTCAAGGTGTTTGGATATTAGCAAAAAGGCCAAAATTTTTGTTCCTCTGGAGAGTCAGCATATCAAGTTCAGAAGTTAGGCAAAAGGGTTTCCAAAAGGATCCCTATATACATCAGGAGATGTGGGTTGAGAAGCCATAGAGGTTTGCGATGAACTGAAAGAATCTTTAGAGAAAGGGTTCTCAAATGTATTGTCAGCAGATTTGGTAACTGGCAGGGAATCCCGTCTGGGAACTGGCTTTGGTGGTTCATTGGTCTTTTTCAACAGTTGATTAGCATCAAAGTCATCATGGTCTGCATTCTCCTGTGGAATGCCAACTTTGCTCTTAAAATAACTGGAGAAGGCACTTGAGGTCCCGGAGGAAGTCTGCTCTCCCTTCCTTGCAGGCACAGCAGGTAGCTGCCGAAGTTGAAAGTCCTTAAACATTTCTTTCGCTTCTTTGACTTCTTTATCCCCAAGTGGGTCCAAGGCAGTGAGGGCATCACTGGAGGTGTCCTTTGGAGGGCCAGTTCTGGGAGGTGGTTGAGGAGGAGTGACCAGGACAGAGGAGAGCATAGGAGGGGACTGGGCAGACATAGTAGAAGTCAGAAAAATATTGCTCTGGAAAGGGTTCCCCAAAGGGCTTGTTGATGACCAAGTATTGGGTGCCACAGAGGCTGATGGGCCCCAAACAACAGGGCCTGGAGTTGGAGTTAAAGCTGCTAAGATGAAGGCTACTTCCAACTTGGAACACCTGGGCTTTTGGTAAAAACAACTGGCTGACAATCCTGAAGGCTGACCCCTCATCGTGGCTCCCGGTACCACTGACACGGACTGATTGAAGACTAAAGATGTTGGATTCCATGGTCCTGCCTGGGGCGGGGCGGGGGGGGGGGGGCTACCTGGTATACCACCTAAACCCGCAAGGGGTCCCACTGGGGTAGAAGCATTTGTTTTAAAGAGATCCAGAGGGTTGGTCTGTAGGGTTGCAGATTGTCCTGTAGGTGATGTCTGGCTGGGAAGTTCTGAGATGGGAGGGGTAAAGATGTCTGATGCAGGCAAGTCTTTTGCTGGAGACCTAGCAGTCCTTCTGCCTCGTCCTGGTTTGGTACTTTGTGGAAGTGGGATAATGGCTATAGGGTCATGTGGTGAGGACTGGACAGAGCTTTCCAAGTCCTGCTTTACGCCATTCGGTATGGACAGTCCTTTGGGAGGGCTTCCCACAAAAGGCTTCGGGGAGGATTTGCCATGGAAGCCGTTCTGTTCTCTTTCAGATACCCCATTTTGAGTTCTCACTGCTGGCTGTGTTTGTGTACTTGAAAAGGGCCACAGGCCTGCCTGAGCTTCCTGTTTGCCAGTCAGGTTAGAGATTTGGTCAAACTGCTGACCAAAGTAGTTAACATCCCCATTCAGGGGCCTGTTACTCAGTAGAGTAGACAAACTACTCAAATTCTCTTTCTTCTGATCTGAAGATTTGAGAGAATCAAACGAAGAGGGTGTCGATTGGTCTGGCTGTGCAAAAGGATTTGTCTGGCTGTGCAAAAGGATCGTCATGGAAAGGATCAGGATTAGGGGTGGGAAAGAAGTTGAGATTGGCAGAAAAGGCATTTTCAGGCAAGAAAGCTGCCTGAGGCTTTGGTCGAGGAAGAGAGCAGGAGGTAATGCCATTTGTTAAGAATGGATTTTCTCTTAAAGAATTCTCCTTGGTGTCGATTTCAGAGTTTAGATCCACTAACAGGGTATTTTTGTTTTCTGCTGGACTATTTAGGTCAGGAGGTGTAGACATGTCCCCAAACAAATCCATCTGGTCAACACCCAATTTTAGTTTGTTAGCTTGGTCATCAAGGGTCAGTAGGGTCTCACTCCTGTTCTCTAGTGCCTTGTTGGCTTCTTCCATCTTTTTCTTTTCTTCTTCCTTTTTCTTTACATTGTAGATAACTTGAAAGAGGTCTTTAAGATCAACAACTAATGGCTCAGCCTGTTGTCCTGTTTTTATGACAAAAAAACTGATGCTGGCCTTCTCCTCCACACACGTAACCAAACGCCTGGTTGTCTGTCACATCACGGGCAATGAAAGAAATTTTATTTACTGGGCGTTCATGCTCTATCACGCCAGTTGTTCTCATCAATTATTTTTATCCCAGAAAGGAAAATGTTGACCCAGATCCTTTGTTTGTGTTGTCCTTGAGACCAACCAGCTGCCGCCATTCCCTTTAGTTTCATCATGGAATCTTAGCTCATTTTATCCCCTCTTGCATCAGGCACATCATCAGTGCCAATCAGCCTGGCCTTGTATTTTACACCATCACCTTTGAATCTGGCCAAAGGATACTCATCTGTCTTTTCAGAGCCTTTTTTTTCCTTCTTCGATGGTGCTTTTGGTGCAGCCTGTTGGTCAGGCTGACCATTAGTTGTGCTCGTTTCTACTTCGTTAGACACGGCAAGAAGGCAGACAGCCACCTCCAGCACCAGCAGACGCTTAGTGACACCAGGCAATCCCCGAAGTCTCAGATGAACATAACCTGCTACAGATACCTATCTGTCCCTGAAGACAGTAGGTAAGACCTCTTCCTGAAGCCTCCCCACGTCCCCTCCAGTTCAGCTTAAAATAATCTGGGTAAAAGGGTTCGTTGGCCATCTTTGGAGCCTAATATTGTACTTTTCTGCAAGGTATTATTTCTTTCTCCCAAGGTCTAAAAAGCAAACCCCCCATTACAGGCTTTCCGAATGTCCAGTCTACCATTTGACAAGCAGTAGATGGAAGAAGTCTTGCTTCTAGACTCAGGTCCCCGGCCAGCTAGCGCCTCCGCGAAGCGAGCATGACTCCTGGGTGCGGAGCCTCCAGGCTGCCACGCAGCTGACACGGTGGGCCGCGCTTAAATAGCCGCCGGCCCAGGAACCTGGGGAGCCGTGCGGCCACTCCTGGCGAGATACGGTTCTAATCAGTAAGCTTCTGTTTTTAGTGAATAGATTTCTGAAAACTCTGTGCAATGCAAGCTGTGTCTATTGAATTACTTTTCCAGTGGTTCCCATAATAATTTGGGAAATGCATCTGTATAGAAAAAAGGTGGGGTGTGTTAGTTTGCTAGGGCTGCTGTAACAAAGTACCACAAACTAGGTGGCTTAAAATAACAGGCACGTATTCTCTCCCAGTTCTGGAGGCCAGAATATTGACGGGTCTATGCTGTCTCTGAAGGTTCTAGAGAAGAATCCTTCTTTGTCCTTTTCTAGTTTTTGGTGGTTTCCAGCAATACTTGGCATTCCTTGGCTTGCAGCCACATCACTCTAATTTCTGCCTCTGTCTTCACAAAGCTTCTGTGTGTGTGTGTGTGTGTGTGTGTGTGTGTGTTTTCACATGGCATTCTCTTCTCTGTGTGTCTATGTTCAAATTTCCCTCATGTTTTAGAGATATTCATCACTGGATTAGGGCCCACTTAAATCCACTATTACTGCATCTACAAAGACTCTATTTCCAAATAAGGTCACATTTGCAGGTACCATGGCTTAGAACTTCAACATATCTTTTTCAGGGGTCGGGGGGAACAACTCAAGTCACAACCTGGGGCAAAAAATGGATCAGGAATATCTTTGAGAATAATATCATCTACTTAATAAAACTAGTCTGATGATTGGGTACATTTCATTCTTCCACATAACATATAAAAACAAGCCATTCCCCAAGTTCTCTGTCCATCCAGCTGTCTTAGATGGTATTTAATTAAATTCATGGGATTTAGATGTTGGAGAAGTGGCACCATCAACATCTGTGCTCCCTGGTTCAGAGAAACCAGGGAGGAACAGCCATTTTGTTGAACTCATCCTTAAGATACCAATCACGCATCCAGAGAACATCTGATTTGTCCTGGGATAGCCCATGCCCTCAGTTATTCCATCATCACCATATTAACCTCCATCTGTGGGTGCTGACAAACCCCCAACAAGCATCTTGAAAGCCACTTTGGCCTCTGATGGGCCAACAGTGACAGAGAAAGGAGATCAAGGTTTCAGAAAATCTGTATCCATGAGGCATGTATGGCGGACTAGTCTCTAGGCTTTGTAATTGTATAAATGGGAAGTCTTAAGATGTGATTAAATATATATATCAGCAAATTTACCTGTTCCTTGTTATTGTGGCAGGAAATGTCCCAAGGGCTAATAGAAGATCATGGCTGTCATTAAGATCCTTTATACCCTATGTTGTCACATGAACTCTTTGCTCTCCTTCATCTTAAGACCCGCCACATTCTTTGGGCTGAATATTATCTTCTGACAACCCTTTCTTCACCCACTGCTTAAGTCCAATGGATTGTTTGGGGCTTAGTTCCCATTATCGCTTGTATTTAGAGCATGCCTGTCATAGAATAGTTACTTAATCACATTTGTAGGATGAATTTAAGAAAATATTGACCATACCTTTTATCTCTCAGTTCATCTTTTTCAAAATGTCCCTTTTCTTTTGATTATACTAATAATGGAAACTTGGCCCAAGGGAAATGTGAAAACTTTCCTTCTTAAGGTCTGCTTATGAGATGTGAAACTGGTTCTGGAATGTATCCAAAAGCTGCCTCTTTAGCCACACAGCAGGAAAGTCTGACCATTGGCAGCTTCAGGAGAGAGTGTTTTCCTCGTCTAAATTGGAACAGAGCGCGACTGAGTTCTACAACAGGAAATGCAAGGGCTATAGAGAGTGTCCATTTTGTCTCCTGCCTCCCACCAATATTACAAGAGGGGAAACTGAGGTTCAGAGGGGAAAGGGTGTGGTGCAGGTGGCATGGCAGTTGGTGGAGTACTTAGGATTAGAACAAACTTTCAGGACAGTGCTACTTCCTGCCCCATCCAGACTCAAGCTCAAACTGCGAAATAATATCAGGAAACCTGAAAGTGAAGAAGTGATTTATGACAAATGTCAGTATCATACAATTTTTTAAAATGATGCTTTAAGATATAACATTGGCCTTGATATACCTTTAAAAATATTAATTTTAATGGATATCTCAAAGGCCTTTCGTGACATAGACCACAGATGTTACCCTGGGCAGGAACAATTGTCTGGCAACTCTCAACATGCAGTCATGCAGAATCCTGAATAAGATTGCCAATCCCTATGTGGTGTTTCACAGAGGACTACCTTGGACCTTCAGCAACATCCTTGCCATAGATCTTTGGAAGTTCTGGTCCTGAGAAGTTTGTCACAGTAGATGTAAGCTCTGGTCACAATGAAAATAAGAGGACCAGGGACATTTTCTGGAAAGTAAGAGAATACATCATCTGACATTGAAATTCAAAAGGGTAGTCACAGTGGAGATGCTCTAGGCTTCTGACTCCTGTGGGCACATGACGGTTTCTGCAAAGGTGGGTGCCAATTGCGTTCTCTTCCCGGTTCTGACACTGACCGGTGGCATGCATCGATGAGGGGGTAGCTGGGTGCCACCTGTAGTGGGAAAGAGTTATCACAGAGCAGAAGGTCACATCAGAACTGGTTATGTCCATGCTAGAGTGTCCTCACTAGGGCCCAGGGGCAGTTGCTTTCTTACTGGTAGCTTCATCTTCATTCTGCATTGAGCTGGATGTGCTCAGGTTGACTTGATCACTAAGGCCTCTCGTGACACTGTCATAGGATGGTGGGAAAGATACAGCAGACACACTTTCAGATTTGTCTGGGAGGGCACAGTTTTCATTTGCCATGAATCCAGCAAAGGCTTCATCTGGGGGTGACACAGCCTCCTCCTCAGCCCTGGGCACACCTGGAGGGCTGGAGATTGTCTTGGAGCGGTGCAGCACATAGCTCCGATAGGCCTTTTGAATGACAGTAGCCGAAATGTCTTCTTGCTTCCACCGGAGGGTGGTTGCTATTGGTTCATAAGATGCTTTTGAAACATTAGTTGCCATAAACTTCTCTTCAATGTTTGCCTTCAGAGAATCCAACTCCCCAGATTCTCCCAGAACATTCTTAGTGAAGGCAAAAAGAATGTCCAAACAGTGGATCTTATCTCCAGGGACCAAGGGCAGGTCCATCTGGATTAATACATTCTGATTGGGTTTTGGGATTCGCAGGGGGCCAGAGAGGGTGTCTGCAAAGTCCGAGAGGGCAGAAAAGGTAATAAACTGAGTGGCTTCCGGGTCAAACTTCTCCCAGGTCTCATAAAACATGTCAAAGTCATCCTCACTCAGAGGTTCACTGCTCTCCTGTGTGGCCACATTGAAGTTCTCCAGAATCACTGCGATGTACATGTTGACCACGATGAGAAAGGAGATGATGATGTAGGTGGTGAAGAAGAGGATGCCCACGGCCGGGCTCCCACAGTTCCCCCGGGAGCCGTTGCTGTTGGGCAGATTGGGGTCGCAGTAGGGGGGCCCCGTGTTGAGGATGGGGCTGAGGAGGCCGTCCCAGCCGGCCGACGTGGTGATCTGGAAGAGGCACAGCATGCTGTTGGCGAAGGTCTGGAAGTTGAACATGTCGTCGATGCCGGCCTCCCACCTTACATGGGGGAAGCTGGCCATGCCGAAGATGGAGTAGATGAACATGACGAGGAAGAGCAGCAGCCCTATGTTGAAGAGGGCAGGCAGGGACATCATGAGGGCAAAGAGCAGCGTGCGGATCCCCTTGGCCGCTCGGATCAGCCTGAGGATGCGGCCGATTCGGGCCAGGCGGATGACTCGGAATAGCGTTGGGGAGAAGTAATTTTCGAGTGACGTCAGAATCGCAGAAAACACCAGGCCTTTAGAAGAGAGGAAAATGATCTAATTAGTACTTACAAGCATGAGCCTTGACAAAGCTGGCCGCAGTCACGCTCTCCCGTCTCTGCTCTGTGTGGACCTCCATGTGAGGATCTGTAATCAAGAACTCTGGGCCCTCTGAGCATCGCATGGTGATTGGCATAATGTAGGGGCTCCGTACATGCTCACTGCATAAATCGTTTGTCTCTGAAGTAAGTCCCATCCTTCCCACCATGTTCTTATCTTTCTTTCCTTCCATCTGGAATGTCTTCCTCTTAGTCAACCTCCATGGTCAAAGCCCTACCTTCTGCAGCCTAGCTGGAAGTGATGGCACCATATTCCACATACACACAGTCCTGGTCCATTTCTGTCTATGACACAGGTCCTACTCTTCCTTGAGAATTCAGCCTTGGGACATGCCTTTTCCTCCACCCTTGCCCTGTGCTCTGTGAAGGTCAGGGTCCCTTGTGACTCATTTCCCCATCTCCTACTGGGAAGATTGACTTAGTTCCTGGCACATGGTCCTGTGGATAATTGTACAGAGCCTGGTGTTAATTACAAGGGGGGCCTGAGGAGTCGGGCAACTTGCTGACAGCTAAAGCAGAATGGCTTTGAATGGCCAGCTGTCTACATAATGGCTTGTATTTGTTTCTTTCATTTCCAGCTGCGTTTGAACTGTATGTTAGGGCCTGCAGATAGGCTTGTTTAGGGTCAGTTACAGCCCTCCCACCCCCAACTATGAACAAAGTTGGAAAGATGAAGAATGTATATGTCTCCCTATATGATATCTAATTTGAAGATTTGACGGACACAGGGCCCACCAAAGATTAGGCGAGGCCTTTAGGTCAGACAGGATTTGAAACCTCTTAGGACAAATGATGAGGAGTGTGGTGGCCAGCTCTCTCTCTCTTTGCCAGGGTTCCCTTGACCTTCGTCTCCTACTTGCCTTTTTTCATATGAATACGGGTGGTCACAGTATTGTGTTGGAAGGAGGAAGGAAATGGGAAGAGATTCAAGAAGCAATTATAATATTATATTATAAAATCTTTATGAAAGCCCCTCTCTTAAAGTCAATTTAACTGGGATATTTTTCTACAGTGTGGGGTACATTATGTTTCTATATAATCTACTAAGATTCTGCCAGCCAACCAGTTTACATGTACTTCAAGGGATAATGAGTCTTCATACTTATAGCAATTAGGTACTCAATACATGTCTTGCTGGTGGGAAGGAAGAAAGGGAGAGAGGGAGGGCAGGGGGGTGAAGAGGTGGGTTCTTTCACTAGTTTTCTAGCTGCCTCTATGACTTATTTCTAACCAGTGGATGGTGTTGCTGTGTGGGTCATAGGAACTAGCAGTTAAGGTGTCCCCATCATAGATTGGAGTACTTTGAGTATATTTATTTCTATAGAATTGATATGGGAGCCCACATAAGCAAGCTCTTTTCTCTATTATAAAATCAAAATGGCCTTTAAAATCTCCCACTTTGGGAAAGCAAACAAACAAAACAAACCTCCCACAAAAACCACCAGCAGCAGGAAAACAAAGCGAAACACAAAAATAAACGTAAACTCACCAACAAATAAACACAACCCAGGGCTGTGTTTCAGCACCTGGGTGGGGAGATTGATTAAATGCTGCCAAGTTGTATTTAGATGCTGTTAGCTTTTGATGGTAAATCAATGGAAAATGAAATCCACAGCTATGCCCTGACATGAAAAGTAAGCAAGTTATGATATAACAGGTCAGGATATATTTATAATGCAAAGTAAAGCTGGCGCGTGGGATTTGGCCTTTGTAGAGCCAAACTTTGCCTAAACCACAAGAAGGCCAGGAACACTCTCTCAGTTATTGTTGGAAAGCAGCTAGTTCATTAGAAGAACATTAGCCTGGTCTGGGGCGCTTGGGTGGCTCAGTCGGTTAAGTGACTGACTTCGACTCAGGTCATGATCTCGCAGTTCGTAGGTTCCTTTGGCTCTGTGCTGACAGCTCAGAGCCTGGATCCTGCTTCAGATTCTGTGTCTCCTTCTCTCTCTGCCCCTCCCCCACTTGTGCTCTGTCTCTCAAAAATAAGTAAACATTAAAAAAAAAAAAAGAAGAAGAAGAACATTAGCCTGGACTAAATTCAGCTCTGCCCTTTACAAACTGTGACCTTGTATCACTTTCTTAATCTGTGAGGCTCAATTTTAAATTCCAAGATGAGGATAAGAACACTCCAGAGAGCTATTGTGAAGATCCAAGGAATGCATCCCAGTTCTCAGATGTCAGCAAGTACCCAGCTATGGTGGCTCCATTCCCCACTTTAGCTTCTGACTTTATTAATTTTCTCTGAACACTCATTGGTCCTCCAAAACTGGGCCTATCATTCAACACCCACACTAGGCCCTAAGAGCATTGATCTCTTGGCATTGACCCTTTGATTTTTCTATCACTCACATTCCCTAAGTGGACAGTTTTATAGATATTTAATTCTAGATCCTTGACTTAAGAATCTCCTTTGTACAGGCAGTTTCTACACTATAGAGTAGCACTGAATAAATGTTTCCTGATTTTTAAATTATTAGGGTTGGACAATCATTGTTTAAAATTTTTTTTTTTTACATTTATTTATTTTTGAGAGACAGAGAGAAACATAGCACAAGTGGGGGAAGGGCTGAGAGAGAGGGAGACACAGAATCCGAAGCAGGCTCCAGGCTCTGAGCCATCAGCACAGAGCCCGATGCGGGGCTCGAACTCACGAACTGTGAGATCATGACCTGAGCCAAAGTCAGACGCTCAACCGACTGAGCCACCAGACGTCCCTGGACAATCACTGTTTTATAAGAAATTTCATTTTGAAATAAAGGTCTCATATAACTTAAAAAAAAAAAATCTCCTTTGAACACTCTTAGTATTTCCCACTCTTCGGGCAACCACCTCCTTTTCCAGAAAGTATTTTATGACTCATCTCACATCACACCACCCATTCTTCACTTTGAAGGCCATCAAGATAAAGGAAACTCCATCATCTTATTTTCTCTGGAGAAGTGATTATCCCTAACATCCCCCAAAGCTCAGCCAATGGGCTATGCACACAGTAGGTGCCTAAAAACCCTTCATGACTGCATGGAGAAGGCCGATGGAAACTCTCCATTTCACCGAGAGGCCCAGAGGCATTTTAAACCTGCTGCTCTTGGAAAGCAGCAAATACTGGGCTCCTCTAATATGTAATAGGTATTGGACAAATTTGTTGGTTGCCCTCTTGGTTTTGAAAACAACAACCCAAACAACCCCAAGCAGAGGCTGGGCTTCCCCGCCAGCTGTGAGCCCACTTACTCCCAATGGAGAGGACCACGACAATGAAGTCAAACACATTCCAGCCATTGGTGAAGTAGTAATGCCGTAAGGCGAACACCTTCATGACACACTCTCCCGTGAAGACAGCCACAAAGAACTGGTTGACTTTGTTGAGGATTTTTGTCTTTTCTTCACTCTGGTCATCAGTCTCCACCATCATGGTGATCATATTGAGGCAGATGAGGACCATGATGATGATGTCAAAAGCTTGTCTGGTCACAACGTCAAAGACAAAGCCCTGGTACTTGTTCTGAGAAAACAAGAGATGGTATATCAGGGCCTTACTGGCCAACATACACAACGCATCTAGAGAGGCTGTGCTCTCCACAGATGGCTTTCTAAAGCCTGTCTCTCTTGTCTTGTTCACACTCCACATCCAGAGAGAAGCCAAGTCCTGTCCTTACTCCTTCCAGAATCTTATCCTTAGTTGATTCTACCTCAATGCCTCGATTCAAGTCCTTGTTATCTTTCTCACCCCTTTGAAGTCATCAGGCACTTTGTCCTTGCTGGTGCTCCATTTGCAAAGTCTTTCCCATCCCTTCTCTTGGCTGTCTAAATCCAAATAGTCTGGAGTGATCCATTTTTCTTAAGCCCCACTTCCTCCAGGGAGATCTCCCTAATCACATCATACCACATTGCTCATTTCCTCTTTCCTCCCACAGCCTTTGTAGTCAGTCTTGAGTTCTAGCATTTCATGTGTGCTTCTCTTCTCTGCTAGACAGTGAACTCTTTGAGGAAGGGGCCATGTCTCATTTAACATTGTGTTCCCACAGTGCCTGCATAGCATGAGTTCAAGAACTGCAAACTCAGAGCCCCTAGGTGGCACAATCAATCGAGCGTCCAACTCTTGATTTCAGCTCAGGTCATGATCTCAGGGTTTGTGGGGTCAAGCACTACATTGTGTTCCACACTATTAGTGCAGAGCTTGCTTGGGATTCTCTCTCCCTCCCTCTCTCTCTGCCCCTCCCTTGCTCATGCGTCACTCTCTCTCTCGCTCTCTCTCTCACAAAAACAAACAAAGAACTGCAAACTCAGTGGCTGCTATTCTCCCCCACCCCAGGTACCCCAGGTCAAAGGGACAGGCTTGGGGTCCTTCTCTTTTCCCATTGTATCTTTCGGAACTTTGCTCCTCCTGCAGCTTGCAAAACCCTTCCTCCTCTGAAGCTTGTGTCATTTATGTAGCCCACCTTTACCTCTTCTTCACTGCTGACACTTGCCAACCTCCTGGTCCTTTGGCTTCATTACTGAGGAGTGAGGCTTTTGGCCAGATATGGCCTCTCTTGGCTACTACCTCTTGGTTCCTTAGCTAAATCTCTAATAACCCAGCTGTTCCTAGCTTAAAGAAAAATCTTCCTGAACCTTACAACCTACCACCCTACTCCTCCCCTCCACTCTTACAGTAAATTCTTAAAGGCATGTTGTGCAATCACTGTTTCCCACTCACTCCAACATAACTTTTGTCCCCATCCCGCCACTGAGATGGTTCTCATTCAGATCACCGATGACCTCCATAATGTAAGTCCATGGACACCTGTTCAGCATTGCTTGCCACACATGCCACGTTGAAACTATCCTTTCTTGGTTTCCATCATGCCTTACTTTCCTGGTTCTTTTCTTGCCTTTCTGGCTGCTCTGTTTTGAGTCTTCTTTATGCAACCCATAGATGTTAGAGCACCTCAAGGCTCAGTCTAGGCAGGACTCTTCACCCTATTCTTTCTCTCTTAGCAATCTCTCCAGCCTGTGAATTAGTAAGTACCTGACATGAAATAGATCCTCAATAAATAGATGAATGAATGGATGACAGAACGGACAGCTCTGAATTACCCATACCTCAAATAAAATTAGAAGGCCAATCTATTGTGTATAATAGGCACTTACTGAATGTGTACTATGTTTGGGGCTCTGCATGAGTGGAGGCAGAGAGGACCCTGTCATGAGTCTCACCAGGGAGCTCACAGAAGCTGCAAAGCAGACAGAGAGGAGAAGGGCTGTGACAGAGGCTGGATCTTGTTTTCTGCTTCCTGGTGGGGAGGGGTTGCTACTCTGTGGGGTTGGAGTAGAGGATCAGACCCAAATGGGCCTGGATCTTGGCATAACTGCTGGTCCGTGTCTCTTCTGGAGTGGGAGGGGGATTGCAGAGCCACGAATAACTTCCATTTCATCACTGAAAATGGCAAGAAAAATAAAGGCCTAATTATGACCACACAACTTGTAATTGAACAGAGCAGGTGACAGCATTACTGAGATGTGGGCATTGAGTTCGCCCCAGATATTTGTATGCTGGAGAATGGAGTGGCTTGCTGCTCTTGGCTTAGCCTGTGGGCAGGGATCACTTCTCTGCAACCCTCAGTGCTCTCAGAGATGATGAAGTGGGTGACTGATGATGTGATATTCTAGAGCCTATTATTTTCCTATAAAGGGGAGTATGTGAAACCTGCTTTTAGTAATTTCTATAGCAGGGGATGTTACAGAATGAGATTTCCCAGTCTTGTGGAAGTCTTAGTCTTTGCTATGGATGAAGCATAAAATTTAGAACTTGAGCTTTGCCAGTAGTGTGGAGGTGTGTGTGTGTGTGTGTGTGCACGCGCATGCACACGCGTGCGTGTCCCAGGTTGACCCTGCTGTGAAATGGCACCCATGCACCTATGGGGCAGAACTACTGTGTCAATGCTCAGCTTTTATCTGACCAGTCAACATATTGGGACTACTAAGGGAAGAAGGTGAGCATTCCAGTGCTAATAGTCTAGTGAAAAGAGAGCTGGATCTGGGAAGGTGAGTCTTAGGTGGGAGTGGGAATTTCTCTTTTGGCTTGGGTCTGGCCTTTGAGGAGGGCAGATGATCAGGCTTGTCCCACTTGGTGGTGAATACCAAGATGTTGCCTGCCATATGGATGCCAGCCAGGAGGGAGGGCAGGGGAAGGCTTTGGGCCCTGGAGAGCAGCCATATGCAGTTGTTGCTTGGGCCCCTGCTCTGTTAGTTTCCCCTTTGGGACCTCTAAGACTTCAAAGTCTTAATTAAATGTTCAGGTCTTGCCTCAGCTACGATAAGGGGAACAAAGGGAAAATTATGTTGGCTGTGCTTGGAACAGAGTATTAAGGAGAGAGCCGTGTTCTTCCACTAAAGCTAGGACAGTGTTGATAGTTAATTAGTAATACACCCCCTTCCCATCCAAAGGGATGATGAATCTCAGAAATACAGCTGGGCTGTGATGTCTCACTTTCCTTATCCATGTGAGGGCTTCCCTGAGTGCCAACCTTGGAGGGTCTTGGTTATGGCTTAAGCGGGAGAAATGGTGATTTCATTGTAAGTCTTCCTGCCCAACCATTGTCTTCCACTCTTATTGTAGTGCCTGGAATTTCAACATTATGTTCCTGCTTTTGTATTAAGATAGTGTCCTCTCCAGGGCCCTTTTCTGAAATTCAGTTAATCCTATCTCAGGGAAATTGTCCTCCTTGACAGGAGGAAGGTATGGTGGCCTGTGGGGTTGGTTGATAAAAGGGGAGAAGCTGAGATGTTATGGAGAGATTGAGCAATGTATAGGGCAAGGTACCAACATGATTCGCCAAGGGATGTCCCTAGCACAGACTCCTTAGTGTCTAGTTCAACTGTGGACTCAGCATTGGTCTAGCCACCAGTGATGGCCAGCAGGGACTCAGCTGCTTTATTGTCTGTAAGTCTCAGGATCCTTCTCCCCTGACTTGATGCTGATTGGCTGGGCTCAGTCATTTACCTACATCTTTTAATTCTGAGCCCCTTCCTGCCCATTAACCTGGCCGACAGAGGGATACTCCCTGAGCCTTAAGGACTTTCCCTTAGGTTCATTCCACCCCAGTTATCTTGATCCTTATGGGGATTTGGAAGGAAATCTCTGCCTCTACAGAGGTCTGAACATCCTATCACCCCTCGTTGTAACACTTCTTTTTATTATTTATTTTATTTGAGAGAGAGCATGAGTGGGGGAGAGGGGCAGGAGAGAGAGAATCTCAAGCAGGCTCTATGCTCAGTGTCGAGCCTGACATGGGGCTCAATTCCACAACCCTGGGATCATGACCTGAGCCAAAATCAAAAGTCAGATGTTCAACCAACTCAGCCACCCAGACACCTCCATTATAACACTTCTTGTTAGAATTGAGCATAGTGATACATTTGTGACCACTGTTTCCAAGTAAAATACATCCAAAAACCATTTTTTTTCCTCCTGTAAATGTTTTCAAGGCTGTGTGCTCATGAAGTTTTTAGTCACTTATGCAAACCCCATGCCTTGATTTAGAAATCCTAATGCCATGGCCAACAGAATGTATGTCTCTCTAATTCTAGGGAAAGGTCCACTCCTTTGTTGCAGGTTCTTAGGTTTTGCCCTGGTGGGGGGAAAGGCTAATGGCATTGTGCCCTATGCAGCACCTGTAGTTTTCTTCACAAATACCACATCTTAACCACAGAAAGGTTATGTAAAGGGACAAGATGCCAATTCCATTCACTGGAGTGGATGGCTCAGAAATTCTTGGAAGAAGTTCAGTTGTACATTTCCAGCATAGCAATACTCCCACTCCCAAACCTGTTCATCCAGTCTCAACAGAGGCCAACTAGAGGTTTGACATTTTCCATCTTCTGGTGGAGGACTGAGAAGAACTTAGGTGATAACACGCATGGTTTGGGTGTTGCATTTAATGGAGAAATAAAATGGCATGTCTCTTAGGGTCTTTGTGAATAAAGAATAAAAGTGGAGTATGGCTCTAAGTTTTGGTTAGTCTAAACACAACTTTTTATTCCTATTGTGCCACTTGACCATGACCATCACTGGGGCCAGGATCCCGGGGGGTTGGGTTTTGGCCATTTCCTCTCTGTCTACTATAGGGGTGGGGTGGAATGTAGGGTGAGGCTGGAGGTTTATGTATGGAGGCTAGATCATGATGCACAACCACACAAACCCTTCATCTCAGGGCTCTAACCACCTCTACTATCGTTTAGCCTAACCTGTTCCCAATCTTGTGATTGAACCCTAAACTGGTTGAGGAACTCAGTACTTCCTTAAACAGGTCAATTTGGAGTAACTGTAGGAGATATATTCACTCCAGAATACCACAGTTGCTTCTTTCAGTCTCCTCATTCCTTGGGTCTTGGAACTCTCGTTACCTTGTCCCCAAACACAACCCAGATTTACTGCTTCACAGAGAGCACTGGTCAACCCCTACGCAGCACAGGCACAGGCACAGGTACAGGCACAGGCTGTCACCTGGATTTCCAGACATACTCTTCTGGATGGAAGCTCTGGGGCTTACCAGGGGCCGAGGGATGGGCTTCTGGGGCTTCTTGGAGCCCAGCTTCTTCATGGCATTATAGTACTTCTTTTGCTCCTCTGTCATGAAGATGTCCTGGCCCCCTAAGTATGAGAGGGGATAGCACACACCACTATTATTAAAGCAATGGAAATTTCCAGGGATACCAAAATCAGAGCAGGCTGGAGAAGAAGTACATCTCCTCCTACTCCCTTCTCTGTAGAAAGACATGTCAAGGCCAGAGTCAAGCAGCGTCCTGTCCGGGTGCCACAAACAGTGACAGAGTGGATAGGACTGAGCCCCAGCTCTGACTCCCTGCCTGGGACTATGGAACAAAGCCTGTTTCTCTTCTTCAAGAACCCAGAGGTGTTTCCTCAACAGAGTAGGGGGCATTTGAGAGTAGAACCCCAGGAGAAGGTAAATATCATTTTAAATCTGAGCCTTAAATCTAGCCTGCTCATTACAGTCAAATCCACTAGGCTTCTAGAATCACAGTTCCTGCCAGGGGCAAGAGCTTCCTTCAGGGCCTTCTGGAACAAAGACCCTGAGACCCAGCCGCTTAACCCCTTTCTGAAGAGGAGCTGAGGACTATTACTGACTTATCCAAGAATTCCTTGGAGAATTCTTGATTGGTTCTCTTAAGGCCCCGCCACGTGTGTTGCCCTCTGCGGTTACAGTTAAATTCCACTGTTGGAAATGCCTTCCTCCCTTAGTTTTGGGTTTTCTTTAAGGACCCTCTAGACCTCCTTCATTCAACCCCTCACCTTTCACTTCCTGACATAATTTGAAATCTTCCCATCTCCATAGCATGTTCGTGTAAATTAGTCACTGCAAATGTGGGGATGCGGGCTGAGATCTGTGGAGATCTATGGGATTTCAGAAAATTTGTGGGCACAGAGGGCTTCTGGGGAGAAATATCTTGGTGGGGCTGGAGGCAGGGTCAGGAGGTTGGGAGCACTTGGTGGGGACACACTGAAAATTTGGAGCAAGGAGTCAGCAAACACAGTTTCTCCCCCAATTTGATCACTGGCTTTTCTCATTCTATCACCTAACGTGGCCAGCTCCCTGTCAAGGCCTCAGTTTCCTCATCTGTAAAATGAGAGAAGGGATTGCTTGAATGGTCTCAAAACCCTCTAGGGTGCTGATGACACTGGTCAGCCTTCACAGCTATCTTGCTGAGCCCCTCTGGGACAGAGAAGGGCCCCACTTCTTATCCCCAGAACTCTGGTTGAGGATTTTCTGCAGGTGGGATGCCTGCACCATTAGACATTTATTCTAAATTACAATAATAATACAGTAGCTCAGCCCTAAACTAGGTGCTTCTTGTACAGAGTTTTATTTACCTCTTACCAGAATCCTTGTGTAGGTAATATTAACTCCATTGAATGGATGAAGAACCTGAGGCTCAGAGAAGTTTTTAATATTGCCAGGGTCAGCCATATAGTGATAGTTGAGCAGGGAATGCAAGCCTAGGTTTGTGTCATGTCACAACCAATTCTGGGCTCTCAATGCTGTGCTATGTGATTTATCCATGACCCTTTTTTTCTCTGGATCTTGGCTTACATAAGTCTAAAGTTCTGCTCTATACACCTCAAAGGAATGGAGGGGATTAAATGAAAGGATTAATGGAGGGTAACAAGAAAGCATTTTATACCTTTAATGCCCTCATATTGTAATGGAAACATGAAAGGTTATCTGGGATTGGATTCCTATTCATCAGAGTCAGCATCCATGGAGGTGAGGGTCTTCCTACCCTTCCCAAGGAGGTTGGGATTCTGCCAACATTGGAGCTCTGGCCCTTCCTGAGGCCTCCTGGATTCAGTGCTCTGGGGGGTCATAGCCCCAGACAGAGGCCGCAAGTGCTGGGGCCATTTCTTTCCCTGTTGATATTTCCCTACGGTCACCTGGGACATATCCAATGCACCTGGTTTTAGCTGGGAAGACCTTGGCATTCTGGGAGACAGGTTGGGGACTCAGGCAGGAACAGGGTCATTGCTGACACAGAGAAATGTAACTCTTCTAGCAGCAGCCCCAGGACATCAGCAGGGGTGAGGGCTGTGCTCAGGGTGCAAAGGTGGGAGTTGGTATTAAAGGTCAAAATTGGGCTCCCGGTCAGGCATGAGGGCTGTGAGTAGTGTTGATTTTGGTCATGAGGCCAGGGGACAAGGAGTGGAAGATTCACCACCACCGCAAAAACACCTGAGCCCCACTTATCTTTTTTTTCTGTTGATTGAAGTTGTCAATTATGACCCCAACGAAGAGATTGAGTGTGAAGAAGCCACCGAAAATGATGAAGATGACGAAGTACAAGTACATGTACACATTGTCCTCCCACTTGGGCTGCAAGTTCACCTGTGAACAGACAAAGTGAGGCATGGAGAGCAAGTGGGTGTATGTTTGTGCTCATCCCTGAGACAAGGACACGGATGTGGGTGGTTTATTTGGGAGGTGATCCCAGGAAGCAGGAATGAGGGAGGGGGAGGTTAAGCAGGAGAAAAGTTGATGAAGGGGGTGTTGTTAAGCAGGCCAGCACTGGGGGACAACAGGCACTTTATCCTGTTGGGGTTCTCCAATAAACTGTGTGGAACACACCTCAGAATTGTACCTCTAAGACACAGGGAAACTGGAACACTTCTCTACAGACTCCCAAAACTTATCTGTGAGGCAGCCCCTTTGGACATTCAAACCCCGCCCTTGGGGGAGGGGTTGCCGAGCGAGCCGTAAGGCACTGAAGAAAGTCAAGTCTCAGATGAGAATCAGAAATGTAGCACGTTGGTGGACTCAAGAGGCAGGCTGAGGGGATCTGGGGCAGGGCATCGGCACTGTCTGCCACAGCAGCAAAGCATCTTGCCCCAGCAGCACCCATCTCCTCCACCTGGCTGATGTGACAGTACCCTTGTCCTAGCCACCACGCTGTTCCTGCCTCTGCCCAAGAGTGCCCTCGTACACCGTTCTGGAGTGGTTATCTGATACTTTCCTCAATGGTGAGCAGAAAAGCTTCGAAAGCCTGGGTAGTGTGCCTGGTAGGGGAACAGGTGCGGTTGGCTTAAACACTCAGTAGAGGGCCAGCTGGACACTGCTCCAGGGAGGGACAGGGCCAGGCTGTTGGGGGACTGCCTCTTCTGGTACCAAGGCCACCCTCAGTCCATTTCAAATAGACTGATGTGAGTGGGATGCACGGAGGGGCAGGCAGTCGTCATAGCAGGCTGAGACTCACATCTCGGGAATCAACAGCTGCATACATGATGTCCATCCAGCCTTTAAAGGTTGCCTGGAAACAAGGAGCAGAGGCCACTCAGTGTCTGCCTATCGTCTACACTGAACTCTGTTTTGATTCACTGATTTGTCTGTTTTTCTCATAAAGCATGGGACCCCTGGAACCAATCCTCCATGTGTGCCAGGGCTAAGCACAGTGCCCGGCACACCACAGCTACCCAGGGATTATTTGTTGAACAAATGCATGAACAAATAGTGGGATGCATGAAGGTGTGGGTAACTGCGTGACAAATATATAAGCAATTGCATCAACCCCTGACTGAATGGAGGACTGAGTGAACAAGATGTAGGCAAGGTATGAATGCATGAGTGAATGGAAGTGTAAATGTGTTTGCCTGTCATCACCACCAGCACTTTCTATCCTTACAATAGACTGGAGTATTACCATCTAGGAGAGGATATGCAGTAGAAGACTGAACAGGGGGCTGTATCATGTCTATTTTGTATAAGTAGTGAATTCTAAGTCATCACCTGATACAATCCCATTGAAGGTTCATCCCTCCATTCTATTCTACCATCCCACACTTGTCTAATTGCACCACTGTGCACCACTGTGACATTGAATCAATTGGTGAGGCTCTTTGGCCTCATGCTAGTCCATAGGAATGGGGAGTGACTTCAGCTCACACTGAGTGCTACCCCTTGCAAAGTCTCTACATAGCATTTTGTGGAAGACCCCAGACCTTCCACATTATCAAGCAGCCAAAGGAAGAAACATGGTTGATCTCAGGACTCACCACCTGCAGAAGGGCGAGGTAACCCATTGCAACATTATCGAAGTTGACCTTCATGTTGACCCAGAAGAAGCTGCCAGTGTGGTTCTGATCTTTACAGTCAGACATGTTATTCACGATAGATAAAGGCACAAGAGAAAGGTTTTCATTGGTTTTGTTGACGCACCGCCCAAACTTCCCAGCAAAGAAGTTCACGCCCATGATGCTGAAGATGAGCCAGAAGATGAGGCAGACGAGGAGGACGTTCATGATGGAGGGGATGGCGCCCACCAGGGCATCTACCACCACCTGGGGGGGAATGTAAAAGGATATGGAACCCTTCTTGCTGGATCCTACTTCTGTCTACACTCACTCAGCCTGCTTCAAGACCAGAGGCTTTTGGGAGCAGAAAGAGAAGTGGGTTAATTAGGGCAATAATTCAGACTCAGAAGACTGAGAGACTCTTGGTAGCTGAAGATGGACTTAGATCTTCTCCCTAAACTTCATTCCAAGCAGGTTTTAGGATCTTTCTCCAGGACTGAGAAGACAGGTGAACTTACAAGTACACGCATGTTCATATAAGGGTGTGAGTGTGTGTGTTGTACTTGCACATACAGACTTCTAGGACCTTGCTTTATTCTTAAATGCAATTTTAAAGGAGCTTTAACAAATACAGTTTAAGGTGTGCTTCGGTCAAGAATCACTGAAAACCATATTCACGAACTTGCTTATTTGTAAAGCAGCAACCTTGAGGTAACATAAACTTCAGGGACACCTGGGTGGCTCAGTCGGTAAAGCGTCCGACTTCAGCTCAGGCCATGATCTCCTGGTTCATGGGTTTGAGCCCCACGTCGGGCTCTGTGCTGACAGCTCAGAGCTTGGAGCCTTCTTTGGATTCTGTGTCTCCCTCTCTCTCTGCCCCTCCCCCACTTGTGCTCACTCTCTCTCTCAAAAATACATAAACATAAAATAGAATAGAATAGAATAAAATAAAATAAAATAAAATAAAATAAAATAAAATAAAATAAATTTCAAACTATTTCAATCATAAGCTAGTGTTTCTGAAGGTGCAAATGAATTTTTAAAGTCTACTTTTTTTTTAAACAGAAGATTCCATGCTAAAAAATGTAGAAGAAATGATTTTAAAAAAATAAAGTCTACTTTTGTTTTTGAAGACAGAATGTCTTCTTTGAGTCAGTGTTGGAAGAAAGCAAAACCTCACTTTCAGTACCTGGAGACTTTTGTAATTATGAGGAAGAGGAGGAGGACAAATTAAGGTCCCTTGTACCTCCCCGTAATTCAAGGGTCTGGCTTATGAGTATTCCATTGTGAGGAAGACAGGGCAAGGTGGAGGTGACAGCAATAGGTGAAGAAAGGAATGGATGAAAGGGAAGAATCCATAGGACCCCATGGCTGCACTGGGTGGGACAGGATGCTTTCTGGTGGGTGGTGGCCATGGTGCTGAACTGATGGTGCCACCACATTTAAATGGAGTGTCAGAGGGAAGGCTCATTTGCCTTGGAAAGATGAAGAGTTTGGAGTGCTCCAAAATTTTGGCAATAAGGACAAGAGGCAGGATGGAGAGATGGGAGGCAAACGATGTTGAGGCAGGATCACTTCACTAAGAGCAGGAAGGGGTCAGTCTGAGTGCTGCTCGATGTGATATTTGAGGTGGGAAGGAAAGAGAGCTCATAAAGGGATGTGAAGGAGAACCAGAGCATTAGGACATGGCAGTGCCACCAAAGTCCTGGCAGGAGGTGAGGACCCAGAGTCCACCTGTGGGGGTGGGCCCAGAGTTGGGTCAGGGGCATGGAGGGCATGGTGGGGACAAGGGGGTACTAAACGCTGCAGACCAGAGCACTTTGGAGGTAGATCTTACCCGCATGCCTTCAAATCGAGACAGAGCCCGCAGGGGCCGCAGGGCACGGAGGGTTCGAAGGGCTTTGATGGATGCCACATCAGAATACTGCAGGATCTTCGCTATAAGACTTGCCAGGGAGATCTGAGTGCAGGCAGAGAGCAAAAGTATTACTCTAGGTTCTAGAAGGTCCTGGTAAAAGGAGACAGGAAATCCCTGTCTCTGTCCAAGTCATCATCCTGACTTCCATCTTATTCCGAACTCCAGTGAAAGGTCTAGAGAGAATTCAATCTCTTCCCCTTTATTAAAGATTTCATTCATCACTTCTCTGAACTTCTGAGAAAGAAAAACAGTCTTGCACACCATGACCCTATGGTGTGTAGGTGGTCAAGCTCCCTGTATATTACCTTCCCTTTCCCTTGAGGCACCAGCCAGGCTCCAATAGCCTTGAAACTCAACTTTCAGAGACTTGGAGAGATGACATCCCTTCATGCGGGCTATGCTGAAAGTCTGTTTTGAAGAATACAAAGTGAGCCCCGGCTGTATTTTCTCAGAAAAGTAGAGTGGAAAGAGTCCTGCTCTGGGTGGGGTCTAATTCCCTCTCATCCCCTGATTCTTTTTGTGGCCTTGGGTCAGTGCCTTGCCAGTCCAGGTCATACCTTCACCCTGTGTAAAATTAGAGTCCGAGTAAGAGTGTGGCATGGTCCATGAAATCCAGGTTTGACAGAGGGCTGAGATATAATGACTGGGTTGTGACTCCCTATTGGTCTGCCAGCTTTTCACTTTTTTTTAAGTGTTGACCAAGGGCTACAAAGGACACAAATTGATGTGGACAAATGGTCACACCTTGTAGAAACTTTGAAGTTGCCAGGGTGGTACCGTATGCATAGGCTTGAGCTTGCCAGAGACTGTGACCCAATCTTGGAAGACCCCAACTGCACTATGATTGGTGGGCTGAATTCAGGCTTGGCTTATCTTGGAAGCTAGGTGGGGATGTACACCAGACCTTCAGAAAGGAAGGGGTTTACATATGAATTACATAGAGCCTCAAGCAATGTCTATTCTCGAAATAAGTAGCTTATTCCACCAGCACAGAAAGCTGGAATGGAAAGAACCCCCTTTCTTCTTCCATGCAAGGCTCCAAACACCAGCAGATGGCACCCAGCTGTCTGGCTGACAAAGGGTAGGGAGTTTCATGCTGGGCCCTATTCAGTTTTTTTTCTCAGCCCCCTGGGAGGGCTGCCTCACGTGCAAAATCTATAGTTGGAGATTCAAGATCTGGGGTCACTCTATCCAAGCCCACCACCACTCCCACTGCTCAGGCCACTAGCCTCCCAACTGGTCTCTAGGATTGTGTCCATTCCATCCATTCTCCACTGTAAATTTTATTATAATCGTGTGTGTCTCTTACTCCCAACATTTACTGGTACTTTATCACCCTCGGGTTAGGTTCCAGACTCCATAGCTGCAGACTCCTTTTTCAGTCATGTTTCACCTATATATTCTACCCAAATAAGATTGTTCCTTAAATGTGCCTGTGTCTGTGCCTTTGCTCAGTCACCCTTTAATTAAGATTGCACCCCCCCAGTCCTCTTTGCACCTCAATGCTCCTGTTCATTTTAAGCCCTACGTCTAATGTCACTTCCTACATGAAGCCTTCCCAACTACCCCACCCCCACAGGCTCATGTCTCTCTGTCCCAAAGACACTAATTATTTCCAGCAGTGCTCACCTCCTCACCTCTCCCCCCTGCCCCATAATAGGTTTATTTCTCTCTGTGTGTCTTATCTGCTGGAAGATTATAGCCTAAACTCCTGGAGATAGGGAGTTCTTATTTCTTGGCCTCTGTCTCTCCCAGAGCACTTCATAAGACAATACTATATTCAGTAGTCATAAATAAACATTTGATAAATTGAAGAAGAGATAGAAACATGTTGGGATGGATGAGAGGAAGGAGAGAAAGAAGGAAGATGGATGGAAGATGGAAGGATGTTTGGATATGACGAATGAATTAAAGGATCAAAGATTGGGGGCGCCTGGGTGGCTCAGTCGGTTAAGAGTCCAACTTCGGCTCAGGTCATGATCTCACAGTCCGTGAGTTCGAGCCCCGCGTCGGGCTCTGTGCTGACGGCTCAGAGCCTGGAGCCTGCTTTGGATTCTGTGTCTCCCTCTCTCTCTGACCCTCCCCCATTCATGCTCTGTCTCTCTGTCTCAAAAATAAATAAACATTAAAAAAAATTAAAAAAAAAAAGGATCAAAGATGGATAGAATAGATAGTTGAAGGGAAGGATGGAAGAAAGAAGAAAGGATAAAATATGGAAGTATAGAATAGTGGGTGGATGAGATAGATGAAAGGGAGAAGAGTGGATGGCTAGGTAAATTGATGGATGAATGGGAAGAGAGAGTTGGATAGAATAAATCAATGAAAGAGATTGGAGAATGGCTAGATGGTTGAACAGTCAGATAGAAAAGTGAATCAAAAGGTAGAAAGATAGAAGGATTAAGGGCCAGTTGATAAATGAAAGAAAGGTTAGGATGAATGCATGGGCAGAAGAGAAGAAAGAAAGAAGTATGAGAATAGATGGAAAGAGGGAGAGGACTGACAGAGAAGATAAATGGAAGAAATAAAGGTGAATGGGTGTTTGGAAGAATGGAAAAAGGAAGAGCAAATGGCTGGATAGATGGAAGGAGGGATGTATGGAAGGAAGGATGGATGGTCATAAGGAAGAATTAGGAAGAGGATGGATGGAATGAGTGGGTGACCATTGAAGGTGGTGGGGGCTTAAACTAGTGTAGGTCAGAGCGACTGTGCCCCTAACAGAGGTGGGAAGCCAGAATAAAACACTTTTCCTTCACTTACGAGTAATAATTTTATATGCACAAAGCTATCACCCATGACTCGGATTTCAGGCCTCCTAGCTAATCCCTGCAGTGCTGTGTCTTGCTGCTTCCAGTACGCTGGTATCAGGAAAAGACGAGAATTGAGTGCACAGACCTGCTGTGGGGGACCTGCCAGCACAGGAGGCTGGACGGAATGTTCTGTACTGGACCCCATCCAGCTTCAGGAGGCAAGCACCAAATACAGACACAGTTCCTGACACCTCTGATGTGCAGCCCTTGGTGCTGGTGGCTGCTGGAGTGTGGGAGGCAGAGACATACACAGCACGTGCCTCCCCCCGCCTGCGGGGACCCGTAGCTGTGCTGCAGTGAGCAGGCAACTCAGGCAGCCATCCTGCAAAGCCGAGAGGGCAAGGGCCTGGACAGAGTTGGAGGACTGTGGTGGTTAGGACGAGGGACAGACCACTCCTGGCTCTTGGGGGCTAAGAAGGCTCTTAGGGGATTTCACTGAAGACGGTCTCTTCACAGCTGTGAGGAGACATAAGTCTATCAGATGGGAGGCACTTGGTAACCCCTCTGATGCAGGGATTGGTGGCCAAAGGTTAGTATGAATCTGAACACATGAGCTTCCTGCTCAGCGCCTCTCCAAAGGGACCCTTTGTCTCTTTTAGCGCCAATGGGGAGAAGCCGGTGGGACAAGCACGGTGATTCTCGGTCTGGCTGTGCACACATTGGACACGTCCAGGAGCTTTGATAAGACACCGATGCCTGGACTCCACCCAGGACCAGAGAGATCGGAATCTCTGGGAGTAGTGGCATTTGTTCATTGTATTTTTAAGAGTTCCCCGGGCGATTCTAAAGTATAGCCAGGGCTGAGGACCACTGAGTCAGCAGGTGGGAAGATTCCCTGTGCTGTGCAGTCCTCGGCTCCCCTAGGTCCAAAAGTCCTGTCAAGGGATGCAAGGGCATAAGACCCTTGAGAGCCACATGTGTCCTCTTGCTTTAGACATAGAAGACAGAGGGCAGCAAGTGGTCTTTCTGGATGGAGACCTAGGAACTGACGACTCACCTGAGCACCACCACTGTGCCAGAATCATCTACTGCCTGATCTAACCATTCACAGGTGTGCAGGGTTATTCTCAGATGCCTTGCTAAGTGCTCGAGACTTTTCTTTGGAGTGGCCCGTGAAGCAAGGCCTCAAGCTTTCTTTGTGTTAGCTGCAGCCATCCGTCGTCACAAGTCGGGGCCCCGGTCCCCACATGTGCCAATGAGCCACTCACGTTCACAATGAGGAAGTCCAGCCAGCACCAGGCGTTGGTGAAGTACTTCTTGAAGCCGTAGGCCACCCACTTGAGCAGCATTTCGAACACAAAGATAAATGTGAACACCCTGTCAGTATATTCCAGCAAGGCCTTCACCGTGGGCTTCTGGTCAAGGTAATAGTCTTCAAAGGCCTGGAAGGAAGAATGAAAGGGGGCAGAATGGCAGGCTTCCTGGACCCACGGCACTGGAGCCCAGTGACAGGGAAGGACCCAGCCAGCCCTGCCCTCAGCCCCTAGGAGGGCTTTGGGAACCGGCTTGCCCATATTGTTTTGTTTTCTCTGCTTGGCGTGGGTGCGGGGGGTTTGGTGCCATAAGGGGAGGAGGCACTGTGACAGATAAACCAGGAGCCCCTAGAACCGACGGGGCACACAGCCTGGCTTAGTCTTTGCAGGGATGCTGAGAGCAAAGGAGAAAGGAAACCTTCTCAAATTGGGGCTTGGAAGTGAACCAAAGGGAACCTAACAGCGACTCGGTTTAAAAATAAAAGCATCAAAGGATGTTCACAGGCAGTTCACAAAAATGAAAGTAAGAATCGCCGATGAACCTCTGAAAAAGAATGTTCTATCTCACTGGTAATTAAGGATTTTCAAAGGAAGAGATGTCGTTTTTTCTCTTATCAGACTGGTGAAGATAAAAAAAGGACGAGGGTGAGGCCAGTGTTGCCGTGGCTGTGGGGAAGTGGCTCCTCTCATACCTGCCTGGGGGCTGAAATCTGGTTCCGCCTTTTGGGAGGCCAATTTGGCAAAGGGAATCAAAGAGACCCAGCAATGCTGCCTTCAAGAATTTAGCCGAAGGACACTAGACGTTATTGGTCCAAGGGGCCAGTGCACCCGTCCCCCAGCTGCTGTGAGGTCGGCTACCCACGGCTGGTGGATGCCCCCTTTCCTGAGGACCTCCTTGGCCTGAGGGGAACTGCCTGCACCTGCAGAAATGCCTGGGACATCTGCAGACAGCCGCAGCCAGTGACTGTCCCCTTTGCATCAAGGTGGGACAGCTCCGTGACACCCTTAATGCTCCGTCGCTCCCGTGGGATCAGACAGAGGCTGGACCTCATGGGAGCCTTGCAGCTCCTCTCCCCGTCCTGCCTCCCTCCTGGGGTCCATCCCGGAGTGTGCCCTCCACAAACTGCTTGTACAAGAAGCCCTGCTTCTGGTTCTGCTTCTAACCGGACCTAAGACAGGAAAGAAGCCAGTGTCTTCAAAGGAGGCTACATAGACTATTCAATGCTTATTAGAAGTGAACCCAGGGATTATTTAAATAAACGGTGGCACCGTCCGTAATGGAATGCACTGTAGCCACTAAATCAGATAGTAGGAGTATATTTACTGTGAGAATTTACTGAGAAATTACAGAATGCATAAATGTGGTTTCAGTTTTGTAATATTTATGTATTATATGCATAAGAAAGATGGGAAGGAAGTATACCAAAATGTTTTCAAAGTGAGATTCTCTTTGAGTGATAGGAAAATGGGTGATATTTTTTCTTTACATTTTGCCATAATTTCCAAGTTTTTTTTTTTTTTTTTTGCACTTTACTTTGTCAGATGAAAACTTGTGTTATTTTTTTTTTTTTTAAGTACTCAAAGTAAAAGCATAAGGAAGACTAAATTTGGTGCCAGCCTGTTCAGTCCGTTGGGGGAAGGAGATGGGGAGGTGAGGGCCCAGCAGCTGGTGTAGGATCCGCGCTCCCTGCTGGGAGAGAGGGGAGCAGCTGGGGTGAGTGGAGGAGAACAGAAAGAAGGGAAGGAGCAGAGGAGCGTGGAGAAGAGAAATGAGGAGAGAAGGCCCATGGGGAAAGACAGGAGCCAATGAGGTAATAAGGAAAGTACCTTGTCAACAGCAAATGTGACCGTTGTCCTCTTCAGGGAGGACAGGAAAGAGGGAAGGGTAGGGGAAATCACTGCTCAGCCCCCTCTGGCCCTGCAACGTGGCCTGTGCCCCAATGCTCTGCAGAGCCGGCGACAGCAGTGGACCCTCACCACCAGTGGCACCTTCCGATGCTGCCACGCCCTCCCCCGCGGTGGCAGAGCAGTCCTGTTCTGGGGGACTGGTGCCATTGCCTGCCTAGTCACCTGTCTTCTAGTCATCGTGTCTTCTCACCTGCCTTTGCTACCCCCCGCCCCCCCCAGGGCTGAGGACACACACTCAGCGGTTTTGGCACCCTTCCCGGGAAATCTGGCATTTAAGTAGGTGCCCAGATATCCAGTAGATTCTTTTTAGGGAGTAAGTGACACCCAAAGGGCAAAACAAGTGAAAACGCTTAGAGCCGTGAGTCAAGAGAGAGGGCCTCTCGTCCTACCTTTAACTAATTAGCTAGGCCCCTTTGTGTCTTTGGGCTGTGACTTCCTCATCCATAAGGTGCAGACACCTGGGGACGATGAGTCCCTTCCTGTGTCTACATCTACGTTGGTCCATCAGGAAGATTAGCTGAGGTTGTGCAGGGAGCGTGAGACCAAGGCACTGTCAGAAGCATCCTTCCTCGTCCCTCAAAGCTGGGCTTTCAGCAAGGGGCTTCAGAGGCCTAACTCAAAATCCCTGACTTAGGAATTCCTCAGAAGCTCTGTGCCTGTCAGGCCTTGTTATTCAAAGTGCGGTGTGCAGCATCAGCATCTCCTGGAACTTGCTGGAAATGCAAATTCTCAGGCCTCACCCGAGCTCCGATTCGGAATCCGCCTTCAGACCAGCTCCCCAGGCAATTACATCTTGACAAGGGCCGATGTGATCATTTGCTGTGAGCTTTGAACAGGTAATAGTATTTGCAAGGGGCTTCAACTTGCAAGATGAAGAAGGATGGCCGTCTTGGTCCCGGGCCTTCAGAGAAGGCCAGTGTTTGGGAGGCTCGGGGGGTAGAAAGCCAGGGGCTTGGGGGTCCAATGAGGGCAAAGGTAGGTTTTGCTACTGACAAGCTGGGGGACCTGGGACAAGTGCCTCAAGCCCTTTGAGCGTCAGTTGCCCCGTCTATAAAGTGGGACGCATGCCCTTGCTGCTTGAAATACCAGCCGCCGGGTTCAGCAGGCCGTGACGTGGGCACAGCGAGTACCCACCCCGCCCTGTTGCTAGAGGAGCCGCATGCTGGGCTGCAGCTCTCCCGCCAGCCAAGCTTGGGGGCTTCCAGGCTAGGAACCGGGGGAGTTCACTACTGCGGCTCTAGGACCTTGGGATTGTGGGAGACGCCATCTGGAGGGCTCGGGGGCAGGGACCCTGCCTCCCCTTACCAGAGACCCGCTGCTCAGCAGGATCATGAAGATGATGAAGCTCTCGAACCAGCTGTGCTCCACGATGCGATAGCAGGCCTTGCGCACCTGCCAGCCCACGGCCCATGGAAACTTGCTGGCGTCCACTTTGCAGCAGGGACAGTGACGAATGCAGCCTGTGGGGAGAGGTGACTGATGACGAATGGTGTCCACCTGGGGCGGGAGGAGCATTTTTGCTCTAGCCCCGCTGAGACACCGCTCTGCAGGGGAACCCGTCTGCCACCCCTTAGGAAGGAATTCTTCTCTGGAATAAGAGAGATGCGGCGGCCCTCTCGGGTGGCCTCCCGATCCTGCCCTTTGGGGGTTCTTCCCCGCCATTGGCCTCACCCACTCTCAACCCCTCCCCAACTGTTGTCCTTCTTGGAGAGGATACTGGTGATCCCTGTCCTACACCCACCCACTTCTGGAAGGCTGATGAGCCACGGGGCCCGGGCCTGGTGCTGAGGGGCTATGCCCTGAGCCTGTGCTCACCCGAGGGGCCAGCACATGGGCCGGGGTCCAGTCCAGCCCAGCGTCGTGTGGAACTGGAAACTCAACCAAGTGTTGTCGTTTCTGAATTTACAGAGCTTTTATTATTGAAGCCACAATTACTCTCACAGTATGAGCTATGCATATATGTTCACTTACTGCACGTGTATCTATCGAGAACACAGTGTGCCTTCCCTGTTCTCAACACTGAGAGAAAAGGAGAGTAAGATGCATTTTCTGCCTTCCGGACAACACGGGGCGTGTTCAGGGTGCTACAGCTGTAGACATTTTTTCTCCCTTTAAGAGTCACACGAAAGGTAGAGGGACACAGATGTGGCATGGCCCTCCTCTGGGTCGTTTATGTCCCCAAACAAGAGTGTTTGCCTTTTTCCCTTTCCACCTCGAGAGCGCTGGTTTATAACTCGGTGAGGTGTTTCAAAGGTGAGGAGGGAGGCCTGGCGTCAGTGGCCATATCTGACGTGGCACCGCTGGGCTGCTGTGAGCTGTGGCGTTCGTGTCTGGCGCTGGCCCCTCAAACTGGGGGATGAGGCAGCGAGGGGTCCTGTCTGTCTGTCTCCTGCGGACCCCGGGCCGGGGCGTTGGGCACGCAGGTGCCCGGATGAGAGTGTGCTGCACTGGATTCTGGCCCGAATTAATGGCAACGCGAGGAAGCGGGCAGCGGCCGCTTTACCTTCCGTGAAGCAGTCATCCGGCTCTTCGAGGTCATCCGCCAGCTCGGGGATCTTCTTCAGGATCTCCTCCGGATCCAGGCAGTCCACTGTGCTGCCCTCTGAGGAGCTCGTGTCGTCCACCCCCTGCAGGGCAGAAGCCTGGGGGCAGTGAACTCGGCCCTCTGAGGGGCCCGGTGAGTCTGCACATGGTCGTTGCAGGTCTGCCCGGCCCGGGGCTCCCAGATGCAGGGAGAGCCCCTCAGGGCTGGACCCACCACAGCGGCCCTTGTGTGTTTGGTGCCTTGCCGGCTGAGGCCCAGAACAGGGGTGCTGTCTGTGGAGCCCCAGAGGTCAGCTCTGTGAGGCTTTAAACCTCCAGGCCGCTGATGGAGTGCTGGCGAGGGCCCGAGACATGGTGATTACACCCATACAGACTCTCGGCATTCACTGGGCTTGAATATTTAATCACGGAGCGATCCTGCAGGGGCCCTGCTGCCCTCCCGGCAGCTCCTGCCTTATAATGTCTCCAGATGAATTCAATTAGGAGTGGAAGCTGCTCTCATATTAGTAAACCCGATAGCTTGGCTAATGGACCCAAATGGTGGGGCGGGTCCCCATCTGTCACCGTCAGGCCCTTCTCTGCCTGGCCAGGGTCATGGACAAAAACACCAAAACCGAAACCAAAACCGATACCCAGCAGCTGTGTAGTGAAAACACTGAGTAGAGAAAACTAGCCAGGGGGATTCTTAGAATGCTCTGGAGGAAGCAGGATGTCCACGCGTGGAAGGCAGCAGCCCTCACCCGGCAAGGAACCAAGTGGCTTATGTTCACCCAGGACCCCCCAACCCCATCTCAGCCCACCCTCTTAGCTTTCCCTGCTGTGCTCAGCCTTGCCCAGGGGCACACAGCCAGTGGCTTGACATTCCTCAAGCTGAAGGGCTTGGCAACTTTGGGCATGAATGATGCCTTCCTTATCTTTGCCCAGCCCGGTGCCTGTCACGACCTCAGCTCTCAGTGGCTGGATGTCAAGTTAAATTCCTAAACTCAATGCGGCGGTATTAAAGATGCTAAATCTTTCTAGATACCTCTGCCCTGTAGCTTGATTCCGTCAAAGATTTGTGATGAAACCACCAAGTTTCTTTTTGCCTCTTATAATACATTCCTAAACCCCACTTTTGCTTCCTGCTCAGTCTACATAAGGCTGTCAGTACCCTACTCATACAGACAGCCTCTCCAGAGCACCAGAATTGTTTTTGGCTGGAAAACATGATGTGGACAAAAGAAAGTGGGGGTGGGGGGAGTCACAGGGAAGACTTCCTCACCCACGAGCAACTCTGACTTTCTGTCTGCTGGCTCAGAAAGGCACTTTCTCTGTGTCTTGTCTTTTGTTCCCTTTTTTCCTGGCTGTCATTTTCTGGGCACTTACTCCATTTCAGGCAGGAGCTAGACACTTGACAAGCAGCATCTCATTTAAGCTTCAGACGAATCCTAGCGGGGAGGCATTAGGATTCAGTTTCATAGATGAAGACGAGGAGACTCAGGGAAGTTGGGGATCTGGTCCTTGTCACCCCCCCCCCCCCACCCCCCAACTTGTGGAACCTCACTCTGAAAATAGTGCTGACCAGCCCGGAGGCTAGGACAAACCGTAACAATTCTCAGGATGAGACGTGAGCTTCCGTGGTTGAGTGCAGTCTGGAATACCACCTCCCCCGCCGCCCCATCCCCTATCATCCCGCCGGTCGGTGTCCGGCAGGCTGTTCAGCGTCTCCCGGAAGCTCACATACCTACCTCTGCGGGGCCCCGGGCGGGAGACTCATCTTTCCACTTCTCACCCACGTGTGGAGCCAGGTCCTCAGAGGACATTCCAGAGCCTGGGCTCCTGGGTGCCATGTGGTCCTCATATCTCCCAACTTGCTGTGGCTGCTCCTGCTGGCGAGAGACAGCCCCATCTGGGTACCTGTTCCCGCCCTCAGCTGAACACTTCTCAATTTGAAGAGATCTTGGGCCTCGTCGTAGCCTGCCAGCGCTAAGGACCTGATATGCACAACATGCATACATACACACTTGCGTGAAGCAGGCGTGGACTCTCTATATCCAGATCTGTTTAACTCTTGGCTCCATTGCTTACAAGCTATGTGACCTTAGGCAAGTGAATTTAACCTGTCTGATCTTCATTTTTCCCACCTGCAAAACTGAGAAGGCAAGATCGACTTTATTCCGTGATTCTGATGACTAAATACGCGAATGCTTGTAAAACACTTTGCATGAAGTGCTTGGCTCGATAGATGTTAGCCATAACCATTCTTTCTGGTCCAGAGGTCGGAGTGGTAGTGAACGTGGCCATCTGAAGTCTCCCAAGGACCCAAAGTAACTGAAAATGCCTCTGAGTGGAGACAACCGTCAGAGTTCATGGCCTTTATTCTGGGGATGGTGACACCCTGCCCTCGGCTGTCACCCACACAAAGGCATGTAAAATATGGCAGCTGATAATAGCAGCTGCTGGAACACAAGAGAAGTGACAGCTGCAGGGGAAGAAGGCAATGGAAGAGCTACGGACTCAAAGCACAGCTGTCTGAGGCCACTCAGTGGCCTGGCCGGCAGCCCTGCATGTCCCCAGGCCCCATATGGATCCCTGGCTTCCCACATTGTCAGAAGTGCATGCCCTGACTCACTAAGAGGCTAATAGAGTTGATATGTCAGCTAAAGGTAGTAGAGAATTGTGCAAAGTATTTAAAAATATATATATATTGCCAAAAGGCTTAAAAGTGCTTTAAATTCTTTGGTGCCAAAAGGAACAAGTGTCATTTCCCCGTGACATCTTTTGTTGGGAAAAGCTGGATAAGTGAGTCACACAATGATCCCTAGGCTTCTACCGAAGATCAGAGGAGTATTGCTCTTGGACGACATCTGTTCTTAGAGGAGTCTCATTAGTGCCTTAGGCACAGAGCCTGGGTTGGGCAAAGCGAATGGGGCAACCGTGTGAAAGACAATCCCAAGCACCACTAAGTGGCCTGGGACTAAAGTGCTGCCCGATGCTTGCCTGGGGAACTCCGATCCTTTTTTCCAGGCCCTGCTCAAATACCACCTTCCCCAGAAAGCTTGGCATGACTTTTGCTTCCTGATGTCAAGTGCTTCTATGCTTGGCTTGCCCGGCGCTTATCAAGGCTGTGCCATTGACGATGTTGGAAACCCTCCATATTATACTTTCTCTCCTGCCCCTGTCCCTCCATCCCTGAGGCCCCTCCCTACTTCCTGTGGCTTGCCTATGGGAGAACTCTCACCTGCTCTTGAGGGGTCACTTCCTGCTGGGAGCCCTGAGCACCATCCTCCTCACCAACCTCTTCACCATCCTCCTCACCATCTTCCTCCAAGTCATCAAGGTCAGATTCACCCTCAGCAATGGGCACAGAGACCCATATGCTGGGATTGGTGATGAAGTCGCTGTGGTTGACCCTGGGGCCTCGGGGCTCTGGGAGCCCTTCGGGGCTCCCCGTGGCTACATCGGGAGCAATGTGGTTCTCAGCTTTGGCACTAGACAGTGGGAGTTTCACCGCCAGCTGGGGCTCTGCCTTGGGCCAGGGTAGCAGGCGGGGCCTGCTGAAGAAGCTGCAAAGGGCTTTCCGGGTACGATGACCAAATGCCTGGATCCGTGCCAGGGCCATCTGCAGGTTGTTCACTTCCCCGTCTTCATCTGGAGCTGTGAGGTTGTCAGCGCTGAAGGAGTTCAACAGCAGGGCAATGAACAGATTGAGCACCTGGAGGGAAGGAGCGGAAGCGGAGATGGTCCAACCAAAGAACTGAGCACCTACATGGCCCACCAGCTCGGCAGCCGGACGGCAGGGTGGCCACAACTGGGCCTCTCCCTACCTCATGCTTCCCCTCTTAGGGGAATGGACATTTTGAGAGCCACCAATGGGAGCCTTTGGGGTGTCCCAAGTGACTTGCCTCACGTGGACAAGGCGTAGAAGCACATTCTCCACCACAGAGGAGGATCACCCCTACCGACCCAAGGGACATTCAGGGACAACGGAGAGGAGCATGTACGGGTCTGCCCTGGGACCACTGGGTTTTGGGATCCTCACTCGGGGATCCTGGGTCATCTCCTCACTGCTTCCAACTTCATGTTCTTCACCTGTAAGTGTGAGTGTAAGCAGGGAGTGGATGTGAAGAGGAAATGATCTGAGGGCTGTAAAAGTGCTCAGGGAGGCAAACTTCCTGCCTGAAGGTTAGGGGCCCCTGTGGCTCTGCAGGGATGGTGAGCTCAGCCTGGAAGAAAGGATCTTCAGCCAGCCTCCAACTTGGGAATGGAGGGGAAAGGCATCTCTGCCCCCACAACCCGAGTGGGAAAGACTTTGAAGAGCCTGGATTTGTTGTTTTGTCTCTCTTGGTTTAGCTTCCTTGTGTCTGTAAAACTCTTACGGGAAAAGCATCCAAACTGGTTGACCTCCAGGGCTGTAGGAAAGGCTTCTGGGAGTCCACATCCTCCCCTACAGCCAGCACTGGGCAACAAGAGTGCCCGGGACCACAGTGGGTGGGGGAAAGCTGGGAGCGAGGAGCCAGGCTGGGACAGAGAAGGGGTGCTGGGGCCAATTGGCAGGAAAGCCGCCAGGGGGGCTCCCCCAAATGTGGGAGTGGATTTTGTTATTGACACTGTGGCATTGGATATTGTCCAGGACCCAGCTTCTCTCCTTCATCTTGCCTCACCACGCCGGCCCCCCTGCTCCTAGCTGGGACCTGTGTAGCTTAGAGAAATCAGTCAGCTCTTCCTCCCTTGGAGAAAATTATCTTCTGAGACACCCCAGAGTGGAGAAGGAAATTTTTCTTCAATAACTAACAGCTAACATTTGCTGAGTTCCTGTTGTGGCCCAGACACTGCACTAGGCAATTTTCATATGTCATCTCCTGTAATTTAATTCCCCTGGTAAGCCTATGAGTAAGCACTATTTTCTTGATTTTAAGGAAATTGAAGCTTGAGGAGACTGTCTCAAGCTTGTGCTGGGTCGTCCAGCCTTACTAGTGGTGGAGCTGGGGAGTTCTAAACAGGTTCTTCCATCCCTATCCTATGTGCTCACTCAAACAAGTCAGGCAGCCGGCCAAGGGACAGTTCTGAAAACGTGTCCCACGTGACTTTGCAAAGCTTGAAGGCTTTACGGTCAGGGAGGTGTGATGGCGGAAAAAAATGTGCCATGTCAAAGCTTTTTAGGGTAACCCGGAAGTCTCCTCCATCGCCCCGGAAACAGCGCCCCCAGAGGGGCTCAGCACTCACCACCAGGTTCCCGAGCACCATCACTGTTAAGAAAAGGATGAGGCATATGGATTTCTGGCCAACTTCCATGCAGGCCCACATATTCTCAATCCACTCTCCACACAGGATCCGGAAGACGATGAGGAAGGAGTGGAAGAAGTCGTGCATGTGCCAGCGTGGCCATTCTTCGTTGGGCGCAGAGATATTGTGCCGGTTGTCACGGTAGTTATCCCCCAGGAGCTGCTTGCCAACCAGAGCGAAGACAAAGACAATGATGGCCAGGATGATGGTGAGGTTCCCCAGCGCCCCCACTGAGTTCCCAATGATCTTGATGAGCGTGTTTAAGGTTGGCCAGGACTTGGCAAGCTTGAAGACCCGCAGCTGCAGAGAGACAGAGACTGTGTCGGGTCCCGGCTGCTGTTCTCATCACCTGTCATCTCAAGTCTTGATATGGGAAAACCACAAGGCAGCTTATTTCATTGGTATGGGATGTTTCCAGGATGCTGCTTTTAGAGACTTTTCTTTCTGTCATCACTCAAAAATATGAATACCCTTCTACGATCTTTATATATATAGTCAACATGCTTCAGCAAGTTTTATACTTGGGGTGGTGGTCTTGCCATACATACTCTATTCTGTAGCCATGGGCTTCCTGGATGTTGGCCTATTCTTTGGGGGGTGCAGCGGGGTATGATGGAGCTCACAAATAAGTGAGGATGGCCCACTTTTGACCTGAAGAAATGTTAGCCTTCCTCAGGTAGGTCAGGACCCACTGCATCCGAGAGGTATTGGTGAACCGTATCTTAGGTCCTTTCTCATCTTGGGGCCATGGACAACTGGCCACAGACGGTTGCCCCTACTAGTCTGCAACTCAAATATATGATTTCACAGACCCAGCATTCATATATTTATTTAGTTGACCAACCAAACCTCTCAGGCCGTTGAATGCCAGCCACACATGTGCATGGCACTGTGTGAACCTCTGGGTGTATGGACAGAGATATGCGGCCTCCTTCCCTCATGAAACTAATGGCTTAGTTACAAAGACTAAGCAAAGATGCAAAAAGCCTTCATTGTAAGCCCGAACATGCTAAGTCCTAGAAGAGAGCATTAACACTATGCATAAAGATATCTAAACATTTAGGGGCGCCTGGGTGGCTTAGTCAGTTTAGTGTTGGACTTCAGCTCAGGTCATGATCTCATGATCTCATGATCTCATGGTTTGTGAATTTGAGCCCTGCATTGGGGTCTCTGCTGTCAGTGTGGACCCTGCTTCAGATCCTTGATTCCTTTCTTTCTCTGCTCCTCCCCTGTTCTCTCTCTCAAAAATAAATAAACATTAAAAAAAAAGATGTCTAAACATTTAAAAAATACATTTGTGTGGTTCTCTAATCATGTTGGAAAGAAATATCTGGGTTTAGCTGTCATGGGTACTTATGAAGCATCTATTACGAGCCTGGCTCTGACTTAGGGGTTAAAATGCAATGCTGAACAGAACAGTGCAATAATTTTATCAGCCACACAGCAGTAAGCCCCAAGGAAGGTTTGATCTTCTTATACAGGAAGTTCCATACCCACTTCCCTAAGTGATGAGGGGCAGGGGGTGGGGGGGGGGGTGTTGTGATGGCCTATGTTCACCTTAGGCCTAACCTGGTAGTTATTCTCCTCATACTGGAAGCAGAGCTTAAAACACCAGTTCTCTTGACTAAACATAGAGGCAGGAAGTAAGTGCAAATAAACACTGAGCATTGGAAACTAGATGGAGCCCTTTTGCAGAGGGTATTGGGAGAACGCCAAGTTTCCCTGGCAACACGATTGCTACAGGTTTCCACTCTCACAGCAAACTCTGGATAAGTGTAAAGGATAAGGCAAAGACTGCAGTGGGGCCCTAACACCACTCACCATACCACAGAGCCTTATGGGGCACGAATGGGGACAGCGAGGGACATATGGGTGTGCTCACTGGCACATAAGCAAAAGGACCAGGTGTTGACTCTTGCATTAATTGAATCTGACTAAGTTTCCACTGGTTCCTTAGTTAGTTGGCGTGGGGGTGGAGAGTTTAGAAATTAATATTAGAGTCCAGTTATGTAGCAGTTTTTGTCCACCATTAAGCTTATATTAAACTGTAAGCAAATTGTGTGTAATTGTCATTACAGGGCACAAATCGAGTGGTCCTCTATGAATGCTTTTGTAGTCTTTATAGAGGGCAAGAAAACAAGATATTTTTACTTGCTCTTCCAGAGATATTTGGGCTTGGGGGCCTCTAGCGTTAGCTATCAGTCAAAACACATTTACAGAGTGCCTGCTGTAGAGCCCCAGAACGTGTTGGCTGGCTCTTGCTGGTTCTTAGAACAAGTGGTCCAGGAGAGCAGCCCAACTTGCATCCATGATTCCCGTGACCCTCACCTCCACCCCCATGCAGTTGCTTTCTGCACACTTTGGCCAGATTAGCAATATATCAAAAATAATTTCTTTATAATGTCACATAATATTTATAAACTGTTTCTTTGATGTGCTGCTAAATATTACTTCACATTTAATTAGCCATTTCTCTAGTTAATCTCATAATTAATATAAAAACTTCTAATTGGAGGGAAAAACTGGACGGAAACAAACCAAGTTGGTAACATGGGCATATTCGTATGGAAATACATCCCAGTATTTTGAGTCTCAGGGTTAAACTTGTCTATATATTTCCAACTTACTTTAATGAGGATGCTTTACTTTTAGAACAGAATGAAAAGTAAGTCTAAAGGAAAGTCTGTCTTCTACAAGGGAGGTTAACCCCTGGTGATGAAATAGGCCTTGTGGCAAATATCGGCAGACAGGGTAATATGGCAGAGTATACTGGGTCCCCCTTGGGTTCACCTTTCCATTAAAAAGTTACTAAAAATGCTGGATAATAACCTCTAAGGCGCACTGATGATCTATCAATAAAGTAAGTAGGTTCTTCAGCCAAAAACTAAATAAATATGGGAATTCAGATATATAAGCAGATTGTTGAAGCTAGCTTTTCCACCGAAGACCTTTGCAAAACTGAAAGAATCTGGCATAGATTTTAATGGTCTCATGAGGTATGGAGAGCAGGAAACATATCTCAGGGCCGTCTAAGGTAGAAGATCTAAGAGGAATCTCTCCCCCTTTTAAGACTAGATCCTAAAGAGCCATAACTTTCACGTAAGGACAAACCAGAAATAAATGCAGGAAAATGCCATGAAAATTAAATGTCTGGTGTCAGATACCAGGCAGAGGAGGGGAAACTGATGCTGAGAATTTGGACCCCCGAAGTGGGGCTCACACAGAATTTTAGGTAGAATTCACACTACTTAGTTATTTCCAGCTGAGAATTTAATTTAGAGCAGTCCTACAAGGTGTCTTACAGAAATAAATGCAAATACTCTTTGAAGAAACCAGCCTGCATCCCAGGTCTTAAAGCACCCCATCAAAAGTGTCTAAGAGTTGCAGTAAAACAAATACCTAAATAACGAGGCATCATGAATAAATGAGATTTGGGATGTGCATGTGGAAACTGTCATTCAATTTCTTTAGGTAATAAAATTATTAGCCAGAGATGACAGTATAATTGGTTATAATATGCTTAAAGAAATAAACCACAAACTGGAAGGTATGTGCAGAGAACAAGAAACTATAAATAATAATAAGTTTTGAAAAATAACTAAGTGGAACTTCTAGAAATGAAGAATATAACACAACCTTAAAAAACTGTATGGACGAGTTTCACATCAGATGTGATCTAGTTTAGGAAAGAATTAATGTATCACACCTATATTCAGAAGGGAGCCCAGAAAGACATAGATGGAAAATACCAAAGAGGTGTAAGAACACTGAGAATAGAGTGGGAGAGTTTAATATACATCTAGTCAAAGTCCAAGAGAAGAAAAAGAATGGAGTGAAGGCTAGACTTGCCCATATAATGTCTTTGAACTTTGCAAAACTGAAGAAAAGCACAAATCTATAGATTCAAGAAGTCAAAGAATCCTAAGCATTATAAATGAAAAGATAAACCCATACCTAGACATCCTAATGAGATTACAGAACAGCAAAGACAAAGAGAAGGTTTTAAAAGGATCCAGACAGAAGGGAACAACGGTTAAATTGAAAGCTGATTGCTCATCAGCAACCATAGAGGCCAGAACACTGTGGAATAACATCTTCAATGAAGTGAAAGTAGCCATCAACTAGAACTTTACATCCATTAGAAATTTTTCCTAAAGATAAGGACAAACTGATTGGTAGGTTTCAGATAAACAAAATTGAGAGGTTCTAAAAACTCTGCTTCTGGCAGAAGGAAAGTGATCCCAGAAGGAAAGTATTATTTGCACGAATGTAAAAAGAGCCAGCATGAGTGTGAATCTGGATACGGCAATAATGTCTCACAGGGCATGGCAGAGACTGGCTGTATGGTCACACTTCGCTTCTGCTCATCTCAGACACAAAGGAGGACAGTTTCCCAGTTTTACTTGCAAACAGTTGAGGTCGTGATTGGATTCTGGCTGAGGCAATGCAGACGGAGACAGAAGTAGTATACATGACTTTCAGGCATACCAGGAAACACTATGCACTTTCGCATCCCCTCTCATGGCCTCCGTAGAGGCCACCTGTCGAAGATGGTGACGTCACACCATCCTGGATCCCCGAGTCACTTCTTGGAGCAGCCACTCCAGGAGAGCTTCTCAACTAGCACTAAATATGTTGTGAAACAGAAACCTCTCTCATGTTAGCTCACAGATGTAGAGATTGTCACCGTAACTAGTTGAACGTATCTTTTAGAAAAATTTTTTTAAATGTGTATTTATTTTTTGAGAGAAACAAAGAGTGCGAGTGGGAAAGGGGCAGAGATGGAAGGAGACACAGAATCTGAAGCAGGCTGCCGGCTTTGAGCTGTCAGCATACATCCCAATGCGGGGCCCAAACTCACGAACCGAACCGCGAGATCATGACCTGAGCCAAAGTCGGACACTTAACCGACCGAGCCACCCGGGTGCCCCCTCGTTGTACTTACCTTAAGCAATGTAGAAATTGGTACATTGAAAAGAGCTGTTGCCATTTCAAGACATCAAATGTGTGGCACTAGCTTAGTGGTCTTGTCATGGACAAAAAGGAAACTGGAGGCTTAGAAAGCACTGATCCATGTTGCAATGGCAGAACTGTTGCCTGCAATAATTCTGGGGCAGGTCATGAGCCTCAGGGACCAGTAGCCCCAAGGGAAGGTTTTATAAAACAGAACCTTAGTCTTGCGGGTCAGTTGCAATTGGTTACATTTGTCAAGAGGTTACAAGAAAGGGATGAACTTGGAGAATACTGGCTGATTAATAAGAAATAAATGGAAATAGAATCCAGATGTTTAGAGCCTGGAAACTTTAGGAAAGTACACTGCTTTAGATCCCAATCAGTTAAGCAATAGGATCAAGCCTTTAAGTATTGAGGACCAACTAAATTTTTCAATGAAATAAAGCAAATCTTAGCAAAGATTATATTGATGTTGTAGCCACCATTTGAGAGCCACAAGCTGAGACATGGGGATGAGAAAGCAAAAACATAAAGGGCAATCGCGAACTTTGTCAAAGACAGCACTGTGGGAGTGCAGGCCACAGAGAGATCTGAAGCCATCTTGAAGGATTTGCGTTGCAAAAGAAACCATGAGCCCTGACTGAAAAAGCCCTTGACTATGTAAACCTGAAAACAAGGCCATCTTTCCACAAGCAGGAGGCAAGCTTTGAAGATTGTAGGACTTTCCTCGAATGTGGCAATATCACTTCTTAAATTTTTTTTATTTTAGCTTACTTATTTTTTGAGAGAGAGAGAGAGAGAGACCATGCAAGTGAGCAGGGGAGGGTCAGAGAGAGAGGGAGACAGAGAATCCCAAGCAGGTTCTGCGCTGTCAGAGCTTGAACTTGAACTCAGGAACTTGAACTCAGGAACCATGAGATCATGACCTGAACGAAAAGCAAGAGTCAGATGCTTAATGGACTGAGGCACCCAGGAGCCCCAGGAACATCATTTCTTAAAGGAGTTCTACTTAGAGCCGACTGGCTTGCATCACACGATGATGTGAGTGAGGAATAAACCTTTACTGGGTTAAGCTATAGAGTTTTGGGGATTGCTTGCACAGTCATTGGTTTTTATCGTTGATTACATCACATAGCTTGTTTTAAACAAGGTAAAAATAAAATACTTAGCACAACAGCAAGATGGGAATTCCTTATTACTAATTAAGTCATATGGCTTTTTAAACACAAGATGAAATGAAAATGCTTAATATTAACACAGTGGTAAGTTGGGAAGGGGTAACTGGAGTGAAAAGTGGTCTTGGAAAGTAAAGGTTTCAGCTCACTTTTGACTTTAATTGAGTAATTTCTAAGGTAACCACTCAAAGAATAAAAACAGAGTAGTTTTCAAACCAATAAAGGAAGAAAATGGAACAGGAAAAAAACAGTTCAAAATAAATCAAGAATTGAGAGAGAGAGAGAGAGAACAAAAATACTAGGACAGATGAAGCAAGTAGAAAACCCAAAATATAAAGATAGACACAAATCCAAACATATCAGTATTCACAATAAAGTAAGTGGGCTAAATGTTTTGGTTAAAAGATAAAGATTGGATTGTCAGAACTAAATAAGTATCCAAAATCTGACTGTATGCTATTTATAAGACACATATAAAAACCCTGAAGATATACAAAAGTTGTAAGTAGAGGGTGGGTATAGATACATCTTTCAAATTCTGAACCAAAAGAAAACAGGGTTATTTAATTAACATGAGTCAGAAGGGACTTTTAAGGCAAAACGCATTTTGAGGGAGAAAGAAGGTCAATTCTTACCGATAAAAGTTTCACTTTACAGGGAAGATATAACAACTTAAAATATGTATGCATTTAATAACACAGCCTCAAGATAGTACCATAAGGAGAAACAGACCATGCCATAATCATAGTGGGAGATATTTTTACACACTACCATCTCAGTAATTGCTAGAACAGGCAGATAAAAATACACAGGGATTTAGAATATTTGGACCACACAATGAACTTTCTCTACCCCATGGACATACGCAGAGTATTGTACCCTGTAACTGCAGAAGCCACCTTTGCAGGTGAATAAGGAACATTTTCAACATGCTGGGCCAAAAGAAAATTACAATAAATTTCAAAGCATTAAACATGCAGTGTATGTTCTCTGACTATAATAAAATGAAGCTAGAACTCGGTGGCATAGAGATACCCAGAAATTAAGAACTGAGCTTCTAATTAACCTTTGAGTCAAAGAATAAGTCAGATTTGAAATTAGAAAATATTTAGAACCAAACAATAAGGAAAGTTCTACATATGAAGGCAGTTCTTAGAAGGAAGTCAAGTCTTCAATGAATATATTGGAAAGGAAAATAGGTTGGAAATTCCATCTTAAGAAGTTAGAAAAGCATAAAATATGTAGGACAGAGGATGCAATTAAGAAGAAGCAGGATTACTTGAAATAGAAAACATCAATGAAGGAGAGGAGATCAACAAACTAAAAGTTGGTTCTTTGAAAAGACTGAATTGATGACCTTTGGCAAGGCTAATAAGATGAGAGAAAGCCCACTTGGTGGTATTTTACTATTTTTAAAGAAAGAAAAAGGTAACATAAGTACAGGTGATATAGATCCTTAAAATATAATGGCATAGCATTCATGACTTTATGCCAAAAAAACTTGAAAATTTAGATAAGGGAAATTTTTAGAAAAATATAACCTACCAAATCCAATTTGAGAAACAGAAAACCTGACTAGTCCCGCAGCCAATAAGAAAATTAAGTCAGTAATGAAAAACCTTGACCTCAGATGGCCTCATTGGTGCATCCTACCAACCCTAGAAGGAACAAATCACTCCAATCTCACCCAAAGATTGGGTGTGGAGGAAGAGGACCATTTTTCACCTCTTTTTATGGGAATTCGCCCAGCCTTGATACCTAGATGCTAAAACCCGGCAAGGGAGTATAGGAAAGAAAATTAGAGACCAAATACTACTCATCAATACAGATGCAGACATTTTAAGCAAATTATTAGCAAACTGAATCTTCCAATGTATATAAAAAAAAATGTATCACAATCAAATCGGGTTTATCCCAGGAAGACAAAGTTGATTTAACAGTAGAAAATCAATTAATATAATTCGCCACCTTAACACGTTAAAGGACAAAAATCATTTGATTATCTTAATACATGCAGAACAATTGTCTGATAAAATTAAACATGCCTTCATGATGGGTATTCTTGACAAAGGAAACTTCCTAAACTGATAAAATTTTCTTCTTATCTCTCGAAAAACAAATATTAGACTTGGGGAAATATTGAAAGCACTCTCTTTGAAATCAAGAAACCAGCCAGGATGTCTGCTATTAATACTTCCTTTCAACAGCTTACTGGATGTCCTGATCAGCACAATAGCGTGGTAAAAAGAATCAAATGGTGTAATGATTACAAAAAAAAAGAAACAAAACTCCTTATTTGCATATGACATGATTGTGTTAAAAAATTTAAGGGGTTATATAGATAAATCGGAATTAATAAGAATCGTCTGGATGTAAAAATGCTAAATAGGAAAAAAAAACCCACAACAACAACTCTAGAAAAGGACATTTAAAAAGAGATTTAATTTAGAATAGCATAATGAACTAGAGTATATCAGGAATAAATCTAACAAAAGATGGGGAAAATTCCTTACGGAAAAAATTATAAAACTTTATGGAGAAATTATACAACTATTGAAAGCTTGAAAAAATGGAGAGTGTGTTGTTTTCATAGGTCAGAAGACTTCATAAGGTAAAGGTTGCATTCCTTCCCAAATTGATATATAAATTCTTACAGTCCCAGTAGGAAAGAACAACAGTTTTGTGTGCACGTGGGGATGTAACTTGGCAGATTGATTCTAAAATGAATATGGAGGTACAGGGACCTAGATATTCTTAAAGAAATGAAACAAGATGGGCGACTTGCCTAAAAGACACAGACATGATCAAGGCAATTGCAGTAATTAGGACATGCGGTTTTGCTACAAAGATGGACCAGTGGATTAACGGAGCAAGAATTTAAATGATGGGAAGGGAGGCAATGCTACTTTGAGAGGGAGCAAAAAGCAAGAAAGAAGACACACAGCATTTTCATTTCTTCCTTCTTTCCTTTTTTCCCCTCCTTTCTTTCCTTCCTTCCTTCAATCAACAAGTGTTTACTGAGTCCCTACTATGTGCTGGGCCTTGGGATAGAATGGTGGACGAGGAAACCCTGGGTGTTGTCTCATGGGATATCAGGATGATGGTAAACTGGGATACAACAGGTTCATCTGATGGCAGAATCCAACTTTAGATAATGTGGCCAGGGAGGGCCTCTCTGAGGAGGTGACCTGTGGGTTGAGCCAGGAAAAACGAGAATGAATGATCTAAGTAAAGACTGGGGAAAGGCATTCCGGGTCCGGGGAATGGATGGGTAAAGGCCCAGAAGCAGGAATAGCTCTGTCACATGTGGTGAAGGAAGAGGTCTCTGTGGCTGGAGCAAAGATGAGACTGTTTGCAGAGGTAGGCAAGGCCCCGATTACGCCAAACTTTGGAGATCATCACAAGGACTCTGGGTTTTATTCTCAGAGCAATGGGAGACCACTGAGGAGTTACTTGTAAGCAATGTGCTTCGCGAACGTAAGACGATAATGCTAAGAGAAACCGTGTGCACGTGTGTGTGTGGCTGGCCGGGGGTGGGGTGGGGGGGAGTATATGGCAACTGTGTGTTCCGTCCGCTCAATGTTTCTGAAAAAATCTACAACAGTTCTAAGAAACACAGCCTGTATAAAAGCTACGAAACTGGTGATCTGGGCTGTGTGAGTTTCTTGTGGTAACGTCTCTAGATCAGGTACAGGCACGGCAGAGGGAGTATTTGGCTTTAACTTCAATATTTGGTAGGATTTTGCCAAAAACAAAAATGTGAAGGGCCAGAGGCAAAAGGTGGTTGAGTTTGTTTCCAAGGTGTGTTAATACTAAAGGACCACGGTATCTAAGCCGGGTAATGAGGAATAGGGAGATGGCGGAGGAGGAACCCCCAGAAAGGGATGGGGGTGGTGGCCGTGGTTAGGGAATGGTGGGTTGAACAACATGTCAGGGGCAGGAAGGTGGGGGCAGGGGGGCAGGTGCCTGGCGAATTCTGTCGGCCCCAGCTGAGAGTAAACCTGCCTATTTGTAGTTGTCTGAGAATACAGGCTTCGTGGAACCAGAGCAAAAGAAGCATGTAGACGTTAAAGCACCAAGCTTGTGTTTCCCCAAGGCTATCAAAAATGTCCGTATTTTATTAGGAAACTGACTTCAGGCCCTCTCAGGGCATAGGGAGTATGGAATCTTGCTCCCTCAATGTTTGTACACGGGTGTCCCACATTGGCCATTAACTTAGGTGCCTGACCCTTGATATCATTTTCTAGATACGTAGAGAAATCTGTCCTTCTAAAAACATGTTTTAATTCCTACCTTCTCAAGTTTTCAGGTTATGGGTAAAGGGCCCATAGGCCCACTGCGCCCTTCTCTCCTTTAGTACAGCAAGAGACATCACATCAAGCAGATGTCCCAAACTGGCGGGACACAACACAAGCTTGTGTTTCCCAGGACATGCTTCCTTTGGCCTTTAGACTGCTTTTTTAAAAATCGGATGAGTAGTCAGTATTAAAATCTGGATTTCTGGTTTCTCGTGAAAAATCGCAAACTCTGACAACAATGGATAGGGCCGCCTCCTTGGCTTACATCATCCTGAGTCTCATGTAAATGCCCCTCCCTGGAGTCGTGCTCTGGTGCGGGGTCTGCCTACCTGTTTACTTGAGACAGATGTCCAGTGCCAGGATCTTTTCCTTGGCCGGCTTTCTGTTGTCGCCTTCTTGGTTCCTGCAGGCCTTTGGGTTTGCCACCCCACTAAGTCTGGGAGCTCCGTTCTGGTGAGCTGGCTCCCACACTGGGGCCCCAAGCAGACTTTCTGGCCTAGAAGTGAGATTGCTAGGCCCTGTCTCCTTCACTCTGTCCTCTCTCTCCAGACCTGGACACTGGGCCCCCGGAGGCACTGAGACAATGCTGAGGACGGCAGTGAGCCCATGCTAACGAGCCATGCCATGTTATGTCAAGGGGTTCGCACTGTGCCTGACACATTGTCCATGCTCAAGAAAGAGTAGCTGCTACGATTACCATTGTGACTGCTATTTGATAAGAGAACAGGAGGGCACAGATGAGGGAGCCCAGGCCTGGAGAGGAGAAGGCACACCCCCACTTTGAATAAGTAGGAAGGACCAAGTCTCCAGCCCCTTGGAGCCGTGTCCTGCCTCCCCTACCCAGGCACAGAAACGGAAAAGTTTTCTGGCTGGTGGGGTCCCCAAAGGACAGGGTCTGTTCCCAGGGGTGTGGCTCCCTCAGTGCGGGGGGAGCCTCCCCAAGGCGCTAAGAGAGAACATTACCAAGCGGAAGGTCCGCAGCACTGACAGGCTTCCCTTCTTGGCTGCACCCAGCTCTATCAGGCTCACGGTGACGATGATGCAGTCAAAGATGTTCCATCTCTTCTGGAAGTAATAGTAGGGGTCGAAGGCAATGATTTTGAAGACCATTTCAGCAGTAAAAAACACGGTAAAGACCTGTGGTTGGAAACAAGGATCCATCTTATCAGGGTCTGTGGGGTCAGGGGGTAAGGACAAATAGGGCAACAGGGAAATGTCTAGTTTAAAAATAAAATAGCCAATCCTTTGACTTTGTTTTTATTCAGTTTCTCTGTAGTCTGCGGGTTCTTGAAGGACTGGGGATGGGAACACTCAGTGTGGTAGCACAGAGTAACCTCTGGACCAGTGCTCAGGATATGCATTAGAACCCACGCTTCAGTGTTTCCATACGTATGGTCATAGGGGTGGATAATCGTTGGGATAATAATTATTATATGATTATCTAAATGGGAAGTCAATCCGGTTCAGTTGTTTAAAAGCTTGGATTGTGGGCCAACATAGACCTGGATAAAAGTTCAACTCAAGGATGCCTGGGTGGCTCAGTCGGTTAAGCATCCAACTTCAGCTCAGGTCATGATCTCACGGTTCATGGGTTCGAGCCCCTCTTTAGGCTCTGGGCTGACAGCTCAGAGCCTGGAGCCTGCTTCAGATTGTGTGTCTCCCTTTCTCTCTGCCCCTCCCTGGCTCATACTCTGTCTGTCTGTCTGTCTCTCTCTCTCTCTCTCTCAAAAGTAAATAAACATTAAAAAAAAGTTCAATTCGGCCATGTCCTAGTTTATAAAAGCTTGCACAAGTAATGCATCTTCTCTCTACCTCAATTTACTCATCTGTATAATGGGCATAAAATGAGATAATGCATACACAATTCTTAGCAAAGGTCCTGGCCAATATAACTCATTAATAAATAATAGCTATTAAACAAGAAGAAGAAGAAGAAGAAGGAGGAGGAGGAGGAGGAGGAGGAGGAGGAGGAGGAGGAGGAGGAGGAGGAGGAGGGAAGAAGAAGAAGAAGAAGAAGAAGAAGAAGAAGAAGAAGAAGAAGAAGAAGGAGGAGGAGGAGGAGAGGGGGAGGAGGAGAAGAAATTATCTCTAATTTCAGCTCTGAGTGTCTTTAGTTGTCATAAACAGGAGAGGATTCTGACATTGAAAGAGGTCAGGCCCAGGCTCAGGTCACAGGACAAGCAACAGGGAAGGGAGAAAAGTAAGGTAGATGGGTCAGGTGCGGTTCTCTCATTTGCTCTCAGCAAAGCCTTTCACCAGCCTGGGAAACAGGTGCTGTCATTCCCTCTACATACGAGGAAAGGCTGGGAGTTTAAGTGACCTGCCTAATGCCACAGATTGCAACCGTACAAATTCAAAGAGCATGCACTGAGTGCCCTTTGTAGGCAAGTGAGGCGCGGTAGGGGTGAGGCTGAGGTCCTGTGTCCTACAGAGACCTGGGTCCTGGGTTAATTGGCCCCACTGTTACTGCCTGTGCCATATGGGGCAGGACACTTAACCTCTCTTAGTCTCAGTGCCCTCTTTGGGGCTGTGAGGGTGGTGAGAGCCTCATAACATTGTTGTGTCTTAGAGATAACTCTTACAAGGTACCGAACTCTGCCTGCCTGTCTTGCTTTCTCTTTAAAACATGGCACTCTGCTCTGGCCCAGCAGTAAAGGCCTTTTTTCTTTCTTGTCTCAACTTCTCTAGCTATAAAATGAGGGTGGGGGCTCAGAGGTCTCTTCTGTAAGACCCTCTGTGGTCTGTGCTGACTTCTTGGAAATACGGCCTTCCTTCTCTTTCCACTTCCCCTCTTCATATCAACTTGGAATAGAATGTGGGCTCTCAGCCCAAGTGCTGCCAAAACATAAGGCATGCTGGGGCCACAGTGTCCCAGAACCTGCTGGAGTCCTTATCGCTTCCCCGGATTCGAGGGGAAGGGTGGGTTTCTAGGGAAGAGTAGTCCCATTGCCCCTGAGACCCCTCCTTCCACTTGTCTGCAGCCTCCAAGGAGTCAGAAGAGCTGGACGGTCCTGGTAGACCCAGAAGGCCATCTCTAGTGGGGTGGACACTGCAGTGGGCTTGGAGGCAGGACCCTGACCTTTCCAGCTTCTGCTTATCATGTAACAAAGTCTAGCACGGATTTTATCTTGTTACAAGCAAGTAATACTAAAAAAAAAAATAGAGGACAATTTAAAGTAGTATCCTATCTAAACCAGATACAAAAGAAAAGTTCTGACTCCCTGGTGCTTTTGTTACAACAGCAACCACATTTCCCTGTTCCCTCCCTTTCGCTGCCTTCCCGACTCCTCTCCGACTGTCTGCCCTTAAATGACATCACTGAAAAACTACCACCACTGTGATTTACAGTCATAAAAGCAATAAAACTAGGAGGAAACCTTGCAAGTCCATAGACTGTCTTAAGATGGGCAAGTGACGTTTATCCTAGTTTCAAGGTAGAGGCAGCTGAGATCCAGAGAATTCGAGAGCCTGACCTAGGATCTGAAAAGAGGGAGCCAGCTGCCCCTTGGGCAGGACTCTCTAGGTCCATTTCCCTGTGCTGGTTTGTCCCAGGGCAATTCCCACCAGCTCAGCCTGGCCCTCCAGGCTTGATTTCCTGCCCTCAGTGTGCGCACATCTCCAGCACTGCCCCTCTGCTAGCTGGATCAACACTCCAATGAATGAGGGTATGCGGCCACCCCACCCAAAGTCCCCTGCCATGACAGCTGGGCGAAGGCTGCCAGTCACTCACAATGTTGCCTATCTGGAGCATGGCTTCGAAGGCGGGGCTCATGCGGTGATGCTCCATGGCCATGAAGACTGTGTTCACCACGATGCACAAGGTGATGGTGAGCTCCGCAAAGGGGTCTGTCACTATCCCAAAGAGAAGTGTCTTGAGCTTCACCCATGTGGGGCAGCATTCCCAGATCAGATACTTCTTAGCCAAGCTGGTCAAGCAGGGTGGGCACCTCCGTTCAGACTCCTCGAATTCTGTATCACAGGAGTGGTCAATGACAGTTGTCAGCCATGTGTCTCCTCAGACTCCCATCCCCTGGCCATCCCCTAGATTTTGTCATTACCAATAACTGCCACTTGCAATCTCCAACCCAGCACCTTGCACAGATGGCCATTTCCTACTTTCTGAGCTCCTTCAGTCCAGCAAATCTAATATCTGTCCCCATTCAGTGTCCCAAAGCATGGACTTTTTAACTGCCCATCACCTATGTCATGCTCTTAGTTCTTAATTCACCTGGCTTAGATTTCATGTCCACTCCTCTATATACTCCTTTGCAGACACCCTCAGTTCCTTTGCCCTTCTCCCCTCCTCGCTCCCCCTCAACAGGCAGACTTCTCTCCACCTGCACCCAACCAGGTGAACCTGGTTAGAAAAACTACACAGCCGTGCTGACTGGTCCCACTGTCAGAAGTTCTGCCATGTTTCTCATTTCAGTCCACTCCTTCAGTCTTCCAGACCAGCATTTCTCACTTTCCCCTCTCTCCTCCAACCTCCCCCACATCTAGTCCTCACTTTCTGCTGACCAGCTCCCTTTGACTTACCTCAGAATAAAGAATCACTCACAAAAGAACTTCCTCTTCTTCCTCCAAGGAATCTATAAGTCCCCCCGCCCCCGCCATGTTCTGCACCCCGTCCCGCCCCCAGCACATGAGCTCACTCTACTCCTAACTGCGCACCTGACCAAGGCTTGTGTCATCCCCTCTCTCCCCTCTCTGGACTGTTCCCATCAGCACGTGAGCATGCTTGAAGTGTAGGTCCACTTTTCAAAACATCTCCCTGGACCACATATTATCCTTCATTTACTGTCCCCTCAACAGCAAAGTTCCTTGTAAGAGTTTTCTACACTTAATTTTCTCTGTTTTCTCACTTCCTGTTCCCTCCTTGACCCCTGGAATCAGGCTTCTACCTCTTCCCCATTTAAATGATCATTTCCCAATTATCCCCTTCCTCTGCCTCTCGTAGCATCTGACAGAAGTTATAACACGGTCCTTGAAATCCCTTGTCTAGCTTCCAGGACATCATTATCTCTTGGTTTTTCTCCCATATCAGTGACTGCTTCTTCTCAATTTCAGGTGCTCTCTTTCCTCTTCTTCCCTCTGAATGTTGGAGATCTCAAGCATTCTCTCCTTGATATTTCTTTTTTTCCCTCTCTAGGTAATCTCATTGAGCCCCATGGCCCTAAAAAACCATCATCATGCTATCTCCCCCCAGATTATATGTTGAGTTACTGATTTTTTTTCCCCTAAGCACCCGGCTCATCTCTAGCTGCTTCCATTAAATCTCCATGTAGATGTGCAACTGGGGCCACCTCTACAGAAGGCAACTGCATAGCTTTAGATCTATCTATAAATGTACCTGTAAGTTATGCATTCTACAGATACACCAGCCCACATGGCAAGGAAAGATGATGTCCATTATTTATAATAGTAATAACGATAATAATAATAATAATAATAATAGTAATAGTAAGAACAGCAACAATTGATAAAGTCCATTATGAAAAATGATGAGGCAGATTTATTTATGATGATGTAAAAAAACCTTACGTATATGTGACGTGTGCATGAGTATAAATGCATAGAATATGGCGTGAAGGATGTAAGAGAAAGTGGGGGAGTACACTGAAATCCTGGAATACTGGGGAGCAGGAAGGATCTTTAGTGGGAAAGAAGTTTTCATTGTATATGTATTTGGAGTACTTGAATTTTTTTGCTAGATACATTTTTTCAAAAGAAATTAATTCATAGAAATAAATGTATCCTCCCAAATTTTGCTGTTTTATTTTCACGTAGGTGGATAAGAAATTCATATGTAGTCACATTTATCCACGTTGTTCTTTATGTTTCCTTGCTCTCGTGCCTTGCACAGAAGCCAGTCTCATCGCAAGATGTGAAAAATGCCTATTCACATTTCTTTCTGGTTCTTTTGTAGTTTCACCTCTCCCTTAAAATTTTGGTGCATTTGGAGTTTATTTTGAATAAGGAGTAAGATATTGAGCCAGTTTATTTTTCCCAACCTCTTGTTATTTGTATCAACACTGTTTATTGCAAAATACCTCATTTTCCAAAGGACTTGAAATTTCATTTTGATAAGTTATTTCCGCATATCCATATATTTTCATATGCACATGTCCATTTCTCTTCCATAGATCAGGCTATTTATTTTCAATATCACACTGTTGTAATGACTTATCATCTTGTAAGCCTTTAAAATCTTCAAAACATTTTGTCAAATAAAGTAAAAAAAATAACTGAGAAAAATAATTGTGGCTCATGTCGCAGACAAAATGCTCATTTCATTAATATGTAAGAACTCTTAAAAATCAATGAGGAAAAGATCAACATAGCAGAAAAATGATTAGGCAGTTTCTAAAGAGAAAATTCAAATGGTTTATAAATATTCAAAAAGATGTCCAGTAATACTCAAAATGAGAGAAATGCAAGACGAAGCTATACTAAGACATTATTTCATGGATCAGATTTGCAAAGATAAAGACAGTTTGATAATTGCGTTCGGGAGGATGTGGGTTGAAAGGCAGTTATCATCCATTGCTTGGGTGGGTGAGGGTTGATACATTTATGCAGAGTATCCATTGTCCGTCAAAACTGAAAATGCCTATCCCCTGTGACAAAGCGATTTCACTTCAAGGCATTTAACCTATATAGTACGTGTAGAAAGTGATGTGGTGACTGCAGAATTTACTTCCCATCAAGAAGGGAATGATTAACCAAATTACGGTACCATCTATGCAATGTAATACTAACAGTTACCAGAAAGTGTAAGGGTACTATGTAGGATGATTTTCAAAATATAGTCACTGAAAAAATTATGGCACAGAATAGCATATGTGATATGCTACCATTTGCAAGGGAGAAAAAAAAAGACTATATATTTTTGATTGAACATACTAAATTATTTTGGGGAGGAAACACAAAACAATTGGTTTGGAGATTGTTTCTGGAGAAGAGAGTTGGGTGGACAGAAGAATATTCCCCTTTTTTTAATGTGCCCTTTAGTATCTTTTAAATCCTATATAACATATTGCTTATTCAAACAAAAGCATTCTAAATAAAAATTTGATAAAGAGATTTTATTTAGAGCAACGGAGTAAGGAATATGCTCCCCTTCTACTTCCCGAAATCAACAAAAGCATCAAGGAGACTGAGAAATAGAAATGCAAATTCTTAGCAATGATTTTTTGGATTTGATACCAAAAGCAAAGTCAACAAAAGCAAAAATAAACACATGGAATACATCAACCTAAAAAGCTTCTGCACAGCAAAGGAAACAACCAACAAAAGGAAAGGGCAACTTATTGAATGAGAGAATATTTGCAAATCACATATCTGATAAGGAGTTAATAGCCAAAATGTGTAAATAACGCCTACAAATTGGTAGCAAAAAACCAAATAACCTGATTTTAAAATGGGCAGAGGAACGGAGGAGACATTTTTCTGAAGAAGATGTGGAAATGGCTTACAGGTACATGAAAAGATGCTCACGTCACGAATCATCAGGGAAATGCAATTCAAAATACAGTGAAGTATTCTCACACCTGTTAGAATGGCTATCATCAAAGACAAGAGATAATATGTGCTGGCAAGGATATGGAGAAAAGGGAATCCTGTGCACTGCTGGTGGGGATGTAAATTGGTGCAGGCACTCTGGGAAACAGTATGGAGATTCCTCAAAACATTTAAAATAGGACTACCATGTGACCCAGCAATTCCGCATCTGGGTATATATCCAAAGGAAATAAAATTACTATCTCAAAGAGACATCTGCACCCTGATGTTTATTGCTGCACTATTCACAATAGCCAAGATACAGAAACAATCTGTGTCCACCAGTAGATGAATGGATAAAGATGTGAAACACACCCACACCCCCACACCCCTATCCATGTATTAAAATATTATTCAGTCATGAGAAAGAAGGAAATCTTGGTGTCTGCCCTCAATCTTGAGGGCATTATGCCAAGTGAAATTAAGTCAGACAGAGAAAGATAAATAACCGATACTATATAGTATCATGTACCTATGTGGAATCTTCCAAAAAAAGATGAATGTGTGAGTTGTGAGGGGTGTGGTCATTAACTAGTTAGCGAAATCCTTTCACAATGTATACATGTATCAAATCTTCACAATGTGCACTTTAAATATCTTACAATTTTGTCAATTATATCTAAAAAACTGAAAAACATCTTCACAGATTAAAAAAAAAAAAAAGAATGTGCCGTCCTTCGACTTCCAGAAACCACTAAAGGCATCAAGGAAACTCAGAAACAGACATGCAAACTCTATTTTTGATGAAAGTCAAAAACATCTGTAAACTCAAATCATAAGTTATGTGCAAAGGCTTTCAAATACTGCACAGGTCAGTCAGGGTACAGGAGAGTGCTCCGAAAGGGCACTTTAAATGACAGATATGTAAACTGGCACAGCATGGTTTTCTAACGCAGTTGGCATACCCTGGGCGGTGGGGGGGGGGGGGGGGGGGGGGCGCAAAATCAATCATTTCTAGTTGAAACAAAAGCAGGCGCTTCCCCGGACCTATTTTGGCACTAAAAAGCGCGGGAAGCAGTGTTGCAGGAGGAATCCTGAGGATGCGCCATTATGGCAGGAAGCCCCTGTCTGTGAGGTGGCACAGGAAAACCCTCAGCCTTGTAAATAGCCTGAACATTGCTGACCTTGATTATCTGGGGGGATACAGAGTCTCAGAGAATCATGCACTTGCCAGCTTGGGACATGATCACAGACAGCTCTTTGCCCTAAAAGAACCTCCTGCAGAAACCTAATCCAGAAAGAACCTCTTCCTTTCCTTCTGTTACAGTTAAAGAGATGTCCCTCCTCCCGTTAAGTCTCCACTTGTGCATCCTCTCCTGCCACGTCAGGAATTGAAGGAATGTTCTCTTTCCTTTATCTTCATTCTTTCCCATTCTTATGGATCCTCCCCATTAGCATGTAAATATGCTTACTTGCATTTATTCATTCATTCATTCATTCATCCATCCATCCATTCATTCATTCATTTATTCATTCAGGTCAAGATGAACTTTATTATTATTATTTTTTTGTCTTTTTAAATATAACTTATTGCCAAATTGGCTTACATACAACAGCCAGCACTCATCCCAACAAGTGCCCATCACCCACTCTCCCCCCTCCCCCACCCCCATCCACCCTCAGTTTGTTCTCTGTATTTAAGAGTCTCTTATGGTTTGCCTCCCTCCCTCTCTGTTTGTAACTATTTTTCCCCTTCCCTTCCCCCCCCCCCCATGGTCTTCTGTTAAGTTCCTCAAGATCCACTTATGAGTGAAAACATGATCTGTCCTTCTCTGACTTATTTCACTCAGCATAGTGCCTTCCAGTTCCATCCACGTTGCTGCAAATATGCTTTTTAAAAACTCCACACAAGAAGCAAAAAAAATCTTCCTTCAAAGCTACCTACACGCTGGTGTAATTTTCTATCTCTTCCCCTTCACAGGCAAACTTTTGAAAAATGTGTCTGTATACAATATGTCCTTCTCCACCACTGCACCCCCGTTCTTCAGCCTCCTCCCCTACCCTGCCAATCCTCTTTTGCTCAGATCACCAAAGAGATCCATGTGACTAAAGTCCTGGATTCCTTCTGGGCTTGATCTTACTTGATCTTTCTATAGCATGGTCCCTCTTGACCTTTGTATTCTTCCTGAAGGAATTCAGACCCTTGGGTCTGTGTTGGGTTCTTCTGGGTCTTTTCCTATTTCTGGGCATTCCTTCTCAGCCTCCTCTGCTGGCTCTGTCTCTTCTGCTCAATGACCAACCATTACAGGGTCTTTAGAGCTCTGCCCCAGACCTTCTCCTCTTACTCAATTCCCTGTGTCATCTAATCCATTCGCACCATTCCAAAATTACCATCTACATTCAAACAGCTTTAAAATCTGTATCTCTAGGCCACCCTCATCTTCTAAGTTCTAGACCCATTTATTATAATTCTGACTTCCTACTGGACATTCCCACCTGGATATCCCAAGGGCATCTGAAACCCACTATATCCCAGACTCAACTGATGATCTTTCCTCTCATCTTTCCCCAGTGAACCCCTCTAACACGTTCCTTTATGAGTATCCCTTCAGTCGCTTATGCCAGAACCATGCAAACCACCAAGTCCTGGATCCTACATCTCTTAGCTCTTAAATCCTCCCTTTTCCTCTCACCCCCACTGCCACCACCCCAGAGTCCAGGCCCTGCCATCTCTCAGCTGGTTTCCTCCCCACTGGTTTCCTTGCCAACACTCTTCCCCTCTTAATTCCATTCTCTACACGTATTCAGAGTAACCTTTATAAAATGCAAATGTAGCTCCCTTGCCTCCAATCCTTTAATGGCACCTCACTGCTTTTAGGATGAAGTCCAAAATCCTTAATTTGGTGTAGGAAATTCTGCGGGTCTGGCCCCAGTCCATCTCGCTAGCCTTATTTTGAGCCCCTCTCTTCCTCGCTCTCTGTGTTCCTGCCACATCAGGCCTTTTCATTTCTTCAGATATTATGCTGTCTTCTGCTTCGGAGATTTTGCCGTCCTTTCTGCTTGGAATACTCCCCTAACCCCAGGCTAAACTTACTGTATTTCCTTTAGCATCCTACACTTCCCCTTCAAGACACTCAGCAGCCTGGTAAGAATTTGTTCCACGTCCCTCTCTCCCACTCAGCACGAGGGCAGAGACTGTGTTGTGCTCACACTGTGCTCCTGCTTCTGGTCTTCTGGTCTGGACAACTGTCAAGTGCTTGCTGGTGTGTCAGACAAAGATGGTTCACGTGCCCTGAGCTCAGGGAACTGCCAAGTTCTTATTGGCTTGGGTCAAACTTCCCCGGGCACGATCATTCCCAAAGAGGTGGCTTCTGTGTCCCTCGTCACAACCCTTGACAGTCCCATGCATCCCTCCTGTATTCCGTGAGTGTAGTGGTTATAATGTCAGACCAGAGAAGATCACAGGTCATCTGCCCTATGCCCAAACAACCTTGACCTCTTTGCCCTAATCTAAGGTTGTCTGTACCCAGATTCTCTTAAAGATGTCCGTGTGTCTCCTGCTTTTCCTAGTCTATTCTCACAGCACCTTTCTTGAGGGGAAGTGCGTCCTACCTCAGGATATCTGACCATTCCTTATCCTCTTCCTGTTTATCAGTTCAGGTCATTGCAATGAGCACCACACCCAAACGTCACTCTCATCCACCAACAACTGTTGAATGCCTACTATATGCCACACACTGTCCTTTCAGGTACTGGAAATCCAGCTGTGAGCAAAACAGACACATCTCTGCCCTTATTTACAACCGAGCAAATAAGAATGGCCAACGTCTGGGGCACCTGGGTGGTTGAGTCAGTTAAGCGTCTGACCCTTGATTTCAGCTCAGGTCATGATCTTATGATTTGTGAGACTGAGCTGAAAGCGCGGGGCCTGCTTGGGATTCTTTCTCTTCCTCTCTCTCTCTGCCACCCCCCCACCCCCGCCCCATAAATAAATAAATATTAGAAAAGAAAAAGAATAGCCAACATCTGCTGAATATTTACCAAGGGCCAGTCATGGATCTAAGCACTTTACTTATGCTAACCCACTTAATCCTCACAAAACCCTAGAAGATAAACACATATTCACTCTTTTACAGGTTAGGCACCGGAAGCACAGAGAAGTTAACGGAGCTCCAAAGTTGCACAGCTTACCCAACGTGGCAGGCCCAAGATGCAAACCCAGGCAGTCAGGCTCCAGGGTCTGTGTTCTTAACTATTATCCTCTGTTGCTTCTCATTGATTCAGAGATCTCTTTTGTTCTTACCTGAATCGGGATGTGTTTAGAACATTCATTTTGTTCGTTCCTGTCTCATTCCCAACAACTACACTGCATTTGCCCTTCACCTGTCATGGAACTCTGTCCTGTAGGTTCTCATAAGACCGCTTCTCTTACTTCATTGAGATTTCTGGTCTCCCTAGAGAGAACGGCCTTCGACATCCCCCCTTATCTGAAGCAGCCCCTCTGCAGTCCCTTATTCTCCATCTCCTACCTTACTTTCTTTTTTCTCCTACTATTATCCCCACCTGAATCTCTGTTTCGGTTTATCTGTATACCCCGCCCCCCCCCCCCCCCCCCCCCCCCCCCCGCAGAATGTAGATTCCATGTGTGCAGGCTTCTATCTTGTTCACCACTGAATTCCCAGCACCGGAGTAATGCCAGACACATAGCAGGTGTTTGTCAAATGCTTGTTGAAGAGTAAATAAATGAAAGAAAAAAAAAAGAGGAGGAGGCAGCTTGATAATTCTGGGGAATAAATGAAAAAGCAAGCTGTTTGTTTTTAACATTAACTGTCTGATGGCTAAGAGCAAAAAGGAAAAAGAATCCAAGCAACCCACCTGGCCAACAAAAAGTCATGGGCATAGATAGCATGGTTAGATTCTATGCAGCCATAAAAAATGTTAGGCATACAGACATTATTACAATGGCAAATGATTTTTGATAAATAATACGAGAAAAATGTACACACTGTTGTTACTGAAATATGTATACATTTCACAAAGCACAAATTCATGCATGCAAGAAAAGTATCTTGAATTCATAATTGAATTCACTATACACCACAAGTCCTCAACCTGGGGATCTTGTTTTGGTTAATTCAGTGTCTGCTATTACATCACTATCTGAGGTTGCATCTGAGTTCTGAAGAGCTCAGGGTCGGAAGAGTGCTGGGCTGGTCCTTGGTCATTGCCAAGTATATTTTACTGGAGTCATTGTAGTTCCCACGTGGTCTCTGGTGGGAGAGCCACCGAGATGGCTGTTCTCTCTTTGCCTCTCACTCACCTTCCCTAACCCTCAAGTGGGCCAAGGTCATCACCTAGCTACTTTCCTGCTATGCAGGCCACGGGGCACTCTCAGAGGCTGCCTAAGGCTTTCTCTACCCAGGTAGGTCACCTGCTTCTCTACTGTATAGTTTCTGTACCATGCTGGGCATGTGAGTCTTTTTCTAAGACTTGCCACCTCTCACTTCCCCTAGAAAGTAAGGCATAGATTGGCTCTGTTTTCAAATCCCTCAAACATCTTTTTTTGTTTGTTTGTTTCGCCATGCCCTCCCCCACAGTTAGGATTCAGTACAGGGCTGGGAGGGGAGCACACAGAGCCCTTTCTCAGGAACACACCAGCATCTAAGTTCCCCCTCCCTCCTTCAGCCCAGTACACGTTAAATTTGTCTAGGGGAGATACACGGCTGGACAAGACTAAGGCCATATTTTCCATGCCCTGAGGCAAAATAAAGGCCGGATAAGAAGACAGGCCTTATACAGGATACAATCATGCTCTTTGGGAACCTGTGTGTCAGGTGACCATGACCCAGTGCTGTTGCCTTCTTCCAGGTAGAAGCAACTGGAACTTAGACACATCCCTGAGGAGGGTGAATGGGCTCCCATTTGATTGATAGAGCCCTAAATTAACAAGAATTTAGTTAAATTGACTGATTAATTTACTTAAATTATCTTCCAATGCTCAGCATAATGTGGGCTTGAGACAGAAATTAAGTTATAACCATACGAGTTACAACCATGAAAAATGACAGGATAATTTCACCATATTTGAAAATTAAGGACTGTAAAATTTCTTGCATACCTGAGGTAGCTTGACATTCTCTGGTTTCTGCCAGATGACTTTCTAAAATTTAGTTTTATGAATACATATGAGGCTGATGTTAATTTAAACAAGAGATGAATAGGGTGTTTCAAACTCATTGGATTCTATTGTTTTTGAAAAATTATCCACATTTAAAAAAACACATTGATAAAGGGTGATGGGACCAAGGGCATAAGAAAGAGGAGTATTTAGGATCCCAGGACACAGATGGGCGATATATTTGACACAGATTTGGGGCATCCCCTGTGCTGCTCAAATGCAGACTCATCACAGCACAGTTGATGGAAATTCCAATGAGCAGTACTTACCCTCAAGGACAGAGGTCATGATGCTGACAACACTCATTGCCCTTTGGGCTCGGAAAGGTTCATTCAGGTATTCTGCTGATAAGAAAGTCTTCTTCTGTCCTGCATCAAATGCCTGCTGGGACACAAACAATCAGGATATTCCCCCAACCTGAAGTCATCAGTGGCAAAAACGGGTCACTCAGCCTCTTATTGGCCCATCTCATGAGGTTGTGAGTTGCCTGGTGAAGCTATGTTCCTCTGTAGCTGTGCTTTCCCATTTGGGAAATGGGGCTGCTTCTTGAACTTGGGGTAAGAGCTTAGGCATGAGGACCAGGACATAGAGTTGGGGGTGCAAGCAGAGTCTAGCTTTGTAGCTGACATTGTAACCTGGGCTCACCTGAGGGTCTGCTAATTCCTGCCTGAGGACAGAGTCCTTGGGCAGCAGCGTGGGCATGGGGCTGCCTCAAGGGTCTCTGAGGTTTCTACTAAAGGGAAGTGACAGCTGCAGGAGCGGTGGGCCAGGAAGTCATTCCAAGGCTTCGTCTGCGCTGTGCATATGGTGTTCAGACAGAATTCCTCTTCCAGGACAGGTGTTTTTTGACCTCCCTTCTGATAGGCCCCTTTCTCTCCCCAGCATATAACTCAGTTCCAGCTCCGGTCCTTTTCTTTCTGAGGGAATATTCATGTGTCTTGATTCTCCAGTGTTAGTTGTTTGACACAGCCCTTTTGAACCTTCCCTCTTTGGGCCCTCCCGGGGAAGTTCCACCTGGGTTCTGTGCTCTAACTCTAGTCCTACACTACCCCAGATGTGGGGAGTCTGGGGCCCAGAGAAGCTGATTCTGGCACTGCACAAACATTCAGAATCCACATTCAGCTGGCATGAGCACATGCCATAGGTGAAGTTCATAGGTAGATAGTAAGTATTTTAATACATATAAAGAATGTTCCGAAAGTTTTCAACCATGAGGGCTCAACAAGAGATGCTAGCATAGCTATTGTTATTTTCAGGCAAATGTGTATCAGTGCAGGCACTTTATGGTTCCATTTAACCCTTCAGCCATTTAGAAACCTTTTTAATGGGGGACTTGGAGGCCTGAAGAATTTAAGGGGCTTGTTACAGGTGACTCAGTTGGTAAATGGCAAACCTGTGATTGAAACCCACGACCGTGTGACACAGAGGGCTTAAAGAGTTAATCTTACACTAGCTGAATAACTTAACTAAAATGAATCAAAGTCAGAATATCTAGGGAGGTGATAATCTAGGGAGAAATTCCTGAATGAGGTATTTTCTGGAGTATTAAAGCAACTCCAAGAGAGGTCTGCAGGTTGGCTTTGACTTTTGGACTCTGTTGATGACTATTTGTTGGCTCTTGGAGACCCACTCTCCGCCTTCTCTACCCCGCCCTGTGCCTGGGGAAGGTGGTCTGTACTCTCTCGTTCTGGTCAGGCTTGGCCGATGGGAGGCACAGACAGAAGATCAGAGTCTGGAAGGAGAGGGACTATCACCTGGCTTCTTCCCTGCAGCGCTGTGACTGACCTCCCCCCCTGGATCACAAGTTCTGTGGGACCACCCAGCTCTTGCTGGGTTCTGGTTCTGGTCCTTCCCCTCACCACTTCAGCCTACGCATATAACAGCTTCCCACCATTGCTCATCTCTAAGTGCCTCACTGTCCCTTCTCAGTTCAAAGCCCAGTGCATACCTCTCCCCCAGTTGCCTGCTGGAGTGGTATCTGTTTCTTGCTGGGATCACATGGCATCCAATCAGAGATGGAGCTAAGGTAACCCTGTAGGACTTATCCAAGTCAGGAGAGCCATATCCTGGTTAGTCTACAAGTCTGTTTGAGAACTGCTCTGGGTCCCTGGCTAGCCAGAGAGGGCAAATGAAAAACACTGGAAGCATCATTACTGAAACTAAAGGGAGAGCTCAAATTAAATCACAGCTCGCAATCCAATGAGGAGTCCCTGGTTTTCCATTGCACTCTGCGATTATTCTATGAAGAGTGCTCACCAGTTAGTCACTGTTGCCTAATTTGTACATTTTGGCAAGTTATTGCTTCTCTGAGTAAAGCAAGGGATACTTTGCTTCTGCTAATATCTATCCAGGGCACCTCCCAGGATTTCTCTGGGTCCCATGGGCCAAACCCAGCATAGTTTGCACAGAGCTACAAGCAGAAAGAGAAGAACCTTCCCTTTTTCCCATACTCATCCAGGAACCAGGCAGGCCTGTCTCTAAAGCAGTAATAGTGAGTGGAGACAGAGGAACACAGAAAAAAATAAAAGGATCAGCTGGAAAATAATTTGTATTATTGTACTGCAGAGGAAACCAGAAAACCGGTTTGACCTCAGGTAAATCCAATATCTCTGACTCTCACCTGCCCTGTCTGTAAAATGGGGATAGAGGGGAAATGTTGGACACAATGTTGTCTAAAGGAGCCTTCCATGGGTGGCACTCAGTGTTTGTTGGCCCTCACCTGGAGGGCGGCTCAAGAGATCTGGAGCATTGACGAACTTACCGAGACTTCCATGCCTCCAGGAGCAAGCTCACCAGTGGGCAATGTGGAGTGTCTGTCTTCTCCAAGTCCTGAGCCAGGGTTGGAGGGCTGAGGCAGCGGACTCTTAGGGAGGGGGCCTTGCTGGCCGGCACCCCCACCCAGCAGCAGGGAGCCCCGACGGCTGTCACGGTCTCCAGGAAAGACTCCATCATCTGTGGCCCCATCAGGGAATGAGGCGTCCAGGCAGGGGGCCCGGAAATGGAACACACTGCCGTGGCTAGCCCGGCGCCTCCCAGAGGTGAGACCTAGGAAAGACTGGGCATTGCCCCAAAGGACCAGGAAAAAAGGCAGACTGGAAGCTCATCCTGCAGGCATATCTGGGGCTCAACACTTCCTCCACCCATTCCTATTTCCCTGCCCTTATTCTCATGCCTTTATTCCAGAAAAAAAATTTAAGACATAGATCCAAGGGGTATTCTAGGTAAACATGGGAAGAGAACAGGGGAAAAGAATATTTTTGACATGGCCTGGGAAAAGGCCAAGAGGGATTACAGAGTGCTTAAGATCAGCAAGTAGGTCACGATGGCCAAGGATGTCAGAAGACAATCTTGTCACCCAGACGAGTCAGCTATTTACAGCCTTAGCCCATAGGACTGGACAAAACTGTCTTAAATTCCCCGCTCCACAAGTAAAGCTGTGACCTAAGGAGACTATTATGCACACCAGTATTGGAACAAGCTCGGTAAATGGTTTGTTGAATGAACAAGTGCACTTTATTGTCTGAAAATTAGGTTCTGCAATTCATTAGATCCAGCCTATACAAATGTGAGAGTTTGTGTGGTGCAGGAGGAGATGAGAGCTTTGTAATGTAATGAGCTTCCAGGATCCCTTGAGGCAAACTTTGAATAGTCAACAATGGGGAGATTGAAGGGAGAGTTGCAGCCTAATTTCCTGGAAGAATAATGCCATGCCTCCAGATCAATAAACATTTCCCATCAAAATCTTCCACTGAGGGAATGGCGAGGCTTACAGTTGCCAGAGAAAAGGAGCTAATTCACAGGCCTAGAGACCCTGGAGGGTGAGTATGCTGGGTTGGCCAGTGCCCATGACCACTGTGGGAACCTGACCATAACAAGTTATCAGTTCTATTCTAAGCCATATGAACTATTTCTAGACATCTACACGCTGAGTTGCTACCAAACTTTGTCATACTGCTGAATGTCCCCCCTTCCTTAATTCCTCGTATTTACTAAACTACTAAAGTTGGGACATTTTGTCAATTAGAGTCCTCCTTACTTATCCCCCTATCCCACAGAACTGAAGTTTCGTTTTTGGATTATTTGGAGCCCGACACTGTTCAGCAACTATCATTGCAATCCTGGTATCATAAACAGAGCATTCTTTGCCTAGAATATATGTCCAAGGATTACGAAACTCATAAAACCCCATGAATCCTTCCCACTTTTGAAGTAAAGGAGTAGAATTAGCAAATTCTTATTAAAAATGGGATGGCTGAGTTATTTGCAGGTGGGCAGTAAGCAAACAAATGAAACAAACTAAGAAGAAAATTTTGGTCCCATGTTTGACAGGTGGTGCTTCCCTGGCCACCAATTAATATTTCAGAATTAACCTGTTTGACCAATGGTGGCCAATGACTTCTGAATCTAAGTACTAGACTTGTCTTAAAACGCATCATCCAAGCAGGCCAACTTGTGTCCTGGGGGTTCCCTGAAACCTCTGCTGTGTCTCTTGTTGTTTGCTACCCCTAACCTCTCACCCACTGCTGCTGTTTGGAAAATGACTTTATATAAACACTGCTGATGGTCTGTTTACCACAGGAACACACCTGGGAAAGGAGGAAGGGGATGCCCTCTTGAATGAATTTCAATCCTTTAGTTAGCATGAAAGAGGTACCCAAAGGGTGCTTCCCTGCTTTGGCACATATACGTTCTATTTTAGGCCTGGAAAATACTCCTCCCCCCCCTCCCCTGCAGTCCTCAGTTATTAGAGGAACCCCTACTCACTATTTACTATTCCTCTCAATGATCTCCTCCTCCGTGAAGTCTTTCTTGATACACCTCCACTCCCATAAGTGTGGATGCTTCCTCTTCTATTCCCAAAACACCATGTATGTTTCCCTAATATAGTATATAGCACACAGTTGTTTACATATCTGCCTCCTCCAAATGGAAGTCCTTGGGAAATGGACCATCAGTCATCTCTAGGTGCACATCATGCACCTAGTATTGTTGAATTAACAAGACACAGTTCCTCTTTTGCCCATTTCAAGGTAAACCTAGCTGGAGAGATGAGCACACATGTCCATCTGGTGTGTTTGTGTCCAATTATTGGACAGCCAGGTGCTAATTTATGTGAGGCTGACTGTATGAGGGGAGTTAAAGCCCGATTCGCAGTATCATCGACATTTCCATGGAGGCTATGGTTCAGTCTGTCCTGTGATTGTCAGAGCCCTAGTGAAATCCCCTTTGAAATGTCTTCTGAATTGTACCCCGTGCATGCCAGGTGCTGCTTAAAACAGGCAGAACAAGGAAGGGAAGGGCACAGAATCTGATGAATGAGGAAGTGTGGATATCACTGAGGCCAGTGTGCATGTGAGTATATCTGTGTACATATATGCACACATAAGTCTGGGGATTGTAGAGACAGTATTATAAAAAGTAGAATGTCCTTCAGATGAGCATAAGAAAAGAGACTGAGAGGGAACTGAGGGACAGGAGGCCTGACAAATAGCCAGTTGATCCCCTCTTCCATACTATTAGTGTGGGAACTGCTCTTTCACAAAGGGATTATGATCTCTTAGGCCTCTGGAAAGGACGTGTTTGCCATACACAGGACTTCCAAGGGAGAGAGAGGTGATGGGAGGAAACTTGGTGAGGCTAGGGAATCTTGGAGTGGGATGCAGAAGATTTGGGTGGTGGACAGAATTGTTACAGGGTCTAGTGAGGTTCTGAAGTTATTCCGAGGCTGGACTGTATCACAGAGATGGGGGCTGTAATCTTCTTTGCCAGCAACAGGTGAGAGTCTGGGTTGTGGGGGCTGAGGCAAAAAGTCAGAAAGAAGCTTGTAAATGATTTCAGCACCACAAACAGAATTGCAGATCAGAGTGTTAGAAGGAAGCTAACGCTTCCTGTCCACAGGTCCATGGACACCTCAAGGTCAGCATGTCCAATATGGGCTCACCACTTTCCCTACAAACCTGGTTTCTTCCTCCGGTGCTCCTCCCTTAGAATCACCACCCATCTGATTGCCCAATTCTGAAAACTGGGAGTCATTTTGGACTCCTCTCTCCTTTTTCCACATTCCACAGTCCCAGTCTCCTTGTCCCCTACCCCCAGGAAAAGTCAGAATCCACCCCTTTTCCGTATCCACGATGCCCCTCTCTTAGTTTAGGCCACCATGTGGTGGGGGGGTCGATGTGCTGTCTGGATTACTAAAACATCCTCCCAATCTTGAGCCTCCTGCTGTCTGCCTGCCACAAACCTCTTCCCAATCCAACCTATTGTCCGTGGCGGCTGCAAAGGCGGGTAATCTTTAGAACACGAACTTGAGCTCCTTACCATCCTGCGTTGGTTGTAAGGATCAGATTGGGGTGATTTGCTGTCATCTGTGGAGCCCTCTGACACCCTCGGCTTCATCCTGGGCATTCTCTCACTGGCAGTTTTGGAGGCTAAAGGTGATCCATTGTGGGAATGGAGAGAAGCTGTGTCAATCCCCAGGGCTGCCAGCACCTGAAGAGAGAGAACAGCAGCTGCAGCCAAGAATATGTGCTTGAGCTTTGCATAAATGTGCCCCTCAGACGTGGGATGTCACAGAGGTGAGGGCATCTAGAACAGAGAGGGTCAGGATTAGGACCTGGGTGGTGGTGGGATTGAGGCATGGCAGGAAGGGCCACCTCTGGGTCATCTCTTTCATTTGCACCGAGTAATGTGTCCTGCTGATTCCCTGCCCAAATCCCTTTTACCAGGTCAGTCCACTCATCTTCAGCAGCTTGAGTGTTAGCTGTTAATGGATCACAGCTACAGCATCCTGCAGAATATTTCCTTTCATTGTACATTTGGCTGGGGGCAGGCATAGGGGTGTAAAATGCCACCCCCTTGTCTCAAGAAAGGCTAACGTTGTGGTACTAGTCATGCCCCAGAACTCTGCATGGGATCAGGCTGAAGGTAGTCTCTAGCTGAGGCCACTTTCTAGTTTAATTCATCTCCTGTCCTGCTTCCTTCTTTCTCCTTTTCCTGACGGCACCCCTCAATAAATCACTGGCACAAGATCTTGATTCAGGTTCCCTTTTTGAGAAAACCTGACCTAAGTTGGTGCTTGAGGTACAATAAATCGTTCTTACAGTTCCATAGCATGACAGCCTTAATGTAAGTGGCTTCTCCAGACCCCTCCCCAAGAACGTTCAGCCTGCAGCAGATTTCACAAAGCGTGCACCCCTCACAGACCTCCTGCTCCTTCCGGAGCATCTCGAGGGCCTCCTGGAACTTTTTCTCCTTGGCTTCAATTTCATCAATGGTGGCCTGGTTCTGCTCCTCATATGCCATGGTGACCACAGCCAAGATCAAGTTGACCAGGTAGAAAGACCCCAGAAAGATGACCAGCACGAAAAAGACCATATACATTTTCCCAGAAGCCCTCAGCGTCTGCAGATTCAAGAGAAAGAAGAGAGATCTGTATCCAGAGTACGTGGGCCCCTGACATTGCCAGACTCTTCCAAGAAAAATGTAGGCATGCATCTGACTCCCCGGCCTCCAACCAAGTCCGTAGGGGGGCATGCAGCTCAATACCTGCTGGTAGAGGCGTTCCCAGGAATCCTGTGTCATGAGGCGGAACAGTGACAGGAAAGCCCAAGCAAAGGAGTCGAAGCTGGTGTAGTTAAAATCTGGGTTGTCAGATGTTTTAAGACAGAAATAACCTTCAGGGCAATGGCTGCAGCAAGAATAGAGAAGGTCATCAATTGCACAGCCCCTCTGTTTACTGGGGGCAAGGCAGCCCTGGGCTGTAGGAAGACCATAGGCGTTGAGGTCAAAGATTGGAACTCAAGACCTGGCCTCCCTCTGATTAGTCGGATGACCTTGATCTCCTTAAGGCTCAGTTTCTCTTGCATATTTAAATGGGGATGGTAATACTTTCACTTCAGAGTTTCATGCAGAGGGGTACGGCCAGGGAAGGCCAGCTGACTGCCTCGACATGATCCCATAAGGTGGCTAACTCCCTGCAAGTTCATACCAGGGGAGGGAGAGTCAGTACAATAATGCAGACTTAAGACCTGAGCGTCTGGCATCACCTGCCAACCTGTCCGTCAAAGGACTCACACTGGGGAGTCAAGCTCACTCCCCAATTATACGTAATAATGAAAACGATACTTTCCACTTACTGAGCACTTACTATGTGCCCCTCTCTCTCCTAAGTGCATTACAAATGCTATAATTTAATTACCTTAACAATCCTTTCTTACAGATGTGGAAGCTGAGGTTCAGAAAAAGGAAGTCAGCTGCCTGAAACCATACAGATGCCAGTATATTTATTTAAGAGGAGGAGTATATCTGTCAAGTAGCCTATGAAGACTGACTGATGAAGAAAGGCCAACTTGAAGATAACCACGTGAGTACTGAGGGGGGCAGTGATGGACTGACTCTTTACTCTCTCACGATAAGGGAGTAAGTTGATGTAAAGAAGTCTGTCTAAGCTCAAGGCATGTGACGTGCTCTCACCCGCCCCAGTGGGATGACTCTGCTGAGAAAACAGTAATTCCTTGTTTGGAGTTTGGGATTCTATGGCTCCAGCATGCCTCCACCAACACCAGTCTCAGGGGCTGTCCTTATCCCAGACATCCATGCAAACACATAATCCTGGGACCCATACAGTTGATTAGGGTCCCAGCAACTTGACTATGATTAATCCCAACTCTATCTTCAATCTCGGTTGGAGATTTGCGAGTTCCTGCACTCTATAGGCCCACGTTTAAAGACAGATAGTCTTTTGTTTTGCCCTCTGAGGAGCTAATCAACCTGTTACCTGTAGGTCTGCTTGTTAACTCCGAGGGTAGCCGTATGTCTACGTCTTCCATTAAACCCCACTACAGCTGTTACACATCAACAACGAATTGCTCTGAGAATTAAGTGAGCCCACAGTACAAAGGTTCTCTCATGGTGCCTTCAGCATCGTAAGTATTGTATATAAAATGAAGATGAAAATTCCTGGTATTTTTAACCTGCACTGACCAAAAGAATGGACTGGAAGAACATATTTGAAAGAATCCTGGAAATCATGAAGTGTTTCCTAGTACTTGGTCTCCATTTTGAGAACAGTGCCACTGGTCAGTGCGGGCCTTTGCTCGGGGCTCTGGCTTCTCTGTGGCCCAGCACAGGACATAGGTTCTGTCTTCACAGGATGCTGTTCAAGTCTCACTCCACCCATCATCCTGAACGGGCCTCTCTTGCCTTTCCAACCCTATCCACCCCTTTATCTCCTGGCCATGACCTGCCCAGCAGGATGTCTGGCCTTTTTTGGAGCTGCGTTGGGGGGCTACGGATGAACCCCATAACTTTACCACAGTAGGTTGGGCTACTCTGGAGCCATCGCCATGAGAGATGCCATTATCCAGACAAGAAAAGGAATTGAGGGGGCCTTCAGTTTAGATTTAAGCCAAAGGCAAATGATACCAGAACAACCCCATCCCTGAGCCAAAGAACCAAATGCCAAGTGCATTTGTGAAGAAAGAGGCCAAGGAGCTGATGTTGATCAAATTCTCCACCTCCATCCTTCAGCTCTGAGATTGTTTTTCTAGTGAGTAGATCAAGGCAAAGCTCTATATAGGTCTCCCTCAGCTCCACATGGGCAATATGGAGTTGTTAGCCCTTCAGGGAGTGGGGTCATTTGGGCTCAGGGCTTCGGATCCCCAGCTGTGGAGATGGGAAAGATGAGCCTTGCTGATCTGTGGCCTGAACTCTTTCTGCTCATGCCCGCCCCTGAGTGGTCAAAGCATCAGGCAAGCTTGAGGGGACCCCGAGCCCCTTGCTTTGTCTCACATTCTGTTCTGCCACCTGGAATGGCCTCCATCCAAACCATCTCTTGTTCAACCAAACTGGAGACACCCTGCCTGCCCTTCAATGCTCACCTCGACCACCACCTCTAGGAAATCTTCCCTGGCCTCCTGCCCTGCCTCCCGCCATCACCTCACTGTGTTTCCCCGGCCCATGGAGTCTCTAGCACAGTACTGCTTCTTCACAGGGTAGCATCCTTATGTATATGCATCAGAGCTCACAAACTGGCAGCTTGCAGGCTGAATTTGGCTTGCAGAAATATTTTGTTTGGCCCACAATATGTAGACATTTTTTGGAATTGGTAGCCAATGTTTGTAGTTGGGAGATTTCACATAAAAATCTAAATTCCTTATCTCTCTTTTAAAAGTGAGAAGAGCTGGAAGCAATGGACCAACATTTCCACGTGGCAACCCAAAGCCGGACTGGGTGGTGGCTGGCCCTTTTGGATGGGGCACAAACTGTCATCGCTCAGTTCCTACCCAGCCTGATCCTCTCATTTGTTGTCATGTATCTGGCCTCTGTAAGAATTTGAAATGGCTAAGTGTCATACACAGGTTTCTTCCTCTGTCATGTGTGGATAATGAAACCCATGTGATGGAGTTGTGATGATTAAACGTAAAACATTTGACACAAAACATATTTAATGAGTATTAGTTTCTTCCTGGGGTAGATTACCAAAATGGCCACGACGATTTCCCTGCCCGTATCTTTGCAATAGGATGCTGCAGCTCCTCTGATCAAGAAGTACAGTTTATCTCCCCAGCGCTTGGATTTGCACTGGTCAGTGACTTGCTTTGGCCAACAGAATGCAGTAGAAGTGACACTGTGCCTCTTCTAAACCTAGGTCTCAAGAAACCTTGCATACTTCCCCTCTTTCTCTTGGCACTCTGCCTCTGCCATGAGAATAAGACCATGCTGGCGTATAAGACCACATGGAACAGAGAAGCCACCCCAGCTGAGACCAGCTAGATTTGCTGGCCCCCTGCTAATCTGTCCATTGTTTGCGGATGTATGATTAAACTCAGTCAATGCCAAAACACCAGGCTGATCTCAGCTCAACATGCTGATGTGCAGAATCCTGAGCTGGTGTTTTAAGCCACAGAAATCTTGGGGCTATTTGTTACATGGCAAAAGCTAACTCATACACTCCCTCCCCCTGAGCCTGGGATGACAAAAGCCATGACTTATTCATTTCTACACCTTCCTTGGGATCTGAAGACCAGTCCCTATCTAGAAAATGATGATGATAAGGAGAAAGGACTGCTGGGCATTGGTGCTTTGTCATGGGTTGGGCACTCACCCTGCATCAGATCCATTGCCACACAGTAAGGGATCTGAAGTGCCTGGCTTATTGTAGTAGAAATCTGCAGAAGAAAGGAAGAAATGAAAGCCTTGCATATGCTTCTGAACCCTCTAGCTCAAGCCTTGTGTGGTAAAGGCAACACTTCTCAAATCTTCTGCCTGAGCAAGATGCATTCCCTTGGCTATGTGCTTTCAGTGGGCACACTGGGACATTCGGAAGGAGAAAAGTCCCATCTTGGAAGAGAAAAGCGGAGCAGTGACTTCAGTCTGAGCCTCCCCCAGCAGAATGACTTGTGCCCAGGTTCATAGCTCATTTCCTTGTAAATAGGACAGGGGCAACAGAAAATGGGGACCCCAAAGTAAAATATAGCTCAAGAGAACCATTTAAGCAGGAAAGAGGAGTCAAAAATATATTTCTATGTAGGTATGCAGGGGCTTCAGTCCCCCTTGCCAACCAGACCTTCATCCTCTTGGCAGAAGTTCCACTCGTGTTTTCCATAAGAGGAGTAATTGCCTGTCTCATTGAGAGCGGTACAATTCTTGACACATTTGTTCTTGAGGTTGCCCTTGAAGAGCTGCAGGCCCACCAAGGCAAAGACACTCAAGCAGAAGACAGTGAGGATGGTCACATCCGCCAGTTTCTTCACCGAGTGGATCAGGGCTCCCACAATGACCTTCAGCCCTGTGGGAAGATGATAGCAACAGTTCCACGTGGATGACGTACCACACACACAGAACACTGGCATGTCTGCATTTTAACCATCCTGTCCTTTCACCATGTGTAAGTGTGAGGTACTTTACAGACCCTGGGGCAGTTCCAAGCCCGGCTCCTCATCTAAGCCTCGCAATAGCCCTGAGACAGAGGCAGAGATTATTGTCCCATTGTAAAGATGAGACAACTGAGACCCAAGTGATATATTTCTTATCATCATAAGGCTAATATAATACACTTCTGACAGTAGAAATTCAATTTTAAAAATAACTGTTGAATACCTGCTATGTTTCAGGCACTAAACTAGACATGACGCTTCTAATATGACTCTAATAATTTGACATCTGTTTTTCTATACTCACTTCAATTCTGGGAGGCAGCTTGAGGCTAGGGACACACGGACCTTTGTGTGTGTGTTGAGAGAGAGAGATGGCAGAGACAGAGAGAGAGAGAGGGAGAGAGGGAGAAACCTAATCAGAAGGCGCTGCCTCAGGGACAAGCACAGCTGGCAGTAAAGTTTAAGGAGGGAGGATTTGTGGCCATGGCAAATGAAATCAGCTTCTTTGAGAGAGTAGCTTCACAGGTAGCAGAAAGAACTCTGAGGAGGGACGAAGTCTGGGACTGATCCTTGTCTTGTCATTTTGGTTAACAAATAACCCATTGAGCACTACCTGTGTTGGCCCCTGGGGTAGGAGCTGAGCAGGGGCTAAGGCACTGGCATGTGGTGGGGTTGTCTGACAACGGAGGGGAAGTGCCATAGCATTATCGAGCAGGTGGGCACACACAGAGGCAACCCCTAACTGAAGCCTGGGGTGGGGATGGGATGGGATGGTGTGGAGTGTGGGGAAGTTGAGGGAGACTAGAGAGTCTCCTTGAGAAAGTCAAATCTTGGCAGAGCCCTGAGGAAGGAATATCAGTTGAGTGAAGACGGGAAGGGCTCTCTTGGTAGAGGAGCAGCATGGCCAAGAGCTGGGAGATGAGCAAAGGCAGGGAGCATTTATGGAACCACAGGTGGATTCTAGAACATGATGCAAGGTGGATATAGGAGAGAGGTGAGACAGGAGACGGAGTGTGGACAGGACAGGTCTTGTAAACAACACTCAGGGTTTTCCTGGCTAAGACTAGGTGAGAGAGACACTAAGTGGCAGCACTAAGTGAGGAAGCTTATCCAGCAGAAGTTGGCAAAGACTTTCCGATCCTTCCCTGCAGAGTCGGACAGAGAATGGTAGAAAGGACTTCACCCATAGTTTGAGCATTTCTGTTTTCCAGATAAGAGCATGGATTCTCAGGGGTGAGGGAAGGGAGATAATCCAACAGGCCACAAGGTGGAAGCTGTCTTAAGCTTTTCCTGGTCTCTGGACTCACTATCCTTTCTACCAACTCAGCGGACGATGAGGCACATCCCTGAGATACTGGTGACAACAGAGGTTTGAAGGCCAAATGAGACGAGCGTTGTGAACTACTTTTGTTTCTGAATTCTCTGTGATCAAGAATTGCCCAATCCTTTTCTCTCTGTGGGCCCAAAGACAGGCCTGTCACTCAAGCTTTCAGGTATATGGAAATGGCAAACACACCCACTAGAGCCTAGGACTGCCCGCTCCCTTCCTCCCTATTTCCAAGTTTACACCTTTGGTCTAGGATGTAAATGAGGACCTCCAACTGGAGGCTTGTCTGAAGCCCACAACAGGAACACAAAATGAGGACATGACCTTGTCGTTTGTCGATGGTGAGTCCGTGAGGTACTGTGCACAGAGCATTGGCCTAGGAATCGGGACATCAGGTCTCCAGGTCACACTTTGCCTCTAAATAGTGATGAGGACTTGGGATTGTGTTTTCTACTCTCTGGGCCTCAGTTCCTTTGTCTTTTACAGGGGGACAACAGTTCATGCCCCGGCACTTTATAGGGCTCTTGCAAAAATCAAAGACGGACGTCAGGCTGTGGAAACCAGCATATGCTCTATGAATACATGTGGTGCTCAAAGCTGCTCACCCGGGATCACAGAAACTGTCTTTAAGGCTCTAAGAACTCTGAATGTCCGCAGGCCTGAGATCCCTCGGAGATCTATCGCTTCGCCAATGTATCTGTGGGACCAGAAGTCGGTCAGTACCTTCAAGGACAGGGTCCTGGGAATGCATGCAGCATAAATAAGGACAATTTGGGGGTAATGAGAGCCTCAGTGGGACCCGGAATAGACACAAAATCTAATGGCACGTCCACCTATAGACTGAAACACAGATTTAATTATTGCAATATCATTTAGAATGGCCCCTGTGAGAAGATGCATTATGATCTAGAACATTCTGGGTACTACATGCATGGATGAGTAGTCAAGCATGTGGGCCTGGCCAGCCGGTCTCCTCAGACACGCATCTTCTCCACCCACTCAGGCAAACATCTTCAGGCCAGGTAGGTGCAAGGCTGAACCGTGTCTACTCACTTTGATAGGCCATTTATCGGCTCAGAGTTGAGGACTCTGACTTCTCCCCGAAGGTATGGGACTAACCCTGGAAAGTGACTCCCAAAGCAACATTTAGTGGCAAGGAAACCCCAGGCCGTGAAGTTCCAAATGACGAAGCTGGACAGAGGTGAAGAAACATCCCCAGAGCACAAGCCACCCAGAAGCCCCATGCAAACATAAACATCAGCACAGAAAAATACTCACGCCAGGGTAATGACGCTAAAATCCAACCAGTTCCAAGGATCTCGCAGGTAAGCAAACTCATTTAGACAAAATCCTCTTGCCAGAATCTTTATCAAGGCTTCAAAGGTATAAATGACAGTGAAGACATACCTGGGAGGGGAGGTGGAAAGGAGTGTTAGCCATGCCATGGAGAGAGCTCAAAGGGGAGCTCCTGGAATGGCTCCAAAGGAAAACACGCAAAGATCATCAGGGAGGCTGGGAAAGGGAACTAGATAAGATAAGGAGGGGAGACACAGACTGGGGAACTCAGAGCAGTCACACAGATGGGTGGGGTGGGGACAGATTGAGGTAGCTGAGACGGTGGACAGCATCTTCAGCTCGGAAGGTGGGCAGAGGGCAACGGCAGGTGCAGAACCACCAGAAGGTCTAGAACAAGGATGTTCCTGTTCGCTGAGATGCCCAGAGGGAACCTGGAGGCCCCTTTCCCAACCTGCTGTTGACTGACATGTGGAACAGGGATAAGGTCCTGCTACATCCCTCCTCTCCAAACTTCTCTGCTTCCAGCTGTGTTTTCTTCTCCCACCGCACTTGGCCTGCAAATGTCTCGGGACTCAGGAATCCCAGTCCAAGAGCCACATGAGGCAGGAAACAGCTAGGTGTCACGGAAGAGAAAAGCATCTAAATCCATGAAAATTTTCTCTGGAGGACGGGTCTTGCCAGAGGAAGTCATATCCAACAGTCCTTTCAGTCTGCTGGGCACTTTGTGGGTTTGGAGGTGAAGACAGATCTGGAGCTGAGGTTGAGAGTAAGGTAGTGTTTCTCAAATGTTTAGAATCTCTCAGTTACCTGTGGAAGTAGTTTTCAATCTCTAGCAAGTATCTGAACCACCTGGACGGCTTGTTCAAACAGAATTCTGGGGTCCACCCTCAGAATATTCTAAATATAAGAATATTTAGTCAGTCAAGAGTAGGACCTAAGAATGTGCATTTCTAACACATCTCCAGCTGATGTTAGTGCTGCTAGACTGAGAGAATTACCCCTCTAGGACCAAAGGGATTCAGATGCACATGTAATTTTGGGTACAGTAAGTTTTTTAAATTATAAAATCATATGGGGCGCCTGGGTGGCTCAGTCGGTTAAGCATCCGACTTCGGCTCAGGTCACGATCTCACGGTCCATGAGTTCGAGCCCCGCGTCGGGCTCTGTGCTGACAGCTCAGAGCCTGGAGCCTGTTTCGGATTCTGTGTCTCCCTCTCTCTCTGCCCCTCCCCCTGTTTCATGCTCTGTCTCTCTCTGTCTCAAAAATAAATAAACGTTAAAAAAAATAAAATCAGAAACACAAACACCAGCGTTAAAAATGGAAAGATCCATTATGACAGATCGAACATACGTATTTACCTCTATCCTTTTTGAAATCCTTCTTAAATGTTGGTGGAAGGATTTTTTTTTAAAGCACAAATCCACGAGGACAAAGATAATGGAGAACACAACAACAGCATTTTGGAAACTAGGGAGCATGTGGATGGGTAGTCACTAACAAAGCAGACCCAAGAAAGCTGAAACCTGAGCCGGGAAGTGGGGACTTCCCGGAAGCAAGCCAGTCCACACTGCAGGGCTGCTCAGGACTTAGAGATGCTAAATATCTCTGAAAGTGGGATTTGGGGAAAGGGTGTCAGGTGGGGCTGGATACTGTCTGAAAGGCTTTACAAGAAGCAGCCATTCCATGAGGAACTTCCTCTTCTGCTATGGAAATAGACTGGATGTTCGTTCTTTCGAGAGTTGGACGAGAGAGACAGAGAGATTGCATGCCGAAACAGGAGTATAAAGGAAACTTTATATACTGAAAGGCACTCAGCCTGCTCATCCACCCACTCACTTCTGCTTTTAGTTAGTTTCTAGAAGCCTGTAGTCAGGTTAATGGCCCAAGAAGATGCTGTACTTTTTTCTTTTTTAATGTTTATTTATTTTTGAGACAGAGAGAGACAGAGCATGAACAGGGGAGGGGCAGAGAGAGAGAGGGAGACACAGAATCGGAAACAGGCTCCAGGCTCTGAGTTGTCAGCACAGAGCCCGACGCGGGGCTCAAACTCACGGACCGTGAGATCATGACCTGAGCCGAAGTTGGACGCTTAACCGACCGAGCCACCCAAGCGCCCCAAGATGCTGTACTTTTAATGTGAACCGCTAGCCAATGAGCATCAGGAGTTGGAAGGATGCTTCTAACACCACAGACTAAAGCAACCAAACAGGAAAGAAAGAAAAGCTAAAAAGACAACGCAGGGAGCAGAAGAAAAGCTGGGAAAAATTCTTATTAATATTTTTTAGAGAGTTAAGAAGATCCAGGATATGCAGAATAAGAACAGAAGGCTATAAAGCCTATTCAAAGAACAAAACAGAACTTTGGGAAATAAAAATATGACAGTGAAAGTAAAACATTAATAGGAGAGCTGGAAATAAAGGTGAAAGAGATCTCATAGGAAGTGGGATAAAAAGAAATGATGAGAGGTGGTTAAAAAGCATGAAAATTAGAGATGATCAGACCAGTAGGTACAATGTCTGACTAATAGATCTAGAATGAAATAGACCAAGAAAGAGACAAGAGAAAATTATCAAAGTAATAATTCAAGAAAATCTCTGCAAACTTAAGGATCTAAGTATTCAGTTAAAAATACCCACAAATGTCAAGAAAATGAATGAATGTCAACAAATTTCAGAACATTGTGCACAGACAGAAGACCCCTACTGCTTTTGAGGGAGTGAAAAATCGCAGGTCATATCCAAAGGATTAAGAATCAAAATATCATCAGATTTCTCAATGGCAACCTTAGAGGGTACAAGACAATGGAACAAATGCCTTCAAAATTTTGAGGAGAATAATTTCTCATATAGAATTTCTTCCCAAGCTCAACTGTTAGGATGAGGGTAAAATAAAGACAATTATGGATATGCAAAGTCTCCGAAAATGTGCTTTCCATCTAAGAAAGTTACCATAGGATGCTCCATCCAAACAAGAAAGCAACCAATAAAGAGGAAGATCTGGGGACGCAAGGGAGAGACAAACGGAATCCCAAAGAAAATGGAGAAGGAAAAATCTCCAGACAAGAGCTGCATATCATGTTCGAGAACACCTAGGCCGGACTGAGGCGGAAGCTAGAGGGCTCCAGGAGTGATTTCCCCAAGAAAAATGGGAACTGATGGGTAACCTGACATGATCCAATAAATTGAGGCAAGGATTAAACCCCCGGAGAAGAGCTTGGGAGCAAAGTAGTGATAAATACATAGAACATGAAGCAATGAAATCCTTATTGACTCCAGAGAGAGCAAAAATGTTGTGCTAAAGGAAAATGTCATCAAAGGACACTGCATGATACAGCTGTCATGTCATTTGCTCAGCAATTCTGTTACATAACCGTGTCTGTAGTCAGTCGATGTACATCTTGTCTGATTACCTAACCCAAAATGATAATATAACTACAGCAGGGAGACAAGTGTGAGAGGAAAGGAGTGTGGATACGTGGACCTAATTCTTTTTTTTTCCGTAACAGAAAGCCAACAGATAACATCTAAAATGGAAGAATAAAAAATACAGTATGAGTGTATGACTAGAGATAGGGAAGTATCAGAATAAAGAGGTAAAAAATCTGAGAGGACTCGCCTCTGGAAATACGGGATTAGGGGCAAAGAGAAGAGCGTGAAATTGGACTTTTTGTTAGAATCTTTATAGAACTCTGTGACCTTTTAAATCACGAGCCTGTGTATCTTATATAAAAGTAACAATCACATTAAAAAGAGAATAGCAGTAATGCCTGTTCGTATCTGCGAGAGAGAAAGAGTGTTTGAAATTATTCACGAAGAAATCTATATCGGGCTGGCTGGCTGCTTGAGCTGTCAGCTTCCATATCTTGTGGGTTCCCCCCCCCCCCCCGACTCTTTATGTTTTCTAAATTGGAAAATCTTAACTCAGAATTATAGGTTGTTGGGAAGCTTTGATGGATATTTCTGGCTTTTCAGATCAAATGCAGATCCAGAAATTATGGAGAGCATTCTGAAGACTATTTTCAGTGCTTCGCCAGAGAACGCCAGCCTAGGCTGAACACCACCCAGCGCTGGAGGGTTAAAGGTCGCAACCCGGGGGACAGGAGCCGATGGAGTCACGTCCTCTTTCTGGCGGCACTTGGCCCCGAAGGTATTTCTTCGTGTTCTGTTGCGGCATGTTGATGTGATTTTTTAAAATGCAAAAGATATTCCCGATGAAGGAAGAAAATCACTGGGTATGGAGAAAAAGTCAAGCTCTAAGCCCTGGAGCTGTTTGCCCCACTTCCTCAGTTTTAAGATATCCTGATGCCTACTCATTAAAAAATCTCGAGGTTAGGTCCTAAAGGCGAAGATCCATACTATTCAAAATCCTGAATGTATTACTAAGACACATCGCGTGTATTTGGAGAAACGGTCATTTAAAAAGGTTTTACCCCTTATTTTATTTTTTTATGAATATAATTTACTGTCAGATCGGCTCCCGTACAACACCCAGTGCTCACGCCAACAAGTGCCCTCCTCAATGGCCATCACCCATATTCCCTCTCCCCGCCCCCCCTCCACCCTCGGTTTGTTCTCTGTGATTGAGTCTCTTGTGGTTTGCCTCCCTCCCTCTCTGTTGGTAACTATTTTTTTTTCCCCCTTCCCTTCCCCCATGGTCTGAAAACACTATAAGCCTTTTTGGTTTGCCAGCCAGAGCAATTCAGTGTGGGAAAACAGAACCTCACTTTGATTTCAGCCCTGGAGGCTGAGGAAACTCACACTGTGAGGCCACAGTTTGTATTCACAATTTCCGCTGTGTTGCTCAAAGGCAGTTCAGGGTCTGAAGGCATGCTCGTGGACCCCCACTGTTTTCCACCAGTAAAGGGCGTACTGCATTTGGAAGGAACGTCTTTCATTTGTACAGTGATGCCTTTCCTTGCTGACCGTGTGGCTGGAGCTTCTTCGGTACCAATTCAATGTATCTATTTTTTTTTTTCCAATGGTGGTGAAATATACATAAAATAAAAGCCATCACCATCTTAAGTATGCAATTCAGCGGCATTAAGTACATTCACAACATTGCGTGATCACTACCACTCTCGTCTCCAGAACTTATTATCCCAAACAGAAGGTCTGTACTCCAACCACTCCCCATCCCTCCCTCCCCTGCTCCCTGGCAACCTCAATTCTACTTTTTGTCTCCATAAATTTGCCTACTCTAGGTACCTCATCTAAGAGGAATTATACAAATCATACGATTCGTCCTTGTGTGTCTGGCTGATTTTACTCAGCGTGATGTTTTAAGGTTCATCCATGTTGTAGCATGTGAATGCTGCATGAATGAATCTCATTCATCTTTAATGCTGAACAATAGTCCATTGTCCATACAATGTGTATATCACATTTTGTTTATGCATTCATCCGTCGATGGACATTTGGGCGGTTTCCTACCTTTTGGCTCTCGTGAAGAATGCCGCTATGAACATTGGTGTATAAGCTAACATACCTTTCTAAAGTTTCCAAGCTGATCTTTAATTAATTAAGCCAGAAGTCTCTTCTTTTAAAATGAGCTTCATACGATGAATAAGACAAAAAGTCATTGAGCACTTCTCTCTCACATATATGGTGCGTGTCTACAGAAAACTGATATGCCCGTAGTGTTATTAAACTGTAAAGTAAAATGTCTGCTTAGTTATATGTACATAACAGTCATTGATTTTTTTTTTTAATTTCTTAAAAAAAATTTTTTTTAATATTTATTTTTAAGGGGGGGGGCAGTAGGAGCAGGGGAGCGGCAGAGAGAGAGGGAGACACAGAATTTGAAGCAGGCTCCAGGCTCTGAGCTGTCAGCACAGAGCCCGATGCGGGGCTCGAACCCACAAACCGCGGGATCATGACCCGAGCTGAAGTCGGACGCTCAACTGACTGAGCCACCCAGGCGCCCCTTTAACAGTCATTGAGTTTAAATGGCAGTCACCTTATAAGAAATCCAGTGGTTCTGTTAAAGGAATTCTACCAATTTCTTCCTGCTTTCTTTCCAACTACAATATTTGTCATTGATTTAGAAGCGGGTTTCATGTCTTACCAGCAAGGGTATAGGAGGAATGGGCACACTATAGTTTTTGATTCTTTTCAACCTTTAACATCAAATTTGGCAATTTGTACTGGAAAGCCTGATTTTGTTTTTGTACTAAAAATAGTCAACTGGTTTAGAAGTGAGGTCAATAAGCTTTGTTGGAAAATACTATGGCAGTCTGGGTAGCTGATTATTATTATTTGATGAAAATGTTATTAGCAGATAATAAACTGGGTACTAGGACAACAGGTTCACTGATCCAATAACATTCAATGATCATCTTTCATTGTCATGCTATTTTCTCATTTATTTTTTATCTGCTTTTGTGAGATTATCCACATCCATCATCTACTTGTCTCATGACCTGCAGATTCCAGCTTTGTATTTATGACAGAGTCCATTCATTATTTACATTTGTGACCTTATTTCATATTGTGAGGTTTACTTTTTCTATTTTCATCGCTATTGTTGTATTTCTGCAAGCCACTTTTGAAATGATTCCATTTTTTGAACTGTGATATCAGGCAATGCAAGTCTAACAAATGTAAACAGTAACCGTCAGATGGTAATCAAACACATTAGGTAGAATAAACTACCCATGATCAAGTCCATGTTAACGAGTAGGAACTCTCAGTCCTTGAAGCATACACACTGTTTTTAAGAACATGAAAAGACAGAAATTCTATGAAAATTATGGTCAGTCTTACATTTCAGACTTTTAAATTATCTGTGCTTTTCCTTCTCAATCTGTCAAACGGTTTAGAGGCTAATGATTTAGAGACTTGTGACCAACAGAGCTCCCTGGATAACTTACTGAGAGACATTGTAGGGGAGGGAGAGACCTGAATTACTGTGCAAAACAGAGTGAGAGGAATCTGGAGTTCCAGGGAACAATACCGAAGGAAGACAGTGAGGCAGAGACATGGAAAAGCAACCCAAAGGGAGAATTTATGAGAGAATATTATAAATCAGCCTCATTTACCAAGATAGATCAAGTGAAATGCTGGCAAGTTGAATCCAGCAATGATCAAGCTGGAGCCATTAAAACTAGATTGGCAAATTTATTAATGTAACCTTCTATATTAACAGATGAAAGAGCTAATGACAATCTTAATAAAATAGAAATATTGATAAAAACCAACACCCACTCACAATGAAACTCTTTTTTTACATCCTTCACACACTTTCAATTTTTTGAAATTTAAATCAAAGTTAGTTAACATATAGTATAATAATAATTTCAGGAATAAAATTTAGTGATTCACCTCTTACAAGTAACACCCAGTGCTCATCCCAACAACTGCCCACCTTAATGCCCTCACCCCTTTAGCCCATCCCCCCACCCCAACCCCTCTAGCAACCCTCAGTTTGTTCTCTGTATTTAAGAGACTCTTATGGTTTGTCTCCCTCTCTGTTTTTATACTAGTTTTGCTTCCCTTCCCCTTTGTTCACCTGTTTTGTTTCTTAAATTTCACAAATGAGTGAAATCATATGATATTTGTCTTTCCCTGACTGATTAATATTCCATTGTGTATGTATATACCCCATCTTCTTCATCTGTTCATCAGTCAAAGGACATTTGAGGCCTTTCCATACGTTGGCTATTGTTGATAGTGCTGCTATAAACATTGGGGTGCATGTGTCCCTTTGAATCAGCACTCTTGTACCCTTTGGATAAATACCTAGTGCAATTCCTGGGTGGTAGGGTAGTTCTATTTTTAATTTTTTGAGGAACCTCCATACTGTGAAACTCTTTTTTAAAAAATATATTTATTTATTTTGAGAGAGAGAGAGCAAGAGCAAAAGAGGGACAGAGAGAGGGGGAGAGAGAGAATCCCAAGCAGACTGTTCTCACACCACAATCCCACATGGGGCTCAATCCCAAGAACCATGAGATCGTGACCCGAGCTGAAACCAAGAGTTGGACGCTTAACTGACTGAGCCACCCAGGTGCCCCATAATGAAACTCTTAACACACCAGAAGTGGAACGAAATTTCCATAACTTGATAAAGGCTAATTATAAAAATCCCATAATCATCATGATAATAGTGAAAATTAGAAGCATACTTTTAAAAATCAAGAGCAAAGGAAATAACACTCGTTACTGTAGATTCAATCCAGCATTGTGCTGAAGGTCTGGTCAGTTCAGTAAGACAGGAAAAACAAACAAGTGGTATAAGACTCACAAAGAAAGAAACAAGTTCATCATTATTTGCAGATGATATAATTGTTTAAATAGAAAACCCAAGAGAATCTACAGGAAAATGTTGAACTTGTTCAGGAGCTCAGCAAGGTTGTTGGGTACAAAACCAATATGCAGACATTAATAACATTGACATATTTTAGCAATAAAAATAAACACTCAAAAGGACAACCACAATGATAATGTACCTAAGGATAAGAAATGTAAGTACTTTACATAAGACATAATGTTATAGAGGAATATAAAAGAAGGCCTGTATAAATTGGGAGATATCCCATGCTGATGTGAGGAAAGGCTTATCATAAATGTGGCGATTCTCCCAATGGTAATAAATAAATTCAGTGGATCTACAATCGAAGTTTCAACAGATTGGTAAGAAAAAAGCTTGAAAACATGACCCTTCAATTGATATAGAAAAGTAAAGAGAAGGAAGAACTGATTTTCTTTTTTTTTTTAAGTTTATTTATTTATTTATTAATTTTGAGGGAAGGTGGGACAGACAGAGGGAGAGAGAGAATCCCAAGCAGGCTCTGCTGTGTCAGTGCCAAACCTGACACAGGGCTCGAACTCATGAACTGTGAGGTCATGACCTGAGCTGAAACCGAGTCAGACGCTTAACTGACTGAGCCACCCAGACGCCCCAAGCACTAATGATTTTCAAGAAGGTAAATAAGGATGGGTGTTTTGATCAACCAGATCAAACCAGATCAACCAGATCAACAGATTATCAAGCATTCGGATCAGTGGCATTCAGATCAGTGTGGTGTTGACTGATGGAGTAACAAATAAATAATCGGGAGAAACAGACCTGAGTATGCATGAGAATCTGGTGCAAGATGGAGGCAGTAGAAGGAATCACTTTGAAACAATGATCCATTAAAAATGGTGTTGGGATAATCCACACAGAAAAATATTAGAAGCTTATCTCAAGCCATGTGTGTATGCATTCAAGTCTAGGGGGTGGTGTGAAATATCTAAATGTAGAAAGAAATATTATGATGCTTAGCAGAAAATACAGAATACATTTATGGAATACTATATAGCAGTAAAAAAAAATAAATGAAATAAGTACACGTATCCACTTAGACCAGTCTCAAAATCACAGTATTGATTTTTAAAAAGCATCAGCTAAACACTGTTATTCAACATGGCATTGGAAGTTCTAGCCTCAACAATCAGACAACACCAAGGAATAAAAGGCATCCAAATTGGCAAGGAGGAAGGCAAACTTTCACTCTTCACAGATGACATGATACTCCAAATGGAAAACCCAAAATATTCTACCAAAAAACTGCTAGAACTGATCCATGAGTTCAGCAAAGTTGCAGGATATAAAATCAACGCTCAGAAATCAGTTGCATTCCTATACACCAATAATGAAGCAACAGAAAGAGAAATTAAGGAATTGATCTCACGTACAACTACACCAAAAGCCATAAAACACCTAGGAATAAACCTAACCAAAAAGGTGAAAAATCTATACACTGAAAACTATAGAAAGCTTATGAAAGAAATTGAAGAAGACAAAAAAATGGAAAAATATTCCATGCTCCTGGACTGGAAGAACAAGTATTGTTAAGATGTCAATACCACCCCCAAAAATCTATATATTCAAGGCAATCCCTATCAAAATGACACCAGCATTCTTCACAGAGCTAGGACAAACAATCTTAAAATTTGTATGGAACCAAATAGCCAAAGCAATCTGGAAAAAGAAAACCAAAGTTGGAGGCATCACAATCCCAGACTTCAAAATGTATTACAAAGCTGTAATCAAGACAGTATGGTACTGGCAGAAAAACATATGCTCAGATCAATGGAACAGAATAGAGAACCCAGAAATGGATCCACAAACGTATGGCCAACTAATCTTTGACAAAGCAGGAAAGAATATCCAATGGAAGAAAGACAGTCTCTTCAGCAAATGGTGCTGGGAAAACTGGACAGTGATATGCAGAAGAATGAACCTGGACCATTTTCTTACACCATACATAAAAATAAACTCAAAATGGATGAAAGACCTAAACGTAAGACAGGAAGTCATCAAAATCCCCGAGGAGAAAGCAGGCGAAAACCTCTTTGTCCTTGGCCACAGCAACTTCTTACTCAACACATCTCCAGAGGCAAGGGAAACAAAAGCAAAAATGAACTACTGGGACCTCATCAAAATAAAAAGCTGCTGCACAGCGAAGGAAACAATCAGCAAAACTAAAAGGCAACTGATGGAATGGGAGAAGATATTTGCAAATGACATATTCTATAAAGGGTTGGTATCCAAAATCTATAAAGAACTTATCAAGCTCAACATCCAAAAAACAAATAATCCAGTGAAGAAATGGGCAAAAGACATGAATGGACACTTCTCCAAAGAAGACATTCAGATGGCCAACCGACACATGAAAAAATGCTCAACATCACTCATCATCAGGGAAATACAAATCAGAACCACAGTGATACCACCTCACACCAGTCAGAATGGCTAAAATAAACAACTTAGGTAACAACAGATGTTACGGAGAAACATGCGGAGAAAGAAGATATTTTTTGCACTGCTGGTGGGAATGCATACTGGTGCGGCCACTCTGGAAAACATGAAGGTTCCTCAAAAAATTAAAAATAGAACTACCCTACGACCCAGAAATTGCACTACTATGTATTTGTCCAAGGGATACAGGTATGCTGTTTCGAAGGGACACATGCACCCCAACGTTTATAGCAGCATTACTGACAATAGCCAAAGTATGTAAAGAGCCCAAATGTCGATTGATTGATGAATGGATAAAGAAGATGTGGTATATATATACAATGGAGTATTACTCGGCAGTCAAAAAGAATGAAATCTTGCCATTTGCAACTACGTGGATGGAACTAGAGGGTATTATGCTAAGTGAAATTAGCCAATTAGAGAAAGACAAATATCATGACTTTGCTCATGTGAGGAATTTACGATACAAACAGATGAACATAGGGGAAGGGAAGCAAAAATAATATAAAAACAAGGAGGGGGACAAAACATAAGAGACTCAAATACAGAGAACAAACTGAGAGTTGCTGGAGGGGTTTGGGGTGGGGAGATGGGCTAAATGGGCCAGGGGCATTAGGGAGGACACTTGTTGGGATGAGCACTGGGAGTTATACATAGGGATGAATCACTGGAATCTGCTCCTGAAATCATTACAGCACTATATTCTAACTAACTCGGATGTAAATTAAAAAAACTAAAAATTAAAAATTAAAAAAAATTAAAAAAGCATCAGCTAAAGTGCACACAACATGGCATCATTCATATTCATTTGAAAAGACACGAAACAGTACTTTATGTGTGCGGTGCCAGGGAAACATTCCCCTGTTTGCCATGGGTTTAGTTTCATTTCGTGTGTTCCTTTCTAGGTAAGAAAATATGTATCTTTCCGCTGTGCTTTTCCCTGCAACCAAATTGCTGTATTTTGTCAAACGTTTCCCCAGATTCTCAGTATGGTTAGTGACGGGCATCCCAGGGCCTCAAAGGGCCTTTGGAGTGACTCTTTATGAGAGAATATAGAGAGAATATAGAATATCCCCCTGCATTTTTCATCTCCAACTGGGGTCCAATCTGATATATCCTTCCCCTCTGACTGCAGTGTATCTCCAGTTTCTTTCTTTTTTTTTCTTTTTACTTTTTAAATGTTTATTTATTTTTGAGAGAGAGAGAGAGAGGGGGGTGGGGAGGGGCAGAGAGAGAGGGAGACACAGACTAGAAAGCAGGCTCCAGGCTCTGAGCTGTCAGCATAGAGCCTGACATGGGTCTTGAACTCACGAACTGCGAGATCATGACCTGAGCTGAAGTCAGATGCTTAACCAACTGAGCCACCAGGGCGTCCCTCCAGTTTATTTCTGAGCGTGCGTGCGTGTGCGCACACACACACACACACACACACACACACACACACACACATATATATATATATATATATATATATATATATATATGAAACAAGCAGATAGATAGGCAGGCAGGCAGTCTTTACCAGCAGGCAGCAGTATAAAGCTAATGTTTCAGGGATGTATAATGTCTGGGGAGGGAGATAAGAGATGGGAAACGCTTGTGTCCAAAACATTGTATCAAGAACAGGGTGGTAGGAACCAGCTTCTGATTCCTCACTGGCTATGATCTCCTCAAGAATACACAGCATGATCTTTGTAGCCCCAGTCTATCCCAGGGACATTTATCCTTTTCCTTTGGGCTCCCAGCAACCAATGGCTGTTATCAGTTTGCATTTCAAAAATAAAATCTGGAATCTGATAATTTTCATGAGGCCAGGATGCTGAACATCCTCCAATACCTGCCACATAAGTTTCTAGAAATAAAACCAGAGAGGTGGATTTTTATCTCTTATATATGTATATATTTTTTCAACGTGTGTTTATAAAAGAAGATTTGTCAACAATTCAGTTCATGCAAAATCTGATAAAGAATGAATTTAATAATAGTGGGCATGGAAATTGGTACAACCTTGGAAAACAGTTTGGTGATATCTCAAAAATTAAAACCGCATGTCCCTTTGACCCAGTCATTCCACTTCTGAGAATTTGTCCCTCACATGTACCCATGTTACTGTGCAAAGATATGAGTAAGGAAGGATACTCACTGAAGAATCGTGATGGCAAAATATGAGGATTATCTTGATTAGGGCCAACATAAATGCCTATTAATAGGATAATAGTTAAATAAACTTGGCCTCATCCATGTAAGTGAAATCTATTCAATTTCTATGGAACATAGGCTGGTAGGATTTTTGCTGGGATTTCATTGACTCTGTAGATTAATTTGGGTAGCACTGGCATTTTAACAGCTGGTGAGTCTTCTAATCCCTTCCTTAACATGAGATATTGTTAATTTTTTAAATATTCATTTATTTATTTTGAGAGAGAGAGAGCGCATACGTGTGTGAGCAGGGAAGGGGCAGAGAGAGAATACTAAGAAGGCTCTGTGCTGTCAGTGCAGAGCATGATGTGGGGCTTAGTCCCGGTGACCATGAGATCATGACCTGAGGCGAAATCAAGAGTTGGATGCTTACCGGACTGAGCCACCCAGGAGCCCTGAGATGTTGTTCAAGTTATTTGATGCTTCTAAAATTTCTCTCAGTAGTGTGTTGTCATCTTTCAGTATAAATGTCTTACACATACATTTTACAACAGCTTTTGGATTTATTATTTCTACTGTTTTTCTATTTCTTAACTTGCTCTTTTTTCTTTTACATTATTAATTCATTTTCCTTTCATTTATTTTATTTTTCTTTTTTTAGCTTTATATCAGGTGCTTAAATAATTCTCTTCATTTTATACTGATATAAATATTCTCTGCTTCAATACTATGGATTAACCCCTAAATACATCTTTAACCTTATAGGTGCTGGGTATAGTTTTTAAATTTTTTCTTCCCTAGAAATTCTATAATTTGAGTTAGTAGTATTTTTTAATCTAAGAGTTTAAAGGTTTTCAACATTACCAAATGGAAAGGCCTTTCTTTTTTTTTTCTTCTAATTTTATTATTACTTTATCACAGTGTGATGGGAGAATGTTGCCTGTATTATTGTTGAAGCTTTGTTGTGATTTAACATTTGGTCAATATGTACGGCAGTATATTCTCCATTTTTCCGGGAAAATGGAGTTTGATATATATTAATCAGATGTGTTTATGAATTACATATTCAGGTCATCTATATCTTTACATACTTTTTAAACACTTGGTCTGTCATAGGCAGAAATTAATTATACTCTCTGGTCCTTGTAATGTTTTTGTCTATTTACCTTTATACTGTTATGATTTTTGATTTATGAACACCGGCGCCACATTATTTGTTGCAAAGACACACATTACTCTTTTGGATTATTTTGCATTACAAAGTGTCATTTTCATCCTGTTTAATGAGTTTTGGCTCAAATTTCACCTTCTTTGATATTCACACCTCATGTCCCTCCTTCCTGTATGCCTTTGCTTATATCTTTGTCCATCTTTTTTTTTAAGTTTATTCATTTATTTTGAGACAGAGAGAGAGAGAGAGAGAGAATGTGGGGGAGGGGCAGAGAGAGAGGGAGAGAGAGGACCCCAAGCTGACAGAGCAGAGCCCCACGCGGGACTCAATCTCGTGAACCATGATCAAGAGTTGGACACTTAACCGACTGAGCCACCCAGGTGCCCCTGTGCACTCTTGAATTTTGACTTCTCCATATGACCTGGAGCAGTATACTGGTTATTCAACATACTGGATATTGCTTTGTTATGTCACATATTTGTGAATATGTGTGATTTGTTTTTGGAACAGAGGAGTCAAATCCATTTATATTTATTGACACGACAGATTTGCTTGATCTTTGTTTATATAACTTCAAGTTATATATTTAATAGTTCTTTAAAAATATGGTATTGTGTGACATGTTTGATTTGCTTCTTGTGCCCAGATGATTCTAAATTTAGAACAGTGTTTATTTTAGTTCTATTGGTTGCCTTTATAAGTACAAATTCATAATTATAACTAAAACCGTGTAGTGCATTTTCCTTAGTACACTATCTATATAATATCTCTTGTTTCCATTTGTTAACTCTCTTTCTTTTCCCACCCACTTTATGCATCACCTGATTGTGTTTAATCGTACGCTTTTGGTGCTTACCTTTATACTGTTAGATAGAATCATTTTTCCTTCCTTGATTTGTCTACTTTAAAGAATACTCTTTCACTTCTTGCTATTATAGAAGCAGCAGCAAGTGAGCGTACCCCGCTCCCACGTTCTTTCCTCCTTCCACTCCCAGTTATTGTTACTTGTATTGTGTCCACATTTTCAGGGCCTCTGTGGTTTTAGGGGGTAAAATGCCTCCATCGTCATTTTTATCCCTCTCTGCGGGCATCTCCTTTAACAAGTCCTGATGAGCTGAGTCATTCTGCCAGGCCTCCGCCCACTTCTGGCCTTCCGAGATTGTTTTGACATCTTTGTCCTCCGTGCTTTTCTTTCTCCTTCTCTTTGTTCTTGTATATTTATACCATTCTTATTCCCATGCTGTCATTTTATTGGCGTTCTGAGAGGGTTGGGGTAAAACATATGTATGCCATCTTCCATATTTAACCAGAATCCCCAAATAACTCTTACTTTTGAAAGAAAATGCTTTGCCTTAAAAGTTCAAAATAAGGATAGAGATTTTTACATGCTATATGATCTCAGCCTATATATAGTTAAGAAAACTGCAGGCCCCAAATGGTGCCACTTAGAGTTCTCAAACCAGGGCTTAAAACCCAATCTTTACGGAGTTTCCATCTCCCCTTGACTGGTCAGCCGGGAAATTGTTCTTTCTATCAGCACCGAAGAGTCTGTCACTGGGGTCATCTCCATCCCCAAAAGAAAGGTGAGGTGATCTACATGAGAAGACACCTGCTTTTTCCCCTAGCAAGCTGCCTCCTCTGGAAGAATCCTTTTCCTTTGCTAATAACTTTCTTACCCTCATTCCCCTACCTATAAAAACCTTCTACTTTGTACAACTCCTCTCTACTTGCTAGATAGGCTGCTGCCTGGTTCACCAATCATTTGATAAAGCCAATTAGATCTCCAACTTTATATATATGGAGAGAGAGAGAGAAAGGGAGAGAGAGAGGAAGAGACAGAGAAAGAGAGAGGAGAGAGAGAGAGAAGGAGAGAGAGAATAAGCTAAAATACCAACATTTCTCGATCTAATTACTCTCTTCTGATTTATATTTTTCAGTAGTCTGTATTTTACGCAATGGCCGTTTTTAAAAAATCATTTTGTTTTTAAGCTTTTTAGTATGATATGTAATGTGCGTGATAAAAATGCACATGGACCATAAATTAACTGTAAAATGGAAGCTTGCACATTAGCTTGGGCTACCATAAAACACACCATAAACTGAGTGGTCAAAAACACACCATAAACTGAGTGGTCAAACAGAAGTTGCCTTCTCACAGTTCCAGAGGCTGGAAATTGGAGATGAGGGTCTCTCCTGGCCAGGCTCTGGTGAGAACCCTCTTCTTGGTTGGCTAAGGACTGATTTCTTGCTATGTCCTCACATGACAGAGAGAGAGTCCTGGAATCCATTCCTCTTCTTACAAGGACACTGGTTCTATTGGATCACGGCTCTGCCCTTCTGACCTAATTTAACCTTGTCACCTCCTTAAAGGTCCCTTCTCCAATACAGTTACTTGGGTTAGGGCTTCAACATATGGGTTGGGGGGGGGGGGGGGTAGCATAATCCAGTCCATAGTGGCTGTGTGACAACTACTCATGTCACTAAATGGAACATTATGAGCACCCCATAAGCCCCTTCCCAACTATGTCCTCCCTCCCCTGCCCTAGAGATTTTATTTATATTTTTACCTCCAAGTAAGCACCTCTAAACAAAATAGTTAAGTTCTGCTTGTTTTTAAATTTTGTATAAACGGAATCATACTTATGTAATCTTTTATGTCTGGCTTTTTTCCTCCTTGTTTTGTGGAACAGTAATTTACTCATTTTTATTGCTATACATTATCCCATTTTAAGAATATAAGAAGGATATTTAATGCACCAAAAATTTTTGGACATTTGGGTTGTTTCCAGTTTGGGGCTTTTATGGACAGTGTTCATAAACTTTCTCGTAGCTATATCCTGGTGCCCATACATATTTCTGTTGAGTTTATGTACCTAAGAGTATAATTAAGAATCACAGTATATGTGTGTCTTCACCTTTATTTGAGGATATCCACTGATTTCCAAAGATGTACAAATTTACATTTCCACCAGCGGTATATGAGTTTTTGTTGTTCCATACCCTTAATACTTGCTATTGTCACAATTTAAAATTTTCCTCATCTGATGAGTAGATAATAATCTCTCAGTGCAATTTTTAAGTGTTTTTTTTTAAAGTTTATTTATTTATTTTGAGAGACAGAGAATGTGGGAGGGCAGAGAGAGAGGGAGAAAGAGAAAATCTCATGCGGGGCTCAAACCCATGAACCATGAGCTGAAATCAAGAGTCAGGTACTTAACTGACTGAGCCACCCAGGTGTCCCAATCTCTCTCCGTGTAATTTTAACTCGCATTTCCTTGGTTAAGAAAAAGGTTAAGGATATTTTCATATGTGTATTGACCATTTGGGTTTCTGCTTTTGTGAAATATCTATACAAATATTCTGCTCACTTCAAAATTGGTTGCTCTGATGTATTTCTAATTGACTTGCAGGATCAGTCTTCTGTATATAAACACTTTTTAGGTATATGTGTTGCAAATATCTCTTACTCAGTAGGCTTGCTTTTTCACTCTTACAAAGTTGCCTTCTCATGAACAGACATTCTTAATTTTAGTAAGCTACACTGTATCAGTTTTCCCCTCTGTGGTTAGTGCTTCTTGTGGGAATGTAATAAATCTTCCCCTAACCTGAGGTCATGAAGAAATTCTCCTTTTGTTTTTGCCTAAAAGCCTTCTGTTTTTGTCTTTCGCAAAAAACTTTATTCACCCACCTAGAGTTGATTCTTGTATGCAGCATAAAGTTGGATGTTCAAAGTAATTTTTCTATCGAGATACTGAATTCTCCAGCATCTCATGTTGAGGACTGCCCTGTCTCCACTGTTCCGCGGTGCTGCCTTTAACGCAAATTCGATGCCTGTATGCGAGCCAACTATTCCGTCCCACTAGTCTGACTAATCTTACCCTCCACTGCACCTGGTTTCAATTATTGGAGCTTTAGGGTACATTCGTACACCCAGTAGGGCCAGTTTTCTTCTCCCACCTTGATTTTCTTCCTCAAAAGCGTCTTGGCTATCATTTGCTCTTTACATTTTTAGATAAATCTTAAAGTCAATTCATTGAGTAATAAAAAAAAAAAACTTGTTGGGATTTTGATTGGGCTCGCATTAAATTCATTAGTCATTTTGAGGAGTCTTACAATATTGTGACTTTGAATCCGGGAATATAATACATCTCTCCATGTATTGGGTTTTCTGTCATATCACTCAGTATTTTTCATAATTTTCTTTGTAGAGATCTTACTCATACTTTGATAATCTTGTTTCTAGATACTTTTATTGTAAAATGCCACTGTAAATGGTATTTTTTAAATTTATTTTTTATTTATTTTTGTAAATGGTATTTTAAAAAACCATTGTTTCTTGCTAGATATAGACATGCAATTCATTTACGTATATTAATGTGTACCCAGGTACCTTGTTATGCTGTCTTGTTAACTTTAATAGTTTATCTCTAGATTATGTTGGTTGTTTTATGCACACAATTGTATTATCTGCAAATCATGGTATCTTTGCTACTTCTTTTCTTATTCTTTCTTTTCCTTGCCTTCCTATGCTGGCTAGGCTCTCCTTTACAAAGTTAAATAGAACTGATGAAACAGACATCTTTCTTTTTTTTCTTTTTGTTTCTGATCTCAAATGGAGAGCTGGCCATGTTTCACAATTAAGTATGATATTTTCTACCTCCTTCAGTGTCATTACCCCTCACCAGAGCACAGCCATTCCCTATATTCCTTCCTTTCTAGATATTTCTAATCACAAACATATCAAACTTTATCAAATGATTTTTCAGCATCAATTAAGATGACTACATGATTATTCTCTCTAATCTATTCATAAAATAAAACACAGGGGCACCTGGGTGGCTCAGTCGGTTGAGCATCTGACTTCGGCTCAGGTCATGATCTCACGGTTGACGAGTTCGAGCTCCACATCACGTTCTGTGCTGACAGTTCAGAGCCTGAAGACTGCTTAGGATTCTGTGTCTCCCTTTCTCTGTGTTCCTCCCCCACTCCCACTCTCTCTCTGTCTCTCGAAAATAAAGATTTTTTGAAAATTAAAAGAAAGAAATAAAGCATATATTGGACCCTTGAACAACACAGGAGTTAAAGGCACTGACCCCCTGCACAGTAAAAATCTACATATAAGTTTTGACTCCCAGAAGCTTAACTACTAATAGCCTACTGTTGACAGAAAGCCTTACCGAGAACATCAATAGTCAATTAACACATATTTTGCATGTGATATGTATTAGAGACCATCTTCTTACAGTAAAGTAAGCTAGCAAAAAGAAAATGTTATTAAGAAAAGGAAGAGAAAATACATTTACAGTACTATACTATATTTATTGAAAAAATCCATGTAAAAAGTGAACACGCACCAAACCTATATTGTTTAAGGGTTAACTGTATTTTCTATTGTGGCATGCATTAATGTTATAATCAGAAAAAATAATTTTTTTAAATTTAAAAGGTGAAAAAAGACAAAGCTCTACAGAGTTCCTATTATTATACCAAAGGTACGTCAGTCTTGCACTGAGCTAGGGGCACCTCTCTCGGATTTGTTGGTGCAGGATGTTTCTGGAAAGGCCCCGCTATGTTCTGAAACTACAGAGGTTCCATCTGCTAACCCAGGGAAATAGAATATTCTCAGGAATATTAAGGGCACTTTGAAGTGTATGAGCCATGATAACATAAATAGCTTCATTCACGGGTAATTTTCTGAATATGTTCCGGAACCATTTTTTCTTCATTCCATCTCAATTTTGCTCCTGCCTCTCAGAGTAAGCCTTCCCTAAACTTGGTTGATGTGTGTACCTAGCAGGTGAATGTGGGGAGTGGGTGGTGGCAAGGCTCATCTGCCCAGGCCACCCCAGACTAATGAAATCAGACCCTCTGGGACTGAGACCCAGGCATTAATATGTTAAAAATCTCCCCCAGGGGATTCCAAGGTTGAGAACCACTAATCTGCAGTTCTTCAAAGCTGACAATCACATGTGTGTTTATGAACCAAAGTCCACAGAAGAAGGAAGTATCTAACCATCATAAAGTCTGCAATACTCAAACGAGACCAGCAGGAAAAAGACAAGAAAAAAAGCCACCAAGTGAAGGAAGAGACAAAGAGGACAGAAAGAGGAGGCACAGGAAGGACAGTGACAGCAAATCTACTTACTCAATTCTCTCTGGAAGCTCGGTTTGGGTCATGCCCACACAATTGACCAAAATAGTGACCGTAATAAATAAACTGAACCACCTGAGAGGGCTGCGTTAAGGAAAAGCTGAGAGTCACCATGTTTCTCTGACATCATCCATGATCACCTTGACACTGAACTACTAAATTCATAGCTTTTAGCTAGGATCAGCTTTATGGCCTTGTCACATAGCAAGTGCTGGCATTTACTGAGTGCCTATCCTGGGCTGGCTACTTCATCCACATTATTTCTAATACAACTGAACCTATAGGGAGCTATTCTATCTACATGTTGGAACTAAGAGAATGGGCTGAAAAAGCTTAAATAATTTTTCCTAGGTCATACAGCCAGTCAACCATGGTGCTGAGATGTGACCTCAGATTGTTTGATAACAGAACCCTGAGCAAGAAGGAAGGAAACAAGAATCCTTTCTCCAAAATGGCCTGCTGCCCAGACACCTTCATTTCACTCTACAATATATTCTGGAATTACATCCAGCCAATGCCTCTTTTTTCCCAAAAGATAAAGAAAATACTCCTAAGAAGTCAGAGGTAAAGGGAGGGTTACCAGCTTTCATGGGAATTAATTCAGTCAGATTGTTTTCCTGACTTAGCTGAGATCAGTCACACTGAGGAAACAGACCTCTGGCTAGGAATGGTGGGGGCAGGCACAGGAAGGAAAATGCTGGATCCAGGAGAAAATTCCAGAGAGGAAATTTCCAGGAGAAAATTCCAGATGGAATCAAGCTGTGGTAGACAACTCTGTATAAACAGAGAGAAGAATTTTCGAGGTTGCACCAAGGGACTACCACAAAGGGAAGGAGATAGTGAGGAAGGCGAGTGGAAAGGGGTAAATAGATGGAAAGAAAGGTTGGTAGAGAAAACCCAGAGATCAATTTCTCCCGTTGGACATTTTTTCTCAGGACTAGCGTGGGTTCCTAACAATTACTTCCTAAAGAAAAACAAAGCCCAAAGATAAGCTTGACCTACAGAGAGAGTGAACGACTCATCTTTCATCATTTCAGTTTGAGCAGAAGTATTTAAAGCTATTTTAGTTTTCTGTAAATGTCTTTAATGTGCCCTGTTTTACAGTTACTTAGGAACACATCTATTCTGAAAAGGGAAATTCTGCTAATTAAACCATATTTTCCTGTTGACTTGCAATTAAATTAAGAAATGTGTTCACATGGGGGGAAAATGTTAACCCAAGGATTAAATTAAAATTGTATCTCCAACTCCACAAACCTTTAAAAGTAATGTATTAGGTATAACGTTACTTGTGGAAACATGCATAGAAAATTTGATTAGAATTACAGTTTTGGTGAGATATTAATAATAAGACATGGAGAATTCCATAGCTTGAAGAATATCTTTTGGGAGTGCAGCTACCAAGTTCATAAGATTTAAATATACAAATGCAGGCTTTTGCGAGAAGGAGACTCTCAACGGCTTTTCTGTCCAGCTATGACTCCATCCAGCAATTTTGATTCATCAAACCTCAAGATGAAAAGAATATGCACTGGTCACTTGGCTCTTTAAAGGGATTTTATTTCTAATTAGCTGTTTCTTACAGCTGATTAAGATGTAACTCAACCAGGATGCGTGGAGAGGAGTTTGTATATTTGCCGTTTTTCTTTATTTGTAGTTTTTATGTAATTGGATATGTATTTAAAAAAAAACACCCAAGTAGAGACGACATACTGAGCGAATAAATTACCTCAGTTCATTTCCATTAACTGCCTACTTACTTATCGCTGATACTGTTCTAGGCAGGATGCAGGCTGGACCTCTTAACTGGCTGTGTGACCTTGGACAATTTATTTAATGCCTTTGAATAATAGTTGCATCATCTGTAAAATGGGGATGCTAGTCCCTTCTTCAAAGGTTTCTGTACCTGTGACCGTGATGATGCTTAGGAGGTATTTAGCAAATGGCAGCCTACTGTTACCATTACATATCCTTATATAGGACCAGAAAATCCAAGACTGAATTAAGAAAATATAACTCCCACCACGTGGCCACAAAGGCAAAGAAAATATAATGCAAGTACACGGAGCAGCAAAGTTTCACACTGAGAGGAGTCCTTGCCAGTTACCCGCTGGCTGAGCGCTGTCCAGCAATCCAGCAAGCTGCCCCAGAATGGCAGGGAGAGAGCTCCTTTTACTGGAGTCTCCCAAGAAGAGGCTGGTTACCATCTGTCAGGCAGCTGAGGCAAGGCTGTTCTTGCAAATCAACCTCCTGGAAGCCAGGGCTGAATTTGTCATTAGGAACTTCCAATTTGGACAGTCACCAGGGAAGATCCTTGGAAACCGAGCCAAAGTCTCTTTTTTGACCTAGTTTGGCTTGCCTTGAGAAACAAAACAAAATAAACCAAAAACTGAAGGCAGATTCTGGAGCTCCCTAAAAGCAGTTAATAAAACACAGACATTTGACTGATTTGTCTCTAACCATTACCATATTCCCCAGTGACATGAACCTTGGACTACTGACATTTTTTTGGTCTACTGACCTTTTTAACCTGCTTGCAGTTTGGGGTAGCTTGGGATGTTGGCCGTGCCCCATGACCAATGTGGTCCCCCTGAGACAATCTATGCTCCACCCACTGTGGTCTGTCCTCTTTGTCCTCTGGCAGGTCTTGTTTTTTTGCCCAATAAACAGCCACTTCCCAGCACGGCTAAGGCACAGAGTAACAACCCATGCTTATCTCATCTGCCCAAAGACTGGTTATTCTTCTGACTGGTTATTATGTCGTGAGACGAGCAGGCCTCATATGGCAAAAATGTGCCTGGCTTTGCATCAGCAAAGCTCCTTCATAAGCAGGACATTTTTGGGGTCGTGCGTGCATAGGTGTGTCCCAACTAGTTTAGGTGAACCCAAACCCACCTGTGGCTTGCATGAGCACCTCCTCTGTCTTGGGACTGCTATTGAACACATTAAAGCCACAAACACTTTTTCCTTCCAATTTAATGATTTCATTGTTTCAGGATTCAATTAGAGAAAACCTCGACTGCTAACCTCTGAAGAAGGTACTGGACACTGGGCAAAGCCTGATTCTAAAAGGAATCATGTGGAAGAAGCAACAGTGCAAAGGATATGAGTGGACAGACACTTTGATGGCTGTTCTTCTGATCAGGTTGAAAGGACTGAATAACCACAGGGCCCGAGTTGCACTAAACCGAGAAATGGTCCTCCCTTTGTTCAGCACCATAAACGTCTACAACAAAACAAAGCAGAAGGACCTACAGTGAGAAGCATGGTCTTCACACAACCAGGTTTTTAAGCATGCATGTTGTCATCTCGGGCTTGTGAGCAAGAAGGGTTCTGGGAACCATGCATCCATCAGTGGAGAGCCAAGTGGAAGGGTAGAGTTAGAAGGGATCGGGGATAAAGAGCCATATCCTCACCTTCCTAGCAAGACCCCAGTCCCCATGGATGACTGTGCATCAGGATGAGCCCATTAATAGTGCCCAATGGGCAGGCAGCTGACCTGGGGCTGGTAGGATGCATCAGGCCCACAGCCAGGATTCTGGCAGCAGGAAGGTGGGTCTGGCTGCATTACATTCCTCTTCTGATCAGTGGATCATCCCTGGTGCTGGGGTACTCCCTCTACTCTCCATTTTCTAGGTCTTGCTTTTGAAACCCTCCACTGGTTCCCTGTGAGCATCTGGGAAGGTAAGGGCTCTTGGCCCATGAGAAGAGGGAGAAAGACATTCCAGTGCCTTTTTATTTTCTCTGTAGATCATATTTGAGATGGCTAACTCATGTCCCTCAACTCCCAAACATGCACACATTTTTTTTTTTTTTTTTTTTTGGCTGTGTGGAACATCTAAGACACAATACAAACAGGGAAATTGTCATGAACCAGCTCTTACTTAAACTAGTGGTTCTCAAATGTTTTGATTTCAGGACCCTTTAACACTCTCAAAAATTATTGAGGACCCCAAGGAGTTTTTGTTACTGTTTATACCCTTTTGCTTATACTGCGTGTGTGAGTGTGTGTGTGTGTGTGTGTGTGTGTGTTACCCCCGAACCCACTGAAACAGTTTTGGGAACCCCAGGCGTTCTGAGATAATACTTTGAGGACCACTGGTTTAAACCATCCTAATTTCTGTTACCCTTCCATACTCTACCCCCACCTGCAACCTCAGGATCTCTGCTCCCCACTTGCAAAGAGACCCAACAGGAGATCCTAGGCCAGTGGTCATCCAAGAGAATAGCCAGCTTCCTCTGAAAAATTTACAGCAATTGTTGCTTTTGAGGATTTGAGTTTAATTAGCCTCTCCCATAAATATTATAAAGATGCAAAGAGTGTCAAAGAGATGAGTTGGGTATATTTGTCATTAACTGAGTCTAGCTGATAGCCACATCATCCAGGTGCAGGAGAACTCCCTAGGCTGAGTGGGGCAGAGGCTTCCTCTCCTAGAACTGAGAACAGCCTTTCAAGCCAGTCACCCTTACCCGGTGTGTGCTGTAGAAGGGGTCCAGATCCTCCAGGGGCTCCCCAACCAGCTCTGCAGGGAGATCACCATAGAACTTGGGCAGCTGGTTGCAAGCTTTCAAGTCTAGCTGGGGCCGAGGCTTCTCTTCTTGGTCCTTCTGCTCTCTGTGCTTATCTTTGGCTTTCTTTGCTGCCTGCTTGGCAGTAATTCGCTTTTCAATCTCCACCAGGGACTCTGGAGTGAATCGACGGAAGTTGGTAGTTTCCAGGGACCCAAAGGGGAATGCCATCTTCTCATTCTTTTTCAGGAAGAATTTATACTCTTATGAGAGTGGATATCACCACAGAGAGGTAACAGCCTGCCCACTGGCCCTCTCCCTCCAGTTCTTTCCTAACTGACACTTTGTTGCTAGAACAGCCTCCTGACCCAGTTCCTTCCTCAGTAACTCACACAGAGCTCTCCCCAGAGCCTTACTGCCCTGTGGAACTCTTGGGAGACTGTTTATTCCATCCTCCTCCAGGCATCTCAGGATCAAGCTATGCCCTCCATGAGCTTATAAAGCATTACTCCTTCGTCTTTTGTAACACCACCACCACTGCCACCATCACCACTGCATGATTTAGCCATACTGCCCTCTCTTCTTGTTTCTATCACCACTGAGCAGTAGGCACTCTCCTGCATTCATTAAAGACTGGCTCATGTGATCTGTGGCAAAAATAATGCTAGTAAAAAGTTCCCCCTTTGAGAAGCATTTGTTTAAAAGTATGGAAGGCATTAGCATGTTTTATTGTCCTTTTGTTATGCACTGGGTGCTTTTAAGAAGGGACAACCATTCCTAGATGTGACAGCAAGAGAGAGAAGAAAGCCCAGCTCCTTGGCACATGGCTGCATTTGCCAGCTGAGAGTGTGCTCTCAGCTGAATGCTCTAAGCTTGGCAGCATATTTGTATTTTTTTCTGTTCTTAATAAATCACAAGATTTAATTTTCCTAAACACTTTTTTCTTCTTTGAAAAAATCATATGAATAAGAGTTTGCTTATTTCTTCAAATGATTGATTCATGGGCCCATTTTTTGCCGTTTGTTTTAATCTAAGTGCACCCACATCCCCTGATAGCCTATCGATGACTTAATAGGTCATGATGATTTTAAAACTGTCGTATGGCCCCATAAGTTGGTAAAATCCTGATCTAATACACGATCTCTAATGCTGCCAGACAGGATCTTTGGGACTCTGGTCCACCACGGTCCATACAAAGCCTGAAAGGTACTCCAATGACTAGGTTTTCTATGGGCTGCGATGTTCTCAGGAAGCTTGCCACCACTAGCACTAGTCTGGAAGCAAACAGAATGTTTGCCATCACAGATGGGTAGAGCAGTGTATGTGGCATTCTTTCTACTTACTCTAGGGAAGCTAGATCTGAAAGTCCTGCAAGAGTCATCCATCCTCTTAGTCCTCTGCAGTCACCATCGGCTCTGTGGATAATCTCGCTTTGCCACCTGCTCTAGTGCAGTGATCTTCAAATGCCAGGGCACAGTATGGTGCTGTACCAGCTGCATCATTGTCATAGGGAGCGTGAGTTAAGATACAGATTGTTGGACTCTACATGCAAAGATTCTCATTCAATAGGTCTAAGGTGAGATCTAGGAGCTGCATTTGATAAGCTCATAGCTGAAGCTGTTGAAGGTGTTCTATCTTTGAGAGGCAATGGAAGCCAGTGCAACTGTGGACATGAGATGGAGCGAAGGTCAGGGCTACAAGATCAGGGTAGGATTTGATGACCTGCTCCAACAGCTCTACAGTCTAGAGGAAAGTCTTCCTGGATTCTGGAGGCAAGTCAGAAGCCAGTGTTGAGTGTATTAGGCAAGAAGTGACCTGGCATCAAGTGGCTGGGTGTTATTGTTGAGTGACCATCCTAAGAAACTGACTCCTCACAGGTTTTGTTGAGTCCTTGGGACCTCCACCCTTCTGTTATCAGAATTAGGGCAACCACTGGCCAGAAATTTCAGGGAGCTCGTACTCAAGGGACAGGAACAAGAGTGGAATTTGGTTGTTTCCGAGGGTTAAGCTTCTGTAGGTATTTGCCTTGTATCTGGGATTTCTAGGCTACAAAAGGACCCACCGGATCTCTTCTGGATGGGCCATAAAGGCATCTTAACTCAGATTTCTGAGCTGTGGTGAGTAAGCAGTTTCTAAGAAGAAACAAAGTCAACCAAAGGTGATTGAATTGATAATGGGTGTTTCACATTTGTCATTTCACTGGTGATCGAAATACCTGGTTGGTCTTTAGCCAAGACCTATGGTCTAGGCGGGCGAGCAGACTCAGGGCTGCTAAATGGAGGTGGATATAAATAAGGGTACAAATGAGGGTCTCCTTGAGATGATAGAGGATAGGGCAGGTGTGATGTGGTTTATAATAAGAAATATGTATTTGGTCGTTGTCCCATTTCTAGCACAGAGCTCTTAAAACCTTTAGAATTTCCTAATTGATGTCTTGTGTATGTTAATGAGGTGCCTTTTGAAACTCACCTAAGGATGGGGGCTGATTGCCAGTGGGACCAACCATTAAAGGATTGAAGCTTTCAGCTCCCCACCTCACCTCTGACTCCCAGGGAGGTTGAGTTCAATAACCAATGGCCAATGGTTTAATCAATCATGCCTATATAATAAAGCCTTTATAAGAACATGAAAGAACAAAACAGAATTTGGAGAGCTTCTGGGTTTGTGAACACATGGAGATTTGGGGAGAGAGATGACCTCAGAGAGGACATGAAAACTCTGCATTATTTTCCTATACACTGCCCTATGCATCTCCTCCGTCTGGCTGTCCCTGAGTTTTATATATATATATATATATATACACACACATATATATATATATATATATATATATATATATATATATATATTTATATATTTATATATTTATATTTATTTATATTTATTTAGTTATATTTATTTATTTATATTTATAATAAACCTGTAATCTGTAAGTATAATGTTTCTCTGAGTTCTGTGAGATGTTCTAGCAAATTAACCAAATTCAAGGAGGAGGTCATGGAAACCTCTGATTTATAGCCAGTTGTTCAGAAGCATAGGAAACAACCTGGGCTTGCAATTCGCATCTGAAGTTTTGTGTATGTGAGCAAGGGGCAGTCTTATAAAACTGAGCTCTTAAACTGTGAGATCTGGTGTTATCTTCAGGTAGATAGTGTCAGAATTGAGTTGAACTATAGAACACACATCTGGTGTCTGGAGAATTGCACCTTGGTGGAGTGGGGGACCTCCTAAAACACACACACACACACACGTGCGTGCACACACACACACACACACACACATTGGGATTGGGTATTAGAACATCTTAACAGGACAGAGGGTTCTTTCTTCCAGTTTCTGTTGTTATTAGTAGAACAGATGTTTCTATAGTCATGCAGCAAGTCTGAGTTGCCCACAAAGATAGCTGAACCTCATGAGAAGAACTACTTGAGTTATCAGCCTACAGCAACACCAAAAGTGGACACAATTATCTCTTTTAATCCCCACAGAAGTCCTAAAGAGTAAGTAGAAAGCATTTTCTTACATACAAGACAATTAATAACCAGTGAATACTATAGGTTATAAAGATATTATTGGACTAAACAAGCTTGTCTCTGAGTCTTTTGATTCCATACCCAGTGCTCTTCTGTTTCTGGGATGGGTCCCACTGGCTGGAGCAGTTCTGGAATCCTACTGATTGGGGAATCATTGGAGGGCTCTGGACTTAATAGAGGTATAGGTTGATCTGAATGCATTCAGATTTGATGAAGTTTTCAAGGGGCCTTAGAGCAGCCCCTTTGTGTTATGTAGCTCACTGATGCTCTTAAAATACAATGGAGGATTTTCCCCATTAATGTAGCTTTTGCCTCTGCATGGCAGATATGATGTATAGCGTACAGATAATTATACTTTTTCCAGGTGAAAGTATCAATGTAGGATTGCATCTTCTGATTGCATCTCACACTGCTTATGGTTCCTCTCATTTATCTATATACAACCAAAATTATCATTTTCATGTATGTCCTAAGTCTGGACCTTCTGAACTCTGGACCTACTAATTCAATGCCTTTGACATATCCCTTTGAATGCTCCAGAGACACCTCAAAGTCATTTTCCCCCATGATCTCTCAATCTTCTCTCCACCCCCACTTTTCCTCTTCCTGTGTGCCCTATCTCAATAAATTGTGTAACCATTTTTCCAAAATGGAAGCTTAGGGTTTCTTCTTTACATGTTTTTCTCCTGCAAGTCTTCCTCCCTTATGCCAGACATTGTTTTCAACTCCAGGGATACAACAATGAAAAAACTATAGACCTTTGGGGGCTTAAATATAGCTCTGGGTCTCAGCCAACTTAGGCCAGCTTCCTAGAGAGAGACTTTACGGAAAAGACTGAAGTTACAATGACATCATGGGAAGTCTGGAGTCACATTTGAAACATAAACCTAAATTTATATCTCCAGCTTTTCACCTACATTCTAAATTGTTATATTTAGTTATCCACTCGTAGCCCCTCACAAGGATTTTTGATAGATGTATAAAGCCTAATTATTGATAACCTTACTCCAAATGTGCTCTTCTCTTTGTCAAGTTTATTTCAGTAAATTGAAACTTCATCCTACCAGTGGCTCAAACCCCGAGTCTTGATACTTTGGAATTATGTATCACTTCACTTCCTCTCTCTCAAATCTCACATTTGGATGATCAGAAAACCAATGACCTTACATGTGAAGTACAGCTGTCTATTTCTCATCACAGCCACTGCTACCTCCACAGTCCAAACCACTATCATTCATCTCCATGACTACTGCAATGGTCCAAGCACTATCACTCACCACCACTGCTATCTCCATAGTTCAAACACTATTACCCACTTCCACTGCTACCTCCATAGCCCAAACCATTGTCATGTCTTTCTTGGGCGGCTATTATATTTTCTCAACATGTCTCACTGCTAGGATCCTCTCAAATCTTTGCGGTCTACACTTTTGGAAGCAATACGAGTGATCCTTTGAAGTGTGTTTCCATAAACTTCATCTCTGAGCTCCCCTCATATCATTATCTCCCTTGCTCACTGAAACCCAGGCCCATAGACCACCTAGTGTCATAAACACCTGGTGTTTATTGGACACACCAAGCATGCTCTTGTCTCAAGGTGTTTGGACTTGCTATTCTTTCTGCCTGGCATTTTCTTCCCATTTGTAAACACATGGCTCCTTCAAACATCACCTGTTGGGGAAGCCTTCCCTGACCATTCTTTCCCAAACAACAACCTTTGGCCACTTTCCATCCCTTTACCTCCCTTCACTTCTCCTCATAGTACTTATAACTAATATTAACATTTTGATATATTTACTATCTCCTTAAACTAGAATTTTTCCTTCCTGAAAATATGGATTCTGTATGTTTGGTTAACGAACCCTTAACACTGAGAACAGTGCACATACTAGATGATCAACAAACATTTGTGGAATACATGAGTGAATGAACTCAAAGGATCCTGAACGGGTATCAGATATTTACAGAACATTGCTAGAGATTTTCATCTGCAGCAGAACTGAGTTTTGGGAAAACAAGCACCAGTACTTAAACTATGAGACCAAAGTGGGTAGAAACTAACCATTTCCCATGTTGCTGGGGGAAAAATAGGTTGTCTGCTCAGTAACAACTGAAAGCTTTCCTAAAATCCACTCTTATTTGGATAAAATTTGTTATCCAAGGTGAGAGGAGAAAAATTAAGGCTGGAACCTGGAAGGCTATGGGGGCAGAGAAGCACTGAACATTATAGAGATGCTCCAGCCAAAAAGGAAGAAGAACAAGAAAATACTGGTGTTGTAGAAATAACACGAAGAAAAGTTCTAAGAACTGTTGAGTTTTGTTCTAGTAATGGGAATGGTTTTAGTCAGAGAAAGTGAATAAGCATCATGAAGTGCAGAGGATATGACTAGATTGTTTGTGTTGTTGAAAGAGAGTAGTTGTGATATGGGTGTAACTGAAACTTGGATAAACTATTATTACATGAGGTACCCAAAGAGCAGGGCCATGATAATGAACTTATCCAGGTTTTGTTGCCCTCACTTGCCTGCCTGATGGAATAGCAAGCATGTTGTCAGGATGTCACTAAGACTGAGAATGTAGTTGGACCTTTCATGGCACTGGATTGGGAATATGATGAGCTGGTGGTGAGAAATAGTAGCCAAGATACTGAAACATCTGTGTGAAACTGTTGTTGCACATGGTGCTGAGAGTGTGGTCAGGCTCTCTAATTCATGGAATGAGACACCAAGCTAGCTTTGGCACTGGGATGATTTCTGGACTATCTATGACAATGGGAGCATGGAATTCAATCTCTGTTTAGGTGGATGTGGCCACCTAACCATTCAAGTCTTAGAAAAGTCCCTGAGATTTCAGCATTTTAGATCAGCAGTGATACTGGCATGTGCCTATCTGAGAAATCCATTGCCCTGAAATGTTTGATCATTAGGCACCTGATTGGAGAAACAGGGCACTGGACATGTGAGCAAGTTGTCCAGGGAAAAGATAGAATTTGAAGTACTTATGCCACTGCCCAGTAGTCAAAGATTGAGCCTCAGGTATCCATGGCACCAGGAAAATATCACTAAACCATCTTTGAAACTGAATAGTCCTGAGTTGCCCCTGGTGCTAATGGACTGGAGTTATGGAAACCCTTGCTGAACATAATTTACTTCCAAATAATTCAGAGATAATAGCTGGTTAATCTACTGTCCAGGGATGGAGTACAACAAATGTATTCACAGAAGAGGGGAAAGTACGTGTACTGTCCGTGGTTCTGAAAGAGCAAGGCTGTGTCTAGTATGGTCTTTAGCTGTCTGTGGTGCTAAACCAGACGGGTGGGGATGGGTGAAAGCTGAGTGGGAATGATTTTCTGTGAAGCTTGGTGAATAACTGATATGTTTGTAATGCTGAATGAGTGTGCCAGGCTGAAGTGCTGAGAGTAAACGAGTTTCTGTTGGAGCTAAAATGGAAGAAAGGAATAATTAAAGGAAGAAAGAAATCTAGGAGTTTGGGGAAGAAAGTGTCCAAAAGACATTTAATCAAAACATCTCTGCTCACCAGAATGAATATCCAAATGAAGTTAAAGAGGAGGAAAATATTCCTTTATAAAGGATCCTTACCTCCCTGCCATCTCCTCCAACCCATTGAAAATGGGATTAGAAAGAGGAAAAAAGATTTTCATCACTAAGGAAGAAAACAAGTTCCTCATCACATAGTCTGGGAGTGTTGTGGACTTAGAAACTCAGGATGGTGGATTGAGTCAGCTTTAGAGACTTCAAGTCAAGTTATAATTATTCAAGAGACCCAGGGAGGTAGTGTGGTTTTGTCAAAATAGCACTAGGCTTGGAGACAGAAAGCTTTAGTTCTGACACTAACTAAGTCTTTTGATTGTCTGACTCTCATTTCTATGATTTGAAAGCTGGTGATGATAACATCTGCCCTGCTAATCCGACACTGTTGTCGGGAGAATCAAATGTATGTGAAAGCATTTTGTAAGCTAAGTGCTGTGCAAATGCACAATATAGACTTTAATATTTCCCATTACACATGCTATTCAATAACCAATAGCCACTTAGCTTATTTCAATTCCACGCCACTAGCTCTCAGCATATAAATGAAATAAGCTGGGAGATCATTTACAATTAAGCAGTATAAGGAACTCATAATGTTGTTACTTTATTTCTCTATTTCCACCTTTAATGTGTGAATACTTTTGAATATGGTTCTGCTGTCCCAAATAAAAGTGTTTATTTAATGAAGTAATACAAATTACAATAGACTCAATAATTTGAAGGGGGTTTATGCTGCAGATAAAAATTTTTATTTATTTAAAACATGTAGAATCTACTTCCTTTTCCCTATTCTTATTCTCTCCCCCAACAGAATTCCTGTCCTATTTAACAGGATCCTATCAGAATATGTCACTAACAGACCTTCAGAATTCATGTTCACCTTCAGGGACGTGGTCTGGCCAGGCAGTTCTTATGATTTTTAAAACTGTGGCTTAATTTTGCCCAAGTCTATTTAAGTAAGCTAAAGATTTTTTAAGGATAAGGTGTAAGCTTGATTCAACCAGAATACTGAAATCATCATATAGATAATTCTTTGCCATTTGTAAAGTCCTGATGGACAGTAGAATTTGGACAGTCAATTAATATTTTTAGGGAGGCTGGAAATCAGCATCAGATTTAACTAGATGACTGACATGATATCGCAAAGGGCGTACATGACAAATGCACCCTTTCATACATGTCATTACTCCTCAATACGCTCTAATATGTCTCTCCCAGCCCCTTTCATCAAAGCTCTTACTAAGTTGTAAATCACCTCGGGGATGCCAAATCCAAACTTCTGCATCTCTACTTACTTCACTTCTCAGTGAGATTTGACACAGTTGGCCATTCCGTTTTTCTTGAAATCTTCTCTCTCTGTCCCATCTGAGACATCATGGAAGGCTTCTTTTCTATCTGGCTACTAAATACTGAGCTTCTCTGGGGTCTGTCCTAGACTCCACCTACACTCCCTCTCGTGGGAATCTTATCTCCATGCTTTTAACTTCCACTCAGACATCTCTTCTGTCCCAGACCTGACTATCTGCCTGTTTTTGCTTTTGTGTTTCTAGTTCCTTCATCTAAATTGGCTTCTTCCCTGTTCCATGTTTTATTAAATAAGTACCTTTATGGTTGCTTACATCATAAACTCATAAACTCTCCCTCCCCCTCACTGTCCATATAGGCCTCAATCACCGAGCCTCAGTCATCTCTTATCTGGCTTCTATGCTTGCTTATTAATGGGTCTCTCCACATATTCTGTTTTACCTATATGTGTACCAACAAACATAATACTTTTAATATGTAAATCTGATCATATCATCCCTCTGATTATACCTTTCAAAGGCTTCCCAAGCTCTTCAGACAATGCCTAAATTCATTCACATGACACATAAGTCTTGGCAAGATCTGGTCCCTGCCCATCTCTTCATCTATATCACTTCTTTCCTTGCTTTTCCCTCATAGTCACCCTGGTTTTCTTTCACTTACTCAAATTCATTGAGTTCCTTTTTGCTTTGGTAGCTTCAAACACATTTTTTTTCTCTCAATAATGCTTTTTCTATCTCTTTCCCCTGACTGGCTTCTATTTTTCCTTCAGTTTAGTTTAAGTATGACTCCCTCATAGCATTCTTTCCTTGCCCTCCAGACTAGACTAGTTTGCTTTGTCATTCATTTGTATGGAAGCCTGTACTTTCATTTATTTCAGTAATGACCTGCTCAGTGTCTGCTCCTATGGTAGAAAGTAAGCTCCCTGATGCCAAGGACCATGTCTATTTCCCCCTGCTGTATCCCTGGCACTTAGGTTAATATGACACATTTAAGCATTTGATAAATATTTGTTGAGTAGAGGAATACACGAGTGAGGGTGGCTCTCAGAGAAAAATATTTTAGAGGAGCATGATGAATATGACCTATGATTGTTCAGTCAAGAGTTTCTGTTGTCAGTGTACCTGATTTGATCTTAGTGTAAAAAAGATTGTTCCCACTGTCCAATGACTGAGCTTCTTTGGTATAGAAAAAGAATCCTGGAGCTGTACATGGATGCAAGAAAACTGAAATGGGGGGAAAGATGACTGGAGGAGAATTCAAGGACATTCACTAAGAGAAAGTCCTTGTGATGCAATGGAAACAACTATGACTGGGGCATGAGGAGACCTGAGTTTGCCCTTGGTCCTTCTGCCGACTTGCTTTCTCATGTTGAGTATGTTTTGTTTGTTTGTTTGATCTCTGAGAAGCAATCACCATAGCGAAAGATGAGGAAGTGCTCTCAGGTGTCCTTTGTGAGCTCTGTTGCCTCAGGAATCTGGAAGTAATGCTACGGCTGTGACTTGTTCTGATTCTGATTTTGTGAGGAAACTAAGATTCTGTTTAATGAAAGACTAGGTAGGTTCCACGAAGATGGATTGGCTTTGCAGCAACAGCACTGGGTTTGATCATGACCTGGCACCAGCATTTCTCCCTCCCTGTTCAATTGCCTTCTGGTTGCAACTCCTGGAGGGATAAGACAATTACCCTTCATATTTGTTCTGATTCTTGCCTCCTGAGGGAAGGAGAAGCAACAGAACTGTGTTCTCTTGGCTACATTCAAATATGAACAGGACCTTGTGCCTGTAAGTTTCAGAGGCTTCTCCCTTCAAACTGCCACAGCCTGGAAGTGCCCAGCTGAGCCTGCCGGAGGTTGCAGGGTGAGTCAGGAGCACTGAGCTCTTCCTCATTCTGTCAAATATTCAGAAATTCTCTCACTCTCAGTAATTGCTAAGGGCTTACTGTGCATTTAGCACTATCAAGTGTCATGGAAGATGGTGTGGTGTAGAGGGAAGAGCAGTGGGCAGAAGTCAGAAGACTGGAGTCCCAGCCACAGGTCTGTAATGAGCCATGTTCAGCCTTTGGGTATCTTCTCTCTCTGCATTTCATACTGTTCATCTGTACAATGAGGGGACTGGTCTGGGGTTATACTGAAGCCATGTTTCCTGTTTTGGAGGCCTTTGAGTCTTCTCGGGGAGAAAAGAAACCTTCCTGACTAGGAAATAATTAGAAAAATAAATAAGGGCTACATTATGTGGTTCTGACCATGGATTTTTAAGCAATAAAGACAAGTGACTCAAAGTGAAGAAGGGAGGGGCCGAAACAGTAAGAGAAGCTCAGTGAAGCCTTCCTGGAGGAAGTTGTTTGTACAGTGTCTTTATGACTGTATATTTTGCAATATGGATCCACATGCTCTAGCTTGAGAGGCATAAGTACCCTCTGGGTCTGGAACCCTGAAGAATATGCAAATGTACGCCCACTGGGTATGCTGAATGCTCCCTCTGGGGCACTTTCTGGCCTTGATTGAACACCTGCTAAAGGCAGAGGCACCTATTTGAGGCCTTTTTCATGAAGCAATTCTATGCTGTTAATCTTCTTAAACATTAATTACTTTAGAGCCAAATATGTTTCTCATGAACAATAATCCCGCTTTTTCTTTGCTAAGTTTCTAAAGAAAAACCATGCCAATTCTGACAGGTAGAAATGGGTTTTGGACAAGGTCTAAGGCAAGAGCACTGTGAATATTATATAAATGCCAACCAACATAATGCAGCCCATCGGTTTATTCCAGGAAAGCAAAGTGTACTCAGAAACTCCAGCGCGGCTGCCCAGCTCCCAACATTGAAGGAATCATCTTTTGTCTACAAATCACATTGTGACGTGGTCCCGAAACTCTGCTTCCAAAAGGCAAATTATGACAAAAACAACGTATCTCCTTTTAGGCCACCACTTAAATGTCACTTCCTCGGAGATGCCTTCCTCAATCTTGCCTTTCTAAATTAGGAGCCTGCAGGATGATCCCCCAGAGAATCCTGTTCTTTCCTGATGCTGTCACAGTTTATAATTATATTTATTTGTGTGTTTATTCAATATCTGTCTGCCCCACTAGATTGTCAGTCCTGTGAGGGCAGAAGCAAAATTTCTTCCGTCCACAGCTCTGTGTCCCTAGTGTCTGGCACCATGTACAGCATGAAATGTCATCATTAAGGAAAAGTAGGGACTCAGTGAAATAGTCACATTTTTCAGATCATGGAGCATATGCTTATGTTTCAGAGTTTTCAAAATGCATTGTGTGGTTGCATCTAATACCTGGTCCTCTGCCTTTTTTTTTTTTTACACATCTGTACACGTTTTTGCACTTATCACCTGTCTCCCCCAACACAACAAAATATTTTCCACTGGTCAAGAAATCGAGGTAAAGTGTGGCAACAGAGTGTAACGGTTACACTCTTGGATTCTGGAACCAGACTATCTGGGTTTAAGTCGCCACTGTGCAAACTACTAGATGGCTATCTCCAATCCACAGATGAAGAATCTACAGTCCTGGTGGACAATGGGTATTGTTCAAGGACTTCAGTTAGAAAAAGGCAGGGCTGGGACACTAACCCAGATTTTCCAGTGTTTTCCACGTTCCAGCATCAATGCTGTCAGTCGTCTCAGGATTCCCTTTCTCCTGCCCTCATCCTGATTTCCCACAAAGCTGGGATTGGAATCACTTGAAGCAGGAGACATAGAGCCGTGTTGGACGAGCACTGAACCAAGGGCAGGACATGCTGAGCCCTCTCTGCTCACTTGGTTGCAGCTGGGCACGGAGCCAAGAATAAGCTAATATTTTCTGAGCACCCGGATCAGTGCCTGCCTGCTGACAAGCTCTGAGGCACTCTGAATGCAGCCTCTGAATGACGCTGACCCACGCTTGACCTATGGTCACCCACTGAGCCAGCCAGCACTTAAAAAAAAAAGTAGTCACAACTTCACCTGTTTAAAAATTGAACCAAAAAAGGTGACTGTCCTATTAATAAATACATTTTCTTGTTTGCTGTCATATGTGGGGCTGCATATATACAGTCTGTAGAGGATGCTGGGTATTTTACATACGTCGTATCACTTAATCTTCACAGCATCATAGGAAATGTATCCTATTATTAACCCGTTTCCACAGGTAAGGCACTAAAGCCCTGAAGCTAGCTTAGCCAAGGTCATAGCCTATTGGATATCTAAGTTGTTACTCTTATGTCTTCTATCCCAGAAGGTAAAAAATAAAAATATGAACGCTGATTATTCTTGGGGATTGACACTACTGGTGATTTTTTAAATAGAAGGAGAATATACATATACAAAATAAGTGAGTTCCACTGACCTTAAATTTAGAGTTTGATGCCTTCCCAGTGGCTATCCAGGTCCCACCTGGAGATGACCACTATTGTGACTTCTGTCATCGACGCCAGCACTTTCTAGGTGTCTCTGAGCCTTTGCCCATGTCACCACACCCAGGGCACAGCAACTTCCCCCCTCTTCTCCATTTCTCTAAAACCCAGCTGCTATTCAAGCCCTCCCTGAAGGATCCTCTGATTTGTCCTGCTGGTTGGCTTTGAAAACACCTCAAAATAATAATAACAACAACTAATAAAAACAATAAGATCACAACTCGCTCCACCTCCTTTCCCCTACGACTGTCCCCTACGAACTTAACCTAATGCAAGGTTAAGTTCACGGAATTCACGTTGGGTGCCTCGGCCCCTTCCTACAGAATGTGAACAAGGCCTCTCCCACATGGCCTTCCTCTTTCACCCAGGAGTCAGTGCCATACGGTGTGCAGGGTGGGCCTAGGGGGTGGGGGAGGGAACGCTTCTCACCCTGGGCAGGGGACCAGGGTTCTTGCTTCTTGTCCCCATAACCAGCTATGTGACCTTGACCAACTCACTGAAACTGAAACTCTAGGACTCCAAGTTTCTTTATAAAATGAGGGCATCAGACTAAATAATAATGGGAATAGTAGCTAACTGGCTGGGCTGAACCCTTCACACATCCCCTGGTTTCAACCTCACAATTGTCTTGTGAAATCGGTATTAGTATGGCCATTTTGCAGTTGAGGAAACCAAAAGATTGGGGGAGAGTGGTCCAACATGTTAATAAATAGAAAAGCTGGAATGTTGACTAAAGCCCGGTCCAGCCCCCAGGCCTGCGCTCTTTGTCCCTTTACGCCTGGTAGCGGCCGCTGTCACCTCTTCCTATTCTTCTGAACCAGCTCATAAAACATGGCTCTAGTTGTCTTCGGAGAGCCAGGGAAAAGCACAGTAGCAAGTGGCAAGCCAAGGAGAGTGACCATGGGCTCTCACGAGCATGATGGACCAGAGTGACATCCTCCCTCAGGACAGAGTTCTGAGCCTCTCAGAATCGATGCCAGTGGGGAAGGAAGGGACCACATTTGTTTGAAAGGGGAGGTGAGACAAGGTGCTGTCTGTCATATTTGAATCTCCTTCCCACATGATCCAGGACGCCAAGCCATGATTTTTATTCAGGAAGCACTTACTGAACTGCTATCATGTACAAAGTTTTGATGGAGGTATAAGAATCAAGCAGGCCGAGCCCCTGCCACTCATGAGTTCACAGTCTGGGAGGGGGCAGGCACCAACAGAAGGCACCACTGTAATGGGAGACAGGCTCATACACACTAACATAAATAAAGAGATGATGCCGGGGCAGAGAAGAGAGAGAGAGCACAGGGTCTTGTGAGAGAATGGAGGCTCTCCAGACTTTGAAGGACGGGAAGGTCTGGGCAGGGAGTGACTATGCAGAAAGGGTGAAGAATGTATGAGAAAGGACACAGTGGCTCCAAAGGGAGAAGGGAAACTGCATCTTCCATGGGCTCAGGAAGCATCAACTCCAAGCTCATAGTATTGGTTTGTATGTGGAACCCTAGGACCAGTCTGCTCTGAGGGAAGGAGAATGAATGGCAAGCATGGGGCTACAGCTCTTAATGGAGCCGGGGTCTCAGGAATCTTCTTGACCTGGTAGGCTTCTGATACAAGGGAATGCATGACCATGCACCTGCCCAGAGTCGGCGATGACTATTTTTTTTCTCCCCCTAGAATAGCATTTCCTCGGCAATATTTATTTGGGAAAGACTCTTTATCCACCATTTACCATTACAGAACACCCTCAGCATCTTTTTCCATTTCCTTCTGATGATGATTTTCTCCAAACCAGCTTTTTGCATATATGTTCTGGTGTTCACCTTCAATGCTTGTTCATTATTATTATTATTGTTGTAATCAACATTAGTTGACTGCTAAGTGAGTGGACAGGGAAGTAGGAAATTGCTTTTTAAGACCACTCTAAAATCTTCCTAACATTTCAAACCAACTTTATGCCATTTCAAAACAAATTTTTCCATCAGACTAAAAGCAATTCATTTCTCTGCGTCATTCTGCCTTCTTCCCACACCATGTGGCTAGAAAGTCCAACCTTTTGGCTTCTGCTACTCAAAATACTTATGTGCAGTTTACTCTACCTGCTTCACTTTGCACGGCCAGTAAAGGTGACTCAAGCTACATTTAAAAACTCATAGCCGACTTTTCTTTTTCTGGCATTGAGCCTATCAGGTAAACTCAAAGAGCAAAATCATGATCAGGAGTCAATTTACACTAAGTGCACTTCAGCTATGGGGGGAAAGGGCCAAGCAAAGCCAGAACCACAGAAATATTTCAATGAATCATTCCTCTGGATTTCAAAGTTGGGCTAAAAACAAAGAATAGATGACTTAGGTCCAACCTGTTGCCACCTTTCTGTTCATGTATAAATGCTCCCTGCAGGTTAGAAAATACTCTCGGTCCCCTGGGTCTGTCTTTTTTCATCAAAATATCTCAAAACAGGTGCCCCTCAACCTTGTTGTCCACTGGAATTTTCTGGAAAGCATTGAAAAAAACCGTAGATACCTGGCTGTCACCCCTGGACATTCATATTCAGCATGCCTAGAGTGGGGTCGGGAGTCTGTCCCTAAAACATTCTCCAATATTCTGATATTGGACCAGAGGGGAAACCACTGCATTCAACCTTATCCACTTTTCTAATGAGAGTACTTTTGCCTCATGTGTGAGGCAAAACTCATCTCTGAAGGAGTGTATCATCTCCTATCTGAGGACTATGGGTTCTCTGCTTTCTATGCCCATTTTTATTTAGCTATAACATTTTCATCAATACTTCTAGGATATATGGCCTCTGTTACCTCAGCTTTGGTAAAATTTCTGAAATCACACCTGCTGATAAGACATCTCTTTATGTGAGTGTGACTCTTCGAAGAACATAAACTTGACACTGATCTGTCATGTAGAGCTTGCTAGCTTTTGGATCTGGCTATAATTTTTTCCCCTTATCCTTCAGAGGAAGGGAAACATGGAAGTCTTCTATAGCAACAGAATAATAATACTAGTTTCCTAAGAACTGCGGGTGTTTGGGGAAGGTCGTATATTCAAACAGCCCACAAACATGCTTCAATCTTGGCTCATGGATAAAACCTATCATTCTTCCCACACCACCCCGCGCATGTATCTTTACACCATTAGCCATAGACTGGCCCCCGAGTCCCACAGCCAAACCTTTGCTGGCTCAATCTCGCTTGTCTTCTGGGTAAGAGATCCTCTCCTCTAGCCCAGCTCGCCTCCCCTGGAATCCATGAGCTCCTGGAACACAAGTTCAGGTCAACATTCGGGCGGAGCGAGAAGAAGAGACTCCGTCTTGTGTCTGTTCTGCAGAGAGGCTAGTGAGCGGCTCTGGCAGGGGAAGCGGGTCGGAGACCCCCCTGCTCTGCAAAGACTTAGACTTGTTTGTGCCTTCAGTTAAGGTGCTCCGGCCCGTCTGGTAGGAACCTCCCTGATGTTCAGGGAACTGCGAGGAGTCATGCTTCCCTGGGTGGCATTCCCATTTCCCGTCAGGAGTCCCACCCTGGCTGCCGGTGCCCCAGAAAGTGCACTCCTCCGACGGAAGCAGGGCGGGGGCGGGGGCGTGGGGAGAAGCTTATGTGTGATTAGATGGTAAAGTAACAAATGTGATTTTAAATGGTCTCATGGGAAACGCTGAAACCCGAGGCAGCGAAGAGGCTGCACTTAGATAACGAAGCCTCCGGCATGCACGCCAGACTACCGGCCCAGAACGAGGCTGCCCGGGAGAGCCCGACCCACTGGTTCCCACCACTGACCCCAGAGAGCAGAGCTGCACCCATTCCTATGGTGCCTTCCTCGTCTCTAGGTCCTTGTTCCAGAACAAACGTTCACGTTTATCAAAATGTTGTTTCCCCTTCCCCGACTGAAACCTAAAAGAAAAAAACATTTTTTTTTTTTTTTGCATTTTGGAGACATTTAATTGAAAAAAGCATTTGAGTAATTTTCATATTCTTCATGCATCCTCAGTAATAGACCAGGTCGTGTGAAACAAGAGTTTGAAATGAAATGATAGAAAAGGTCTCAAACCTCAGGTTCGCTTAAAGAAAAGAGCCGGAGAAAATAACCCAGGCTCGTGGCGATGGGGCCAAGAGGGAGGGGGAGGTGAGACAGAAGGTCGCAGCCCATGGTGACCCCACTGTGGCTGCCTGGCTCACTGTGGGCCAGCATGGGGATTGTCCCTCAATGCCCAGTTTGTACTGCAGAAAACTAACTGGCTGGATGCTTTATCGTATTACAACTCCATTTACTCAAAATCTCCCAAATCAAACAAAAAGCAGCTTCTTCAAGTCAGGATTCATATCTTATGAAATGCTGACCTCTCTTTCAAAGGGTCAGGCAGAGGAGGGGGAACACCCCTGCTCTAAGGCAGAGCTCAGTAGAAAGGGTGGAGGTGTAGGGTCTGGACAACTCCATGGGAAGGTGGGGAGGGAGGACAGAGCTTCCTTGCCCCCTGCCCGCTGCAGTCTCCTCAAGTCGCTTCTTCTGGGGGTGCCTGGGCGGCTCAGTCCGTCCAGCTTCTGACTCTTGATTTGGGCTCCTGATCGCACGGTTCGTGCGATTGAGCCCTGCATCGGGCTCTGCGCTGACAGTGAGGAGCCTGCTTGGGATTCTCTCTCTCTCTCTCTCTCTCTCTCCCTCTCTCTCTGCCCCTCCCCTGCTCTCTCTCGTGCTCTCTCTCTGTCTCTGTCAAATAAATAAACTAAAAAAAAAAAGAAAAAAAGATGCTTCTCCTTGTGGTCCATCCAAGCAATGGCATCTGAAGTGCCTCCAAAGGCAATGCTTCTGAAATACAGTTGATCCTTGAACAATTGGGGGGTTGGGGGTACTTTGACACCCCTTCCTGAAGGTGAAGAGCTACATAAAATTTTTCAGTCCCCCCAAATTTAACTGCTAATAGCCTACTGTTGGCCTGAAGCCTTCTCGATAACATAAATAGGCCTGCACATGCATTTTGTATGTTATATATGTTATATACTCTATTCTTAAAATAAAGGAAGCTAGAGAAAAGAAAATGTTATCAAGAAAATCATAAGGGAGAGAAAAATACATTTACAGTACTGTACTGTATTTATAAAAAAAAATCTGTGTAGAAGTGGACCCACTAAGTTCAAACCTGTGTTGATCAAGCGTCAACTGTATTTATAGGTAGAATGACATGTTACCTGGGATTTGCTAAATAATAATCTAAGGCGGTGGGGGGGGGGGGGGAAGAGGGGGGTGAAAATGAAACAAGACTGGCCATGAGTAGATAATTGTGGAATTGGAGTAGGCAAGGATTTACCACACTATTCTCTCCAGTCTGGACTATGCTTGAATTTCTCTAACAAAAGGTTTTTAAAATGTGGTGCTCATGCAAAGGCTGTTACATGAAAAGTGGATTATGACACTGTCGTGATCCTAGCTTTGTGAACAAATATTGTAGCTATCTGTAGAAAATATTGTCTGGGAGGCAAGACACCAAAAGTTTATTTGTTTGTATATGTATAGTGGAATTAGGAGTGATTTACTTTGTATTAGTAACTTTTTGTTATTTTTTTCACAATAAGCATGGTAACTTAAAACACTATTATTTATTCATTCATTCATTCATTCATTCATTTTAAATGTTTATTTCTTTAAAAATTTTTTTAAACGTTTTTATTCATTTTTGAGAGACAGAGAGCGACGGAGTGTAAGCGGGGGAGGGGCAGAGAGAGAAGGAGACACAGAATCCGAAGCAGGTTCCAGGCTCTGAGCTGTCAGCACAGAGGCCAACATGGGGCTCGAACTCATGAACCGTGAGATCATGACCTGAGCCAAAGTTGGATTCTCAACCAACTGAGCCACCCAGTCTCCCCTAAATGTTTATTTATTTATTTATTTATTTTGAGAGAGAGTTGGGGAGGGGCAGAGAGAAAGGGAGACAGAGGATCCAAAGCGTACTCTATGCTGACAGCTGAAAGCCCCAATGCGGGACTCAAACTCACAAACTGCAAGAACATGACCTGGGCTGAAAGTGGACGCTCAACCGACTAAGCCACCCAGGTGTCCCTAAGACAATTTTAGAGAGCACGTTTAGAGCTCCAGCTCCCAGGATCTCTGCTCCACAAGTCCTGGTCTGGTGGGTGGGAAAAAGGGGCTTCTGGGAATGCTGGCCTGAGAGAAGGGGATCCTTGCAGTCAAGGGATGCTCCCTGAGCTCCCGGGGCTGTGTGTTAGACCCTGTCATCACCATGGGAGATCATCTTCGGTGTTCTCAGAGTGGCACCCTTGAGGGAAGCAGCCCTGGGGTTGATGCCAGAGAAGTGTTGTGTCTTTGGACAAGTCACCTGATTTCTCTGGGCCTCAGTTTCCCCATTGCCACTTCCCACTCTCCAATACACTCTCCATACAGCAGCTAGAATATTCTGTGCCACAGACATTTGATCAGAAATCACCTCTGCAGAAAACCCATGAACGCGGGCCATTGTTGTTACAATGAAGTCCCAGATCCCAGATATAGCTTGTGAGCTCCCTGTAATCTTAGTGGTGACAATGGCCCACTCACCCCATCCTTGTGCCCCAGGGATATTGGGCTGCTTTCAGATGCTTGAATACACCACGCTACCTTCCAACTCAGAGTCCTTGAAGATGATGTTCACTCTTGTTTCCTTGCATTTAATTTCCTCCCTTCTCCTTTTGTTACTAATATTTGGTTATCCTTCACTCCTCAAACTAAACATCGCTCCCTTGAGAATACATTCCCTGACTCTCCAAACCAGGGTGGATGCTCATGTTATGCCCTCACATGAATTCATTCTTTCATTCATTCAACACATTTTTATTGAGAGCTGTCTATGTGCCAAGAACCCACAGTTTAGCGTGGGACAGAGATACTGAACAAATAGTTCTGCTAATGACCATGACAATGTGTCTTGTGATGACATAGCCATAATAATGCAAATTCAGGCAGCAACGGGTGATCAGTTCTCATTCTTAGCAGCTGGCTCACCCCCATCACTTCATGAGCCTCATGATAATGCATCACACATCCTACACGAATGGACTTTTTGGGCCTCGCTTAAGGCATTATGGCAGGATTGTACTGTGCAACCAGTTACAACAGGAAAAAGTAAAGGGAATGAACTGTTTATATGACTGAGCATGTAAAGCACTTCTTCAAGATATTTGTGTAATGTCTACCTTCCCTACTTACTTACTTAACTAGTGCTTACGAAGAACCTATGCCATGCCTAAGCCAAGTGCTGAGGATACAAAAATGGAAAGGTGGAGTTCCTCTCTCATGGAGCTTACATTCTAGAAGGGGAAGTAGAAAATAAACGATTAAAAAAATTAACGAAGAGGAAGTTGAAATACTATGGTGTTTGTGCCAGAGAACTACCACTGGGCCAGTAATTTCAATCATTAAACCTCAGGTCAAAAGTTATCTTCGCGGAAGTAGGCTCGAGTTTCTCATGAAAACAAAAACAAAAATTGCAGAAAAAAAAAATGAACAAACACGTATGTGGTGCTGTCTTTTATAAGAAATGCATACATGGTCTTCGCCTCTGGGTCTGGCACAGAGCTCCTGAAACGCTTGGAGTTTCCTGTGATGAGAGTCTCTCACGATGTTAATGAGGTACCTTTTGGAACCCCACAAGGGTGGGAACTGGCTGCCAAGAGGACCCATCAGTGAGTGGAGGGTGGGAATCTCTGTCCCACCCCCCGACCTCCAGGGAAGGGAGGGCTACTAGAAGTTGAACCAGTCACCAGTGATTTAATGGCCAGTGATCTAATCAAGTGCGCCTATGTAATGAAGTCTCCATAAAACCCAAAAGGACGAGGTTGGGGGGCTTTGGGGTTGGTGAACACGTAGAGATTGGGGGAGAGCGGCATGCTAGGGAGCCCCATGCTTTTTGCTGCCTCCACGTACCCTGCCCTATGCCCCTCTTCCATCTGGCTCTTCCTGAGTTATAGCCTTTTATAATAAGCCGGTAATCTAGTGAGTGAACTGTTTTCCTGAATTCTGTGAGCCGCTCTAGCAAGCAGGGGCTCATGGGAACCTCTGCGTGGTAGCTGGTCCGTCAGAAGCACAGGCGACGACCTGGGTTCGCAATTGGCATCTGAAGCAGAGGACAGTGTTAAAAAGGAGACAGCAGGCCCACAAGGGAGTCATTTTTGCTAAATCCCATATCAGCAGGCAGGGATTTAACACCTAACCTCATTGTAGCCTCCATCCCCCGGGACTGTAAACTTTAGCCCGTCAACACGAATTACCTGGTGAGCACTAGGGCGATAATCCGAGGCACCTGCTCCCCTTAGGAAGGCGACCTTGCCTGAAACAATGCATTCTTTGCTAATATCTTCCATTTTCTGCCCCCCTTGTTGCCTTTAAAAACCTTTCCTTCTCTACAGCTCAGTGGAGATCCTTTCTGTTTGTGAGACGGGATGCTGCCCTACTCATGAATTGTGGGAATAAAGCCAATTAGATCTCGTAATTTATTCTGTTGAATTTTTGTTATTTAACGTCAGTTTTGAGGGTCTAACCCCTGAGCTGTGGAATCTTCTGCCAACCCCAGTTACTGTCAGAACTGAGCTGCCCTGTAGGACACACAGCTAGAATTGGAGGCTTGCTCGTCGGTTGTGAGGGAGCCGCCCCAACACACACACACACACACACACACACACACACCCCCAGCTGTTGGAAGGAGGGGTTCAGGACACTCTTAGCATATTAAAGGAAAAGAATAATTTTCCAGGAAGCAATACACTTTGCAAAGATTTCTTCTTCTCCAAACAACTGAAGAATTCTTTGGTGATGCAGACCCATCTCACTTCCTTTTACCCAACCTTCTCTTCCCGTACTTTATCCTAGGGACCTTTTTAGGATAGTCCCTGGGCTGAAGGTTCCTAGTGAAGACATCCCTGAAAGTCTTCTTCCCCAATAAGTTACAACCTCCCTCCACGTCTTGTAGGTGTATGTCTTGTGTTCATCGCCCTTAGAAGTTCTCTCTGTGCGTGTCCGTGCATATTCAGCATGCCTCACGCTAGGTGTGCAGTGAGCCAACGTGGAACCCTTCTGTGATGCTGGGAGTCCCTCCAGTCTCCAGCCGCTGGCACCATGCCTGCCTAGAGAGGCACCAAGCTAAGACTTAAAAGGAATTGTTCCTTTTAATCCATCATCTATTTGCCACGCATGCATTTATCTAATTCTTTGGAATACAGATTATGGTCTTAGCCTGCTGTAGTAACCATCTCTTATCCACAAAAGGGCTTAATAGCTTATACCTTACTTTTGAATAATGGTACCTGATGGATGTCTGGTGGATCAAATTATCTCTATTTTATATGTGGGAAAACTGGGCTGAGAGAGGTTGAGAGGCTTCACCAGTGACCCCCAGCCATGCAAAGCATGAAGACAAGGAGGAGGGCTCAAGGTCTCCTACTCCCAGGCTCTTGCCAGCACAGATTTCCCAGATGTGACTCTCGCCTTCTTTGATTATGGCTCCTTGGGCAAGCCACCTGTTTTCAGGCAGTAACCGTCCCCTGGAATCATGGCAGTGGTCAGATGAGTGGAAGGGAGAGAATCACTGCCAGTGTCTTGATCCCTCTGCTTGCCCTGCTCCTCTGAGCTCCTGCCATCCATCTCTGTGCCTGCGATGTGCCCTGAACACAGACTGCGTGGGCGAGGGGGAGCCCGGGGCGAGGGTGCTCTGTGGAGTCCAGCCTCCTTGTCAGAACTCCAAGCGCCAGGAGAGGCGAACAGCTTGGTTTCCATGGCAACCTGCCCACCCGGTCCCTGCAGCTGCAGCCCCTCTTGGGCCCTTGAGGCGGGGGCTGCGGGTGGCCCGATGGAGCCCTGTGCCCACGTCGGCCCCCACCGGGTTCAGGCCCGAGGCAGGCTGTTCATTCTGAGCTGGGGCTTTGCCTGACACGGTTCCCATGGGGACGGATGTGGGCACACGCTGCCTGTGGTCAGATCCCCAGATCAAAACTGCCCTGCAGTTCGAGCAGCTCCTCTCCTGCTCAGAGCTCTTGGAAGAAAGATGGAGTGTCAGGTGCCCTTGTCCCTCAACCCATCCTCCAACCAAAGATAGCTTTAAGAGCTTGGCACGGTGGGGCTTTCTGTGTCATGCATGGGGCATTCCCTGACCCCCCCCCACACACACACCTCACTTCCATGCCTGGGAACACCAAGGTGGCAGACGCACTGTCCCCACCCTCAAGGAGGGGCAAGGACAATGGCCCATGGGCTGGTAATTACAAGGTAGCATGGTCTGGCCGCAGTGGAACTAGGAACGAGAAACAGGAGGGACTGACCGACTCTGGGGAAGTTTCAGAAGGGGAAGCAGGAGGCACGGAAAGAATATGCTCTGTGAGATAACAAGGTCTGGGTGCTGGAGAGAGAGGGAAAGGAGGATGTGCGTCCAGGGGAAGGTGCAAGCCTCCCCCCGTGGAAGGCTGCAGAGCTTGGGCTCTGTCCTGTGGGGGAAAGAGGACTCATTTCACAAGGAAAGAAGGGTGGCTCGAGGAGCGATCTAGAAAGGTCACCGTGGATGTTGGGGAGCAATGAAAGGCAGGTTGAAGGAGGGGATGGAAGGCGGGGAGGACAGTGACGTGGCCGCAGAAATCCTGGCGAGGACCCGAGGTTGGTGACTAATCTCTCTCAGAGTCGGGGATCTCCTTCTGTGTGAGGTGTGGCCAAGGGCATTGGCCCGGTGCCCTTATGTGGAAATGGCAGAAACCAGGAGCCAGGAGATCTGGCTGTTCACTGACAAGGCCTCGCCCAGCTGCTGTCACGGGTCAGATTCTCAGGAAGACTCAGAGAGGGAGGTCAACTTGCAGAGGTTTATTAAGGGGAGCCCTGGGGCCAACACCTGTAAAAGGAGGGGGCAGCAGCAGGACAGGGCAGGGGAGAAGTCAACCGTGATGCAGGTTTTATGGAGCCTTGGCCGATCCCACGGGCAGTTCTGGTGCTGAGGTGACTGCGAGAGCTGTCCTGCACGGGGCGGGATGGCCAGGGCCTCATGTCCCCTCCTCAGTTGGTCACTGGATGTGGGCCATCCCCAGAAGGGCATCACCTTGGGGAGGCAGCCACCAGCAGCCGAGGCATCCCTAAAAGGCTGGCCGGTGAAGTCTGCCCCGAGCACGCCCAGAGCTGGGCAGTGAGCCCTCGCTGAAGGGAAGGTGGCATGGTTCCCACCGCGTCCACCATATCTACGACTTTGCCCTGCTTGCGTGGGGTCCTGGGCAGCTCTCCCCGCTGGAAACTTGTTGGGTCTGGATCCGTTAGTCTAGAAAGTCCTCCCAGGCTTGATTCTAATCTTGCGTGCCTCTAATGTCAGGGACGTAGTAATAATGGCAAAAATAGCTACCATGGACTCTGGCCCTTCACCCTTTGTTTCTATCATCTTGTGCCCTCCTGGGAGAGAGGTACGTGTGTTATCCCATTTTACAGAGGAGGGTGCAGTGGTCATTTGGGGGAAGTAAGGGCCCGGGGCCCACAGCACCCAGGTGGCAGAGCCTGGCCCCAGCAGCAAGTGTGTTAGCCCAGGTGGGATGGCCTCTCTCCTCATTGCCGCGGTCACTGTGCCGGAAGCTGCCGCAGACGGGGCTCCAGAGTTGCGGGAAGCTGTGCGGGGGTGAACACGTGACTTTCACGCAAGCGTGGGTCAGTCAACAAGGTATCCCCACCTGCCAGGATCCCCATGCACTGAGGATGAGGCCGGCAGCGTCCCCTTCCTCCGCTCACCCACTGCCTACTGAAGCATCCGTGTCGAGAGACCTGGGCTGTCCTCGGGACCTCAGCGGGGGGAGAAGTGACACAAGAAAAAAAGACACTGCCCTCGGTCTTGAGAAATGTATGCGTCCTGTTACGAAGCAGACATCTGTTCAGCAAAAGTGGGGAGTCGGGGAGCTGAGCCCTGAGGACTCACGTGGCTAGTCCTCCTCCCGGGTCTACACCCCTCCTCCTCCCTCCTAAGTACGGCTCGTGAGGTGGGCTGTGTTTCTCCCTCCCCACCTCCTGATGGCATAAGACGGTCACTCTCGTTCCGTGAGCAGCCGACCTGCCAGGAGTGTGCCAGAACCTCCTCCTACCCTCACGACAGCCCCGGCAGGTGAGCGTTGTCCTCCCCACTTTGCAGAGGAGGAAATGGAGGCCCAGGTGGGTTAGGTCGCTCGTCTGGATCACACAGCCATTGTGGGGCGGGCCCGGACTCCGGACTAGTCTGTTTGCACAACCACGGTGCAGGGGATCGAGAGGGTCTGGACGAAGGGACCAGCGCCGTGGAGGACAGAACAGCATGGTCCGTGGGCTGCAGCAGGAAGGGGGAAGTCACGCAGAGCCGGAGGGAGGGGAGAGCCTGTTGTTCCCGGAGCCGTGACAAGGGGGGCTCCTGAAGCGGCACCCAAGGAGGGGATTCGGAGCCATGGGAAAAGGCAATGTAGCTGGGCTGGCTTGGTGAGTGTGGTGGGGAGCCTTGGAGGCCTTTAAAAGGCAGTGCTGAGTGACAGTCTACTAGGGATGCAGGGGACCTGGCCTCTTGTGTCTGGGTCTCGGGGCTCCTTGGTGCAAAATGCCCAGAGGTGGCATGGGGACGGTGGGGAAAGATAAGAGAAATGGTCTTCAGGTTTCAGTGTGCCTTGGCATCACCCGGAGAGCTTGTTAGAACAGATTCCTGGGTCCACCCGGGGGTCCTGTCTCCAGATGCTGGGGAGACAGGGTCAGCAGTGGGTGCTGATGTTTCAGACCCCGACTCCACCGTGGGCATCGCAGGTGTGATGGCCTCTGCGGGCTCCTGCTACTCCTGGCATCCCAGCTCCCTGGGACTCTGCAGTGGGATTCCCTGCAGGGGCCCTCTCCCTAAGGATGGCCACTGCTGCCTCAGGCCAGGGGAGACGGGGCCCCTGTTGCTCCAGGAGCCACGACTGAGAGTGGCCATTGGGCGTATGCTTTTTGATCCCAACTTTACAGATAATAAGCCTGGAGCTCAGGGAGGCGATCCCAGAGTTAGCACAGCCAACAAATGCCAGAGCCAAGATTAAATCCTGGAGCTTAGCTGAAAGCGGAGGGCACCACGAGGACTCATCCAACACCTGCCAGGACTTGGAATGCCCTTTGCTCTGAGGGTAGGTATAAAAGGACATTTGTTTGAGAGGCCTGGGGCTCTGTAGGCATGGGATTCATTGAACCACATCCCACCCCAAACTCCCAAGCCAGGAAGGTCACTGGAATGAAACAGGGGCACTGTGCACAGTGGTCAAGGCGTTATCTGGAAGGAAATGGTATGATACCATGACTATTCCCCTCGTGGCTCCAACTTACCGGGATACGATGGACCAAGTGTGGTGAACCTCCTTCGAATTCTGGAACTGTGCGCGAGCAGTCAGCACTAAAGAAGAAAGACACTCTCAGAGGGAACAGAATGGGGCTTGGAGTTATATGAATTTGAATAGCAAAAGAGATGCGATTTTATTTTCCGCCTCAAGCTCTTTGTTACAATAGGATTGGATGGGGGTGGTGCAGGAGAGTTGCACTATTACACACATTATCTTTGAAATAGAGTCACGCTCGTTTAAATGACAATTGTTTTAGAGTCATAATTGATACCTGTTTTCATAACTTCAAAGTGAAAGGAGAAAATAGATGGAAGAAAAAAATGTCTAAATCAAAGGAAAATGCATCGCCTGCTGTGGGTTCAGTAGAAGTTGGCCAAAGAGAGTTTTAAAAGAAGAGAAAACATTTGGGATCTCAAATCCCTTAGCCTTTGACTTCAGGAAAAATTCAGAGATGGGCTGGAAGGAGCAGGGCGCCCTCTAAGAGCTATGCCGTGCCCAGGAGAATCGGGAGCTCGGAATACAACTTAATCCAAATGGACAAAGGAAGTATAGAATGGCTGTTAATGGATATCTCAATCCCAGATGAAATATGAATCCAAGGAGCATTTCAATATAATATATATTTAATTGAAAGGAACCACATATCTTAAATCAAAATGATGTTAGCAATTCCATGCCGGGTAGGAATTGTTCTGTGACCTTTATTTTCTCCCTCTCTGATGCTTATTCTTGGAGAGAACTGTTAGCTCAAGAATTTGCTGAATGACCAATTGATTAAGTGAATGAAAGAAGTTGAAGTTGTCAGAGGAGGTTTGTGAAAATGGACTTTAATGAGGCAGCTAATTTCCCGTGCTTTCCAAGTTTTCTACAGTGAAAAGATATTACGTTGATAATTGGAATAAGATTAAAACTGGGTGGGGGGCTGGTTAGGAGTCTATTTTCTTGGGGGAGAGTTTCCTCAGGGGTGGATAAGATGCCCACTCCCCTGGGCCCTCCCAGGGAGTTGGCCCTCCCCTGGCCCATGAACCAACCACAGAGTGAAAGATGACGGTAGATGCTGATAGCAGGTTAGGGTGGGAAACACCTGGGCCGAGTCTTACTGTCAGGAGTTGTGCACAGAGTTGGCATTGCAGGGGGGGGACACCCAGATGGTCTCTCCCTCAGTAAGCCCACAGTATGGGCTGTGAAGGTTCATGCACTGGGCACAGATATTCTAGAACAATCTGTGCCTGGAGCCGATAAAGATGGCAGGGCCGTCTGAAGCTGAAGAAGGACTGCTAGCAGGTGGGTGGAGGCTGGGTGTCCTGAAAAGCTGCTGTTAATGCGGAGGAGAAGCGCATCCTGGCCCACGATTTCTTCCTCTAGTCAGAAAGGACTATAACATGGCAAACGGTCTGGGATCTCTGAAGGGTACAATTCCTGGCACTCAGAGCAGAAAATTCATCTGAGGATTTCACTGGAGGTGGGTCAGGGTGGACTGGAGACTTCCTGGAAGGGGCAGGGCTGTATCTGAGTGGAGAGGTGGGATGGGGGGAGGGGGACACCCAGCAATGGACGAGCAGAGGGTGGCCAAATGTCACTGGCAGGAGTATGCTGTCCAGAAGCACCTCCAACCTTAGGAATTACCTTGGGTGGTCCTAAATGCATAGCCTAGAGCTCCAATCCTTAGAGATTTTTTCTTTTCCCTTCCTTTCCCTTCCTTTCCCTTCCTTTCCCTTCCTTTCCCTTCCTTTCCCTTCCTTTCCCTTCCCTTCCCTTCCCTTCCCTTCCCTTCCCTTCCCTTCCCTTCCCTCCCCTCCTCTCTCCTCCCCTCCCCTCCCCTCTCCCTTCCTCTTTTCCTCTCCTCTTCCCTTATTTTCTCTTCCTCCCTCCCCCCTCTTCCTTCCTTCCTTCCTCCTTCCATGTGTTTGGAGTAGGTTCCAAGAATCTTCATTGTTTCACAAGTACTCAGATGATTCTGGTGCAGGACATCAAGCCCTATATTTCAGGTAGTGTATTAGTGTGGGCTGTCATAAAATACCACAGGCTGGGGGGCTTAAGCAACAGAAATTTATTTTCTTGTAGTTCTGGAGGTTGGAAAGTCCCAGATTAAGTCTGGCAGGGTTGGGCTACTGGCGAGAACTCTCTTCCTGGATTGTCGACATCTACCTTCTCACAGGGTCCTCAAACAGCCTTTCTGCTCTGCGTACAATCTCTGGCATCCCTTGTTCTTCTTCTTTTTCTATTTTAAGCTTATTTACTTATTTGGAAAGAGAGACAGTGCAAGTGGAAGGGGGCAGGGGAGAGAGAGAGAGAAAGCGCGCGCGCGCGCGAGAGAGAGAATCCCAAGCAGGCTCTGCGCTACCCAGTGAGATCATGAGATCATGACCTGAGCTGAAGTCAAGAGCTGGATGCTTAACCGACTGAGCCACCCAGGTGCCCCTTCCTTGCTCTTCTTATAAGGATGCAGTCCTATGAGGACTGTGACGCCCTACGAGGACCCCATCCTTGTGACCTCATTTGACTTTCATTATCTTCTTAATATTTATTTATTTATTTATTTTATTATTTTTTTTTTTTAAATTTTTTTTTTCAACGTTTTTAATTTATTTTTGGGACAGAGAGAGACAGAGCATGAACGGGGGAGGGGCAGAGAGAGAGGGAGACACAGAATCGGAAACAGGCTCCAGGCTCCGAGCCATCAGCCCAGAGCCTGACGCGGGGCTCGAACTCACGGACCGCGAGATCGTGACCTGGCTGAAGTCGGACGCTTAACCGACTGCGCCACCCAGGCGCCCCACTTAATATTTATTTTTAAATTTATTTATTTATTTTGAAAAAGAGAGAGACAGAGACAGAGACAGAGAGAGGGAGAATGAGTGGAGGAGGGGCAGAGAGAGCGGAGGACAGAGGATCCAAAGCGGGCTCCGTGCTGAGAGCAGGAGCCTGATGCGGGGCTTGAACTCGGAAACCGTGAGATCATGACCCGAGCCACCCAGGTGTCCCTGACTTTAGTTATCTTCTTAATCACCTTCTATCTCTAACCGCAGTCACACTGGGAGTCAGGATTTGAGGCTATGACTCAGGGGTGGGGGTGGGGCACAGTTCAGCCCGTAGCAGGTACATTCCACAGGCCCACTCGGGGCCTGACTGCCTGGAGGAGGATGGGGAGGACACTCAGTGACGGGGCCAACACCCCGGCGAAGGATCTTGTGCAAGCGGGTGGGCTGACGTCAAGGCTGTTAGATGTTCCGACCACGGGAGGGTCTGTGTGTAGCGAGCAGGGGTTTTCCTGCACTACGATGCTCGGGGACACGTGATGCTACATTCCTTTAGTTTTCTAAGGTTCCATGATGTGTGTCTGTGGGCCCCCGTCCATCCAGGAAATGAGAACCTCATCTCAGTCATCCCCGGGGCTCTTCCTCTCTCTGTGCCCTCCCGGGGGTGAGGGAAGCCCTCCAGGCCTCCGTACAAGGTCTGGAACACTCATCCCATCCTACTCATCCCATCCTGACTCTTCCAAATATAGCAAATATACATACAATGAAGATTTAATACGTACAATCATAACATGCATCGAGCCCTATCTCATCTAAGGATCGCAGTTACCTCATGAGGTAGGTATGGACGTGAGGCCCAAGCAGCCTCCATTGTCGGCCATGTTTGGGGCCCAGAGAGAATAACAGAGTCCTTGCAGTGAGGATGGTGGAGGGCTGGGGGCAGACTGCTCTCCCAGACCCTCCCTAGCTCACTCCACCCCGATGTATCTGTTTCCGGTTATTTTATTTTATTTTTATTTTATTTAATTATTTTTTCAGTTTTTATGTAAATTGCAGTTAGTGAACATGCAGTGTTCTATTAGTTTCAGTGTTCTATTATTAGTGTGCAATACAGCGATTCATCACTTCCATACATCACCCAGTGCTCCTCAGGACAAGTGCCCTCCTTAATCCCCGTCACTTATTCTGCCCATCCCCCCCCCCCCCCCCCCCCCCCGCTCTGGTAACCATAAGTTTGTTCTCTAGAGTTCAGAGTCTGTTTGTTGCTTTGTGTTTCTCTCTCTCTTATTTTTTTTCTTTGCTTGTTTGTTTGGCTTCGTAAACTCCACATATGAGTGGAATCGTATGGTATTTGTCTTTCTCTGACTGTCTTGTCTCGCTTAGTATTTTCCTTTCTAGATCCAACCATGTCATTGCAAATGGCAAGATTTCACTCTTTTTTATGGCTGAGTAATATTCCACTGTGTATGTATACACCATACCTTCTTTCTCCATTCGTCAGGCCATGGACACTTGGGCTGCTTCCATATCTTGGCTATTGTAAATAATGCTGCTATAAACATAGGGATGCGTGCATCCCGTTGAATTAGTGTTCTTGTATTCTTCGGGTAGATACCCAAAGGTGCAATTGCTGGGTCATAAGAGCCCGAGTGGGGGAGGGGCAGAGAGAGGGAGACACAGAATCCCAAGCAGGCTTCAGGCTCTGAGCTGTCAGCACAGAGCCCGAAGCAGGGCTCGAACTCACAAACCAGGAAATCATGACCTGAGCCGAAGTCGGACGCTGAACCGACTGAGCCACCCAGGCACCCGCCTTGTGTTGTTGATGTTAGCCATTCTGACAGGTGTGAGGTGATATCTCAGTGTGGTTTTGATGTGTATTTCCCTAATAAATGACGATGAGCATCTTGTCGTGTGTCTGTTGGCCATCTGGATGTCTTCTTTGGAGCAATGTCTGCTCAGGTCTTCGGCCCATTTTTTAATTGGATTATTTGTTTTTTGGTTATTGAGTTTTATAAGTTCTTTATGTATTTTGGATGCTGCTAACTCTTTATCAGATAGGTCACTTGCAAATATCTTCTCGCATTCCTTAAGTTGCCTTTTAGTTTTCCTTCGCCGTGCAGAAGCTTTTTATTTCAATGTAATCCCAACAATTTATTTTTGCTTTTGTTTCCCTTGCCTCAGGATCTGGTCATTTTAAACCCAATTTGAGTTCCGTTATTTTGTTCTGGGAAGGGAATACATAGGAAATGTTGTATCACCCTTCAAGGTTGATGACGGAATCATGGTATCAGTTAGACAACCTCCACAATTGTTTGAAACAGAGATTCACAAAAGAATGGCTTAAAAAATATGTGGATCTTTTTCTCTAACCTAAGGTGATGTGCAGAAGTAGGTGGTTTTGAGCCGGTACAGCAGGTGAAAGAGTCTCAGTCTTTCCATCTTTCTGCTCTGCCCTACTTAGGGTGTAGCTGCCATTCTTTAGTGTGCCTTAAGGTCACAAGGTGGCTATGAGAGCCACGCCATCGCATCTATATTCCAGGCAGGAAGAAGGAGGAGGTAAAAAAAGATTAAAAAAAAAAAAAGCATATATGAACCCAGTTAGCCCCTCTTTATTATTTCGTTTTCTTCCAAGATTTTATTTAAATTCAAGTTGGTTAACATATAGTATAGTATGGGTTTCAGGAGGAGAATTTAATGATTCATCGGTTACATATGGCACCCAGTGCTCATCCCAACAAGTGCCCTCCTTCGTGCCCATCACCCACCCACCTTCTCTCCAACAACCCTCAGTTTGTTCTCTATTATTAAGAGTCTCTCATGGTTTGCCTCCCCCTCTGTTTTTATCTTATTTTATTTTTCCTTCCCTTCCCCTAGGTTCATCTGTTTTGTTTCTTAAAATTCCACATGTGAGTGAAATCATATGATATTTGTCTTTCTCTGACTGACTTATTTCGCTCAGCATAATACACTCTAGTTCCATCCACGTCGTTGCAAATGGCAAGATTTCATTCTCTTTGATGGAGTCAGCCCCTCTTTTAAGGAGCTTTTCTAGAAGCCTCATCCAGTAATGGTCACTCATACCTCATTGGCCAGAACTTAGTACAAGTCTTAGTGCTTAGCTTAAGGGAGGATTGGAACTATTTTTTTTTCAAGGTGGCCACTTGGTATTTCTAACAAAGTCTGATTTCTTTTACTGAGAAAAGAGGAGAGTGGCTACTGGTGAGCCCCTTCCCACCTCTGTCATAACTTTGCTTTGCTTGACCTGACTCGGGTGAGTTATGATGGTCAAGGTCAGCCATGAGAAGCATTTTTATAGAGACAAAAGTGTAAGCGGCTCAACCGTAAGAAACTTTGAGGTGAGCCTGGCCAGCTCTAAACCCTTCCCAGCAGCATCCCGTCTCTGGGCTGGCCTCAGGGAGGAAGGCACCTATACATGAACTTGACTTTGTCCGGTGGCTCCTGTGAGCCTCAGGGGAGCTAATGCATGTAACAGCACCTCATAAAATATGGGGTACTACCATCGTCCAGGACCGCGCTACTAAATGGGGTCCAAGAACCCGGAGCATCGGCACCACCTGGGAGCTTGCCAGAAATGAACATTCTCAGCCGCCCCCCTCCAGCCCTACTGAGCCAGAATCTGCATTTTAACGGGGTCCCAGGTGATGCAGGAGCATATTTAGGCCTCACAAGCATTTCTGTGAAGAGTTGTGAGCTTGTCTCCTAAGGGAAGGCCAGGTGACAGGAGACCGGTAAGCTCGCCCCAGACGCTTCCTCAAGCCTGATCAAGTATCTTGGGAAAATCACTCTCCCCAGCTGGGCTCTACCTTCCCACCTGTTACAACAGTGGCTCGCACCAGAGCCTCACTCCATGAACGTGGTCTTGGACCCGCTTTCAGCAGCAGAAAAGAAGGGAGGGGAGCCTACCTCGCCAGTCTTCGTGCCAGTTTCGCGCTACGAAACATTTGGTTATTAACAAGAATCCTTTAAAAGACTGCTTGATGTTTGGGACTAAATAAAGCTGTGCTCCCACTCCAATTGAGCTTATAATAGAGTCTAATTTTATAAAGGAGCCGATTAATGGCTTTGTAAATATAAAAGAAAGGATCCCTGCTTCTTTCTTTCTTGACCAGAAGGCCCCCGAAGTTCGTCTTGTAAAAATGTCAAATCTCGCTTTAAAGAATGGCAGGACTTCTCCAAGGAGAATAACAGGAAGTGACTCACAGAGGGCACCCCGAGGCAGTTCCACTCGACAAAGGGGCCCCCTGCGCAGTAATGCGAGGCTGCTGGTAACTGCAGGAGGAAGGTGCCCTGCCTACCCATGGGTGTGTGTGTGTGTGTGTGTGCGCGCGCACACACACACACACACACACCAGCAGGCGCAGTCTTCTCTAAGCTGGGACTGTCTGTGGGGCCCGAGGGCAGCTGGCATGCTGGTCCCCAGAGACAGAGCAGCATGGGAGGCTGAGAGCCAACACAGGCAGCATTTGCCGCTTCAAGAAAACTTGCCTAGAAATAAGGTTAAATGAACCACCCCGAGCTGCCAGCCTAGAGACTCTTACCTGTACTGCACTCGCTTTGGCTCTCACCTTGATCCCATTTGATGAGCGGGTGGAGGCGGGAAGATGCCTCTCCGGGTGTTTTGTGGACTAACTCAGACCTGAATCTTCTATTCTGCCATCTACCCCTCCCACCTGCCCCCTTTCCATCCCATCTCCCTCTTCTTCTATTCCTTCCTCAGTCCCCAGGCTTGCGCTGTCCAAGGCCCTCACTGAGGACAGTGGTTCTTCCCCAGACTCCCCCGGTTCACACACTGTCCCCCATTTCTGAAGCAGCCTCAACGCAGAACAGAATCACGCCCTTGTGCCCCACAGGGAAGGTCTCCCCTGGCTCAAAAGAGCTGCCTCTTAGGCTATGGAACGAACCTCTCGGGGCCACCAGCATCTTAGCCAGGATTTTTTATGCAGTGTGGGGCCCCCGTGGTGAGACGGGGGAGCAGACAAAGCCCATGGTTCCAGAGCCTCCACATCGTGTCTGAGCTGTTCCCTGCGTAGTGCTGGCATGTGTAGAGTTTAAGGGTAGAAATCTTCCAAGGCATCTCGGAGTGCAGTTAGGCAGAGAAGGTGCCTGAGGTCGAGCCCAGAGCTGCTTGGGCAGGGAACAGGAAGGCGAGGACATTTCCAGGATTATGCAGAGACCCACTGAGGGATGGCAGGGCCTGAATGGGAAGCAACGAATGGCTAGATCAGAGGTAAAGTGCCCATTATGGAAGACCCAGGCGCCATCGTTCTTTCTCTCCCTGGGCCTGTCCGAGCCATGCAGCCCCTGCCTGAAGCCAGCTGTGCACACGTGGGGCCGGCTGATGAAACAGCTATAATGGCACCGGGAGCTGGATGCCACACAGGAAGGGTGGCCAGGTCACGGTAACCTGCACTGCGTTTTGCAGGATTCTCTGTGCGTTCGTTGTAAACGAGAACAGAAAAACAGAGAACAGAAACGCATCCAGAATCTCTCCCCTTTGCCCCCCGCACGCACTTCTGTGTTTTGGCATTTCTGGCCCTGGCCACTGCACCCCAGGTCTCTACCCTGGGGTGTCCTCTTATTCTCGCCTTCCGAGGTGGCGTGGAGCTGTGAGCCTGAAAGAGCCAAGCCTCAGAGAGGACCCCAAGTAGCCTTTCCTTTTTTTTTTTTAAAGGATATTTATTTTTCAACGTTTTTTATTTATTTTTGGGACAGAGAGAGACAGAGCATGAACGGGGGAGGGGCAGAGAGAGAGGGAGACACAGAATCGGAAACAGGCTCCAGGCTCCGAGCCATCGGCCCAGAGCCTGACGCGGGGCTCGAACTCACGGACCTCACGGACCGCGAGATCGTGACCTGGCTGAAGTCGGAGGCTCAACCGACTGCGCCACCCAGGCGCCCCAGCCTTTCCTTTTTTTATGCACATCAAAGTTAGGCCCACAGAGGGGATGGGACTTGCTCCAGGTCACTTAGCAAGTTGGGGGCAAAGCAGGAGGTCAGGCCCCTGCTGTGCTGTGAGGAAGGGCGGGGAGGTTTTCTCAGCATCGCGTAGAAGGATCCGGAAAGCAGCTGCAGGCCCCGGTGGCTCTGAGAAAAGGCTGCTGTGGGGCTCATCAGAGCATTCTTAAGTGTAATTGACTTTTAGGCATTAAATTTTTACCAGAATGAGCTCACAAGGTCTGTAGGGAGAAGGAAAGTGCCTGGCATTTCCTGCCTCTTGGGGCTGCGTCTGGGGTGCAGAAAGCTCATCCTCGGGGCTGCAGTGTGGAGTCCTCTCCTGGGAGAGAGAAGAGGGGTGAGGCCCTGGGAGAGAAAGCAGATCAGGATGCAGGGTTCAGTGGCCGCCTGATTCTCATTAAATCTAGGGGAAGAAGGGGGGGGATGGGAGCCAAGAGCACCTACCCAACGGCCCTCAGGCAGTCAAGCCTGTTGGATGAGTGCCCACTGCAGGGGAGGGGAGAAGAGACATGTAACGCAGTCCCTGCTCATAGGGAGCGTCCCTCCCTCCCCTGACCATGCTCGCTCACCATTCCGTCCCTGAACCTGTCCCACCATCAGTCATGGACCTTGGGTTGGATCACTACCAATCTCAGGGCATCGGTTTTCTTTTCTACACACGGCAATGAGGAGTTGGTCAAGATGATGTCTTGAAGTTTTTTGAGCTTTGTCATTCCTCAATGAGGGAGTTACCCCAGGTCTTATCCCAAGAGCTCCTCCCCTCCCCCCCCCCCCCAACCCCAGGCAGGGTATCACCTTTGATGTGCAGGTGGCAAGGCTTAGCAGCCCTCCCCGGAACAGTAGCAGCCTGTCCCTGCGGACTTGAGTGCTGAAATAAAGATCCAGAGGCTTACGGAGACTTCCACTTAGATCCAAAAAACTCAAGAGCTGGCCCTTTTTTTTTTAGGCTTATTGACATATAATTGACATACCATGAACTGCACATTTTTAAAGTGTACAATTGGATAAATTTTGATATTTATTATTCACTTATAAAACCATCACCAGTATCAAGATAGTCAACATATCCATCATTCCCCAAAGTTTCCTCATTCACCTTTGTCCTCCCTCTTACCAACCCTTCCTTCCCCCAGCCCCTGATCCCCGCTGATTGACTTTCTGTCACTGCCGTTCAGTTTATGTTTCCCGGAGTTTTATAGAAATGGAAACATGCAGCCCGTATTCATTTTTATCCAGTTTATTTCACCTAGAATAATTCTTTTGAGCATCATTCATGTTATGACTTGTACAAATAGTTTGCTCCATTGTACCAAGTAGTACAGCATTGGATGGATATACCACAGCTCATTTATCCATTCGCCTGTTAATGGACACTTGACTTGTTTGCGGTTTGAAATGAAAGGGCGCTAAACACCAACATAAAAACACATGAAAGTATAAAATTCACTGCTATAAGGAAAGGGGTGCCTGGGTGGCTCGGTTAAGCATCTGACTCGTGATCTCAGCTCAGGTCTCGATCTCAGGGTAGTGAGTGTAAGCCCCGGGTTGCATGGAGCCTACTTAAAAAACAAAAACAAAACAAAAGAAAAACTCACTGGTGAAGGTAAATACATAGTCAACCTCAAAACACTCTAACACTATCATGGTGGTGTATAAATCACTTTTATCTCTAGTATAAAAGTTAAAAGTCAGTAGTATTAAAAATAACTGTAGCTACAATACATGTTAATGGATACACAATATAAAGAGATACAAGGCGTGATGTCCATATCATTAAATGTGGAGACAGGAGAAGTAAAGGTATAGGGTTTTGTATGTGATTGAATGTAAGTTTTTATTAGTTTTAAAGGGATTGTTATAGCCATAAGAGGTTTTATGTAAGCCTCGTGGTAATAACCACACAAACGCAAAATACTGCCAAGAGATACGCAAAAGACGAAGAGAAAGGAATTAAAGCCTTTCACACCACTGTGAAAAATAAATAACAAAGGAAGAAAATGACAGAGGAAGAAAGGAACTACAAACAGACAGAAACAATTAACAAAATGGTAATAGTAAGTCTTTACTTCTCAGTAATTACGTGCACATGGATTAAATTCTCCCATCCAAAGTCCTGAGACCTGACACCATAAACTCTTGGAGGCCAACATAGGGGAAAAGCTCTTTGCCATTGGTCTTGGCGATAATTTTTTGGATATGACACCAAAAGCACAGGCAACAAAGCCAAAATGAACAGGTGGGACTGCATCGAACTAAAAAGCTTCCGCACAGCAAAGGAAACCATCGACAAAAGAAAAGGCAACCTATGGAATGGAAGAAAATATTTGCAAAGCATGTATCAGATTAAGGATTAATATCCAAAGCATATAAAGAACTCAATAGCAAAAAACCAAATAACGCAATTTAAAAATGCACAAGGGATCTGAGTAGACGCTTTTCCGGAAAAGATATAGAAAATGGCCAACAGGTACTCAATATCACTAATTATCAGGGAAATGCAAGTCAAAACTAATGAGATATCACCTCACCCCTGTTAGAATGGCTATTATCAGGGGCACCTGGGGGGATCAGCCGCGAAGCAACCGACTTCGGCTCAGGTCATGATCTCACAGTTTGTGAGTTCGAGCCCCGCATCAGGTCGCTCGAGCCCCATTCCAGGCTCTGCACTCTCACGCCCTTTGTCTCTCGCTCTCTCTCTCTGCCCCTCACTCACTCACTCTTTCTCAAAAAAAAAAAAAATAATAATAATAATGGTTATTATCAAAAAGATAAGACGTTAACAAGTGTCGATAAAGGTGTGGAGTCAAAGGAACCCTTGTGTATTGTTGGTGGGAATGTAAATCGGTACAGCTATTGTGGAAAACACTATGCAAGTTCCTCAAAAAATAAAAAATAGAACTAACCATACAATGCAGCGGGCCCATTACTGGATATATATCTAAAGGAAATGAAATCACTTTCTCGAAGAAGTATCTGCACTCCAATTATCATTGCAGCATTATTCATAACCACCAAGATGTAAAAATGACCTAAGAGTCCATCAACAGATAAACAGATTTTAAAAATGTGAACGAAATATCATTTGGAATGCTAATGGAACATCACGTAGCCATGAAAAAAGAAGGAAATCCTGTCATTTGTGACAACATAGAAGAACCTGGAGGGCATTATGCTAACCGAAGTAAGCCAGACCCGGCAAGACAAATGCTGCATGATTTCACTTATCTATGGAATCTAGAAAACATCAAACTCATAGAACCCGAAAGTAGAAAGGGGGTCAGCAGGAGCTGCGGGTGGGGTGAAGAAAGGGAAACATATCCAGGTTAAAGGGTGTAAGCTTTCAGTTGTGAGATGAATTAAGTTCTGGGAATTGAACGTGCAGCAAGGTGACTATCGTTAATAACACTGTGTCATATACCAGACATTTGCTAAGAAACTAAGTGAGGCGTTGGACGTGGGAATTAGCTTGATTGCGGTAATCATTCCACAATGTATCCGTGTCTCAAACCATCATGCTGTGTACCTTAAATAGACACAATTTTTATACCTCAATAAAGCTGGGAAAAAAATAGAGTGCATCAGTGTGATTTGGATCCGGAAGCGATTTTAAAATTTGGATCCGGAAGTGATTTTAAAATACGAAAAGAGCTTAGAGGAGGTAAGGGCATTCGAACTTCCAACGGCTCAGCAGACACAGTGGTTTTCGGGGGACTGTGTGCTTGTCCCGGGTGGCTTGGGCCGGGGATGGAGATTAGGGTGGACTAAATCAGCACCCCCACGATACCTCCTGTACCATCGCGGTCACGTTAGCACGCTTGAAGCTGACATTAATAGCCGTACATATATTGTCCAAAAGGAGATAGACTAACCAGAGTTTGTCTGGAGAAGGAGGGGGAGAGCGGGAAAAGGATGGAAACTACATCAAAATGTTAGGGAACCGAGTACATTGACAGAACGGAGGATGTGACATGCACGGGGGCGGGGAGGGGGGCAGCATCTGTGTCCCGCCGCTGTAGGTGATGTTTCCACAATGCAAGAACTTGGAAAACATGCGTTATCTCCAGAGGAGAAGAGGGGGGTGGTGAAAGGTTCACGGACGTAACCGACTCTGTCCCCCCTCCTCGACTCCAGTCACACTACCCCTTTGTGTCTGGCCGGTGGAGGGCAGCGGTTGATAGCTTGCGCCCTGTGGCCCGACTGCTTGGGTTTGAATCCTGCCAGAGCCCCATGTTGGCTAGGTGGCCTTGAACACGCCTCTTATACCCTCTACATGCCTCAGTTTTCTCATTAGAACGGTGAGGATTAAAACCAGCCTCTGTCTAATAGAGCCGTTGTGCCGATGAAACGGGGTCGTCCCGGTAAAGTGGCACCGGGTCCAGAATAAGCGCTCAATAAATGTTAGCTCTTGTTTCCTTACCGCCTCTCTGATTACTCCTTGTGCAGCCACGGGGACAGGACTGCCCAGTGAATGACCCTGGCGCTTCTCTCTGTGTTGCCAGGCAACAAGCTCTCCGGGACCGGCGGCTCCCCCTCCTTGAGCAGGAGGAGCTCGCACAGGATTTCAACTTTCCCAAGGGCACCGAGCACGAGTGGCTGACATTCCAAGACGGCTCCCCAGAGCAGCCGGCTCCTGAGCCCGGACTGTGTATACGGCAAGGTCTCACGCTTGCTCCACAGACAGGGAGAAGAGCGGGCAGTGGGGTCCTTTCCTGGAACCCAACGACGCCGCGTCCTGGTTCCTGGCTTGCTTCTTGGTGGAAGGGGTGGGAAGGTGGGACCACGTTAACTCATCCTGTTGGCTGTGAATTTCTCCTGAAGCCCGCTCCACGCCCAAACGGCCTGGCATCGTGTTTCCCTTCCCCTGCCTCCCCACGCCCTTGGCCGAACTGTCTCTCCTCCTCGCCTTTACCCTCTGAAAGCATGTCCCCCGGGGCGAGGCCTCTGCCTCCTTCTAGATCTGGGTATGGTCCTCTCCTCCATGAGCTCATCTGCTCCTGGGGCTTCAAACGCCATCCCTGCTCATGCCTTATCCTCGCGGTCTTGGCTGGACACTGTCACTTGGACGGCATCTTAAACCTTCAAAATGTTCCCAACTGTTAAAAATGTTCTGAACTGGTAAAAAAAAAAAAAAAAAAAAAAAAATTAAAAAAATAAAAAAATTTCCTCTGCCAGGGGTGCCTGGGTGGCTCCACGGTTGGACGTCCGACTTCGGCTGGGGTCGTGATCTCACGGTCTGTGGGTTCAAGCCCCGCGTCGGGCTCTGTGCTGACAACTCGAAGCCCGGAGCCCGCTTTGGATTCTGTGTCTCCCCCTCTCTCTGCCCCTCCCCCGCTCATGCTCTGTCTCTCTCTCTCTGTCAAAAATAAATGAACATTAAAAAAAATTTTATATGAAAAATTTCCTCCGCCGTAGCCGTGAAATCAAACGACTTCTTGCCCTCCTATAGTCATGAACTTGGCAACTTGCACTGCTGTCTACCCTGTCACCTTGACCCTCAAATCCTAAGGTTCCCCCTGGATCCCTCCACCACGGCCGGTCAGTGGGCACAAGCATCCTAGGGTCACACTGCATTGCCCCTGCCTCCCTCCTCAGCGCCTCTTCCCCTCCAAGGCCAGTATTCTGCTCTCCTTCCACTGTATTCCACCCTGCATCCTCTGATTAGTTTTTCTCCCCGTTTCAAACACCTTCAGTGCCTCCCTATTACCTAAATATGTTATAACTCCTCGCCCTGGCATTTAAGGCTCTTCAGAGAACAGCCCATTTCCAAGATCCTGTTGGGGCTGCTCCACCAAGGTGCTCTTACGTCCCAATGGGTCAGTTGGATGGCTGGTACTTCCTTATACCTTCTACACCTTTCTCCTTCCCCTCCACGGCGCCACCTCTGCCGTCTCCACTTCAACACCCTCCCGAGCCAGCTTCCCTTGCCACAATCCTGCACATCTATCAGTGTCACGTCGGGTACCCCATTTTCTCTTGTGAAGCCTTCCCGGGAGCTTGCCTACTACACACTCTCGAGAACAGAGGGATGTCCCTGGTTTACTGCACCTGTTACGTTGCATTGTATTATTATCCCATGAGTCCTTGTCTGACTCCCTGCCCCACCAGCGTATGTGCTCGTGACGTTAAGGGCTATTGGCTGTGAGCAGTTTACCCAGGGTGGTCCTGCACTGGCCCTCAGGGACGTGGCTGTCGATTGAATTCAGCAGGGGCTGATTTGCCTGGAAATACAACTCAGAAGACAAGACGCCTGGCTTCTTGTGCCTGGAGGGCTGTTTGCCCTGGACATGCAGCTTAGCCCCGGGAGGACAGAGTATCGTCTCTGTGTCCTGGGGGTATCCCGGAGCCCCGCACGGTGCGAGCTTTCTCAGAGGAGAGAGACTTCTAGCACCCGCCCAGGATTTGGATAATTCTCCCGCCTTGGCTGTCCTCCCTTAGCCCTTTGGGTCTCCCAGTGCCAGGCTCACACACAGATGCCGGGCAGCGCTCGGAAAAGAGCACGTCGGGCATTTGCTGCCATCTAGTGAAGGAAGCGTGGCTCAGTCTGTGGCTAAAGCGAAGCAGAGCCTGTGCCCTCCCCGCGACAAGGAGCAGCAGGTCAGAGGCTCAGACCTGAGACCCGGGGCCGCTGGCAGGCACCAGCCCCTCCAGCCTGCCTGCAGCCCCGGCTTGCACAGGGTTTTCCTCTACGCCTCCACTGTCACGAGGTAGGTTCTCCGCCCCCAGGGTAGCCTCTTGCCAAGCCTGTCTTGGTCTCAGGACACCTCCAGTTTTTAGGGAGGTCCTGGGCCTTTTGAGAGGCCTGGTTGGTTCTCTGGACTGCATTTCACGCATTCAGCCAGAACTGAATGTAGGGCTCATCAGCTCACCCACTACGGCTCCCCCACCCAGGGGTCCATGTGTGGCTAAGAAGGTGCTCTCCCTGCCCAAGGTGGCCACTGCAGATATTTTAAGTGAGGCTTTCTTTTTTTTCCCCTAATGTTTACTTTTGAGAGAGAGAGAGTGCAAGCTGGGGAGGGGCACAGAGAGGTGGAGACACAGAATCCAAAGCAGGTTCCAGACTCTGAGCTGTCAGCAGAGAGCCTGATGCGGGGCTCGAACTCACAAACCATGAGATCATGACCTGAGCCGAAGTCGGACGCCCAACCGACTAAACCCCCCAGGCGCCCCATTAAGGGAGGCTTTCTTACTGGTTCCAGCCAGTGGTGTGCTGGGGCCAGCTCGTGAGAACTGCTCGGGCATCTCTTTCCCGCTCCACATTCAGTAATATCATGTCGGTAGCCTGAAATCAGGCCTGATGGGAGAGTTCACCACAGAAATCAGTACATGTTACAAATCGTGGCCCTTTTTTTTTTTCCCTGAAGAGCCAGTTGCTATACATTTATCAGCAGATGACTGGCTTCCATCGAAATTCGAAGCAAAGCACCACTTTTAAATGACTCCTTAGACAACCGCCAAACAAGATGTTTTTTCAGTGTGCCATCTGAATGAAAGGCCAACTAAAAGTCTCATTTGTTTATTTATTTTTTCGAAATGTATATAACGGAGATTGCAGCTGGTGAAAGATAGGGTGGGAACTGAGAAGTCGAGATCATGCCTTAGGTTCAAAACAAAACCAAAATACTAATGGCTGGTAAAAAAGTATCTGCAATAGGTTATTTATTTATTGGCAGGTTTTGAATTTTTACTCAGCATGCAAAGGAGTTATATGGGATAAGCCACATACTTGCATTGGGGAAAACACGGAACAAAGGTATTGAACAATGTGCTTAGAAACAATATGGAAAAACACCATCTACAGTTTTAATGTGGTTTTTGTTTTGTTTATTCTTTTTTTTCTCCATGATTTGAACTGTGTTTCAATCCTAACATTGGTGTGTCCTCTACAGCCCTTCTAGTGTCTTCCTGGCTAAGATACTGCCAGTGGTTCATAGTCAGGCAGCCTTATCGTCTATCTCTGTAAGAACCGTTTGAAATAAACATTGACGTATCACTTCTTTTAGGCAGAAAAAGAAATGGGATGGCTATTTTGGGGAGTCAGTTGCTTGTTCACACACCGAGCTGTGGACCCCTGGAGCTGAGAGGCCGGAGGCAAGGTGGTGAGGCTGTGAGGTAAGGGTGGAGGTAGGGGCTCAGTCGTAGTGGACCTTGCCCTCGGCCACCCCGGAGCTGGAGAGGTCTCCATTGCAGAGTGTCTGGAGTGGTGAACGAGGCCCGTCTTCTAAGGCACACATGGACATCTTCAGCTTGTATTTTCGAAAGGCCTTTTGAATAACAGCAGCACATCTTTCCTCTTCCTTCCTCTTGGTGGTGGTGACTATGGGTTCATACAACTTCTTGGAAGGGTTGGCCTCCATGAACTTCTCCTCCATCATTGCTTTCATGCTGTCCAGGCCGCTGGAGTCACCAAGTACCCTGGTGGTGAACGCGAAGAGAATATCCAGGCAGTGGAGGCGATCTCCACTCACCATGGGCAAGTCCATCATTAGGAACTGAAATCTGTTTGGCTTTGCCACCCGTAAAGGCTCAGGAAGGGCATCGGCAAAGTCAGAAAGGGCAGGATACTTGATAAACTGTGTTGCTTCTGGGTCAAACTTTTCCCAGACTTCATAGAATATTTCAAAGTCATCTTCACCCAAAGGGTCCTCGCTTTCTTCAGTGGCAGTATTGAAGTTCTCTAAGATCACAGCAATGTACATGTTGACAACAATGAGGAAGGAAATGATGATGTAACTAACAAAGTAGGCTATGGCTATGGCAGGGAGGTGACGGCTGTCTAAGTTGGGGTTGCATGAATCGTTTGATTGCAGCATGGGCCTGAGGAGGGCATCCCAGCCTGCCGAGGTGGTGATCTGGAAGAGACAGAGTATGCTGCCAACAAAAGTCTTGAAGTTGAATATGTCATCAATTCCAAACCCTTCCTTCACTTTGCAAAAGCAGTTCATACCAAAAATGGCATAGATAAACATAACCAGAAAAAGCAGAAGACCGATGTTGAATAGAGAGGGAAGGGACATCATCAGAGCAAAAAGGAGGGTTCTAATTCCTCGTGCTGCCCGAACAAGTCTCAGGATCCGACCAATCCGAGCCAAGCGCACAACTCTGAAGAGCGTTGGAGGGAAGGGAATGTGCTGCTGGTTCTCCAAGGCAGAAACCATGGCACCTTAGGAGAAGGAGATAGGTCGATTAATTTCCAGCAGGCACACTGCTTTCAGATCCAGCTTGTCGCTCCTGCCTTGGAATCTTAGCGTGACCGACTTTTCTCGGTACTTTGCAATTTACGCACCGCACACTTACCAATATCAGGGCAATATCTACCTGTGCCTTAACTTGGAAGATAGTTTCCAAGCACCGTACAACTTTAACATGGGACTTTGGATGGAATAGGAGATGATCTAAAATATTGAAGGCACCCAAGGAATGGAAAGAGAATGCAGTTTATAAAAGGCTATTTTGTGAGTTATCTCATACACTCGAAGTACATTTTCTGTGCCGGGTATTGAAAGTCATTCACGGGATAAATAGTTTCCCATATTTGTTGGAAATGGAAGTGGAAAACAGATGGAAAACAGATAAACTAAGGATGGAGTCCTTCAGATTAGAGCGCAGGGAGAAATGTCTGTTACCGAAGGTTGGCTTGAACCTGAGCTGTCATCAGAAACTGTGGAAACCCTAACCCCAAAACTCCTTAAAAAGGCCAGTTCCTATTTGTGTAGGGGAATGTGAGCACAGCCTGCTACAGGTGATGACAGGGCTGGAGGGAGAAGGTGTTGGGAGGCTCAAATCTGGGCGGAAGCTGCCATGGGCGTCTCATATTTGTCAATATGCTCATCCCAAGGAAGGACTCCTGGGGTCTGCTCAAAAAGCTTGAGGGACTGGAGATACTTTCCGTATTGCTGTAGACACCCCCCAAAAGAGCATCTCGAGCAGAGGTTTCCGCAAACAGCTGAATATTTGCCCTAAAATGTCATCCTGTTCTCTCATCGCCTGCTCTGCAAGGAAATGATACAGGATTTGAAACAGCTCACATTTTGGCCTAAATATTATAGAGCGGCTGGGACCTGCTTACCCTGTGTAGATATGGCCTTGGTCTTGCTCTGGGGGGTCCTCTGAGGTCATTAGGGGTGGTGGGCAGCCCGAATTGTCTGCTATCGCCTAATGACTAAAGAGAAGTGGTGGATAATCTACTTCACCAACTGCCCTGTTGTGTCAATGAAGTTAAATTCACATGTTAATTTTGCAGCCAACGCTGGTAGATGTGGAATTTATTAAGTTCCAATTTAGCAACAACTGGAGGAGGTCCACCCTTTAAGGCCACCTCCTCCACGAATATTTCTCTGACTAATCGAGCCAACAGTAATCCGTCCTTTATCTGAGCTCAATTCCGTGTACCATGAGATTTGGTGTGCAGCTCATTTCTCGGTTTCTGACTCTTTAAGGTGAGTAAGTCTCAATACGTCACCTGCCTCGTTAACTCCTAGAGAGATTCACTTTGACTCGCACTCATTTTGTATTTATCTAAAAGCTTAGGAAAGAGCTTGAGAAAGCGTAGAAGCTTAGTGTTGGGTGGCATATCTATCTACTGGCAAAGGCAGATAAAATGCTGCCCACATCGGCGAGTGGGATTTGGCTCAGCGCATGCATTTTCTCATCCACTGGAGCAAAATGCGATACAGTGCTCTGCTGGGGTCTGTTCAAATTGCCTAGCGGTTGTTCCAAGGACAGAAGTAAGAGATATTCCCACAAACTACACAATGGCTGGCACTGCCTGGAAGGAGCTCAGTAAGGGGTGGGATAAATGAGCTGCTCTCTACATATTGGAGGACGGGCTCTTCAAGTTCTCCGAGGGCTGTGCCAGACCCATCCTTACCACAGTTTTCTGGGTTTGCTGTTGCTGTCAGTTTCACCGGGACTTGGGATTGGAATTGATTGACGAAGATAAGCGATCCATTTCACCGTAGGCGTGTGGAAGGATCTATTGCTAAACTTTATCTACATAAGTTTCATGGCTTAGAAGCCAGAACAGACTATCATCGGTACCGTTTTCTCGTTCTTGGAAACATCGGCATTGCTGCCGTAGTGATAGGAACCAAAATATTTTGATCTCGCATATCTGTTTAACGCATCCTTTCTGAAGGAGCACAAAAGCTCCCACTTGTGAAATCAGTTTTCATTATCTTCATTGCTTTTTGAACTACGAGAATGGCCTCTGGGTGGTTGCACACAATTATACAAAGTCAAATTATCGGTTTAGTTAAAAGCAAACTGCAAAAACCCAGAGTGTTAACTCTCACGGTTTAGCCATGAAGAATTTAATTTCAAAGTTGATGTGTGTGTGTATGTATGTGTGTTATAAAAGGTATACAGCAACAGCTCTTTTTTTTTCTGTATTCTTCTTCCATAAATCTTATAGGTAATCCTGCTTATGTTAAGAAAAATATACTGATTATAGAGTAAGGCTGGTTGGTGAATGGGGTCCAAGCAGTAGAGACAAGCATCGTTCATGCTGTGGTTTAGGTTAACGTGGGATTCAGAATAAAGAGAAAGCTCTGCTTATCTTTAGGACACACTCTTGGAAGCCCAATTTGGAAGCCATGGAGGCCCTGTATAGGAGGTGAGAGAGGGCCTAGGAATGTCCCAGGGGTACAGTAATTGTGATCTGATATCCACATGGATTTTGAACTAAGGAAAACCGTGGGAACTAAGTGCCAAATCCTTCAAACTAAAAGATGCTGACGAGAGCTTATAGTTGCACAGGAAAGGTAGAGCTTTGGCTCAACTATGTGACTGTACCAGGTACCCCCACAAACACTTTAAGGTCATCTTAACTTTGTCTCTCTCCACTGAATAAATGGATCCGCACATTTATTGGACTCTCTATTTCACTCATGTAAACAGTCAAGAGAATGAAAATTGCTCCGTATCTCCTAGCAACTTCCCAGGAGAGAATGGCATCAGTACACCTATTTTTTCAGAATCCACGTTAAGCCTAATTTGTTGCGTTGCGGATAGTCTGGACACGCTACCAAATGATAGGATTTACTTCTAGCTCTCAGATGAAGGCCCCTCTGGCTTCTGATTTTACTTACTAACAATAGAGAGAACCACGATCACACAGTCGAATAAGTTCCAGCCATTGGTAAAGTAGTATTGCCTCAAAGCAAAGATTTTGATGAGACACTCAATTGTAAAGATGACCACAAAGGCCAGGTTGAGATCCTCAAGGATGGCTTTTGTGTCTTCGGGATGGTTATTTGATTCAGCCATCATGATAACCATGTTGAGGAAAATGAGGATGATGATGATGACGTCAAAGACCTGGTTTGTGACCAGGTCGAACGCGAGACCCTGGCATTTATTCTGAGAGGGGGAAAAAAAAATAAATCTTAGATCATTTTGCATTGTAAGAACGAAGTCACGTACATAAGGAAGACACACACGACAGAATTTGTCCTCCCTTACAATTAAAGCAGTTTCTTGAAAAATGAACACCCTTTTTAAACAAGAAATTCTTGCATATACATGTTCATTTAAATTTAATTACATGACTGCTTTTAAGCTGTAGGCTTACAGCTTTAATTCCATTTTAAAACACAAAAAATTAAAAATTCTTAGTAACAGCATAACTTTGATATGATGGATGATGTTTTGCTGAAATAGAACAGCTCATGTTGGATTTAATGACAAAAAGATGACCTTTGGTCTCTATACCTCATCTGTTTCTTTACTCTGACTTCAATAACACCTGCTCACATAAGTATGCTGGACAAAATGGAATTCACATCCCCAAGGCTCCGTTCATTAATTCAGAATAGTCAGACCTTGTACTTAACCCAAACCCTGTATGCGAGCAGTTCTTGAATGCCAATTTTCCACATGTGGCTCACTTGAAAATAAGGCTACGTAAATGGTATTGTGAGGCAATGATTACTAAAAACAGAAATGGAAAAATGATTTCATTTTATTACTGATGGTGAACTTGCACAGTTGGCTGGTACACAGATGGCCATCCGATGCACAGTTGCTCTGGTACAGGTTCTATCTAGCTCAAGTTTGCACACCTAACCCACCACACGCAGTGATATGACTCAACTATTCCACTATATTTTCCGTAATCTAACGGCTGTGAAGCACTACTTTGCTCTTAGTGGAAAGCTATTCTTAAACACAAACTCAGACACTAATTATGCTTGACTATAAATTGATTGTTTTATAATATATGTATATGTTAAGGTATTTTATGTTATCATCCAATCAAAATATACACACGCCAGTCTACTTGGAAAACTCCTAAACCCCTAAGAATCATCGTTAGAACCCTAGCATCCGTTACGGTAATCAGGCAAAAGATGATGGTGGCTTGTGGTGGTAATAGTGGAGAGAGATATAAGCATTTAGGTCGAAGAGCTAAGAGGGAAGTAAATGCAGAAGGAGTGTTTTCATGGCGGTGGCTGCGGGAAAATGATAAGCTGAGGCTATCATCTCAGGCTGGTGGAACCGGTCGGCCAGCCACAGAGCAGACAATGTGGAATTTCGGAGGGAGATGATAAGATCTGTCCTGAGAACACTGAGTTTGAGGCACCAGTGAGGCATCCGAGGGCCCTGGGCAGGTAACGGTATGGGTACGGAGCTCAGGTGCAGAGCTGGAACGCAGATGTGGAGTTCAAGGGCACCAGTGCCGACATGACTTAAAACCATGAGAGTGAACGGTATCAGTCAGGAAGGGCGAGAGCAATGAGAAGAGGGGTTAGGGACAGCACTGGAGGGATACTACACGTAAGTTGGTGTCTTCCAAATTTTGTCCCCGAATCATTAAAGGAGTCTGGAGGAGAAACTTGAAAGTCAATTGCATTTGCTATGGGAGAATGCATCTGGGAAGTCAGAAAGGAACTGGAGAAAAGGTACTTTAAAGGGCGCTGTCCGGGGAAGCCCAGTGAGTGGCAAGAATTAAGAGTGAGGGAGGGTAAGCCTAGGCCTAAGAGTTCAACTCTGACAAACAGAGGAGATCAAGAATACAAGGTAGCTAAGTTGGCAGATATAAAAAAGCATTTGCATGTACAAAAAAGCATTAGAATGTACAGTGAATCCTGCACCTCGGTATCATTTTTAAACCGGTAATGGAGCCCCCCTCTCCCCCCCCCCCCCCCCGCCACTGTGTGGATGGTTCAGGAAGAATCAGAAATGACTCCAGATCCCTTCCTCTACTGTTAAAAAGAAAATGCATCACTGCTCAGGTAAAAACAGTTAGAGTTTCCCCCCATGCAATTGTTATTCATCTGTTCCAAAGATAATATTTAGATTTTAGAGATTAAAAAAAGTCAGTAGGAGGGGCGCCTGGGTGGCTCAGTCGGTTGAGGGCCAGACTTCAGCACGGGTCATGATTTCACAGTTTGTGGGTTCGAGCCCCACGTCGGGCTCTGTGCTGACAGCTCGGAGCCTGGAGCCTGCTTCGGATTCTGTGTCTCCCCCGCTCTCTGCCCCTCCCCCACTTGTGCTCTGTCTCTCTCGCTCTCAAAAATAAATAAGCATTAAAAAAAAATTTTTTTAATGTCAGTAGGGAGGTCAAGTTGCAAGGTAAGTGCTAACAGCTGATGTAAAGTCTTAAATTCAGGGACATCGGGGAGTATGTATTTACCTCTTGCAAGACTGCTGTCTGGAACATAGAAGTTAACGTAAACGTGATGCGTTAACTGGGGAAATGATACTCGGTTGTTGGAATCGCTCGGTGTGAAGCTATGACTGGTAAGCTGCAGCTACACAGGGGGTTACGGGGTGACACCTACCCGCAGACAATCCATGGGACACAAACGCCATAAGACATGGTTCAAGCACGGAGGTGGCAGCTTCCCTGGGGTAAAGTAGCTCGTGCCCACCGGAAGCTCAGCGCTTGCAGCCTAGCATGCCCAGGGCAGCAGAAAGGCCTAGAAGCTGCATCTGTGCCCTTGCAACATCTGTCTGGCTGTGTGCTGCCTTGCTTGCTTCATACCCTTTATGAGGTCGACGGGTAAATACGTGGGAACATATTGTGTCTCTTGAGTCTTCCAGTTAATTTCAAACCTAGGACCAACCAGTCCCGAATCAGCGGTTGCACAACACCCACGGGCGAATAAAAATTCTCTCTGTCTTTTTTGTTGGCTCGAGGTCAAATGACAACCTCCTCAAATATAGTTACATCATTAACCTCCCGGTGAAAAATTCTTCCTGGTATAAATTCTAAACCCTTTGCCCGAACACTCACAGGTATTTTTAGCGCAACGCAAATATTTAATCCTAGTGGGGTGGACTCTGTGTGGACCCTCGAACATAACCTCTCACTCAGCCAATGGTTACGGACAATACATGCTGTGCCACGCTCTATTCTGCGTCACGGGAATAGCAGTAAACGAAACATACCTTTGATAATTTGGGGTCTCGTGTTCGAGTGAAAGTCTCTATGTCGTCTACATGCTGCAGATATCAAGCCCCTCTTCCATATTGCCTTCCTGAACTTTTCAGCCCCCTCCCTACCTTGAAACTCACTTGTCAGAGCTGCTAACTATGGCTAGCCATCCCTTTTTAATCTGGTGTGCCCCAATTCCAGAGCCTCAATCAAGCTGCAAGCCTGAGACAGCCCCAGACTACCTGAGAAAGCACGATTCACAGAGAGCAGGGGTCAGATCTGGCCCGCAGTTGGTTTTTGTGTCGCCTGGGAGCTCAGAATGGGTGTCACATTTTTTTTAATGTTTGGGGGAAAACTCACGAGAAAAATAAAATGTCAGCATGTGAAAATTAAAGAAATCCAAGTTTCAGTGTCTATAAATCAAGTTGCCCTAGAACACAGCCATGCTTTATGACCATTAGTTCAATACTGTCTACGGCTGCCTTTGTGCTAATGCCAGAGTGGAGACCACGCGGCCCGCAAAGGCTGAAATATTTACTATCTGACCCTTTGCGGAAAAAGGTGTGTCAACTCCCGACACAGAAACTTCGTGGTAAATGCTGGTGAGGCGGAAGCCGGTAGGCATGGCCTAGACTTCACACCAGAAAAGACCGGTCAAGGATAGTATAAATACATTTTAAACTGGTCAAGATTTAGTCAAAACTACAGGGAGAAATCACCTCACACTTGTCACGGTGGGCGAATTAACAACGTAAGAAACAACAGGTGTTGGTAAGGACGTGGACAAAAAGGAACCCTCTTGCCCTGTTGGTGTGAATGCAAACCGGGGCAGCCATTGTGGAAAACACTATGGAGTTCCTCAAACACTTAAAAGCAGAACTACCTTAAGGTCCCACAATCGCACTCCTAGATATTTGCCCAAAGAACATAAAAATACTAATTTGGGGGGATACATCCACCCTGATATTTATAACAGCCTATCTACAATAGCCAAATTATGGGAACAGTCCCAAGTGCCCATCAACTAATGAAGGGGCAAAGATGGATATACACAATGGAATATCAGCCATAAAAAGAATGAAATTTTGCTACTTGCAACAACATGGAGGGAGCTAGGGCCAAGTGAAATAAGTCAGTCAGAGAAAGACAAACACCATAGGATCACACTTGCGTGGGGAATTTAAGAAACAAAACCAACGAGCAAAGAGAGGAAAAAGAAAGAGAGAGAGAGAGACAAACCAAGAAACAGACTCTTAACTGCAGAGAACACACTGAGGATTACCAGGGGGAGCTGTGTAGGGGGAGGGGGGAAATATAAGTGATGAAGATTGAGGAGTGCACTTGTCGCGGGGCGCCTGGGTGGCTCAGTCAGTTAAGCGTCCACCTCTTGATTTCGGCTCAGATCACCGTCTCACGGTTCGTGAGTTTGAGCCCCGCGTTGGGTTCTGCAATGATAGTGTGGAGCCTGCTTGGGATTCTCTCTCTCCCCCTCTCTCTCTCTGCCCCTCCCCCACTTGTGTTCTCTCTCTCTCTCTCTCTCTCTCTCTCTCTCTCTAAGAAATAAACGTACAAAAAAAAAGGGGGGAGTGCACTTGTCGCGATCATCACCAAGTGATGTACGGAAGTGTTGAATCACTATACTCTACACCTGAAACTAATATAACACTGTGCGTTAACTACACTGGAATTTAAAATTAAAAAAGAAAAAAAGATTTAAACTGTTAAGTTCACATCATTGCAATGAGCATATACTAAACACCTATTGTGCACTTACCAAAAAGCAAATGAAAGGTTTTTTGCCCAAGTTCTTATTATTGAATTTGAATGTCTCATTTCCTTAAAGACACTAGTGTATCTGGGTTTTTATGGAGTTCTTAGATAATGTGCGTAAACTTAGAAAATAAAGGAGAATGGCACAGTAGACATCTGAGCTCAAGACTACTTAATAGAGCTATGTGTTTAGAACAAATCAATTGCTCTCACCAGAGGCCTCGGAATGGGCTTTTGAGGTTTTTTGGATCCTAATTTTTTCATTGCATTATAGTATTTCTTCTGTTCTTCTGTCATAAAAATATCTTCACCACCTAAGTATATGGAGAAGATGAGAGCTAATTATCATTAACAGTATTTTTTTTTTTTTTTGGAAACAAGTTCTAAATTTTCAGAAACAGTTTCAAAGTTCTACTACATTCCATCCTAAAATTCCAGTGGGAAGCAAAAGAGGCGGGACTCTAGGGGAAGGCTGAAAGGTAACAGGGTTTAAATTAAGGAACGAGGAAATAATGTTACTTTTATCAGCTATATTTTACTTTTTAGAATGTGAACAAAGATTACTTACTCTTTGCAAACAGCCATGGAATCTTTACAAGAACTGAATATATTTCAGGTTTCATAAATCAAACACAGGGCAACAAAAATCTAGTAACAAACATTTAAACAAAAACTCTCACGAAGTGGCAATTAAAATTCTCCCGAATAAGTGTATAAATGCATCCATTAATAGGATTTCATAAGATTTGTTCCGACCAATTCTCAGAAAACAATAACAACTAGAGAGCTTTAAATGTCACTATTGAGCAAGAAAGAATAGAAATATGAACAAGAATTTCTGCTTCTGGAAAATTTGGGAGGGAGTAAAATATCTAGAAATGCTGGGTAAATCAGAACAAATTCTTTTAAAACGTACAGCTAAACTGGCACAAAAGACAGGAAAATCTCCAGGGTCTGAAAATCAATAGTGATCAAAAAAGACAGAGAGTAGAAAACTAGCTTGAAGCCATTGTGGGCCAAGAGCATTTGCTAATCTCTGTAAAAACTAGAATCTTGGGCCTTAATAAGTGTAAGGGAGTCATGAGGGAAAAAAGGCAGTGGGCTTATGCCAAGATGCCTCCATGAATCTGGGACTCCCCAAGTGCTACCAATGAAAGGGTGAAGAAGAAATCAGAATCTGTCTGTTGGTGGAGGAAGAGAAGTAGGAAACTTAGTTCGGACTCTGGGTAAAAATCCAGTCTTCCCTGATAATTTGTGAATCCAGGCCTGCCTTGATGACAGTGTGGGATTTGAATTTTCACCACTACCAGTGTGGACCAAAAATATACAGCCTTATGGCAGTGTTTTCAGCAATGGTGCTGGGGAAACTGGTTATCCCCAATTTTCCCAGCACTAAGAATAAAGGTAAATCCTTACTTAACACCACACACACAAAAAAAAATAGCTCAAAAAAGATCAAAGACATAAAGGTAAGATCTAAAACAACAAAACTCTTAGAAGAAAACATAGGACAAAAACTTCACAACGTTAGATTTGGCAATGATTTCTTGCATGTGATGTGAAAAGCACAGAGAACAAAATTAAAAAGAGACAAATTGGACTTCATGAAAATTTTTAAATTTTGTACATTAAAAGACATTATCAGTGGAGCCAAAAGGCAACTCACAGAATGGGGGGAAATATATATATATATATATATATATATATATATATATATATATTTTTATATGTATATATCATATACATATTTTTCTATGATTTTATTTTATTTTATTTTATTTATTATTATTTTTTTTTAATGTTTATTTATGTTTGAGACAGAGAGAGACAGAGCATGAACGGGGAGGGGCAGAGAGAGAGGGAGACACAGAATCCGAAACAGGCTCCAGGCTCTGAGCTGTCAGCCCAGAGCCCGATGTGGGGCTCGAACTCACGGACCGTGAGATCATGACCTGAGCCGAAGTCGGACGCTCAACCGACTGAGCCACCCAGGCGCCCCTCTATGATTTTATTTTTAAGTAATATTTATACCCAACATGGGGCTCAAACTCAAACCCGAGACCAAGAGTCGCATGCTTCACTGAGTCAGCCAGCCAGGTGCCCCTTATATATCAGAAATCATGTATCTGATAAGGGATTAATCAGAATATATGGAAAACTCCTAAAACTTAAAAACAAAAAAACCAAACAGCCAATGTCAGAGAAATTACTATCCGTGTTCTCTTCTAGAATTTTATAGTTTTAAGTCTCACATTTAGGTTTTTGATCCATTTTGAGTTTATTTTGGGGTATGGTGTTAGAAAGTGGTTCAGTTTCATTCTTTTACGCGTAGCTGTCCTGTTTTCCCAACGCCACTTATTGAAGAGACTGTTTTTCACCCATTGTATATTCTTGCCTCCTTTGTCACAGATTAATTCACCAGATAAGCATGTGTTTATTTCTGGGCTCTCCATCCTGTTCCATTGGTCTGTGTGTCTATTTGTGCCCCAGTGCCATGCTGCTTTGATTACTACAGCTTTGTAGCATATTTTAAAATCTGAAATTGCAATACTTCCAGCTTTGTTCTTCTTTCTCAAGATTGCTTCGACTCTTCAGGGTCTTTTGTGGTTCCACACAAGGTTTCGTGTTATTTGTTCTTGTTCTGTGAAAAATGCTGTTGGTATTTTGATGGGGATTGCATTGAATCCATAGATTGCTTTGGGTAGTATGGACATTTTAACAATATTAATTCTTCCAGTCCATGAGCATGGAATATCTTTCCATTTGTATCATCTTCGATTTCTTTCATCAATGTTTATAGGTTTCAGAGTATAGGTCTTTCACCTCTGTGATTAAATTTATTCCTAGGCATTTTATTCTTTTAAGTGTAATTGTAAATGGAGTTGTTTCCTTAGTTTCTCTTTCTGTTACTTCATTATTAGTGTATTAAAATGCTACCAATTGGTGGGTATTAATTTTGTGTCCTGCACAATTACTGAACTTATCTATTACTTCTGGTAGTTTTTTGGTAGAGTCTTTAGGATTTTGTTTGTATCATTTCATGTCATCTACAAATAGTGGCAATTTAACTTCTTTAACAATATGGATGACTCATTCCTGTTCTCTTGTCTCACTGCCATGGCTGGAACTTCCAGTATTATGTTGAATAAAAGTGCCAAGAGTGAACATCTTTGTCTTCTTCCTGATCTTAGAGGAAAAGCTCTCAGTTTCCCCTCCACTGAGTATGATGTTAGCTGTGGGCTTTTCGTATATGGCCTTTAATATGTTGAGGTATTTCCTTCTAAATCCCCTTTGTTAAGAGTTTTTATCATGAATGAGTGTAATATTTTTGTCAATATTTTTCTAGATGTCTCCTGAGGCAAGGAGAAAAAAAAAGCAAAGATAAATTATCAGGAGTACATCAAAATAAAAACTTTTGCACGGTGAAGAAAACCATCAACAAAACAAAAAGGCAACCTACTAAATGGGAGAAGACCTTTGCAAATGATTTATCCAGTAAGGGTAAATATCCAAAATATATAAAGAGCTTATACAACTCAACAACCCAATTAAAAAATGGACAGGGGACCTGAATAGACACTTTTCCAAAGAGGACATACAGATGGCCAACAGACACATGAAAAAGGGCTCAACATCACTGTTGGGATCTTGATGCAAATCAAAATCACAGTGAGATATCACCTCACACCTGTCAGAATGACTAAAATAAAAAGGATAAGAAAGAACGAGTGTTGACAAGAATGTGGAGAAAAAGGAGCCCTCACGCACGTTGGTAGGAATGCAAAATGGTGCAGCCACTGTGGAAAACAGTACGGAGGTTCCCCAAAACATTAAAAATAGAAATAGCATATGATCCAATAATTCTACTCCTGGGTATTTACCAAGGGAAAATGAAAACGCTAACTTAAAAAGATGCACACACCTCTATGTTTATTGTAGCATTATTTATAATAGCCAAGACCTGGAAGAAACCTAAGCATCTACTGATAGACGAATGGATAAGGAAGATGTACTACAGGGGCAGGTGCCTGGGTGGCTCAGTCGGTTAAGCATCTGAATCTGGCTCAGGTCATGATCTCACGGTTCATGAATCCGAGCCCCACATCGGGCTCTCTGCTGTCAGTGCAGAACCCGCTTTGGATCCTCTGTCTCCCTCTCTCCCTCTCTGCCCATGCTGGGCGCTCTCTCTCTCTCTTCCTCTCTCCCTCAAAAATAAATAGACATTAAAAAAAAGGGAAGATGTGGCACACAGGTGTGCAATATTATGCGACCATTAAAAAAGGAGGAGTTTGTGCCATTTGTGACCACCTGGGTGGGTCTCGAGCGTATTATGCTAAGTAAAATAAGTCAAACTGAGAAAGACAAATACCACATGATTTCACGCCTACGCGGAATCTAAAAACCAAACGGATAAACAAACAGGAAGCAGAATCAGACCTAGAATACAGAGAACAAAGTGATGATTGCCAGAGGGAAGGGGGGGGTGGGCAAAATAGGGGAAGGGGAGTGGGAGATACAGGCTTCCCGTTATGGAGGGAATAAGTCCTGGGAACAAAAGGCACGGCATATGGAATAGAGGCAGTGATACTGTAATAATGTTGAAGAGTGACAGATGGCAGTCACACCATGGTGAGCACACCGTATAATGTTGAAGAGTGACAGATGGCAGTCACACCGTGGTGAGCACACCGTAATGTATAACCTTGGCAAATCACTATGTGCTACACCTGAAAGTAATGTGATATTATGTGTCCACTCTACTCTAAATAAATAAATAAATAAATAAATAAATAAATAAAGCGATCTAATTCAGAAACTGGCAAAGGACTCGACTAGCCATTTGTCTAAAGAAGCCATATAAATAGGCAACAGGCCTATGAAAAAAAAATGCTCACCACCGCGAGTCAGAGATATCTGCACGCCGATGTTCACAGCAGCTCTGGTCACGAAAGCTAAAATGTGGAAGCAACCCAGGTTGCCTCACCGTCCATCAAGAGCTGAGTGGCTGGGCAAAATGCGGCATATATACGCGGGGGAATATTCTTCAGCCTTAAAAAAGGAGATTCTGACATACGCTACAGCGCGGACGAACCTTGAGGACACGATGCTGAGGGAAATAAGTCCATCCCAAACGGACAAATGCCATATAATTCCACTTACACGAGGTACTCAGAGCAGCCAAATTCAGAGCAAAAGGAAGTAGAACGGTAGTTGCCAAGGGCTGGGGGAGGGGGAAGGAAAATGGGGAGGCAGGGTTGAACAGGTACAGAGTTTCGGTTTTACAAGATGAAAAGAGTTGTGGGGATGGGTAGGGGTGATGATTGCACAACATTATGAATGTACTTAATACCCCTGAACTGTACATGGAAAATGGTTAAGGTGGTAAATTTTATGTTATGTATATTGTACCACCGTAAAAAAATAAATAAATTTTTTTTTGTAAAAAACAAAAATGCAGCCCTAGAAGTTAACCAGATTGTCTCCGGATGCCTGGCAGATATGCGTCTTCAGTAATCATATGCATCATGACAGTATGTATTAGTGCTGTTATTCTGAGACTGTCCTGTGTGTGTGTTGGGGTATAAAGCAAAAATGAGTAATCATGGAAAATGTTAATTCTATCATTTCCTGTGCCCGTGAGAATCGGTTTTCTCAGCATGGGAAAGAAGAGATTTAATTCAAGTTATTATCAGAGAAGAGGTTACGTGAAAACCTTACAGTTCTCAACTTGAATGACCAGTATTCCTATTTCTACGTACATTTCCTTGAAGTTCTAAATGTGAATAGCTCTGGCCACTGAAAAATCCTAGAAGCAATGGCAATGAGCGTTCCAGGTTGTGATCTTGGGGTACCACCTCCCCACCCCACCCCCCACAAAAAAAAAAAAAAACAACAAACAGAACTCCTTAGAGAAATGGCTGATTCTTGATCTGGCACAGGAGTGATACCACTTAGCCCTGGAACATCTTGTCATTCCAGATGGCAAGGAAGCTGTCAAACGGGAGGACCTGATTTTAATCCTGATTTGAAAAGAAACAAACTTTAAGATCACTTGATCAAAGGATGAAAGATAAATATTTTAAGAAAATGAAAGACTCAAAGAAATCTGAATGTTGACTGGGTACTTGACAAGTTTAAAGATTTCATGTTAAACTTTTTAGGTGTGATCATGGACTGTGTTTATGTTTAAAAAGAGATATGTCTTGAAATATCGGTGGATGAAATGATGTGCTGTCATTTGCTCTGTTGAAAAACCTGGTGGCAGGATTGGATAAGGGGAGAGATGCCATAAAGATTTTTTTTTTTAATTTTTAAAAATGCTTTATTCACTTTTGAGTGAGAAAGAGAGACAGAGCATGAGCAGGGGGAGGGGCAGAGAGAGAGAGAAAAAAATAGAACCTGAAGCAGGTTCCAGGCTCTGAGCTGTCCGCACAGAGCCCGACGCAGGGCTCGAACTCACGAACAGTGAGATCATGACCTGAGCCGAAGTCGAACGCCTAACCAAATGAGCCACCCAAGCGCCCCCATAAAGAAGCTCTTAAATCAATAAACATGTTGGGTGATGGGTAGTGTAGGTTCATTTTAGTAGACTCTTGTGCATGTTGGAAATCTTCTATAATAAAAAGTAAAGATAAAACGAAATGCCATGGCCTGATCAAAACAGTGATTTCAAATGTAAGCTGAAATCTAAAATCACAAGGCCTTGACATCCAAATTGTAAGTATTGACTGCAGTCAAGCCGCATATAACAGAGGTGACTCCACACCACACACCTCCAAGTAATAGCAGCAGTAAACTTACAGAAGGACAATGAGTGACTTTCCCCGAAGTCACTAAAGGCTAATCAGGGGCACCTGGGAGGCTCAGTCAGTTAAACGTCTGACTTCGGCTCAGGTCATGATCTCACGCACGGTTCGTGGGTTCGAGCCCCGCGTCAGGCTCTGTGCCGACAGCTCGGAGCCTGGAGCCTGCTTCGGATTCTGGGTCTCCCTCTCTCTCTGCCCCTCCCTTGCTCTCTCTCTCTCTCTCACTCTCTCTCAAAAATAAACATTAAAAAAATATTTTTAATAAGTAACAAAGCTAATCAGTATCAGTCTACATTTTGGATAGATTACAAGAGTTGAAGAAAAGTTGAAAAGAACCATAAAAACAGTTAGAAAACCAAAGGTGAATATTTAGTTACCTGATTTTAGGATTTGGGGATTCAGTTCCTACATGTAAGAGAAGAAGCCAAAAAAGGACAAGATTGGGAGTTCAGCACCATAAAAATACTAAATGCCTACAAATCAAAAATGTCATTACAGAAATATAAGAAGCAAGTCACAAATTGGACTTAATATATAAAAACATAAGAAAAAATGACAATTTCCATTTGGAAAAGAGACAAAGGGAGAAATATAACCATCAATCTGAAAAAATATATAAGCTCACAAATGATTAAATAAATGAATATAAAACAATGAGATAACACCTTTACCCATCAAGCTGGAAACGAAAAATTATAAAAATACGAATGATGAGAACAGAGCAAACAGGCATTTTTATATCTTGCAATCCTGTTGCAAGGAGCGCCGAGCACAGCATTTCTGAAAGGTTATTTGACAATATATGTTTAATGCCTTAAATGCTAGAAACTTATCCTGAGAAAATAATCACAGGTACAGAGAGAATTTCAAGAATGTTCACGATTGTTTCAGAAGAGCAAGAAATTTAGAAATGACCTCAATGTCCAAAAAAGAAGGGAATGATTAAGATAAATTACTATCTATCTATAATATGAGATGCAATTCAGCCCTGAAAATTCTCACAATAGAGATGATTTCATCACATGGGCTCAGTACTAATGGGCAAGGGGGGTGCTACAAAATTAAAAATATTCTGTCATCTCAACCATGTACAAGGAATACATATTTAGTGAGAAAGTAACTGACGAGGCTTACTCTAAAACTGTTATCATCTAGTGACCACCTTAGTGGCGATTAAATTTTTTTAGTCTTCTTTTATTTTCCACATTCACTAAACATCCCCTATAGATTACAGAATCAGAAAAAAGGAATACACATCTGTTTATTACAATGCATGACGAAAAAAATCTCCCTAAAAAAACCCTGCCTCTTTCCCAACCAACTTGTTTCCAAGTAAGTTCACAAAATCTGCCGAGACTTGCGTGCTGGGAGCCAGGACACAAGTTTGCTGGAAAAGGAGAGTTCTTCTTTTTATCTTGGATTACAAGGTACACTTGAAAGGTTACTTAAATATGACTGTAGAGTCATAAATACTCATCCTAGTACGTGTTTTTCTGTTGGGGTTCAACAATGTCCTCTGTGTAGGTGGGTAGAGTGGAGAATAAAAGCAGCGATTTAATAGAAACCAGCTATCCTCAATCTCTTTTCAGCCATATCTCCAAGAATCTTCTCCAGGTGGCTTTGTTCCCATGCAGATGATGCTTTGCACCACAATCTAGATCAGCATTGTGTTCCTTCCAAGCCCTTTGGGGAAGACGTAAAACCACCAAATCAGAACAACCCCCATACTTATCTTTTTCTGCTGTTGGTTGAAGTTGTCGATAATAACACCGATGAAGAGATTCAGAGTAAAGAATGAGCCAAAGATGATAAAAGCCACGAAGAAAAGGTAGTTTTGTGGGTTCTCCTCAAACCCTGGCTGTAGTTCTTTCTGTTAGGGAGTTTTTTAAACAAGAAAAGAAAACAATTACCGGAGAAAAGTAGAAGCCATCTTAACTACCTTATCTAAAAGACCAGAGTGTTTCTCGGCAGGAGCTTTAGCTCCCCAGCCTCCGCCAACCAGCCATGGCTCGTGCAGGGAAACCCTCTTTAAGCTTCCCCTTGAGGGGCTTAAGTGGTACCATGCAATGGGGTGGGCATGTGAAAAGAGGCGTAGGCTTTTTCTCCTAAGCAATAGAGAATCATGAAAGGGTTGTAAGATTGGGGAATGGCATGACCACATGTGTCCTTTGAGAAGGTCTCTAGAATGTCTATATGGACACATAACTGGAAGGAGCCAGACTGGAGATAAGGCCACTGGAGAAGGTGACTACCAACTCTTGAACAGCTACATCCTTCATATAGAGCCCACTGTTGTATTTAGTCTGTGCTTGTGCCCTGTCACTCTCGAATTCCCAGTGCCTAGCACACTTTGTGACACGTAGATTCTCAATACACCTTGGATGGATGGATGGATGGATGGATGGATGGATGGATGGATGAGTGAATTAATAATCAAGCTCTAGAGCAGACGCAAAAATGGACCACAACTAAGTTCCCCCAACTCAAGGTGTGACCAAAAGCATCCAAAATCCCCTTTGTCCAAGTTCTTCACATTGTCATTGGCTTTATGCAGTTTGGGAACAGGTGACAGGAAGATTTCTCTTTTCTTTCTCCAGATGACATGCGAAGATATGTCTATGAGTGTTGATAGCTCTGTCACTTGTTGAATGTTTTTATGATGTTTGTTATTTAATACCCACCACACAGACTAATGTAATGAAGGTAATATTTGAAAATATTTTTGTCTTTTGCCTTGAAGAGTACCTGGCCTTGGTCCCAATTGGCTTGAGATGTCCATTTGTTTGAACTAAGGGTAGCCATTAGTACAAAAACTATATAATGGAAAGAATCACCACTCAGCATCTGACACTTAAAATAAGGTTATAATGCAGGCTAACCATCCTGCAAAGGGAGGTTCAACTAGGGAAAGTAAATGATAAAAGCTCACCTCTCTCGTACCCAGAAAAAGCAGTAGAGCGACAGAGAACATCAGAGTCATGAGATGTGTATCCTGATTCTCCCTCCACGGGTTTGGAGAGGGGACTTGGGATTCAGTAAATTGAAAGGAACACGAAGGGGGGAAAGAGGATAGTTTTGCTCAACTTCTGTATTTTTCCAAAAGGAAGCTGCTGCTGGGAAGGCCTGGGATACATTGCGCAGGCAGGATGACTGAAGAGGTTCGAGTGGCATACTTGGACAGACAGAGTCTCTCAGACTTTTCAGTTTTCATGAGGCTGGGACATGGAGTTGATAGCCATGGGCCCGCCCTGACCCATGGTAAGTGGGTAAGTGATGGGAGTAGCCTGCTGGGCCAGGGAGCCAAGTAGAGGACATGACAGAGAGTCAGTGTTTAAGGCCAGGAAGAGTTAAGGGGGGAGAAAGGTCCATGTTTTCACCGATATTTGAGACCCACAAGATTCTCTGTGACTACGCAGACAAGGGTATCGTCATGCTAGGTGCCAGCACATACCAGCTATAATGTCCCAGGACCAGCATCAGGATAGACATCCCTCCACCCACCGCCACCCACCTATCATTCGCTCAGGGAACATACGTGAGTCACACTTCCTGCAGACTTCTGCATCAGATTCCCTCCCCATCCCCCATCTCCACCTCAAGGCAAATGGATGCCTAAGGTAAACTAGGGTGAAGGTCATATACTCAAAAGACAAAAATTAAGCACATCAATACTTTAAAATCCTGCGTTTGTTATAATTTGCTACTGTACCACTTCTCATACCCCCAGTGCTGCCTCTACCAGCTCACATGTATTGAACATCTACTATGTGCCAGGCATCAATTCTGCAGACTCTCAAACAGAACAACATGTGTGTGACGACAGGAAAAAAATAACGCTGACTCCATTCTTGATTCAACCATTTGCTTACTCCATGGCTTTGGGCAGCATTCTTCCCTTCTACTCCTCAGTTTTCCCTACTGCGAAATAGAAATGGCCTAGATGGCTGAGTACCCTTCCAACTTTGGGAATCCATGATTTTACTTCTTACTTAACTAGAATTTAACAGGTGGCAATCGCCAGAAGCCCGTTTAGTCTCTGGAGAGACTGTAGCCATGGGAAGCCTCTCTTATCAGACGCAGTCCATCTGTAAGGTCTTCCCACAGCCCTTGGCTGGCACCCTTTGAAATCTGGCTTCTGCCTGTATACCCATTTGGAAAAGAAGTGAGAGAGGAAAATCAAGGCATTCTGTGATTCTGTTGCTTCTGGCTCCAAAGCATCCCAAAGCCCCTTTGTCCAAGTTCTCCTCCGTGAGAGGTTGTTCCTTGGTCACTATGGAGAAACAGGAACGGGCTTTGGAGCAGAATGGAATGGAATGCTCAACAGAAGATGAGTGGAAACTTTTTTTTTTTTGATCCCTATTTCATAGTGTTTGTCCCAAGGAAAACAGGGCAAGAACGCTAGCCAGTGGAACTACGACGTGGGAAGTTCTAGACCGTGTAGTGATGACATCCCTGATGTGACCCTGGCACTCTCTATAACATGGCAGAACACGAGCTCACCCCTCTGGAATCGACAGCTGCATACATGATATCCATCCAGCCCTTAAATGTTGCCTGTAACAAAAGCAGAGAAACAAGAACACAGAGACTTGCCATCTGCAGATAAGTGCCGTAAAACAGCAAGCGAGGCCCAGTGGGCAGATGCGTCTAAGACGATGCCCCACCCTTCCAGGACGGAATGGCCAGGTGAAAGAAAATTCCTTTCCTTTACAAAGGAATTCAGACTATGGGTGTCTTGTGGGGTTTTTTTTTTTCTTCTTCATTTATACAAAATAAAGAGTTTTTTTTTTTTTTTTAAAGACATTCCTGCCTTAAAAATTTCTGGAGAAGCTGTGTTAAAGCTGCTGGAAAGAGCCTGGCCGAGGCTTCCCTCGTGCCTCATGTTTGTGCTGTTCAAGCCCTGGCAACCGTGGTTTGACCAGAGGACTGACTTCCAACCAAGAAGTGCTGCTTAGCAACTGAGTCTCCGCCCCTGTTTGGCTCTGGAGCGTAAGGCGCAATACGGGACAGCATGAGAGATGTACAGGGCCTTGCGTGGAGGTTGAGGCTCAGGAAACAAGAAAGTTGGAGACACTCGGTGGGGGGCAGTTCCAGAGGGCACTGGCTTCCACATGAGGAACTGGGAGTCGATTCTACCAGCTCAATGCAGTCACTGTGTTTTTCATTAACCCGAGAAACGATTTATGCTTCTTTAAAGGTTTCGCTCCTCAGGGTGAAAAATATACCAACGGCACTTACCACTTGCAAGAGGGCAAGGTAAGCCATTCCCACATTGTCAAAGTTGACCGGCGGGGTGACCCAAGAGAAATTTCCACTTTCGCATTGACTTTGGTTTGCGACGACGCTGTAATTTATAACTGAGTTTGTGTCTGATACATTAATGCATCTTCCAAATTTTCCAGAGAAGAAGTTTACTCCCAGGATACAAAATATGAGCCAGAAAATGAGGCAGACAAGCAAAACATTCAGAATGGCAGGTATAGCACCTATGAGAGCATTGACGACCACCTTAAAAAAGAAAACGGAAGAAAAACGTAACAGATGTGTAAGATTCACCACACTCTGGATCTCAGGATGGGCCTGATGTGCAGGACTGGACCTCTTAGGGTCTGTCTTTACTTTCTACCCTCAAACTCCCAACCCCGCATCCTAGGACAAGCCCTGCTCTCGGCTCCCTACGGACCCGTTTCTCTTGTCACTGAGGATCACTTGAGAAGTGTCCTCTGATGACAGTGTCACAGACCTATGGGACACCTGCCCTAGGATTGAAGGAAAGCCGGAACCCATCTTGCCTACCACAGAATGCACGCCACATCCTAAATTTTTCATCTCTCAAATTCTAAACAGCGCGTTAGGTAGGAAGGAGTCCAGAAACAGCTTGACAATTTAAGGGAAGCCCAGCCCAAGAAGCACGATTGGTGTTTCCACCTCTCCCTGACAGCTGACCTTCCTCCCCTTTGTTCAAGAACATACCTTCATTCCTTCAAACTGGGACAGTGCACGCAGGGGCCTCAGTGCTCGTAGAGTCCGGAAGGACTTCAAGCTCTTTAGGTCGATGAGACTGGTCACAGAGACCTGGTGGGAAGAGAAGCGATAGGTAGTGTACCTGACTTGGCTCCCAGGGAGGCCAGTGGGGGGCTGGTAGCCCTCATTCCGAGAGGCAGACACAGGGTGTCCTCAGTGGATTATCCAGAAACAGAAGCCAGCCAGCCTTCTAGAAGTCGGAAGGCAAGTGAAGAGGCTATTTTTGCTCCAGTCTGCCAAAGCTACAACCCATGCAGGTGAGGGCAATGCACTTACGTGATTTGTTTAATGAAAGACAAAGAAAAGTGAGAAATTGTTAAAGGAAACCAAAGGACATGACAATGATGTGTCACTTAGGGTCCTGAATTGGATCCTGGACTAGGGGGAGGTGAGGGAAGGTGACACAGGTGGATAGAAAGAATTAACCGTAAAGGACCTTATTGAAACGATTGACAAAATTAGAAAGTGTGTATGGATCTTACTATTGAGTCATGTTAAATTTCCTAACTTTGATAATTGTGCTGTGACCATGTGAGACAATTTCATTGTTCTCAGGAAATACACACTGGAATGTTTAGGGGTAACGAGGTGTGGTGCCTGCAACCTAATCTCAAGCAGCTTAGCAAGAAAAATGAAGCGAAAAGGACAAAGCAGATGGGGTGAAATGTTAACAACTGGTGAATCTGGGGAAAGAGTATAAGGGGTTCTTTAGGTTGTTTCTTGCAACGTTTCCGTAACATCCTCAAATATCCGTTTCAATATCAAAATTAAAAGCTACAATGAAATAATAAATTGCTAGTATTTCCCCTCACTCAGTTAAATTTGGGGGGGGAATTCAATCCAATTTTCTCTCCCAACATACTTCTTCCCAATGAGTCAGGACTAAGGACTGGAAAGCTCTATAAACACACTAAATTGAAACTTAAATATAATGAGCTTAAGTTGCACACCACCATTTGCGGATTCCAGTCACTGTCATCGATTATGCAGAGGCTCAGCTTGCAAGACGGGTTGCCCAGCGGGACAGGAAGTGAGTTATCCTACAACTGACTGTGCTGACATTAGAGTTCACTATTATCTAAAACCATTCCCCACTAATCCTGTCAATCTCATCGTAGTAGTAAAATACTGGCAAATTCAGAGAAATTAAGTGAGTTGGTATGGCAGAATGACAAAATTTTTAGATGGGTAATTCAGCTTTTAAAAAATTATCCATTCAAAATGCTCTTATTTATAAAGGTTTCCTAAAATAGGCTGTTTGTTTGTAATGGCACTGCCCGTCAGGAGAGTTATTTCAGCAGCTTTTCCACAAATACTCCTTCTACCTGGTTCCTGGCGAGAGGGAAAAGAACAGCACAGCTTAACAGTTCTTCTGGCTTTACCCAGTAGCTGTTATCATGGGTGGGGAAGAAGGGTCCCTAGAGGGACATTGTCCACCTTTTCACCTGGAATCCGATCCCCAGTCTCCGTTCCACTAGATTCAGAAGCACTGATGAGACACGCAGACATAAAAACACCCGCATTCTTTCCCACTCCACAGTCTTCTGCTGCTTTTTATCTTATCTTTTTTTCCGATCTAACTTGCATTTATCAGTCTGCACCGTGTGAACAGTCACCATTTTGATACATATCTTTTTTTCCTTGTGGTTTATTCCTTTTAACTGTTGTAAAATATTACAGTATATAAATATTCATATTTTATGGATCCATTCCCCCTTGGTGAGTATCTAGGTTATTTCAACTTCTTTGCTGCTATGAACAACACACTGGACAGCTGTATGCATTTTTCCTGCCTACGTACTCAAGAATTTTCCTTACGTGTATAACTAGAAGTAGTATTTCTGGATAGTGAATTACAAATTGGGCTCATTTGTAATTTTACTTAATAGTGCAAAATTTTTCTGGGGCACCTGGGTGGCTTAGTTGGTTAAGTGTCTGACTTTTGATTTCAGCTCAGGTCATGATCCCAGGGTTACAGGATCGAGCCCCACATCAGGCTCGGTGCTGAGTGTGGAGCCTGCTTGGGATTCTCTCTCTCCTTCTGTCCCTCTGTCCTGCTCTCTCTCTCTCTCTCTCTCTCTCTCTCAAAATAAACAAATAAACCTTTTTAAAAAATACTGCAAAAATTTCCCTGAAATTTTATTACATTAGTAGCAGTGATTACAGATTCCATTTTCTTATATCTTTCTAAGTATTAGAGATTATCCAACTTTAAAATTTTTGTCAGTCTGACGAGTAACACAGTTTCTCATTTTAACATGTACTTCTGTGCTAATTGGTGATGTAGCTAGTATGTATTTCTTCATATATTTATTACGACTTGAGTTCCTTACGTGAATTACCTGTTTGCATCCTTCTCCCATTCTTACATTGGGTTGTCTTTCTCTTGTTGAGCTGTAGGGAGTTTTTTATACTATGGATAATAATTTTCTGTTATGTATATGGCAAATACTGTTTCCAGGCCCTAGCCTGTCTTTATAATTACAATTCTGTTGAATAAAAAAACCAGAGGTTTTACATTTTGGGATAGTTGAATTCAATTATGTTCTTGTGGTTGTGTTTGTATTTTTCTTTTTACATACATTTTTTTTTAAGTCCGACCATTTATTTTGAGAGACAGAGCGCATGCAAGCAGGGAGGGGGAAGAGAGAGAGAGGGAGAGAAAATCCCAATCTGCTGTCAGTGCAGAACCCAGTGCAGGTCTCCAACTCACAAACTGTGAGATCATTACCTGAGTCGAAATCCAGAGTTGGATGTTTAACCGACTGAGCCACCCAGGCGCCCCTCTATTTTTCTACTTCAAAATTATAAAGATCATTTTACACAATGCTGATTAACAAGCAGTGTAAAAGGATTATTCACAGACATTCTCTTATTTAATCTGCACAATAATTTTCTGAATTAAGTACATTTTATATCACCTGCCATGTTAGACAAGGAAACCCAAAGCCCAGAGGATTAACAACTTACTTCAAGTGGAATTGGCGTTCACACCCTGGCCTATGGGATGCCAAAGCTAATAACAGCAATAGTGGACCACACTTATCCAGTGCCTTGTCTGGGATTTATAAAGCATATAATTATAAGATTATTTCTCTCCTTGTTCTACTCATTTTTGTTCCGTTCATTTTGTTATCAAGGTTATACTTGTCTCATTAAGTAAAGTTTGTAAGCTTCCTCTCTTTTCGTATTCTTTGTAACAATTTGAATAAGGTTGGGGGTAACTGCCTATCTTAGTTCAGGCTGCTGTAACAGAATATCATAGCCTGGGTTGCTTATAAATAATGGAAATTTATTTCTCACAGTCTGGAGCTGGGAAGTCCAAGATCAAGGTGTCAGCAGAGTCACTGTCTGGTGAGAGGCCACATCCTGGCTCACATATTGCTTTCTTCTCCCTGTGTCTTCCCGTGACAGAAGGGGTGAGGAAGTTCTGTGGGGTTCTCTTTTATAGCAGCTGTAGTTCCATTCATGAGGGCTCTTCCCTCATAACCTCTGCTCGTAACCTAATAAACACCTCTAAATAGGAACACATTGAGGATTACGTTTCAACATATGAATTTTAGGGGATGCAAACATTCAGTATATGGCACTACTCCTTGAAAGTTTGATACAACTTGCCTGTAAAACCATCTCGGCCTGGTGCCTTTTTTTGACAGTGTGTATTGAACTACTGTTTTGGTATTTTAAATGGTTATTGTTAGATTTATGTTTTCTATTTTGTTTCTGGTCAAATTTTGGCACTTGGTAAAAAGTCTATACTCTCATTTTTATTAATGTGAAGATTTATGTCAAAAGAAGGAAGCACTTTGCTTAAAGTTGCACAGAAAAAGCACAGACAAGAGAGCTTTAGGATCAGTTTCCTGAGTTGAGGTCAGTGGACCACAGGTCCCTAGAATGGAGATGCCAATCATTTGTCCACTGTCTTATGGGTTCTTCACTATAATATAAGAAGATAATGGATTCAGAATGATTTGCACCCTGGGAACTGACAGGGTTGACAGACGTGGATATATTTATTTCCTTTTATCATTCCTGCTGGAGCTCCCATAGCACTGGTGCCTTTCTAAAATGCCTGAAACACATGGCTACTTGTGTCCACCAATCATTTTTTTAATTTTTATTTAAACTCTGGTTAGTTAACATACAGTGCAATACTGGTTTCAGGAGTAGAATTCAGTGATTCATCACTTACATACAACACCCAGTGCTCATCCCAACAAGTCCCCTCCTTAATGCCCACCACCCATCTAGCCCATCTCCCTACCCACCTCCCCTCCAGCAACACTCAGTTTGTTCTTTATTGTTAAGAGTCTCTTACGGTTTGTTTCCTTCTTTCCCTTTTTCCCCCTTCCCATGTTTATCTGTTTCTTAAATCCCACGTATGAGTAAAACCATATGGCTTTTGTCTTTCTCAGTGTGACTTATCTCGCTTAGCATAATACACTCTGGTTCTATCTACATTGTTTCAAATGGCAAGATTTCATTCATTTTGATGGCTGAGTAATATTCCACTATGTACATATATACCACATCTTCTTTATCCATTCATGAGTCGATGGACGCTTGGGTGTGTCCACCAACATTAGCAACATTATGGTTCTCCAAATAGGTATGCTGACCACGTGGTTTATGCACGTGTCGTGTCTGCTTCTTTAAATAGCAGGGACAAAGTCTAACTAGTTAGCTCATGGTAGAAAGGATATCAATGTTAAAATCAAGGGCTTTAGAGTGAAGCTTACTGGGTTTTTGAGTTTCACCTCCACCATTTCTAGCCAATCTTTGACACATTTCTTAACTTCTCTATGACTTAGTTTCTTCCTGTGTATATGAGAAAAGTAATAGTGCCTACTGTACTGAGTGGTTGTGACAGCTAAAAGAGAGAAGGCATATGAAGCATATGGCAGAATACCTGGTACAGACAAGGCATTTGATAAGTGTGATCTACTATTATTAGCTTTAGGATCGCACAGACCAAGGTGTGAGTCCCAGTTTCATCTGAAGCAAGTTGCTAACCACCTGAGCTTCAAATTTCTTTGTCCGTAATCTGGTAGGTGATGTATAACTCTGCTTAAGCCAGAGCATTGATGTGCAGATTAAATGAAAGAATGTTCTTATGTTGCTTGGCAATCAAAAGGGAGACCAGCTTAGTCTACTGGCTTCTGACCTGCTTTGAGAAGTCTTCAGAGAAAATAGAAAGTTGGAAGGAGAAGGGTAGGACACTCGATATTATTCTAGGCATACATCAGACATCAGCAGGGCTTATGGAGAGAACTGGATGAGTCATCATGGAAAGGGCTGGGGTGGTGAGAATATGAAGTGCAGTGTGAAGAATGTGACCCAGAACAGACGGGACTGCTGATGGGTAGATGACGACTATTTGAAAGTACTGTGAAGAAAAATATTTTGGAGAGGCACCCATATAAGGCACACAGGAAAGGCAGCTCCCGTATGATACCCACCCCTCCCCTCCCCCCAACCCTTGCCCGCATGGCACACAGAGATGGTAAACTTACAATTACAATGATGAAGTCAAGCCAGCACCAGACACTGGTGAAATACTTCCCAAATCCAAAGGCTACCCATTTTAGACCCATCTCCAGGATAAAAATGTAGGTGAAAATATGGTCAGTACAATTAAGTAATGCTTGGATATTGGGTCGTTTCTCAAGGTGAATATCTTCAAATACCTGAAATGATAAAGCATAGCCATGGGCCAGGTTGAATATTTGCACAGAACTGCTTGAGGACTTTACTTTTTAATTTTTCTTCCTTATTTGAATAAACTAGTATCTCTTTTGGTGACGAGGTTTTGCTCAAAAGGTATTAAGGATGAAATGTCTCAGTGGAATCAACTCCTTGAGTAAGTAAAACCACAAGAAGGAAGATCCTATTTCTAGACTTCCATTGCCACAAGAGCTCCCTAGGTTCTCATCACTGACCCCTGAAATGTGAAAACATCTTCCTAACAGATCACCACACAATTTCCTGATCTTCCTGATCCTTCCAACTCTTGTCAGCAATATCTTGCCAACGTTTCCAGAACCACTCAGTGAAATATTCCATCTCTCTCATCCTCCTAGTTACTTTAGTAGCCCTATTCAGTGGCTCTCCATTGCCTGTAACACCTTAGGTCCAAACACCTTAGCTCCCACTCTAAATCCTGCCAACCCTGATGCCAACGACCTACCACAAACAGCCTTACCACTTACCCCTGTGCTCACGATGGATGTGCTCATTTTTATGTGTACCAACACATGCAAAAGTTGAGGAAGCTCTGGGCTAGTGTAAATTACTTTGAACGTGAAACATTCGTTCAGTGTGATGATGAAAATGAGACGCCTTAGCTTCTGAAGAGACACTTTTTCATGCTGCATGCAAGCATTTCCCTCATTCAAAGTGCATATGTGATTCTTCGGGGTCTATATAACTAGGGTAAAAACTGAGAATGAAAAAAAAGAAGATAAGGGGACCTAGTACTGAACCTGTCAAGACATCTGGCAAACACTGAAGGCAAGAAAGAAATCGGTCCTGCTGTTGAGTACGAAGGTAAGCCCACGGCCCCATGGCCCTAGGGAACAATAATGCAAAAGAATAAAACAGTCTGACTTTCAACTCCTAGGTGGGCTTTGACTGGAGAAGACCCTCCACTTCCTCCTGTCCTCTGTCATCTCCTCATCATTTTTGAAGTCTTAATTTGGCTGATATTTTCCATAGGAAACTGTCCTTCTTCCACCAAGAATGAGTTAGATGCCCATTCTACATGGCCCCATGTTATCCACTGCTTCTCTGAGTGTATCACTATGGTCCTGGTCTATAATTGCTTGGACCCCATCTGTCTTCCCTACTAGACTCCCTGCTCCTGGAAGTCAGGGACTTATCTGTGTGTTTGCCTCTTAAAGACAGACAAATGGGAATGGTGTGGAAGCTCAGTTCCTCTGTCATTTTGGAAGCTGAGCAGCAAGCTGGCTCAGCAGATCTGTTTGCTCCACAGAAGAGTAGGCCAATATTAGCAACTGAGCTTTGGAGGCTCCCACACTATAATGAGGACATTTCCTTGTCCAGGAAGCTCCCATTATTACACAGTTGTCCAGACCAGAGCTTCCCAAACTCTCATGAGTCCCAAAGCATCTAGGTTCTGATTTCAGCGGGCCTGGGGTGGGCCCAAGACTGCATTTCTAACAAGTTTCCAAGTGATACTAAGGCTGCTGGTCCACACAGCACAGACAGTGGCAAAAGACCAGATGTTTCCTGTCTTCCTTTCTCTACAGATACGTTAAGTGGAACTAGACCCGAGTCCCTCTCCTATAACCCTCAACATTGTGTGTTCAGTCTTGCTTTGTCCAACCTACACTTCTCTTAACATAAGAAAGGTGAGAACTAGAAGGAGGGTACCATGTCTCCCTGGCCTTCTGACAACACCTTGCTTTCCCACTGAGTAACACAGGGTTTGGTAGACACCAATTATCATCGTGGAATAAATGAAGAGCCCCATTACTTGAATAAGGTAAATAGCCAGTGAAAATGTAAGCCCAGAAGACTTCAGGGGATCCTAGACCAAGGGTTCGCAACAAAAAGTAGGAGAGTTCTCTGATATGGTTTAGAAAAATTTACTTTTCTTTTTCTTGAGAAATAATTTGTACTGCAAGTAGATAAATGGAGACGGGTGCTGATCATAGGGTCTGGGGGGCCCCAGCGTGCACTCATCTGCTTTCACCTGGAGATCACACAAAGTAAAGCACTAGCCAGGAAAGCAGTGGTGACGAAGCAAGACATTTCCTTGTCCCTTCCAATGGCTAGTGACTTAATGTTCTGTGACCCCAAATCAATAAGGGAGAACCTAAGGTTCCATTCACTTACATACCAAATAGTAAGAGAGTTTAGTTATATATTATGTCCATTTTAAGGGAAAACACAAGCTAGAAGGGGACGAAGGGAAAGAGAGAGAGAAACATGTAGGTAGTAAGGAAGAAGATACTATCACTCAAGGGTGGGGGGCAAAGAGAAGGCAAGGACCAAAAGGTGAGGAGAGAGAGCAGGAAGGATATATGCTATGGAGGCCAATGGATTTGGAGTTATTTCCAAACCTCACTGGGACACACCTGACACCTCAATCTAGAAGGATCTGCCATGTACATAAAGCATTATCTCTTTGTTTCTCCTCCCAAGGGAACATGAGTGGTGGAAAATACCAAGACAACATATTATATCCTCATCTGGTCCCTGTAGCCTTTCCCTCTTAATGTTTTACCTTTTGGAGAGCAGCTCTATGTTCTTCTGGAAAAGAGAGGTAGAAACATTGCTGTCCAGAGGAAGAAATATGTAGGATACAGTGAAAATGTCTAGAAATTGTCCAAGAATGAGGGACAGGCCTGGGGTCAAGGGCAGGCTCCAGTAGCCACTTTAAAGTGCTGATTTGAGTCACGCTTCCCCACAGGTAAAGTGTCTTTGGCTTGGGGACTTGCCAGTTGGAGCATGACTCTAGAAGTTGTGTAAAATCTTGCCCTTGAGGGGACCCAGCAGCAGAGATCCCGCTTCTGCCTTGTCTCCCCACATTCACAGTCCCATGTCAGAATGTAGCCCAGCTGCCTTGATCCCCAATGTCCCCACAAGACCGTGATAATTTACCAGTGCCCCACTGCTCAGCAGAATCACAAAGATAACAAAGCTCTCAAACCAACTGTGTTTCACTATTTGGTAGCAGGTTTTCCGCAGGTTCCACCAAATGATCCAGTGGGACTTTCTCTTGTCCGTGGCACAGCATGGGAAGCAGTGACCCAGGCCTGCAAGAAATAAGCAGTAGCATTATCATTAGTGCCTGCCTTGAACTGTATTAATAATCCTAACTCTTCATCCCTGCCTTTATGTTTATTCCTTACCTTTGCAATTTTTCCCACTGAAGAAAGAGGTGAAGTCGCTTTCCAACCCCTCAGTTCTGGGCTTGGCCATATGACTTGATTTGGCCAATAGAGCAGAGTGAAAGTCACACATGCCAGGTCCGAGCTTCGGCCTTAACAGGCCGTGCATGTTTCCACTTGCTCTCCAGGACCATTTTCATAAGAAAGGAATATTTGGGTCAGCCCACTGGTTTCAGGAGAAGGAGGATGGACATGTGGTACAGAACCAAGTGGCCCAGGTAAGCCCAGGCTAGGTTGGCCAGCTCCCAGTCATTACCACTCATATGAATAAAGCCAGCCAAAATCAGCAGAGATACCCAGCCTAGATGAGCGGAATCATGTAGATGCATGTTTACTCTTGTGTGCCACTGGGGCTGCATGGCTGTTTGTTATACTGCAATTTCTTTTGGCAATAGTAAGCTGTGTCCTAAGGACTGAGGGGAATGAGGTAAGGAGGGTCACAGGCTCTGTGAACCACCCAAACCACACAGGGGAGAATCTGATCCACTGTCGAGGTGCTTACACATAGCTGGACATTTGACTTCAACACACACGAGCCCTCGGCATGAACCACGTCATCCTTCTCCCCTTGTCTCCTCCGCCCATCCTCCAAGTCCTGTGGATGCTAATTTCACAGTGATCACAACATTCCACTCCCTTCCTCATCATCTTCCTAAGCAACTGTGAGGTCTCCTCAGTCTGCCCCTGCCATCCTCCATTGTTTAGAACACCAATAGGTCAATCTCCCTGAAAGGTTATTTCTTCTTTTATGCCACCCCTCCCTTCTTGAAACCAACCTTTCTTCTCCAACTCCACTGTTGACAACCTGTGCATACCTCAAAGACCAGTCCAAATGTAAGTCAGGAGAACAGTGATCTATTCCTAGCCTGACTTCTGACCCCGTGGGAAGTTGGGGGGCCGTCAAATCACCTGGAATATGTTTGAAACCATTCTTGGTGTCTTGTCTGAGACCGGTCTAGTGTCAAACTTATGGAGAAATTTTTAATTTTTAGATTCATTCATTCACTTAAGTATCTATCTATCTATCTATCTATCTATCTATCTATCTATCTATCTATCATCTATCTATGTTGAGCCCATAATCTAGGAAAGATTCCATTCTCACCCTAGAGATACAATATTAAGTCACTGCCTATGTTTTTAAGGACCTCACAAGAGAGACAGACACAAATAAATTCCCCACATGAATATAGGAAATAATAAAGGCACATAGGAACGAACCACTGTAACTACTCAAGGAATCAAGAGAGACTGCATTTACTGATTGCTTATTATGTGCCAGATACTCTTCTAGGTGATTTACATTCACTCATTTAATACTAACAATAACCCTTTGCAGTAGATACTAGTATTATAGCCATCTTATAAATGAGGCACAGAGTGGCTAAGTAAATTAAGTCACACAGCTAGTAAGTGGAGAGGCCAAAATTAAGCTCAGGCAGTCTGGCTCCAGAGCCAAAGGTCCTAACTACAATGCTATCTTTCTTTCAGAGAAAAATCTTGAGGGATGGCAGGGCTCCATTCAACCCTGGTCAGGTTCCCTTTTCTACCACCTCGTCTACGTCCTGACAATGGATGTACTGGGGGTTAAAGAAAGTGGAAGACATATTGGCCCAGCGGGCTCTCTAGGAAAGTTTTCTAGAGTTTCTACCCTAGTGGTTAGGTTATATAAGTTGAGCCCACCTAAATCAAGAATTTCCTGAAATCTCCTTTGCCTGGATCTGATAATGGCCCCAAGAATTGATAGATGCCCTCCCTTCACTTTTGTCTCCAGTAGAAGTAGAAAGAAGGCATCTACAGAGCTTCCAAGAATAACAGAATTTCCTCCAAATGTTCTGCGAACTGGATGCAGGAATACTGCCACTTACCTTTGGGAAAACATCTCTCTGGTTCTTTTTTGGGAACCATTTCCGGTATCCTTGCAAAAGGATCCTGTGGATCAATGGTGCTACATTCTGAGAAAACACTGGTAGTATCAGACTTCTGCACATGAGAACAAAGGAAAAAGGGAATCATTTACCAAGACTGTCTCTCACCATGGTAGCTCCTAATACCTTACTGTGTGACATTTTAGGAATACAGCTAGCTAGACAAAGATTCCAGGTATAGGGGTTTCTAGAAAGTGTCCCTCTCATTGGGTGTTTTTAAAAAGTGCTCTGAGTAGCCCTGACATTAGGAGAGAATTTCCTAACTACTCTCCCTTGGCTGAAAAAAGACAAGGTATATGAAGATACAGTGTCTCAACCGTCCCCCCTCTACAAATCATACCTCTGATACACTACCTAACTCCAAATAGGGAAGCTGGGTGATGAGGTGAAGGCTACTTTACTGAGACTAATTTTCAGCTCTCTCAATCCCTAGAAGAGTAGGCCTATGTTAGTGGCTCTCATTGATTTTTGTCTTCCAGGATACATTTTGACAATGTCTAGAGACACTTTTGATTTCACAACTGGGGGATACTATTTGCATCTAGTGGGTAGATGCCACGAATGTTGCCAAACATCCTACAGTAGACAGAAGAACCTACCACCATGAGGAATTATCGTGCCCCAAATGTCTTAGTGGAGAGGTTAAGAAACCCTGGACTACACCTTTGCTTAAGATCGGACTCTGGCAATTGGTTCCGCATTAGTCTTGATAGCCATAGTGACTGTCTTGGAGAATGTGTATGGATAAGCCACAGGTGCCTCTTGGGAGCACCCTGGGAAAATTACCTTTCGGGGGTTCTGTGCTGACAGATAAATGTCACCTTCAGAGAACACATCGATTTCCACACTTTGAGCTCCTGGGCTGGTAGACGTCTTGGTCTCCTGAGGGAGTTCATAGGCCTGACACAGAGGAGGCCAATTAAGTACAATTAATATTTCTCCTGGACAGCTCACTTGAGATAAAACAACTTTGAATTATGATGTTTTACTCCTTTTCTTTTCACTTTTTAAAACTCTCCTGGAGAAACTCCACACAAAATAATTCTGGGAAAGCTACCATAGGAAACAGGTAATGAAACTTATCCAAAAGTCATTTAAGCAAAACTATATGGTTTTGGTACAAAATTCACCAAATAATTCAGAAGGGAATGACTAAATAATAAATTATTTAAAAAGTGGTACTGGTATAATTATCCCTGAAAAAAAATAATATAATACAGAATGCAGTAAAAATAAAATCCATAATGATTTGATGTACTAATATAAAAATAGATGAGTAGAAAATGTTAGAAGAATAATTTGGAAAATAATTTTTTTTATTCTTTGGGGTACAGAGGGTTGGCTTAGTGAAATAGAAAAGGGCATAAAGAGACAAATGAAGATGTATTACTACAGAAAAATAAAAAGTAAATTTTGTGTGACAACCTGTGGGTATATTCAAGAAAGATGTACAAAGTCATGCAGGTATATGTGATTACACCTGCAGGTATAATCAAGAAGGATGTCACGGTGTATGTAAATATTCCTGTGGCTCTGACACTCTAAGGTCATAATTTAAGAACACTTCTCCCATTCGAACACATGCATGGACACATTACACACACACACACACACACACACGAAACACAGGTAAATGTATCTATGGACAAGACACAGAACAGAAATATGAAGTAGTAACAATTTAAAGTGTGTAGCAGAGAGGGGCGCCTGGGGGGGTTCAGTCGGTTGGGTGTCTGACTTCGGCTCAGGACATGATCTCATGGTTTGTGAGTTCGAGCCCCGCGTCGGGCTCCGTGCTGACGGCTCGGAGCCTGGAGCCTGCTTCAGATTCTGCGTCTCCTCCTCTCTCTTCCACTCCAATGCTCATGCTCTGTCTCTCTCTGTCTCTCAGTCATAAATAAACATTAAAAAAAAATTAAAGTGTGTAGCAGAGAATGATAACTAAAAGTGCCCCATATGAGGAAGGGAACCACAGCTATGCCCAAAGCTTGAAACTGTGGACTGGGTTGAAGTTCTTGCACGTAAGAGAGAAGGCCAAAACAAGTTGTTGTCAATGCTTGGAATTACAATTATACACAGCTGCCTGTCTAGGGAGGCAGAAGGAAGGAAGGCCTCAGCAATAAGGCCTGAGTAAAGGTACCCACTGGATCTGAAATACACCTAGTGTCACTATTAGACAGGAAGCTCAAGTTGGCAATTTAAGACTTGGTTCTGCGCTGCTTGCCCCAGAAGTATCTATTAAAGACATCACAGAACTTAGACTGCAGAGGGAGTGACAGATCCTCTCACTAAAGATGAAATTTTAAACGAAGGCTCCGAAATACAGGAGGAGACAAACAAATCAGTAGCCCTGTAAATTAACTACTAGGAGGTGGATTTACCTGAGAAAAAACCGAAATCATATAATAATCTGGAAGGGTCATCAAAATGAGTAAGTTTAGGATTTAATCAAAAGTATACAGAGTTTCACTTCCTGAATGGCAATGTAAGGAGCTCTGTGGACGTGTTCTCCAGAGAAATGAGCCTCAGTGGGGAAAAATATTTTTAAGAAATCACTTAGAGTCTCTGGAAATTGTCCTCAGGGCATACAGCCAAGGAAGAAACACTTATTCAAAAAAATCTTCAGAATTCAGTAACAGCAGCAGGAGTCCATGGCAATCGAGCCATGATTTCCCCTCTCCCTCTCACCTTCCAGCTCAGTTTGATGGAAGCCTTACTTGAGGCGGCTGCGAGGAAGATGAGGTTCCCTCTACCCTCAGCCCCCAAGGAAGGGAGATGTATCTTATCAGGAGGTGGAGATCACTAGCTTTCCTTATCCTCTCCAATGCGGAGTTGACGAGGCCACGTTCCTGGTGAATGCGGCCAAGGATTTGGGCTCTCTTTTTCAAACCAGTCTCCTAGGACAGAGACTATGCCAGGCTCCCCAGCTTGAGAATACTGGAATCCTGATAAGCCTTACGCCAGCTAGTTTGGAGGGAAGAGCTTCCCTCTTTTGACAAGAGGGAAGCTGAGAAGATGTGAGACTACTGCCCCTCCAAGCACTTGCATTAGTAGCTAAGGGCTTTTGTCTATGGTAGGAGGCATTCCAGAAGAAACGAGAACTTTGAAGCTCTCCACAAAAGAACCGACTTTATCCGACACAATGTGAGGGAGTCCAAGCCTAAGGGTATTCTTGAAAACAACGGAGATTTTGATGGTAAGCAAGGAAGAAGAGACTGGTAGCTCTTCATGAAAAGCAACAAACTCTAACTGATTTGGATGTAAATCTTAAAAATAAATAAATAAATTAAAAAACAGCAACAAACTAAACCACAGGTCAGCAAGTTCACCACAGAGAACCGAGGAAAGAGACAACTGAGAAGACTCTCCCTGGGTTGGGGGCGGAGGGGAGGGACCCGAGTGGCTCAGTCAGTTGAACATCTGACCTTGGCTCAGGTCATGATCTCACGGTTTGTGAGGTCGAGCCCCGCGTTGGGCTCTGTGCTGACAGCTCAGAGCCTGGAGCCTGCTTCAGATTCTGGGTCTCCCTCTCTCTCTGCCCCTTCCCTGCTCATGCTCTCTCTCTGTCTCTCAAAAATGAATAAACCTTAAAAAAAATATTTTTTAAAAACCAATAAAAATTCTAGAGTTGAAATGTGTAATAACAGAAATGAAAAACTCACTAAGTTGAGCAACAGTACATCTAAACTGGCAGAAGAAAGAATCAGTGGCCTTGAAGAGGGATCAGTACAGATTGTGCAATCCAAAGAGCACAGGAAAGAAAGAAGAGAGAAAACCTAAAGGAAACTCAGAGGAATGTAGGACACTATTAAGCACACCAACTATAAAGGAGAGAGAAAAAGGAGCAGAATAATGGCTGAAGACTTCCCAATTTTGACCAAAAATATTAATCGACACCTTTAAGAAGCTCAGAAAACTCAAAATAGGATAAACACAAAGGGATCCAAACATAGATATACCATAGTAAAAATGCTGAAAGCCAAGGACAGAGGAAATATTGAAAATAGCAAGAAAGAAGCCATTCATCATGTACCATGGGATTCCAACAAAATTAACAGCTGACTTCTTATTAGAAACAATGGAGACTAGAAAGCAGTGGAATGATATGCCGTGAGTGCTGAAATTAAAAAGCAAATGTGAACCAAGATTTTATTATCCAGCAAAACTATCTTTCAAAAATGAAGGTGAAATAAAGACATTCCCAGATTAACAAAAAGGAAATTCTTGGCGAGCTGACCCACCTTACAAAAAAATGCTGAAAAAGATCTTTCAGGCTGAAAGTAAGTGATCCTAAATGATAGTAAAAGCACACACGAGAGCAAAGAGCGGAGGTAAAGGTAAGTCTGTAATTATAAAAGATGAGAAAAATGCGTATTTCTTTTCTTCCCTTCTGATTTCAAAAGAAATCGTCTGAAACAGTTTAAAATTAACGTATTTTTGGACATGTAACATATAAAAATAAAATATATGTGATAATAATAATACCAAAGAGGCAACCAGGAGCAAAGTTTTATTGTAGTAAGGATATGACACCTGAAGGTAACTCACATTCACAGAAACAAATGAAGAGAGCTAGAAATGATAAATGAGAAAATTAATAAACTCTATAAATAGATACTTGTTTTCCTTCTTTTCTCAGCTTCACTAGTAAACATATAATTATATAAAGCAACGATAAAAATGTATTGTTGTGTTTTTAACATATATGAATGCAATATGTATAATAAAAATACTATAAAAATGTGGGAGAGGGAACAGAGCTACACATGAGTCATGTTTCTGTATCTCATTAGAACTAAGTTAACTTATCAGACATCAATTCTGAAGAAGTTAGATGTATGTGGCAGCTCCTAGAGCGATCAATGAGGAAGTAACTCAAAAAATGATGTGAAAGTCATTAAAGGAATTAAGATGTTCTATTAGAAAATACATGGGGCGCCTGGGTGGCTCAGTCGGTTAAGCTGACTTCGGCCCAGGTCATGATCTCGCCGTCTGTGAGTTCGAGCCCTGCGTCGGGCTCTGTGCTGACAGCTTAGAGCCTGGAGCCTGTTTCAGATTCTGTGTCTCCCTCTCTCTGACCCTCCCCTGTTCATGCTTTGTCTCTCTCTGTCTCAAAAATAAACGCTAAAAAAAAAAATAAATAAATAAATAATGCAAAATAAGGCAATAAAGGAGGAAAAGAGGAATAAAAACACATGGAACTTATAAAAACAAAAAGTAAAATATTAGTAGATAAACTGGATCAATAATAATGTTAAATGTGAATGGGTCAAACAATCTAATAAAAAAGGTAGAAAATGTTAGACTGGATAAGAAAACAAGATCCAATTATGTACTGTCTACAGAAGAGACATTTTAGATTCAAAGATACAAACAGTTTGAAAGTAAAAGAATAGAAAAAGCTATCATACAAGCAGAAGCCAGAATAAAGCTGTAATAACTATATTAATATCATACAAAACAGACTTTGAAACAAAAAAATTTACTAGACATAAAGAGGGACATTTTATAATGACGACAAATCACTGTATCAGAAAGATATAACATTTATAAACATGTATGCACCTAACAGAAGAGCCACAAAATATATGAGGCAAAAACTGACAGAATTGAAGGGAGGAATAGACACTTCAATAATAATAGTTGGAGACTTCAATAACCCATTTTCAAAAATGAATATAACAACTAAGTAGAAGATAGAAATAGAAGACTCGAACAACATGACCTAGCCATTATACTGAAAAGACACCTGTGGAACCCTCAACTCCAAACAGCATAATATACATTCTTCTCCCATGCACACAGAACACTTCCAGGATAGACAATATGCTAGGCCATAAAACAAGCCTCAATAAACTTAAATGTATTGAAATTGTACAGACTGTGTTCTCTGATCATAATGAAATAAAATTGGAAGAACAAAAAGACACTTGAAAAATCACAACTATGTGGAAATTAAACAAAACATTCCTAAACAACCAATTTGACTTGTAGTCAAATGAAAACATCACAAAAGATATTAGACTTTAAGGCTTAAAGTATAAAAGACTTTAAGATAAATGGAAATAAAAATATTATATGCCAAAACTTGTTGGATACATGCAGCTAAAGTAGCACTTAGAGGGAAATTTATAGCTATAAATACCTACAATTAAAAACCATCTCAAATCAATAACCTAACCTTCCACCTGAAGGCACTGGGAGAGGAAGAGAAAACTAACTCAAAACAAGCATAAATAAGCATACAGTAAGTAAAACTAACTCAAAACAAGCATAAATAAGCATACAGTAAATACCTACAATCAAAAAACATCTCAAATCAATAACCTAACCTTCCACCTGAAGGCACTGGGAGAGGAAGAGAAAACTAACTCAAAACAAGCATAAATAAGCATACAGTAAATACCTACAATTAAAAAACATCTCAAATCAATAACCTAACCTTCCACCTGAAGGCACTGGGAGAGGAAGAGAAAACTAACTCAAAACAAGCATAAATAAGCATACAGAGATTCAGAAAATAATAGATATAATCAACAAAATCAAAAGTTGATTATTTTAAAAGATCAACAAAATTGACAAAACTTTAATAAGACTGACCAAGAGAAAATGAAAGATCAAATTGCTAAAATCAGGAACAAAAGGGGACATTGCTATCAACCTTATAGAAACCAAAAGGATTCCAAGGAAATATTATGATTAACTATATGTTAACAAATCAGATAACTTCAAAAAAAGGACATATTCCTAGAAATACAAAAACTACCAAAACAGCCACAAGAAGAAACAGAACATCAGAATAGCCCTGTAATTCCTATAACAAAGTAAACAGATTTAATTTGTAATTTAAAAACTTCTCACAGAGGGGCGCCTGTGTGGCTCAGTCGGTTAAGTGACTTCCGCTCAGGTCATGATCTCAGGGTTTGTGAGTCTGAGCCCCACATCGGGCTCTGTGCTGAAAGCTCAGAGCCTGGAGCCTGCTTCAGATTCTGTGTCTCCCTCTCCCTCTGCTCCTCCCCTGTTTATGCTTTGTTTCTCTCTCTCTCTTCCAGTTTCTGGTCTGACATGTAAGAAGGCCTGGAAGTCTCCACTCCATCCTAACATGTGAAAAGCTAAACGAACTGGAAAACCAATAACTCTTCTTAGAGCCATAAGAGAAATAAGTCCAGGGCAAATTATTGTCCCCCAAGTTGGAGAGAAAGACAGGATAATACAGAGAATCACAATTCACCAAAGCGGAAGCCCAGGAGCAAAATCCTCTGTGGGAATCAGTCCCCGAGGAGGGAAACCTAAACTGTAATTGACAAACTGCTGGAGGCTCAGTGTGGACAAGTCTAAGAGATAAAAGTCCTAGGGGACCCAGTCAACAGAGGCCCCCACACGTTTGTGAGTTTTAACTCTTAGAGCTCTACCAGGTTCTCACAGTAAATACAGGAGAAAAATCCACACTTGCTTCCAGCAGGGGGAGAGTAAAAGGAACCATTTTGAAACATGCTAGAGAATTCTATTCTTAACAAGCCCTTCCCTCAAGAGAAACTAACCAGAGCCTAACCTGCTGGGGTTTTATCAGGACCTAACTGACCCGGGGGTGGGAAATACCCAACTCTAGCTCACGCTAGCCACCTGAGGAGCACTGTTCACGGTCCAGAAGCACAGGCTCACTAAAAGACTGAGACCTAATCATAGGACCACAGAGCTTCTTCATTCCCCTCAAACCTCACCAACACATTGATAAAGGCCCATTTAGAGCATTTCCATCTACCCAGCACATCATGTCTGATTCTGAAGAAAAAACAGAAGGCATACTAAAAGGCAAAAAATATAGGTTGAAGAGACAGGCAAGCATCAGAACCAGTCTCAATATGGCAGTGTTGTTGGAATTGTCAGACCAGGAATTTAAAACAGCTATGATTAAAATACTCAGGGCTCTAATGGACAGAGTAGACAGCATGCAAGAACACACAGGCAAATTGAGCAAGAGAGATGAAAGTTCTCAGAAAGGATTTAAAAAATGCTAGAGATCTAACACATTGTAAGAGAAATAAAGAATGTCACTGATGGGCCTGTTAGGAGACTGGATACAGCTGAGGAAAGAATCTCTGAGCTTGAGGCTATCTCAGTAAACATCTCCAAACCTGAAAGACAAAGAGAAAAAAATACGGGGAAAAAAAGGAACAGAATCCTTAAGACCTGTGGGGCACCTACATAGGTGAAACATACATGTAATGGGAATACCAGAAGGAGAAGAGAGAAAAGAACAGAATATTTGAAACAATACACACAATGTTCTAGCCTCAATTATAACCGATAATATTTGGATGGACCCCAGGACATCATGCTCAAGTGAAACAAGTCAGAGAAAGACAAATACAGCATGGTATCACTTACGTGTGAAATCTAAAAAAGCCAGATTTGCAGAGACAGAGAACAGAATGGTAGTTAACAGGGGCTGGGGGGTGGAGGGTAGGGGGAGTGGGTAGCTGTTGGTCCGAAAATACAAACTTTCAGTTAGAAGATGAATAAGGATATGATGTACAGTGTTGTGATTATAATTAATAATACTATGGTATATACTTGAAAGTTGCTAAGAGAGTAAACCTTAAATATTCTTACCACAATAAAGAAATAATTATGTGACATGATGGAGGTGTTAGCTAATACTACGGTGGTAATCATATTATAAGAAGGCCCATGTTAACCTGATACCAAAACCAGGCTGACACATTATAAGGGAAAAACCTAGGGATGCAAAATCTTTAACAAAATACTAGCCAGTTGGATGCAAATATGCATAAGAGGATAATAACATACCATGCTCAAATAGGGATAATCCAAGGAATGCCTAAGTGATTTAGCATCCAAAATAAATGTTAAAAATGATTATCCCAATAAATATGGGAAAAGTATTTCATAAAAATCGATATACATTCATAATTTAAAAGAAAAATAAAACCTCCTGGCAAATGGAATGAAGGGAACTTCCTCTCCTAAGATCTTACTTAATGGGAAAAGACTTTATGTTTCTACCTAAGACCAGGAGCAAGGCAAGGAATACATTCCCATGATTCCTATTCAACATTATACCAAAGGTTCTAACCAATGGAATAAGGCAAGAAAAAAAAAAAGCCCACATAAAAAAAAGAAGTTTTTATTTACAGATGAAATACTTATATGCCTAGAAAATCCTAAGGAAACTACAAAAAAGCTATTGGAATGAATAAGTCAGTTTACCAACACTGCAGGATAGATACAAAGTCAAAACACAAAAGCCTATTTATATCCATGTACTAATACCGAACATTCAGAAACTAAAATTTTAAAAATTACATTTACAATAACATAAAAATATTAACAGATAGAGCCAATTTGATCTTTGACAAAGATACCAAGTTGATTCAGTGGGATAAGAACAGTCTTTTCAAAATACGGTACTATAATCACTCATATATACAGGAAAAAATGACTCAACTCATATCATACACAAGAATTAAGTTGAAATGGATCATAGACCTGAACCTGAGAGTTAAACCTGTAAAATTCTCAAAGAAAACATATGGGAAAATATGTCCAGTTTTGGGTTATACAAAGATTTCTTAGAATGGAATGAAAACCCATGAACCATAGGAATAATATTGATCAGTGATACTTCACCAAAATTAAAAATCTCTCCTCACTGAAAGATACTGGGAAGAAAATAAAAGATGAACCACAGGCAGTTAGAAAATATGTGCAGTGTTATACCTATCAAAGGACTTGTATCCAAATATGTAATAGACTCTTACAACTCAATAATAAGAAATAAAGATGGACAATAGATACTTTACCAATGAAGATATATTATGCAATATCATTATTTATCAGTGACATGAGACTTGAAACCACAATGAGATACCACCACAAACCCGTCAGAATGATTACAGTGATTGCTAATGGGAATGCAATATGGTACAACCACTGTGGAAAACTCAGGAATATTGAGACAGCCCAGCTGCATCCAGAATGAAGCCTGTAGTTGTTTATTTAGGGCGCTCAGCTCCCTGCCACTCCCTGACCGCCTCATCTCCCACCACTCCTCGCCTACTGGTCCCTTCAGAGACTGCGTTTGTTCTCACCACCGTCTCCTTTTCTGTGCTGTTCGGTTCACTTCCCACCTTTCAGCTAATCCAAACGTTACGCTTCTTTTAGGGCTCAACCACAGTCACTTGATTCCCCTGTCACCCTGGCCCACTCTGATCTCGCTCCCCTCTGGACTCCTCTGCCATCTCTCCACCTCCGTACGTGCGGGAGCAAGATTTGAACCGGCACTAGGATGTGCACGCAAATACCGCATGGTGCTCAGAACAGGGCGGGCCACCAGTGCCCCATGGCAGCTCTACCTTCATGTGACCTCTACGTCTACGTATCAAGCTTCGTACCTGTTTTCCAGCCTCAGGTGGTGCAACGCACTGTGCATTGATTTTGCCAGAAGATTCAAAATCATCCTCTTCCTCTGCAAGTGGGGCCAACCAAGTCCGGTCATGGTCTACACTCAAGGTCTTTGGTGCAGACGTGACTACACCGAACTCCTCCCAGGTCTCCGAGCCCCTTTTCACCCCTGCGACCAGTGGAATGATGTCTTTGCTTTTGGCAGGAGGGCCTCCCGACACCTCTTTTTGCTGCGGTAACGTTTGCCTCCTGCACCACGTGTGACAAAAATGCACAAGAGTATGGATTACAAAGCAAAAAGCCCGGTGGAACCGATCCAGGGCTAACTGGACTTTGGTTTTTTTGGCCTCTCCAACCAAGCTTCCATCCCTCTCCTCATTACTGAAGGAATTGAGCAGCAAGGCAATGAAGAGGTTGAGTACCTGGGGCGGGGCGAGGGGAGGGGAGACACAAGGGGAATAGGAAGTTTAGCAGATGGGAAGATACAGTAGGTTTCCGGAGCAACTTCTCCCCCCAAGACCCAAAACTAACTCAAATGAGAGTTCTACGTCCTTCTGGTATTTACCTATAAAAAAGTTTACCTATAAAATGAATAAGAGGAGAAAAATTGAGGAAGAGAGCAAGGTAAAAGAAAAACGGAAGGGAAATGGTGCAAACAGCCCAAGTCTGCCTTGTCTACATACAAGCAACAGATGTTGTAAACCCTGGCCACGGTAAAGCAGAGCTGTGTGGCCATGTATATTCCTTGGGGATCCGTCGAATCCTGACCTTGGTTTTCCTGGAATTGCCCACAGGGATATGGGTCTGATGTCTCATACTGCCGTGGAGTCCTCTCCTGTTGGTACAGTTTGAGAGAGGATGTGCTTTGGGCAGGCTTTTTAGGTCCTGTTGCCTGAACCACAGCAAAGTGTTGGGACTGAGCCGGAGGGGTTGGAATCGAATCTGCGAATCTGCGACTCTTCTGTTGAAGCTTGGATCAATTTAAATTCAGATCATCTCATCAGCTTCCTACTCGGGGTTTTTTTGCTGACACTTACACACCCTCCCATTCATCATCTTTACCTCCTCAAGCGCCTTTGTGGCTGTCACCCACTCAAAAATAGACTGCCTTCGGGGAGGTGTATCTCATGAGCTCGAATGGGTCTCATCACTCACTCTCCCTCAGCTTCACCGTAAGAATTCCCACCTGTGGATCTTTGCTCAAGCTTTCCTCTCTTTGCTAAGTCCACCTTGCCTCTTTTTTTTTTATAATTTTTTTTTTTTTTTTGGAGAGAGAGAGAGAGTGTAAGCAGGGGAGGGGCAGAGAGAGAGGGGGACAGAGGATCCGAAGCACTCTCTGGGCTGACAGCAGCGAGAGTGACGTGGGGCCTGAAATCACAAACCGTGAGATCATGACCTGAGCTGAAGTTGGACACTCAACCGACTGAGCCGCCCAGGCGCCACCTCCTTGCCTCTTGAGTACCCTTCTCAAGTACTGTATCTTCCACACATCCTTTGTTAACACTCCGTTCCCACTCCCATTGGTGATACCCTGTTCCGAAACTTTTGTATCACTTATTGTCTTTCTAACAACGCTGATCTCATACATAGGATGAAGCAATGGTGTTCATGCGGATGGTTCATTATATTTGCACGATAGCCCCAACTTGATTCTCAAGACCTTGTGGTCAGATGTCCTGTGTGTCTCTTGTCTCTTCATATCTTTACTGGGTACCCAATTAGCTAATAGTGTCTATGCTTCCGGCTGCAGGTAATAGACTCAAGGTAACTTACACAACAAGAAAATGTAACACAAGACACTTGAAAATAAAACAAGGGGATGGGGTGTCTGGGTGGCTCAGTTGGTTAAGCGTCTGACTCTTGATTTCAGCTCAGGTCACGATCTCACAGTTGTGAGATCAAGCCCCGCCCCAAGCTTGGGATTCTCTCTTTCTCCCACTCTGTCCCTCCCCTGCTTGCACACATGTGCGTGTTCTCTCTCTCTCTCAAAAAATAAAATTAAATTAAAAAATAAAACATGGGGAACATGAAGATAGGTTCATTCCACCTTTTCCCTCTACCTTCCTAACAACTTTGTGTTAGGCTGGCTCTTCTCCTGCTTGGATAATGTTTGCAGCTCTGAGATGAATCAGTCTTTAATAAAAAGGCCCAGGGAAAGTAAAAGGACCATTTTTTTTTTTTTAGCTCATCCCTTTTTTTTTTTTTTAAGACCAAGAAATCTTCCTTACTAGATATCCCTTTACATCTTATTGCCCAAATTAAGTCACACATCCCTACCTCAGCCATTCATGGACAAAGAGAATACAATTATCTTAGAATAATCGCCTGTAGTAGAATAGATATTGAGGCATCCGTCAACATGAGCGCTGTGTGACAAGGAGGTTTTGTTTCATGCTTATAATAATTTCCTCAAGTCAAATTCAAATGCATATTTTAATATCATATAACATTACATGCATAATTTTATATGTAGAGTAATAATCACTAGCGAAGCATTGCAAAAGAAGGTAATGCATCCGTTCAGTCCATATATTAAAAAAAAAAAAAGATATAAGACACTCACCACGAGTTTTCCTATCACCATGATCAACAGAAAGACGACGACGCACAGTGGTTTACTAGTTTCTTGCATACATTCCCACATGTTTTCGATCCATTCCCCACAGAGGATGCGGAATACCACCAGAAAGGAACGGTAGAAGTCCCCCATGTGCCAGCGTCGTAAACATGGGACTGTAGGGCCACAGGATTTGGTGTTATTCCTTACAGAATTGAATTTAGAGCCAAAAAGCTGCATGCCAACAACTGAGAAAATGAAGACCACAATGGCCAGGACCACGGTCAGGTTTCCCAGGGCTCCGACGGAGTGACCAATTATCTTTATCAGTGTGTTTAAAGTCGGCCAGGATTTGGCTAGCTTGAAAACCCTTAGCTGTAGAAACAGACAATAAACAAAAGTGGAAGAAAAGCCTGTTAAAGACAAATGCCATCTGCTCAGCTATGTAGTAAATGACACGTTCCCAAAGCACAGCATTTATGATTATCAAAAATCTTTTCAAAGCCAAATCCATCCTAAACATAGTCATCAACTCCTTGTCCTACGCTAACACCCATATTTACTTTTTGTTTTAAAAATGGAAATACTTGGGGCGTCTGGGTGGCTCAGTCAGTTAAGTGTCCGACTTCGGCTCAGGTCATGATCTCACGGTTCGTTGGTTGGAGCCCTGCGTCAGGCTCTGTGCTGACAGCTCAGAGCCTGGAGCCCGCTTCGGATTCTGTGTCTCCCTCTCCCTCTGCCCTCCCCTGCTCACGCTGTCTCTCTCTCAAAAATAAATAAACATTTAAAAAGTTAAAAAAAATAAAAATGGAAATATTCTACAGAGAACAAACTAAGGGTTGCTGGAGGGGAAGTGGGTAGGGGGATAGGCTAGATGGGTGATGGGTTTTAAGGAGGGCACTTGTTGGGATGGGCACTGGGATATATGCAAGTGATGAATCACTAAATTCTACTCCTGAAACCAATATACACTCTATGTTAACTAACTAGAATTTAAATAAATTAAAAAAAAGAAATATTTTGTTCTGATTTTTGTTAAATGATACTTTGGAGTCATGATGGTGGAATTAAGCATATGTGTCTGTTGCATAAAATGAAATGTTTTGGAATTCTATACTATAGAATACTATAGAATACTATACCCAGAGTCAAAAAAGTCTGGCCCAAGGACCAAATCCAGCCAATGCCTGTTTTGGTATGGCCTAAGGGCTTAGAATATTTTACATTTTTAAATGGTTAGACAATAATCAAAAGAAGGGTATTTCATCACACATGAGAACTGTATGAAGTTCAAATGTCCACGCCTATAAATAAAAGTCTATTGGAACACAGTCACGCCCATTTCTTCTCGAATGTCTATGGCTACTTCTGTGCTATAACAGCAGAGTTGAATGATTTCGACAGAGACCACATAGCCTATAATGCTGAAAATATTTACCATCTGGCCTTTTACAGAAAAAAAAACTGCTAACTCCTGCTTTACATAATTCAGGTCACAAGTCTGAATCTAAACTGTCTAACAGTGATGAGAGTAATATGACATTTTGTACCCAGGAGAGAAAAAGCAATCAGCTACTCAAAACACACACACTTTTTCCAAAAAGAACATTTTTTCCCTGGAACCTTATAGACCCTGTAGGAGACAACGTGGCAACTACGTTCATAGGTCATTTCCTACATTAACTTCCAATGTAAACCAATGGGTTTCATTCCAAAGTACAATCCTATCAACTATTTGGGAGAAACATTTCAGGTCAGTAAGACTTATGGCCCAAGAGAAGGATCAGTGCTGTGTCCCCAGAGGGTAGATGGGGGAAATCACGTTCTGTTCTCATATAGACAACTCCAGAGTCCCTCCCGTCAGAGCATGGCTGTAATAAGCCTAAACAATCGTAAAGCAAATGTAACTTTGCCCACCTGAGCACCAATAAAACTTCAGGAGAGCAGCCTAAAACAATGCATGAGTTTGGGCAGTGTGATCGCCTAACATATCCCAAGTATAAAATGTACACCTTCTGTAACTGGGGCAACTGTCTTACTCCTGGAAATCTCATCCCTGCCAAAATAAAAAGCAAATCTCTGGAAGGGGACAAAAGGCCACCTTTTCTGGCTTCCTGCTTCCCCTGTTAGATGTGGTCTCTCTGTAGCTTTCTATCCATACTTCTCATGGGGTCTGTCACGTTCTCTACTTTGCCTCATGGTCATTTCTGGCCCTGCCTTGTCTCGTCTCTAGATGCCAGACTCCTTGAAGACAGTACTTTTCCTCCCCTTTCAGCCCTCCTTCGGGTCAGCTCCTATCAGGTGCCTCTGCAAAGGTCACCAGCATGCCTCCATGGGCAGTAGACGGAGGGCCGAGATGACAGCATGGGAATGTGGCACTGGAAGCCGTGAGGTGGAACCTCGTGCCTGTCGGTCTTCACCCCCCACCTTGGTGAGCCCAGATGTGAGGGTGCCTGGCTCAGAGCTCAGGGGTGGGTGGTGGGGAAGAGATGGAGGGAGGGGTGGTACGCTAATCAAGGAGCACAATCCTGACACCAGAAGACACAACACTGCACCTGCTTGCCTAAACCATCATCTTGGGAGTGGGGAGGTAGGGGTTCAGCTGGGAGGAGACCCCCGCGGACTCCCAAGAATATGCAAACCTGGGTGGCAGGAGGAGCGCGGTTTTGAGTCTCTGGTTAAGGCAAGAGGAGTTCGAGTTGAGTGCAAAATAGCCACTGAACTCACTCAAGACTCTCGTCAACCCTGGCAGCTAAGGCATTTCAGTAAAATACAACAGTAAGTGCCTTACCACTCTTAAGGAATGGAAAAACAGAGGACTTTGTTTTCCTACAACCACACTGTTCATCACATCTGCAAAACTCAGAAGAGCGACGATGCTGTCAAAAATGTTCCAGCCTCGGCGGAAGTAGTTGTAGGGATCGAGCGCGATGATTTTTAGGCACATTTCTGCCATGAAAATGCCAGTGAAAACCTGCAGTGAGACAGGGAAGAATGAGAAAAGGGAGCTACTGCTCCTTGAAGATACAGTTCTAAGAATGGTCCAAGGGAATTGCAGAAGTCAGGAAGAAATACAGTGCATTTTGATTTACTTGGCTCCTCTCCCCCCATTCCTCTCCCCATAGTGCCCATTCCAGTGTTCCCAAGCTCGCGGACATCGGCATGGAGAATAAATATTATCTCCCATTCAGCTGGAAATAAGGCAGAGTGATAGAAAATGTCAAGCGATCCCTCCTCTAAGTTCCTTTAAAATGTCAACGAAAGTTCCAAAATGGGGGAGGTGGGGAGTACACGGCAGCTCTGAAAACTGAAGATAAATATCCTCCATAAAGCCGAACCCAGGAGGAGTTCACCCAACCACTTTGATCAGAAAAAGACTTAAAAGGGGCCCAGAGCAGAGACTTGAAAAAACACTGCCAGGAACAGGAAACATCTTTGAGCAACTCAATATGGAGGCTTGGCCTCTATGATGAATACCATGGGCTAAACCCCGCATTGGTCATGGTTGAAAGGAGGAGAAGTGGGTTGGCGTATAATCCTAAACATTCACTCGCAGAATGCAGGGTTCCTTATTCCAGAACAAAATACCGGAGAATCAAAAAGAAAGGCAAGAGCTACAGAAAGCGCGAAACGATGTGATTTCCACGGGCACAAATATATGTTTTTGGTTTTGTCTTTGAAAATTAGATAAATACAGGCTGAAAAACACTCCAGTGTTGAATGAGCGGCAGCCAAATTCTACATCATCTATCATCTACATCTTTGCAGACGAGAAAACAAAGCATTTCTTCATAGCAAATAGCACATTTTCTCTCACACATACACAAATAAATAGATATGAGAAAACAATAGTATGAAATAATATGAAATATGAAAACAATAGCATGAAATAAGTGATAATAGTATGAAACAATAGTATGGAATAAGGTAATATAAAAAGGTTGTCGGCTATAGGACTCTACAGCTTTGGAAAAGAAAAAGAAACACCCCAGAAATGATTTTTAAACGTCCTTATTAAAAGTAACAGATGATCCATTTTTATAAATAATTTGATGACGTACTATTTATCTTTAAAAATCCCTAAAATAAAGTGACACAAGTTAAAAAAAAAAAAGGGGGAGGGGGGAATAAGCAAAGATAAATCCAAGATAGGCAAATAGAAATCAAGGGGGCAAGGGGCGCCTGGGTGGCTCAGTCGGTTAAGTGGCCGACCTCGGCTCAGGTCATGATCTCGCGGTCCGTGAGTTCGAGCCCCGCGTCGGGCTCTGTGCTGACGGCTCAGAGCCTGGAGCCTGTTTCAGATTCTGTGTCTCCCTCTCTCTGACCCTCCCCCGTTCATGCTCTGTCTCTCTCTGTCTCAAAAATAAATAAACGTTAAAAAAAAATTAAAAAAAAAAAAGAAATCAAGGGGGCAAAACCAAAAACCAAAAAACCCAAAGCTCGTATCAGTCTTTTCCCTTTAAATATTTCTATCTACTTCTGCCCAAAGCTGCAACCAGAGTCTGAAAGCACGCAGTGTTACCTGTTCTAGTTAATTGTGCTGGACTGATCCCTGTTCCCTTTTGAGCTCCTCCTCCCCGTCCTGTCCCCTTCAGGCTTAAGCTGTCTAGCCCTACAGCAACCCTACATGCCTTGGGACCATGGGTTTTGCAAGCCCACTCAACTGCTACTCATGGCTTTTCGGGAGCTCAACGTACTCCCCTGATTTAAGCTGTCCCAAAGCCTAGAGAGTCCATTTTCAAGTCCAGTCCCACAGAACCTCCACAGGCCAGTTAAAGCCTCGCCCACCCATCAGAGGAGGGAGCCTTGGATGTGTTCCTGGGAACTCAGGGCTCCAAAGCCTCCTTCCACCGCTGCTACGGGGGCACAGATGAGGTGGCTACCACCCTCGTATCATGTGCCTAGGGAACAGAGCGCAGGGGATGGAAGCACAGGCTACATGGCCAGCAATGCAGGTTTCGTGTCAATTTTCAGGGGGCCGGGGTGCAGTCTTTGCCTGTGAACTCAGACACCAACAATGTCCCTGGGCCTCCTTCTATACCGCTTCTGGGGAGAGTGAAGAAGAATGTCATTTAATTATCCAACTTCTGACTGCAAAATGCAGCTTCACCTCAACACCCAGAACGTCTAATCAGTGGGAAATCTGAGAGGGTGGCTTTTGTCATTTCCCACACTTGGATCAGAAAATGAAGGGATGGACAGACAGGCCACCTTTGTAACTGGAAAGCCCTGTCTAGGGGCATGACTTTGGGTTCTTTGGGTTATTCTCTGGAACTAATCTAATAACTCCATCCACCAGGAGGTGATGAAGGATGGCTCTGCTGACTCCGTTGAGCCGGGAACCAATGGTCTCCTGGGCACAGCTTTCTGTCTCCAAGGGAAATAACACTGTCAGCCCATGTCTGGGATACGTCAGCAGGAGATAGGTGAATACGCTGGCCTAGAGCCCAGAAGACACCAGCCTATTAGAAGGGACCGTGTGTGTTAGGCTCATCGAGCAGCATGAAATCTGATCTGACCCACACACACCCACAAGGGCACTTCCACCCAAGGGCAGTTTGGGGAAAGAAACTTAAATGCAGACTGTATGGAGAGCCTCCTTGGTCCTGCACTGTGGTCCCACTGGATCCCTGCTCCTCCTGAGGGGCCCTGGAACTGAGGGTGACAGTTACCTAAACCTGATGCATGGAAGCAGCTCTGTGAACCAACTTCTGATTCAATAGGCATAGCGGGTTCCGATCAGCGTAAAATAATTAATTAAAAAACACATACGTACATATTGCCTAGAAATCCTCTGCCATGCTAAAAAATGATCATCTTTGCTAACAGGACCATAGGAAATAAGTTTCTGCTTTGTATTCCCCTCATTTTTAAAATTTTCCTTAGTTTTAAAATTTAAAAAAAGCATGTATTACTTTTTTAAGTTGGAAAAATGAAATAAAACTTTAAGAATAAATGGCTACAATTTGCAACTATGTAGATGGAACTAGCGGGTATTATGCTAGGCGAAATTAGTCAGAGAAAGACAAATATCATCTGACTTCACTCATATGAGGAATTTAAGATACAAAAAAGATGAGCATAAGGGAAGGGAAGCAAAAATAATATAAAAACAAGGAGGGGGACAAAACATAAGAGACGCTTCAATATAGAGAACAAACAGAGGGTTGCTGGAGGGGTTGTGGGAGGGGGGATGGGCTAAATGGGTCAGGGGCATTAAGGAATCTACTCCTGAAAGCATTGTTGCACCATATGCTAACTAACTTGGATGTAAATTAAACAATAAATAAATTTTTTTTAAAAAAACAATAAATGGCTACATACTCTGGTAAGATTTTTAGCCTATTCACTCATTAGCTAATTAGGATAGAACGTTCAGCGGGTAATTTGCTATTTCTGATATTTAGGAGACTAATTAATCCTCGGGAAAAATGCCTTCTCCGGGAACAATAAATTGAGCAGTTCATGAAACGTCTGCTCTCCTACCTTAATTTTCCCAATTTAACTTGGATTAGATACATCTAACGAGAAACATACTGAAGCAGGCTCAAGTCGGGAGCCCCACCCCACCTTCATAAGCATTGTACTTCATAAGCTTTGCACATAAGCATAAGCTTTCCCTCCTGGGAAAGCAAGCCTCCCACAGCCGCCACGCCCTGACCCACCTTTCCAGGGGGAATAATAACTAGTAATGGCAGTCACATTATTTTGTGACAAATGATGCCATCAGCATCACTGGGGACCATGAGACACGTTACCAAGGGTCTCTGGACATCATTAATGTTTTCTTGCCCCCAAGATCGTGCCAAATAGCTGACCTTTTAAGATGTCTGCTGCCTTCTGGCTTACCACTGGATGGCTGAAGAGATGCCTTGGCATACCAGAGGGCCAACACAGGGGCCGTGGAAAATTACCAAACGAGTAAAAACAAAATTCTAACAGTTGCATTTGCCCTCGACTCTACTTAAGGGGACCAGGGACCTAGGCTAGGTTAGGCCACTTACAAAATGTTTAGACTTTGAAAGAGTTATAAGTCACAGTTTGGAATATTTGGATATTTTAAAAAGCCTAAAGTTACCAAATTCCCTGTATACAACATATACTCAAAACTCTGGTCCATTTTGTAATGCTCCAAGGCCAAGAAGACAGTGTTGATTACGATGCAGATGGTGATGACCAGCTCAGTAAAGGGGTCGGTCATCACGACTCGCAGGGCCTTCTTAATGCACAGCCACTGGGGGCTGCAGTTCCACACGAGGTATCTGGACGCCACGTTTCCCCCACACGGGAGGCAAGGCTCCTGTGATTTCTCTTGCTCTGGAGAAGGAGAATGGGAGAGCAGTTGAGTAGTTAGCTATGAATCCATCTGGCCGCTGTTTGCCTGAGTGCATTCCACTCTCTTCCCCCCCTCTTCCCTACGGTCTCTCGTGAACAACACGATCAGCCAAGAGGGGCGCTGACGGGTACAGCCAGAAAGGTTTGCCGTATACAACTTCCCTGTGGTATAGCCGTGTACATCCAGTCTTTATACTTGTGTTGAGCATCTGGGAGCTGAGCCGCACCGTTAGAGATACAGATGGGGAAGTCAACACTCACAGGCTGTGAACCCATGAGAGGGAAAGGTATAAGCTCAAATTATGTTCATTCAAGGCAGACCACGGTGACAGCTGTACCAGAGGCACACAGAGCTACCAGGGCTCAGAGGAAGGCCAGGTATTCAGGCAGGGGCATCTTTTGTTTTGAAGCAAGAGGTACTCTATCAGCAGGTTGAATTCAGGCCACAAGGCCACTGTACCCCTGATTTCCGATTTCCCTGGCACCATTTCAAGGGACTCATACAAGCCAAATGAAGCGATGCAATAGGGCTCAAAAGTGCTAAGGACGAATCTGACCCCGTCCCTGTAAGGACTTGGGTCCTGCCTTTGAACACCAACCCCTCAGTTGGGGGTCCTGGTTACCTGCTGTTGATGAGGTCCGTCAGATGATTCCAGCCTATCTACACAGGTCTTCCACTTTGCATGCCAGATTCCTAACTCTAACTTCCATGACAACCGTCACCTTCTGGAAACTTCTGTGTCGTCTCTTCTTTGGTCACTGTCATTGCCACTGCGACCCCCTGTGACTGCCTGGCCTGATCAGGGTGGGTAAGGGCGGGGGTCTTGTCTGTACTCTTGGTCCTAAATGCCAAAGCTAGCCAGTTCCCACCAATACCCAAGGGCCAACTCAGGGTGGGCCTGCTTCCGCAAGCCACTTGGCTCCCATGCTCCAAAGAGGCGCAAGAAGTCACTCTGCAGGAAGCAGAAGGGGCTACAGGGGGCTTCTGGGGGAGATGGAAAGAAGGAAAATGGAGGGACGTCACTGCAGTTGGGCTGTCCCTGGGGCCAGGAGGGCAGAGCTTACCCTGCATGGTGATGGTGAGGATGCTGACGGCACTCAGGGCCCTCTGCCTTTGGAAGGGGTCCCCGTGCTCATCACAGAAATCCACTGACAGATTCTGGGACAGCCGTTTGGTTTGCTCTAGGATGTGTGGCTGTAAGAGAAGGAAGGCACGGTAGACCTTCAAAGGGAAGGGACTGCCCCTCCTCGAAAGGTCACAAGCTACTCTGTTTGAACGCCACATGCCTGGAAAAGACTTAGTATATTATATAGCTCCGCTCCCTTGCATCTCACGGCAGGACGAAGGTTCAGCTTTCCTGTTTCAGATTTCATAACTAAAATACAGGGTGGCATTCATACTTTTCAATGTATGCAAATTTCCCGGATCCTAACTACGGAAATGTTTCTTTCTCTGTGATTTATTCATTGTCAACAAAGAGCAAACAAAATTTTACGAAAACGAAGGAGCAATAAACGGTTCAGGACACAAAAGCAATAAAAAGTCAAAATTAGAAATAATGTTTTTGAGTGGCAGGAGTGGGGGGATAGATACATTTAGAAGGGTGGATCGGGGCCAGGTTAGAATGGCTGCCTAAATGGATTTTGAAACAGTCAGTAACTAAAAAGAACAGCCAAAATAAATATGACAAAGTCTATATACTAAACCTCAAGCATTCTCTCAGGCCGTGCTTGGGGGCTCGACTCTCGCCTTACCTACAATTCTAAGGTCTCTGGACATGACAGTACATAAATCTTCAGCTACCTAGATGACTTATTTCCCCAAAGTTCTGACCAACCGTGGCCCCAGAGGGAACTATTTTATTTTAGTTAAGTTTATTCATTTATTTTGAGAGAGAAAGCATGAGTTGGGGAGGGGCAGAGAGAGGAGAGAGAGAGAATCCCAAGCAGGCTTCACCCTGTCAGCATGGAGCCCCATGCGGGGTTCAAACCGTGAGATCATGACCTGAGTTGAAGTCAGATGCTTAACTGACTGAGCCACCCAGGTGCCCCAGTGATAAGCTATTTTAAAGGCAACCTGTAGTCTTTCTATAGCTATTTCTTATTTTGGCTTAGGGAAAAGACACTTTTTATTAGCTGTCTGCTCTTGGTCTATTGTTTTGTGAAATGAGAAAAAAAAAAACCTTCAAAATATTAAAAAATATTTGCAGGCTCTTCAATATGCTATGGTCTGACATTAGAGAAGCCTCTAAACTGAAAGATGGGTCCCTGTCCCTCCATCAGAGAAATGCACACAGCAATGGATGAGGTCTGCCCACCCACTTCTGTAAAGGCCCCCGACCTCCTTTCCCCACCTCCCCTCAGGCATGCACCCTCCCTTGCGACCACTTCACCTCTTCCTCCCATCTCAGAAAAGTGGCTCTCGCCATTATTCCCTGGCCTGTATCTTCAACATTTTCCTCTCCTCCGATTTCTCTCTCCACAATTAAAACATGTTCAAACATCCCCCACCACACTGATAAAGATAGGGTTTTTCTCTACCCCTCATAGCTTCATATCCACTTGGCCTACAAAATATCCCTGCTAGGATGCCCCACAGGCATTTCAAGCTTGCCACACCCAAAACTGAGCTCACCATCCTTCCCTCCCCCGGGACAAGCTCCTTTCCGGTCTCGGTAAACTACCGTCCATCAAGTTGGCTACCCAAGCAGTCAACCTGGCATCTTCCCCCTCTCTGCATCTATCTAGTCAAGTGCCAAATTTTCTCTTCTGGAAATCACTGTACCATTATTGTCTCTTCATCCTCCTGCCCTCACCACAGTTTAAGCCCCTGTCTCCTCTTACTTGGATTGCCGCCACAGCTTCTCAACTGGTTCCCTCCAGTCTCGTCCTGCTCTGGTCCGGTCTCTTCAGTGCATCTAGGATTTCAAAACTGTCGACCTGGTCAAGTCACTCTTTTGTTTAAAACCTTTCACGGGCGCCCGGGGGGCTCAGTCGGTTGAGTGTCCAACTTTGGCTCAGGTCATGATCTCATGGTTCATGAGTTCAAGCCCCGTATCGTACCAGGCTCTCTGCTGTCGGCTCAGAGCCTGGAGCTGCTTTGGATTCTGTGTCTCCCTCTCTCTCTGCCCCTCCCCTGCTCGCACTCTGTCTCTTTCTCTATCTCAAAAATAAATAAATATTTAAAAAAACAAACAAACAGCTTTCAATACTGCTTAGCCCTTGGTCCCTGAGTAAAGGGTGAGCCCCTCAGCTTGGTTTGGAGGCCTTTTGTGATGACCCCATCCTACCACTATAGCCTCTTGCCAGGCCGTCTCCAGCCTCATACACACATGCACGTGCACACACACACTCACAAGTGTTCTACGAGGTCACATTCTCCCGCTCTCCTTTGCCTCCAGGCCTTTGCGTGTGCCGCTCCCTCTACCTGTGGTGCTCCATTCACTTTTTACCCAGGGATGAAACATTAATTCATCCTTTGGGCACGGATGCTTTTTTCCTCTGGGAACTCTTCTGATCCATGGCTCTTCTCCCACCCCCCACCCCCCCAAGTCATAGATGCTGCCGTTGGCTGGATCTGTATGTCCCCGGGTCCTCCCTGAGGGCTTTCTCTGGCGACCTGACCACCCTCTGCCCTAATGAACACAAAGTCAGAAATGCAGGAAAATGACTTCACCTGAATCCAGCAGTCTGGAACCAATGATGGACCAAAGTCGGTGTATAAATACTCTAGTGCCCTCACTCCACGGAGATTAAACTCCAAGTACCTTCAGTGGTAACCAGCTTCATGATGAACCTTAGTTGGCCACTTTATCTTCCATGTAACCCTTCTTCTCACTCCTCTTGGTGCCTCTTGGGATCACTTCCCAAATAATCTACCTGCACTTTAACGTCTCAGGGTTTGCTTCGCCAGGAACCCCCACTAAGACATGGCTTCTCCTCTGTTCTCCCATATGTGATCATCATGTCAGCTGTCATACTAAACAATAACTGCCTCCTTGTTCGTGGGTCTTCATCGTTAGTTGTCTGTTTCAGACATCTCACAGAGCCCTCGTACCTACCCCAGTGCCACGTGGCTGGTAAACCCTGTCAACACTTCAAATAGATGTTTGTAAAGAGATGGGTAGTTGAACAGATGCATGGATGTGGGAAAGTATGTGCAAATGGATGAATGACTGAATGAATGAGTGAATCCCTTCAATTAGGCTGACAACTTGACCTGTCCCCCTAACGGTGCTATAGGATCATCAATCCCTGGGCCGAGACTTGCCTTTTTCGTGGAATCTTCATCAGAATCTGATTCTGGAGGCTGGTCTTTCCCAGAGTCTCTCAAAAAAAAGGACTTTCGTTTCCTACTACCAAATAGCTTTCTCTTCTTTGGGGAAAAAGATGATGCCTCAAGGGAATTAAGCGAACTTCTGTCAATTCCCATGGCAACGAGAGCCTTAGAAAGTGAACAAAAGCAATTAATAAACAGATTATACTTCCCCATAAAACACTGCAAATGACCTGACCTTCGTGAGCGTTCTCTCCTCCCTCCTGGAGGCGTCCACCCACTTAGATTGCTCATCGCCGACTGGGAATATGCTAGCTTTGTTATTATTTACCAGAAGGACATATCCTGTTTATTTATCCACAGAGACTGCAGCCTCAAAGGCAAGGTTAATGCTTTCGTGCCTCTATCGCTAAACCGTAGCACGGCACTCTATCGTGTCTGTGCCTGATGATGCCGGTATGAAACACGGTGGGGCCTCCCTCTGACAAATCTCCGTGGAGGACGAGAAAGAGAACAAAACACGTTCCTGAAGTCTTAGAGTTGGAAAAATGTAAAGACGCCAAGAAACAATGAGAATGGCCTGGAAATATGACGGGAATTTCAAGAAGGGAGAGGTAATCACGGCTATTGTGTCTAACTTTCCCAAAGCCTAGGCAAGCAAAGGCCCTGAATACAAGCATCTCCGGGTTCCCATAAACAAGCCTGGAGCCCAGCCTTAATTTACATAGATGTATATTTTATCCTCTAGCCCCGGTTTGGGGTCTGTCCTACAAGGCCCGGGTCTCAGAAGACCGAGGATTTCCTGCTCTCGAGAGCTCTGTGCCTGGACAGCTCAGTAAGAACGGCAGCAGAGCCAGTCTTCAAGGGGCTTAAATTCTCCAAAAAGCATAGTAGAGAAGGCTCTGAGCCCCGGCCTAAGGCTCAAGGCTTCGTGACCTCTGCAGTCCACCCCCTAAGCAGACCCCACTGTCTGACGCTGCGTGTCCCTACCTCCTTTTCCTCCTTCAGCAGCCGCTGGGCTTCCTGGAACATCTTCTCCTTGGCCTCGGTCTCGGCAGCTACGTTTCTGTTCTGCTCCTCGTAAGCCATGGTGACAACAGCCAGGGTTAAGTTAATCAGGTAGAAGGAGCCCAGGAAGATGACCACCACGAAGAAGAAGACTGAGAAAAGCCCTGAGGTACGCAAGGTCTGCAAAGGACACAGCACACGCTTGCGTCTGAAGCCTTGTTCCGCAGGAGGTGACCGTCACCTCAAGGAGACACAGCACAGTGGCAAGCGGCCCGCCCCCAGCACCGGTTGGCTGAGCCGCCCACAGCAGCATCATGGATAGCCTCCCGTTCCTGGGGGGCTCCTGCTGCCCATCAGTGAGGAGAGGCCGGCCCTGAACTCCCATGTGGGTCTCGGAACTTTATGATGACTTTCTCAAGGGTATTTGCATTTTAGAATTGAAAAGGCAGGAGAGAAAGGAATGCTTCCTGAAAACCCCAGCATGGGTAGCAGAACCGCAGGCTACAGGGAATCTGGAGAGGGGCAGCATTTCTAGGAAAAGGAGGCACTTTTTTGGCGTTTCTAACGGAATAGCTGAAGTAGAACCTAACAGTACAACTGCTGAGGACGGAGAGCAGATGACAATGGCGGGGAGTGGATGGCAAGTTATGAATAAACGACAGAAATGTCGATGAGTGATGGAGGGGGAGGGAGGGAGGGGGGAGAGGGAGCGGAGGGGGAGGGGGAGGGAGGGTAATTAGATAACCTGTTGATAAAGCTTCTCCCAGGAATCTTGGGTTATCAGCCGAAACATGGACAGAAAAGACCAGCCAAAGTTGTCAAAATTGGTATAATTATAGTCGGGATTCCTTTTGGTGTGGTTGCACTGAAACTGTTCAGAACAGGCACTAGATGGAAACAAAGGAACAGAGGAGGAATTACATTCCAGGCCAGCTTCGCTCCTGCCTCCTGCCCATCCTGGCCAACGCACCTGCTCTTCTGGGGACCACGGCTCCCATCGGAAAGCCCTAGAGCTTTTGTCGAGTGACTGTGCCCCAGCTGCCAAGCTTCCCAGCCCGCACCTTACTGTGGGCACTCACTGGCTCTTTTCAACTGGATTGATTAGTAAGTTCATATTAGCAGGTTTTTTCTTTTCATTAAATGGGAGCATTCTTTGACCGCTCTCTTGCGCCTTGTTTTTTTTGATGGAACAAGATAGCACGGAGGCCTTTCCACATGACCATACAGGGAAATATCTCATTTCTTTTCGTGCCTTACAGCCCGATGATTTATTTAACTGCTGTGCTAATGGTGAAGATTTATGCTTCGGTTGTTAAGTCTTTTTGGTCTCACAAACATTTGGGTTTTACTTTACAAACAGTGGATATCGTGTACATGGGTCTTTGCCCACGTCATCAGAGCACACATCACTAAGTGCATCTATCAGATAATACTAAGGGTACATACTTTCTTCATTTTTGATAAGTACAGCATTTTGATCGAAGGAATACATGCATACAGTTTAAAAGCCATGTGGTACCCAAAGACTTGTAATTAAGACCTTTATCACCACTCTTTAACCACCATTTACATACCCCAAAGTCAACAACTTTCAACTCGTTTATGTCTGTACCTCTAAAGATAATGTTTATGCCGATATCTCTCAATTTTAGTCCTTGGTGATTAAGTTGCTGCTCTGAGGGTTAGCTCCCCAATATCCTATCCCACTCCATCACCACTTACATCCCTCTTTCCAGAAAAGTACCGCGGCCTTGGTTGATGGCTCTCCCCAGTCAGATCCATTTTTTGTTGGCTCTTGTGTGTTGCTTTTTCCAAGTTGTATTTCCTCATTTTTCTGGAACAAATCTCAAGTGGCTTCTTAAGAAGACTGGGTGATCTTTGCCTATGTGAGTATACTTTTATCCTGCCTTCACAGTTGATAGTTTGGTCAGAAGTAGAATTCTGGTTTGAAAATAATTTTTCCTTAGAAATATGAAGGCATTGTGCAGTGGTTATCCTGTGTCGCTGTTGAGAATTCTGATGTCATTTTGATTTTTGTTCCTTTGTGGGTAACCTTTTTCTCTTTATTTTAAGATCTTGACTCCTAAAGGTTCTGAAATGCCACAATAATGCCCTTGGCATGGCCTTTCTTCATTCACGGTGTTGGGCACTTTATGGGACACGGAGGGACAGAGAGACGTGCATCCTCAAGCTCAGGAAAATTCTTTGTATTGTTGCATTGCTAATTTTCTCCCTTTTGTTTTTTCTGTACTCTGTTTCAGAAATTTCTATTTAGTCCAAAGTTGGAATTTCTGGATTGATACTTATTCTCATATTTTCTGTCTCTGTCTGTTGTTGCTACTTTCTGGGGAGTATTTCCTCAACTTAATCTTTAAAAAAATTTTTTTTTAATGTATTTATTTTAGAGAGAGAGAGAGAGAGAGAGAGAGAGCGCGCGCACACGTGCGCACAAATGGGGGAGGGGCACAAAGATACAGAGGATCTGAATCGGGCTCTGTGCTGACAGCAGAGAACCCAGTGTAGGGCTCGAACTCACAAACCATGGAATCGTGACCTGAGCCAAAGTTGGACGCTTAACCGACTAAGCCACCCAGGTGCCCCTCCTCAACTTAATCTTTTAATTCTATTATTGAGTTTTTGGAATCATGTTACAAAAAAAACCTTGTGTTCACTGTTCCTTTTTTTAATGTTTATATTAAAATTTTTAATATAATAATAAAATAAATAATAATTTAACAATTACATAAATAATATTTAAATTTTTTAATGTTTATATTTATTTTTGAGACAGAGAGAGACAGAGCATTGACTGGGGGAGGGGCAGAGAGAGAGGGAGACACAGAATGTGAAGCAGGCTCCAGGCTCCGAGCTGTCAGCACAGAGCCCGACGCGGGGCTGAACTCACAAACTGGAGATCATGACCTGAGCCGAAGTCGGACGCTCAACCGACTGAGCCACCCAGACAGCCCTGTTCCTTTTTCATAATGAGCTATTTTTGTTTTTATGTATATAATAGCTCTTTTAATTTCACTGAGGACCCTATTTGAGGTTTTAAAAGTCCTTGTTGGTTCTCTCTAAACTGTTGTTTTGTCCGCAGCTCTTATGGCCTGAATGTTTGGGTCCTCCTGAAATTTGTACCTTGCAGTTGTTATCTTCAGTGGGATACTGTTTGGAGGTGGGGCCTGTGGGTGGTGATTAGAGCAGGAGAGTGGAACCCTCATGATGGGATTTGTACCCTCATAAAAGAGACCCCAGAGAGCTCTCTCACCCCCTTTCTGCCATGCGAGGACACAGCAGAGAAGACTGCCACCTACAATCTGGAAGAGACCCCCACTAGAACCCAACCAAGCTGGTGCCCTCATCTTGAACTTCCAGCCTCCAGAGCTGTGAGAAATAAATTCCTGTTGTCGATAAGTCACTCCGTCTACTGTATTTTATTATAGCTGCCTGAACTATGACAATGATCATTTTTCCCATTTCTTTATGTCGGCCCCTTTATGCCAAAGGCTTTCTTCAGATACCCGGTAAGCCTGGGCTGTTCAGTCACATTTAATCAGAGGTCCTGACAAATTGATTGGGAGTTTGCTTGGTGGGCAGAATAGGACTCGGTGAGGGGTAGACTTGGCGTTAGGGTGACTCAGAAGGAAGACGTCCATTGTGCCCCTGTCTCAGACCTCAGCGAAACCCTGCTGTTCAATTCACAAATCTTGCTCTTTCTGTCTCCTAAATGCCTTTGGAACTCGTCCATCCATTTCTCATCATCTCTACCGCACTGCTTCGTGACTCTCACCTGTATCAACATAGTCTCCTAAGTGGCTGCCTCATCTACTCCATGCATCCATTCTCCATGTAGCAGCCACAGGGACCTTTATAAACCCCTAACCTGGTCAGGTCTTGTTTCCTTTGTGATCAAAGTAAAAACCCTAGGCACTGACGGGCTACCGGACCCTGCAGAGTTAGTTCCCGTCTCCTGCTCCTCTGCCCAACAAGCTGCTGGGTTTCTTCTTACTCCCCCTGACCACTTGCCCTCAGGCGCAAAGCCTTCCCTGTTACTTTTCTACTGAATGGACTTGTTCACACTATCTCCTCACCTACCAGAACCTCCTACTCATGCTTCAGAACCAGCCGGATGGTCTTCAGGGCACGAGGCAGCGAGGAAAGGCTGAAGACCAGGCCTGGGCCCTGGGCAGAAGGAGACCTGCCTAGGAAGGTGACCTGAGACCTGCCATCTCCTTGGAAACTACTGTGCTATGATCAATGCAGAAGATCATGTACTAAGAGTTGGTCTATCAAACACCTGGGGCACCTGGGTGGCTCAGTCGGTTGGGCGTCCGACTTCGGCTCAGGTCACGATCTCGTGGTCCATGGGTTCAAGCCCCGATTGGGCTCTGTGCTGACAGCTCAGAGCCTGGAGCCTGTTTCAGATTCTGTGTCACCCTCTCCCTCTGCCCCTTCCCTGCTCACGCTCTGTCTGTCTCTGAGAAATGAATAAACCTTAAAAAACAAAATAAAAAAAAAACACAACGCCTGAGCTTTGAGACTACACCTAGACTAGAGAACTAAGACCGGCATACAAGCTTAGAGAGACGAAGACACAATAAAGACCGTTTAGAAGCCAAGGCTGCGGTATCTGTGTGTCCAGGTGGCCCAACCCCCCTTGGATTTTGCCCATAGTAACTGTACCTGCCCTGCGTGGGGTCAAGGAAGCACCGTACGTTACAGTGTCTGTCTCCTCATTAAACGAAAGCACTGTGGGTGCAGTGTCCTGCTGGGGATCCTTTCAGAAAGCTCAATAAACTTTGTATTAGATTAAAGCCTATGGCGTCTTGTGGGCTTGGCTGAGTCTGAACCTGTGACCGTCCCACGTGGTATTGCAGGATGCTTCTCTCATGTTATAGACAGGGTTATATCCCCTGTTATTTCTCTCAGTATCTACACATCTCTCTTAAAACACTCATCATACTTTCAAAGAGTCAAACACATTTTCTCTCGTTCCTGCGAGAGGCCAGCTTCCAGAGGAATATGCTCCCTGGTTCGCACTTGCAGTCTTTGGGCTTAGCACAGAGCTTGGCATGCTGCTGGCCTTTGATACTTATCTGTTACTGGGGCGCAAATTTAGCCTATTTTATGAGAAGGATTTGAGTATTATCTTAATTTGAAATATGCTCATTAGGGGCGCCTGGGTGGCTTGGTCGGTTGGGCGTCCGACTTCAGCTCAGGTCATGATCTCACGGCCTGTGAGTTCGAGCCCCGCATCGGGCTCTGTGCTGACCATTCAGAGCCTGCAGCCTGTTTCAGATTCTGTGTCTCCCTCTCTCTCTGACCCTCCCCCATTCATGCTTTGTCTCTCTCTGTCTCAAAAATAAATAAACGTTGAAATATGCTCATTAAATCACCCGGAATTGAATTTCTCACCACAAGAGAGCACTGAGGCCCTGGAAGAAAGAAGGGTATCCCCAAAGGGCCAGAGGGCTACGAGCGGCCTGTGAACACACATAAAACCGTGTATGAAATTAGAGGCATTGGTGATCAACACATGAGCACCTGAGAAAGACGTTCAGATAGCCTTGCATCAGAACCATGCCATTGAACAGAAAATAAGGATTCCATGAGGTTCTCAGTCATAACCTTCTTCCTAACCTTTGAAAGTCCTGAATACTCACTCCATAAAGTCAAAATACTACATTCTCAGTAGGTTTCTTCAGCTACTAATTCAACCTAACTTTGGGGAGGAAGGGAAGCTGCTGTAAACACTTGGAAATAATTATTATATTAATTTTTAAAATTATGTTACATCATTTTTTTATTATTTTTAAGCTATATGAAATTAATTGAATTATATTAAATTCATGTTTAAATGAATATCGTAGCAATTACAGTAAGTTTATTGTTTTATTACTAATTTTAAAAATAATTGATTTTATTTTTATTAATTACAATGGTGAGTTGTTAATAACTTAATAATGCATGTCGAAACTTGCGTAGATGAGTGCAATAATCAGGACTGTTTGTCAACTACCATCACTGCCTCCACGAGTCATTAGATGAAGACTATTTGCAACAGCACCCCAAAAGGTCCACAAGTGATCTGCTTGGGAGAAAAAAGGAGAGTGTGAACCTCTTACCTTTCACCCATCCAGCTGCCACATATTCTGAATTCAGTGGAATCTTTCTTTTCAAAGCAATGGTCTGAAAAGGAAAGAATCATAAATTCAGATTTAAAAGCAAAACCTGAAAGGAAAGACAACAGCCAATGTGCCAGGTTTGCTTGAAACCAATGGTTTGGAATCCTCTAAAATGATCGAAGTGGGCAGCCAGAGAAGAAGCAGACAGTAAGCCCTCAGGAAGGAGCAAGAGAAAAGGAAGGAAAGGAAGAAGGAAGAAGGACGAGGAGGAAGCAGGGACACCGCCATGCCCCCCTGGCCTCTCAGTGCATAAAACTGAACCAGAGACCAGGCCCTGGGGGAAGCTGGACACAGACGCAACCCACGAGAAGTTAAATAAACCAAGACAGACATGGAAACGGGGTAGCCATGTGAGATCCAGGACATGGGAAATTGCTGGAGGGTCGACCTCAGTGTGGAGAGGGTGCAGCAGAAAAAGAAGTGATATCGGGGCTCCTGGGTGGCTTAGTCGGTTGAGTGTCTGACTTTGGCTCAGCTCTTGGTCTCATGGTTTGTGAGTTCAAGCCCCACAGTGGTCTCTGTGCAGACAGCTCAGAGCCTGGAGCCTGCTCCAGATTCTGTGTCTCCTCTCTCTACCCTCCCCTGCTCACGCTCAGTCTCTCTCTCTCTCTCTCTCTCTCTCTCTCCCTCCATCTCCCTCTCCTTCTCCCTCCCTCTCTCTTTCTCAAATTAAAAAAAAAAAATAAAGCAAAACATGACACAGAGTGGACAGATCCACAGGGGAAGGGATGGGAGCTGACACCACTTGTAGGGATATGGCTTCAGGCTTTGCCTTCTCCATGGAAACCCGAAGAATGAGGCAGTTCTCTAAGAAGCGCATCTGCCCACGTGAGACCCCTGGAAGGATGAAATCATCCTCCCTTCTAAGACTCTGGAACGTAGATCTGTAGATAGCATGAACGGTGAGAATAAAAGTTAGCCATGCACGGACCAAGGTGTGGAGGGCAGAATATTTACCGTCAAGGTTATCCATATCCTTACAGTCCTTCCTGACACATCTCTGGTTCAGATTTTCCTTAAAGAGCTGCTGACCTACCAGGGCGAAGATGCTGAGGCAAAAGAGGGTCAGGATCATCACGTCAACAAGCTTCTTCACAGAGCGCAGCAAGGCCCCAACGATGACCTTCAGACCTGGGGAGGAAAAGGACCAGGGTGGGAAGAAGCCCCCACTCACGTCTACAGCAGACACAGGCAAAGGGCGTGGAGCGAATGTCCAAGGCCTCGGGTGTCACCCGACTGCAGGCTGGGACTGTAAACTAGCCTGGCCCAGGATTCTGCTGCCCCGGGTTCTGGTTCTAACTCTGCCAGAGCAGTTACGTGCCATTGGGTGGGCGCCAGTCGAGGGCTCAGCCTCTTCCTCCCGCCCTGTGTCTGTGACGGGGTTGCTCCGCAGGGCGAGTTAGAAGACCGAACAGAAACATCCCATATAGGCAACTTGGTTACAGTTGTGCAGACAACGCACAGCTGGGGGTCCCGTGCAGCATTAAGGCCACAGTGAGGCCACCCGAGAGGAGGACACAGAGCTGTATTTAACGTTCAGTGGTCACTACCAACCACAAGCTCTGCAAGGTGCCATGAGACCTCGCTAAATCAGGGGGCAAGGAGCTAGAAGGAGGAGCTCTTTCTGGACTCAGATAATGAGAATATTCTAGGGCGGGGGGAACTCGGATCACTACTTCTAATAGGGGTTTTTTTAATTCAAGAAATATTTACTAAACACCTACTGTGTCCACGGCACTCTATAGGCTGCCAAGTTTCAAAATAAGGACACCATCCTTGGTAGGACGGCAAATGTTTAAAATCAGCTTTCTGGGGAGGGGAGAGGGGGTGTATGTGCAGGGAAATTCCCATCTGTAGCATTTACAGCCTTCCTTGTTTGCAGAATTGCGCAGCAGATCCCTCTTCTCCCTCCGTACAGCCCTCCCATCCAGCTGGTTTCAGGCTAAACAGCACGACGTCCCCGGATGCAGAGCTGGAAAAGGATGGGCACGTTCTCCTGCTGCGGAGCCAGAACAAGTCAGCCCCAGCCCATGACTGAGCCAGGGGCCCCGCTGTCAGCACAGGTGGAGAGATAAACAACCAGACAGGACTTACAGTGTGTGGGATGGCACAAAGTGACAACGTCTCCAGTGATCAGTGTAAACCACGACGGGTAGACTTGAGAACGGAAAGTGGCACCTAACAGGAGGCCAAAGCGGCAGCAAATGACTTTCCCACAAAGTGCAGTGCCGCATAAGGAGGAGGCTTCAGGCCAAGCTGGGACATTCACTGTGTCCCCAGCGGCAGCCAAACAAGTGGACGCTTCAACCTTACCTAAGCCCGACTCGCATCTATAACAACACGTTTGAGTCTTCTCCCAAGCAAGAAGATTTGGCTGAAAGACGGCTGGGACGCCTGAATAATTTTTACAAAGTTCCTTAAAGGATCATACCTCATGCCCTTACTTCCAGAAAGTATCCAGGGATCTCATGTGTTTCATGGGTCAAAACAGAGACTATGGTCACCTGTTTAGAGATGAAGAAGGAAACTCTACAGCTGCTAAGTGACTGCCTGATGTATATTTTACCCATAGGAAACACAAGGCACTGAGCCCCTCACTTAACTTGGGAAACCAAGGCCGACCTTGCAAAAGAGGAAGAAAAGAAGGAGAGGGGCAAATCCTACATAAAGCGTCCTTGACTGCCAGTTTACCATTACGCGGCTGTTTTTCTGAGGCTTCAAAAAATAACCAACCCACTGCCTCTTTTTGAAAGGATCCAAATTGCCTAGCGTTTTGGTGGGGGAGCTAAGCATTGATAGAAGAGACTAGAAGGGAAGGGAAGAAGAAGGGGCAAGGGAAGGACTGCAGAGAGGGAAAATTTTTTAGTGAAGAGGGTTTACAGTTAATGATGACTCCATCTGGCCGGTCACTCGGGCCAAGAACCTTGACTCACTCCTCCACACCACCTGATCCTAGAGCACAACCGTCTCTCCTCTTGGATTATGACAGTGGCCTCTTGTGCCTCTGTTTGAGTTCTCTGAGAAGCAGACACTCTGGAATGAGAACTGCATGGGATGTGTTGGGTGACATGCCCGTGAAGAAAAAGGGGAAGAGAGCACAGCTGGCAGGGAGAGCCTCGGGCCGTGACACTGCGCTGACAGCTGGGAAAGGAGAGTGGGAAGGAAGCAGGAGTGGACAAGAAGAGCCACTGCGAGAGAGTCGCAACCTGGCTGCTGAGGAGCCCCTGAACTAACGTCTCCCACTAGAGGGGGCCCATGTCCTTCAGCAATGGGCCTGCACTAGGCCCCCTGACATGCGGGAAAGCATGATCTTGGCATGGACACGGATGCAGTGGTGAATCCAGAGACGTGGCAGCTGGGATCATTATTCAGCTATGCTGCCCGCAGCAGATCTGAGTGACACATTTCCATGGCGACCACCATGTCTCCTATCTGATTTCCCTGCTTCTGCCTTTCCTTCCCTTCACTCTATTCTCCATGCAACAGCCAGAGCAGTCCATTTAAAACCTGTCAGATTAGATGAATGGATAAATAAGACGTGGTAAATGTAAATACACACACACACACACACACACACACACACACACACAGGAATATTACTCAGCCATAAAAAAGAACAAGAGTGTGCCATTTGCAACAACACAGATAGACCTAGACACTCAGTGAAATAAGTCAGATGGAGAGAGGCAAAGACCGCATGATTTCACTGACATGTGGAATCTCAAAAACAAAATAAATGAACAAACAAAACAAAATAGAAACTCATAGATACAGAGAATCGACTGGTGGTTGCCAGAGAGGGGGAAGAAGGAGGATGGGCAGAAGAAGGGGAGTGGGAGGTACAGGCTTCCAGTTTTGTAATGAGTAATCCGTGCAGAAGAAAGGCACAAAATAGGGAATAGAGGAGCCCCTGGGTGGCTGAGTTGGTTGAGCATCCAGCTTTTGATTTTGGCTCAGGTCATGGTCTCACGGTTCATAAGATCGAGCCCCGCGTTAGGCTCTCCCTTGGCAGTGGAGAGTCTGCTTGGGATTCTCTCTCTCTCTCTCTCTCTCTCTCTCTCTCTCTCTCACTCTGCCCCTCCCCTGCTTGCACTCTCTCTCCCTCTCAAAATAAATAAACATTTAAAGAAAAGAATAAGGAATATAGTCAATGGTATTGTAAGAGTGCTGTATGGCGACAGATCGTAGCTACGCTTGCGATGAGCTCAGCATAGTTTATAGAGCTGTTGAATCACTATATCGTGCACCTGAAACGAACGTATCATGGTGTGTTGGCCAACTTGCATAAAAACAAAGCAAAACAAAAGCCTTGTCAGGTCATGTGACTCCTCTGCCCAAAGCTCTCCCATTTATCTCACAGCAAAGCCCAAGTCCTCCTAGTGCTTACATACCTCCCGCCTTCACTAGGGTGGTCCACCTCCACCACCTGGCCCCTCACTCTGTCTGCTCGGCGCATCTGTATCCTTTCTATTCCTCAGTCTCAGCACTCCTAGCTCTTGCCTGTGCTCAGGACACTCCTTCCCATACACCCGCTTGTGGGACTCTCTCTCACTGCCTTCAAATCCATTCCCGTGCCCTCCCATGCCCTCCCCAATGACACCTATCCTGATCACTTTATTGAAAACCGCATCCTGTTTCCCTGAACCCATGGCTTCCAGTAGCCCTCCTGTTGTTTACTTTTCCTTTTTATTTTTCCATGGCACATAGCACTTTCTAACAGGGCAGGTAATTACCTATTTATTATAGTTATTGCTCAGTATCTGTCTCCCTACTCCCACTCAGAATGTAGACTCCCTGAGGGCAGGGACCTCTGTGTGTTCACTCACTGATATACCCCAAGTAGTTAGCACAGTGTCTAGACATATGAGGTGCTCAAAGACACATTTGTTGAATGATCAAACAAATGAAGAAAGCAGAATTTGTTTGGTTTTGGTTTATACGTCATCTTGAGAAACGTTTAACGTACAAGAACATTCCTCCCACTAAAAGGCAATGCTGAAAGTCAGACTGACTTACCTGAAACCACCGAAATTGCTTTCAAAGCTCTGAACACCCGAAAGGTACGTAGGGACGACAGACTGATGCCACTGGCCCTGATACTTGGTGAGTATGATACAAACCTAGAAGACAAAGCACAGGAAAAGCCTGGGCCTACTCAGTCCTGCAGCTGCGCTGTGTATCTCCACGCGGGCCACAAATAAACGTGGCCTCAGCTCTCTGTCCACCAAGGTGAAATCTGGGGCCTCACCTTCTTGGCCCCACCTTCATCTCGGGGTCTGTAGTATCATTCTCCATAGCTGGGGGCCACAGATTGCACGGGAGGCTGTTCTCGGCTAATTTTTATATTTGGACATAGATTAAGATCCCTTGGAATAGTCCGTGCAGTTGTGGCTACAGCTATCGATAAGAGAAATCAATCAAAACACGTATTGACTGACTACCGGGTTCCAGGCCCAGTGCATTTACGTAAGGTCTCACTACGTGGCCAAGCCCAGAAGGAACCCAGGCAATCTGACTCTTGAGCTCTCACCACTGCACTACACCACCTTTCAATAGCCAAGATCACCCAACCGTTGAATTTCAAATGTCAAACTTGGGAATTAATAGCATCTACCTCAAAGGGCTTTTGCAAATACTAAACAGGAAAGCATAAGCAAAGTGCTTAAGACGATGGCTGCCACAAATTAAGTAATGTTAGGTTACTATTATTGTGCCAGTGATGGGCCGTTGCTTTTCTTGTTCTTCATTTTGCCGACCCTGTGTCATCATTCAGATGCCAAACTGATGCCCTTTCCTCCGGGAAGAACTTCAATCCTCACCTCATGTCATATACAATATACACACAATAATTAACTCAAAAGGGGCCATGGACTTAAACATAAGGGCCAGATCTAGAAAACTTCTAGAGGAAAATGAGGAAAACTCCTTGAGAGCTTGCAGTAGCCAAAGATTTTCCAGATTCCGTGGTTCCTCCTACACGGTCCGACAGCCCGATACATGCCCAGCTCCTGTCCCAGCACTCACCCTACCAGATTGCAATGGTTGTTAATTTTCTCTCTTCCCATCTGGACTGTGAGCTTCAAGAGGGTGAGAACCATGTCTGTTTGTTTTGTTTTGTTTTCATTATCACAACCCTTGTATCTTGCACAGAACTTGGCCCATCACAGGCCACTGTTTGGGGAGTGAATGGCTGGAGGAAGGAGAGCATGAATGTGGCCTAGAAATGGATTCACGTGTGGAGGCCTCTGGCCAATTGGCTGCATGATGCTGTTCAGGGCCAACCCACGCTGCACTCAGAGCTCTAGGCATTATTAGGACATGCTTAGCTACTCACATGGACCCACAGAGACCCCTGGTGGAAGCCAAGGAGCTTCTTTCCCACCCCAAGTCTCCTCAGTAAACATCTTTGACATTCTTACGCTGTTGCAATGACAATGGAGTCCAGCCAGTTCCATGGATCTCGAAGAAAAGAAAACTCATCCAGAACAAAACCTCTTGCCAATATTTTTATCAAAGCTTCAAAAATATAAATCCCAGTGAAGACATACCTGCAAAGTAAATCATTCAGAACAAGAAGGAATATGGTAAGTGATGGGAAAAGCAGAGAGGCCATCTGTCTTACCTGGCGTTTATGTGGTTTTTTTACATTTCAGTGTGACGTTTAGCATTCTGATTTTCAGCAAACCCGAGTTCAGAGTGGCAAGCATCGTAAGCAAGTTCTAGTAGTCAGAATTTCTAAGCAACTGGCCCACAGATAAAGTTGTAAGCTGCTGTTCAGTGCTTAGTTCCATGGCCACATTCTTGAGAGTTGTTTTAGCAACCTGGGGCCTTGGGACGGGGGTTGTCACTGCTATTTTGTCATCACTACTCTAGAATTGTCACTTTGATATACAGAAGGGGATGATGGCAAAGAAACAAGGAGAATAAATGAAAAGGTTAAAAGCTGGATCTTTCCATAGCCCATGTTCATGGATTAGAAGACTTAATACGGTTAAGATGTTTGTACCACTCAAAATGATCTACAGATTCAGTACAATCTCTATCACATTGACATGACATTGTCATGACATTCTTTGCAAACATAAAAACATCCATCCTGGAATTCATACTTCGGGACCCCAAATTTTAAGGGACCTTGAAAAGCCAAAATGATCTTGAAAAACTTGGAGGTCTCAGATTTTCTTATATCAAAACCTATCACAAAGCTAAACTAATCAAAACAGTGTGGTGCCTGTATAAACACAGACATATAGAACACTGGAATAGAACAGAGAGCCCAGAAATAAGCCCTAACATATATGGTCATATGATTTTCCACAAAGATGCCAAGACTATTCCATGGAAAAAGGACAGCCTTTCAGCAAATAACACTGGGAAAGCTCAATACCCACATGCAAAAAAATGAAGTTGGACCCCTACCTTACACCATGTATAAAAATTAACTCAAAAATGCATTAAATATCTAAGTGCAAGGGCAGAAACTATAAAACTTCAAGAAGAAAATATTTGTAAATCATATTACTGATGAGAGGTTAATATCTAGAATATACAAAGAACTCCCACAACTTAACAACCAAAAAAATCACACCGTATACAAAAACAAACTTAAAATGTCTTAAAGATCTAAATGCAAGAACCAAACCATAAAATTCCTAGATAAAAACTTGGGCGGTAAGCTTTCCGACACCGGTCTCAGGAATATTTTTTTGGTTCTGTCTCCCCAGACAAGGATAACAAAAGCAAAAATAAACAAATGGAGCTACATCAAAGTAAAAAGCTTTTGCACAGCAAAGGAAACATCAACAAAATGAAAAGGTAACCTACTAGGGGTGTCTGGGTGGCTCAATAGGTTAAATGTCCAACTTCGGCTCAGGTCATGATCTCGCAGTTCACGAGTTTGAGCCCCTCACGCCCGTGTTTGGCTCTGTGCTGAGAGCTCAGAGCCTGGAGCCTGCTTGGGATTCTGCATCTCCCTTTCTCTGTTCCACCCCACTTGTGCTCTATCTGTCTGTCTGTCTCTCTCTCTCTTTCTCTCAGAGATAAACATTTAAAAAAAAATTGAAAAAGCAACCTACTAAATGGGAGAAGATTTGCAAATGATATATCACATGGGGGTTAACATCCAAAAAATATTAAAAAAAAAAAAACTCATACAACTCAATATCAAGTGAACAAATAATCTGATTAAAAATGGGCAGAAGACCTGAATAGACATACAGATTGCCTACAGGAATGTGAAAAGACATTCAACATCACTGATCATGAAGAAAATGCAAATCAGGACCACAGTGAGATATTACCTCACACCTGTCGCAGTGAATATTATCAAAAAGCCAAGAAACAAGTGCTGGCAGGGATGCAGCAAAGGGAACCCTTGTGCACTGTTAACGGGAATGGAAATTGGTGCAGCCACTGTGGAAAACAATATGGAGGTTCCTTCAAAAATTAAAAATAGAAGTACCATATGATCCAGCAATTCCACTTCTTTTTTTTTTTAATTTTTTTTTTCAACCTTTTTTATTTATTTTTGGGACAGAGAGAGACAGAGCATGAACGGGGGAGGGGCAGAGAGAGAGGGAGACACAGAATCGGAAACAGGCTCCAGGCTCCGAGCCGTCAGCCCAGAGCCTGACGCGGGGCTCGAACTCACGGACCGCGAGATCGTGACCTGGCTGAAGTCGGGTGCTTAACCGACGGCGCCACCCAGGCGCCCCCAGCAATTCCACTTCTGAGTATTTATCCAAGGAAAGTGAAAACACTAATTTGAAAAGATACACACACTGCCATGTTCATTGTAACATTACTTACAATAGCCAACATATGGAAGGAATCTAAGTATCCATCAATGGATAAATGGGTAAAGAAAATGTGGTATATGTGCACAATGGAATATTATTCCACCATAAAAAAGAATGAAATCTTGCCCTTCATGAAAACAAAGATAGACTAGAGGGTATCATGCTAAGTAAAATTAGACACAGAAAGACAGATACTGTATGATTTCACTTCTATGTAGAAACTAAAGAGCGAAACAAAACAAAACAGACTTCTAGACACGGAGAACAAACTGATGGTTGCCAGAGGGGAGGGGGTTGGGAGATGGATGAAATAGGTGAAGGGGATTAAGAGGTACAATCTTTCAGTTATAAAATAAAGAAGACATGAGGATGTAATGTACACGATGGGGACTACAGTCAATAACACTGTAAAACTTTGTATGGTGACTGGACTTATGGTGATCATCCCATAATGTATATAAACTTTGAATCACTATACACCTGAAACTAATACAGTATTGATGTCATTACATTTCCATAAAAAGATTTTAATTAAAAAACTAAATTTAAAAAGAAACAGCACAAATCAAGTAACCTAATTTAAAAATGGCTAAATGACTTGAATTAGACGTTTCTCCAAAGATGACATCCAGATGGCCAACCAAACACACGACAAGATGCTCAATACCACTAATCATCAGGGAAATGCACACCAAAACCACAGTGAAATATCACCTCATACCCATTAGGATGGCTGCTTTCAAAAAAAAAAAAAGCCTCAGAACATAACAAGTGTTGGTAAGGATGCAGAAAAACAGAAATTCTCGTGCAGTACTGTAAAATGGTGCAAACAGCCATGGAAAACACTACGAAGGCTCTTCAAAAGAATTAAAAATAGAATTACCATGTGATCCAGCAATCCCACTTGTGGGCATGCACACAGAAGAACTGAAGCAAGACTTCAAAGAAATAATTGTACATGCACGTTCACAGCAGCATTATTCACAATAGCCCATCAGAACCCTTAATGTCCACTGATGGATAAACAGATCAATGGGGTACATACCAAAAAATATTATTCAGCCTTAAAAAGGAAGGAAACCCTGACCCAGGCTACAACGTGGATGAACCTTGAAGTCATTCTGCTAAGGGAAATAAACCAGGTGCAAAAAGATAAATACTGTATTATTCCACTTAAGTGAGGCGCCTAGAGCAGTCAAATACATAGCAACCAAAGGTAGAATGGTGGTTGCCAGGGACTGGAGGGGAGTTAGTGTTTAATAGGCACCGAGTTTCAGTTTTGCGAAATGAAAAGAGTTCTGGAGCCGGATGGTGATAATTGGTTGCACAACTATGTGACTGTAATGTGTATTTTACCACAGTTAAAACAGTCTGTTAAAAATGCTGGGTCTGTCCGTGCGCACGTGGGCACACGCACACCAACAGGTTCCACTTTGGGGACAGAAACAATCAATTCAAACAATCTGTTGGTTCACAGTAAAAGAAATGGACCTTTTCTGGTAGAACATCCAACCACTGGCAGCCCACAAAGCTAAAGAGCTAAGATCTTGGAAACTTGAAAAATCCAAAGTAGCCAAATCCAAGGGCAGAAATGGTTATGAGCTGCTCTCTGCTTCAGCCCTTTTTTTCTAAGCTGATCACCTTTTAGGTGACAAAAGAACATAGCAGATTAATTCATGTCTGCCCTGAAATACCGTTTTAAAAAAACAGGCATAATTACAAAGTTAAGGGTATTTTGGGAAAAGCTGTAATTGCAGATTTGTGGGATTTTGCAAATCTCCATCTAGGTCTCAGGCAAATGAGACAGCAGCCCTTGACTGCCATTTCTACCTAACCACCTGGTCTCCCACCTCCCACTCCCAGCCGAAGCCTGGCCAATAGAGGGACAGGCAGACCCACCATGCTATCTGATATGGAGTACAGCCATGCCCACCACAAGGAACAGGGCTTGGGAGCTCCATGACAGAGAGATCCCAACCCACCAGGCAAATGAGGCCCTCTGGAGCGTGTCACTGTCAGTTCAAGCACGGTTAGGGTATCCAATCAGGGCCATGGGTGGTGTCCAGGTAGGTTAAGAGAACACCATCGCCTGATCCTAGGGCACTTTGGCATTCATTCTCTGAGAGCTATAGACTTGGAATCAATTTCCCATTTAAAAGTTTTCTAACCAAAGGGCACTGACAAAATTAGAGAAACTCTCCCCCCATGGGCCTAATAACTCAACCACATGCCTTCTTTTGTAAAAACGTTTTCAACCTCCTCCTCCCACCCTCACTTTTATGCATCCATTGTCAGTACAAATGCCACCAGGAGACAGCAGCAGCTTCCCTACAGCCTAGACAAAGGTTTTTTCATATCTTTGCCTTATGGGTCTTTTAGTAGTGAAAATGACCTTTGAGCAGATTAGCATCCAATTGGGCCACTGCTTTCCATTAATAGGAAAAAGAAGACTCATTGCATCTCACTAGAAGAGCCGAGCAGGCTCAGCTACACTTTGACTACAAAGGCTTCCAGAGACACTGCAGTAAATAATGAGCAACTCCTCCACTCTCAATTAGCTCCTCACATGGAATAGCCAACTATCTAAAGGGGAGACCATTTTCCCCAGTAATATTGCCCAGGATCACTTCTATTCTCAGCAGTATCCATGCCCCTTGCTTCAAGGCATAGCCCCAAGCTCACTGTCCTTAACTAGACCCAAGTCCCACTTAACGACAGAGAAGGAGCAATCACTAAAAAGTAATGCAAAGAAGTAAATCTAACAGAAAAACAGTAGAGATTTAAAATGAAATACTAAATATGCCTGATTAACAAAAAAGAAGGTAGGAATGGAAGAACGATAGAAGAGGAAAGGAACAAAAAACAGATGAGAGCAACAGAAAACCAATAGAAAAACAGCAGACCTGAATTTAAGCATATTCATAATTACATTAAATGCAAATGAAATAAATATACCATCAAAAGGCAGAGATTAGAAAATAGACTGCATAAAAAACAAAAGCCAACTATGTGCTCTTTACAAGAGATACACTATAAATACAAAAACTCAAAAGGGTTGAGAGTAAAAGGATGGAAAAAGATATACCATGCAAACAATGAGCCTAAGAAAACTGGAGCAGCTGTATTAACCTCAGACAAAACAAATACTAAAAGGAATATTACTAAAGATAAAGAAGGGCATTTCATGCTGATAAAAGAATGCATACATCAGAAAGATATAATAACCATAAATCTGTATGTGCCTAATAATAGTGCTGCAAAAATATATAAAGCAAAATTTGCCAAAAATGAAGGGATAATAGACCAACTCACAATCATAGATGGAGATTTCAAGCCTCTCCTCAGTAATTCATAGAAGTACTAATTGAAATGGCAAAAGGATAAAATATATAAATGACACTATCAACCACCTTAACCTAATAGGACTATTTACAGACAATCATATCAAACTGCAGAATCCACATTTTTTCATGTACACATGAAACATTCCCCGTAGAGCCATAAAATAAGTTTCTCCTAATTTCAAAAGATTGAAAACTTACAGAGTATATCCTTTCCACAGAATTAAATTGGAAATCATTAACAATAAGGCAACTAGAAAAATATAAAATATTTGGAAAAAAACACACTTCTAAATAACACATGGGACAAAGAAGTAATCATAAGAAGTAGGGAATGTTTACCCAAAAGGTAATAAAAACACAACGTATCAAAATATGTGGGATGAAGCTTTCTTTAGCAGTGCGTAGTGGAAATTTATAGCTTTATACAATTGTACAAGAGAAGAAGAATGGTCTAAAACCAACTATTAAAGTTTCTACCCTAAGAAGCTAGAAATAGAAGAGCAAATTAAGGATGAAATTAATAAAGACTTTGAAGCCTTCATATATTGCAGGAATTTAAAACAGTTCACTTTGGAGAAGTTTGGCCATTTCTTACAAAGTTATGCGCTCATATACTTCACGTATATGTCACAGCAATTCCACTCCTACGTATTTATCCAAGGGAAATGCAAACGTATATCTACAAAAAGACTTTCACTTACCTACTTAATTAATTCAATTTTTAGAGAGAGAAAAAGAAAGAGCATGAGCAGGGTAGAGGGCAGAGGGAGAGACAGCATCTTAAGCAGGTTCCTCACCCAGCACAGAACTCAACATGGGGCTCTGTCTCACGACCCTGGGATCATGACCTGACCCCAAATCAAGAGTCAGATGCTCAACCGACTGAGCCACCCAAGTGATCCCCATAAACAGACTTTTATACAGAAATGTTCTTAGCAGCTTTATTCATAATGGCCAAAACTAGAAACAACCCACATGTCCATCAACAGGTGAATGGGAAAACAAATTGTGATATGCTCATACAAAGGAATACAACTCAACACCAAGGAGGGGAAAAGCTAGTGATACAAACAACAGCACAGGTGCATCTCAAAACATGCTAAGTGGAAGAAGCCAGATAGGAAAGTATGGTATCATATACATTATATGAGTCCATTTATATTAAATTCTAGAAAAGGCAATACTGGTCTAGAGCGACAGAAGGCAGATCAGTATTTGTCTGGGGTTGCGAGTGGGGGTCAAGGGATTGACTGCCAAGTGGAAATTTTAGAGTGTCTGGAATGTTCTGTACGTTCTGTATGTTGACTGTGATGGTTTCTATCACACAGTTAAGCTAAATATGGGATAAAAATACGTGAATAAAATAAGTGATTTCTTATTATTCTCTCAATTATTCAATATATTCCTGAAAGACTAAAGCAGCAAATATGTTCAATTAGAAAAACTAGGACAACATTCTCTTTGATAAGAGAATACTTATCAAAATACAGAACTTTCTAAGTTGAAAAATTAACTTGCATTACTGAATAGCCAACTAAAAATTACGAAAAGTTAATGTTTTAATTATAGGAAGAACTCACTCAAACTCACCAGGGAAAAAGCAAAAATGATACATGGGAAATGGAAATATTGTTAACTCCATAAATTAACAACTATCCCAAACCTTTTGGAAAACATTTTGTCCCCATATGTTTTTCAAGCATTGCAATGTACTTTTGATCTAGTAAACCCATTTCTAAGACTCTACCCTAAGAAAAGTAATCATTTTTGAAAAGTAGCTTTATGCAAAAAAGATGCTTGCTGCAGTGATATTTATAGGAGTAAGATACTAGAACGGTTAAGTAAATTATGGTTTATTCGCCTGATAGAATGTTATATTAGCATAAAAGCAGATTCCTATAAAGCCTCTATAAACACAAAGAAAACCTCTTAAAAGCTAGACATAAAAGTTGTAAGTGCGCTGCTTATTATTTTGGAGGTCTTTAAAAATAATTGTTAAAAATATGTGTACCAAACTAAAATGGACCCTTCCGGCATTTGCACTGGGAAGTTGGGACCATGGGCGACTTTGTCTTTCTCTGTATAGCTGAACTCTGATCTAATCACAGGTCGTTTAGGCGTATTTGTTCCAAACCTTAGGTCGGATGAGCGCGGGACAAACACTTACTCGGCATTGTCGGTATATATGTTGCTGTTGTCCTTCCCACAGGCGGTGGCCATGAACACGCAGTTGATGATGACGGTGCAGATGATGAACATGCTGAACAATGTAACCGCTGTCTGTTAAGGCAGGTACACTTCAGGGTGGCCCGGGTCATCCGTCACGGTGGAGGCTGCGGGCATACCTCCAGGCCCCATTGGCTGCAGGTGCAACCTGTCTGCGGACGGTGCGTGTTGGCGGGCGACCGCCCACACCTGTCCCCTCCCCTGAAGAACGGTCCTCAGCCAAATGGCAGCCCCTTCACCTGGAGGGCTACAACTCCCTCCCTCATGTCCGACTGACTGAGACGTAGAAAAAAGCTGGCCCTCGCTTCCAGGTGGGCTTCCTCTGTGACGTCATCGGTGCTCCAGAGCTCCTGGTGGACTCCAGCTGATGTGGGCTCAGCTGAGACCCTATCCTTGTTTGTTCCTCTTTCTCTCCATCCTGCTTCCCTCTTTCCTTCTCCAGAGGGCAACTCCTCTACAAAGTCATCATTTGGTATTAAATAATTAAATAATAAAGATGGGCGGGGGGGGGGGGGGTGCGGGGAGGGCGTCTGGGTGGCTCAGTCGGTTCGGAGTCCGACTTCGGCTCCGGTCATGATCTCGTGGCTCGTGGGTTCGAGCCCCGCGTCGGGCTCTGGGCTGACAGCTCGGGGGCCTGGAGCCTGCTTCGGATTCTGGGTCGCCCCCTCTCTCTGCCCCTCCCCTGCTCACGCTCTGTCTCTCTGTGTCTCTCAATAATAAATAAACGTTAAAAAATTTTAAAAATAATAATAATACTAAAGATGGGGATTAAATAAGAATCCCCATCTCAGATTCTGCTTCTAGGGAAGCCAACCTGAACAGTTGTTCCTTCCCATCCCCCCAGTACTTCAATACATGTACCAGTCCATGTCTTTCTGACCTCCCCCAGTCTAAAACTGCCTGGCGTCTTCCACCACCCCCTGCACACAGCGGGAATGCTCAATAATCCCCTCCTGTCTTTATCCTTAAGACTGAGGTTGCAAACTCAAAGCCTTAAGAGTCTCGGGAGTCCTTTATTTTATTATTTTTTTTTAAATTTTTTTTTCAACGTTTATTTATTTTTGGGACAGAGAGAGACAGAGCATGAACGGGGGAGGGGCAGAGAGAGAGGGAGACACAGAATCGGAAACAGGCTCCAGGCTCTGAGCCGTCAGCCCAGAGCCTGACGCGGGGCTCGAACTCACGGACCGCGAGATCGTGACCTGGCTGAAGTCAGACGCCCAACTGACTGCGCCACCCAGGCGCCCCTCGGGAGTCCTTTAAATGGGTAAAATGGGCCACAGAGAGGGGTGGAGAGGTGGTGAAGCAGAGCTTGCATGGACCCTCTAAAACAGGCAGTGGTTCCTCACTACACCGATTTTTGCCAGCTAGGACTATAGGCTGAGCCTTGAGAGAGGTTCCGTTTTTCAAAAGAAGCCAGAAATCCGGACTTTCCACATTACAGAGTGTTTCCATAAAGCTTTAAATTCTGTCTAGGTCCGGGGTGCCTGGGTGGCTCAGTCGGTTAAGCGTCCGACTTCAGCTCAGGTCACGATCTCGCGGTCCGTGAGTTCGAGCCCCGCGTCGGGCTCTGGGCTGATGGCTCAGAGCCTGGAGCCTGCTTCCGATTCTGTGTCTCCCTCTCTCTCTGCCCCTCCCCCGTTCATGCTCTCTCTCTGTCTCAAAAATAAATAAAACGTTAAAAAAAATTTTTTTTTTAAATAAAAATAAATTCTGTCTAGGTCCAACACAACACCGTTAGCAGCTAAATACAGAGACAGGTAGATGGTTTGCCACCTTTGTCTGGGCCCCAACTTAGATGTTCCTTTCTCCGGGAAGTCCCCCTGGATGCCTCCAAAGCACAGCGGTGCCTCTCCACACTACCGCTCCCAAACTGCCCGACCCACTGAAGAAATTGCCTGCCTTTTGGCCCGTCTCCTTCTGAGGCCACAGGATCCCAGGGCAGGGCCAAGCCTTGTTCACACGCAGTAAAAGCACAGCCCCTGCCATGCAGCCACAGGCACTCTGCCATTATTGGTTCCAAGAATCAGCTCCTTCCCCTCAGTCTGGGGCTCTGGCACTTTTCACATGACCTGGACTTGGCGGAAGATGCAACGAAAGGATATGAATGGACTGAGATCCTAATGGCTAAACTTCGGATTGGATTGAAAGGCCCAAATATGAACAAGGCACGATTGGCACTGAAGCGATAGATGGTCCTCTTTTTGTTCAACACCATAAACGTCTGCGAAGACAAGCAAACAAATGCCACAAGAATTACATGCAGTGACGGAACAATATTTATCGTGAGTTAGTTCACTCAGAGGAAATTCAGTGGGACCGCGGACTGAGGCGTGGCTTGGCTTATCATGATCATGACAGTTTCTGATTGGGCTACTGTCACTCTGTAGCCCGAGGCACTTTCCAACCAGCCCACGCTGTGACTCTGGACACCAGCAAAACCCTTCGTCTTGTATCTCCGTCTAGAGAGATAAGAACTAGGAGGGAACTTGAAGAGATAGGGAGTAGTACTGAACATTCACATTCAGCAGATTATTTTCAATTATTGTGATTACGAATAAGAGCTTCGTAACAAAGGTTAGAACAGTCAGGGACCCGGGGAGTCTGTGTTGCTGTACCTGAGCAGTTCTACGCGAGATAGTCTGCCGATCAATTCCAACCTTGAGGATCTTCAACAGAAAAAGTCATCAAGCTTCCCAGACTTGCTCTCCCATTCTCCCCACTGATGTATGAGCAAATCTCATGTATGAGCCTCCGGTTCCCAACTGGTGGGGGAGGCCCTACAGAAGGCGTCTGGAAATACATGTGGGTGTTTTTGGCTGTCTGTCACAACGACTGGACGCTCTACTGGTCTTTAGTGGGTAGGTCTAGGGATGCCGAACCCCGGACAGATCTGCTAAGTGGTACACTGTCCCATCCAAAATGCCCACTGGGCTCCACTGAAGACAACACCAGACGTGTGCCCAATTCTTCCTGGGACCTAGGAATGAAGCAGTGCCTGCAGAAGAATCCATCCATCACTCACAGGGTCTCACATCAACCCCCCGAAACCTCCTTCTTTCCATTTAGCTATAATCTGGCTGTCCCCTTACATGTCCCCAAGGCTGTTGGTTACAAAAGCCTTCACAGAATGAGGGTCATTCCTGTTTCCCCATGTCTCTGCTCCTTTCAGATCTGCAAAAGTACTACTTGGCATGTGATCCAGTATGTTCTTATACAGGAAAGACAGGCCTTGTCGCCAAGGCCCAATATAGCAGGGTGGGTGCTGCCTTGGCTGAGGTACCAGAACTTCAGCCACTGCCAACCATCAACCTCCCTTTGCTGAGTTGCTGGAACTTACTTGTCTGCTGGCCATCTGGCGGCAGGAAAAAATGGGGCAGGATATTTTCTGTTGCCTCCATAACAAAAGGAAATGGGCCACAGGCTTCTCTGAAAGCTATGAGCTCAGGAGCCCAAGACCCACTTTAGGGATTCTGGGCCCTTCCTTCGGCTAGAAAGACAATTTTAGGGCAGAGAGAAAACCCCTCCTTGAGGCAGGTCACCCCAGATTAATAGGTGGCATGATATGGCTCTGTCTCTGTGCCCCTTGATATTTTATTAATGCCATCTCTCCCTGCTTTAAATATTTCAGCTAATGGTGTATTTAACTATACTCACCAGGGTTTAAATTATTAAAATGATAGGTACCCACTCCTTCTGTCTTCTTGCTGACATATCTCCACCCCTCTCTCTGTAGCTCTTCAAAATGGAAGTTTCAAAAGACAGGAAGTGGCCTTAGACTATCGAAAGAGCCCTTGGGTTTAGGGCCCAGCTTCATCCCTTACTGGTTGCTTGACCTGTCATAATCCACTTCCCCACCCAGTCTTTGGATTCTCATTTATGAGGTGGAGGGCTAACTATCACATATACCTCACATGACTGCTGAGAGTACCAGCCATGCGGGGTCATGGGTGTGCAGAGCTCTAAAAAAGTATCGTGTCTTCTAATTTAAAGGGAGAGCCCAAGCTGAGAAGAGATAGATAGTCCTAGAACATTCAGCCAGGCTGGAACAGAACCTGTCCTCCCAGGACTGTCTGCAGCATACCAAGCTGCCACCTGCTCCAGCCTCGAAGCAGAAGACCTCCAGAAATTAATTCGCATTTAACAACTCTGCCTCCAAGAAGCCCCTGGGATTCTGGGGCATAAGAAGAAGGAGAAATAGTGGGGTGTTTTCGTTCCTTCATCTCTCTTCTTCTTTCTTGTCTTTCCCACTCACACCCCACTTTCCTCTATACACACAGTTCCCATTTGGTCTGGTAACCCTAAGTCTGTCCCAATGCAAGGTAACATACCAGGCAATATTTCTCTGGAGAGATCGATTTCTCATGGTTGCCAGCAGAGAATGGTCTCAGCATCTCATATTTCTAGGACTTCTACCCAAACTTCCTTCCTCTCTGCCCTCAGTCTGGTGAGGTGGGTTTTCCATTCTCTGCTGGATCACACAATGGTATTATTATGGCAAGGTCTTCTGAGCTTTTCCGGATGGTCTGCAGAGGACCGTCCTCACTGTCCCAGGCTTCCAAGCAGCCATCAGAGGAGCCCAGAGCTCACATTTCCTCACTTAGGAGCCCCTTTAAAGAACTTTTACTAGAATTTCCCTGCAACAACTATATTCAGGTAGGTTAAATAGCAAGCCTATCACATATCGGCATGGGATTTATGCAAAATCTCCACCTGCCCACTTGATTACCATATTCTTGAACATCACTTATTGAACTTCTCTTATGCATCATGTTGGTGTATGGTTCCAACCTCCAGAATTCTCATTTAATAGCCTAAAAAGCCTATAGCTGGGGAGCTTTTCAAGGAAAACTTACTACTGAATTGGACGTTCCTGGACAGTGATATTCATCTCTCATATCAGTATAATGCTTTACAGTTTATAAGTGCTTCCGTGGCCTGTCCATGTTGTAGGAAGCATGCTTTATTCCCATTTTACAGATTAGAAGAATGAGGATTAGGGATTTATCCAAAGTCAAAAAGCCAGTCACTTAAATGGCCTACACCTAATTTTTCTGACTGCTAGTCCAGTCCTCTTTCCTGACACCATTTATGTTTTCTCTGTTTTCCTTTTAACCTTCCTGCTGCCCCCTGGACCTTCTCTTCTTCGCCAAGACATGCATTACAGAGAGAAAATGAAGACTGAAAGAGGGTCTCAGGACTATGGAGGCAATGACAAGTGGTGATAGCAAAGGAGGACAGACACCCCTGCAAACCCCAAGATCAATGTTTGGAGGTTCTTGTGACACCGGTTATAACTGCATGGCTAGAACACCCCAGAACCCCAGCCAACTACCTTATGATTTCTGTAGAACGGGTCCAAGTCTTCCAGGGGCCTTGCTATCAGCTCATGGGGAATGTTGCCATAGAGTTTGGGCAACTTCCTGGAGACCTTTAGGTCAAGCTGAGGCCGAGGCTGGGGTTCTGCTGGTGTCTGGTCTTTGCACTTCTTTTTCTCCTTTTGGATGGCAATCCGCTTCTCAATTGTAGCCAGGGTGTCCGAAGTGAAGGGACGGAAATTTCGTTCATCTGGAAAGATCACCGGGTAGCACCTGTCATCCATTTTCATCCTCGGGACAGAGATAAGCAGCAGATCCTCAGAGAGCTCTGGAAGATAGAAATCACACAGCCTGCCCTGGAATTCTGCTCCTTAGGGGTGATGTCATGGGGAGCTATAAGATTGGGTGAGGTGAGAGGGCTTGGGAGCTCACTGATTGTGGGGCAGGACAGCAGAAGTGACCACCATTGTGGATACAGCAGGAATTCTGGGCGCAGGGAAGACCAAAGCAGGCCATCATTCCTGGAGGACCTAGATATAAGTGGAAAGTTAAGTTCGGGAACAGTGGGCAGAAGAAGCCCAGTCTCTAAAATTGAGACCCAAGCACTGAGCAACACAGTAAGACTGAACCAGCTAAACTACTGAAATGGGGCCTGCAGATGGTGACTAAGTGGCCATAGTGTGAACAAGAGAGGAAAAAATAGGGAATCAAGTGGGACATAAGTATGAGCTGCAAAATCAAAGCTATTAAGTGCACACATCTTCTCACATTTGGTCAGCAAAGTTCTTAAAATATGATGAAATGGAAACAAAAAGGCCATAAACACAGGCAAGGACATTTACACTAACACCTCTGATTCCATGCCAACTCTCTTACTTCTGAAACCCAGACCTGGCAGAAGTAAGGATCCAAGAAAGCAGAAATGATTTGCCAACACTAACGGGGTCACTCTACCATGGGATAATAGCTGTACTGGCCCCCATCCCTGACAACCCTTCTACAAGGACTTTCTCTATAGCTTCAAGTTTAAAAGTAGGCTCTGAAAGGGGCACCTGGGCGGCTCAGTTAGTTAAGCGTCCAACTTCAGCTCAGGTCATGATCTCACAGTTGGTGAGTTTGAGCCTCGCATTGGGCTCTGTGCTGACAGCTCAGAGCCTGGAGCCTGCTTGGGATTCTGTGTCTCCCTCTCTCTCTGCCCCTCCCCTGATCACTTGCGCTCTCGTTCTCTCGCTCTCTCTCAAAAATAAGTAAACATTTAAAGAAACAAAAAAGTAGGCTATGAGACAAGGCAGTAGGGCTCATGTTAAATGCCTTTACTTCCCATACCATGCATCGTCTTCCTTTCTTATTTACCTGAATACCAATCTACGATTGACTTCCAAGGCACTCCAGAGAATTACGAGTAATCCAGCATAGCACTGGTTTGTTCATTCAGCAACCACATGCGTGGTGTCTGCTCTAAGAACAGTGGTAGGCACTAATGGAAAAACACAACAGTCCCTCCTCCTAGTCCTACAAGTTATGCTCTCCTGGTGTAAGTGGAGAAGACAGATAAAAGGCAGGAAATTATAAGAGTAAGACAGATGCTGTTATAGGGAGAAAGAGAGGGTACTATGTCTGTGCATGGGATAGGCATCGAACCAGTCTTGGGGAATCAGGGATGGTCTCCCAAAGCTTTAATGTCTCAGCTGAAACCTGAAGGAGATATAAGACATAGATAAGCAAAAAGGAGGACATTAGAGTATGGTAGGGGAAACAAGCAGCATATGCAGTGACCCGTGGGTGAAAAAGAACATGATATCCATCAACAAGTTCTATCTGCCATTGTAAAATGGCCAGATAAGGCCCCAGTCAGCATCGAGAGAGCATGTGGGACCCTAGAATCCTAGTGAAAACCATGGACCTCACCCTGACAGTAATGGAGGGTTGCTAAAGAGTGAGTTGCTACTGTTGTTGTTGTTGTTGTTGTTGTTGTTGTTGTTGTTACAGAGGAGTAACACTGTCAGGGTTTCAAAAAAAAAATCCCTCTTACTGATGAGAATAGATAGGACTTGGGACAGGGGCTGAAAGAGGTGAGGAGGTAGAACTGAAGAAATTGTTGCAGTGATCGCAACCGCTGAGGATGACCTAATGGAGTGGGTAGAGTTGAGAGTCACTTTCGAAATAGCCATGGTGAGGGAGAGATTCGAGGGACAGGAAGGAGCTGAGGTTCCCGGCTTGGGCACCAATGGCTTGGTCAGAGGTGCCACTCACTCAGACAGAGAGCACTAGGGAAGGAAGAAGCTTTGGGGGAATAAGTTGAGTTTAAAACAGGTAAAGCTGAAGCTGTTTATGAACCTGTAAGTAGAGAGAGCCAGGAGGCATTTGAATACAGGGCAATCATAGCTTACACATTAGCCTCTGAATATAGCATATAAGAAAAAAAAAAAAGCATAGTCAAGTTTCTCTTGGAAATCCTTCAGGAAGGCACCATACTGAAGAGACATCCCAACTCACTGGTCAACGAGGTCAACATGGCCAGTTTTTCTTCTAGTGCCGGAACCAGTCACCCTTCAGTTATCCACAAACAGAGTGGTCAGGTTGTGTTTAAGGGCCATGATAGAGGCAACATATGTGTCTTTAAACACACTAAGGGTAATGCAATGCCCATAGTGTGAGTCATATGTCAACTGAAATGACATATGGAACCTAGACTCACTGCATTCTGTCCCATCCATTCAGCATTAAGCTCTTTATGGATATGCCTGGATGATGGAATTGGCCACACAATTTAAATTATTCTTTCTCCCTTCCCACCCCTCCAATCCTCTTCTCTTCCATTCCACTTCCTTCTCTCTCATAAACATATATTATTGAATTTGTATAAATAAAGTGGGACTATGTGAGACTCTACTGTATTTGGTTCTGGAGCTCATGAAAGACATTTGAGACAGGGATGGAGTCCTCTGCAGTCAACAGCCTATGGATGCTAGTTGATCCTGGAAAACAGATGAGCCTAGAAAGACCCTGGATGGCAAAAGCTTACGCTAAGTTACAGCAAGGAATCCAGTACAGGACTGCTACCATAATAAGGAGACTATTAAAGAAGAAACTGTACACTCTGACCCTGTTGTTCTGACCCTAAGCATATTTCACCTAGGTTCTAGCAGAAAAGAGACTTAATGGAAATAAGTAACACAAAATAAAAACTGCACACATTAAAATTTTTTATAGATATATGCATGAAAAGATGCCCAACATCACTCATCATCAGGGAAATGCAAATCAAAACCACAATGAGATAGCACCTCACACTTGTCAGAATGGCTAAAATGAACAACTCAGGAAACAACAGATGTTGGCGAGGATGCTGAGAAAGGGGAAACCTTTTGCACTGCTGTTGGGAATGCAAGCTGGTGCAGCCACTCTGGAAAACAGTATGGAGGTTCCTCAAAAAATTAAAAATAGAGCTACCCTACGAACCAGCAATTGTAATACTAGGAATTTACCCAAAGGATACAAAAATGCTGATTCAAAGGGGCACATGCACCCCAATGTTTATAGCAGCACTATTGACAATAGCCAAAATATGGAAACAGTCCAAACATCCATCAACTGATGAATGGATAAAGAAGATGTGGTATATATATATATAATATACAATGGAATACCACTTGGCGATGAAACAGAATGAATTCTTGACATTTGCAGCAACATGGACGGAACTAGAGTGTATTATGCTAACCAAAATAAGCCAGTCAGAGAAAGACAGATATCATATGATTTCATTCATATGTGGAATTTGAGAAAACAACAGATGAACATAAAGGGAAAAAAAATAAGATGAAAACAGGGAGGGGTGCAAACCATAAGAGACTCTTAAATACAGAGAACAAACTGAGGGTTGTTGTAGGGGAGGCGGGTGGGGGGATGGGTTAAATGGGTGATGGGCATTAAGGAGGGCACTTTTTGGGATGAGCACTGGGTGTCACACGTAAGAGATGAATCACTGGGTTCTATTCCTGACACCAAGACTACACTGTATGCTAACTAACTTGAATTTGAATTAAAAATGAATAAATAAATAAAATTTGTTATAGACACAGAAATAACTAAAGAACCACATGTTAAAGGTACCATTGAAAACTACAAAAATTGACCCAGGAACAAGAGGACTTTAGGGGACCCTGGGTGGCTCAGTCGGTTAAGTGTCTGACTCTTGATTTCAGCTCAGGTCATGTTCTCACGGTCATTAGATGAAGCCCAACATTGGGTTCTGTGTTGAGGGTGCATACTGCTTAAGATTCTCTTTCCCTCTCCCTCTGCCCCCCTTCCCCACTCATGCTCTCTCTCTCTCTCTCTCTCTCTCAAATAAAAAATAAAAATAAAAAAAATAAAAAAGAGGACTTTATAAAAATTATCAACTCAAATCTGAAAAAATAAGTCACACAGCAAAACTGTCTTATAATTGAAAAACATTGATGAATCAAATATTTTTAATAAAAGTAGACTCAGGAAAATTGGACTATGGAAATAAAGCCTGTGCATGCAAAATTAACTCAATTAATAAATTAATAAAATCAGTATGCATAATTGGTAACATTTGGAACAATTCAAATCTTCATTGTGAAATTTATACCCCAGATACTTGATGCTGAGAATTTTTCTATACAGCAAGTAGACTGCATTGCATGGAAAAATTGGTTGAAAAATTGGCTACAGTGCAATCTTTCTCAAGCTTTACTAATAATCAAATATGACGGCAAGGTTTGCAGACACTGAGTGATTCTTTACAAAAAAAAAAAATTATTTGGGTATATGCTTCCAAATAATGAAAACAGAATCTCAAAAATGGTGGGCACATGAATTCCAAAACATAGTGTACCAAACCCAAGAGTGCAGTAAAAAAAAATTCCAGGATAACTGCACTACGATCAGCTTAAAAAGCAATTGATCTAAGAAGAACTAGAAGTCAGAGAGCCCTAAGAAAAACCTTTTCAAGTACAAGTTAAGTTCTCTGTCACAAGGAAAATGATTAAGCAAGTGGTTTCTTAATAGGTAAAAAAGAAAGGTAACTAGAAACTCCATCAAAACAACAGCTCTTCAGAAAGTCAGATTTTACGTATGAAGCTGACTAAATGGCTTGAGCAGCTGACAGAAGAGGGAAAAAAAGTCCACTTGACCTTGACACTTAGGACATTCTCCTTCATGAAACAGAAGGTCAGTGACATCAGAGTCCATTCGCATCTCTTTGGGTCCAAATAAGATACCAAATATTGGTTTTAGAGACTAGAAGCTACAAATTCATTATATCATAAAAGTTATACACCAGTTTTTTATTTTAACAATCATCCTATAGATAAAGCAGAATTAATTACAATTACAGAATAGAATTCAAATGACATAAATGTTATAAAATTGTATCGCAAGCTCGAGTTGGAGAGCAAAGATGAAGGGATGCTCAGAGCTACAGTTTCCTCATCCTAAGCACCTGAAGAATCAAGACATCCTATAGAAGGTCTGTGGATCAAGCAATACAAGTATAAGTCTACCCCTGAAAATTACGCAGGTAATCCAGCGCAAGACCAAATTAAAAACATGCTAAGTAGCAGAAACTGAAGGAATCCTGGGTACGGGAGAAGGATTACCGTCAGTACACTAAATTCCTCATCTTGCACAGGGACAATTCAATAACTGTTACTTAAACTTGATAACTCAAGAAATAAAAGCATTAACAGGATCAGTTCGAGTTAGCCAGACAACAACCAGAACACTGAAACACTGAAGGGATTCAAAGTGGGACGGAGGAGATAGGCAAGGGGGGGCGGGGCGGGGGGGGGCATTTTATTTTTCATGTGATACCTTTCCCAGCATTTCTTCCTTCTGAGTTATTGGAATTACGTACACCTAAGTGTCACTTTTACAGATTTGCTAAAAGACTAAAAATCCTTCCAGGCCTCCAAACATCCTCGGATTTAAAACAGAGAGTCAAAAATATCAGGTACAATGACAGGCTCTAAACTAATTCGAGTCCTAAAGGAAGCAAGCAGAATCTCAAGTTGAAGTCCAAAGCAGGAGGCCAGCGCCGTGTGAATTATGATGTGATAGGGAAACCACAGAGACCAGGAGCCCCCATCCACCCCTCCAGAAGGCTCTGCCAGACCTCCCTGAGGGGATGCCCTAGACCGGCTGGAGGGCTCCCCGTCAGAGGGGGCTCTGTCCCTGCTCCTCTAAGGACTGGCCCTCAGCAGGCTCACAGGCCCACAGGCCCACGCTTGCCAGATAAAAAACAAGCTCCCATCCAGGGAAACAGGGCTGAAGCTTCATTCCCTAAGCAGAGAGCTTAAATTACTCAGGGAATTCACTTGCAGTTAAGATCAGGTCGCTCCGGGCTTTGTGTCCAATCTACAAGCCTTACAGAGACGTTAGATCTGAACTCCGATTGCTCGCTCATTCATGCTCTGGGCACGGGCAATGCAAAATGATTTAAAACACCATCCCAGGCCCCAAGGGTCTTACAGTGGGGGTGGGCACCTGGGTGAGTCAGGGACCGAGGATGAAACCACACAGTGAATACGGCTGCACTAGCGGGGAACCCGAGGTGCTGTGGGAGCCCAGAGGACAACGTGGTTATGAAGAATCGGAAATCACTGAGCTGGGAGGATGGAGGGAGGTGTGAGCATGTGTGAAAACACTGAGGGTAGCAAACGGCTTTTTTCCCCTATTTATGACTCTACCAGTCATTATAAAAGTTGAGTAACCTCATTGTGCTGCACATCTGCAGTTTGCGCTCCAAGCCTCTCCCTGTCCTTCTCCTCCTTGCTCAGTGCCTGTGCAGCTGATCCACGTGGACCCCTCAGTGGGAGCCCCTGAATTCTGGCTTCTGGTTCCATTTGGCCAGTGGGAGGCACCAGCAAGAGACCCAGAGAATGGTGGAGAGTGAGGTCAGGGTTTTCCTTCCCAGCTCTCTCCCCAGTGGCGGCCATGCGCCACGGCTCCTGCCCGGTGGCCCATCCACACGGCTCTCTCCGGTTCTGTAACACCTCCCTCCCCCGGCCCCTTCAGATGTGGGTGTAATGGCACCCCATTCTCACCACACCTGAGAACTGCACCCTCACCGGTTGCTGTTACTGAGCTCTGCCTGTACCTTTTAAAAAAAAAAAAAATGTCCCTTTAATAAAATATCCTCGAAATGCCCAGTTTGAATGTGCCATCTGCTTCCTGTCAGGGCTCTGGCTGATGGCATCATCCATTAAATAAAATTTAGAAAACAAGAAAAGGAAACGATCGCCCACAAACCAAAGCCACCTAGCACATGCAAGTTTTAACATTTTGGTATATTTCTGTTCCGCGGTCTTTTTTCCATATATTTACGCTGCTGGCATTGTCATGCATAGGCAATTTTATCTCGTGAACTTTTCAATTAATGGGATATTGCGAACATTTTTGCAAAGATAGGTATCACTTAATGGCACCTACCCTGTTCCAGGTAAAATTTTAAGTGTGCTAACACACATTATCTCCTTTAAGCCTCAGAACAATCTCATGAGATAAATATTAACCTTGAGGGGTTTCTGAAAGGAAATGTTCATCTGAAATGAAGGTGAATTATTTGTGGCCTTCTCTTAAGAGGCAGGGGTTTTAACCTTGTACCTTCCTTGGCTAGAGTTTCTCTCCAGCTTTCTCTGTTAGTAGGAGAAAGGACAAACCGACCCTCACACTTGACCCTAACCAGTAGGGGAGGTCATTGGGCAAGTCACCAAAGGTTTGCAACCCAAAGCCTTTCGATGTGGATCTGGTCCACACAACCTGAGATGCAACACTGCGGTTAATAAAAGCTATACACTATGGGCCAAGCACTGGGTCAAATGCTTTAGATGGATCATCTCTCATAATCTCTCCTAACTTCCCAGGAAATCTACAAGGTAGATATTGTCATATCGCCCCCATTCTACAGAAGAAAGCACGAGGACGTAAAGGAATTGGGAGGCTTGCCTAAGATCACATACGGAAGTGCCAGAGAATCTCAATCCCAAGTAATCACCACTGTGCAATCCACCTACCTGCCTAGTTCTTCATAGTCCAAGCTAAGACAACCCAAGAAGGTGAGAGAAGGGAGTCAGGAGGAGAAAGCCACACAGCTTCCAGCTGGGCTGGGTGGGGTCTGTGACATCCTCACTGTGTGACGTGCTTCCCAGGACATCAGCCTCACTGCCACAGCCTCACACGTCACTCCCTCGGGCACCCCACCACCCCCACCGTGACACTGTCTCATCCACCCAAGCCAGACAGCCCGATGGTAACGTACCCTGTAAGACGCCCCTTTGTCCGTTTTGGGTGGTGGTCTGAACAACAAGATTTTAACTCTGGTGACACACAAACCATGTCCATTAACACAGGTTACAAATAAATAATGGCCCCTTCCTCCTTCCTAGATCCCACAAGAAGATCAGAAAACAAACGAACATGAATAGACTCTCATTGATCTCAATCCAAAATCAATCCTAGGTTGATGAGCTTACTACCTCTTCAGAAAAAAAAAAAAAATTTTTTTAAGTACACATTAATTTCTGATTAAGCTAATTGGCCACAGGGAACTCAGAAACTATTTGGAGGGTCTGCACTGCAGTCTCGGGATAGAAGACTTGAGCACATCTTTTCTAGAAAAACCCAATTCCTGACATGAAGTCCGGTGTTGCGAGCACCTATCAGGCCAGGCAGCCATCTCCCGTCCCCCTGGCCCCATGTCTTCTCAGAGCACTTGAATGGAGGAGAAGCACCCGATGGACCCCATCACCCGAGCCGTGTATCTTGTACCTGGTCCCTGACTCTGATCTGAGTAGGACGTGGTTACAAGAGGCCTGTACTCCATCCTGATGGAAAACACAGAGCAAGTTCCGTAGTGACAGGTCTAGCCTCGAAAGCCCAGAAGAACAGGGATGCCACCGGCCCAGAGGACTTACCTGCCTTGGAAGGCGGCTTCGGACAGCAGCCCCTCTCAAAGCTCTCCACGGAGCAAGTCTCACAGAGCCTGAGCCTCTGCTCCTGGCAGTTGGAGGCCTTCTGGGAGGGGCAGCTCGGAAGCTGGGTGGAGAGTGTTGAGGAAGGCAAATGGGAACACAGCCAAAGTGATTTTAAAGAATCGTGTAGGAAACCCTGTAACCGGAGAAGTGACTGAGATGGTACTTACATTTATACTTTGGAAGCATCTGCCTTTAATCAGCGCTTAATCTAACCCTGCAGAGAGCATCATTAATAAAGAAACAGGTTGTTTTTTTTCTTTGGCCTCGTCCAAGTGGGTGAGAGAACAGCGAAGAGTCTAGCTGAAAAGCCACGCCGTTCAGCCTGGAGGCCACCCGACCCAGGCGCTCCGGCTTCTTGCCCCCCGGAACCTGCCAAGGCCCACGATGTGAAATGGTTCATAAGGCTCCCAGACGGCTGCTCCTCCCTTCTTTTCTCTCGGGCCATCAACACTGAGGGTTCAGACCTGTGAAAAGACATGCTTTACCTAGGTGGTTGTCACAAGGGACGCCAAGCACATCCCTTGGCCACCAAAGCGATGCTACAATGATCTGTCATCCAACCCCAAACTCCCCCAACTCGGCTTTTGTTTTATTAATTCTTGGGGAAAACTTAGATCTCTTTGGGAAGTGTTGCACCATAAGCTATTTTCGGCCGCTGTCCCCTTCCAGAGGCTAGCTGACAACCAGCTGAGATAAACGATACAAGATGTTTATACGGGGGCAGGAGGCAGGAAGTAGGTGTTTAAAGGAGTGTTGGATTGCAATTACAGGCAGATTTCGGTCCTGCCAGAAGTGGCACTGAACACTAGTCAAAAGAACTGGGCATAAATCCCAGCTCTACCGCTAAAGCTGCATGATATTGGATGAAGCACTCAGTTGCCCTGAGCCTTAATTTTCTTCGCATAAAATGGGATCATTCTTTCAAACCTCCTTAGCCTTAAGAAGCAAATATGATAATAGCTACAAAAACACTGTGCAAACACCGGATATGAGTATCTTCATTTTTAAGAGGGAAAAGGCCTAGTTGCTTTTCTCCCCTTACTGACTCGACACCTAAATCCCACGCAGCCACACTGAAGTCACAGACATGGGATTAGTGCTGGGCTTGGCACAATGTATATGCCCTGACTTTTTAAAGCAGTGATCAGAAATTCTAAACCTCTGTCTGATTTCAGGGCGATTCTCAGAATAAGAGAAGACCAGTGAATAGGAAAAGGACGTAGAGGGGCGCCTGGGTGGCTCAGTCAGTTAAGCATCCGACTTCAGCTCAGGTCATGATCTCCCAAGTTCATGAGTTCAAGCCCCACATGGGGCTCTGTGCTGACAGCTCAGAGCCTGGAGCCTGCTTTGGATTCTGTGTCTCCCTCTCTCTGCCTCTACTCCACTCATGCTCTCTCTCTGTCCCTCTCTCTCTCTCTCAAAAATAAATAAACATTAAAAACTTAAAAAAAAAAAAAAGAAAAGGACCTAGAGCTAATAAATAAGCATTTTTTTTTACATGGTTAAAAATGTGTGTGTCTGAAGAGGTTAAGGGAGGCATCTAAATCCATTATCTTAAAAGGCCCTGGCTTTTTTTTAAATACAAACTCTTGGCAAATATTATTTTCCTAAGCTATTAAGTCATTTTCTGACTTCCCACTCTGAAGTCTCAGAGAACATCCTAGCTTCTGTCTTCAAGGTAAATGCAAATGATTCCAAATGTAACAGGCCACAGAAGCAGCATGGGGTTTGCATTCAGGACGTTCCCCAGACTCGCCTCTCCTGCAGAGCACTTGGGGAAAGCGGATGTGCACCTGAAGGCTGGAGCAGAGCCCCTGTGTTGAGTGTGCATTATAAGGGGATGCTAACATCAGCACATGGGCAGGATGCCCCCACGTCTGCTATATCCCTGGAGCACTGTCACCTCCCTTGGGTGCTAGCAGGGAGCAAGATCCTGACAGTCTCAGTCTTTCCATCTGATAGGCTGACCAGCTTTGACATCAGTGGCCAAGTAGGGATCATCGGCTTTAGCAGCAGCCACACACCCATCTGTTTATTTAGCAAAGATGACATTGAACCTCTATTACTGCAGAACGCCTGGAAATACCAAAACAGGACCTGAGTCCTTGAGGAGCATGCAGCCTCCTGCACGGGAAAGAAAGATGTACGAAGAACTAAAAACAAGACAGAGGGCTTCAAGAAGCTGCAAGCAAGATGCAAACAGAGGCCTTCACAGAAGGGAGCAGAGAGCCTTGGGAAGGCTTCCAAGAGGAGGTGGGAATTTGAGCTGAGGCTGAGAAGATGAATGAGAACTCAATATGCAGAGCAGGTAGGGTGGACCTTCCAGGAAAAGCCTGAGCAAGGACACACAGGCCGGCAAGGACAGGACATGTGTAGAGAACCTCAGGTTGTTCCATGAGGATGAAGTGGTGACACAGAAAAGGATACAGAAGAGGAGGAGGCTTTGCGTGGCCTTGAATACCACTTGACTACCACCCGGGAGTTTGAACTTGAACTTGTATGGAGTCACAGGCATGGCGCCGGCACAGCCGTAAGCTTCTGATGATGTATAACCACCAAGTCTTCTGTTTCCCTAATGTGCACCACCACCGATATCTCAACCGACAGTAAGACATCCGTGCAAATAAACAATGTTCACGGATAATGCCGAGGGTTCGACGATTGCCACGGCAGGTGTGGGCAGCCGAAGTGAATGGAACGTGTGCGGGAAAACTTGGGAGGGAGCAAACCAACCCAGGGGAACTGGCTGTGACCTATTTAGCTGAAATCAGAGGTAGTCCGAGGAAATGTAGCAGTGGGTACCAAAAGCAGCCGCTCTAGTCAGAGACCGCCTAAAAGCTGGTTCCTATATATTCTTCCCTTCCCCGATGCCACACGGTCAGCCAAAGGCTCGTACAAGCATGTAGGGACTGAGCGAAGGCTTCAATGTCCAGCTCGTGAGGTCTCGTGCAACACAGGAGTGAAGACTGCCCCATCACCTAACCCCTACCGTTCATTGCTGGAGCCTGCATTTAACATTTAGTCCACAGAGCTTCCACTGTCTGATATGCATGCTGACATGATGCGTATTTCTGATATGTAACCGTGAGGACTCTTTGGGTTGCAGCTAACAAAATCCTAACCCTAGCGTTTAGTATAAGCAGAAAAGAGATTTTATTGGCAGGGATCAGGGGTGTCGCACAGAATCCAAGGGAAGAATGGCTGTGGCCCCTGACGGAAAAGCCGAAGTCCAGCAGGAAACTTAGGAAGCTCTGTCTCTCCTCATCTCCTGTTCCTGTTGCTGTTCCCCAGCCCCTGTGCTCCCTTTTCTGCTGTACATGAGTTTTCTGTGATCCTAGTTGACCCGGCAGAAAATGGCATCCTAACCTCTGCGTTTAAATGTGGAGCCTTTCCATTCTGGGATGCAAAATCCCTGGGGAAGGATCTGAATGGCCCCACACGGCTCCGGCTCCGAGGCCTGACTCTGAACCGATCAACAGAGGTCAGGGTGCTGGAGGTTGGCCACTCCCACTGCCAACCCGAATGGATCCCGGGGGAGCAGCTCCTGGAGAACCCCAAATGGGGACAGCACCAACATCACCATGTTTTAAGGATCAAATGAGGCAACGTGTGTGAACTTCTCTCTGTATAGTCCTACACGGTATACAAAGAAACAACTTTATTGTTCTTGGGGAACCACAAGACCTGGCCTGGAATCCTGCCTTGTTGTGCCGCCTAAAAGCCATGTGATCTCTTTTTCAACGTTCTCTAAATCTTGGTTTCTTCGTCCAGAAGCGGCACTGATAACGCCTGCTGTATGCAGCATTTGTGAGACTTAACTGATCAGGGGCTACCGCTTTTGTGAACTGCAAAGTACAAGCTGAAATGAACTCAGGCTCCTTGCGGTAAGAGTCAGCGTTCCCATGTGTGGTCGCCCACTGGCTACCGCGTCTTTACCACCCCACCCCCATAGATACAAATACACACAAGCTCCAAAGTCTTTATGGCCACCGCAGCCCCTACCCTTTTTAATCTCCAGCAAGTAGTAGCTACAGTGTATTGCTAACTTATTTGTGTAGGAGGGAGAGGGGAAGAGGTAGAGGGAGGGAGCGAAGGACGGAGGGAGGGGGGAAACAAGGCAGGCAGACAGGCATGCCGCCAGCCTGAGGCTGGGATAGGTGGCCAAGTCTATAAGGAAGCCCAGGGAAGGGACTGGCTGGAAGTCAAAAAGGATATAATTAACTTAAGAATCGCAATAAACTTGTAGCCACACTTAATAGGTTTCAAATATTTTCTCAATTTACCCTGGCTTCATTCTTCTCGGTGGTTTGCCCGTGTGGAGGAGGAAGGGAAGGAAAGGAATACAGGCAAGGAAAAGTCTTAAAGGGACAGCACCCCCAAGCGTGTAAAGGAGAGGGACGGTCTAGGCTTTGAACAAACATGCAGCATCAGACTTCTGCACAGCTCTCCTTCAGAGAATAGACAGAGGAGGGGGGGGTTGAGCTGTAGTGACAGGAAGAAACACATCTACCTATGAAGCTGTCTTGCCCCAGCTGCCTCCCCACCCCGCTCCCGGCCCGCCTCCCCCACCCCCTCCCCAGCAGCCCTTAATCCCCTAGGGGTTGAAGGTGGTCTCAGGACTGCAGTTCAGCAGGTTTGCCTCAGGATGTCCCCCCCTTCCCCCCATTGTTTTGTCATTTCAGCGTCTTCTCTGCTTTTCCCTGACTGGGCAGAAAGTGGATGTTGGTATTTCTGGAGCAAATGTAAAGCCATCTGGAAATGAATTCACCATGTGCAACAGAAGAGAAACAAGGTCTTCTGAGGTTCAAGTTCAGACACAGAAGGGGGGTCCCAGGAGAAGCCGGAAGACGTTCCTCCTCTGCCTCCCCTGGCCTCGGGTTAAGTGCTTCACGCCAAAGCCTAAACTTGATGCTATTCCGGTCTCTTTAAAACCCTCGGCACAGTAGCTCCTCTGGCCACCGCTGTAAAACGTGGCCCGACGCAGACCTCTAGGAGGGCTGGAGCCTGTGGCCGTCGGTGGCCATCGGCGGCCATCTAGAGAACGTAGCCTTTTAACTGTAGCACCGATGTCAGAGGTCTGTCCCTCCAACGTCTCCTGGACCCACCAGGGCTGTCCCTCGCTTCTGGCTCTGGGGATATCTCTCTCGGCCTTTCCCAGCCCCCCTGGGCCCTCAAGTCTTTGTATTCACTTCAATATCCTGCCATCTTTCCCCTCAAGAATGAGGCACATTTCTCTCCATGCCTTGAGCATAACGGTTTCAAAGATGCCCCCTCAATTTTTTTACCCGCATGCCCTCGGGTCTCACCTGCCATCTCAAGCGATTTATCTGAGCATTTCTTTCGAGCAAATAATAGGCTCTCTGCAAAAGAAATGTGGTAAAGAAACAAGTCTTTACCTCACTGGATTGCCTACTTTGGAATTAAAGGTAATACTGTCTTATTTTGTTTGCCATCGGTTTTACGTTTAACTTTAGAAATCAAAATGGATGCCGTAAATCCTCATGTTTTTGAGGCCTCGTTTTTAAGACAGTTCAGTCTTAAATGACACCATGAAGCGAGTACGGGTGTAGACGTTCCTAGGTGCCTGGGGAATCAGACCACTGGGGTGCAGCTTCTCCCCCTCTGCTCCTCTCCACTCTCTGGAATTATCTGTGCCCCGACCAGTCCAACCTGTCAGCACCTCAGCCCCTCGAGGCCAGTGAGACCACTCTCCCACAGCACCCAGCATGAATTTCCTTCTGAGAAGGGGCCGGCCCAGTGGGTCGGTGGGCCCTGACCTTGGGACCTTCTGTGTGTCCCCAGGGGCCTAGGACCTTGCTCAAGACGAAGGGCCTTCCTGGGTGCTCCCTCAGCCCCTCTGAAGGCCCAGGATTCCCCACCTCCCCATCCCTGGGCCCATCCTCCACTATCAAGGGGCCTGGCAGACCTCAAGGTGAGGACAGGGCTGCTACCAGAGTCCCCGTAGTGGGGCTGAGGGTCTCACAGCGTCAGTGACTCAAAGCTATCGCCCCTGCCGCACCAATTCTGTTAATTATCGCCCCAGGCTCAAGTCCAGAACACAAGTGTCTGATGAGGCTCCCTGAGAGCCCAGGTATGCATTCACACACACACACACACACACACACACACACACACACACACACACACCACAGACACTCATCCACACAACCCAGCAAACAGAGACGTGACAGTAAATAACACCAAGAAAACCTAAAACTTCGTTGGGGCCATTACCTGATTTCTTCTATAAGAGTGTGCTCCCCACACCCCCAAACACCAGGAGGCTAAGAAAGGGAGGCTCACAGGCCAGGTGATCCCAAAGAGGAGACAAACTAGCAAGCAGGCAGACAAAGGGCCGCCCTGAGCAGCCCTGGCTTGGTTAAGGCTCACCTCCCTGACCTTTACTTACCTCCCTTGTGCCAGCTGGAGGCTCACATTCAAAGCCACACCTGTGCTCCTGCCAGTCCCCTGCCCACGCTGCCCTCCCCGCTACCTCCTCCTGGAATCCACACCAACATTCAGAACTTAGGTGACGCCCTCTCCTCTAGGGAGCTTTTTCTCATAGCAAGGTCGCACTTTGCTGACACTGACTGCCCCCCCCCCCCTTCCTCCTCTGACCATTCCCTGTTGGATGAGCCTCGTCACCCTATTTGAAGGCTGGTCCAGGGCAAAGGCTGCGTCCTCTTCCCTTGCATCTCTCAGCACCCCGCTCTCTGGGTGCCCATGAATTAGCATTCAAGCTCCCTATTAAATGGGATGAAGGAAGCTAGATGAGGGATGGCTCAGCTGCTTCCAGAAAGACCCTTGTGCTTCAGAGCTCGAGGAAAGCAGGAGGAGGGCGGGAGGGAGGGAGAGGGAGGGAAGGAAAGGCTCACTAAAAGCTTCTCGAATACACAGAAGAGCTGAGCATCAGAACAAAGACTCATTTAAAAGGGCAAAGGAAACACTAGATGGCTGTTAATGGTGAACTGAATATGATAAATTATTGCTTAAATCACTTGGTTTCACTCCTTGTTGTTATGCACAGTTAATTGGAGGGAACGCTGAGCCTGCCGAACGGGGTGGGAGACGGCAGCAATCTCAGGCTTGCAGCTTCTCTAGGACCGCAAAGCCATCACGCAGGGGTGACAAGCATGGGGCCAACCTCACTCCCTAGCCCCCTGCGGTGGCCAGGTCCCCTTACCCACACTCTGGTCCCCAGCGGCTGTAGCTGTTTGCAGCCAAGTCTCCTAAGGGAGAGAGAATCAGAGGGGTGAGCTGAGTGGCAGGAGGTCACCTTATGATCCCCCAGGCTCTGAACACCAACCTTGCCCCACGGGGCCCTACTCAGATGTCTCTCACCCTAAAGAAAGCCAGGTGGCTTCAACAGCAGATTCAATCTCTGTTCAAAAACTTGGATTTTGACTGTTATTTCTTATGTTTCTATTCTATTTCCTATATATATCCTGAGTTCCTACCAAATTATAAAGCGCTTAGTGGGGGAGAGGGTTAAGGAGACCCAGAAATAAGTAAGCTGCAGCGTCTGCCTTCACTCAGCTGAGAGAACAGACATGGAACTCACTGGCTGCATAGAAAAAAAAAAAATCTCTCTAACATTTAATTTAAGACAAAGGATCTGTTAGAGTGTGGGATTTTATTGACAATCCTGTGGCCGAAGGAAGAAGAAGCAGGCAAAGCTAGCCTGATAACAACATCAGCAAAGAAAGAGGTTTCAAAACATTTAGAACTGTTATAAGACTAGATTTTCACAAGTAATGTTTACATGGCAATTAATTAGCAAGGCTTGGAGAGTTACAGTTACCTGATATGGGAGATGACATTCAAATGTTGAAGTCTACCCATCTACAAGATAGTTTAACAAATACTATCAAGAGACATTTTTATGGTTACAGAAATAAAAAACAAGGGTTATAAGACATAGCACAAGTAGAAGGTTGAAGACCCTGCCCCTTTTCCTAAACGTGGACTTAAATTTATATTTAATCTTATGTTTAAAGACTGTTCTCAACCTTCAGTTTTATCACAGGAAAAACTTTTTAATTGCTGTACTCCTTTCATGAAGCTTTTGTGTAAATACATGTTATCTCAGGAGAAAAAGCTTTTTCACAGGACTATTAATTAGAGGTTCACAGACTCTCCTTACAGTCAGGAGTCAGTACTGGGAGAAAAAAAATAATTAATATATATATACATATATATATATTAATTATTTTTATAATGATAAAATTACATGTATACATAAAATTTTATAATTATAAAATTATATAAAATACATGTATATATAAAATATATATGTATATACGTGTATATATATACAATATATATACGTGTATATATATATACATATATATACACGTATATATATATAATACACATATATATATATAATACGTGTGTGTGTGTGTGTGTGTGTGTGTATATATATATATATATATATGGAGAGTTAGATATCTTGAAAATTTCTTGTATTTGAAACAACTAATATACCGGATAAAACATTAAAAGCTGAAAAATTAAAATATTTAAAAAGCTCGAAGGACTCTATAGATAAAGACAAAACAGAAACCCTTGGATGGAAAAGAGTGTTGGAACCAGCTTTTACCTAAAGGATCTCTGCCAAGCCTTAGGGACCTTATGTGTCCAATAGACGGCTGCACAGTGTGTGGGGCAGGACAGAAAGCCTAGGGCTTATCTAAAGTGGGATATGTCAGAACAGTCCACTGTATAAGGTGGAAGCCTCAAAGCACTTACACCCACAATGCACGGTAAACAAGAAATAAAATCTGCCTCTAGAAGGAGTCTGGCAGAAGCAAACACAAATCCTTTCAGGAGAAAGTCCACTGTGATCCAGGGCCTCAAGCAATTCCCACAATAATGTTTTAATAAAACTCAGCAGTTCACAATCAAAATCACAAAACATGGAAGGAAATAAGTCACCAAGAGCGAGAACCAGTCAAAGCAACAGACAACACAAAGATTTCAGGTTGTAGAATTATCTGACAGGAAATTTAGGAACCGATTTTAAAAAGCTTAAAAATATGAGGGAGCAAGAGACTGTAAATAATGATCTTTGCAAATTTTAAAATGAAACAAAAAATGTCTAGAAAGTAAAGCATTTACTAACTGCAATTAGAAATGCAATATACAAGTAAAGCAGCAGATTAGACACACATAAAGAGAAAAATTTTAAACTGGAAGATAAATATGAGAAAATTAGAACAAAGTGCAGCACAGGATGTAAAATTAGTAAGAGGGGCTAGGAGATATGGAAGATAGATTAAGCCTAACATAAGTTCATATTGAAGTTCCAAAAGGAAAAAATAGAATAAAGAAAAGAACGTTCAAAGTATAATTGGCAGAAATTCCCAGAACTGTTAGAAAACATCAATCTTTAAGTCCAAGGAGCTCAATAAATCCAAAGAAGGGAAAAAACTTTTAATTAAAAAAAAAAAATTTCAGAACCTCCAAAGTAACTACATTCTAAAAGCTTCCATGGAGAAAAGGCAGATCATGTACCAACAGATGGTGATGTAAATGACGGTTAACAACTCAACAGCAAAAAAATAATCCGGGAAGGAACCGAATAAAACATCCAATGGAATGGGAGAGAGAAAAAAAAAGTAAACCTGAAATTCCATGTTGACAAAACTATCTTTTGAGAACAACAGTGAAATACAGACAATTTTGGACAAAAACTAGGAAAGGTTTCTCAACAAAAGATCCTCACTAAAAATATACTGTAGTAGGATTCTCACACAGTCGTGACACCAAGACTTTTCTGTCCAGGAAGCAACTTTATTCCTGCCGGCCCTGCTCAGGCTCAGTTGGGTTCCTACCTGAAGAACTGAGCCCCACAGGCCACGTAGCCTCTTTTATATACATTTTCTATTTCCTTGTCTCCCATATATGGTAACACACAAACATGCAGTCTGATCAAGTGGTCTCATGTTACAAGGTCCTGAGGGCTGTTGTCACTGAAGCTATAGCCAGGTTGCCTTGAGTTGTTTGTTTGTTTCTTTGTTTGTTTCCTCTCCTTAGGGAGGGAACTCTGCCACAATCCCTCAAGCTAAAGAAAAATTTTCCCAGATGGAAAGTCTGAGACACATGAAACGATATTGAGTAAAAATATGTTTTTAAAAAAAATTTTTAATGTGTATTTCTGAGACCGAGAGAGACAGAACATGAGCGGGGGAGGGGCAGAGAGAGAGAGAGAGAGAGAGAGAGACACAGAATCTGAAGCAGGCTCCAGGCTCCGAGCTGTCAGCACAGAGCCTGACGCGGGGCTCGAACTCACAGACCGCGAGATCATGACCCGAGCCGAAGTCGGCCGCTCAAGCAACTGAGCCACCCAGGCACCCCAAGTAAAAATATGTTAATATGTGGGTAAAGCTAAACAAACACTGACTTTAAAAATTAATAATAATAACAGTAACATTAATAATAATGCTTAATTTGAGGGGTGAAAGGTAGGCTAGAAATAAAATACTGGATCACAGGGAGAAGGATCAAAGCATGCTCAGATCCTTGGATTGTCTAACTCAGTAGGATTAAAATGTTGATTAACTTTAAACTAGCGAAGGCATGTTAAAATAACTTGCTAAGAAATAGACACGGAGGGGTGCCTGGCTGGCTCAGTCAGAGGGGTGTGCAATTCGGGGTTGTGGGTTCAAGCCTCATGTTGGGTTTAGAGAGTACTTAAATTTTTTTTTTTTAATGTTTATTTATTTTTGAGACAGAGAGAGACAGAGCATGAACGGGGGAGGGGCAGAGAGAGAGGAAGACACAGAATCTGAAGCAGGCTCCAGGCTCTGAGCCATCAGCCCAGAGCCCGACGCGGGGCTCGAACTCGCGGACCACGAGATCATGACCTGAGCCGAAGTCGGACGCTTAACCGACTGAGCCACCCTGGCGCCCCTACTTAAATAAAACTTAAAAAAAAAAAAAAAAAGAAATAGATATAGAGTATATAACTTCTAAACAAGTTGACAAAAAAATTATAATAAAAAAAAGAAGAAGAAAACAAGGAGGAGATTGTTGGGCATTCCGCTAGGAGAAATAAGCCAGTCGGAAAAAGATTGCACCTACATGAGGTACTCCGAGTACTGACTTCATACAGAAAGTAGAAGGGCGGTTGCCAGGGGCTAGAGGGAGGGGAGAACAGGGGATTGTTGTTCAACGGATATAGAGTTTCAGTTTTGCAAGGTGAGAAGAGTTCCGGGGATTCGGTCTCATGACCATGCGAATGTGTTTGACGCTCGAACTATACCCTTAAAACGGCTGACGGTAAATTTTATGTCATGTGGATCTTACCACAAGTTTTTTAAAAAGAAAAAAGAACGGAGATTTTCTTTCTTAACAAATGAGAAAACGGTGCAGTGTAAGAAGAAAACAATAACGTAGTAGAAATGTATCTTGGTATATCAGTAATTACTGTAAAAGTGAACAGGGCTCTCCAGTTTCAAACAATGTTGTAATATTAGATTTAAAATTAAAACTCCGGGTGTAGGCTCGTTTTGAGACATGATTAAAACGTAAGGAAACAGAAATACTGAAAGTCAACCAACAAAACACACATACCGTGACAAACCAAGTTTCCATAGTTATATGAGTATTGTTTCTCGCTTTTTACACACTCGAAGCATCCACTCACACCCCACATTAGACGTTTCTGCGTGCAGGGGACATTACTGAAGGTCTTGGGAGATGGTGACAGGGCCTGCACATTGCAGATATACAAACCTTTTCAAACCAAAGTTTGGACAGTTCTTTGGTCACCCCTCAAAGTCCCATGCCTCAAGTGACCTCACTGGCTTAGTCCTTCTCCCTCCACCCACCCCTCTGGCAACCAGGGTCTCCAATCCTCCCTGGTCTTTGTTCTGAGCAACTCAGTTTTCTCCCGTCCCTCTGTCCAAACTCAGAGGAGCCTTCGTCCTCAGAAGGTCATGATTTATCACTACATGCAGAACTAGAAGTGGTCGAAGAAATAATTTAATATCCAATACGGCTCACAGAGTGTAGGTCATTCGAGAGCAGTGGTTCCTAACTAGGGTTGGGAAGCAAACCCTCTGAGAGCCTCCCTTCAAAACCTCTCAATCAGATGTCTTATGGTGAATTTGGATCCACGTGCATTTCTGCTAAAAAAAAAAAAAAAAAAAGGAAAAAGAAAATGACATGAACAAAATTATTGTTGCTGAGTACACAGTGATTACTCCAAACAAAACGAAACGGAACAGTAGGTTTCTGCTTCACAACGAATTTCCACCAGGCTAGTCCAGCGCTCATAGTTTGTCCGAAATGTTATGGTGTCTTCCCTGGCCATCGCTTCTCAGCCTCTTGGCCAAGATTGAGTGCGGTTTCCTCCCTGGCCATCGCTTCTCGGCTTCTGTTCCTCTTCCCCTCCATCCGCCCGGCACACAAGCACTCCTGAGACCACAGCTGCTCAGAAGGCTTGGAGGACCCCCGCCCATTAGCTACTGAATTAGAGTTGCACAACCTTGAACACGTCACTTAAGCCCTCTGTGCCTCAGTTTCCTCCTCTGTGAATTACAGAAAACAATAAGTCACATGAGGCATGAGGCTGATAGGAGAAGGAACACTTAGTGTTTGAAAAGCCTTTCAAACATTGCCTGACACATCATAAGCACTCGACAAATGTCAGCTGTTACCACTGTTTGTTATTTTATTTTTTGCTCTGTCTTGCTTTGCTCACAACTGTCCACCCTGCAGATAAAGCTGTGCACTGTGGCCCTACCCTCATTGACGCTTCTTGACTCATTTCATGCTGTGACTCAAACTGGACCATCTCCATTGCCCCCAAACATGCCTATGAGTTCCTATCCCTGCACTTTAGATCACTCTGTAATTTCCACTTGGAATGCATGCTTTTTCTCCCTACATATTGGTTAATAGGCAGATGGGCCATTTTCTTAAAGGTGTAACTCAGGGGCGCCTGGGTGGCTCAGTCGGTTAAGCATCCGACTTCAGCTCAGGTCACGATCTCGCGGTCCGTGGGTTCGAGCCCCGCGTCGGGCTCTGTGCTGACAGCTCAGAGCCTGGAGCCTGTTTCAGATTCTGTGTCTCCTTCTCTCTGTGACCCTCCCCCGTTCATGCTCTGTCTCTCTCTGTCTCAAAAATAAACGTTAAAAAAAATAAAATAAAATAAAAAGGTGTAACTCAAATATTACTTTCTCTCCAGGCGTTCCTCTTGTTTCTACCATCCTGTGTCAGATTTGTATCACCTCCAAACGGGAATATTTGCATAGTCAAACAACCCTCATCCTCTCTCCACCAATGTCACCATCCTAGATGCTTCCAGAAAATTCTCTTCTCTTGAGACGAACATTCTCTGATTACCTGGGATGTGCCAAGCACCACTAGAACCTTCTACAATACCTCATTACTCGTCACAAGCACCCTCATGAAGCGGGTATTACCATGCTTATTTTACAGACAAGAAAACTGCTACTCAGAGCCAAGGTCACAGAGCTAGGGGAGGGGCCAGAATTTCGAACCAGGTCTGTTTCCTCAATTCCACAAGTATGGTCTCTGAGCTGCGTTTGCAATGTTTGCCATTTCTGTTTACCACCTAACTATTAACTTACTATTTTTATTTAAATCAAGCCAAATTTTAGTCTTAAATATGTTCTTCTGAGAAAATCTGAATGTTACTACTATCCATTAAAAACTAACAACACTTGCCATAGATAGAAAGTAATCCTGAATAACAATACCGGGAAGGTACCATTAGGCCTCGCCTGCCCCTCCAGCCTTGAATCCCTTCATTCTTCCCCTGCCCTTTCCACTCTGGTCACAACAGTTTGCTTTCTGTTCTCAGTGCTTGCCATGCCTCCTGAAGCCACAGGGTATTTGCACGTGCTGTTCCCCCACTCAGAACACTCTTCCCCACTCTCTTAGCTTACTTTTAAACTCCTTCAGGCCTTGGGGCACCTGGGTGATGCAATCAGCTAAGCGTCCGACTCTTGATTTCGGCTCAGGCCATGATCTCATGGTTGGTGAGATTGAGCCCTGCGTCAGGCTCTGTGCTGACAGGGCTAAACCTGCTTGGGATTCTCTCTCCCACTCTCTCTGCCCCTCCCCCACTTTGCACAAGCTCGCACTCTCTCTCTCTCTCTCTCTCTCTCTCTCTCTCAATAAACTTAAAAGAAGCTATGAAAAAAATTCCTTCCGACCTTCCAGATACCAGTGTAAAATATTTCCCTGGGAAAACCTTCCCAGACCTCCCTGAGTGAACTGAATCCCCCTACTCTCAGGTCTCAGAGCACTGCTGGTCTCTCCTCAGCATTTCTGCCAGCAACACTTTTCTTTTCTTTTCTCTTTTTAAATTTTTTTTAATGTTTGTTCATTTCTGAGAGACAGAGAGCGACAAAGCACGAGCAGGGGAGGGGCAGAGAGACAGGGAGACACGGAATCCAAAACAGGCTCCAGGCTCTGAGCTGTGAGCACAGAGCCCGACCTCACTACCCGTGAGATCACGACCCGAGCCCAAGTCGGACACTCAAACCGACTGAGCCACCGAGGCGCCCCATCCACCACACTTTTCTGTTTGTCCGCTAACATCGGTCTTTCCCGCCGGCTCATGTAAATTCCACCAGGGGTATGCACGCTGTTGGTTTTGCTCACCACTGCATTTCCAGAATCAGGCATAGGCACTTAATGGTATTTGCTGAACGAATGACTCGCTGAACGAATGAACGATTCCTGGATTTTGGAGATAGCAAGTAGTAAAGTCCTGCAATTCCTTGTGGGTGTAGCAGGGAAGTCTTCTGTTCCCTGCTCAGCTTCTGCGTCTCTGATTGGACGGTGAGGCGTGGATTTGCCTGACAAGCCTGCAGGGTGGTCCTCTGAAGCTTCTGGATCTCCCCGTCTCCACTGCCGACCTCTAATGCGTGCCCTCATCCTCTGGCACCTGGACCATCATAACACGCCCCTCCGGTCCCTGTCTTCTTCAACCGATTCGCCACACAGTCAAAAATTCATAGATGAGCAGACTGTCTCTTAGCTGAAAAACCCTCAGTCCCCAAGATGTCCTCAAAACCCCCCGGCAAACATGTAAGGCCCTCTTCAGCGCGGCCCCAACCTCACATCCAGCCTCTGTGAAGAATGGGAGAAAGAAGGGGCTCATTTCCAGGGGCAAAGTGGGTTTTAAAACATCTTTCCGGGGAGGGAAGTTAATGGGCGAGCAGCACAGCAAAAGTCCCGGAACCACCGCACGCAGCCGTGGCACGGCGATCTCCCTGCAGGGACTCAGGCACGTCCCTACCCGTGGACTCTCCAAGTCCGTACCAGGATCCATAACAGATCGTAAACTGAATGCCACTGGAAAGGCAGGATGACGAGGAGAAATGCGTGAGAGGCTGCTCTAACTGTAACCGGGCTGCGAGGGCATCTGAGCCCAGGAGAGATCTGGGGGCTTTTCGAGTTTCCAGTAGGTGCTGGTGTCCAGCAGGGAAGAGCTCACGGTAGAGTCAGGCCAGACGCGGATTTTGGCCCTGAGCTTTGCTGCATGAGGAGCATTTCATTTATTAATAAAACAGTTGTGACTGCTATCCTGGGCAGCCTCTTCCCAGCATCAGGATTCCAGGGAAGCCAAATTAGTACCCAGAAGTTCACTCACTGGGTGGAAGTGAGCCGGAGGGGACCAGACAGTTGTAGACATATTTTTGTTTGTTTGTTTCATAACCAAGACTACACAGGGCCTGGGATGTTCGATGTAGTGGAGAACTGGCGTGCCTAAAACCCAGAGTGAGGGACTCAAGAATGCCAGACGCCGTGCCTCCCTCCCTAGGCTGCAGCTGAATAAACCTTGATGTTGCTTTTCTCCCATCTACCTTCGTCTACCCTCTCTGTGGGTACATGTCTGTCATTACCATGTCACCGTTTCTAAGGCTACAGTTTATTTGATGTGGCTCCTTATCTTCGTCATTCGGAAAAACCGGAATCTCAAATCACCCATGGGTTTACAAGCCTTCTCTGGCATTGGGCTTCCCATCTATTAGCCAAATTCTTAGTACCCAGGGATGTCACTTCCTGACCTGAGGGACAAATGCAAGGGTGCAACTGTCTCGCCTTGCACCTTAATTATATTTCCAAGAAGTGGTTCAGAAAAAAAGAGACCTGGAAAATGGCTTCAAGTCGGCTCCAGTATGAATCAGAGCTCTGTCTGCTGAGGAGAACTGAAGACCAAGGGCAGCCAGTGCCCCCGCCCCAGCCCCAGCCCAATGGGGCTGTCTTTTTTTTTTTTTTTTTTTTTTTTAACGTTTATTTATTTTTGAGACAGAGAGAGACAGAGCATGAACAGGGGAGGAGCAGAGAGAGAGGGAGACACAGAATCTGAAACAGGCTCCAGGCTCTGAGCTGTCAGCACAGAGCCTGACGTGGGGCTCGAACTCACAGACTGTGAGATCATGACCTGAGCCGAAGTCGGACGCTTAACCGATGAGCCACCCAGGCGCCCCTATGGGGCTGTCTTTAGGGATCAGTCTCGAGTCTCTCTTTCTGCACCCTTATCCACGGTCTTGGGAAAGGGCAGCAGGCCATCCGACTTATGGCAGGCTTTTGAGGTTCAAGCGCCAGAGTGGCCATCCTAGGGCAAAGATGAGGCTAGCTACAGGTCAAACAACAGGAACATTCCAGTTCAAAACATGCGAGGGATGGGGAGTGACCTCACTCAACCTCAGACTTTCAGACTTTCCAATGAGTGGGATGAATCTGACACAGAGTGCAAAGTGAGACACGACTGACTCAGAATTATGGGAACGGGTATAAGACAAACGTAGGGACTGGGGTCAACATCAGGCCCTATTTAGAGCTGTGATGAAGGACCAAAAAACTGAGGAGGAAACAGTAGCCCTGACACCTGGTCTGTTGGGATCACACCTGGAGCAGCCCAGGATGCAGAATTCCTGGAACTTTTAATGAGTATAAAGGGCATTTTCCACAGAGCAAGAGGAAATGAGCTTTACTCCCAGCAAAGTGCACAGATCGTCCTGGCCCGCTAAGCATCGCTGTTCCTAATGGTTTAATGGGCCCTGGTGAAACAGTAGGTGAGCCCCTGACTTAAATGGAAAAGTCTGAGTTTATAGAATACAGCCCCACAGAGCTAATGAAGCAGGGTGGGGAGCTACTTTCAAGTCGCTACTCCTGCGTGAACCTAAAGGGACATAAATAAAAGAACCCTATGGACGGTTCTGCTGGAATAAGCCGAAAGAACGGTTTCGTTTATTAAGGGAAGGAGATTTCTGTGAAAGTAGGCAATCAGCAGAAATACTGCGTGAGAGCTACAACAGCAAAGCATTATGTGGTTACCTGAAATGTGTCGTGCTACATAATAAAGGTGGTTGATGGCTTAGGAAAGGGGTGATGGCAGGAGGGGGAAGCCGGGAAGGAGGGCCCTGGCCCAGGGTCGGGAGCCTGGGCTGTCATGTAACATCTACCTGTTGATCGTAATCTTGGGGGGCCCCATTCTGGGCCTTGGCTTCTACATCTGTGAAGTGCTGTAATAATAATAGCAACCAACACTTGGTTCCCTCCAGATGGCAGATGCACGTTCCAAGCACCTTGTATGCAGTTATTTCGTTTAATTGTCACAACGATCTCATGAGGTAGGAGAAGAAAATTTCTGATTTCTCTGAAAAACAAATCAGGAAGCCTGACAATGTTGGGCACCAGTCCAACATAGCAGAAAAAAGCCAGTAGAAGCTGGGCTTTATTAAGTGAGACCATCAGCCACACCATCACACTCCTATCATACTGTTTATTTTCTTTATGGTGCCTGGATGGTTCTTGCAGCAGGTGGGCTTGTGGCTCCTGGGTTCAAGGTCTCGATGATCCCGCCCTCTACTCCTGAGAGTTGGTGTTCTTTGCTCCGCGTCACCCCGCCCAGAGTGATCAGGCCGCTCATTTCTCAACACTCAGGCCTCAGACAGAGGGTGCTGGGTGTTGGGCCCCCCCATTCAAGGACTCCAAGGTAGCAGGCACTGGGGACAGAGGGCAGGCACTACGCTGCCCTGTAAAGTGGTGTTTCAATGGACATTGGGTCCTCTGCAGCCTGCCTACCCCTGAGCCAGAAGCTTGAGTCTCATTTGAATGGGGAAAGAAAGTAGTAGAGGAAAGAACAAGGACATTCTGAAACCCCCAGGCACTGTGCCAGGATGAACGAGGACCCTCCTATCCTAGAGGCAAGACAAGATGTGACACTAAGGCAAGTTATTCAACCTCTCTATGCGTCGGCTTTCCTCAACTATGAATTAATAATAGTCCCTACCTCATACGGAGGCTGTGAGAAGCACACTAAGAACCCCTATAGGTTGCCAAAAACTCTGGTCCCAGTCCTTTGGCCATCATAAGAGAACTGCGGGTTCATAAAACAATGATCTATCTCTATCAAAAAAAAAAACAAAAGCAAAAACATTTTTCTGCTTAAGCTAGCTTGTTTTGGGTTTCACCCACCAGGAAGTTAGAAACCGAACCTACTTAGAGATGAGCTTACACATTATAAATCCTTCAAGTCTGTGTGCTTCTTCCATTACTCTCTTTCTAAATGGTCCTCTGGTGCAGGTCAAGGTCAGTTCACTGGTTTGTTCCCAGGACTAGAATGGGGTAAAATGAAATCCTGCTCATCACATTTCCAATTCCTTTTAGTCCAATCGCTTTGGGAAGGTTTCCAGAGCAGTCACCATTCCCCAACCTCAACCACCAGACCAAAGGAGGAATCCTGGAGCAGTCTTGCTCTATGACCTTGGTCATATGGTCCTTTTCACTAGGAGCTCTCTCTAACCACATTTCTCCAGTTGGGTTTACTCATTCTTCATCTGAGGCCCCTGCCCTGGGGCAGGTGCTCTATTCAGAAACTACCTGTTCAGAGCTGCCCAACGCCTGCTCCTTCCTGGCCCTTCAACACTGCCTTCCATCAAATTCTGCTCCCCCTGGCTTCTCATGATTGCTATTTTAGCTTAAGTAGGAAAGAGTTGGTTTCTGTTGCTTGCAACTCAAGAACCTTGGCTTCAATACGATACCTCACCTGTGAGGGAAAGAGAATAGATGGGGAAAGGGAGCTGTCTATATAGAGTTGTCAAGAAAGGCCTTTCTAAGGAGGCAAAATTTCTGATGATCCTTCAACAAAGTGTGTGAACAAGGCAGGCAAGGGGTTGGGAAGGAGCATTCTAGGAAGGCAACAGCAAATGCAAAGACCTTGAGGTGGGAACATCATCAAGGAGTAGCAAGGAGGTCAGTGTGGCTAGAGCCAAGTAAGTGAACAAGCGAGTGGAAGGAGTCGAGGGCAGAGAGCTAGGCAGGAGCTGGATCCTGAAGCATCTCTAGGCTGCAGTGAGGGGTTGTGGTTTTATGATATGGTAAGAGCCCCTAAAGGGCTTGAACAGAGTGACCTATTCTGATTTAAAAACCAAACATCTTTCTGGCTGGTTGTCTTGAGAACTTCCCATGGAAGACAAGGGTAGAAACAGAAAGGCCAGTGAGGACACTATTTCAGGAGTCCACAAACACACACTATTTCAGGAGGTGACTGTGGCTTGGGTGCAAGTCAGGGTAGTGGAGGTGGGGAAGAGTGGACATACTTGTGATAAGGTTTTAAGGAAAAGGTGCCTTAAAAAACGTGTTGATGTGGGGTGGGAGGGGAAGAAAAGAATCCAGTTTTACTCTTGGATTTTGGACTGAACCACAGAGTAGACGGAGTTGCCATCTGCTGGGATGGTGGAAACCACGGGAGAGAGAGGCTTGTCATTGTATTCGTCATCTAGCTCCATAACAATGACCACAAAATTTAGTGGCTTACAGCAACAATAAACTGTCACTATCTCACTGTTTCTGTGAGTGGCCACAGAATTCAGGAGTGGCCAGCTGGGTGCTTCTGACTCAGGCTCTTTCATGAGGCTGCAAGCAAGCTGTTGACTGGGGCTGCAGCCCCTGTAAGTCCTCTTTGGGGTCGGAGGATGTGCTTTGCAAGTGGCTCACTCACTGGCCGGCGGGCTGTGCTTGGCCATCGGTAGGCAACTTCCGTTACTCACTACCTAGACCTCTCTCCAATCTCCTTAGTGTCCTTACAACACGACAGCTGCCTTACTCCAGGCAAGTGATGTAAGACCTCTTATGACCTAGCCTCAGCAGTCATACTCTGTTATTCCCACAGGTCAGCCCTATTCAGTGTGAGAGGGGCATGAGCCCAGGGGGCAGAACTTACTAGGAGCCATCTTGGTGACTGGCTCCCACACCGTCCACACTGATGCTAGAACACAATGCAGACAGAGCAGTCAGGGTGTTGAGGGGCCCACCTGGCAAAAGGGACCTGGAGAATAGGATTAGAGCAGATTTTAGAGGTACAAATGAGAAAACGGGAGTGATTCCAGACGTGTAAAAGTGGACTTGAGTGGGGCGCAATGTTCCCCGTTAAGAGGCGAGCTGGGCTAGAGAGACACAAAGCCCTATTTGTCGAAAGGCTTGTGGATTCCTGCTTGGGGTTCAGAACACACGGAGGGGCCCACAAGAGTTAATGAATCATCATACAGGGAGGTGACCGTATCTGCTGAAGGAAGAGGATACCTGGAGCTGAAGATATAAAAGAAATCGACTAAGGCTAGTGGTCAGTGTTGAGAATCAAGCATCCCCACCCTACAAACACACACCCCTCTCTTCTTTTACAGGAGTCACTGTTACCTTACAGGTCTGGCTAAAGGCACAGGTATGCCTGGGACCCATATCCCTGGTTTATGCCTTCTGCCACAGGTGATCCAGGTGACAGGATCTCTCCCAGTGCCCGAAACTTCTCAGAGACTCCACCAAGGAATGTGGGTCGAATACTGAGGAAGGTATTAATCTCCCTGAGACACTCTGAGACCAAGAGTTGGCTCCTAAGAGCAGGCAGCACAGGAAGGAGGAAGCTATCCACCCCTGTGATCTGAAGGGTTGTAACCTCAGCTCCGAAATGGTCAACTTGTGAACACTATCAAACTCAGCCTGGGCACTGACACGTCCATAAATGCTAACTGATCGGATTTACTGAGTCTTACCTTAAAAATGCAAAGACCGGGCCCTGTGAATACCCAGGTCGGCTCCCTCGGCGAGCCCAGGTCCTGTCTTGCCCCAGGACTGGCCTTAAGGAAGAGTTCTCTTAACAAAGGACCGTGCCTCCTACCCATCCGTCTTCGCCAGTGGCAGGACATTTTCCCACCCTGTGCCCATCTCCAGCCTCCATCCACAGAAGCACATACGTTCACTTTGCTATCCCATGAGGGACCTAGGCACAAATTCTGCAGCTGAGCCTCTGATTAAGCCTGAAGGCAACAGTCAGGCTGCCCTGCCTACAGGACCAAGTTTATCATTTGCAGCGCCCCGTGCAAATGGAACCGTGAGGTTCCTTGTTCATACATTATTAAGAATTTCAAAATGGTGACAGCAGAGCATTAAACCAAGTGCAAGGCCCTTCGAAGTGCAGGGCTCTGTGTGGCTGCACAAGGCTGCACACACACCAAGCCGGCCCTGCCCACCTGTCCCTTCCCCTGAGTCCATAGCTTTGATGCCTGCCATTGACATTCATCCTGCCAGTCTCCCTGTGTGCCCCCTCCAGCCCTGGGCTGGGCCACACAGGACCCTGAAGGAGAAATATGCTTCCTTCCTCTACTTATTATCCATCTTGTACTCTCTGAGCCTAAGCAATTTCATCTGCCCCCCTCCCTGGCCTCCACATATCCTGTGGTCTCCATCATCAAAGTTTCTGGACCATCCCCTCCCTCCTCCTTACAACGTTCTTCCTATTTTGGGGCAGCAGTGGCAGCCCTATAGCCCACACTTACCCTCTTGGATCACCTTCCAGTCTCTTTCTGTCTCCGGTGATCCCACACGTGCCTCTCACCTCTGTCCAGCTCTGCTCCATTTTCCCCACCGTTGCTCTCAAGGCCCTCTACCCATTTCTCCATTGTTACCAAGCTTTTGCCTGACAAGAATCATACACAAATTTGGGGACATGCCAATCCTTTCCAAAAACCCTTTTCAGATCTTTTTTAGGACAGCTACCTTTTAAAGACATTTTATACGTGACAAAAGATATCTAAAAGTTTGTTTGTTTTATAGTACATGATTTTGTAAATGAGAAAATGGAAATTTGGATGGGTTAGGTAAATTGTCCAAGGTCACACAACTAGGAAGTGGCAAAGCAAAGGCAGGATTTCAGCACCTGCTGACTCCGGCCACAGTTTCTAAAGTAATTAGGAATTAGAGGGGTCATAAAAAAATAAATAAATAAAGCAACAACGACATAAAGGAATAAGACAATGGTGGTTTTTAAAAACGATGGCTGTGTGTTCTTTGGCATTATTGAGTGGTGGGGTATCTGTGTTCCTTCCTTTGAGTCTGAGCACCCTTATGACTGCCTCAATCAATAGAATGGGTCAGAAGTGATGCTAGGTCAAAAAAGGTCTGTCAAGTGCTCCTGGGAGGCTCACTTTGGGGAAAGCCAGCCCCCGTGTAAGGGTACCAAGTACTTTGAGACTGCCATGCTACAGGGGCCACACGTGGGGCTCTACTCAATAGCACCAGCTGAGCCCCATGATAGCCAACATCAACTGCCAGCCATTGATAAGCAACTCTGGACATCCACCCAGGTGGACCCTTAGAAGATTCTAGCCCCAGCTGTCAAGTGACCCTCGTGGGTAAGTCTTCCCAGCAGATGCCGCAGAAAGAAGACACCAGCCTCACTGTTGCCCTGTCTGAATCCCTGAGCCACACAGTCTGTGAACATAATGAAATGGTTGTTGCGAGACCATTAGTTCTGGGGTGACCTGTAATGCCCCGGTAACCAGAACAGACGTAGACAGGCCGTACATCTGTCCGCTGAGGTTCAAGTCATAAATTTCACATGACTTCTTCTAACAGTTTTCTCTTAATAGACAACAAGCAGGTGCTTCTGGAAGATGTGCTTAGAAGAAGCAAGGCTTCTTCCCCGCTCCTCATTCACACTCCTTGCTCCAGCCAGGTTTGCTTTCTGGAAAGAAGTGGACAAGCTAGAGTTTCACATCCAGTGCTGCACTAAGGTCTCTGAACTTCAGTTCCTCTTCTACAAATGACAGATGGGGTGTGATTTTCACTTTGTGGATCTGGTGGGGGGTGAGGGAGGGTCCAGGAGAGTGAAGGCATAAACCTATTCACTCTAAGGGTATCACGGAGGCCACCTACCATCCGTTTCCCGTCCTGCCCACTCCACAGCCCCCCTCGCCTTGAGGCCTGGGAGATACAGCTTGACTTGGTCCCAACAACGTTCCCAGCCCAAGCCATTAACTCGAGAGCCTCTCGCAGCTGCCATCATTCCCCTCTAGTTTGCACCTTTCCAATAAAAGCATTGCCTCTTTTGATTACAAGAGAATTCTCCGCTCTAATTGACTTCCAGGCATTAAAGTTTTACTGAGATGATCTCAGAAGCTCCCTGGGGACAGGAGAAGTGCCGAGCAGTGCCGCCCTGAGGGCCCTGGTGCGAGGGAAGAGTTTCTAAAACTGTTTGCTCTAAATTTTGGCAGGGCACCTTCTGGGGCATATAAAGAGCAGCTCAAAACAAGAGAAGCCCTCCATTTTCCTCTCACCCCAAGCCCTGGAAAAGAGGGGCAGCTGGGTCCCAGGTCCCTGCTGCAGCTCACTGATCTCTGTGACAGGGGACAGAGCAGGACAGAGATATGGAGGCACCTGTGTTCCTGCCCCAACTCTGTTCAAGCGGTGCCTTTACAGAGACACAAAGAAGAGGCGTGGCCCCTGCCTTGACAGTCAGCAGGACACATGCACATATGACAGACGGTGGGACAATATGAGGCAGTATAACTGGGTGCCAAATTAAGGGGCATGATTAGCACTAAAAGAGGTAAACTGGAGGGGAGCAGGGATTAGGGCTAATTGAAGAAGGTTTCCTAGTAAGGAGGAAACAAGTGCTAGGCTTTTGAGAAGAAGAAGAAGAAGAGTAAACATGTATTTATTTTTTTAATGCACCCATTTTAATGTTTTATTTATTTTTGAGAGAGCGAGAGAGACAGGGAGGAGGAGGGGGGAAGGGCAGAGAGAGAGGGAGACACAGAATGGGAAGCAGGCTCCAGGCTCCGAGCCGTCAGCACAGAGCCCGACACGCGACTCTGGGTCGAACTCACGAACTGTGAGGTCATGACCTGAGCCCAAGTGGGACGCTCAACCGACTGAACCACCCAGGCGCCCACTTATACACCACTTGCTTTGTGCCAAATCCTGCCCCAAACCCTTTATACACTTTAGCATATTTTACTCCTCATAACAACCCTTTGAGGTGGATTCTGCTTTTAATCCCCTTTTACAGATGAGAAAACCATGGCACGAAAATGTTGAGTAACTCAGCTAGAATCAGAGTTAGCAAACGGTAGAGCGGATGTGCAGCCAGAAAGTCTGACTCGGGAATCTGTCCTTTACCACTACATGGTGCCGCCATTCAAGGCATTAATACAAAGAGGTGAGGGGACAGGGAAAGGAGGAGACCCTACAGGTGAAAGGCACAGAGGTGGGGCTGCGCTCTTCATTCAGTGGCCAATCACATCTTTCCTCTGACTCCTGGGAAAAAAAGGAAGCATGCGTATGGCTTTATATGCTTAGCAAATTTCTAGAACGATACACACAAAAACATGTTATCAGTGATTACCTCTTAGGAGTGGAAATGGAAGCGAGTGGGGGGGAAGGAAGAGGAGCTCTTACTTTTTACTTTGTACTTTCCAAATGTGAGAAATTTTTGTCTGGTGTCACTTTTACAATTCTATATTGTTTGGTTAAAAATGAACAAAGGAAAGACTCTCCTCCACCTGCCCCCACCATTCCCTTAAGGGAATGTCAAGAGGGGGAAAACAGATCAAGCCAGAGCCAGCGCTTGGGCTACGGGAGTAGCCAGGGACCATGAGCCTCTGTATCCTGTCCTCCCCAGAGCGAGCTGGGGACCCGCCCTCCTGCCATGCAGAGGGCCCATCCTTCGGTCCCAGGATGCCAAGCTTACCCCCACCACTCCTTTCTCTAGGAGCCCCCCCAGCTTTCCACTCACCACTACATGTTTGCAAAGATCCCAAAGAGAGCTACAGACCCATGTTTTATAATTTTTTTAATTAATTGAGAACCTACAAAAATTCAGAAATTCCATATAAACATCTGGATTTCTTATCTCTTTTGACCAAACCAGAAGACCTGGCAACCATAGGCCTTCATTCTCGCTGGGCAACTTGGGAGCTGAGCTGAGGTTCCTGGCCCGTTCAACAGGACCCATGCTGTTTGCCTCTGTCTTTACCACCCCTTATATTTTCTTATTAAGTCTAAATGCCATCGATATGGCATCTATGCATTTCTTTCTCTTATAACTGGTGTCCTTCCTCAGCCACATCACCTGCTGGGCCCTGATAAGCAGTCGAATTTTCAGTTCGTGGTTTAGATTGCAAATAATTCCCAGTTGTCTCACAACTCTATTCTCCCCACGATCCTGGAGCACAGGAACAGAGTCCAACACATCCTTTCCATTCTGTGCGTCCTCTATCAGTGAGACATTTCACTGAAGGCCTGATGAATTGATCTGTCAAAGTTAATTTCAGGGTAAAGACCCAGATTTCAATCTATCCAGGATGGGTCACGGCCAAATCATCCATACAGCTCCCCCTCATGAATGCTGTGCTTTCATGCCTCAAAACGTTAATAGACAACACACCGCTCACCCCGAGGCCTATAGTTTTGCTAAATATAACTGCTGACTTCTGTTATGTCTTTACAGACGACCTGCATCCCTTCGGCTGATCTCGTTTCCCCATTGACAGTCAACTCCCCATCACCTCTCTCCTGCTCGCGCATATTATATAAATGACTCATACCCTTACCTTCTACTTATTTTAAATAGTAAAAATGCCCTTACAGTTATTCTGTCAAGCTAATATTCTTTCACACGTTTAATCTCACTTGACTCTTACAGCAACCTCATTAGAGTGGCATGGCACTATTTTAGAGATTAGGAAACCAATGCACAGACAGGTTAAGTGCCTTGCCAAGCATCGTACTGCCCAGATGGGGCCTGACTCTAATCCAGTGCATTTTCTTGATTTTCAAAGACAGGTAGAGTTGGCTGATTTTTAGGAGCAGTGGTTAATGCTGCACTTGGCCCACTGAGACCCAGAGAATGGGTTGCAGTGAGAGGAGGAAAGGAAAATTCGATTTTTCCAAGGCACTTCTCTGTCACAGATCAGCTGTGGCTGGTTGGTTGTTTGGAGTGACTGACTCCCAAGTGTTTGGGTATCCACCTGGACTTCTTTGGGGTGCCCATGGAGGCTTTCTAAAGGGCCTTGAGAGGGGCAACAGACCCCAGACTGGGGGTACTCCTTGGAGTCCTACTCATTCAAGAATCCAGGATCAAGTCTACGAGAAACCACAAAAATGGAGCCCTACAAAAAATGAATCTCCATTGCCACTTAGAGGCACTGAGCCAAAAATCATGTCTCGCCTTTTCTCAGCCAAGTTACATCATATTTAGGCGTCCCAAAGTTATGCTGCTTTTCCTGGTCATCTCAGGCTTCAACAAATACCATAACGAGGTGGCTTGAACAACAAATATTTCTCACAGTCCTGGAGATGGGGAAGTGCAAGATCAAGGTGCTGAGAGATTCAGTGCGTGGTGAGAGCCCACCAGATGGTGGTTTACAGATGGTCACCTTCTTGCTAGGTCTTCACGCGGTGAAGAGAGAGAGCATGGAGCGTGAGCTCTGGTCTCCTCTTATAAGGGCGCTAATCCCATCATGAGGGTCTCACCTCATGACTTCATCTAAACCTAATTACTTCCCAAAGGCCCCACCTCTTAATACTATCATACTGGGGGTCAGGGCTTCAACATACTAATTTGGGCATACAGGGCGGAATAGGAACATTAACATTCAGTCCATAAAACTGACCTTGGCTCCTTCTCCTCCTTCTAAAATTATTAGTTCCCAATCAAATACTTTTATACTAACCAAGAGAAGGATTAGGTTCACTACAAGAATCAAATTATGCACTGATCATAAAACCAGGCCAATAGAAGCTTCTAGTCACTGAATGACATTTCATAAAATTACAGGGAGACACTGTAAATCCAGAAGAAACAGAGGTCTGAAAAAAATCTATACATTCAAAGAAAGAAAAATCCAAGTGGAAATACCTCTCAGAACACTGGTAGTTAAACTGGTAAAGATTCAGGTAAAGGTTGGGATAACATATATTTGAAAAGTCAAAATGGTCCCAGGACCACAACAGCAGGAACAGAAGTCCACCACAGCCTCATTAATAACACATGCAGTAGAGAGTAGGTAGATAAAGGGGCTGGTCCACAGAGAAAATATACTCAAAAAGCAGAGTCCAGAGGCACCCGTATAGCATTATCCAGAGTGGGGGATGCCTAGTAGACGGGATATTTCAATCTGTCCTTTTCAAGGATGGGTGCATCTCGCTGTTAAGTTCCATGACATCAGTCATCAATTACCCAGTTAGTCCCTTTTGTAGGAATCCCAGGCTTCATGGTTGGGTGGCTTCCATGAAACAGTCCCCTAAAGGAGGACTCTAGAAAGGTGCCATAAAGACCTAGTTCTCTAAGCAGTTTTGTTGTTCATTGTAAATGAATAAATCAACATCAGCCTGGTGTGAGCTTCGAACCTGAGACCTTAACTTAAGGAGACCGAAGCACTCAGAAGAGAATTCTCCAGAATCCCACAATTATATCCGTTTACCTACTGGGATCTGCATTCATATTCACTGCCTTCTGTCCTGTCGCAAATTGCAAAAATGGCCACAAACTCTTCCCCTCCCTGAATCCATGTCCCGTTGGAATGTACTTATGCAGCTTCTTCTATCAGGAGATAGAATGTATTTCTCTAACGTTTGAATCACTTTAGCCAGGAGGACATTAGTCGGTGTGATGCAAATAGAGGCTTGAGAAATATTTGCACACTGGGGTCTGCCTTCCCCTGGAAATCTGAGACTACCATGTCAACAAGTTCAAGTGAGCCTCCCAGCAGAGTGGCGGCCACGTGGAAAACCACCGACACACTCCGGTTGACAGCCAACTGCCAGATAGATGAGCGATGCATGAGTTCCAAATGATGATCTGGATCACCCAACTTCTAGCCAACCCACCAGCTGACCCACAGCCAGCCCGGGAAAGACCATTCAAGCCAGCCCAGACAGGAAGAACCACCCCACTGATCCACTAATGCATTAAGCTTCGGGGTGGTTTGTTAGGCCACAAAAGCTAACCAACACACTCCCTATTACTTTGGATGGACTCTCTGCGACCCATCTAAAGCCAGCCCCTCTACTTGCACACCTGTCTTATCCCCCTCTTATAAATTTAGAGCCACAATTTCATCATTTCTCCCCTCTCTTTCCTGTACCCCAAATGTTTCCCACTTTAAGGAATCATCCCTACCAGCTTGCAAACATGCTGATATTTCCCCCACACCAAAAAATAAGTCAAAACCTTCTCTTGACTCCACTTCCCCTGCCAGTTTCTGCCCCAATTCTCTACTTCCTTTTGCTCTAAACCTCCCCAAAGTGTTGTCTCTTCTTTCAGTCTCCTGTTCTTTTCCTCCTGCCTTTTCTGAATCCCATTCCAGTCAGGCTTTTGCCTCGATCCCCATGACAAAACCTCTCATGCCAAAGTCACCGCTGCATCCCAAGTTGTTAAACTCAATGACTAGCTTTCAGCCATTTAGTGACATGTGATAAAGTTGGCCATCCTCTCCTTTTATATATACTTTCTTCCCTTTGTTTCCAGGTCACCATACTCCCTTGGTTCTCCTCTGGCAGCTCCTTCTCAGTCTTCAGTTCGGGTCCTGCTAGTTTTCCCAACACCTTTACATGTTAGTGCCCAGGGACTCCATCCTGGGCCCCTTGTCTTCTTTACTACCCCTGGCAACCTCCTCGATCAATGTGGCTTTAATTATCATCTATCTGCTGGTGACAGTCAGTTTATATCTCCAGCCTACACCACTCTCCTAATCTCTAAACTCTATTTTCAACTGCTTATTTACTATCTCCACGGGGATGACTAACAGACATCTCAAATTTCGCATATCCAAAGCTAAACGGCTAAGATTTTCTTAACGCTTGAAACAGTCTTCCCTCATCAGCTGATGGAAACTCAGTCCTTCCAGTAGCCAAGAAACTTAGAATCATTCTTTGCTTCTCTTGCATCACACATCCAATGTACCAAAATACATGTTGGATCTACCTTCAAAGCGAATCAGTTCTGAACACTTTCTTTGCCTCTACCTCGGTTTAAGTGACCACCATTTCCTGCTTTGGTTATTGCAGATAACTGACCTCCCCGCTTTCACCCTGGTCACACAGTTTAAAAAATAAATACATTAAATATCTATAAATTAGGGATAGGGAGGGGAAGAATTTTCAAAACATTTCTCTTCCAAAAAAGGAGGAATTCTTTGCTCCTAGTATAACATGGGGATTCTCTGTTTTTTAAGTATGGACTTCCCCCCTCCCTTAGAATTGACTCACTTGATAAATATTTTATTTACATGTATCACTTTTTAAGAAATGTGGCTGCACCAGGGGTGCCTGGGTGGCTCAGTTGGTTGAGCGTCCCACTTCAGCTCAGGTCATGATATCACGGCTTGTGAGTTCGAGCCCCACGTCAGGCCTTGTGCGGACAGCTCAGAGCTTGGAGCCTGATTCTGATTCTGTGTCTCCTTCTCTCTCTGCCCCTCCCCCACTTTTGCTCTGTCTCCGCCTCTCAAAAATAAATAAATGTGAAAAAAAGAAAAGTAAAAAAAAAAAAGAAAAGAAAAGAAATGTGGCTGCCCCATTAAAGGAAGGATGGACAGCCAGCTATATCAGCAGCTGAATTCCTCACAAAGCCCAGAGAGTCTGCAATTTCCACTAACCAAACACAGAGCACATCTAAAATGCTCTCACGCCTAGTGGGCCCTATAGGCTCTCACAGGGTAGAATTAAGGAGTTCCTTAGGAAAAAAAAAAAAAGGTTTTTGAGGATAATTGGTCCTGGCAAAAGGTCACTTTAAGTGAATCCACTTAAATGGAAAGCAACATTTTATAGCAAATAGAGGGGGTAAATGGGAATGCGGATTAGAGATTTATCTCAAAAAGAACTAAAAATGATGAAAGTAAATTTATTTTATATTTAACCACATTTTGATCATAACTGCAATGGACTAATTCGTGGAACAGAAAAATGAATCCAGGCTTGTTTGGGGCATGCTTTTTTTCTGAAAAAAAGAAACTGTAAGACAGCAAAATACAACATTCATCATTTCTCACTGGAACTTCACAGTGAGGTTTTAAAGAAAGTAAATTTTGCAAATAGTCGAGGGCTTCATGACTTTTCCCCAGGGCTGCTCCTAATTTTTGAATTTCTCTTCATCCCCTTCTGAAACCTCCATTATGTCATCATCATTGTTGAGTTTCTTTTTTTCAGTTGTAACCAGATAAACTCTGCCAGACCCTCATTTCTTGGAGACTTTGTAATAATTACTGAATCAATCCTCCACCAACACTTCCATTATCTTAGCGAAATCCTACGTCTTTGGCGAGACTGGCAATTTCACTCTGCAATTGTTTGACACAGTAGTAATCACAGTGAAAACATCTGACATCAAGGTTGGGTGGGAGTAGATTGTCAGCGTTAAGCCACAAGGAGATGTGATGGGGGACTGGCTTTAAGGGATTTGTCTGTCAGTGAACATTTCATGTTGGGAGGTTGCTTCCCAACTGGTAATTATGGGTACTCCGATAACAAACACTCTGATAATGCCGTTCCTTTGCACTCAAAAACAGGAATTAGCACTGCAGTTTCTGGGTGAAAGGACTCCTCTGGGAGAAATGTGAGGAGTCCACCACGGGTGAAGGTGGTCAGCTCTGATGTAAGTGATGCTGGCTGAGAGGCTGACTAGGGTCCCTCCAGGCTCTGGCTTCCAGACCCTGCATGGTGAAGCCCTAAGGCTATGGTCAACACCTACAGCCAAAATCCTGGGGGAGAAGAAGACACAAGTATCTGCTTTGTGAACACTGCCACCTATTGAAAGTAAGCGTCATTTCCAATTTTACTGTTGTGGACAATATAAAGGACTCTAGGGGGCAATGCATTGCAGTCTATGGTTTGTGTAGATTTGCTTAGGCCTAGTCAGGGCTGAGGAGTCCCACTGAGGAGGTCTGGCAAGGCTTAAAACCCCTTCCTCCTAATGGGAGACTGTTGAGAGATTCTGGTTTTGTGTCTGGTTTGCTCTGGACTGTGTTGGGTGTGGCTCCACAAGCCTTCAAGGCTTGCACAGTAACAGGGAAATCCATTCTTGGAATATGGCTCATTCTTTCATACCTGACTTTGCACACGTTCTTTATACTACTGGTCCAATCAGCAAACTGCTCTTCAAGATCAAGCTCAAATGTCCCCTCTACAAAGACTTTCTCAACTTTCCCAAGGTTGTTCTCCCTTTCCTCTGTGCTTCAAACAAGTTTTAAGTCAGTTCTGTTGACAACACTTAACCACATGCAACCTAATTGTTTAATATTCCATCTCCTCCTCTAGACTCAAGCTTTTTGAGTATAGCTGTCATGATTTAATTTTATTAGCAGGTGTTCCACTACCTAGCACATGGAAAACACTCGCTCAAAATTTATTAAATGAATGAATCCTGTGATTGTGTCAAACAGCCCAAGGTTTCATCAGTCTCCTGAAGTCAGTGTTTTCAAATGGGGTAAAATTCATGTAACATACAATTCACCATTTAAGTCCTCTTAAAGTGGACAATCAGTGGTTTTTAGTATATTCGCCATGTTTCACACTAGATATAGCCACCCTAGTGAGTATGAAGTGGTATCTTATTATGACTTTGGTTTGCATTTCTTTAATGACTAGTGATATTGAGCATCTTTTCATGTGCTTGTTGGCTATTTGTACGCAGTGGCTCAGAATATATCACCTCAAGCTTTGCCATTTGGCATACTGATTATTTTGAATTAAACTTGAGAAACACCAAGCACAAGACAGATACTCTGACCTGTCTTTGTCCTTCTGAAAGCAGGAGATAAATCTCCCCCTATGAAAGGAAGCATCCTTATCACTAGAGACAGGGAATTTAAGGCCAAAAAGGATCCTTAAAACTTGTTACTTCTTCTCCATTTTACTACCCTTAGTCCAAACCCCTTTACTAGTCAATTCTTCAGAAATTTATTGTTTCCTTGTCTAAAAGGTAAAATGCTTCCTACTTTGGTGACTTCTTTATCCCATATCTTTGTGGGGCTCCTGTACATACACATGTAATTAAATATGTTTTCTCTTGTTAATCTTTTTATTATAAGGGATCTCAGCCAAGAACCTAGAAGAGTACAGGAAAACTACTTTTCCTCCCCTACATGTATATGTTCTTAGAAGAAATATCTATTTCTATTGGGTTGTCTCTTTGTTGCTCAGATGTAAGAATTCTTTCTATGTTCTAGATATGAGGTCCTTATCAGATCCTATAATTTGCAAATATTTCCCCCATTCTGTGAGTTGTCTTTTCACTTTTCTCGATAATATCTTTTGGGGCACAAAAGTTTTAATTTTGATGAAGTCCAATTTGTCTATTTTTTCCTTTTGTTGCTTATGTTTTTGGTGTCATATTTAAGAAACAATTGCCTAACCCAAGGTCATGAAGGTTTATACCTACATTAGCTTCTCAGAGGTTTATAGTTTCAGGCCTCACATCTAAGTCTTTGTTCCATTTTAATTTTTGTATATGGTGTAAGGTAAGGGGTCCAACTTCATTCTTTGGCATGTGGCTATACAGTTGTCCCAACACCATTTGTTGAAAAGGCTATTCTGTTCCCAATGAATGGTTTTTGCATCCTTATTAAAAATCAATTGACCAGAGACATATGAGTTTATTTGTGAACTTTCAATTCTATTCCATTCATCTACATGGTTATCCTTATGCTGGTACCACAATGTTTAGATCACTGTAGCTTATAGTAAGTTTCAAAATCTCACCAATGATTCTTAAGCAATAAGGCATAAAGAAGTTTAAGTGAAATACAAAGACTATGAAAGCATGAACTTGTAAGTTTATTTTGCCCATAATACGCCCCATGACCAGTGCTATAATAAATTCTCTTTACTCAAAGATGTTTTGTGTGAATGGAATATGTTTATGAAGTAAAAAGAGAGCTGAGTTTCACCATTTGGAATGATTCATATGAGCAAAAGCACAGAGGCAAAAGGGATCATGAAAACTTGGAAGCAAATGAGAGGTCCTTTAGTCAGTGAATAGATAAATCAATTACGGTACATCCAGAAATGGAATATTATTTAGTACTGAAAAGAAATGAGCTATCATGATATGAAAAGAGAGGAACCTTAAATGCATACCACTGAATGCAAGAAGCCAATGTGAAAAGGCTATATGTGGTATGATTCCAACAATATGATATTCTGGAAAAAGCAAAACTATGAGGACAGTAAAAAGATCAGTGACGTCAGGGGTTAGGGGTCAGGGAGGGACGGATAGGTCTAGCACAGAATACTTCTAAGGCATTGAAGCTATTTGATATAATACTACAGTGGTGGATACATGACATTATACATTTGTCAAAGCCCATAGAATGTACAATATCAAGAGTGAAACCTAACGTTAACTATGGACTTTGGTTGATACTGATGTGCCAATGTAGATTCATCGACTGTAACAAGTGTACCACTTTGGTTTGGGGTGTTGATAGTTGGGGAGAGTATGAATGTGTGGCAGTAGAAGGTATTTGGGGAAATATCTGTACCTTCTACTTGATTTTGCTGTGAACATAAAATTGATCTAAACAATAAAGTACAGGGGCACCCTGGTGACTCAGTTAAGCGTCTAACTCTTGATCTCAGCACAGGTCATGGTCTCATGGTTTGTGGGATTGAGGCCCATGTCAGGCTCTGTGTTGACAGTGTGGAGCCTGCTTGGGATTCTCTCTCTCCAACTCTCTGTGCCCCTCCCCCGCTCATGCTCGTGCTCTCTCCCTCTCTCAAAATAAATACATAAACATTAAAAAAAAATAAAGTATGGGGCTCCTGGGTGGCTCAGTCGGTTAAGCGTCCGACTTCGGCTCAGGTCATGATCTCACGGTCCGTGAGTTCAAGCCCCGCACTGGGCTGATAGCCCGGAGCCTGGAGCCTGCTTCGGATTCTGTGTCTCCCTCTCTCTCTCTGCCCCTCCCCTGCTCATGCACTGTCTCTCTCTGTCTCAAAAATAAATAAAAACATTTAAAAAAGTTTAAAAAAATAAAAAATAAAGTATGTTAAAAACTTTAGAAAGATTTGAGGGGCTCTAGGTGAACTAACAATGTCTGCAACAGGCACCATTTTGAAATTAGGAAGATTGAATGTTTACTTGCTGAGTGCTAAGATGCCCAGTGCTCTTCCCTCCAGAACAGTGGTAGACAGACCTGTGTATATTCTTATGAGATTGTAATATGTAATAAATATGTACATTTGGTCTTTGTCTCATTCCTGGAACAGAGCCCCTAAAACATCCTGAAGGATAAAGAGTGATGGGAACATCTTTTGCTATAATATTTGGTCTTTTGTCCTTGCTTCCTAAAACGGCTCCAAAGCGGTAAAGATTTTGTCACTCATAACAAGCCCCTTTCAACCACACCTGAGTTCATGTTAATGACATAATTTTTGTAAAGTCCCTAGATAGACTCAGGATGGGGGATGGTTGCCAGGGAGCACCAACCATGTGACTAGAGGGTTGGATCTAGCAGTCCCACCACCTGACCTGCAGATAGAGGACAGGGACTGGAGGTTAAGTCAGTCACTAATGGCCAATGATTCAACCAGTCATACCTATCACAGGTCATAGGTCTTCAGGTTACCTATCCTTCTGTCTGATTTGGTTACAAAATGGAGGTTCCTACAACTCTCTCCTCAGGTTCAATAATGGCTCACAAACTCAGGGAAACACTTTACTTAATATCACTGATATATTATAAAGTATACAGATAAAAAGCCAGATGAAGAGGTACATTGGGCAAGGTCCAGAAGGGTCCCAAGCACAGGAGCTTCTGTTATCATGGAGTTTGAGGTGCACCACCCTCTCAGCTTCACCAACCAAGAAGCTCTCCAAACCCTTTCTTTTATGGTTTTTATGAAGGTTTCATTATGTAGGCATGATTAATTAAAAATTGGTCACTGGCAACTAACTCCATTCATAGCCTTCCCCTCCCTTTCCCCAACTCCTGACACCCCAGAAGTCAGGGGGTAAAGCTAAAAGTTCCAACCCTCCAATCACAGGGTTGGTTCCTCTGGCAACCAGCCCCCAACCTTGGAGTCACTTCATTAACATAAACTCAGGTATGCTTGAAATGGATTTGTTATAAATAACAAAAGATGTTCCTCTCACTCCTACCACTCAGGAAACTCCAGTGGGCTCACACCAAGATATATCACTGTGAAATTTCAGAACAGGGGGAACAAAGAGAAAGTACTAAAAATTCCCGGAGGATAAAATACCAGGATCAGGAATCACAATGGCTTTTGACTCATCAGCGACAACGTGGGAAGCTAAAAGAAAAGATGATGGAGTAATGCATTCAAAATAATGATGGAAAGATAATTTCCAATCATTATAAATTCAGCCAAATTCCAATGGAGTATGAAGGTAGAATATTTTTGGACATGCAAGGTCTATGAAAATGTGTTTCCCATGCATCATTTTAAAGAAAGCTACTGCAGGATATACTCCACCAAAACCAGAAAGAGGAAGCCTTGGGATATATGAAACAAAGGATGTTTCCTTTGGAGACAGGTGAAGGGAGATCCCGGGATAATAGCTAAGCACTTGACATAGAGGGAAACCAGGCCATACTGGAGAACTCAGAGGATCCAGAAACACCTGTTGCATCTGAACATATTTAAACCAATAATTCTCAAAATGAGGTCCAGTGACTGTAGGAGGTCCTCAAGATCCCGTCGGGGAATTTGCAAGGTCAAACTCTTTCCACATGGGCATACAGTAGAGTTTTCCAGAGACTACTTAACATACAACATACATACAACAGATTGAATGCAGAAGTAGAAATGAGAAGCCAGATGTCCACTGAAAAGCCCAACATTAAAGACACTTGAAAATACATAAAATAATACCACTCTTCTTATTAAATGTATTTTGATTTGGAAAATATAGTTATATTTCATTAAAAATATTATTTATGTTTACATGAAATAGATTTACTAATTCTTTTAAATGTATCTATAAATATTTTTTTTCGGTGTTGATTTCCAATATGGCACTTGTCAGTGGATATGACCTACATAAACAAAAACTCTTTGGGATCCTTCATAATATTATGAGACCAAAAAGGTTGAGAACTACTAATTTAGACAGCTAGTGGAGTGTGTGGACTGCATTAGCGTTAAGATTAACGTAAACTGATATTGTCTAATCAAAAGTATGGCATAACTGGGGCACCTGGGTGGCTCGGTCAGTTAAGCGGCCGACTGTTGGTTTTGGCTCAGGTCGTGATCTCGTGGTTTCATGCGTTCAAGCCCCATATCGGGCTCTGTGCTAGCAGCACAGAGCTTGCTTGGCATACTCTGTCTCCCTCTCTCTGCCCCTCTCCCACTTGTGCTGTCTCTGTATCTCTCAAGATAAATAAACTTTAAAAAAAAAGTATGGCATAACTATGTTGGGGGACTGGGAGCAGGACCAGGGGGCTAAAAGGACAGTAGGCAAAAGAGCGCTAACTCCACATCTCCCACAGTAGAAAGCCAAGAGATAACATAGTAAATTTGGGATCTTAAATTCTGAATTGAGAGGTGGGAGATTATAACATGCTGGTTTTCAACTGGGGAAGGGAACATAAGAGAATCGCAAGAGTCAGAACGCTGAGGAGGGTAGGTGTGGTTTGAAGACAAACCACTATTTGAGAGCCGCTAATATTTATGGGAAGCAGTGAAGGTAGAATCAAGAGGGTGGTTTGTGGTCCTGGCTTTGCCACGTACTCGCCTGACCAAGTCACTTGGTCTCAATTTCCTATTAAATTAGAGGGCTGCACTTGATGGTCACTAAGATTACAATTAAGTCTAAAAACCTATTGTATGCTCTACCAGTAACATTCTGGACAGCAAAGGCAGGTCAGATTGATCTGAACAAGGAAACTCTTTTATCTTTAACACAGAAATGAAAACATTTTGGAGAAGAAAATAGCATTTGATTTGGGCTTCAAGATTTGCCAATTAAATAATCCATAATTCTATTCATCGAATAAAACTGGCGTTGTGGATACAGTTTCATTACATGCAAATGCCATGGTGTTTTTATCTGAGCTCCTTGTCAACAGCTTCTCTGCTTGGTAAATCCTATTTAAGATGCTGTTTTCTCTTCCTGATCTCTGTGGCTAGAAAAAAAGGAATTATGCTTATGTAATAAGTGATGATACTCTTCCTTTTTCTTACGTTCATTTCTATGGTTTCTACTGCAATTATGTTTCTTTACTGAGGATAGCTAAAAATGTACCTGTAGCAAGAGCCTGTAAATGCAAGGTAAATGCTTGATTAGCTGCAATTAGGTGTGCATGAAAATAAATACCAGGTGACGGTTTGCACTATTCATCAAAGAGTATTAACGGAGGTGAGAGGGGGCATACTGTTTTTTCTTTTTTAAAAATAACCAAATGAAGAAAAGTCATCAATAATGCTACCACTTAGAGAAAACCACCTTTAACAGACTGCATCATTAAGAGTGTCTTCCAATCTTTTTCCTTAGCAGCTCTAGCAACCAGTGACCCAGCGACACATTTCAAAGGCACATTTTAAAAGCGCGCGCGCACACACACACACACACACACACACGCACACTGTCACAGACATAAAAGCGTATACATGTCATAGCTGTTCTATGGAGGAGACGTGGCCCCCCGCCAGAGATGATGCCCAGAACAGAGAAGAAGACAAAGAAATTCCCTGGCTTCCTCCTTTCTTTTCTTTCCGGGTTCCCAGTGGTGCCAAACGCGGCCAGAAGCCAGCAGACATGAGGGTCTGGAAAGTGTGGCGGGCGGCAGGCAAGCCCCCATCAATCAGGGAAGGGGCTGGGTGAGGCATTGACAAGAGCCACATCAGCACAGTCCACCCCTTTTGCTACTCAGCATTTGTTCCCATCTTTCTACCCATGCTTAACCCTCTGAAACAACTTCATGCTCCTACCTAACATAAAACTGCAGTGTATGTGCCTGGCGTTAGGCTTTCGATTGCTGAGGCATCCACTTTCAAAGACATCCATCTTGAATAAACATTTTACCGGCTGTGTGACACAGCTACTAGCAAAACAACCAGATAAGGAATCGAGCCACCACTACCCATGAAGTTTCCGCTTTCAGAGAGCACTGGGTAACCTAGACAACTGACCACTCAAATGACCCTCATTCTCTTGTCCCATGCCCTAATTAATTCCCACTCTTCATGTTACATTAGCCAATGAAACTTATGAAACCCCAGACAACCCACCCTTGAACCCTAATAAAGGCAGAGCCCTAGGTCCTCTCTCTCCCTCTCTTTTTCTCTCTCCCTCTTTCTTTCCTTCCCTCCCTCTTTTCCCTTTACCCTAGACCTCACTATATGGCTCTCCAGCACTTGTGAGTAATAAATCCTGTTCCTCAAAGTTCTCTGATCATTTCTTGCTGAAATGCATCCTATAATCATGATAAGAATCACAAGGGGAACCTGGGTGGCTCAGTCGGTTAAGTATCTGACTTCGGCCCAGGTCATGACCTCGAGGTTTGTGAGTTTGAACCCTGGGTTGGGCTCTGTGCTGACAGCTCAGAGCCTGGAGCCTGCAGCCTGCTTCGGATTCTGTGTCTCCCCTCTCTCTGCCTCTCCCCTGTTTGCATTCTCTCTCTCTCTCAATCTCTCTCTCTCTCTCTCTTAAAAATAAATAAACATTAAGAAATAATTAAAAAATAAGAAGAAGAATCTCAAGGGCTAATCCAGCCACAATGCTGGCCCTGGTGGGGAACTGTCTGTGGGGTCTTGCTAACAATAAAATAGGTCTGGGCAAGCGCTTCAGGCATTCCCAGCCAATGGCATCACTATGAATCGGCTGGAACCAACACAACACAAAGGGTTGTGAGTCTATGGGTTTCTGGAGATTAGGCCAGGCAGAAGATGTATCCTACAAATGAAGGTGCTCTCACCCTCTCCCCAACAAGAGGGAACACAGTTCCATCTATCAGGTTGTCCATATCAAGTCTAGGATCTCCAAGGGATATGCAGCACCATCAGGCCTGAGTGTGATGCCTCATAACCTGGTTGCCTATAAAGTTTATAATTATAAAATTATAAACACTTTTTTTAGAGAGAGAAAGCGGGGGGTGGGGTGGAGAGAGAGAGAGAGAGAGAGAGAGAGAGAGAGAGAGAGAGAATCTTAAGCAGGCTCCATGCTCAGCATGGAGCCTGATGCAGGGCTCGATCCCATGACCTTGGGATCATGACCTGAGCTGAAATTAAGAATCAGATGCTTAACCAACTGAGCCCCCCCCTCCCCAAGCATTGCCAAACTCTTTATGCAAAACCACAGGGAAAGGAAGGGGGTGTTGAAATCACTCATTAAAATACACATAATAGAGCAGCCTTAGTTCTCAACTTCATAACTGATCACAAGGCCATAGCTGATTATTTATCATATCCTTCTCCCTCTACACATTCCATGTTGCCCTTGACTTCATTCAGAACCTTGGCTGCTTGAATTCTTTACCTAGTAAGGTGACCCCAACCTTCATTCTTTTTTTTTTTTTTATTTTTTTTTTAACGTTTATTTATTTTTGAGACAGAGAGAGACAGAACATGAACGGAGGAGGGTCAGAGAGAGGGAGACACAGAATCCGAAACAGGCTCCAGGCTCTGAGCTGTCAGCACAGAGCCCGACGTGGGGCTCGAACTCACGGACTGCGAGATCATGACCTGAGCCGAAGTCGGCCACTTAACCGACTGAGCCACCCAGGCGCCCCAGCCAACTTTCATTCTTAATCATCCTGCCTTTTGGGGTTGCTATTATCCTTTTCCCCTATACTGACTGACCTTTCCTATTGAATTTGCAGGTATTAGGAAGCACCTTAATGAATCCCAATTCCAGACAAATTCTTATCTATCTCCATTGTGTAGAAATGCCTCCACATCAATGGAACCGTTGCTGTGTATTTCATTGTATAGATCCAGATTTCTATGTGGCATCATTTTCCTCCTGCCTGAAGGACATCTTTAATATTTCTTCTTGTGTGTGATGTAGTAGTGATTAATTCTTTCCACCTTCATTAAGTCTAAAAACCTTTCACCTTATTTCACCTTCTTTTTTTTTATTTAAAAAAAATTTTTTTAAGAGACACAGCATGAGTGGGGAGGGGCAGAGAGAGAGGGAGACACAGCATCCGAAGCAGGCTCCAGGCTCCAAGCTGTCAGCACAGAGCCCAAAGCAGAGCTTGAACTCACAGACCGCGAGATCATGACCTGAGCCAAAGTCGGACGCTCAACCAACTGAGCCACCCAGGCGCCCCTCACCTTCATTTTTGAAAGATATTTTACTGAGTATAGAATTCTAGGTTGATGGGGTTTTTTTCTTTTAGAGCTTAAAGCTATTGCTCTATTATCTTCTCACTTGCATTATTTCGAACAAGAAATCTGAACTCATCCTTACCCTTGTTCTTCCATATGTAGAATGCCTTTTTTCTCTAGTTGTTTTCAAGATTCTCTCTTTATCACTGCTTTTAAGCCATTTGATTATTGACAGGGTTTTGGAGTAGTAGGAGTCCGGAGCTCATGGCCAAGAAAGAATTCTTGAGATGTCTTTGACGCAAAAAGACATTATTAAAGCACAGGGACCCTACCCATGGGCCGAAAGAGCAGCACTGGGGTTGTGAAGAGCAACTGATTATATACCATGGATTTGAGGTAGAGGCAAGCAAAAGGGAGGCCTCCAAAAGGACTTTCATATGCTAATGAGGACTCCTAAGACACCAGAGAGAGGCCTTGCTATTGTCAAGCTAAGATTGTTTTCCCTTTAGTAAGGCATTAACGTTAGGACAGTAGGGGGTTCCCGGAGAAATGTTCTCTCTGTATTTGCCTCAGGTATTTGTCAACGGACTACAGGTTACAGAGAAATTTAATTTTACCTGCCATTTCCTTCTTGTCTTTGTTCCCCATCACTATGGAGGGGAGGGGGCTCCAGGAAACTGAGTCTATGGGTTTCTGGAGATTAGGCTATTGATAAGATTGCCTTTTTCTTATAATTTGCCAAGACATTTGTACATTTGTAAACTGATGGAAACTCATGTCCTGCAGAACCGTGATCTCTCAGTTAACCATTTATTTTCCCCTTTCCTTTATTCTTGGGCAGCCAGGATTGCCTGAGGAATGTCACACATATCCCTACTGGGAGTGGAGGGGGGGGGGGTGTGGGGGTGTCAGCTTGCCTTACACTCCCTCATCAATTATGATGGGCGCCAATGTTGTTTTCTTCAACTTTATTGTGCTTGAATATTTGTGAAGCTTCATATGTATATGTTTATAGTTTCCCTCAAGTTTGGGAAATTTTCAATCATTATTTATTTAATTTTTTTTTGTCTCCCCCCCCCCTGCCCTGGAGACTCCAACTATATTTATATTAGGGTACTTGAAGTTGTCCCACAGCTCACTTATTAATTTTCATCTCTGAAAGCTCTATTTGAGTGTTTTTTAAAACATCTTTCATGTCTCTACGTAACTTTTTGAACATATGTATATGGTTATAACTTTATATCCTTGTCTACTAATTCTTATATCTGTGTCCATTCTGGGTGGTTTCAACGGAATAATTTGTCCCTTCATCATGGGTCATATTTCCTACTTCTTTGCATTGCCTGACAGTTATATATTGGATAGCAGATATTATAAAATTCACTTGTTATGTATGGACAATTTGTCTTCCAATAAATATTTCTGAGCTTCGTTCTGGGCCACTACTAAATAACTTGGAAAGTGTTTGATCCTTTGGTCTTGGTTTGATGATTTGTTGGGTGGGACTTCCACAGTGCTCATTCTAGGGCTGATTGTTTCCCAGTATGGAGGTTAAGACTCTTGTGGGTACCTTACCCAGTGCCCTGTGCGTCTTGAGGTTTCCCAGTCTGGCTGGTGGGAAGAGGCACCATTCCTGGCTCTGTGTGACCACTGTACATTGCTACCTCTCATACTTTTGGGTGCTGCTTTCCCTGTCCACAGGTTATTTCTCTACATGCACTCACTGACCAGTATTCTGCTGAAGACGTGAGAACACTCTACATGTCTCTGGGTTTCTCCCAATGTGCAGTTTTCTCCTGTTTCGTAGCCCATCCTGAAAACTCCAGCTTTCTTCTTCTCCTCCAGACTCTGAGTTCCTTCCTCCTCAAGGAGTCTGCTGGGCTCTGCCTGGGTTCCCCTTCTTCCACCAAGGCCTGGAAACTCTCTCAAGGTGGGGCTCACCTCGTTTCCCATCAGGGATCACTGTCCTTTGTTGCCTGATAGAGTGTCTTGAAAACCTGTTTCATACGTTTTGTCTGCTTTTTGATTATCCAGGCAGGAGGGTACATCTAATTCCGGTTACTCCATCTTGAGCTGAATTGGAAGTCCTCTCTATTGTTATTTTTATTAATTCCTTACTTACATTATCCAATGCTGATTTATTCTTTTCCTAACCTTTTGAGCAGAATGCTTAATTCATATAATGTCACTCTTCCTTATAATGATATTCCTTTTCATCACAGCTATAACCAGAACTCATCTATTTGGCCATATAGGGTTTTTCTTATTGGCGTTTTCATTTTCTCTATAGAGAAATTTTTTTAATCCCCAAACGATAGGAGTATTTATCGTTGGATCATTATAGCATTGTTATTATTAATCTGTAGTTTTCCCACATTATGATTAAATGCTATGTGGAAGCATACCGCGGAACGGTTAACACTGTTTTCTGGAGTCAGGAGGCTGGGATTTAAATCCCTGCTCTGTCTTTCCTGGTTGTATGACCTTGGGCAGAGTATTTAACCTGAGGCTCAATTTCTTCATTTGTAAAACTGAGATAATAATCATACCTATTGCAGGTGTTGCCCTGAGAATTAAATGAAGATAATCCACGTAAATCCTTTAGCACATAGTAAGTATCCAACAAATCTTAGTTCAAATGTCTGTGGGAATTTATAGGGAATTCTTTGTGGCCAACTTTTGCCATTCGATTGGCACTGGCCAGAAGTGAAAAGGGGTATTCTCTGTAGGTATAAAGTTCAACACAGTAGCACACGCTCTTGATTCCGGTTCCATACCCCTCGGACTTTGCCTGAAGCTGCAGGGGACAATGTGCTGATGGTCCCCTCAAAAACCTATACATTTCTGCTTCTCTGCTTGAAAGTGCCCAGCAAAGTTTGGGACTTAAAACGCTCAGAGACAACTGCTCAACCAGTGAAGGACAGGAGAAAGCGGATAAATACGATAAATACTCCAGCTTTGCTGTCCCTGGAGAGGTCAAATCTAACATACATTCTACATGTTCTTCCAAGAGTCCCCCAAAGGAACTAAGTTTCAGTTACCCATAGGTGAAACCTGCTCGTTGTGCATCCTGGATGGGGTTCTCCTCCATCCTGCTCTCTCTCTTGTGCTTCCTGAGATTACCTCCTAAATAAACCATCTGCACAAGACCTCGCCTCAGAACCTGTTTTCTAGAGGAACACAAACACAGATATATATGTATTAGATTATCCTCATAATTGCGTGGTTGACATCTGTTAAGCAGTGGTTCTCAAATCTCATTTCATATTATAATCAATGGGAGATAAATATATCAAAATTTCTGGGAATTGTCAAATAAAAAAACAAATCCAGATTTAGTAAGGAGAGACTCCTGGAAAGGACTAATGAGAAGGAGCTGGGAGGGATTGGTGCTGCAGGGAGAAGCTCTGACCATAAGATCTCCAGTGTTAGGCAAGAAGAATTCTGCCTTTATGGAGAAGAATAAACAAGCCTGGAAGGAACTAGATGTGGGGAAGTGGGGTGAAAGGGTGACATAATGGGACAGTAGATCAGAGAATGTAAACCCTGAGGAGAGGCTATTAAGGAGGAGTTACGTGCTGGCTCAGGCTAGGGGTGGGGCAAAGCTCAGAGACTTGAAGAGACTCTTTACCAAAGTTTGGTTAACAAGGATTTTGTTCTGATTGGTCAGCGGGAACAAGCAGGTCAGTAATCATCTATGGCTGGGAACTGAGAGGGTCTGTGCCTAGCCCTGTAATAGGTAAACAAGGCAGCATGCATGAGACTTACCTAAGTCATATGGGAAATGATGGTTCTTTGTAGTAAGCCTTTTCCAGAACACAAAAGAGATTCTGTGCGTGTGCGTGCCTTGACTGTCACTGTTTTCCAGAGCACTGGGCTCAGGTAAAATTCAACACTGTCAGGATGGAGCCTGGACAACAACAGTTTCTAGAAGCCCCCCAGATAATGTTTAGATTACAATAAAAGACTTGAGAGATGCGTCAACTAATCAAAATGTGTGGACCTTATTCAGGTCCTAATTCAAACAAAACTGGTTTTTTTAATGACATTCATAAAACAATTAGAGATTTTAACACTGAATCCTTGATGAAGTTAAAGAGTTGCCGTTTATTTTTCAGGTGTGATAAGAATACTGTGCTTGTGATTTTTTTATTTAAAAAAGTGATAATGGTATTGTGGCTATGTTTTTTACAAGATTCCTTACATTTTAGAGATACTTGCAAGAGAAAATGTCCATATATGAAAGCATATGATTCCTGGGATTGCTTCAATATAGTATGCAAAGAGGGAAAGTGGAGGGAGAATTAGCTGGCCATGAATTGGTAAAACCGTGAAAGGTGGGTGGTGGGTCCCCTGGGTGCATTAGGCCGGTCTGTCTGCTTCTGCATAGGTTTGAAATAAAACAACTTTTCCAAAGAAGCTCCCTAATTGGTCTTAATATACAATCCGTGCTGAAAGCTGCTTTTCGTTGCTTTATCTATTTTTTGTCTGATCGACAATCAAAGCCCGAAAGAGGTTTGTTAAGGACTCCCCTCCCCTATTACATTTCTATGCATTTCTCCGTGTACTTCCTGTGATGCTTGATTTATACATGTTATTGCTCTATTATTTGTCACATGGAGGTTTACAAAAGATTGCCTTGGAAAAATAATACGTACTCATGGCAAATGTAAAGGAAAAAAATGAAGCAATATATAAAGGCGGACGGTGAAAAACAGATTCCTCTTTCGCTTCACATTCCCAACTTTCAATCCCTCTCCTGAGTGTCAGCCACAATCACCGATTTCTTCTGTCTCCGTAGAGGAACAGTCGATGTGTATGTGCATATATACATGTGCCCATACTTCAATGTCCTTTTTGGAATATAATTGGGCCTCCAGTGTTTTACACTCTATCAGACTCCTCGCATTTATCACTTAAGTCACTTAAAGCTCGTACAGAAAATAGCTACCGTGGAAACCGTGCACCACAGCACACCCCGCAGCCTAACTGATTCTGTTTCTGAGAGCTATTTTACAACTCTGTAAATCACAGATAACAATGCAAAGTAACTCCTGTCTACCCACATGCAAATCAATGCTGGCAGGTGCAGGGACAAGCTCCCCCACCTGTGGAAAACCCACATTTTGCACATTCATTTCAACACTCCTTTGCTCCACATGAATTTGTCCTTCTCTGACTTCTCCTTTGAGCCAGTTATGACATCTGCCTAGTTCCTTCGTTATGAGCAAAATAAAATCTGGAACACGTGTTCATTTTATATCTGCATGAGAGTCATGATTTTACTTTTTTTTTTTTTTTTTTTTTTTTTTTTGAGAATTATCCTTTAACAGTGTTTAGCCAATAGGCTGAACACACAACTCATGGGGTGTGAGGAAAACCTAACTTTATTTTTGTCTCTGTCTGAGTAACTGTCTGATTTATCAGTAACTCATTTAATCTATTCATCATTTGCTTCAACAAGGCTCCGATAAATATGATTTTACTTGTGTTTTTAAGTCAAATGTAATTACACTTGTAGGATGTCTTTCCAGAAGAAGGACTAAATCATTTTCCAAAGAAATTATACCAATTTATCCACCCACTAAGAGTGTATAAAATGATGGTTTTTCATATTCTCTGAACACAGCACATTATCAAACCTTAAGATTTTTCCAGGGTGGTAGGTATAAAATGGAATCTTTATCTAATTAAGTACATATCTCTTTCATTATGAATTAGATTGGCGTATTTTCATATAATGTAAGCCATCAATTTTCTTTCTCTGGGAGCTATTTATGTCCTTTGCCCATTTTTCCCTATTGTTTTGGTATTGTTCACATTAACTTGTTCGGATGTTAAGGAAATTGACCTTTTGTCGTGGGTGTTGCAAACAGCTTTTCCCACAGTGGGGCTGGGGCAACCGTGTAGAGACGGGACCAGGCAAGCATAGTACAACTCAGCGGGTTCACAATGTATCTGCATCTAGAAAGGCTGCGTCTAGATGCAGCCTCCTGCCCCCAAGATGTGACCGAGTCCTTACCTTCTCATTCACAGCAGCTCAGCAATGAAGATCTAATTGAAGTGCAAGGAAAAGGGTGCGCTGAAAAGTCACCATGGAAACTGCCCCTCCCACAGCATTTACCATGCAAAGGCTTCTACAGGCATTCATGTACAACAAATTAGCAAAGAAAGATTTCCAGACTCACAGCCCTGATTTTGAATGCAGTTGGAAGGTGCTTAGAGGCATGAAGAATGCCTGTGGTTTCCAGTGGGAGATTACTAGGCAGAGAATGCTCTTCAGTTCCAGCTTCTGTGGGGATAATTTGTGAAGACATTAGACTGTATTTTGGTTTTGCTGCAATTTTCCTTCCTTCCCCACCTTCTGCTGATGGTTGCCAGTCCCCAGTGCTTAGTAGGCCTTATGCCTAAAGACTACCTCTGGTTTTGCCTTTAGTGAAAGCCGGGGATCACTGAAGAGGTTAAACTATGAATCTAGGTGGGAAAGGGTGAGTAGGGGAAAAAAATCCATTCTCTTTGGAAGGCAGAGAAGTCAATGAAATCAGGAAAGGTTCTGCAAGGGGTGACAACCTGCGACCACTGTTGAAAGCATCCAGGTTGGTGACTGACTGTAAGGGATGCAAAATTTGCCTCCCCAAAATGTTTCTCTTTGGCCTGTGGATTATTTTAGGCTGGTTATTTTTAAGAAACAAAAGGCTGAGGAAGAAACTTTGACCTTCCCACTGACTGCCTAAAAGAATTTAGACAGAGGACCTGCTCCAGGAAGGGAGCAATCACCATAAACAACTACAGTACAAAACTCTTCTTTATGTCCCATTGTTTCTGGATGGCCCAACACACATTTGTTTACCAAACGTTTATCTCTTTTGTCTTCCTGGGAATTATCTTCCTTTTGAAGCCCCAGACCCCTGGCCCTTTCTCCTTAGCTCTGGATAAGCCTCAATTTCCTGACTGCCTGTGGGTTTCATATTCTTATGGAGTCCCCCTATGTATGTAATTAAATTAATTTTTTTTTTCCTGTGATTCTGCCTCATGTCAACTTAATTCTTAGGCCAGCCAAGAGAACCTTGAAGGGTAAAGGAAAAATTTTCCTCCTAACAGTGACAGAACCTGATCAATGATGGCTAGTGATCTCAGGGAAACAGGGACCAAGGCACTGGGATTTCCAGCTATAACAAAAAAAATCCCATTTCCTGTGCAGGAAGAAGCTAGAAGCCTGGCTACTTTCAAAGGGCACTGGGCATCGCAGACCTAACCACTGTGGCCGGGGACTACTGTGCCTCCCTATATAGAACTCCTGAAATCTATGAGTGATTTACTTGGATCAGAGTGACTAGGGGAGTCTAAGAAATGACTTACGTAGATTTCGCCATCATTTTGGCTGGCTGGGTGCTCAAAATTATGGTTGATATAATTTTAATAATCTAATGTGCTATAGCAGAGTTTGTGGAGCAAGATTCACATCCAACGTACTTTTTAGGACTAGCATTTTGGGAAGTTTCAGCCAGTCAGCTACAAAAATCCCACCGCAAACAAAGCACATTTGTCATGTAGTTTTAATTTTTTCCACTTAGTATATGCTTATAAATGCAAAACTTTTGCTCTATTTTCTTTTATTTTTACAATAAATTATGGCTTTTTTTATGGAAGCATATTGATTTCCTGAAAAGATACTTTGATTATGACATTTTAGCAGAAGGAAATAAGTATTAGGCATTTTAAGATTTAATTTGTCACATTAGAGCCAGGGAGGTCCAAAATCAGTGATGGTCTGGATGGTTCTCTACTGCCCTCCAGTGGGAGGTTGGAAGGAGGTGGAAACATTTTTGGAGCGTAAGAGACTGGTGTATATTTCTAATATTGGCATGTAGAAAATATAGACAAAAAGTAATAAAAAGAACCAAAGGCTATTTTTTCCCAGTGTGTTCAGAAATAAGCGAACTGTTGAGTGATGAGTCACTTAGTATCATACGTTCTAAGACTGCATTTAAACCTGAGGAGTTACTGACAAAGCATAAAATAGCACAATTTTTGATATAAACATCTTACGCATTCTGAGTCTCTGTATTTACTTATATAAAATTGACTTACTTATGCATACTTACATAGTTATGATGTTATAATGTTATGATATTATAATGTGGTTATGATGTTATGATGTCTGTTATATATCAAACTCTTCTTAGTAGAGAATCATTGAAGAGTTACAGGAAAATTTATGCAGCTTTTCAATTTCCCCACATTTCTGACTGATGTCATGACAGGCTTACATTAAAAAGCTTATTTCGCACTTCCATGTGAGGCTGAAAATTTTATACTTTTTAAAATTCATCTTTCAAATATCCAAATTAATGCATTAGGACAGCAGTAGTTGCAAACCAAGGCTCTATATGGTTTCATGTTTGTAAACAAATTTTCAAAAACATATTAATTCTTCAGGGCACCTGAGGGGCTTCAGTCAGTTGACCATCTGATTCTTGATTTCCGCTCAGGTCATGATCACACAGTTCATGGGTTCAAGCCCCATGTCTGGCTCTGTGCTGACAGTGCAGAGCCTGCTTGGGATTCTTTCTCTCCCTCTCTCTCTGCCCCTCCCTGGCTCATTTTCTCTGTCTCTCTCTCTCTCTCTCTCTCTCAAAAATAAATAAATAGGGGCACCTGGGTGGCTCAGTCGGTTGAGCATCTGACTTCAGCTCAGGTCATGATCTTACGGTTCACGGGTTCGAGCCCCGTGTCAGGTTCTGTGCTGACAGCTCAGAGCCTGGACCCTGCTTTGGATTCTGTGTCTCCCTCTCCCTCTGCCCTCCCCTGCTCGCACTCTGTCTCTCTATCTCTCTCAAAGATAAATAAGCATTAAAAATTAAAAATAAACATTAAAAAAACATAGTAATTCCTCTTAAATAATTAAAACAAAAAACAAGACAACATTCATGTCTCCCCCTAGTGATGGCCAGATGGCAAGTCGGAAGTATGATACAAAGACATATCTGTTTACCTTCACTTTGTTCAATAAATGGATTGATCATGGAGCCAAAAAAACAGGGATTTAAGCATGAGGGCGCTCACGCTTTAAAAACACCTTATCATCTCACAAATCTTTTTCTAGTCTGTTGAGAACAAGAGAGAAGGCAAGAATAAAAGATATGAAATTTCGAGTTGGTCTGAAAACTTTAAAAAGTGATAGAGCCTACATTACATAAAACTTCTGAGACAATCTACCCTTGGAAAATACAGCACTTTGGCAATGCTTCCTGAACAAGGTGATGATTAAAAATGATACCTAAAATGTACTGAATATTTCCTACATACCAGGTATATGTTACCATAGATTATTTCACTTGCCTTCATAAGAACCATATGAGATAGATACCCTTGTTATTCTATTTTACAGATACGGAAACTGAAGAGAGAAGTTAGTTAACTTGCTCAAGTAACTGGCAGGATCAACCACCAGAGAGATTTAGAAAGAACATATCTGGTTTATTTGGATGTAGAAACCTTCTAGAACTCTAATTTACTTTTTACATTTACTGCATTTTTACTTAATATGTGTGAGGATTTTTCTTGCAGGATGGCAAAGTTTTCATGTTGCCTATGACCCTAGGCAGAGATCTCAAAATCTGAGAACAATATAATAGTTGTCAAGCCTTTCTTACATTTTGAATAAAGTTGCTAATCTGCCCATGCCAGAAATGCTAAGAGATTGTTGAAGGAATTCTTCCAGGATAAGCCTCCTGGCAGTTACACAAGACAAGACAAAGAATGAAATAGTGATTGTGGAGACTGATGATGAGAATATCTCTGCACAGCTGTGTAGGTACTGTGATGCATCCCCTCCTTATGGAGAAGGGAGGATGTATCAGCTATCCATTGCTGCATAACAAATTCTCCCACAAGGAAGGTACCTAAAACAAGAAACATTATCTCACACAGTTTCTATAAATCAGGAATTTGGGAGCATTTTTGTGAATGTGTTGGCTCAGAGTTTCTCATAAAGTTGAAGTCAAGATGTCATCTGATTGATCAAGCCGAGGTCACATGCATACACTCTCACTGTTAAGAAGGCTAGAAAAAGCGAGTAACCGTCTTTCTCACTTTCTGTAAGCAATGCTCATCACCACCAAGAAACACAGTGGGGATTCCCCAAACACAGAAAAAGAACTCAAATGGTAAACGGCAGAAAATAACACCACACAAATGTCTAACTCAAAGTCATCTCTTTGGCTGCCCAACACTGATACAACCTCTGCTTTCAATGCTTATACTTCAAAAAAGGTGCTACTTAAAATGTTGCAAATATCCTTCATACAATCAAAGGCGCACTTCACTCAATAACTCTCCAAGAAAGTCAGCCAATGTTTCATCAGTTGCCACATCCATCTGTCCATGTCTAAGTCCAGAACCTCTGGTTGATATCCATTCCTTTGTAATGTGTAGGCTAAATAAATAATGAAGTTTACCAACAATAGCACACCCTACACATAACAGTGGAGAAGAGGGCAAAGAAATAAAATAAAAATTAAAACACATAAAAGTGTACGTGATACTCTTCAAGAAAGGAGATACAAGTATGGATGCCAGCTCTCGCTGCTTCCGCTGATCATGAGGACTTCACCACCTTAGTGACTCCCTTTCTCCACAAGCCATTCTGAGTTCCCTTTACTTTCAGCCAGTACCTTCATTGCTAAGGGATCTGTGTGTCTGATAGAACTATCTGCTCGACGATCAGGGTGACTCACTCCAGCTAATACCATAACCTTGTTCTTCTCCTTTTCCTTCTCTTGCCTCTCCAGTGTCACAAGGCGTGCAACATGGTTAGATGGCAGTCTTACCCCCAAATCAGTGGAACCATTGCTCAGCCTTTGTTGGAAGAATTCCTTTCTTTGGTAACAAACCCTTCAAACGAGCAAAACCTCCAAACCAGAATCTCAGAGAATGGAAGTTCAAAAAAATTTAAGTTCCATAACATCCCTTTGTTCCTAAATCCATTAATTTTGCCTATGGAAGCCTGATAGTTTTAAAACATATCCACAGGGCGCCTGGGTGGCTCAGAGGGTTAAGCGTCCAACTCTTGGTTTCAGCTCAGGTCACGGTCCCACAGTTCATGAGATGGAGCCCCATATGGGGTTCTGTGCTAACAGTGAAGAGCCTGCTTAGGATTCTCTCTCTCTCTCCCTCTCTCTCTGCCCTTCCCTCATTCTTGCTGTTTCAAAATAAACTTTAAAAAAGTTATTGGGCTTCCACTGTTAGTTTAGAAAAGACATTACAGTTTCCACCCACATTTCTCTCTCTGGGGATGCTTGCCCTTGGAACCCAGATACTATGTTGTGAGGAACCAAACAGCACTGTGGAAAGGCCATGAGTAGATGTTCTGGCCACAGATTCAGCATCAGTCCCCAGACATGTGAAAGAGGGAGGCTTTAGATGATTTCAGCCCCCAACTTTTTGGCTGCCCCAGCTGGCATTAAGTGGAAAGTGAAACAGAGATAAGCTGTCCTCACGAGCCCTGCATAAATTATGGATTTGTAAGCAAAGTAAATGTTGTAGTTGTTTTAAACCACTACGTTTTGGGACAGTTATACAGCAATAGACAGCAAGAACATGAAGGAAAAGTACCAAATATTGGACACTAAGTTCAAAGCATATGCTGCAAAAAGGGCTATCTCCAAGAAAGCACCATAGCTAACATCTTCAGTAAGACATGTGCTTCCTGGGGACAGACAGTGCAATTAGACCAATGAATTCTATGGGCAATAGCCCAGTGTGCTATTTCTTTCATTACAGAGTGAGTTTCCTGGTCAGAAGCTATATGGCATCAGACACAATGATTGTATGTAAAGCATTCATTCAATCCCCAGATGGTGGTGTTTATACCAGCACAGCAAGCAGGGAAACAAATGGAAATGTAGGGTAAGTATATTGCAGAGAGGACATAACTCCTCTCTTTCTCAATGACTGGGTAGGGCCAAAGGAAATGACTTGCCTCCAAGTGGTTGGTTGATCCTCCCGGAGCAGGGGCTATCTCACCAACTCAGAACTGGTCATCGTTGCTGGCAACCTGAACGCCCGACAGTGCGTGGTGGTCCTAGGCAGAGCTCCAGTCCTGTTATCCTTTCTGTTTCATTCATGATTCCACTGAGCCAGTGCTGAGCCTGGAAAAGGAGGCTGAGCTTCCTCCACAGAGCAGAAGTTTCATTTTGCTAGGTCCATCGGCATATCCCATCCCAAATCTTCCTTGTCACCAGTTCTCCAGTCTTGCTCTTTCCAATGTCCTTGACCAACTGGCCAAATAATTAGCCTTGCGCCATCAATTATTATTACCCAAGGCCATCTCTCCTTTTAGGCAAAGTGAACTTCAAGACATATTGCTGGATATTCTTTTCTTCTTCTTCTTTTTTTTTTTTTTAACTTTTCTTCCTGTTTGTTCTATTTATTTTTGAGAGAGAAAAAGAGTGCACGCAGGGAGGGACAGAGAGAGAGACAGACAGACAGAATCCGAGGCAGACTCCATCCACTGTATCAGCACAGAGCCCAATGCAGGGCTTGAATCTACAAACTGTGAGATCACGACCTGAGCTGGAATCAAGAGTCGGCTGCTTATCCAACTGAGCCACCCAGGTGCCCCAATACTGTTGGATATTCTGCACATTAAAAGGACATCGTGACTTCACTGTCCTTCAGGACCAAAGTAGGACCGCTGCAATCTAACAAACCATTTCTGGCAGGCACCACCATATTGTGCAGGGCAACAAGCCTGCACAATGCCTGGCACTTCATGGGTACACAACTGGCATTTTCTGGGTATGGCCTCTGCATGTCTTTCTCCTTGTTCTCTGTATGCTGAGCACTGGTCCTCAATTCTTGGAATGTTCCATGCTCCCTCCTGCCACAAGACCTTTGCTCACACTGTTTCCTCTCCTTGCCAAATTAACTCTATCCTCAGATCCTGACTCAAGGATTCTTTCCTGTCTTATAACCATTTTTCTGCATTGTACTTATTCCATATTCACTAATGTGTTTAATTAAATCCTGCCCTACCCTGGGGTTCTAAGTACTATGATTATGTGCATTCACCACTAGATGCCCAGCACCTAATATAGTGCCTGGCAGTTAACAGATGCTAAATAATATTTTGTTGAATGAACACATTAATAAAGGAGTGAATGTGTCATAATAAAATGCAGTAATGGTAACTTATCTACAAGTTATCACTGCTAGGGGTGCCTGGGTGGTTCAGTTTGTTGAGGGTCTGACTCTTGGTTTTGGCTAAGGTCATGATCTCGTGGTTCATGAGTTGGAGCCTCGTGCCAGGCTCTGCACTGAAAGTGTGGGGCCTGCCTGGGATTCTCTCTCTCCCTTTGTCTACTCTTCCCCTGTTCATGCTCTCTCTCTCAAAATAAATAAACTTAAAAAAAAACACACGTTACCACTGCAAGTTTTAAGAAGCTTTCTGATATCAGTTTCTACTCTTCTAATCCACATTTATTAACTTAAAAAGGCATTTGTCTAGACAAGAACTTTCTAAAGCATCATTCTATACTGGCACTATGCAACAGAAATACGTGAGATATGTATGTAACTTCAAATATACTAATAGCCACATTATACAAAGTAAAAAGAAATAACCTATGGGCGCCTGGGTGGCTCAGTCGATTAAGCATCTGACTTCGGCTCAGGTTATGATCTAGTGGTTCATGATCTCGCGGTTCGCGGGTTTGAGCCCCGCATAGGGCTCTGTGCTGACAAATCAGAGCCTGGAGCCTGCTTTGCGTTCTGTCTCCCCCTCTCTCTGCCCCTCCCCTGCTTGCGCTTTCTCTCTCTCTCTCTCTCAAAAATAAACAAACATTTAAAAATTTAAAAAAAAAAGAGAAATAATCTATTTTATTTTACCAGTATTTCCAAGACATCATTTCAACGTGAGATCTATATTAAAATTATTAATGAAATATTTTATTCTTTTCTTTACCCTTTCTTTGAAATCTGGCAGGTAGTTTAGTTTCAGCCCGTTTGAAACTGTTTGCTAATTTCAAGTACTCAGTAGCCACATGTGGCTAGCGGATGTTGTATGGGACAGTGCCGTTCTAAAGAATTCACTTTCACAAGGAAGAGCCTGGCGCTCTTCAGCACCTATACTTAGTGTCAGGAAAGCGTCCTCAAGGCAAACTTTCATCCAGATCTAACCATCCTAGTGTAAGAGATGCCTTAAAGCAGATACAAGAGTGAGCCTCAACTCCTTCAGGATTTGTTAACTTAGAAAAGTTGTCTCCAGGACCAATTTTAATGTTCGCCTTCTAATAACACCCTTTTATCTCTTATTTAAATAGAAATTTTGCTCCTCCTGAAGATACGGGCCACTTCTTTCGGAACCTTCTATTTCTCCCCACCCCTCGAAACCAATTTAATAATTCTACAATTTCAGGTACTTTGTGGCAAATCGGTAGGTTCCTTTGGCGGCCTAGGAAAGCTGGGGCAGAGAGGGGAGAGGTGTGTCCAAGCCTCCCATGTCCAGCATTAATTCTTTCAGCGTTTTCGTTTCGCCTGCTTGGACCTCTGGAGGAGGCATCCCGAACGGAGGGCAGCGCAAGCCATGGTTTAAGGCCACGGAGCTGGAGTCGGACTGCTCCTTCGGCTCAGAAAGCGGCGCTCTTTCCGCCACCACGATACCACACAACGGTTTTTAGGTGCTTCTACCTCACCAGAGAGCCGCCGGCCACACGGACACACAGCATCAGGTGAGCACGAGGCCAGGCCAACTTCGGCTCCACCACCTGCCCTTGGCTAAAGGGGAAGAGGCGGGACATCCGCCCGGTCCCAGACACTTCCGGAAGTGACGTAGGAGTGTCAACATGCAAGATGGCGGCCCATCACCGGCAGAACACGGCAGGGCGGAGGAAAGTGCAGGTATGGGAGCCCCGCTCCTCGACCTCCCGGACGCGGCCTGCGGCCCCGGGCCCACCTCCAACGAGCAGCTGCCTCGGGCCGCGGTCGGCCAGGGTAGCGTCTTGGGGCGAGCGGGACGGGGCGCAGCCAGCGGCGAGGGGTGGGGCCGGCGTTAACGGCTTGAGGAAGGGGCGGGGGGCGGCTGGCTGGGCCCGCCTGGCCCGGTCCCAGGACCCTCGGGTGCGCGGTTCGGAGCCCAGGGTTGCGGGTCTGCAGCTCTCTTGTGGGCTTGCGGGATCTGGATGGGCTCGTTCCCCGCCCACCTGCCTCCCCCTTCCCTTGCTTTTCTTCAAAGCGCTCTGCCCTAGCCGCGTCTGAGCAGAGGCCTCCGGGCAATTCCCCGGCGGGCGGCCACGGAGTGGGCTTGTGCGGGGGCGTGGCGGGGCAGCGGGGCGCCCACGGTCCTGCGGGGTTTCTGCGGAGGATTCTGCTCGGGAGCCCCCTGCCTTCCCGACCCTCCCCCTCCCCCCGGAAGCTTTGTCCCTTGTGAGGTGGAAACGACGTGGGAGTGTGCCAGTGTTAGTGGGGAAACGATCATTTTTATGAATTTTTTTCATCTTGTGCATCCTCGGATCTTTCTTTCCTGTTTCTGTAATTTATTCTCGAAGCGTAGAGTTATCCAACCCTTCGGTGTGTGCTTTATGCCTTCGTGAATCCACTTTTATTTTGGGTACGTTTAAGAGTTATTGCTACCTATTATTTTAAGCGGTGCGAGGAGTAAAAGCCCTATTACAGGTGTTTGCCTGCAGGTGGATTGTATGTAGGAGTGAAGGTTTGTGTACTTACTCATTAAACATTTCCTGAGCACTTAGTTTAGTCCCAAAGATGTGCAAAGAATTGAGACAGTAGAGGAATAAGTAATATGGGACACTGCATATGTAGATCTACAGGTTGAAATCGAGTATGTAATAGGTAAAAACAAACAAACAAACAAAAAAACCACAAAACCCCTTATCTTCAGTAAGGTAACCCTTACTGGCTGTAGGCCATAGTCTTCTGGGCAGTTTACTTGTTTTATTGATCTCATTGATCAATGCAGGGTCCTGAGTTAGAATCTACAACTGCTCACCCTGTTAGGTGATTTTTAAGTGCACCAGTAATGGGATTATATAACCCCAGCATCCAAGCCAGGTGGGTGAGAATGACTGCTCCTGACTAAAATGCAACTCAAAATTGTCTTAATTGTATTCTAGACACGGGAGTGGTACACCATAAGGTAGTAAATAAAGGAGAGTTAATCAGCCACCTCAGTTTCTTGTATTTAAATTTAAAAAGCAACATAAGGGTGCCTGGGTGGCTCAGTCAGTTAAGTGTCTGACTTCAGCTCAGGCCATGATCTCACAGTTCATGGATTTGAGCCCTCCATCAGGCTCTCTGCTGTTAGCACAGAGCCTGTTTTGGATTTTCTGCCCCCACCCCCGCTTGCTCACTCTCTCTCTCTCTCTCTCTCTCTCTCTCTCTGTCTTTCTCTCAAAAATAAGCATTTAAAAAATTAAAAAGCAATATAAAAGTGCAAGATGAGGAAATGTAAATTCACCACAGTGTGTATGGAAAAACTGAATGTTTTAATAAGCTGAATGTGAGCCATCACATGTTTAACGAGGGAGATAATTCCATTCTTTGCTGATCAGAGTACAAAACTACAATTTGGGGGCCAGCACTTAGTACGTTGTTCTTGATAGGTCTAGCCATCAGATTGGTGAAGTAACCTAAAACTATTTCCTACGAAGAGCATTCAGAAGAGCTAAGATTAGTCTGATGAAGAGAATCTTCCGTGAATCTTATTATTAGCTGCTTTCAGAATTTGTCCCCAAGAGACAGAACCAATGTGAGAAGCTACAGAGACTGATTTTATCTCAACGTGAGGGAGAACTTTTATTTATGGAAGTGGTTTTTTTTTTTTTTTTTTTTTAACTAGTGCCTGTTTGTTGCCAAAGAACCCCACAAAACAATATAAAGGTAAAGGTGATAATTGTCCTCTACTCTTCAAAGAATGCTACTTTGGACCATGTGATATATAATCCTAGACCAGTTTTTGTTTGTTTGTTTGTTTGTTTGTTTTACTCTGTGTGCTGTTGGCACGTTGGGCTGCATGATTCTTTATTGGGGGGGTGGGTTTATCCTATGCATTGTAGGTTGTTTTGCATTATCCTGGCTTCTGTCTACTAGATGTTAACATCTTCCCGGTTTCAACGACCAAAAATGACTAGATACTTTCAAATGTCCCCTGGAGGGCAAAATTGCCCCTGGTTGAAGACCAATGTTCTGGGGCGCCTGGGTGGCTCAGTCGGTTGAGCGTCCGACTTCAGCCCAGGTCATGATCTCACGGTCCGTGAGTTCGAGCCCCGCGTCGGGCTCTGTGCTGACAGCTCAGAGCCCGGAGCCTGTTTCAGATTCTGTGTCTCCCTCTCTCTCTGACCCTCCCCCATTCATGCTCTGTCTCTCTCTGTCTCAAAAATAAATAAACATTAAAAAAATTAAAAAAAAAAAGAAAACCAATGTTCTATACCTCCTTGTGCGTGTGTACCCAACTTATGTGATTTTTTTTTATTCTAAATGTTATAATATTTGTTTAGTGTCTTGCTGTTTGTCAAAATTTTAAATACACATTCCCATTGACCCAGCAATTCCTCGTCTGTTTTAGAAAAGTACAGGAGCGCCTGGGTGGTTCAGTCGGTTAAGTGTCTGACTTCGGCTCAGGTCATGATCTCGTGGGTTGTGAGTTTGAGCACCACATCGGGCTCTGTGCTGACAACTGTGAGCCTGGAGCCTGCTTTGGATTCTGTGTCTCCCTCTTTCTGTGCCCCTCCCTTGCTCACATTGTCTGTCTGTCTGCCTCTCTCTCTCAAAAATAAACATTAAAAATATTTGAAAAAAACAGAAGCGCATATGCATATATCTTTCTCTGGTTGTGCTAGCGGGTTTATTTTTGGAATGCTGTCATTGTGAAAAAAATCTAAATGTCTATCGGTAGTCACTTGGCAGGTAACTTAGGTACATTATGTAGTGGATTAATCTATAGTTGTTAAAAAGACAAGTTCAGCCCGTATTTACTAAAAAGGAAAAGTGTCCAGAAGGAAAAAAAATAAGTCAACATTACATAGTCCCATTTCCACAAGGCAATAATGTATTTCAAAAGTCTGGAAAGCTATTAACAGTGATTATCTCTATGTTTTAGATTATGTGATTATGGGTAAGGCAGGAAATGGGATGTCTTTTATTTTAAAATATGTATTAACTTTTATATTTTTGAGCTTTTTAAAACATTCTTTGTTCTCATAAAATCTTTCCATTTTGGAAAACATATATATGGCTACATAAATATATTGTGCCTCTTGGCTGTCTGTGTCTTGTACCAAGAGGCAGTAGCCCTGAGCTTTGTGATTAAATTGTAGGCCGAAAAGAACCTTGAGACTTATGATATTGATAAATAGACAGTGGAGAGGGGTCCAAACATACTGCTTATTAATTATAGACATAATGAAGAATGAACACGTCTTACCATTTTCAACTTCTAAAAAGCCTGAGAGGGAGTATGAGGGGTAGGGGTGGATTTGTGATTGGCAAAAACATTATCAGACTATCAAATTGGTGAATTCAGATATATGATGCAGATTTTTTTCCTGGTAAAGTATCAAAGCAAGTCATTTCACTCCCTGGTGGTCCCTTGGTGTTACGATTTTCCAAAACCTGAGTCTTTTGGTTGGCGCGCATATGCGTGCGCACTCTCTCTCTCTACCCCCCCCCCCCCCAATCTCTCCATCTTCCCTTCAACAATGACCTTTTTCCTCACTTGCTTCAGAATTCTTGGGGTGAGGTTGTCACTACTATTACTGGTTTAGGAGAAACAACTATGCTGACTATGCCATAGTACTGAGTGATGGTTCAAACATATAAATACTCGGCCTTCCATTAACAGGAGGACTCTTCTCCTTGGAAATGACCCCAAATCCAAGTTAATCCGGCTCCCATAATAAAAGATATGTATTGGCTCATGTAAATGAAAACTCAAGAGGTAGTCCTAGTTTCATGCAAATCTTGAACCAGCAGGCTCACTGTGACTCTCTAACCTAAGAAACTTGACCATCGGGCTGCGCTGCGTAGGAGTTCTCTTCGATTCCCAAACTCCCAGCTTTGGGCTTTCCACTTGGTGGCTGTCCCATCCCAAGCCTCATGTCCTTTCACACAGTATCCAAGATTACAGTGTCTTAAGTAGCTCCTGTACATTTTTTCTTCTAGGATTTGCTTGCCTTAAGGAAAGTATTAGGAGCAGAAATGGGGAATGGAGAGGCAACCAACCAAGTTCTCTTCTATCAGTACTTACCTTCTTTCTCTGCTAAATATTGAGTTATTCCAGACCTATTCAAAGGTAGTGTGGGTCCTTACTTCTGAGTCTGAGTCCCAGTTTGGGGTTGGTTGTTTAATCTTTGAGACTTTTTAAAAGAAGTACAGTGAATCCAAATCCTGGCTTCTCAAGGAAAGACCCTTACAAATTAGCCAGATGTCCAAGATGAGTTACTTTTTATACAGGATGGATAGTGAAAAAAAAAAAAATTGTACCACTGTGGCATCCATTGGAACAGAGGTCAATAAACTTTTTCTCTAAGGGATCAGATGGTAAGTATTTTAGGCTTTGCAGGCCACATTACTGTGTCATAGCCGCTCAACTCAGCCATTGTATATGTGGCTGTGAAAGCAGCCACAGGATTGAACAGGGAAAACAGATGTGAGAATTAGTGAAACTTGGCCAGTTTTTCTTGGCCAAATTTGACCTGATGTAACCTGGATAGCTGGAAGTATCCTTCCACAAAAGAGCTGTGTGATTCCACTTATGGATTGTTTTAGAACAGATAAAACTAATCTATAGTGAAAAAAAGTGAGCTCTAGATTGCCTAGAAATGGCACGTAGAGGTTGGGAAGCAGAGGAGGGAGCTTCCTAGGGTGGTTGGTAATGATGTTCTGTATATCTTCATAGGGGGTTGTATTATACAGATACATGCGTTTGTCAGAAGTATCTGTGTACCCTTAAGATTTCTACATTTCGTTGTATGTAAATTTTACCTTAAAAAAGGAACCACTAAAAAAAAAGCCATAAATAAATAATGGAGTCTAGACAGTGATATACACGTTGAAGTACTTAGGGGGAAGTGATGTTGATGATGTGCAACTTATTTTGAAACGCATTGAAAATAGCAGATCAGATGGTTGGATGGGTATGAGATAAAGCAAACATAAACAGTGTTCATTGTAGAACAGATGTGGGTATACAGACATTGGCTGTGTAATTCTTTCGATTTTTATATGTGTTTGAAATTTCCGTAAGATAATGTGGGGGGAAATAAGTTTCAGATGTAAAAAATGGTTAGTGGTGAGCAGTGGAGGGGGAAGTGAAATTTTAGTGGTGGTGGCCAGAGAAGGCCTTGCTGAGAGGCTGACTTTTGAGTAAGGAGCTGAAGGAAATGAGATTGCCATCTGGGAGAGCATTCCAGGGAGAACGTCAAATGCAGAAGTCCCGAGTGGGAATGTGCCTGGCCTGCTTGTGGAGTGCTCGAGATGCCTTTGTGGCTGGCATGGAATGAGTGAGGGAGGAGGAGCAGGTGATGAGATCAGAGAGGTCGTTGCAGGCCAGATCTTTTAGGAGCGCTGCGGGTCATAGGGAGGGCTTTGGCTTTTACACTGAGCGAGCTGGGAAGCCCTGGCGAATTTGGAGTAGAGGAATATACATGATATATCTGTGTTTTAACAGGACCAGCCTGGCGGCTATATTTAGAGCAGGGGCAGAGCAGGGGGACCAAGAGCTGTTCAAGAAACCCGGGTGGGGGTGGGTAGGGACTGGGTGGCTCAGTCGGTCAAACTTAAACGTCCAGCTCTTGATTTGGGCTCCAGTTGTGGTCTCACGGGTTCGCTGGGTCGAGCCCCGCATCGGGGAGGGGGCAGCACCGGCACACAGCGCAGAGCCTGCTTGGGATTCTCTCTCCCTCAGAATGAATAAATGAACAGGAAAACAAAAAGAAATCCAGATGCTGTGTGATAGTGGCTCCACACGGGGTGGTGAGAAGTAGTTAAATTTTGCAAGACTAGACTTGCTGACAGGATGTGAGATGAGACAAATTGAATTAACCATGGCACCAAGGTTTTTGGCCCGAGCGACTGGAAGAATGGAGTTGCCGTTAACGCCTCTCAGTGAGGAAGACTGGGAAAAACTAGTTTGGAGAGGACTGTTAGGAGGTGGTTTGGGCAATGGCACGATTAAGATGCCTGTTAGACATCCAGCTGGAGGTGAGTCAATGCACACTGTGGGGGGGGGGGGGTGCAGGGTAATAGTTCAGAGTGCCTCCATTGTAAGCCTGAAATGCTGGCAGGCACCCCTTCTTTTCTTAAAAAGATTGTGAATTTTGTACTTATTACATGATACATCTATATTTGTTTTCATATAAAAAATTGTTACTGTGATAGGCAGAATCCCCCCTCCCCCAGCAAATGCCCATGCCCTAATCCCTGGAATTTGTGAATATGTTATGTTGCATGATAAAAAGGACTTTGCAGATGTAATTAAGGTTACAGACCTTAAAGGGGGGATTATCCTGGATTATCCCAGCGGGCCCAATTTAATTATGTGATCCTTTAAAAACAGAGAGTGTTCTCCCACTGGACGCAGAAGTCAGATTTGAGGCACGAGAGAGTCCCTCTTTTGCAGGAGAGGGCGCGTAGAAAGTTTGAGAAGGATTGCAAGCAGCCTCTAGGAGCAAGGATGGACCCCTGGCTGACCGCCAGCAAGGAAACGGCCTGCAGGCCTGCAACTTGAATTAGCTTAGAAGCCAACTGTCCTAGAGCCTCGGAGAAGGAACAGACCAATCAAATTTTGACCAATCAGTTTAGACTTTTTGAGAGACCCTAAGCGGAGGACCTACCCAAGCTCATCCTGGACTTCTGACCTTCAGAACTGTGAAATAATAAATGGGAATTGTTTGAAACCACTAAATGTGTAGTAATGTATATCTCAGCGATAGAAAACGAATCTGATTATCTTGAAGTAAAATAATCAAGGATAGTGTTTCCTCTGCCCTCTGGCACATTACCAAATACTCTAGGGGTATTACCACATGAAGTTTAGTGGATCGTCCCCACTCTGATTTCTTTGTTTTGGGTCCCACAAGTTAATCAAACAGTGCTTACTTATTGAGCCAGCTACAAATACTTACGGTGTAGTCTGGCTGGGTACTTACTGCTAGGGCACTGCCCTAGTCTTCTTCCTGTCAGTCCCTTTACATGTCTCTTCCAAAATGCATAGTTCCTACCGAAGGTCTATCTTCCCATTCCTTGCAGAGTTCTTACAGTACCCTCTGCTCCTTGCCTTGCCCTTTTTTTTTTTTTTTTTTTTTTAAGATATGAGTCTTCATCTTCTCTGCCTTTGCTTGTACTCTTGACTCTGTCTAAATGAGTTTTTCCAGGACTTTGTTCGCTCATTCATTGCTTCTGTCTCCAGTACCTTCTGCTTTTCTTTCTTTTACTTCCATCTCATCTGCCTGCACAGCTTGCCTGTATCCTGCAGGGGGAGGGCAGCCAATGTCACTTAACTTGCTGTGACTTATATTCTCTAGCTCCAGCCCCCGCTAGAGTGAAAGCTCCAAGCGGACTTTGTGCTTGCTCACAAGATCCTCAGCATTTAGAATCGAGCCTGGCCACCGGTGGATGCCTCATCCGTGTTTGTTAAAAGACCTGAATCCTGTTTTCCTGATCTCTACAGCCAGTATTTTTTTTCTTTAACAACAAGGTTTTACTGTAATAGGTCTTGGAGCATTGCAGTGTGTATAGTTCATGTTGATTCTTTAATGACCACCTAGGACGGATGTGCCGTAATTTACCAAGTCATTTCCTTTCTGACGATCCCACCTCTGTTTTGTCCATCATACTGAAATTTACTAAAAAAAATAATAGCAGTTAAAAAATAGTGAAGGAGGTATTACAAAAGGAAACAAAAGGGCAAAGGTCGATAATATAGAATAAAAGATGAAGGATCAGTTTGAAAGTTCCAACATCTGGGGAGCCTGGGTGGCTCAGTAGGTTGAGCGTCCAACTTCAGTTCAGGGCATGATCTCGCAGTTTGTGGGTTCGAGCCCCGCGTCGGGCTCTGTGCTGACAGCTCGGAGCCTGGAGCCTGCTTCAGATTCTGTGTCTCTGTCTCTGCCCCTCCTCCACTCCTGTGCTTGCTCGCTCTCTCTCTCTCTCTCTCTCTCTCAAAAACAGACATTTTTTAAAAATTAAAAAAAAGAAAGTTCCAACATCTGATTGATGGGAATTTAAGAAGGAGCAAAGGAAGCAAAGATCATTATTAATGACTTGATACAAGAAAGTTTCTCAGAGCCGAAGTGCCACAAGTTTCTAGATTGAAAGGGCTTTCTCAAAGCATAGGAAACTTAATGATAAAAGGAAAAAAAGGGAAATATGGAGTGTGGTAAGAACCACGGGAGAAGTAAGTAGGGTAAGTGACGAAGGAGATCAGGGGATGCCTTTCGGAAGAGGTGACCTTTCTGCTAAGACATGGAGGGCCAGGGTGAGCCAGACAAGATAAAAGCAGATAAAAGCCGGGGGGGAGGGGGGGGGCGGTATTCCTGTGGGTGTTGTAGACTCAGGGGATCTTCTTGGCACAGTCAACAGTAAAAGAGTTTGTTGTATCGGAGGAACAGAAAGGAGTTTGGGGTGACTCTCATGAAAGACGCTGGGGGGAGTTAGTTAGAGGTGAGTGTGAAGGCACAGGATAGATCCAAAGCACGTGAGGAATTTGGACTTTCAATGCAGTGAAAAATCTTTGGAAGGCTTCAACAGAGAAGTGCCATGATTTTATTTTAAAATGTCTCTTATGAGTCACGACTATATATATTTCTTGCCCTTGGGCTCTGATAGATATCCTTGTATCTCTATGTTAAATTCTCTCTCTCTCTCTGTCTCTTTCTTTTTTTCAATTTAAGCTCATTTGCAAATTTCTATTACAATTACTTGTACCCAAAAGACTAGGCCAAAAACAACAGTCTTGTTGTCTTTGTGCATATAACCCTGGCCTGTTTTGTGACTTTATTTATGCGTTTGCTGGCCGTTTTCTTTTCTTTTTTAAAAATTTCCCCTTTGTGATCTTTGTTCCTCTTTCTGTTAAGGAGTTTGACTTTTTCTTACTGTTTTGTAAGGATGCTTAGTATGTTCTCAAGAGTGAACTTTTGTCTTTCATATCTGTTTCATTATTCTCCCAGTGAGATGTTTGCCTTTTAACCTTACTCCTATTATTTTTTGACATTCAGGGTGTTTTTTTTCCTAAATAACAGCTGTATTGAGATAAAATTTAAAAGTTCACCCTGCTAAAGTATACAATTTAGAGCTTTTTTGGAAACTCCCAACACTGTGCATTGATCACCTAGTTCAGAACATTTTATCACCCCGGAAAGAAACATCATACCTGTTAGTAGTCACCCCCATTTTCCTCTCCTCTAAGCCCCTGGCAACCCTAATCTGCTTTCTTTCTCTGTAGATTGATTTACCTGTCTGGATGTTTCATATAAATAGAATAAAATAGGTGGCCTTTTGTAACTGGTCTCTTTAACTTAGCCTAATAATGTTTTTAAGATTCTGGCTGTGTCCGTAAGCTATGTCAATACTTCCCTGCTTTTTATGGCTGAATAATACTCCGTTGCACAGATATACCACATTTTGTCTATCCATCTGTCAGTTGGTGGACATTTGAGTCGTTTCCACTTTTTGGCTGTTGTGAATAATGCTGTTGTGAACAGTTGTGTACACACGCAAGGTATAGACTTGTGTTTGGTCATAGCCGCGTTGGCCTTTTTCTTTGAAAAGATTACCCTGTTGCTTTTCATGTTAGCAGAACCTTCTCTGTCTAGAGATTATAAATATTTGCCTGTCTTTTTAAAAAGTATTTTTATGATTAAATTGTTAAATTTCAATCTTTAGTTCATATAAAAATTCATTTTGGTTTCAGATTTGGAGAAAGGATATAATTATTCCCGGTGGAATCACTAGATGCTCCTAGATAATTTATTAAATGACTTCTCATGCCCTCATTCATTTGACATACTATGTTTATAGCAAAAATTAAAAATTTATAACAGGAAAATATGTTTCCAAATGTTGTTTCATTCTAGTGATCCTTTTTTCCATATTCCTGTGGTGGTACTCCATTGTAATTCTAGTAGCTTTACAATAATACCTCTTAAGATCTCTAAAGAATATCTTTTCGTTTTTAAAAATGACTGGGTATTCCCTCAGAGACAGTATACTGTATGTACTTTGTCTTCTAGGAAGAAATCTGACAGGATTCTGACCAAAGTTGGGCTAAATTCACAAATTTAGGCAAGAATTACTAATTTTGAATCTTCCCGTACGGCATGTCTCCTCTATTCAAGTCGTTCTTTTACATACCTTGTCCTGCCGATTATGTGTCTTCCTTGCAAAATATATTTCTGGGTATTCATTCTTGTTCCTATTGTAAGTACCTCCCCCCCAATTTTGTCTTCACTGGTTATTTCATTAGATTAGAAACATTTCGCTTTTGGCTGCCTTTTTCTTAGTTGTAATTGCTTTTGGTTGATTCTCCTGGGTTTTCACAGTGATCAGACAGGTTACCGACGGCGGCGAAGTAAGGCAAGGTACTCTGAAGGAAGGGGTTAGTGTATTACAGGAACACAAAACCTCACTTTGTTTGGCAGGTCAGACGAGGCCTTTCGAGGAAGCGTCATCTAAACACGTGTAAAGACTGCGGCAGAGTAGGAAGGAGAGCTTCCACACAGAGGGGCCGGGGCACCGATGGTCTGGAGGCACGGTGTGTAAGAACCACGAGCAGAGTGTGCAAAGATGGGTGGCAGGAGAGATGAAGAAGGCACTGGAGACCAGTAGAGGAGTTCGGGTCAAATCACGGGTCTAGGAGGGTGAGCAACTGAAGAGGTTTTTGAGCAGCGGTGAGACACGTTCCAGTTTACAACCGCTTTGTAGAAAGTGGATTCGAGAGACAAGACTGGGGAAGAGTCTGGTTAGGAAGTTGCGGGAAGTTAGCTTCATTCGTGCTTATCCTGGACTCGGCTGTTACTGGTGTCATTCTTCTCCACTCCTCAGCGTCTCAGCGGGTTGAAGAATAAGTTTTATATTGGGAAACAAGGGATTTTGAATTTCAGATTGGCCACGAGTAGCCTACATATTATCGCATGTCTTACAACTTTATAAAAAGCAAATTTGGACGTATTTCTCAGGTTTCCTATGTTATTCGAGATGAAGTAGAGAAGTACAATCGAAATGGAGTCAATGCCCTGCAGCTGGATCCAGCACTGAACAGACTTTTCACGGCCGGTCGAGACTCCATCATAAGAATATGGAGTGTCAATCAGCACAAGGTAAGGCAGGGATTGAGTTTCACATTTCACATTTACCCAGTAAATTGTAGTCTGTCCAAGTGGCACCTTTCACAGTTTCAGACTTAATCTCTGAGCAGTGAGGTATTTGGTACACTGCAACCAGAATTCTGTAAGCCTCTGAGAAAACACCCGTAGGAGAGTATTCAAAAGTGTTTTAGCTAAGGTGGGGACTCCATAAACTAGGTGTGTGATAAGAGCTGTCTCCTACAAAAGAACAGAGAGATTTGTCTGGTAGGAGGATTACTCTCAACAGTTTATTTTTCTGTTTTAAGTATGTTTCCCAAAAGCTTCTTGGCAACCCTTGTCAGTGCTTTAAAAAAAAAAAAAAAAGGTCGAATATGCTTTTACATTTATAATTAATCTTGAACAAACATTTGGTTTCTTTATTGAAAAGTGAGTAGGGTACCCCCCAAAAAATCAATAGGCCTCATTAGTTAATAGAAAGTTGATAGAAAAATATAAAGACAACATGTTCCACTTCTTCGGGAGATTGAAGGTCTGTTTTCTTAAACAGGGAACAGGACTTAAATCTATGTAAAGACAAATCCCCAGTCAGATGGAAAGGAACTGTTCCTGTATTTTGTTTGAATGCATGTATTGTCTATGACATCGAAAGGAAGATTCAGGGAAGGAGAAGGAGCATTTAGAGCCCCTAGCCATGTACCAGACAGTCTTAGCACTTTCCTATCCAGTGTGGTTTTAACTCTCACATCAACCTTCAGGGCAGCTGTTATGATTCATTTTCATCGCTGGGAAGATAGGCTCAGAGAAGCCCATGCTTAAATAGCTAGTAGGTGACAGAGAATTAGAGCACAGTTTAACTTCAGAACCCTGGTGCTTGACCTTGTGGTTTTAAAAGTCCGTGTCTCTCTAGCAAGCTTTGCAAGTCTGATGTGCAGTCTGAAAAAGAGCCACTACTTTGCACGGTTGCTGGATAATGTTTCTTTAAGTGGACTTTGGTCCTGTGGGTTTTGAATTTTGTAACCAACGGAAACAGTGGTGGCCCGGTGTCAGAAACATAGAAACTAAGAAAATAGGACTTTGAAATGCTTTTTGGAACTCACATTTGAATTGGAATGTCACCATTCTCGGAACTTACAGTATTTCAGGCAAATTACGGAAAACATTCACAAGAGTTTAAGCCTGGAAGAATAAATATTGTTTTGTCAATACTACCCAAAGCTATCTACACGTTCAATGCAATCCCAATCAAAATTGCACCAGCATTCTTCTCGAAGCTAGAACAAGCAATCCTAAAATTCGTATGGAACCACAAAAGACCCCGAATAGCCAAAGTAATTTTGAAGAAGAAGACCAAAGCAGGAGGCATCACAATCCCAGACTTTAGCCTCTACTACAAAGCTGTAATCATCAAGACAGCATGGTATTGGCACAAAAACAGACACATAGACCAATGGAATAGAATAGAAACCCCAGAACTAGACCCACAAAAGTATGGCCAACTAATCTTTGACAAAGCAAGAAAGAATATCCAGTGGAAAAAAGACAGTCTGTTTAACAAATGGTGCTGGGAGAACTGGACAGCAACATGCAGAAAGATGAAACTAGACCACTTTCTTACATCACAAAATAAACTCAAAATGGATAAAGGACCACTTTCTTACATCACAAAAATAAACTCAAAATGGATAAAGGACCTGAATGTGAGTCCAAACTCCACACCCGAAAAACAAATAATCCAGTGAAGAAATGGGCAGAAAACATGAATAGACACTTCTCTAAAGAAGACATCCAGATGGCCAACAGGCACATGAAAAGATGCTCAACGTCGCTCCTCATCAGGGAAATATAAATCAGAACCACACTCAGATACCGCCCCACGCCAGAGTGGTTCAAATGAACAAATCAGGAAACTATAGATGCTGGTGAGGATGTGGAGAAACCAGAACCCTCTTGCATCATTAGTGGGAATGCAAACTGGTGCAGCTGCTCTGGAAAACAGTGTGGAGGTTCCTCAAAAAATTAAAAATAGATCTACCCTATGACCCAGCAATAGCACTGCTAGGAATTTACCCAAGGGATACAGGAGTGCTGAGGCATGGGGGCACTTGTACCCCAATGTTTATAGCAGCACTTTCAACAATAGCCAAATGATGGAAAGAGCCTAAATGTCCATCAACTGACGAATGGATAAAGAAATTGTGGTTTATATACACAATGGAATACTACTTGGCAATGAGAAAGAATGAAATATGGCCTTTTGTAGCAATGTGGATGGAACTGGAGAGTGTTACGCTAAGTGAATTAAGTCAGAGAGAGAAAGACAGATACCGTATCTTTTCACTCTTATGTGGATCCTGAGAAACTTAACAGAAGACCATGGGGGGAGGGGAAGGAAAAAAAACAGTTAGAGGGGGAGGGAGCCAAAACATAAGAGACTCTCAAAAACTGAGAACTGAGGGTTGATGGGGGGTGGGAGGGAGGGGAGGGTGGGTGATGGGTACTGAGGAGGGCACCTGTTGGGATGAGCCGTGGGTGTTGTATGGAAGCCAATTTGACAATAAATTTCATATTTAAAAAAAAAAAAAAGTTTAAGCCTGAAAGAATCTAGAAAACCTACCCATCCTGCCCTTAGACATCTTTTTTCCGGTCTTCATTTTACAACGAGACTGAGTAGCATCACTTGTCAGATAGGCTTGTAGAGAACTGTTCTCTTCCCCCTTGAAGTGTTGTGTGTAGCATGTAATGGAATACTGTTCTTTAACTCCTGGTAATTAAGCCAAGAGAGAGGAGTGGAAGAATCTCAAGTTACTGAATTGATACGGTAGCATGGGGAATACTCTTATAGCCTTCTGAAGGACTGTACATACCATGAGGAAGACATTAATTCAGAAAGTCAAAATAGCAGTAGGGGGTTAGGCTGGGCTCCTCTCCGCTTTCATCAGCCTCATTTTCATATCTGTGTCTGTGGTGAGCCTTCACCACCACTGATTCAGACGCCGCCAGCCTGCAGATCTGCTCACGTCCTGTCCTAGGAAACCCCTGCCTGCAGCGCTCTGTGTCACGTGCGGTGCCTAGCCCAGATCTTGTTGCCTTCACTCACTCGAGGCGTAAAAAGTAAGCATTTGCCCTAGGAACCCAGGCTTTCGTCAGTAATAAAACTCCTGAAACAAAACTTTATTCACATCTGTAATACAGAAGCATCAACTGTTTGATGAAATTGTACTCTGAATTCAGTTGTCAATTTTACGACCCGAGAGTAACAGGTCACATTAATTGAAGAATGCAAACATATCTATAATTTATAATATAGATTTTGTCCTCTAATGCAAACTAGTGACGTTCTCACAATTTTTCTTTTTATTTTAGCAAGATCCATATATAGCATCTATGGAACACCATACCGATTGGGTAAACGACATTGTGCTTTGTTGTAATGGGAAAACATGTAAGTACTTCTTTAGATTATTGGGTTTCTGGGAGTTTTTCACTCAACTTGGTGTGTTTTTTTATTTTTCATGTGCCTTTTTAATTGAAGTCTGACATACATGCAGAAAAGCACACACCTTGAGAATACAGCTCAGTAAAGTTTCGTAAGGTGAATACCCGTGTCCAGGTACAGATTACCAAAATCCCCCTTGGACCACCCTTTCAATCACTCCCTCATGCCCCAAGATAACTGCTCTCCTGTCTGCTAAACACTATAAATTAGTTTTGCCTGCATTCAAGCTATATATATGTAAACAGATTCATACAATATGCAGTCTTCTGTTAGCCTTATTAATGTCTCTTTTTGTTCTTATTATGGTAAGATCCATTTCTTAGTTTTGCAGTCTGTGTTAGGAAAACTTTTTTCAGTCAAATTAGTTGTGCCTTCAGCTGGAACATTGAAAAACTTTGCCCTGCATATTTAAAAACATGTTTCAAAAATAGGTTCTAGGAAGAGCTTTTAGATGTGTGTGTGTGTGTGAACATGAACAGGTACTGGAATTAATGTTACAAATACTGTAAATATTCAAGTATACGTGTGTGTCTGTGAATGTCAGTTTGAAAGCACGTTACATTGTTAAGAGTCCTTAAAATGATGAAAAGTCTTACTAAGGGGTTCATTTATTCTTTGCCTCTTCTAGTAATATCTGCTTCTTCTGACACAACAGTGAAAGTGTGGAATGCACATAAGGGATTTTGCATGTCAACACTAAGGACACATAAGGTAAAACGACAAACAATTTTCAGCGTCTTTAGTGTAACGGTGAGATCTCAGTACTTTCTGTGACTCCTTTCCTTACCGATCTAGTAGATCATCGTGTGTGTGTTCTGTTACAGGATTATGTAAAGGCCTTAGCCTATGCCAAGGATAAAGAACTGGTAGCTTCAGCTGGGTTGGACAGACAGATATTCCTCTGGGATGTGAATACCTTAACAGCATTGACTGCCTCAAACAACACTGTCACAAGTAAGGTGTTTGAAGAAAATTTCTTTGGAAGTGATTCAAGTTGACATAAATAAAGAATGGTTGGTGAAACATCTTTGATAGGTTTGCATCGAGACAGTGGTTCGTATTTTGAGAGTGCTTCTACCTACAGCGTTCTAGCCCCCAAGAGTATGATTGAACAACAAGGAGCTAGTTCCTCACTGCAGTCTAAAAATGGTAACTTCTCCAGGTGTAACCTGGCTAATTTTGTACATGTGCATGTCTTAGCTCCCTAGCTAAAGTGTAAGCTCCTGCAGGGCAAAAGAGTCTGTCTTATTACCACTTTGTACCTCCCGTAGCATTGCCTGGTCCAGGGTCACAATCTCAGCAGACACTGTTGATGGAGGTGGTGATTACTTGACAAAGCAGGCAGTTTCTGACTCTTAAAAGTGTTACTATGAGCCCTTGAGTTAATGGCCAACATGGAAAATACACAAAGAAAGAAAAGGCTCCCTGCACTGATTTTGCAGGACCCTTTCAGAGCCACCCTAAAGAATCCAGCCAATTTCAGAAGAGATCAGGAGAGGCTAGGGTGCCTCCAGAGGCAATTCAGAAACATTCACAACACACTAATTGCACAGATGCCTCATCAGCTAAGACATCTGAGATTACCAGGTCAGACCCATAGGAGTCTAAATTTGAAACTGAGCCTCACACTTGAGCCAGCCCACTAGCGTCCTCTAGGCCAGGTGTCAGAGGGCTTTTAGGAGCACATTTGTGGCTAAGGCTGGCCTGGCAGGTCTGTGTTCAGGATATAGGCCTGAACTATCTAGATCTCTGCATACAGGTCCAGCTTTTCATGACTGTGGAATACTCACATTGACATAGCTAAAACAGGCCTAATATAATCTAGGATGTGCCAGGAAGGGCAGGTTGGGAGACTGATGTCTGTAATTTCTTGAATATCGTTCCCACCCTTTTCCCTAGGAAGTATGCAGAGCTCTAAACACTACTCGCCCCTTGATCTCCTTGATTTTTCACCAGGGCATTACTGTAGTGATCCAGCAGCCGATCTCTGCTGGGGGCTGTCATGACACATTATTTAGCTCTCTAGATGTAGGGCCTGCCCCAAAGAAACACTAACAAGAGGGAACAAAGCAGAAGAAGGCAGGATTGTCCCCAGGTCAGAGACCGGGCTTAGGGTTACAGATTCTGCAACAGATACATCTTGCTTAGAATCGTTTAGAGAGGATATCACACGAGCTGAGTTATGGTTATAGAAGTACTAACAGCTAACAGTTACTGAGCACTTACTACATAACCTGTTAACTTTTCTAAATACGTATATTAACTCCTTTACTCGTAACTTCTCAGTATTTTTGCCTATATTTATTCTTGATTGAAAATTAGGATGATACTGTATAGACAGTTTATACGTAGCTTCCTTCAATTCAGTGAAACTGAGGTCTGAATTGTAGAGCATGAACATGATTCTCACTAAACATTGCCTAATATCCTTCCAAGAGTTGTACCAAACAAGTTGTACTTCTCCCACAAGTAATGTATGAGAGTACCACTGTACTGTTTTTTGAGAATTAATTATTGCCTCATTGAAAATCTGATTTGATAGGTGAAAATAATATTTTTTGTTTTGGTTTGTGTTTCCTTGAAAACGGTGAGTTTGGATATGTTGTTCATATTTATTGGCACGAGTATATCTTTGAAAATACATTACTTATGTGGATAGTTTTTAAGTGGCAGTGCAGTTCAATTTAGCAAATATTTATTGAGCACTTTTGTGTCTCAAATCTAGACAAGATGTAAATTTTGATAACAGTATTGTTGTTTAGAATGATCTCCCTCATAGCAAGATTTCTTTTCCTTAGAACACTCACAAAGATTTTCTAAGCCAAATAATTAAACTTGAATTTTTGCTGGCTAACTGCTGAACAGATGATGATTTTGTTAACATTTAGCTTTGTTTATCCTTAATAGCCTCTTCTTTAAGTGGGAACAAAGATTCCATTTATAGCCTGGCAATGAATCAACTGGGAACAATCATTGTATCAGGGTCCACTGAGAAGGTAAGGGGGAGCTAACGGGTATATTTTAACACCGGAAAACAGAGACACCAAAATAATTCGATCCGTATAATTACTAAATACACAGACAGAGATTTTGTTAAGGGAAAGGTTTTATTTGAACAAGTAAGAATATAACTATATAATTACTGTCGTTTGTGGTGACGGGGGTGGGCTGAATGGGTGGGGGAGGCCTATTCACGTTTCGACATTAGAAGGGGTTCCTCCTACTTGAAAAGATTGGGAGCCTCAGTCGGTGGCCATTGGCAAAACAGTATTTCCTTCACAGTGTGATGGTTGTCATTTGACCTCTCGGTCATTTATTATTGAAATTTGTTCAGGTGTGTATTCAGTTGATGTAACATTTTGTTTAAATACACAGGTTTTAAGGGTGTGGGATCCAAGAACATGTGCGAAACTAATGAAGCTGAAAGGGCACACAGACAATGTCAAAGCACTGCTGTTGAACAGGGATGGTACACAGGTACGTACTTGCACGTGGATGTTTACCTAGTGACCTTGTCTCAAATTTCATGCACCAGACACTTCTGAAGAGTGGTCTACTTTCCAATCCTTAAAATACCCCAGTTGCACCTAATAGTAATCCACATTTTGAAATTAATTCTGTTTGCCTCACTTAAATACAGACCAAACAAGAGGTTCCCTCAGAATAACTCTAATGCCAATGACTATACGCAGTTACGATGGGATAGGATAAAATAATTTATTTTTTATTTATTTTTTAATGTTTATTTTTGAGAGAGAGACACAGAGTGTGAGCGGACGAGGGGTGGAGAGAGAGGGAGACACAGAATCCGAAGCAGGCTCCAGGCTCCGAGCTGTCAGCACAGAGCCCGATGCAGGGCCCGAACCCACGAACCAGGAGATCATGACCCGAGCCCAAGTCGGACGCTTAACCGACTGAGCCACCCAGGCACCCTTAGGATAAGATAATTTAAAATGTTACTTTGTGTAAAGCAGAAGGAAGTTTTGGTATTGAATGCTTTCTGCTAGTGAAAATTTCCCAACAGTGGGTCTGACTTTGGGCCAAATCCTGTCATTTGACTCTGTAGATACAGTCTGTAAGTTTAGACATCTGACATAATACTTACAAACATTTTGGTAATGTTTGAACATGTACTGGTACCCTAGTACTTTGTTGGGTACATAATTTGTGGATTATAAATCACAATTCAATTTGTTCTGTAGCAGTGGGAAAATGATCTTCCATCAATGTAGGTAATACAAACAAAAACCGAGCACCGTTTCCAGTTAGGGCCTACTTCTGCCCCGTGTCCCCGTCTCCCCAGCCATGTTTGCTCACGGGCCAGGGAGGAGCCCGGAGCTAGCTGGAATTGATGGCGAGTGGGTTAGGAAAAGCAGAGTGGGGAGGTGGCACAGTGAGAAGCGCCATCGGTCTGTCACTCCTGTGGGAATTACGTCATGCAAGTTGCCTCCCATGTGAATTAGAGAAGCCTTTGTCTCCGGAGGTGAGAGGAAATCATCCTTCAGAACCAGGCAAAGAGAAGTTAGACGATGCCCGTGGAGGTCTTTGGAGCTACATCCCAGTGTTAATGTACTTACTGTGTGGCCTCGAGGAGAGGACTTCACTTTCCTAGTCCTTGGTTTGCTCATCTGCAAAGTGGGGATCATAATGTCGGTAAGGTTAGAAGTAGTAAGTATATTCTTCTCTGTAAGCTGTGGCATTTTCTAGAGTTCTTGAGTTCCTTTGCAGCCCCGTTTTCATGGGAGTCTGAGAAGCCCGGTCAGTCCGCTCCTCACTGTTTTTGCAGTGTAGCTACTGAGCTCCACTTGGGATGGCTGACCCTGCCTTGTTCTGTTGGCTTTGTTCGGGATTTGACTGGGTCACGTGGTCTTTGTGCAACTGCCCCGAAACAGGGGATGTGGATAAGATGGTTTTCAGAAGGGGGCCGTGGGCTGGGCAGATTTTCTAAAGCTCCTCTTGCTCCTATACTCCTTGCTTTGTCTCCTGTGTGTACAGATAGGAGTGTGCTTTTACCTAAGGCAATTTAGCGCACGTGGTTACAGACGCACTTCACGTGAAGTCAGCTCCACGGACTGTACGCAGACCGCTTGAAAGGCTGCCGTCAGCCCCGGGGTCAGCCCCGGGGTCAGCCCCGGGGTGCGTAATTAGGCAGAGACTCCTTCCCCCTTTCCCCCTCCATCCGTTGTCCTTACTGGCAGCTGGAGGCTAAATGTAAATTTAACCACCAACTGCGCAACATATTAACATTAGGGAATCTGATCAACATGACAGCAATGCTAACTAGCTGTTTGGGTAAAAGAGAGGAAGGAGAAAGAAACCTTGGCATACTGATTCTCAAACTCTTGTAATATATGAGAGAAATAGTTAACAATTACCGGACCAGAGTATGTACTGTATCCTGCAGAGTTGCCCTGTAAGCTTCTAACACAGGATCTCCGGTGTCATTGTAAGTCAGGACTTGTGATAAGATACGTATAAGGGTCACCTGAGTGGCTCCGTGGTTCAGTTTGAGTCATGATCTTGCAGTTCGTGGGTTCTAGCCCCACACTGGGCTCAGCCCTGACAGTGCAGTCTGCTTCAGATTCTCTGTCTCCCTCTTTCTGCCTCTCTCTCAAAAATAATAAGCATTAAAAAATAATGTGTGTGCGTGTGTGTGTGTATCATAGGCCTGTGAATCCCATGGACATCCTCTTCCTTTGTTGTTGTTATTGTTTAGCAAATCTTACTGTTTGAGGTCTGTCGCCACTGAGCTTGTTTTGATCGGTGCCAACATTACTGGGCCGAGCCAGTGGACATCTCATCCCTTGTACTTGCTCAGGCAATTGCTTGAGGAGCTGGGACCGTCTGCCATCTTAGTTTGAGTCAGTGACATCCTTATGTGTCCCTCAGAGGGTTTTCCTGGTAACCTAAGTACTGCTTAGCCTTATCTTATGGGTCCAGGGGTCTTTAAGCATCGGGCTATTCCTGGCCAGCTTACCATGCCCACGTGGCTGCTATTGGGAGTTGAGTTATGTGTGAGCGACCATCCCAGAAACACTCGTGTTGGTCCACAGCAGCCTGGCTTTGGTCCACTGGCCCCTCTACTTTCTCGTTCAGGAGCACAGACCCCCCCGATCAGGGCTGTAGACTCTGTGCCCCTAAGTCTGGTGTAGCAGAACCATTCAGGGCCTCCTGTCCTAGTCCCAAGAGTTACCTCCTAATGACAGGGTCTTCACGTGTATCTACCAGAAGGGTGGAGATAGTTTGGTGCACGACTCGAGCTCCTGCAAGCTGTCAGGCACTAGAAGTCCTATAAAATAGGCACATCCTTCAACCACACTACCGACCACTACAAGGAAGGTCACCAACATTATACTTTAAAAGCAATCGCTGTCTGCTTGGGGGCCTGCTTTTTAGCAGTCTTAGGATACAGTTACCATCAGAGATGATTTTGTCTTCCGTATCAGGGTTGATACAGCTCTGTGTCCCCTCATCGGCTTTCAGCTCTACACTTTGGGTCTGGAAGTAACTGCAAGTTGCCCAGGTTCTGAGGACTTCCAGCCCATCACCTTAGGGTGGAGTTTCCTCCTCCTCAAGTTGTCAGACTTACTCTCTGTAGGTACACGGCCTAGGATCTGAGGGATCAGAGCTGTACTGACAGCTTCACCACCTCAGAGTAGCGTCTCTTCGTGGAAGGCGAGCCCTTCCTTGCCCTTCCTCCATTAGATTGTGTCGGTCCTCCCCGCGCGCACGTTGGAGGTCTGCTTGTAACTTAGCTGGGACAGTTTCTTTGTTGGCTGGTCTCTCGGTTGCCTTGTAGACCAGTTGGAACAGGTGATTCAAACACCGATGCTCCCGGCCACTTACGGGGGAGTCTCCCGGTACGTGTTCATTTAGTTAACCTTGTCCAGAGTTCTGAAGGGTCCTTCCGGTCACGGGGCACCCCAGTATATCTTTAGCATTCCTGAAGGCCTCATCTATTCGGACACTTCCCAAATCTCTAAGCCCACGGCTACCTGCTCTAAGCTTTTGCCTACTTGATTTCACACGCCAGCACCAGCACTTGCTTCTCCTCGAGGCCACTTGTTCCCTCAGAGGAGTAAGGTTTATTCTCTTCGGCAAGTCACCATGGGAACTGGTAGCGAACACCAGGCACGTGGCTGATTCAGCCTCCTTCTGCCGGACTCACAGCGTGCTCGGCCCTAATTTGTGTGCCAGCAACTTCTACGCAGTTGATGCTCCGGAACCTTTAGAAAGCGTCAGGATTGCTAATGTTAACTCTGAATGCTGGAGGTCCCCATTTTATATTAATAGACATTGAACTTGAGGCTCAGATGGGAAGTACCCAAGGTCACAGAGAGTAGTGGTAAGCCTGGGACTAGGATTTGCTTCTGACTCCTATTAGTAGAATCTCAGAGACCTGGCAGGCCATCAGGAATCCATTGCCACGAGCAGGGGGATGAGATGGAGTGTGACCCCTGGCTCTAATAGGCTTGCTGGCCTAGTGCAAAGCTTGTCGACCTTAGAGTACCAGAATGACCTGGAGAGCCCATCAAAGCATGGATTGCTGGGCCCCACCACAGTTTCTGCCACATTAAGTCTGGAATCGGACCCAGGAATCTGCATTTTTAACAACTTCCCAGGGGATGCTAATTCTGCATGTGGCCAGCCAAGAGAGGACAAAGGCAGTTTTTTTCCCCCCTGCTTGAGCAGGTACTGTTGCCTTCGGTCGTGTGAGCCTATGGTGCGTGCTTATCAGAAGTCTTTATCAGAGGCAGAAATACAGGTTGTCGGACCTGTGCGTTTGACAGTGTAGAGTCAACAAGGACAGACACCGGCTGCAGAACACAGGAAAGCAGGAACCTTCTGGCCGGAACTTTTTCTAACGTTAACTTTCTCTGTTTTCAGTGCCTTTCGGGCAGTTCTGATGGGACAATTCGCCTTTGGTCCCTTGGCCAACAGAGATGTATAGCGACGTACCGAGTCCATGATGAAGGCGTTTGGGCTTTGCAGGTCAATGACGCCTTCACACACGTGTATTCCGGTGGAAGGGACAGGAAGATTTACTGTACAGACCTAAGAAACCCTGACATTCGGGTACTAATTTGTGAAGAAAAGGCACCAGTTCTCAAGGTATGTCCTGTGTTTTAGTTTTGTGCCTAACATTGTTACACGTGCTGGCCAAATCCAGCAAAATCTGTATTAGAACACAACTCACACAGCTGTGGGGTGGTGAAAAAAAGATATTTTAAGTTTTATTAGTCATCTGTAGAAGAGATTGTGACTTTTTGGGTACGTTCGGGACACGTAGCTCTCCCACTGGCGAATCCCAGTGCGATTGCCCCACGTTGCTCCTGAGCTCCCCCGGCTTTGCTAACCTGTCCTAAGTGGAGGAATGTGACAGGTTCAGGTGTCCGCGAGCAGACAGCAAAGCAGAAAGACCACTGCCTCCGAGGGAGGATGTGGAAGAATGCTTCGGAAGAAGAGAACGAGCCGGTTCATCCTCCAAACCTGACGTTTCTACCTCACAGCAGTCCCGATTGCTGACCAGCGTCCGGCGTGTTGGTGAAAGAGTACTTGGGAAGCCGTCCATATTGACACGTGCTAAAAGTGAAGCCTGGACTGCAGAATGGCCTGTCATCACATGACCGCGCATTCGGCCTCACTGATCGTCTCAAGCATTGCACGTTAAAACCGTACTGAAGAGAACTCCAGATTTAAAATGGAGGCATAAAGGCAGCACGACTTCCTTTTCACAACAATCGTCCAAAAACAATCAGGAAAGCAAGAGACAAAACTGCAGATACCCACAAAACTGAGCGACATCTGAAACCCAGACCACAGTATAAGAGGAAGAGCTGAAGCAAAGGAATAGAGGTCAAATGAGACGGTTGAGGGGATGCTTGTGGCCTATGAGCGCACACAGACTGGCCGAGTACAGCTCTTCAGAATAGGTGGTGCCCCCCAGGGACACACCCAGTAATCCTAGAGAAGCAAGGGAGTTGCTGCAGTCAGAGCCTGTGTGCAGAAAGCAGGCTCCTGGGGGCAGACGGCAGGGAGGAGAAACACGGCGTTTTGCAGTGCCAGGGGAGAGGGAAGCCTAAAAGGACTTAGTGCCCACATAACTGTGTGTTACAAGAAACGTCACTCTGAACTGAGGGGATTCCTTCTTGCGAGGAGTCCAGCCTGTCCCACAACTCCCAACCTTCCGTTTCCTGGCACGGGAAGAATAGTGGTTGACTGACTACAGAGTGATTTTGTGTGCAGACTATGTACATGGGTGCAGGGATGTGTTTCTATACTTGTGCTGTTTTAAAAATACAGAAGACGCAGTAAGCTATTCACAGGTGTACTATTCTTAGGTGGGGGGGGACTTACTTGCATACTTTTCACTTTTGCTGTATTCTCAGGATGTTTTTTTAGTACAAACATCTTCATAGAGAAAGATCTATTTCTTTATCATTAAGAAAGAATAGGGGCGCCAGGTCGGTTAAGCATCCAACTCTTTTTTTTTTTTTTTTTTTTTTTTTAAATTTTTTTTTTTTTTTTTTTTTTTTAACATTTATTTATTTTTGAGACAGAGAGAGACAGAGCATGAACAGGGGAGGGGCAGAGAGAGAGGGAGACACAGAATCTGAAACAGGCTCCAGGCTCTGAGCGGTCAGCACAGAGCCTGATGCGGGGCTCGAACTCACGGACCGTGAGATCATGACCTGAGCCGAAGTCGGACACTTAACCGACCGAGCCACCCAGGCGCCCCAGCATCCAACTCTTGATCTCGGGTCAGGTCACGATCTCATGGTTCGTGAGTTTGAGCCCTACATCAGGCTCTGCACTGATGGCATGGAACCTGCTTGGGATTCTGTCTCTCCTTTTCTCTGCCCCTCCCCTCCGCCTTGTGTGGGCACGCGTGCACGCTCAAAAAATAAAATAAACTTAAAAAAGAACAGAAAAACAAAAGAGCAAAAACAAAAATTATGTAAGTCATCCTTTTGACTGTACCTGTTTGGATCCCCTGATTAATTAATTAATTTAAAATCACACAGACTTTAAGCCACTGTTTTTGATGAGAAGTCACCCCTATTATACTTTTATGAGGCCACGCTTCCTTTAGCAAAGAGACTGCCTCATTGTTCTGTGCATCCGTAGCTTTTCTCCCTCTTTTTAAAAATTTTTTATTTGAGAGCAAGCAGGGGAGAGGGGCAGAGGGAGATAGAGAATCCCAAGCAGGCTCCACACTCAGCACAGAGCCTTCTGCGGGGCTCATTCCCATGAGCCTGGGACCACGACCTGAGCTGAAATCAAGTCAGACACTCAACCAACTGAGCCACCCAGGTGCCCCTGTGCATCCCTAGCTTTTTTTTTTCCTCAATGTTTATTATTTATTTTTGAGAGCGAGAGAGAGCATGAGTGGAGGGGAAGGACAGAGAGAGAGGGAGACACAGAATTTGGAGCAGGCTCCAGGCTCCGAGCTGTCAGCACAGAGCCCAACACAAGGTTTGAACCCACGAACCATAAGCTCACGACCTGAGCCGAGGTCAGACACTTGACGGACTGAGCCACCCAGGCGCCCCATGCCCCGTAGCTTTTTAACGCATGCCAGGGTACTGTCAGCAGGAGTCGATATTTAATAATACATAGCTAGTCCCAGCGACTCAGGAGAGTCAGCACTCAAGAAAGCAATGTTTCTGTGCTTTGTTTTCAGATGGAGCTTGATAGGTCAGCTGATCCCCCTCCCGCAATCTGGGTCGCGACAACTAAGTCTACAGTAAATAAATGGGTAAGTGAGCTTCCATACACCTGGCAAAGGTGTGCAAACATGTGGTTTGTTATCACAGACCTGCCGGACACCAGTAGCAAATGCTCAAGATGAAAAAGCCCAGCATGCTTTTGAACAGTGGCAAAAACATGAAAGCCTCTGTGAATCATCCTAAGGATTGTACTAAAATTAAGGTAAAAGTCAACATGAAGCTTCCGACTTCTTTGTCAGGAGCCAAGATGGACATTTGTTGTGCTTAGAATAGGCACCGTTGCCCGGTGAAACCAAAAAATATTAGTATAGCTTCTGACCTCACAGAACTGCATTTGAAGGCAGCCTGGGTACAGGTTTCCCCCACTGTCCACAAGTTTGCTTTATACTACTTCACTTCTGCAAATTCCTGTGTTACCCAGTTTCTGTAACCAAAAGAAATCGGAAGACGATCGTTGCTTTTATGAAATGGCGATTGCTTCTTTGTCTTTACACTGTTTCGGCTTATGGAAGTTTTCATATGAACGCTTTATTTTTGGAAAGTGGGGAATCCCTGTACCAACACGGCAGGGACACTTGGCTAGGATTCTGTTTTTCTAAGCATAAGACAATTAGAAAATTGTGCTTTCGAATTCATTTCCTTTTCCCTCTTGGTTTGTAGAACAGGGATAGAATTAGAGGATACGCATAGAGAAGTCATCAAAAATACTCCTAATCCTTAAATGTTATTTAAAGAACATTTAAGTTTTCTTGCTTATCAGATTATGTGTGGATAACAAAAGAGAGTGTGTTTACATTTATTTGTTTATATGCCAGTCAAGTGGGCTTTCTTGGTATGGTAAAAAATGTTATATATCTTGTCTAAATTTCATTGTCCCGATTTGAAATCAACAATAGCTTTACCTGGAAGATTCCTTATTTTTCTCTCCAAAAAGATAATGTTGACATTCCCTTCTTAATACTTTTTTTTTTTTTTAAATCGTGGTAGGTAATTGTACTTTGTCACTAAATATTTTGTGGTTGATTTTAGTGTTTTGTTTTTTCTTGTTCTTTGTTTTTCTTGCCACTTGAAACGGATTGGCAAATTATAAAGCGTAAAATGATTAAAAAATGAATTTCGTTCCTTTAGACCTTGAAGGGAATTCATAATTTCAGAGCCTCCGGAGATTATGACAATGACTGTACAAATCCTATAACACCACTTTGTACGCAGCCTGACCAGGTTATTAAAGGTGAGTAGGGAAGGTGGAAGGTACGATACTTTTTACTAAGGTTAATTATAGTTACTAAGAGATAGACAAAAAGGAGATGACTTTCCTTTAAATGTAATTCTCCTGTCAACAGGAGACACAGTATATAGGTTTATTTTTAATAGAAGAAATATGTTTTTTAAATGCTACTTAGTGTTGGGGTGCCTGGGTGGCTCAGTCGGTTAAATGTCTGACTTCGGCTCAGGCCGTGAGTTCAAGCTCCACATCAGGCTCTCTGTGGTCAGCGCAGAACCCGCTTCAGATATTCTGTCCCCCTCCCCACTCATTCTCTCTCTCTCTCTCTCTCTCTCTCTCTTTCTCACTCTCAAAAGTAAGTTGTTGTTGTTGTTTTTTTAAATGCGATTTAGTGACTTTAAAAAGTGGGCTTTCTTGAGGTACAGTCTTTTTGCCTAGCATCAGAATAATGATGGTGTTGGAAAAGCCAAACCACTCTGCAAAATCTAGAGAGTTGAATGTTGTCTCTTGGCACAAGGCAGAAAAAGTCAGGTCTGATCCTTGTATTCTCTGTGCTGCCCCTGGAAGCGGCAACTCTGTCTTGAATGCTGGAGTGTGGGGTCAAGGTACTTACTGGTGTCTTCGTCTGCAGTTCGATGTCCGTGCAGGTGGCATCAGAGAGAGAAGGAAGACAGGAAGCAAAAGTTAGCCATGGGACTGATTCAGAGATTTTCTGTCACCGATTGAACTTTTCCCAGTGGGTATTTATAGCAGCCCTTTCAACAGTAGCCAAATGATGGAAAGAGCCTAAATGTCCATCAACTGATGAGTGGATAAAGAAATTGTGGTTTATATACACAATGGAATACTACTTGGCAATGAGAAAGAACGAAATATGGCCCTTTGTAGCAACGTGGATGGAACTGGAGAGTGTGATGCTAAGTGAAATAAGCCATACAGAGAAACACAGATACCATATGGTTTCACTCTTATGTGGATCCTGAGAAACTTAACAGAAACCCATGGGGGAGGGGAAGGAAAAAAAAAAAAAAAGAGGTTAGAGTGGGAGAGAGCCAAAGCATAAGAGACTCTTAAAAACAGAACAAACTGAGGGTTGATGGGGGGTGGGAGGGAGGGCAGGGTGGGTGATGGGTATTGAGGAGGGCACCTGTTGGGATGAGCACTGGGTGTTGTAGGGAAACCAATTTGACAAAAAATTATATTAAAAAATAACAATAATAATAATTGTGAACTTTTCCCACTGGGTAAAACTTAACTTAATTGTTAAGGTTTGCCCTTAACAATTTTCCACTAGAAGCCCCTCGAAGTAGGGAGTTTTTAAAGCTATAATCTGTTTTTAAGATGAGACAGTTTTTCTTTGGCCTTAAATTGCCTTAGATATAATTATACGTATATATATTAACATCTATGTATCTTTTGACTCGCCTTCTTTCTGATGGATATTATGATTTATGTTGTTACGTGCCAGTTAGTGATTATTGCCATACTGTGAATTTAAATAGAGAATTGTTTTGCTAATCGTGTGGGTTTCTTTTTTCCTTTAGGGGGTGCTAGTATTATTCAGTGTCACATTCTTAATGATAAGAGACATATATTAACCAAAGATACCAATAATAATGTGGCATATTGGGATGTATTGAAGGTGAGTATCTTTTTGTATAAAACGTAAGTTATTGGATCATGTATCACCTGTATTGTTTATTGTAAAAAAATACGTAGTAACCAAGATAGTAAGTGTGTAAGTTAAGATTTGATTGCAATAATACCTTACTTGGGGGTACTTTTTAATACAAATAATAGATAAGGCCATAGTTCATCTTTTTAAGCACCTAAAATTTGAATGGAACCTTTCTGCTATATGCTGCCTTGCCTTAACAAGAATACATCACAGTTCCTGATCCTTGACACTGTTGACATTTTGGGCCAAATAAGTCTTTGTCGAGGGAGGCAGGGTGGAGTGGGATCTGTCCTGTGGACTGTAGGATGTTAGCAGGATCCCCAGCCTCTACCCAGGGAGAGCGGCCACAGAGGTTGCCCGGTGGAATGAGGGAACAGGGTAGAGTATCCTGCAGCCTCAGAGAAATAGGCATCTCTACGTGGAGGCGAGGGAATAAGCGGTCTCCATGTGCCATCGGGGAGGCACGGGATAGAGGAGGGGCAGCAGAGTCAGCCTTCGAGAAGACAGCTGACCCTCAGGAAAGAGCCACATGGATGTGACGAGGTGGTGGAGGGAGTATTCCGCGACACGGATTGGAATGGAGGTGAGCTGTGATGGGAAACGCCCCAGGGCTCCCGCGGAGGTCAGGACACGCCTCTGGGGAGCACTTGAGGGCAGTGAAGGAGAGATCGGAAGGGTCAAGAAAGAGAAACCTTACCGGGCTGCCTGTAGGGTAGCTCTCGTCTTCACAGCAGCTGCCCGGGTCTCCTAGGGTGTTTAGTAACTGTTCTTTGTTCCTGGAACATTGTCTGTGCCTCATTTAACATTGCTTCCAGGTCAGTGTGATGATGTGTTTTATCAGTATGACCAACATGACAATTCCAAAAAGAGAACGTTTTGTGTTTTGGGTTTTTTTTTTCTTTTAACTTAAAAGCGTAATAGCGGATATTTTTGTCTTAAAGCATCTACCTGCAACTATTTGGCCACGTCCTTGTTGAAATGTTTCTTTGACTCCATTTTATTGAGACAGATGTGAATATGTGTAAAATTTTGAGTACCTAAGTCGGAATCAAATCAGTTCACCACTTATATTGATAATTCCCATACTTTCTTTTTGCTGTATAGGCATGTAAAGTTGAAGATCTGGGCAAAGTGGATTTTGAGGATGAAATTAAGAAAAGATTTAAGATGGTGTATGTGCCAAATTGGTTCTCAGTAGACTTAAAAACAGGGGTGAGTTTGCAACTGACATTCGTACAATTTGGAATGGTTGAAAGTTTCTTATGTAGCTCAAAATTAAGTATTATTAAGTACGGAGTCCTATGTTTAAGTATGAACGCAGTAAGTTTTTCATGTTAATACTTGCCAAATGCAGTTAAAAAGCGCCTTTTGGTATCCCAGGAAATTAAACTGTAGTTCCAGTGAATCCCATGGAACACATTTTGGTCCTGAATCTGTGGCTTAGCACTTAGTACAGATACGTAGGGGCATATTTGGAGAATGTGTTGAAATGGAATGCTGCTAACAGTGTTTTTATTTTGACAGATGCTGACTATTACTTTGGATGAGGGTGATTGTTTTGCCGCTTGGGTTTCTGCAAAAGACGCTGGCTTCAGCAGCCCTGACGGGTCAGATCCAAAACGTGCGTTTAAGTGTCCTTCCCTCCCTCCTTTCGAAAGAGAAGGTGGATGTGTGCTGGGTTAGGTTTTTTTGTTTGTGTTTGGTTTGCTTCGGTTTTCTTCGCTATGAGCTCCCTTTTTTTTTTTAACAACGTTTGGGCATTTTTAAATCACTTTTCAGGAAATACGTATATTCCCTCATGGAATCTGAAAATACTATACCGTTTTAAATGTTTTGGGGGTCTTGGGGCGCCCGGGTGGCTCAGTCGGTTAAGTGTCCGACTCTCGATTTTGGCTCAGGTCGTGATCTCACGGTGGGTGAGTTTGAGTGCTGTGTTGGGCCCCACGCTGACAGCACGGAGCCTGCTTGGGATTCTCTTCTCCCTCCCTCTCTCTCCCCTCCCCAGCTCAGGCTCTCTTTCTCTCTCAAAATAAAGAATTAAGTAACTTTGAATAAATTGGTTTTAAGATAAATAAATGTTGTGGGGGCCTGGGTTTTTCTCGCAGTCTGTGGTTTACCTTTAACAATTAAACACACAGCACACTCTCTACCCCTAATCCCTTCTGGAAATCTGTTAGGGTAGGAAAAGTGAAGCTGGGAAACAGTTCTGGTGTCTTCCTTTGTTTTGTTTGTTTTTAATTGAGGTATAATTGGCATGTGACATTATTAATATTAGTTTCAGATGTCCAACCTGATTCAATATTTGTATATATTGCAAAATGATCATAAATCTAGTTAATATCTATTACCGCAGTACATAGTTACACATTTTTGTTGTTGTTGTTGTTGCTTATGATGAGAACGTCTAAGATCTGCCCTGTTAGCAGCTTTCAAACGTGCACAATAGTAGTCACCATGACTTACTTATGTGATAACTGGAAGTTTGTACCTTTTGATATCTGCTTCACGTCACTGCTCCCTGCCTCTGGCGACCACCAGTCTATTTTGTCTTTTGTTCCTTTTTAAGATTCGACATATATGTGAGATCATCTGGTATTTTCTTTCTCTGTCTTACTTCACATAGCCCTCAAGGTCCAACTGAATTATCACAGATGGCAGGATTGTGTTCTTTCTTGTGGCTGAATAACATTCCGTTGTACCTACGTACCACATTTTTTCTTTATCCGTTCATCTATCGATGAACACTTGGTTTCCATATCTTGGCTACTGTAAATACTGCTGCAGTGAACATAAGGGTGTGTATATCTTTTTGAGTTGGTTTTTTCATTTTCTTTGGTAAATACCCAGAAGTGGAATTGCGAGATAATACGGCATTTACTATTTTTAATTTCTTGAGGAGACTGCATACTGTTTTGCACAGTGACTGCACCGGTTTATGTTCCCACCAACAGTGTAAGAGGGTTCCCTTTACGCACATTTTCATGAACACTTACCTTTTATCTTTTTGGTACTAGCCATTCTAATGTGTGTGAGGTTGTGCTTTTGATTTGCGTTTCCCCGATGATTAGTGATGTTGAGCATTTTTTTTCATGTACTTGTTGGCCATCTGTATGTCTTCTTTGGGAAAATGTCTATTCAGATCTTCTGTCCATTTTTTTTTTTTTTAAGATTTTATTCTTAAGTGATCTCTGTACCCAGTGTGGGGCTTGAACTCACAGTCCCTGAGATCGGAGTCACATGCTCCACCAACTGAACCAGCCGGGCGCCCCTTTCTCCCCATTTTTTAATTGGATTGCTTGTTTTCGCCGTTGAGTTGTATGAATTCCTTGTATATTTTGGGTATTAACCCCTTATCAGATCTATGATTTGTAGAGATTTCTCCTATGCCGTAGGCTGCCTTTTCATTTTGTTGATGGTTTCCTTTGCTGTGTGGAGCTTGTTAGCCTGATATAGTCCCACTAGCTCACTTTTGCTTTTGTTGTTTTTGCTTTTGGTGTCAGATCCAAAAAATCATCACCAAGCTCCAGGACCTGGCTGCCTATGTTTTCTTCTAGGGGTTTTTTTTTCCTTAGTTTTTAAAATTTTTATTTAATCTTGAGAGAGAAAGAGACCGAGCACGAGCAGGGGAGGAACAGAGAGAGAGGGAGACACAGAATCTGAAGCAGGTTCCAGGCTCTGAGCTCTCAGCACAGAGCCCGACGTGGGGCTCGAGCTCACCAACCACGAGATCATGAGCTGAGCCGAAGTTGGACGCTTGACGGACTGAGCCACCCAGGCACCCCTTCTTCTAGGAGTTTTATGGTTCTGACAGTCAAATCTTTAATCTGTTTTGAGTTAATTCTTGTGTAGTGTGAGAAGAAACGTATAAAAGTCTATTACATTTTGTTGATTACCTCTTTGGTTGCTATTCTCCTGAGAATGTAGTATGTAGACATACCTGATGTACATAAATATAGTTTTAGTGGCTCTGTATGGAAATAGTTCTTCAAAGGATGTAATTCCCGTTTTTGTTCATTTTTAATTTTTTTTAAGTTATTTATTTATTTTCAGAGACAGAGACAGTGTGAGCGGGGGATGGGGAGAGAGAGAGAGAATCCCAAGCAGGCTCCCCACTGTCAGCAGAGAGAAATCATGTGAAATCATGACCTGAGCCAAAATCAAGAGACGCTTAACCAGCTGAGCCACCCAGGCCTCTGTTTTTGTTCATTTTTTTAAAATGGTCCTATTTGGGGCACCTAGGTGGTTCAGTTGGTTAAGTGTTCGACTCCAGCTCAGGTCATGATCTCACCGTTCATAGGTTCAAGCCCTACGTTGGGCTCTGCTCTGACAACACGGCATCTGCTGGGGATTCTCTCTCTCCCTTCCTCTGCCCCTCCCCTGCTCACCTGCTCTTTCTCACTCTCAAAAATAAACATTAAAAAAAAAAAAAAAAGAATGGTTATATCTGAACAACCAGATAGCTTCATATTATCAGAACAACCAGTTAATTGCTCTGTATTATCACTGCTGAAACATTCTAAGATAAATTTTAATAGACTTGGCAAAATCTTTAAAGTCTTTTAAACATCGTTGGCATCGGGTTACGAATGTAACATCCGAATATGTGGAAACAATTTTTATTTCTTTCCCTCTGTTTTTAGGTGAAAACTAATAACTCTCTTTTCCATGTCTTTTCATGTTAACTCTTTTGCAGTGAACTTAGGAGGACTTTTACTGCAGGCACTCCTAGAATATTGGCCTAGAACACATGTGAATCCAATGGATGAAGAAGAAAATGAAGTAAACCATGGTTCGTGTTTTTATATCCAAATAATTGACTTAAGATTACTCAGAAGTTTAAGATGCTTGGAGTGTTTGTTATTCTAAGGATGTTTAAGAAATGTTTGGAAGCATTTGCTAAATCGTGACAAAATAAATACTTGTGATGTGCCCAATTTATCACCCTTCCACGTATCAAAGAACGTCCCGTCTTGACTTGAGATTCCAAGAGCACTATTTGTGAAGCTGCTCAAGATGGGTAAAAAAACCCCTATATATCCAAATGACCTTCTCCTTAAAAGCAAGCGGCTTAGCAGTCTTCTTCCAAAGAAGACTGTTCCTCAGAGCATCTGTGGTCCCTGCTGGACTCCCCTCCAGAGCTAGCTACTTAGCTGCATCAGGAAGCCATTTCTGTCCTTACCTGGTCATAATTCATGCCGGCCTGAAACACAGGCATTACCTAGTCTGATGATCTACCTGATTTTGGCTCCAAACGTTTCAAAGAATCAAATTTCAACCCAGAAGTGTCAGGATAAGCGAATGGGTATTTGTAAAGAATTAATGTCACTGAGGATTGAAAAGTTATGTGTGCCTCAGACAGTGGCAATAACTTTCTCTGAGCAGTAGAGGAGAACATGTTTCGAGTTTGTAATTTCGATTCAGTTTGATTGAATGAAGAGAAAAAAAAGAAAACAATCTCACAGCTCATATGTCACCTATTAGCCAGTTGAAGAATCCTTGAGTCCCACCTGCCGAGGGCTCACTCTGTTGAATATTCTCTGAATTCTCTGAAGATTCTGCTGAAGAGCGCCCACTTCTGGTGGCCAGTAATGACCAGGACCTCCTGCCAGAGCCTTTGTTCTGGCTGATTCATCCATAATCAGTTTAAATCTCTTGTGCGCAAGGTCTCTTGTGCATGCTTCTCTGCAAGCCAGTCTTCTGATATCCCTGTCGCAGAGGGCGCCGACCCCACCCGTGGTGGCTTTTGTTTTGTGTCATCTGGTGCACGCCCCTCCCCATCAGAATCGTACAGGGGGCTCTGAGCCAGAGAAACTCGACGGAAAGATCTTCAGCAGAGGGTGGAAAAAGCCAGGTCTCAGTGTGGGCTCTGGCATTTATCAGCTGTGTAGCTGTGGGCATGTCATTCCCAGCCATGCCCGTCCCTCTCCACCTGCAGGGTGACAGTTAGAATGCCCTAGAGGCCCAGGTAGACGATCAAGATCAAAAACTAGTAGGACAGTCTGCAGCACTGGCGTCCAGGCTTTGGCTGTGGGAGTAAGAAAAAGCCGCAGGAATCCGGGTCATCCTCAAATCAAACTGCCGTAGTAAGGGCGGGGGCGGGGCCCACCCACCGTGCAGCCAGACCACTGCTTGCTCCACCCGTGTGGTGATCGTGGTGATCGGCACCAGCACCGTGCTCCGTGGGCTCTCCAGAGTCGTGTAGATGCCCCTCGGTGAGCAGCTCAGGTGTCCAGAGGCCCGTCGTGAGCTGCTGGCAGGGTTGATAGAGATAAATGGGCACGGACCGCATCCTTTCGGGCCTGACGTTCCGGCAGGGCAGAAAGCTCCTTGGATAGAGCAGATAGAGCATTACGAGATCGCAGGGAGGTGTCGGGTGCTGTGGGAGAGGGTCTGAAAGTGCTGTAGGGTCAGAGGGTGACGTGGCTTCCAGATTCACCAGAGGTGTCTCTGTGAACAAGGCGGCACTGGAGTGGGGCTCACCCGCACTTCGTCAAAAGGTGACGAAGAAAGCAGGGTAATGAAATCTGCAGGGAATAACAGGAAGGAGATTCGGGCCGCTTTGGGGGTTTTACTTTCCGCTAATACCTCTGCCATCGGCTACGGCGGCCGTTAAAACATAAATTTGTTTCTGGCCGCAGAAATTTTCCCGATCTCGGCGTTCTACCCACGTGCACAACAGCGGACCGCCATTCGTAAACAGGCTGTCCTAGACTTCCCTGTGGCTGAAGGAGATGGTTCGCTCTTTATTTCAAATCTCAGATGCTAATGTCTTCGATTAAAATTCCCTAAAAGTATAGTCATTTCCCATGAGGTACACCCCAAGTTGCCGTCCTCATTCTTTGTGGAAATTTGACTTTGATTGGTTTTGTCCTTTTATCTGACTGGCTGACTTCTCAGACTTTGAACTTTAAAAAGCTTGGCGGTTTGAAGCCTGTAGAAACAAAATGTTACATTTGAGCACTGGCTCTGGATACTGACACCATGTGCATCTTTTCCTAGTAAATGGGGAGCAGGAGAACCGAGTGCAGAAGGGAAATGGATATTTTCAAGTCCCCCCCCACACTCCTGTGATCTTTGGTGAAGCTGGGGGACGCACGCTGTTCAGGTATGGGTAAGGAAGGTCGGAGACCCTGCCGAAGAGAGCATCCCGTTTGCTAAGAGATACGGACTCAAACATGATAAGCTGGGGTTTGTTTTTTTTTAAGATTTTACTTTTTTTAGCCAATTAATTAGTTATTTTTAAAGATTTTATTGTTAAAGTGATCACTCCAACATGGGGCTCAGCCTCACAACCCCGAGATCAAGAGTCGCTCGCTTTACTGACGGAGCCAGCCAGGCAGGTCCAAACATGATAAGTTGTTCATCACTAACTTTTATGGGTGTGATTCGGAAGCTTTTCCCTGTCCGTGCGATAATTCAGTGTCTGATGCCGGTCGGCCCCATCCTAACTGAGAGCTGAGCCTCTCGTGTGAAAGTCAGGTCGGGACCTTGCTTTCAGGCAGCTCCTCTGGTGGTTTCTGCAGGAAGCTCTCCCTTTCTCTCACTTAAGCCAGCGTGACTGGGGGGCCAGGAATCCCCAGATGTCCCTGCTCAGAGCAGCAGAGCAGGGCACTTCCCTCGGGCTGGGCCCTGCAGGACCGCCTGGGCTGCTCCTGAGAACCGTCGTGCTCGGTGGTGCCCCGGCCTGAGGTGCAAGGCGGTCGGTCCCTCGTGAGGCCCTGCGGGGAAGCTTGCAGTAGCTTCCCCTCAGGTTGCCAGCGAGGCCCTGCTGGAGCCACGTGGGAGCTCACTAGCGTCTCCTCTGGGCCAGAAGTGAGAGGAACGCTTCTGTTGCCCTTGAGCTTGGAATCCTCCGAGGCTCATTACCAAAACCGCCCCGCCCCTCTCAGGCGCGGAGGGGGGGGGGGGGGTGCCCTGTGCCGTGCACGGGAGCCCCGCCCGGGCAGGAGAGCTTTCCGGGCTGTTCCGCCTCCACCCAGGGTTCCTGTCGTCACCCGACGACTCAGAGGAGCGGCGCTAGTGTGCGCCTGGCCTCGAGGTCTGGGGCCCTGCTCTCCCTCCCGGCGGGCTGAGTCAGGCCGCCTGGCTGCCGTCAAGGGGGGGTTGCCCGGAACGAGCTCCGTAGGGTCCCTCCCTCTAATGTTTGCTGACGGGGGGTTGTCGTTTGTGCTGCTTGTGTCACTTACTACCTGACGGGTTTTGTTTAGGCTGCTCTGCCGAGACTCCGGGGGTGAGACTGAGTCGATGCTTCTTAATGAGACAGTGCCACAATGGGTCATTGACATCACTGTGGATGTAAGTGTCCTTCGCTCCTGCTTCGCCCTTTTGTCCTTTCCAGATCACGAAGGCATAAGAACAGCTTTAGACCGTGCCGTCCTAAACTCGAGTCAAAACTAGGCTCCAAGTGGAATCCCCCTCTGCTTCCCTGCAGCTCCAGGGCTGCGGAAGAAGTTGGTAATGAGTCGTGTCAGTTTATATCTCTGTTGGATTGAGTTATAAACATGGCATGTGCTTATTAAAGAAAATAAACGAATGAAGGGAAACTCCCACCTCTTTCCCAGTCATCCCTTTCTTCCATCCACTCCTGTCCTTCTCCCTAGAGCGATAACTTTTCGTCGTTTGATGCACAACCTTCAGGACTTTTTTCTGTGCATACACAAGCAGGTAGTATCCAGGTGTGTGTGTAGGTGCCTCTGTGTGTGTGTAGATACAGACACACACACACACACACACACACACAGTTCATTATTTTGCACAAAATCTTATACATTCTGTTCTGCAACTTGGTTTGGTTTTATTTTTTGCTTAAAAATATGTCTTGGATGGTTTTTCATGTCTGTACGTCATATGGGTCATTCCTTTTTAATGATTACATAGTATGTCTTTGTATAAATGTGTCATAATTAATTATCTGGTCCCCGATTGAGGGACGTTAAGGTTGTTTCCAGTGTTCTCGATCACAAACAATGCTTCCGTCAACATCCTTGTACGTGTATCTTTGTATACTTTTTAGGGTAAGTTCCTAGAAGTGGGCTTGCTGGATCCAAGGGTCTGCAGGTTTTAAATTTTACGATACAGCCCATTTGCCCCCACAGAGGCTCCAACAGTGCACGAGTGCCCATTTTTCCACACTGACGACACTGTCGGTCTTTGCTAAAAGATGGCAAATATATCCTTGTTTTAATGTGGGTCGGTTTGTTTGCTTCCATCTGTACTGAGGTTAGGCATCTTTTCGTGTTGGCTGTTTGTGCTTCTCCTGTGAATTGCCTCTGTATCCTTCACTCCTTTTTCTGTTGGGGAGTTTGTGTTTCTCCCTGATTTGCAGGACTTCTTCATATTGAACAGTCACCCTTTGACTATTATCTGTGCCTCTCAGTTGAAGTATTACTTTTTCGTGGTTGGTGTCTTTTACCAGGCGAAAAGTTTGAATTTTTATGTAATCAGATTGATCTTCATGGCTCTGAGTGTCACATCTTGCTTGGCTGTTCTCTGGTACGTCTGTGATCATTGTTTGTGTCTAGACCTGTAATTTATGAGAATGTGTGCTGTTTAGTGTGAGGTGGGATGCCAACTTCCTCTAACAGATAGCCAGTGTGCCAAAACAATTTTTTTGAATAACCTATCCTTTTCTTAGTAATTGGAAATGCTGTCTTTATCAGGTACTAAATTTCTATATGCACATGGGTCTGTTTCTAGACTCTCTTATGTGCTGTTGATCTGTTTTATATATTCCTAAAGCCTTATGAAAAGAGATTGAATCTCTGGAACCTCCAGAAAATGTGTTTTCTGTCCAGATATACCTCCAAGAACCTAAAGCGAGTGTGACACCTGATGTGTATTCTGTGCTCTTAGCTCTGAGTCCGAGCTCCCTATAAGCACTATTTTCTTTGAGTGTGAAACTCACCTGGGATGCATTGCTGACGTCCAGCCTGTGGCTTATTCCTGAGAGGAGACACCCAGACAGGATATGACACGGAGGCTTGAAGGGGAGAAATACCCAGAGAAAAGCTGACCAGTTAATTTTGTCCTTCATCTGAGTATGTGATTTACTGCATGGTAGACATCTAGGCATTTGGCTGAAGTTTCCACTCTCGATTAAAACCTCAGACCTGATGTGAGAGGGAGAGACGGTTGGAGGACCTCAGTGACCCTTCCAGCTGGATGACGGGCCTCACCAGCCTAGAGTGTGTGGTTTTGCTCAGAAGTGGATGCTGTGGGTTTCTCTCCAGAGACTGAATTTTCTGTCTGGGCCCCTAAGTATCAGCCCCAGTGTTTTAACGTGGAATTGAGATTTTGCTTTAAACAGCAAGTAAAATTTGTTTCCCTTTAATACCTTGAATTGTTATTTGGGAAGAGCCATACTGCAGTCTCACACTGCCACTGACGTATCGTTTATCTTGTATGCGTTTCATCACGAAACTGAACGTGAGACTTTTCAGGATACACTTTCACTAGGCTTAGGTGATTAGATAGCTTACCATAAATTTCATAGAAAGTTCATTTGAATTGTAAAATGACCATTAACTGGTAAATCATGTTTTTTATTGACATCATTTTCACTCATCAGCTAATAGAAATGATTGTGCCTTTTTTACTTTTAATATTTCAGAAAAATATGCCCAAATTCAACAAAATTCCTTTCTACCTCCAACCTCACGCATCTTCGGGAGCAAAAACCTTAAAAAAGTAAGTAAACGTAGTATCATGTGATGCCAGGTCTAATTAATTGCCGGAGATTTTTGTATTCTTTATGATTGCTTTTATAGCAAAGGAGACCTGTCATGGATCTAAAGCTAGTTTCATAATACTGAAAGTTTACACAACTTACCCTTTACCAAGTACCTATGTGGTAGGCCACAGAAGTTCAAAAAAGTAAGACTTGGATTTTGTTTCTTGCCACAGCATAGTTTAGGACACAGTTTGTATATAAAGACTGCTTTCACAGATACTTGGGGAATGAGGAGAGAGGGAGAAATGGATTTGGGGCTGGAGCTTTCTGGAAAGGCTTCCTGAAGGACATGGAATTGGAGCTGGACATGTAAGGATGGATAGAGTTTCAAAAGAGAGGTATTCAACAAGACTTAAAAACCTTTTGTTAGGGAAATTTCCAGACATAACGAAAAGGAGATTAGAATGAACCCCGTTATCCTGTCAAACAGCTTCAGGGTTATTGACACATGTCTGAACACTTTCCTTCTTCTCTGTCTCCCCTCCCTCCCACACACACACACACACAGACACACACACACACACACACACACACACACACACACACCCCGGATTATTTTAAAGCGAGTCCTAGACACCGCTTGTAATGACTTGACGTTCAAGATGGCTTTCAGAGTTTGAGCCTGAGCTGCTTGGGTTGGCAACCTGACGTCAGTGATACAGAAATAGGTTTGGGAGTGAGGAAGCTGATGAATGTAGTTTTGGACACGGAGAGTTTGAGGTTCCTGCAGGACATCCATCTGGAGATACCCGGCTGGCTGTTGGGCTTGTGGGTGATCACCGGGGGCTGCCTTCCCTCCCAGGAGCATTCAGTCTGCTGCTGTGCTAGGAAAGTCTTTAAGGGAATAAAACCCGGAAGGCTGTTCTTTATGTATGTGTAAGTCTTAACGTGTATTTAATCTCAGTTACCCGCTGTCTGTGTCTTAGGAGGACACTATAGAGAATATGTTGGCAATTCTAAAATAGGTGAAGGCAGTGACTGAAAACATTTATTGGTTTATGCTTCTGCGGTTTGCTTTATCTTTACCAAACGGGGACACCAAAGAGCATGTAAGACAACGTCCGGCGATTGCCTGACGTCACACTCTGCCCTTGCCTTTTTTTTTTTTTTTTTTTTTTTTTTGCAGAGACAGACTCTCCGCCAGTGACATGCTCCAAGTCCGGAAGGTAATGGAACACGTTTACGAGAAAATCATCAACTTGGATAATGAGTCGCAAACCACTAGCTCTTCTAACAATGAAAAGCCAGGAGAACAGGAAAAAGAGGAGGATATTGCTGTGTTGGCAGAGGAGAAAATCGAACTTTTGTGCCAGGACCAGGTAAGTGCACGCGAGGGCCGCGGCCCCATTCTCTTTAGTGCTGATGCTCAGAAAGTCAGGTGTCGTGTGATTACGCTTCCCACGTCTGTGGCCTTTGGGGGTGCTTCTGCTTTTAAGGAGACTCTGAGGAGGGAGTGCTGGGTCTCTCCCACCTACTGGTGAGGCCCCTTCCGAAGGGGCTCTTCGGCCCACCCTGAAGCTCCCATTTACCCCGGGGAGGTTCTCCGCAAAAGGACACAGAGACAGTAAATGTGAATGTGCCGGTGGCCGTTTCTTTCCCCGACCAGAGAAAGACACCCGCTGGCCTCGGTGCGCAGAGCAGCACCTGCCGTGCTGGGTGGAGACGTGCAGCGGAGGTGGGCGGCGCCCCGGGGGAGCTGTTTGAAGTAAAGGTGCACTCGAGGCATTTCCTCAGAGGAGCGGCTGGAGTTGGGATTTCTGTCCCAGCCGCACAAGCTGCGCGTCTCTCGGGGCCCGGTTTGTGTCCGCGTCACGGCGGCTGTGTCAGCACGAGCAGGCCGGCAGGTGGGGACGAGCTGGATCGCCTGCTGAGAGTCTGAGTTCACAATAAAGGTCTTAGGTATCACGCAGTAGAGGCTCTGACACTTTTTGTGACCTGTTTTTTTGCCGCTCAGGTTTTGGATCCAAACATGGACCTCCGGACGGTGAAGCACTTCATCTGGAAGAGCGGGGGCGACCTCACCCTCCATTACCGCCAGAAGTCCACGTGAAGGGCGGGCAGGCGCTCCTGGGTATGCATTTCCTGACCTTCCTCCGTGGCCCCGAGAGTAGTCCTAGGAAGCCCGCTGGGCCCCAATGGGAGCAAGACTTCTAGCGGCCGATTTGGTATGGACCGAGATTCTCTTTCTGTTGAAGCGACTAATCGAGATGTAATATAGAAACCAGTCTCCATGTGTAGATTAAGCTGTCCCCAGGGAGGCAGAGAGCGAGAGCAGGACACCCCCCCCCCCCCCCGCCCCCGAAGAGGACTGTGTCTTGCAAGATGTACAGAGAACGGACGACAGGCCAGCACAGACTCGGCTTCCTCCTTTTGTTTCAAAGGACCTTACCTTTGTCTGTTAGCACTTGTTAGAGACACATCGGTAGAGCCACCTCTGTCACTGTGTTTCAACTTCAAACCCACACGCTCTGTAGCTTTTCTAAGAGAGTACATTCCATCCACGCAGCACCTATGAAGGCTTTTTCCAAGTTGGTCATTAAAAACAAACACCACAAATGTTCTCACACTTACGACAGTTATTTTTAATAGGCATTTGCTGTTGTACAATTCAGGAGCCAGCCCACCTCAAAATAAATTCTCCTTCCTGGGCTTGTTTTAACCCTGCATCTCAGATGCGTTCTTTTAGGAAGGCCTGGAGAGATTCCGGGTGCCGGACCGCAGCCCTCGGACTGCCACACTGGAGTGCGCCCCGCGGTGCCCCGCGGTGCCGTGGGCCGCAGGGAGGTGCGCCTCTTTCACTCCTCCTCACGGTGCCCAGTTTTGTTTATGGGCAAAAGCCAGGCGACGCCACAGGCTCTCGCTCTGGGTGAACAGTGTGATGCCATCAAAGCCCAAGACCATGATGGAACACTAGCTTCATTTACACGCGACCTAAAACGCCTGGTGTCCTGTCCTGGGAGTATACATACTTGTTCCTCCGGAGTTTCATAGGCAGGGCGGTGGTGCGGTACCTGCACCCACAGTTCTCTTCACTGTTCTTTCTAACGATCTGAAGCTTTCCTAGAATCCTTTGAGTCTTGTACAGAATATAACTTATTGGGGATAAACACTTCAACTTTTGGCAAGAAGAAATACTTTGGATCCTCCCCAAGGTCATTTGTATTCAGCACAGAACAATGGCCCGCCCCATAAAACTACTTAAGACAAGCCTCCTGTATGAAGCCAGAAGCACAAGTGCCTTCGGAGGGCAGTTTATTCGGGTCCGGTCGCCTCCCCCTCTCGTGTGCGGTCAGTCCCCACGGCAGCAGGGGCCGGGGAGGGCGGGGAAGGTCTTTCTTCCTCCCCGTCCTCTTCCCAGGCTCGGCTGGAGGCAGCCGACGGGCCCGGGGCCAGACCTGACCATTTGAGATTCCCTTGCCTGCACGACTGTAGAGACAGGGCTCCCTCACCGCCGGTCAGGCTCCTTTGGAAAGTGGACAGGTCACTGCCTCCAGCACTTTGAAGAAGTCAGCAAACAGGTGCCACGTTCCCAAGGAGTCTTTCCCCCTCACGCACAGAGCCACCGGCTTCTTTTTTTAAAGTCCTTTCTATCTGTTGGATACAACGGTGCACTTTTGGTGCACATTTTTTAGCAATAGTTGTGAATTAATGACGAAAACACAACAACCAAAAAACCCCACAGCTCATTTACCAGCCCTCAGCTGTGTCTGCGGGAGGGGCCCTTGGGCCACAGAACGGGTTTTGCTGGGCCGTTTTGCCCTGTGTGCCGAGGCTTGAGGGGCGGCTGCACCCCCTTCCTGTCATCCATCTGACCCTCGGCATGCTTCTACTTCTTTTTTTCCTTCCAGTCAAACCAGTAATAGCTTCCAGAAAATTTGACAGCCTGCAACGCCAAAAGGGTAAAAATCTGTATTTCACGGTTGTATAGAATAAAGGCTTTAGTTAAAATATTTAAAGTGTAGTACACATTTCTTTCTTTCACTTGTCACTTTCCTTCATAGCAGATTGCAGAGAAACTTCCGGTTCCGTGTTTATCCTGACAATAATCAGCATCAACGCCCATTTTATCACCCAGTTTCAGGAGGGGAGTGCGTAAAAGGGAGGGAAGAGCCACAGCTCTGAAGGGAAGGGCACTTTGGGCCAGACTCCCAGGCTGCAGCTCAGGGAAGCTGCTCTCAGAACGGTCCCGCGGTGATGCTGTTCCGCTGCCCGGATTCCCGCAGGCGGACAGACGCTGGGCTCCCAGACCATCCAAGAACCAAGCCCCGGCGCTGGTGTCTCCGTTCTGCAGCGTATCGGCTGCTCCGGTAGGTTTGACAAGGGCTTGCTTTCAGTGCTGTCACAGTGCCAGGAAGTTGAAGTGTTCGCTAACCGGGGGCCCTCCCTCCGTATACTTGACCTGTGCCGCCCAGAGCGGAGAGTCCCCGTCCCGTGGGCCTTGGGCCTAACAGAAATCTGGGCCCCGTTAAGTGCAGACGTTACACATCAAGCAGCAAAGGTGGCACCTCCCGCTGGGTGGCAGCTAGAAGACAAGGCCAGAGGCAGCCCAAGTGGCCATCAGCAAGTAGGGAGGGGAGGGACTGAAGCCAAGTCAGGAAGCACTTCCGTGGAGGGGAGGGGCCCTTCCTGGATGGAGCCCTCCCTGCCTGCAGGAGCCAAGTAGAGCAGAAAACCTGGCCTCGTGTTAGCCTCTCGGGGCACCTGGAGGTGGAGGGAGCAGCCTCCTCCCGAACTGTGGGGAAGAACAGAGCGGCCCTTACCCACTCTCGTCCAGGCCCCCCCTCCCTTACCCCGTGGAGCGGGAGCAGTGTCTAAAGAGGTCCGGTCAGGACCCGCTTTGAAAGAGTCTGCTTAGGATGGTGAACTTAAATTTGTCATTTTTATTCACCGCTGGGGCTGACAAAGCCTTGTGTATTTAAAAGAGATGGTTGTAGAAGTTTGGGAGCTGACAGGAGGCACCACCGGGTCTGAGGGGCGGCGGCCCTGGGGAAGAAGAAACGTCATGATCCAAGATCAAGGGAGTCTCTGCTGCAGGGCCCAGAGTCTCCACCCCTCCTCTCCCAGGAGAGGTGGACACGCTCACGGCTTCTCTCCTCCAGCTGAGACTGGCGTATGTCAGCCTGAACCGCCTGTGCAGCGTAGCATGGAGAGGAGGGCACGTGACAGAAGAGACCGTGATTGCGGCTCCAGGGGTCCCCAAGGCACGGGGCTGCCTTCTAGTACACGCAGGGCCAGCTGAGCTGTGCAGGCCGAGTCAAGGCCAGCCCCACGAAGTGTCAGGCAAACACTCCACACCCGTCCCTTCCTCCTCCACTCCCATCTGCACCCCTGACCCCGCCTGGATGCTGTGGCCTCCCGGACAGCCATAGCGACCGGAGCAGGAGAAGCGCCGGACTTAAGGGTACGTGGCCTAAAGATGCCAAGGCCCACGGCCTCCCCTTACTACCCACTCGCTTTGTCCCACCCAAGCAGCAGAGTCCTTTCCTCTCCCACCCCAGCTCCTGCAGAACTTAACCTGGGTGCTGCTCCCAGCCTCCTACCGCCCCAAATGGACTCGTTTGAGACTCTCAAGTGCCCGATTCCTCAAAGCCAGGACCGTCGGGCAGAATTAAGGCCGACGTGTCATCTCTTCGAGACCAGTAGGGTCTGAGCGGACACAAGAGCCCTGGCCTGCCGAAGTCCCTGCGCGTCACCGGGGGCTGCAGCCTAGGAAGCCGGACACACCGGGCCGGAGGCCGGGCCGCGCGGCACGGCCCGAGCTGCTGCCCCACACCGAGGCCTCGTGAAATGCCACCGGGCCTCGTCCCAGCCTAGGGCGTTATTTCTGGGGTAGAGAGCCGGGCCTGGCCAGCCGCCCCCTCAGCCTCCGCCTCCGAGTCCGGGCTCTCTGTGCTCGCCGGCTCCTCCTCGGCCTGTGCTTCGAGCAGCTCAGCAGACAGCCCGTCTTCCGGTGAGGCCGTAAAGGTGAGGCTGTCGGGAAGGGTTAGCTGAGGCAGGTGGTCTGGCTGGGCCTGGGGGCCTGGGCTGTCCGGGAAGGAGACCTCAAACTCTGACCCCGACCACGTGGCCTCACCTGAAACACACAGGGTGGGGCTCAGGAGGCCTGCGGGACCCGGGGCCAGCCACTCCTCTGACCCCCAGCCCCCAGCCCAGGCGGTGATGGGGAAGGGGGGCTCCGGTGTACAAATGCCTCGATGAGGCTCTGTGTCACCCCAAAGCCAGCCTCCCTCCCAGCTGAGAAACTCGGGGCAGCCTTCCCAACAGCCCAGCGTCCTTCCCGGAAAGCTTCCGCGGGCGTCGGCCACTCACCGCCCCGCTCGTGAGAACCGCTGCTGGAGCAGACGTCCTCGGGCCCTGCAGCTGTCACGGCTGTGGGGGTCGGCTCCGTGGGAGACGGCAGGCTGGGCCACACGCTGGCATTGCTGCTGTCCAACAGGGAGATACCCGACACGTCCAGGAAGCCTAGAGGAAGGGGCGCGAGTGTTTCCCAGCACCAAACCCCGACCACTGGAAGGCCAGTACCCTGGGGCACCTGGCCCGGCCTAAACCTTCAATGTCCTCAGCCCGTGGGGGCGCCCCCACCCAACCCCCAAGCGGTCCCCACTGCCTACCGCCGAGGAAAGAAAGGAGTCCGCGTTTGGGCCTCAGGGGAATAGCACTGTGGCAGGGAGCCCAGACCCCGCCTGCTCTGTCCCCAGAGTGCCACGTGACCTTGAGCAGGCCACTTCCCTTCTGCCGTCCCCCCATCTGCACGCGGCACTGGCTCACCTGCAACCATCCTCACATACACGACATAGGACATATATGCCACAGGACGACAGGTCCGGGGAAGGTTTTGGCACTTGGGCGAAAGCCTCGCCCTAAACCCGACGCCCACTCCAGCACCGAGGGGTGGCAGGCCCCCGAGCCTGCCGTCCGGGGCCCGCTCGCTACCTGGGTCCATGACTCGCTGCACTGGAGGCGGAGGCTGAAGAGGAGTCTCCATGGGACGTGCGAGTCCCCCAAGGTCTGGAGCACCGCGGCTGGGACTCCCAGGCTCAGAAAGCTGTTCCTCCAAGGAGGAGCCGGGTGCCTGCAGCAGGGCCTGCGGCGGCCAGGGACGAGGAGGGAACAGGGCGGGGGCATTTCAGGTCACACAGTCCACCCTAACCCCCCGCCCACGCTTGCCAGGGGATCAGCGCTCCGCTTGAAGGCGCAGACAGCCTCGATGACCTGCCCCCTCCCCGTCCAGGTGATCTGAAGTTGGGCACAAGGGGCCTGGCGTGGCCTCTCCCGCAGCGCTGACAGGAACCCCGGTGTCCACCCGGCCGGGTCCTCCCATGACCCGCCAGAAGAGAAGGCCCTCCCTGAACTCCAGCGTGCCTGGGGAGCGATCCTTGCATGCCCCCCCGGTACAGACCCCAGGCACCAGCCCGGTGCCCCAGAGGCACTCAGGTGCCTCTTCCAACAGCCGAGAAGGCAGGTCCGGCGCTCTCCTACGGACTCGGCCAGACACCTGCCCAGCCCGGGTTCCGCGAGCCCGGCCTATGACCCGACGTTACCAGACTCACCGAGGCACAGGACGAGGCTATGCCCACCTCCGAGCCTCAGTTTCAAATGAAAATGACAACTAGTGCCTTGCCGTTACTCTCACCTGCAGACCCAAGTGGCAGGAGAACCCAAGTGGGCTTCACTGTCCCAGGACGGGACCATCCGCTTCCACTAGGTCCCAGAAGCAAAAGGTCCTCCCCAGAGCTCCACAAACGGGCCCCCGGCGACGCCAGAGTCCTCTTTTCCCAGATGGCAGGCCCCTCTGCCCACAGGAAGGCCCCCCCCACTGGCAGATGCCCCCCCACGCACCTCCATGTAGTCACCCTGCCTGGAGCCGGTCTCTGGGCGAGGAGGGGCAGGAGAGTCCTGGGGGGTGGGTCCAGGTGGCGGGGCACCAGGCGGCGGGGCACCAGGTGGCTTCTTGTGGTGGCTGGAGGGCTGGGTTGGGATCCGGTGCAGATACCCGTAGCCGATGCCACACCCCAGACTGCCGAAGTCCAGAAACAGTCAATCCGAGGGGTGGTCCCCTAGTCGGTCCTAGATCCGCCAACCCCACCCACGACTGGCAGTGGAAGAGCGAAAAGGGCGCCTCCCGGCCCCGTGTTCATCCTCAGCACCTCTGCACCCAGAGCCCAGCCTCCACACCCACCCTGTGCGATTCTCGTCCACGGCCAGCGGCCAGGGCCCGCCCCGCAGCCCTCCCACTGAGCAAGTACCTGCCCTCTCCACCCCAGGCTGCGTTGGGAGTTACAGTCACCTCCCGGCAGGAGTCCGACTCGCAGTTGTAAACCATCAGCTTCAAGGGCTTCCCCTCGTGGGACTCGATGAGTGTAAAGAAGTCCTCGGACTACGACAAAGCCGGCGCCTGAGCCCTGCTCCCGGCACAGGAATCGGAGGCCCCAACAAAACGAGGCCCACCCCGCGGCCAGCACCCATCTCCACACCGGCGGCGACAGCCTTCAGGGACCCGGGGAGGGCAAGCCAAATCCTGCTCACCTCCTGGAGGATCTGGTCTGAGCCAACCACATAGTCTGTGTAGGGGCGCAGGCCGGCAAGGGAGGCGGGTGAAGAGGGTTCCACTTCCTGCGGAAACAAGCACCAACTGCCTGTCTTGCTCCTGGAGCTGGGGGGGGGGCGGGGGGAGCGGGGAGGTTGGAGGGGCCTGCCTCTCCAGGTACTCAGTGGGACTTCTGTCCTCTGTCCCCAGGCCCTGCAGGACCTCAAGCCCAGACCCTCCTACTGCACCCCCTAATTTCCACAGGCTGTCCAGCAGAGGGCAGCACCGAGGCGCCGCTCACCGGCCCTGAGCTCTGCGATCTGACCTGGTTAGTTAACTCCTGACTCCACCAACCCCGAGCCAGCGGCTGTGGACAAATACTTAACCCCTTAGCATCAGTTTCCCCACAGTTAAAAGTAGGATACACAGTACTTCCCCATGGACAACCTCAGGGCTGCTGAGAAGATTAAAAACAGAACACACACGAAGAATGAAAACCACACGTCGGGCCCGTCGTAAGTGCCAACTGTGTGGTTCCTGCGGTGGGCCTGCGGCTGGAGACCCCTGCGGAGGGGCTGGAGGCGGAGGCAGTGAGCAGGACTGGGTCCGAGGATTGTTTACTCCCTGGGGGGGCGGGGGGTGGGAACTCTACTATTCCCAATCTCCCAGTCGCCCCCGGGGGAAGTGCAAAGGGATTACCGCATCGTCACCCCCACTGCGCTCCTGGACCAACCCAGGGAGGCTGAAAGACGGAGAAGCCTCCCACGAGAAGCCAGTAAGCGACAGTGGAGGCCACAAATCGGATCAGTCCACTGCCAGCTCAGGAAGCCCTCCGCCCACCAAGCTGCAGGACTCCTTCAAGGACGTGGGCACCACCAGGGAACGCACGTGTGTGTCTGCGAACAGACCTTAACAGCAGCACCTGTGACAGCTCAGTCGCTGAGATTCGTCAAGACCCAGCCCCCCAGGCAGCAAGCCAAGGCCCGAGGGGGGCCTAAAGCAGGGGACCTGCCAGCAAAGACGAGATCCCGGCAGACCACCGAGTGGCCCGGAAGAGACGCTATAAAGGGCGGCCGCCTTCTGGCAGCACGACCACCCCTCCAGGAGACGGTACCCCGCCTCTCAGAACAAGAAACCAAGGTTTCGGGGGTAAGAACGTGCCCAGAGTCACCCGGCTCACAAGTGGGGTGACGAGGAGCTGACCTCCGGGACTCCTCTAACAGAGAAGCACTGGCTGCTGGCCTCTCCCGGTTGCCCCCCACCCCCACCCCCTGCCCTTCCCCCCGCCCCCGCCTCCCCCTGCGCGCGGGCACCACCTCCCCCGCACGCCCACCCTGGGCCCACTCACCAGCACATGCCACACGTGCTCGCTGGCCCTGCGGAAGCTGCAGAAGCGCACGCTGGCTCCCAGCAGGCCCTGGCCGCCCCACATGTTGCTGGGCACCACCTCCACCTCGCGCACCTTCATGGTCTTCATATTGAACACCTCCAGCTTCACGGGCTTCTCCACGTTGGCCTTCAGCAGGGCCTTGAGCGTGTCATTCTCCTTGTTCTGCAGGGGCAGTGGGGCTGACGCCGGGGCCCCACCCCCCACCCCCGGGTCGGGGCCCCTCGGACCGGTCTGGGTCTGAGATGAGGAAGGGCCTGGCGGCCAGCGGCCCTGGCAGGACCCGGCGAGGGCATGGGCCACGGCGGGCTCTGGGCCGGCGACCCCTGCAGCCCCCACAGGGTGCCCCTAGGCACCACTAAACCTGCCTCCCTCAGCCCCCTGGGGAACACAACAAAGTGGTCCAGAGCGTGGCAGGGTTGCCCCTCTGCGAGGAGCCCCTCGGCCAGAGCCTTCACACCTCTCAGGCCCCGAAAGGTAGCTCCAAGAGCCCCCCCCCCGGCCTCCTCCCGGAAAGCTTAGGAGCAGAGCCCTGGGAGAGCCCCAGTGAGGCTAAGTAGAGGCCTAGAGAAGGAGAGTGGGTTGGGCCTCCCTCCAGAAGAAAAGGGAGGCAGAACAGGATGGGGTCTGCTGTGGGACAGGAGACACACACACACACACACACACACACACAAGCAAGGCAGACAGACGTCGCATGGGGGAGCCTCACCAGCCTCGAGTGCCCGATGGTGATGATGAAGTCAAAGTAGGGCTCCAGGCCTGCCTGCTGGGCTGGGGAGTTCTCCTGTACCTGTCCCACGGTAGAGGCCACCGTCACCATCCCAACCCCGTGCCCCTCCCAGAAAGCCCCGGCCCCCAATTTCAGAGGCCACACATCACGGATCCCTGTGTCCCAGCAGGGACACGTGCACTGCACGAACTGTTCCAGGCAGGCCACACATGGGCACGGTCGAGGTAACTCAATCCTCTCTTGCTGCCTTCCGGGGCACAAATTTTCCTCTTTAGGAAATGGCTCTTGTCTGATCATGATCCGCACAGCATGCTTCCGGACAGGCCTCCTAGGAGAGCTCAGGGCAGCCCTGGGGGCTTCTAGAAGGCCACAGAGACACAGGGTGGCACAGGCCTGTGAGGAGGCTTAGGAGACTGGGAAGCCGGAGAGTTTACCAGAGAGGTTTAGATGTGGACAGGAAGGGAGGGTCCCAGGACGGAACCAGGGTTGTGCTCAGAAAGAGGGGGAAGGCAGCCTGTGGCCAGATCCCAGAGGGCCCCGGACCCTGTGGTGACGGACCCATGACCAGCCGGGGAGGCGTGGCAGCTGCTGAGGAGTGTGGCTGAGGGAAGCAGACTGGAGGGACTGCCCCAAGGGATGAGCCTGAGCAGGGGGCCCAGTGAGCAGAGCCAGATCCCGGCCTCACAGCCTAGTCCCCACAGCACGGAACACAGATCCGCCAGGAGCCACTCCTAGCCCAGGGGGGGCCCCTGCCCTGTACTCCCGGGACTCACCGCCGGCTCCATACACACAACAACCAGGCCTCCCAGCTGGGGTAGAAATCCATCTCAAAGGCCCCATTTACAGAGCCTTGCTCAAACAATGCAGGCTTTATACCCGGGGCTGGACCCTGCGGTGCCCCCCCCACCCCGCACCCACACCCTCAGGCCTTTGGCTGTGAGCACTTGATGTCCTGCTGGTCAGGCATCAGCCCAGAGGACACTGGGCTCCTGTGGCCTCCACAATGGAAAGGCCCTGTGGCTTCACTACCCACCAGCCCCTAGAGTCTTGGATCCCCCCAGCTGAAGGACAGCTCACACCGAGCCCCTGGATCAAAGCTAATGCGGCCCTGGAATTAGGAACCCCTCCTGGCTGTGACACCACCAGCCGGGCCCCTGCTCACCACCTCCCAAAGCTGCCATGGTTTCCCATGACAGTGAGCTCAGGAAGCGACTCCAATCCCAGCTGGCCCCTCTCCCAGCTGCCTCCTGCACCTCTACTCAGCCTCGGCCGTGACCTCGTCCTCTGGCTGTACTCCACTGCCTTCGCCCTGGGCTCCGCCATCACCCACTGTGGCTCTACGGGACTAATAATCTATGCCGCTGCCGCAGCACCCCCACTCCTGCACCCCCACTCCAGCAGCAAGCGCTGCCCTCAGTCCCACTCTCCCTGGGCAGGGGGGGGCTCTCATCACCCCCACCCCACAGCCCCACCGGGTGTGCTTTTGTAACACTTTCCGCTGTGTCCCCCAGCAGGGGACCTAATGTAATTAACGGTGACGGCAGCTTACCCTTGCTGAGGACAGGCTCCAGGCCAGGGGACTGTGACACCTGCTCTACCTTGCATGTAACCCTTAAACTCGTACCGACTCACAGAAGAGGGGAAGCCCCAGGAAATGCAACCCAGAGCCAGCTCTGTTCCACCATCCTGTAACAACCAGTGCCTGGGAACCCTCCGTGGCTCTAAGCTCACCGAGGGCAGGGTCTTCTCCAACGTGCCTGGCACACGGTGAGGACGCCAATATTGACAGAGGGCGGGACACGCGTCCTCCATTTTTAAAAAAACGTTAGTAAAGGGCGCCTGGGTGGCCCAGCCGGGTAAGCATCTGACTTTGGCTCAGGTCGTGATCTCACGGTTTGCGAGTTCGAGCCCCGCGTAGGGATCAGAGCCCACTTCGGATCCTCTGTCTCCCTCTCTCTCTCACACACACAAATAAATAAACATTAGAAAAAAGAGGTCAGCAGGAAATGTCACACCTCCACGTAAAACGTCCCGATGGCTCCACAGGGCAGAATAAAATCCTAGACCTTCAGGACAACATGCCAGGCCCAATATAATCCGGCCTCATCCTTTACCGCTGCCCTCCTTACAGGGGCCGCCCCGTCCATGCACTTCCTCAACACAACAAGCCCAGACCACCTCAGGGCCTCCCTCTGCCCAGAAGGCTCTTTCTTCCACCAAGTATCCGTACTGCCCACTCCTTCCTTCCGAGGTGCTTTGATGACCCATCTGTCACTTCCTCTGCTTTATCCTCCACCCCAGCAGCGATCTCCACTTACCGTGGAGATCTATTTCGTCTGTGCCTGCCTCCTCTCAGGGCCAGCAACCAAATGTAAGCTCCATGAGAACAGGGACAACGTCTGTTCTGTCCCCTGTTCGGACCCAGAACTCCGCCTGCCAGAGCAGGTGCTTACAAATGTCCGTTTGGGGGCATGGAAGACCTCCAGTCCTTTGACCTCTCCACTCTGCCCTCTCCAGCAGGCCCCTCCTGTCTTCACTGCCCCCATCGCCCCACCCCTCCCTCTTGCCAAATCCTCAGGTCCTTCCCTTTCCATCAACCTGTTGCAAAACTCTCCTGGATGCATCCCAACGTCCACCTTTTCTGTCAGGGGCCTCACCGTGATGCCAACCGGAGAAAGCCCATCACCGAGGCAGAATCCTGAAGCCCGCCTGGCTTTCCTTTTAGGAAAACCCTCCTCTAGCCCTCCCCCTTTGCGGTTGTTAACAGAGCCTCCCAAAAACGATACAGACACGCCCTGCCTACACTCAGCCCTGCATCTGTCCACGGTGCCCAAGGGAAAGCACGGTACCCACTGCGCTCTGGGGTCAGAGACCCTCCTGCCCCTCTCACCTGTCACAGCCCTCCTTCTCCAGGGTACACATTGTCACCCCAACTCTCCATCTGGCTGCTGGCCCCTCTCCTCCTCTTCAGACTCGAGGAACCCCACACTCCGTCTTCACTTTGCCCAGAACTGCCAGTCCAGACCTCCTGGTCGCAGCACCAAGACGACTTTCTCGGTCGCGCCTCTCCGCGGGGTTCACCCGAGGTCCCTCCCCTGCTGCCAGCGCTCTCCCCGTGCCCCCTGCGCCATTCTCCCGGCTCTCCCGCTCCCGCTCTCACTGGCTGGTTCGCGCTGCCCCTCGAGCCCCCGACCCGAGGCCTGTCGACCCCATGACGGCGGCGCGCCGGCCGGCCAGCTCCCTGGCAGTCGGCGTCCTCTCGGCCACCCCGACTCCCTGGACCCGAGGGCGGCGAGCTAGCGTCTCAGTGTCGCTGGCTCTCTCCCCAGGCCCAGCCCGGAGGCGACCGCAAATAGGACCTAAGTGCACAAGTGCCTCCCGGCTGAACCTGGTGCAATCTTCATCCGGGCGAAGTGCCACTCCGGGACCAGGAAACGCTCCCGCTTCCTGCTTGGCTGGCACTCGGGGCCGGGGCCGGCGCCGGGCCGACCGCGGCCGCAGACAGGCCGGGGGCTGGAGGGCCGCGGCGCCGCCTCCCGCAGGAGGCTCTCACCGGGAAGGAGGCACATCCCGCCCCCGTCCCCACCGACACCACCCGGCGGCCCCTCGGGGGCCGAGACCCCGCCGCTGCCGACCTCGGGCCGCCGATAAGCGTCCCGTCGCTTCCGTGCGGGCGCCCAGCCAAGGTCACCGGCGCCGCGGGGGCGACTCACCCCGTGCAGGTGGAAGCCCTCGGCACCGCCCGCGGGCTGCTCGGCGCTGGCGCCCAGGCCCATGGCGGCGGCCCGGCGGCGGCGCCCACCCAGCGGCCCGGCCCGGCGCCACCAGCGCGCACCGGCCGTCTCGGCGCTCGATTGCCCGCGCCTTGTCACGTGGGCGCCTGCCCCTCCCACCCCAGATTCTGACGCCCTAGGCAACCGGCCCGCCCCCTCCGCTTCCAGGGACGCGCTCTTCCAACTTCCGGCCGCGAGAGGCGTGCCCAGGACCCTGACTCGGGAATCCGGCTCAGCGCGACGCCCCCTGAGCCGGGCTCGGAGCCGCGGGCGCCGGAGATGAGCACCAGCGACTCCTCCCTTATGGTGCGTGGCCAGAGCGCTGCCCTGCCTTGCCCTTCGGGACTCTCCGCCTCTGGCCCCGAGACCCTCGCCCCCCGGCTGCTCTCCTGCCACTTCTCCGACCCTTCCTGCTGCGCCTTTTACCCGCCTTTCGCTCCCCGCGCCGGCCGCTAACGAAGGTCCTGGCCCCCTCTGGCCTCACTGTTCCTGGCGAGCGCATCTTTTTTTCTCTGGTGTTCTCTGTGCACCCTAAGCCCCAAATCGGTATCCCCACCCAATCCTGTCCTCGAGTTCCCCCAAACCAAAGTATCCTAAACCCATCTCTGTCATCTTGCCATCATCTCCCTCTCCCCTGCCTCTGCCTCTTCTGCGTCCCCCATCTCGGATATGGCACCGCTATTTGATCCTGCAGCCTTAACTGCAACCCATCTCAGGTCCTTTTTAATCAGCAGGAAATGTCAGCTCCCACATGTCTCCTGGCATCACCCACTGCTTTTTATCTCCTAATCCAGAATCACCACCGTCCCTCCCCAGGCACCTGGAACAGTCCCCCCACCCCCACCCCCACCCCCACCCCCACCTCACATAGTTCTCTGCTTCACCTCTCTTCACGAGCAGTCCCTGCACCAGAGCCACTGCTCATCCCTCCGCGCACACACCCCCACACACACATATGAACACATCCCTCCTCCCGCTTAAACCCATTCTAGCTGCTTCCTATTACCCTGAGGATGATGTCTGAGCTCTTTCAAACGGCCCACGAGGCTGTTTACAGCCCAACCACATCTCTCCCCAACCCCCGTACCCACAACCTTTAGGGGAAGTGAGACTTCACTTTGAAATCTCAGCCCGTCTTACTGCATGACCTTTGTGAAGCCACACTGTGCATGGGCTTTAGCTTCTTTAACTGTGAAGGCTATGGAGAGAATAATGCATAGGATAATGGATGGAAAGCCCTAGATACAGTTCCCAACAGGCGATTCACCCACAATAACTTACAACTCTCACGAGTGGCGTCACCATTCTTATCATTTGTCCTCTCTCTTTCCCCTTATTCCCTTCCTGAGACAAAGCCTCAGTTGAATTCTCCATCACGTTGACCCATAATCTGTGGATAATTCACAAACACCTCCAGACTCCTTCCTAGGGAATGGCATGGAGTTGCTCTTGGGGCTGGGGAAGAACTGAATGAGGCCTGAATGTCCTTTCTCTCTTCCTTTTCCGGAACAGAGGAGGAGCAGGGAGCGGGGGAGAAAGTGGGCCAGAACCGAGACAGAGAAGGGACTGGGGCTGTTGCAACCGTGACTTCCTCCCCACAGGCTGGGATCATTTACTACAGCCAGGAACGGTATTTCCACCACGTGCAGCAGGCTGCGGCCTTGGGCCTGGACAAATTCAGCAACGACCCCGTACTGCAGTTCTTTAAAACCTATGGGATCCTCAGAGAAGGTAAGGACTGGGCAGTGTCGGCCTCCTGACCTCAGGCACCAGCCCAGCACTGTCGCTCTGGCTCGGCCTGGATGCCTGCCTCCACCCTAGTCACGTTCCCACGGAAGAGGTCTTACGCTCAGTAGCTAGACTCCCAGGTTAATCCGCAGATGGCTGTGTGATCCGTATCTAGTTTGGGCGCAGGGGGATACGTGTAATTTGTGGCTCTTGGGCAGCTGGCTGGGCATGCCCTGAGGCCGTTCTTCAGAAATGGCCCCCAGCCCGAAGTCCCAGCCTGCGAGGACTCACAGGTACATCTGAGCTCCAAGCCCTCCAGCCGCCCCTTGCAGCCTGCACCCTGGTACCAACAGCCCCTTCAGGGAACTTGGGCCACTGGGGACGTTTGGGACCAGTTAGCCCAATGATTCTGGCTGGAGCCAGGTGGTGCCAAGGCTTGGGTCAGCTCCGCGACGGGTTCCCACGTGTCTGCCGCAGAGCGTCCTGCCCTCTGGGCCTGGAGCCCCAGAACGTAACCACGTGGGCTCTTCTTTGCAGAGCGCATCCAGGATGCCATCAGCAACCTGGAGAGCATCCGGAACCACCCAGACGTGTCCCTGTGCTCCATCATGGCCCTCATTTATGCTCACAAGTGCTGTGCAGCTGTCGGTGAGTGCGGCCGTGCCCAGCGGGGCAGAGACCGCCCCGCTCCAGGGATGCAGCCCCCAAGGGCCGCCGCAGGAGATACGTGCCCCGATGACAGCACATGCTGTTGGCCAGTGAGGAGGGACTTCCGTTCCCTCCCCCAGGGGCCTCAAGGAAGACCCGTGCCCAGGCCCGACTGAGCGGGAGCCATGCGCAGAGAGGGTGACAGCGGGAGGGGTCCTCCTTCCAGCTCCCAAGGGTTGGGAAGACACCCTCTTTCCTTCGCCAAGATCTTGATGAGGGCGAATCGAGTTGGTGTAAATAGTCCCACCCCTAATGTCCACCTCTCTAGAGGCAGGGAAAGATTCCAAGACGCTACGAACCACGATGTCCCCTCCCAGGATGGACTGTGGGCCTGAGGTAGGCGATTCGGTTTGGTCTGTCTGCTCAGCAAGCTGCCAGGCACAGAGGAGAAAAGATAAATCTCAGCCAGCAAAGCCAAGTGCGGGCGTGGGCGGCTCCTGGGGTTTCCAGCACCTGGGCTCCTTGGAGTCTCCCGCGTGTTAGAGGAGGCTCAGAGCGGCCAGAGAGGTCCCCGAGCCCTCAGTGCCTCCTGCGGGGCCAGGCCGCCCTGCTTACTCTGCCTTGCCCTCCCCCTCCTCTCGGATTCACAGATCGAGAAGTCGTTCAGGAGCTCGAGAACAGCCTGAAGGAAATCCGCAAGACAGCCAGCGGAACTGCCCTGTACTATGCCGGTCTCTTCCTCTGGCTTGTGGGCCACCGTGACAAGGCCAAGGAGTACATCGACCGCACGCTGAAAGTTTCCAGCAGCCCCAGAGAGGTACCTGCCTCGGGCATCATGAGGGCAGCAGCTGCAGAAAGCAGCATCCAAACACATCAGCCTGGGGTGACCGTTACTCCCCCCGGGGCACCCCGGGGACTGGGAGAGGGCCGCACCTGGGCACGGACGAGACCCTGGGTCTCCCAGGGGCCCCCGCCCACGTTGTCTCAGGGTTCAGCCGAGTACACGCTGGCACGCGTCCGGAGTCTGATCTGCAGACAGGTGTTCCGTAGCCTGTGCTGTATATTTTTAAAATCTCGGATGAGTTGCTGACATTGAGAAACCAAAAGGTTTTTACCTAAAAGGCCAGATTTCCTGGTTCTTTTGGCAAACTAGATGAGCGGTCTCCACCGTGGGCCTACCTTGCCTTCTTGCAGGGGTCGGCTGGCCGTCAGCGGCGGCCCATACAGTGGATCGCATATTGTATCTCACATGCTGTGGATCTCACACGTGGGGGACCTGTACTAAGGGTAGAGTTTGAAGCCTCAATCTAGGCTCAGTCTAGTCACCACCGCAGCAGGGGTGATGTCACCCCCCCGCCAAAGGGGTGAAAATTGGTTCCCGGAGGAGGGGGTGAGAAAAATCTTACTATATAACACACAGAGGGGCGGGGGCAAAAAAAAAAAAAGTATAAAACACAGATTTACACACTACATAAACAGATAATATATCTGTGATATTAAAATGTCTTGGAGGGAGGGGAAACGATTCGGGAAAATGTCTGGAAAGGCTCCTTAGGAGGAGAGTAACGGTAAAGAGTGAGAAACCCTGGTCCAGGGCAGAGGGATGCTTCAGGGCAATGTGGTCCAACTACACCTCGGACCTCACCTCCCAGGCCCGGCTGCCTATCCAGCAGAGACTGGGTGAAGGCTGGAGCAGGACTGGCAAGGCCCCCGAGCTCACAATGGCCCCTGCTCGTTCCTGCCTCCATGCAGGCCGGGCCCTGCGCTGGGCTAGGACATGGAGAGGGCTGGAGTGGTGGCCCCCTGATCCCAGTGTTGAGTAGACAGCCAATGACAAGACGGGTGGGAGTGTGTCAGTAGGGGTAGCAGAGCCACAGGGGTCCAGGGAAGGGCCCAAGCCCAGCCTGGAAGGTCACGGAAGGCTTCTGACAGGAGGGCCCTCCCAGGCTGAGCTTTAGAGACCAGTGGTAGTTGACCGGGTGAGGGGGCTTTGGTCAGGAGGGCTGGGCTGGGAAGGAGCAATCAGAGCGAAGTCCTGACAGTGAGAGAGAGCAGGGCCGCCCTGGAGTCTGCAAGTAGGTGTGCCTGGCAGGGCCTGGGGGTGGAGAGTGACAGGGGTCGGACAAGAGGCTCTGCGCGGCCAAGGACTTCATCTTCTGTCTTGTTCTGATCCCAGGGTTATGTGCTCAGAGGCTGGGTGGACCTCACCTCAGACAAGCCCCACATCGTGAAGAAATCCATCAAGTACCTGGAACAAGGAATGCAGGACGCCAAAGATGTGCTGGGGCTGATGGGAAAGGTGGGCAGCGGGGGACGGAGGCGGGGCGGGGGGTCGTCTCTGCCTGGGCCATTGGAGCCAAAGATCCACCAGGGGACTTCGGGCCAGACGCTCTGTCTCCAGGCCCTCTCCTGGCCGATGAGGAGCGGGGGCCCAGAGACAGTCAGGGTCCACTCGGTGGTCACAGTCCTTCCGGCTCGGTGTGGGTTCCCGTCTCGTTCTGCATGGGCGGGGGTGGGGGGGTCTTCTCAGGGTCTGTCCTTTTGTCTCTGCCTCTTCTCTTCTCACCCGTTAAATTCAATGGGCCGTAAGATGAGGGAGGTGCGTGGCAAGTTTTATGTTTTCTGATCTCCACTTAAGTTCCTTTTTTCTTACGTGACCCTCACGGAATCAGCCTATGAAAGAAAAACTAGCCTCTTATTCCCTCCTCTTTGTAGATATCTTAGAAAAGTGAACGCAGGGCTGGGTGACAGAAGTGGCTTCGTGACACGGCGCAGGCCTCAGCCGAGTCGGGGTTCTAGGGCTGGGGCGGCCCCTCCCTGACCACGTGCTGGATGGGGGCTGCCCCCTGGGGACGGGTGTGACCTGGCACGAGGCCGCTTCCTTTAGCCACGGATGACCCCACAGGGGTCAGCTGTCAGCTGCCAGCTCTCCTGGTCCTGAAAGGGTTCCCACTGAGCACCTCTGCAGGGCAGGAGATAGCGTTGTTTAGTGTGTTTAACATTGACATCTTTAATATGTTTAATACAGCTGTAATCACAGGGCCTCCTGTCATTTGGTTCCCTTTACTTCACGTAAGATTCCACCATATGTAAATGTCACCTTGAACATCTCCATCAAGCCAGTTCCCTGTCGCCTGGGCCGAATGTAATTTGTCACCCCAATCTCCTGTTGTTTGGACCCTGAGATCGTCTTCAGTTTACATTTAGAAAGAGTGCTGCAGTGGGGTCCCTGGGTGGCTCAGTCGGTTAAGCGTCCGACTCAGGATCTCACGGTTCATGGGTTCGAGCCCCGCGTTGGGCTCTGTGCTGACAGCTCAGAACCTGGAGCCTGCTTCGGATTCGGTGTCTCCCTCTCTCTCTGCTCCTCCCCGATTCACACTGTCTCTCTCTCTTTCTCTCTCTCAAAAATAAATAAACATTAAAAAAAAAGAAAGGGCTGCAGTGAGCACATGTATGCATAAACCTTCATCTAGAACAGTCCTCCTCTTGTTCTTAATAAGTCGTGGAAGGGCGGGTTGCCGAAGGTCTAACAAAAGCTCCCCTCAGAGCCCAGTTTCAAGTCCTTTGGGAGCAGTGCCCTCTGCCCCTCAGGCACATGTCGTGCCTCACTCAGGAGAACCTGGTGGCTGGCACTGGCCCGCAGAAGCCAAACTCTGGCCCAGGGGGCCCTGACAGAGAAAAACAAAACGCTTTTTAAGGGGGTTACCCGCAAACACTAGCCGCCCCTGGGCCTGGGTGAGCGCTTTTCAGCGATAAGCTTGAAGAAAGCGAACGGGGTTCAGCATCTGACTTGGGCTCAGGTCATGATCTTGCAGTTCGTGACTCCGAGCCCCGCACGGGGCCCTCCGCTGTCAGAGCAGATCCTCTGTCCCCCTCTCTCTGGCCCTCCCTCACTTCACACACTCTCTCTCTCAAAAATAAACATTAAAAAAAAAAAAGATTGGGGCGCCTGGGTGGCTCAGTCGGTTAAGCGTCCGACTTCAGCTCAGGTCACGATCTCGCGGTCTGTGAGTTTGAGCCCCGCGTCGGGCTCTGTGCTGACAGCTCAGAGCCTGGAGCCTGCTTCTGATTCTGTGTCTCCCTCTCTCTCTGCCCCTTCCCCGTTCATGCTCTGTCTCTCTCTGTCTCAAAAATAAATAAAACGTTAAAAAAAAAAAAAAAAAAAAAGATTTAAAAAAGAAAGCGAATGGGAAACGAGTGGGCTGTTGGTGGAACTCAGAAGTGCCCGGCACCCCCGGGCCTCCCTCTAGTGGGTCCCCTCGCGTGGCCCTGCTGGATCCCACGCCTGCTCGGGGCTCACCCGTCTCCCTGGAGCCCCTGCCTTGCCTGTCCAGGAGCCCAAGATTGCTGTGGACCCTGATTTGTCGCTCTGAGCGCTGACTGCTTCCCCAGGGGCTTCGAGGGGGCCTACAGTACCCACGTGTCAGGCTCTGCTCCTGTCCTGGCAGAGACACTGACACCGCCCCCTCTCTTCGTGGGCACCGATGGAGACTCTTCTCTTGGGCTTTCAATAGGCGACATACTTCATGCTGCAGCAGAACTACTCAGAGGCCCTGGAGGTGGTGAACCAGATCACCGGCATCTCTGGGAGCTTCCTGCCCGCCCTCGTCCTAAAGATGCGGCTGTTCTTGGCTCGGCAGGACTGGGAGCAGGCGGTAGAAACAGGACACAGGTGAGGGGCGGGGGTCGCTTCCTTTCTTTGCCAGCCGAGAGCGCCGATAGGGTCCCATCGTACGAGCTGGGGAGCTAGGAGACGCCATGTATTTGACGGAACAAGACAAAAAAGTGACTATTGTTGACAGCGGAGGTATGAATAGTGATGCGATCACACGGGGAGGGCAGGGAGGACGCGGTCTGATGGACACACAGAGAAATGGGCATTATCTAGAGGCACGAGCCGATCGTGTAGGAGGGCGCTGGAGGGAACGACCCAAAGAACCCAAAGCAGCCAGGTTATGGGACGACAAGCAGTTGTCTCTAAGGAGAGGAGGGCAGGGGGGAGTAAAGGGACCGCTGCACTATTTAATTGTTTTCAACTATGGGTATGATATACTGTGATAAAAGCTTCAGGGGGAGAGGTCCCCAGTGACTTAGCTGAGGCTGGACACGTCAGCCAGACGGCCAGCTCTAGAGAGTCCCTGGGCCATGTGGAAGCCAGGCACCTCGTCAGGGTGACCTGGGAGCGCTGTCATCGTCGATAGAAAACAAGACCACTTCAGGGGAAGGGTTGTCTGATGGAAGGTTTTCTGAGGATGGGATTTTCTAGATAAACTGAAGCCTCTCTCTTTAAACTCTTAGCGCCTCAACTATTCCTATTAAGTAATTCTAAATGTTCTCCCCCAAAGAGAGTCGCAGGCTAATTTTATTTTTTTTCCTGAGCAATCCCAAGTTATCACTATGAAGCGTTACTGAATTGCGGTAATACACCCCACACAGTTCAAGAACAAAACAAATCGCAAGCAGACCCCTTGCCCCTCTGTGGACGGACGGTAATTTCTCTGATGATCTTCACTGATATCTGCGTCTCCGAGAGAGGCGGCCGGTCACAAACAAACGGGAATCCTGCCGGCTCGGCCCGCGGGGGCCCCCACGTGCAGTGCCTGTATGGGCCTGGCTGATACCTGGCCAGTGTCCTTGGCGGGAGCTGGCTCAAGAGCTTGCTCTGGAGGCCTGGCCTTCGGCCAGCGGGATACCTGGGGACACCTGGCCGAAAGCCACAACCTCAGTGTGCACCACCTCCCTCGCCCGGCCCCCCTGCCCCGGTGTTTAGTGCCAAAGGGCTGAGGCCCACACCCGATGCCTGCCCTCCTGGAGGTTTTCCCAGGGAGTGGTGCTCACAGAACTTATCTTTTTAAGTTTGTTTGTTGGTTTAAGTAATCTGTATGCCCAACGTGGGGCTTGAACTCACCACCCCAAGATCAAGAGTCTCATGCTTTTCACACTGAGCCAGCCGGGTACCTAGCCCCCATTGTTTTGTTTTTTTTTTTTTAAATCTCTGCCCCCCTCTATGTGTGTTTCTCTTTCCATCCCTAATATTATTTATTTTTCCCTGTCCTCTTGTTTTCCTTCGTCAACATTAGAATAAGTTGTTTCTTTTATTAGTCTTTTCAAAAACTTTTTTTTTAATGCTTTTTTTTAAGAGAGACCGAACAGGAGCAGGGGAGACAGGGAGAGAGGGAGACATGGAGAAAGAGAGAGAGAGACACAGAGAGAGATGGGGGGAGACACAGAATCTGAAGCAGGCTTCAGGCTCCCAATGTGGGGCTCGAACTCAAGAACCATGAGTTCATGACTTGAGCCAAAATCAGACGCGTAACCGACTGAGTCGCCCAGGAGCCCCCTTATTGGTCTTTCTAAAGATGCAGCTTTGAGTTTTGTTAATGGTCTCTACCGCATCTCTGTTTTCTACTTCATTAATGTCTGCTCTTTAGGATTTCCAGCGACTTCTTCCTTTGGGGCTGTTCTGCTCTTGTTGGATCAAGGGCTGTTCAGCTCTTGAGCTGGATGCCTGGCTGATCCATTCTCAATCTTCTTTTAGAATATCAGTGTGTAAGTCTGTGGATGTCCCTCAAGGCACCATTTTTAGCAGTATCTACACATATGGATGCATATATTTTCAGGATCATTTTGGCTCTAAGAATTTTCTAATATCCACTCTGATTCTTCTTTAGTCCATAAGTTATTTAAAAGTTTTTTGGGGGAAGACATCTGGATGGCTCAGGCGGTTGAGCATCTGACTCTTGATCTTGCTCAGGTCATGATCTCAGGGTCATGGGATCGAGACCAGCTTTGTGCTGAGCATTGAGCTTGCTTGGGATTCTCTCTCTCTCTCTCTCTCTCTCTCTCTCTCTCTCTCTCCCCCTCTGCCCTTCCCCTGTCGGTTCTCTCTCTCTTTAAAATAAAATTTTTTAGGAGAGCCTGGGTGACTCAGTCGGTTAGGCAACTGACTTGGGTTCAGGTCATGATCTCACAGCTCGTGGGTTCGAGCCCCGCGTCAGGCTCTGTGCTTAGAGGTCAGAGCCTGGAGCCTGCTTCGGGTTCTGTGTCTCCCTCTCTCTCTGTTCCTCCCCTGCTCGTTCTCTGTCTCTCTCTGTCAAAAATAAATAAACATTAAAAAAATTTTTCTAAATAAATAAATTTTTTTTTAATTTTAAGTTTTTTTAAATATCCAAATGTTTTTGGTTAGTACCTTCAGAATCACCATGAATGGTTAGAACTGTTTGAATGTTAACTGTGCCTAACTAATCATGTTAGAATTTTGTGTGTTCATTAGAGTAACACTCTTTTTTCTAATGTTTATTTGAGAGAGAGAGAGAGAGAGAGAGAGAGTGTGTGTGTGTGTGTGTGTGTGTGTGTGTGTGTGTGTGTGAGAGAGAGTGGGGGAGGGGCAGAGAGAGAGGGAGACACAGAATCAGAAGCAGGTTCCAGGCTCTGAGCTGTCAGCACAGAGCCCGACGCAGGGCTCTAACTCACGACCTGTGAGATCGTGACCTGAGCTGAAGTTGGACACTTAACCACCCAGGCGCCCCTAAAGTAACCCTCTATTAAGCAGAAGGCCATCCCTGACCAGGCTGAAAAATATATGAAGTTTCCTATAAAGAAACAGAACATCGAAAACCCCACAGTACGTATGACCATAAATCGCATGTTCACAATGAAACACATGATGGAAAGCGAGGTTCCCTTTCCATCTGACAGCCACGCATTGCCCCCCAAGCACCTCTCTGCCACCCCAGGACCATGGTACGATAATCACGCCTGTGTTCGCTGCAATATGAATGGCGTCTGTCACAAAGACACCCCAGACACATGACTTAAATAACGTGAAAGGTTATTCCTCTGTCAGGTGAAAGTTCGGGTGGTTGCCCGGGACAGGGGCAGCAACTTCACTCTGGAGGGTCCCACCCCCCTTCTTTCTTGCCACTCTACCTAGGATGCGGCTCACATGGCCCACATGTCAGCCAGTAGGAAGGAGGAAAGAGAAGAAATGGAAGGCATATGCTGTGAGGATACAGCTAGACGTCACATGGGACACTTGCATTCACATCCTGTCGGCCAGAACTTAGTCACAGGGCCACACCTAAGCTGCAGAGGGAGGCTAGGAGATGTAGTGTTTATCCTGGGTAGCAAGTACCCAGCCAAGTGGGGAGTTCTAGTCTGTTTGTTTGTTTGTTTGTTTGTTTGAAGTAGGCTCCTCACCAAGCACGGAGCCCAACACAGGGCTTGAACTCACAGCCCTGAGCTCAAGACCTGAGCTGAAGTGACACCTGGGTGGCTCACTGGTTAAGCATCTGACTCTTGATCTCAGCTCAGATCTTTTTTTTTTTTTTATGAATATAATTGATCGTCAAATTGGCTTACAAACAACACCCAGTGCTCATCCCAACAAGCGCCCTCCTCAATGTACATCACCCACTCTCCCCTCTCTCCCCCCTGCCATCCACCCTCAGTTTGTTCTCTGTATTTAAGAGTCTCTTGTGGTTTGCCTCCCTCCCTGTTTTTCTTTCCCCTTCCCCTCCCCCATGGTCTTCTGTTAAGTTTCTCAAGATCCACATATGAGTGTAAACATGATATCTGTCCTTCTCTGACTGACTTATCAGCATAATACCTTCCAGTTCCATCCACGTTGCTGCAGATGGCAGGATTTCATTCTTTCTCATTGCCAAGTAGTATTCCGTTGTATATATAAACCACATCTTCTTTATCCATTCGTCAGTTGATGGACATTTAGGCTCTTTCCATCATTTGGCTATTGTTGAGAGTGCCGCTATAAACATTGGGGTACGAGTGCCCCCGTGCCTCAGCACTCCCGTATCCCTTGGGTAAATTCCTAGCAGTGCTATTGCTGGGTCATGGGGTAGATCTATTTTGAATTTTTTGAGGAGCCTCCACACTGTTTTCCAGAGTTAGCTCAGATCGTGATCTCAGGATCATGAGTTCAAGCCCTGGTCTCCCTCCACGCTGGGGGTGGAGCCTATTAAAAAAAAAAAAAAAAGATCTGAGCTGAAATCAAGAGTCAGACACTTCACGTACTGAGCCACCCAGGTGCTGCCCTGGGAGTTCTGTTATTAGAAGGAGAAGGGTAGAATGGATAATACAAGGCAATCAGAAGTGGCTGCCACATCACCCTGGCCTTGCCTGTGAATACTCTCGATTGATGGGGCTCCTCTTCCTATTTCAGAATCCTAGAAAAAGACGAAAGCAATATTGACGCCTGCCAAATCCTAGCTGTGCATGAACTTGCAAGAGAAGGAAACATAACCATGGTAAGTTCTTTCAAGACTCAGGAGTCAGACCTTGAAACACGCACAGCCTGAGAGGAAGCCCTCTTAGTGCCCTCATCCCCAGGGTCTTGGAGGGTGCTCCCTGGATCTCAGCTCCTTCCCTCCCTCCCTCCCTCCCTCCCTCCTACTCCCTGTCAAGGGGAAGTCCTCTGGTTTGCTCTCTGGGTCGGCAGTGAAGTTGACTGTGGTTCGGGTTCACCTGGATAAGCCTTGGGATCCTCACTCATAAAGTGGAGAAAATTCCCACCACTTTGTGAGGTTGTTATAAGGATTAAACGGGATGACAAACGGCAGAGTTTGGAACAGTGCCTGATGTCACGAAATGCCATTTTTTTAAAAAAAAATTTAAGTCAATAAATGTGTATGTAAGGATTTTCACATGTGATTCCTTCCACTGCCAATCACCATAGTTCCCCCTGAGTCCAAATCTAATCTTCAAAATAACCCAGAGTTCTTTCTGTTGGGCATCTTTGATCTCCACTTGAATATGGACATACCTCAAAAATTCCCCACCTGTAATCTTTGGGATCCAATTTTTGTACTTTAGGGCCACGTTTGGGGTCAGAGCAGGTACATCTGCCTCGTTCTCAATTTCAAACAGCCTCTGAATGTGAATGAGTCCAAATCATATTCACCCCTAAACCAGCACACCCTAGAATTGTACAGATTGTTGGGATACTCCACTACCTAAGATTTTTTTTAATTTGTTAGGTCTTTCGCAGAGTTTTAGCAGATAGAGGTCTTGTCGAACACATAGTCCTGTGAATAAAGGAAACCACGCATATACTCTATTAGGCGTTTCCAATGATGTAGGTCTGCAGAAAAAGCAGGTATTGGCCAGGTAGAGCCTAGCCCCAAACTTGCTCCTAAGCCCTGTAGTGTTCCACAGAAACCCAAAACAGCCCCCAAACACAGAAACAGTTCTTCATCAAAACCTCAATACCAGGATAGGTTTTTATCTTTGAGAAGAGTTTGCATTCTCACCCCATAACATTGCCTTTTGAGTAAATACACTGCTTCTGTGGAAAGCGTGGCAAATCAGGAGTCGCTAAGGGGTCATGATAGGAAGAAGAAGCTTCCGGTTCCTTCTGCGCAGCTCTGAGATTGTGGGTTTTGTGCGGTGGGGTGAGACAGAGGGTACAGTCCATGTTTAGAAGGAACCCTCAAAAGAGGCCCCAGCATCATCGCTGGGTAGGAACCAGAGAACAGATGGGCCTGTCTTCAACTTCATGCAACCCAGGAGCCTTGGGCAGGCCTTCCCGGGGCCTGAGGGTTAATCCTAGGGGCAGAGTTGTCTGAATGCCCGTCCTTCACCCCCCACCTCTCCCTGGCCCAGGCTGCTCAGTGCTAAGCTTGCTTTGCCCTGACTGAGCAGAGTAGACCTGCCCCATCCGGGGTTTCAGTCCTGACACTTCTTTGCGACCGGGAACTAAGAACTCCCCGCTCCTCGCTCCTCGGTAGGGAATGGACAGAGGAGTCAACCGGAAAGGACAAGGGCTTTGGAGTCAGTCACCCGGCTGGCTGAGTGACCTCAAGCAAATTACCTAACCTTTCTGACCCTCTGTCTGCTGGACTGGACAATTCAGACAGCTCTATTGACTTCCAGGGCCTTTGAGAGGGTTCACTGGAATGACAAGGGGGCACCAGTGTGGTGACTCATGTCACCACGGAGCAGAGGCTCGAGGCCAGGGACTCGCCATGACCATCTGCTCTTGGGCCAGCCCAGGTGATGTGCCGCCGGCCTGGTCAGCCGCTGTGTGGGCACCATGACAGCTGGCTTCTGGCTCTGGCCAGGTGGGTCCGAAAGGGCAACTTCTCTTCGCAAATCCATGAACAAAGGGGCACTGCCAGCTCTTGGGTGCATAAGCTCCTGAAAGTTCCACTACGGGGCTTTGAAATCATACTGGTGCCTGGGCCCACCCCAGTCCAGTTGAACCCAAATCTCTCGGGCTGGCCTCTGGGCATGGGTGTTTTAAGATCTCCCAGGGGGTGCTAAGGGACAGCGGGGTTGTGAACCTCTGCCCAAGTTCCACTTTATATATTGCCTCTGACGTTGTCTGTCTTGTCCTCACAGGCTGCCAATCATGTTAGAAACCTGATTAAGGCACTGGAGACAAGAGAGCCCCAAAATCCAAACCTCCATCTTAAAAAAATCCTTGTGGTTAGCAGGCTGGTAAGAAGGCTCTTTTCCAGGTTTCTGAAATCGTGCTTCTGGCCGGGTGTTCCTAAGGGGAGCCCTATGGCCCCCCTGGGAGCCCCCCGGGGACCCTGCCCTCCCCTCTTTGGCTCCAACTTGGCCTCTCAGGCCGATGGCCCATACCTAGCGGCCCCTACCCGCCTCTGAACAACACCTGTGTCTCATACACTCCGTTTCCTTGGCCCAGATGTCGCTCAGGGACGCTGTAAAGATCAGAGCCATTGGGTCTGACAGTGCTTTCAGAGTAGGAGGCTCCCTATTTGGGGGAAGAGAGCAGTGTTGTGGCTGTTACACGGCAGAGCTATGCCTGCCTCTAGCTCGGGGTGCCAGGGCACCCAACTGCCATATTGTCCCTCTGGGGAAGTGACCTGGAAAGTCAGGCCTGCCCGCACCCCCTCTGCCATCAGGCAGGTGCAAACAGACCAGGTCGCCAAACAGTCTGTCTCTGTCAGACCCTTCAGCCCCAAAGCAGATTGACTAGAAGGAGTTGCTGCAAAATCCGGGGTGGCTGTGGGGCCTCAGGAACCAGAACCGTGCGGTTGAATGCCACTGGGACACCATCCCTCCCTCAGGGACACACACCTGTGTCTGCTTCCCTGTGCTCGTTCTCCACACACGGCCGGGAACATGGCTGCCCTCGGGGCCACGTCCCACCGACAGGGCACAAAGAGCTCTGCCCCCCCTTCAGTTTTTGAAAAACTTCTTGGCGACTCAGACAGGAGGTGGGCCCTTTGGAGGGCCCCTGCCTGGAGGCAAATTCCACAGATGTGGCCAGTGTGAGGCTTTGGAAGCTGGACAAGTGCACAGCCCTGGCTATGTGGGTCATGGGCCCCTCTTAGTCTCTCCTAAGCACCCGAAACGGGACTGCCAAAGTAGCCCCCATTTCTGACACGGCCTTGCTCGGACAGGCTGGGCTGACGGGTCTCCCTATTCCCACGTGTCCGTTCCTTGCAGTGTGGAAGGCACCAGGCGATTCTGCAGCTGGTGTGTGGCTTCATTGAGCACACGTTCGTGGCCACAGCCGCCTACGCCCACGTGGCCACAGAGCTGGGCTATCTCTTCATCCTACAGGACCAAGTGAAGGAGGCATCTCTGTGGTACTCGGAGGCCATGAAATTGGACGAGAGCAGTGTGGCTGCCTTGACAGGTCTATGCGGTCCGGGCAAGGGAGGGGGTGGGGGGTGCGGGAAGGCAGGTCGCAAGGTAGCCTCCGTGGGTCCAGAAGAGAGGCGCTGGGAAGCATCTTCCCTAGAGGGTGTGTGAGTTTTGGAGTACATTGTATGATGGGGTGCCTTTCCATGAATTGGTGTCTGTTTGAGAGAGAGAGAGAGAGAGAGAGAGTGTGTGTGTGTGTGTGTGTGTGTGTATGTGTGTGTGTGTGTGTGTGTGTGTGTGTGTGTGTGTGTGTGTGAGTGGGGGAGGGGCAGAGGGAGTGAGGGAATCTCAAGCAGGCTCCACATATGGGGCTCGATCCCACAACCCTGGGGTCATGACCTGGGCCGAAATCAAGAGTTAGGCACTCAACCAACTGAGTCACCCATGAATCAGTAAGCATAGATGTAAGAGACACAGGAACTGTCAGAGTGTGGCCGCGGCCACTCAGATCTGCGTCAGACCTCCGATGTCCACACTGTGACCCCCTGGAGGACCAGCAGCCTGCCCCTTCCGCTCGGGGGCCCTGCCTCTTCTCAGGCCCGGCAAGGCCAGTGTTGGAGAGGGTCCCAGTCCGGGAGCACCCCAACCCAAAGCCCCTAGACTCTCCCTCTGCAGGCCCTGAGCTGAGAGGCCACCAGAGCAATAGTTTTGAGAGTTTTACTTCCCTGTCTGTCCAGAGGCCTGCCCACCCCGCTCTAGAGAAACGTCAGTAAATTTCCCAGACCCCAACTTTCATTTTACACATTTTGTTTTTAAGCCTTCAAATCTACGGCGTCTGGTGAACTCTGAACCAGCAATTTAATTTTGGTTGAGGAAACTGTGTGGTCCCAGGCTCAAGGCAGGCTGGCTCCTTGCCCCAGCTCTCAGGAGCCGTGTCTTTTGGGTCCAGCCACTTCTTTCTATGGTCCAGGCTCTTCGCCAGCACAGCACGGTTATCTGAGAGGTTGTTCACCATGTCAGCTGACTCGTGAGCCCATGCATCTTCCTCCACTTCCAAACCCATAAAATCCTGGAAGACGTTTTGAAAAGATAACGCAGCCCTAGAAACAGAGAAAGCTGCCTTTGGTGGACCAGAAACTTTGAGAACGTCACATTTCTAGAGGATATAAAACAGATAGCATCAAAAGTAAGGAAATGGCAAGCCACTCTGGAAAGCCGTATGCCAACATGGTACACAGACGGGGCAGCTAAAGAAACGAGTAGACCCGTTTTCTCCCAAAGAGCTCCAAGAAAAACAAAAGTTGACAAATAATAAGGGGCGCCTGGGTGACTCAGTCGGTTGAGTGTCTGACTCGGTTTCGGCTCAGGTCGTGATCTCACGCTTTGTGAGATTGAGCCCTGTGTCGGGCTCTGCGCTCCCAGCGCCTGCTGGGTATTCTCTCTCTCCCTCTCTCGCCTCTCTTTCTCACTCTCTCTTTCTCAAAATAAAAAAATAAACGTTAAAAAAAAAATCAAAAAAAAAAGCAAGCTCATGGTCGCTGGAGGCTGGGAGCTACACAAGCCACGGGGCAGTCAGCGAGATGCCAGGGGGACCAGAGAATGGAATCAAGGAGACCTTTCAAGGCGGTGGGGCAGGAGGGAGCAGAGCAGAGCCCCTGTTTCCCACCACCACCAGGGACATGAAGGACAAAAAGACTTGCTCCACACACAGGCCACACCCCCTAGGACAGCCCCCACCCAGCTCAGTCCTTCCCCACTTCCTCATTCAGGGGAGCCCCCTCGCCAGTCAGCCAGAAGGGAAGTCCAGTGCCCAGAAAAACAGTGACCTTAACAATTTGGGAAATCTGCCTCAGCTGCTAATCCTCATCAGTCTAGTCCGTTTGTAAATCTAACAGTTTGAAAGAGGGGCCAAGTGGACCGTGCAAAGCCAAGGCCCTCTGAGGAGCCAAGTTTAAAGCCAGATACAGAAAAGACTTCGCCACCCCCCACTAAAACACCAGGGTTTTCAGAGGCTACAATGTCAGTCAATAAGTAAAGAAGAGGCTACTATGGCAAAGATTGTAGAGAATGAAAAAGTTACCGAAAATTACAAATACGATTGCAAAGTAAATTAACTCCATAGATGAGCCAAATAGTCGGATGCATATAAGTGAAAAACCAAGATGTTCATTAGGAAGACAGTCAGGAATAAATACACCAAAATGACCAAGAAATATCTATAAAAGAGATTCCTCTTTTATAGTAGTAGGAGTAGAAGAATTTGTCTTCCCAAACTCAAAACACATTACAGAACACCAGTAGGTAAGTCAGCTCCAGGTCAATGCTGGAGTAAACAAGGCGACAAACAGAACAGAAACAGGTCTTACAAATAAAGTGACATTTCAAACCAATATGGCGGTAGGTTTCAACAATTCATGGTTGGACATCTGGCTATCCAGTATGAAAAACGTAAAGGGAAGTTCCCAGCTCACGCCATATTCAGAAGTAAACTTCAGGGGCGCCTGGCTGGCTCAGTTGGTAAAGCACGTGACTATTAATCTTGAGGTCGTGAGTTCAAGCCCCACATCAGGGGTAAAAATTATTTTAAAAATGTTTTTTTAATTTAAAAGCTCCAGATGAATTAAACATTTAAACATAAAAGTTCAGTTGGACTTGGGTTCCCTGGAGGAAACTCAGAAGCCCTAAAAGAAAATATTTTACTGATCTATGTAAAACTTTAAAACTAATGGATGGCAAAAGACAGTGACAAATAGTTAAAAGGTGAATGGCAAACTGGTAGAAAATGTTTGCTATAAAGGGTTAATAATCTTAATATTTATGAAGAGAAAACAAATCGCCCTAAAATAAAATCAGGCTAGGGGCGCCTGGGTGGCTCAGCCGGTTAAGCGTCTGACTTTGGCTCGGGTCATGATCTCACGGTTCGTGGGTTCGAGCCCCGCATCGGGCTCTGTGCTGACAGCTCAGAGCCTGGAGCCTGTTTCAGATTCTGTGTCTCCTTCTCTCTCCCTCCTTCTTCCCTCCCCCGCTCATGCTCTGTCTCTGTCTCTCAGAAATAAATAAAAATTAAAAAAAAAAAAAAGAATCAGGCTTAAGCTAGGTACAGGAGATTCACAGGAGAAAGGAAAGGGGCATTAAATGTATGGAAAAATGCTCCTTTCCCCTCTTGGTAAAAAAAAAAGGAACTAAAATGAGTTGTTTTTCACGTTTTCACTGGCAAAGAGTGAAGCACGTCGTCGAGGTTGTGGGGAAAGGCGACTTTCAAATTCTTGGCAGTAACCCTAATTCAAACATCTCCGGAGGACAAGTTGGCCTTATCTATCAACATTTTAGATATACACGCCCTTTGACCAGTCAACTCGACTGCAGGAATTAGAACGCGGAAATATGTTTACAGTGGCACGGGAGCATTTAAGCATCGAAAGCAAACTGGATGCGAAATGAGGTGTCCTTCAACGGGGCAGTGGTTAAATAAAATGTCCCAGCCACGGTGCATGCTTAAAGGCAGAGCACGAGCTAGGGATATGCTTCCCTGCCTGCCTCGTGCCTCGAATTCTTTACCAGGAGCGAGCATCGCTCTTTACGTTTGCGGAGATGTTGGGAAAGGCCCCCTGCACAGCCGCCCGTCCTTCCGCTGTCTCATCCCTGCTCCTGGCCCGCGGGCCTGCTGGCTCCGGGTCCGAGCTGGCTCCTCACGCTTGTTCTGCCCCGTTCCCAGGGATCATCTGGTGCCAGATCTTGGACGGCCACCTGGAGGAGGCTGAACAGCAGCTGGAATTTATGAAGGAGGTGCAGCAGTCTCTCGGGAAGTCTGAGGTCAGAGCTCCCTGGGGACGCGGGCCGCTCCAGGCTTGTGTCCCCGGCCCTCCCCTCGCCCCAGTTTCCGGCACCCAGCAGCCAACACGGCCCGGACTCCTGCTTTGCGCTCGCCTCCCCACGGCCCGGCTGGCGTTGGTGCCGAGACCTGGGCTTGCCTCCCCCAGGTGCTGGTTTTCCTCCAGGCCCTTCTGGCGTCCAGAAAGCACAAGGGGGAGCAGGAGGCCACCTGGCTTCTGAAGGAGGCTGCGGGGCTGCACTTCGCCGGCATGCAGGGCCTCCCCCTGGGCTCCGAGTACTTCGAAAAGCTGGACCCCCTCTTCCTGGTCTGCATCGCCAGGGAGTACTTGTTCTTCTGCCCCAAGCAGGTTAGAGGAAGTCCCATCTGCACGGCGGGGGTCTGGAGCATAGGCCTGGACAGGGGCAAAGACCTCGTCTGGCCCGGTCAGCAGGCTGCTCTGAGCCCCTGAAGTTCGGGGACCCATTGCTTTTCAATTTTTTTTTTTTTTAATGTTGATTTTCAAGAGACCGAGAGAGACAGAGCGTGTGCAGGGGAGGAGCAGACACACACACACACACACACACACACACACACACACACACAGAATCTGAAGCAGGCTCCGGGCTCTGAGCTGTCAGCACAGCCCCCAGGGGAATCCCGCTGCTGCTGACCCACAGACCACACTCGCGGGAACAGGGCACCGCTCCACGCCTCTGCCTTTATCCTAGACAATAACCAGCTCCCTTTTTCCCCACAAGTCTTCTAAGAAGTCTTTTAGTCTTTACTTCTTTGCCTGCTTTACTCGTTTGCCTATTTGCCCAGCCAGTCAAGATTCTGCGTGGGCAAGGATCTTACCTTGCTATCGTAATGCCCCCCCCCAGTGCCACGTAATGAGTCATTCCACAAATATCTATTAAGTGCACCACCGTGTGCCGGACGCCGTGGTCGGGACTGGGGACACAACCGTCAGCGAAACAAAGTCCCCGTTCTCTGCAGCTTGTGTGGTAGCACTAGAAGGCACCGACTGGATAAGAAACACGAGGAAGAAAGTAAAATTCCTTCACTGAGAGAGTGTTTCCTGAGAGCTTTAGGAGTCTCTCTGGAACGGGGCAAACCGTCCAGCCAGGCCCCGTGTTCCTACAGCCCCGGTCGCCGGGCCAGATCGTGTCTCCGCTTCTCCAACAAGTCGCTGTGATCCTGAGTCCTGTCGTCAAAGCGGCGCCAGCTCTCATCGACCCCCTGTATGTGATGGCTCAGGTCAAGTACCTCTCAGGTGAGCCCGCGTCTGTTCATCCGTTCAGCCACCGCCCCGGGGGTCGCAGCCCCCTGCCTCGGGCGGTTTACACAGACCCACACCCCCTCACCAGGCCCGGCCACATCCCTGGCCTCCACTCCCCAGAAACCGGCCTGACTTCCCTCACCAGCAGGGGTCTCTCCCACCCGCCCGGCTACTGGAGGCTTCCTCGCTCTGAGCGGGGTACCGCGGCCGAAGCGGCTGAACTTCAGTTCCGCACAGGGGCTGCTCCGATACCGGGATCCACCCGGTCCTCAGGATAGGCAGAAATGCTCTCATGAGGTCTGCATTCTAGTAAGGGGAAATGGACGATACGCAGAACAGAGAAGCACACGGCCTTGTTTGTTAGGACACAGGAATTCCGTGGAGGAAACCAAAGCAGGGGAGGGGATGGGAACTGGCAGGGTCGCAGTTATTAAAAGGTGGGCAGGAGGGCATCACGGGGAGGTGGGACCCTGTAGCATTCGGCTCTCAGAGCCTCAGGGTGGCCAGAGCAATGTCCTTCCGGCTTCTCCTGTCTCGAGACCCAGGTCCTGGAGAGAGAGGGAAAGGGGAGACGCGTCCGTGGGAACCTTGCTGTCCCCTCTGAGGACTCTCCACCTGTGGCCTTGCACCCCAGTCTGCCTGGAAGGCAGGCTGATCTCTGGTGCGCCGGGGGCTTCCAAAGGATCCCAAATGCCATGGCATGTGTCTGGCTTCTGGCACGGCCTCGCGTGGGTCACACCGTGCAGAGACACCCCCTCCCCCGACCCTGTCTTCATCCGTGGGCCTCCCCGTTGTCATCTGGGTTTCCAGGTTTACCCACAAGCTTCAGGGGCTCCTGGGTACAAGGCAAGGGCAGGAACACTCCCCCAGGGGTGCGGGCAGCTGGCAACAAGCAAGTTAAGGGCCAAAGCAAGGTCTCCAGCTGCTTAGGTTGCCATAGTGACATCTTCGCATTTCTGCAGCAGCGCACAAGGAAGGAGCAGGGAGTTTGGGACCCAGAAGCAGCTGCTCCCCTCCCCGCCAAGTTATGGGCCCTGAGCGGGAGCTGTTGAGGGACCTGGATGGAGAGAGAGGGGGACTCTCCTACCAGCTCACTGCACCCCACCCCTGGGCTTGCACTGCTGCCGGCTGTGGGCCAGTCTGGCTGCGGGGAGAGCCCTCAGCCCCTGAGCGCCAAGGCAGGCAGAGCTCAGCCTCAGGAGCCGATGGCCCTGGGTCTAAATGCTGACTTTGTCCCTCGTAAGCTGAGTTACTTATGTAACTGGGTTCCAGTCCTACCTCAAAAAGACACAGACAATACCGCCCATCTTGCAGGGCTGGTATTAACTAACTAACTAACTAACTAACCGGCAGGAAAGTAACCCTGACTTTCCAAAAGTGCTTTGCATAAAGCAAGTGCTTCGTAAGACGGGGCTATTACAGTTGCTGTTATTGTTAGGTTCCGTTCTGCTCTGAGGTGTGGGACTCGAGACTCAAGCGTCCCCCGGAGCTTCTGGACAGAGCAGTGACGTGCCTTAGCCATCTCCTCGAGGGTTGCCCCACAGTCTGAGTTTCCAGGCTTTTGTCTGGATAGGTGTAATTTCAAGAAGAGACCTCTGAGTGAAACAGAACAGAACTGGGTGAAATGGCCAACTCGGGTATTTCTGGGTAACGGAACACACAAAATTCATTCTGCCTCTACATACTGGGTCCTGGGAGTCCCCCAGGGACCCCTGGATGTAGAGGTCTGTTTATCGTTTCTAGGAGAGTTAGAGAATGCCCAGAGCACCCTGCAGCGTTGCCTGGAGCTGGACCCCACCTCCGTGGACGCCCACCTCCTCATGTCCCACATCTACCTGGCGCAGGGCAATTTTGCCATGTGCTCCCACTGCTTAGAGCTGGGCGTCAGCCACAACTTCCAGGTGGGGGTCCTCTGTGCCCAGTCGCCCCGCCCCCGCCTCCCCAAGCCCAGCTGGCCAACAGCCCCCACTTGCCCTGGGAGAGGCCCCGGGAGCTCCCGGCATCCCTCAGACCCTTCTGCGGGCCAAAGGCCAGGGCAGGCTCGGTGGGCTTCCGCGGCCTTCTCCGGTCCGGGTGCCTTGAGCAGCAGCCGTGAACCGGGGCCCCACACTCCACTCTGCTCCTCTAGGTCCGAGACCACCCCCTCTACCACTTGGTCAAGGCCAGGGCCCTCAACAAGTGTGGGGACTATCCAGAAGCCATAAGGACGCTGAAAATGATCATAAAATTACCAACTCGGAAGACGGAAGAAGGCAAGAAACTCCGCGGGCCCTCCATGCAGCCCAGTGAGCGGGCGTCCCTCTTACTGGAACTGGCAGACGCCCTCCGCATGAATGGGGAGCTGGTAAGAAATACCACGCTCTCGTCCCTGGGGACTGGGGCATGTTGGAGGTCCGGAGTAAGCCTGGGAACCAGGCTCTTTGGTTCTGGCTGATGTTTATTCGTTCTATTATTCGAGCCTTTATTCATTTTGGAGCATATCTTACCCCCCCGCCCAAAGGCCTCGATGGCTCCCAGTGCCCTCTAGATAACGTCCAAAGCCTACTGAGCCCCACCTGATCTGTCCCCTGCCTGCCTGCCTCACTGTCCCCATGAGGATCTCACAGAGGCAGAGCACACAGGCCCATCAGGACAGCCACGGGTGGTTGTGCAGATTGGGTAAGGCACAGCCCCGGTAGACGCCATAATCACACCACAGTCTTTACGAACTGTGTCCCCTTGGGAGTTTTGTGGTATATAATTTGCTCAACTGTATGAGGCAGCCCTGGGGCCTTGGCAGGTCTGGCTTGGCAAAGACAGGAAGCACCTGAGCGTCCTATGCTGGTGTGAAGGAGCAGCGGGGGAACACGGGGTAGGGGGTGGGGGTAGAGCTGACTCCACAGGCTCCCACGGCCTCGCTCTCCTCACTCACTCACCTGCTCAGCGGAGAGGGTCGGCAGAGTTCCAGGACCATCTCTAATCTGCCAGTACGGGGGCATCTGGCTGCCATAGAGAAGGAACAGCTCGCGAGGCCCTTTTCTCCTTAAAGTTAAAAACTGCCTTCTGGGGGGCGCCTGGTTGGCTCAGTCGGTTGGGCCTCTGACCTCCGCTCAGGTCATGATCTCACAGTTCGTGAGTTCGAGCCCCGTGTAGGGCTCTGTGCTGCCGGCTCAGATTCTGTCTCCCTCTCTCTCTCCCCTTCCCCCATGCACCCTCTGTCTCCCTCACTCTCTCTCTCTGTCTCTCAAAAATAAACATTAAAAAAGAAAACCGCCTTCTGGGTAGAGGTGGGGATGTGGAAGCCTGTTTGTTGTCCTTTCCTCCTTTAAATCTGCCAAAAGGAGCACAGGAATTAAAAGTGGAGAAGGAATGTCCACCTAGAGCAAACCTAGGGAACGGCCACATCCCAGCACAGTCGATTCAGTCGGTCGATTCAGCTATTGATTGAGGGCCAGCTAGCTGCCAGGCACCATCTGGCAGCTGGGGATAGAGGAGAGAAGCTAGCAAGGTCCTTTTAGAACTTACCATCGGTGGGCGAGAGAGAAAGCAGGGTGCAGTGAGGCGGGGCCCGAGGTTCCTGCCTTTGCTTGAAACCTTCTGAACTGGAGATGTGCTCAAGCGGGGAGAAGCAGGGGCATTCCTAGAGGGACTCGGGTCCAGCCCGTGGAAGGGCAGGGCCACTGAGCAAGAACTCCCTGGTCAGATGGCCTCCTTGCTTCTCTCCGTCCGGGCTCCTTTCTAGGAGATGTGGCCCGAGGAAAGTAAGGAGGGAAATAACCTGAAAAAGAGTTCTGCCGCGTGCTTTGCTTAGATGACAGATCTGCAGACTGGGGCCTTCACAGTGAGCCAGGGGTTCTGTCCTGACCCCAGCTTCTCATTAAGCCCACCCCCAAAAGGAAGACCCACAGAAAGCTCAGGGGAAATGTGAGCCTAGGGCAGCTGTGCTAGACCCTGTCCGTCCCCAGCCTAGATCCTGGGCAAAGGGCCAGGTTAGGGGGGACCAGTCCCATTTGAGGAAGGGGTCCAATATGGTGATTACAAGGAAGGACAGAGGTGATGGAGGGAGGAGAAGAAGGGAAGGAAAGAAGAAAGGGTGGGAGGGAAGGAAGGAAGGGAGGAAAGAGGGGAGAGGAAACAAAATCACAAGCAAAAGACAAGTGAAGATTACACTTGGGGAGAAAGAGTTCTATAAAAAATGGAAGAGATACTTTTTTTAAAGTTTATTTATTTTGAAAGAGAGCATGTGATCGCTTCTTGGCCTTTTGGCTAAGATCAAGTGTGAAAGAGAGCATGTGAGCAGGGGACGGGTGGAGAGAGAGGAAGAGAGGGGGGGAGAGAGAGAGAACCCCAAGCAGGCTCCACACTGCCAGCACTGAGCCCAACACGGGGCTCGAACTCACCAACCCTGAGATCATGACCTGAGCTGAAATCAAGAGTCGGACACTCAACCAGCTGAGCCACCCAGGCGTCCCTAAGAAGAAGTACTTCTAAGAGAACTTGTCTACATTTGATGAAAATGGAAACATGGAATCTTGTAAAACCAGCTCAAAGCAGAGCACCAGAGATCCCCAGAGCACCAGAGATCCCCAGAGGTGGCAGAATTAAAGCAAGTAAGCATAGAAAACAGTGATGCCGTTAGAAAATTATAGTCCCACGAGACAAAACAGAAAGTGGCTGAACCCTTGCTGAAGCTCTCTGATGCAGGAAAGGGGTGAGAAAATCATTGAAGTGATGTGAGGGGATGGCGGGTAAGAAAGAGAGAGACCACACATATCCAACCAAGGCAAAATAAACGTTCCTGCAGAAGAGAGAAGAAATGGAGCAGGGGAGAGCCCCACGTTGGGTGTGGACATTACTTTTAAATAAATAAACAGATAAATAAATAAGTAAATAAATATTTAAAAAATCCTAATACTAATATCCTAATGGAGTCATGGGAACCAAGGATTAACGGTCACTGGGGGCGCCTGGGTGGCTCAGTCAGTTGAGCGTCCAACTTCAGCTCAGGTCGTGATCTCACGGTTCGCGAGTTCGAGCCCCACCTCTGGTTCTCTGCTGTCAGCACAGAGCTCACTTCGGATCCCCTGTCCTCCCACTCTCTATACCTCCCCCACTCACTCTCTTTCTCTCAAAAATAAATAAACACTTAAAAACAAAACCAAAAACAAGGTGATTGAAGGTTCCAACAAGCATCTGGGTAGGCAGCAGATTACCCACTGTGAGGAAAAAAAAAAAAAAATCAACCAAGCCTCAGACTTTTACTCAACAATACTGAATTCAGGAAGACCACAGACAATATTTACAAAGTGTTGAGGGGGAAAGGATGTCCCCCAGTATAAAAAAATTGAATAACACAAAAATTAAATAACTCAAGAATTATGGTATGAATTAAACTTTTTTTTTTTGAACAACCTACGTGCCGATATAATCCAGACAACTAAAACACAAAAGAAAATGAAGTTTTTATAAGTGGGAAAAAATGTGAGGTGTAAAAGGACACATAGAACTAATCTAAATAAATCTAATTGCATTGAAATAATTACAGTAATTTTGACCCAAAGCCAGTATAATTGCTAAGTTCTTAAAATAAAAGTTATTAAAATCGAAATAACAATAACATCCTATAAAAAAATTCAGGGAGAAGGTGGCATTATTATAAGCATGCTAATTGTTCCACTTTATAGAGTGTGGGGGAAAAATGTACACAAGACATTTCTTAATAGAAAGATGACTCTTGGTAGAATTTAAGAGACGATCTCCACCACATTAATCAAGAGTTAAGAAGAAAAGAAAGGACCAAGCAGGTCATAAAGGCAGAAATAAAGCCGAACATAACAGCATGTAAAAATGAAAACAGGCACCTGGGGGGCTCAGTCGGTTAAGCATCCAACTTCAGCTCAGGTCATGATCTTCCAGTTTGTGAGTTTGAGCCTTGCGTCGGGCTCTGTGCTGACAGCTCGGAGCCTGGAGCCTGCTTGGGATTCTGTGTCTCCCTCTCTCTCTGCCCCTCCCCTGTTCATGCTGCCTCTCTCTCTCTCTCTCAAAAAATAAATATTTTTTAAAAAATGAAAACAGAAACTTTTCTGTTGCCAGAAAACCCAAGAACGTATCTGTGGTAACAAAATTGTAAATGAAATAAATGTACCTCTTAAATAAAAGAGGCATCAGAGTGGTTTAAACTAGCAACAGAGAGAACCCTTACTCTCTATACTTCAAACACCAAAGGGCCCAGGATGAGAGGAAAAAGATGATACAAATATACCAAGCAAACAAAAAGAAAGCAGAGATTGAGGAAGAAATGTCTGGTAAGGCTGAATCCCAGTCCGAAAGTACCAAAATGGGGAAAGAAAGCAACTTTGTTAACATAACCAAGGGCATGAATATAATGAGGAAATAATTGAAACAGACCGTTAACGTGCCAAATACAATAACATTAAAATACTTTTGACCGAAAGCAGGAAATTACAAGGAGATGCATCCATCGGTCTCCCACAAGAAGGAATTGCCAACAGATGTAGAGGTGCTAAGGAACAGTCGAGGGTTTCTGTACCCGCAGCTAGCCAGGCACCTTTCCCCTGCCCCCAGGAAGAGTGGTGGTGGACACTGAAGGGATCTCTCTTCTTTCTGCCACTGGAGCCTCTCTGCAGGTGGATGTGAGCCATCCTCCCCTCGCCTTCCGTGGAGCAAGGCTGCTCCTGGCTGTCTCCATATTTCATTTCTCTCTGGGGGCAGGAGTGGGAAGAGGGATCCCTTTAAGTCGCCTCCAAGAGATTTCAAGTGTTTTCAGGTCACCCGTGGTGGGTGACAGCTAACGGAGGTCTGTTGGGTTCCCATGCTCTAGCATGAGGCCACCAAGGTCATGCAGGACGCCATCAACGAGTTCAGGGGCACACCGGAGGAGATCCGCATCGCCATTGCCAACGTGGACCTGGCCCTGAGCAGTGGGAACGTGGACGTGGCCCTGAGCATGCTGAGGAACATCACACCCAAGCAGCCCTTCTACGTGGAAGCCAAGGAGAAGATGGCCAACATCTACCTGCAGACCCGCAAAGACATCTGCCTCTACATCGGCTGCTACCGGTAAGCCCCAGGCAGCGCCCTGACAGCCTCCTTCCCGGTGGTGTTTTAGGGAGTGGCTTCTCCAGGTTGTGTTTCCTCAACCTGGGTCTCCAGTCTGCACCCTCCAAGTGTGTTAGATGCAATGCAAGTACAGAATTTCCCATGGGTCCGCATTTGAGCGTGATAGCTTAGCCAGGCCGGCTCACTGCCGAGTTCTGAAGATACAGAATTGAATCCATCCTGCTTGGCCTCCCCCGAATGGCCCACATTCTGGTGGGAACCACGGGTATGCACTTTTGCCCTGGCCCCTGACTCTGCCCCTCCTTGAAGAAATGTCCAGTGACTCGATGTGGCCAAGGTGAGGTGCAGGAGGGTGGAGAGCTGTCTTTATGATTTGACCTTCCCAGCCCCTCCCTCAAGCAGAACTCTATCTAGGCAATCCAGGTGGGAGGCAGCGCTGGGGGGCAGGGGCGGGGGGAGGCAAAGCCAAGAGCGGTGGGACACTAATAAACAGTGGGGTGGGGTGACGCGGCCACACCGGAGTTTTAGAAAGAGCAGGATGCCTGCTTATGCAGATGGGGCCTAGAGGGTTAGGACTGGAGGCCAGAAGAAAGGGTAGACGTTCTGGCATGGTCCAGATAACAGATAAGCAGAGCTTGGACTAAGGTAGCTAGCACAGTGCCTCGTGTACAGTGGGCTTTCAGTAAGTATTAGGTGAATGAATGAATGAATGAGTGGGAAAGAAGAGTTGGAGATGAATTCAGAAACACAAAGAGTGCATAGGTTCAAGCTAAGTCTTTGGTTACTTTTGCAGGGAGCTCTGTGAACAACTGCCTGGCCCCCACACCAGCCTGCTACTGGGGGATGCTTTCATGAACATTCAGGAGGTGAGTGAAAGCCTCGTGGCCTTGCCAAGTGGCCCCCCAATCTCATGTCTCCAGCGGGAGAGAAGAGAGACCGAGACCTTTGGACGCTTTCCCCACCAGCCTGAGAAGGCCCTGGAGGCTTATGACGAGGCCTATAGAAAGAACCCCCATGATGCATCGCTGGTCAGCAGGATCGGGCAAGCCTATGTGAAGACCCACCAGTACACCAAGGTCAGGCCAGGCTGGGGTGGGGAGAGGTGTGGGCCAGCCCAGCAGGGAAGAGGGAGGGGGGTGCATGAGTGGAAGTTTCTGGATGGGAAGGGAGTGGCTGCGTTCCCACCGTAGCTCCCTGTTGAAGTGGGTGGGGGAGGGGGGCTGGCTAGGGGAGAATTCAGAAGCCATCCACACACACACACACACACACACACACACACACACACACACACGCCGAGCCTGAGCCCTCTGCCAGCTGGGAGGGCCTTCTCATCGCAGGCTTCTGTGTTCTGGAGGGACACACAGGTGTGGTGGCCGCCGAGGAGAACACGGTTTGAGGCACTCAAGGTAGAACCAGACCCCGAGGCCAATATTTCCTGTTTGCCCGAAGGCAATTAATTATTATGAGGCTGCACAGAAGATCAATGGACAGGACTTTCTGTGCTGTGATCTCGCTGAACTGCTCCTGAAGTTAAAGAAGTTCAACAAAGCAGAAAAAGTTTTGAAACAGGCACTGGAACACGATTTTGGTGAGGCCCCTTTCGAAGCCACTTCCCTAGCCTACTGCCCCCGCCCTGCAGTCTCTTCCTGCGGAATGCGGATGGGCGCTAGCTGGGGTCCTGAGCCCAGTCCCCTACCTCCCCCATCCCTGGCTTCCCAGGCACCAGAGAACACTGATTTGAGTTTCTACTCAAATCGGAGTAGTTTCTACTCTTTGCAGCCAAAGACCTCCCATCCATGATGAACAATGTCAAGTGCTTGCTTTTGCTGGCAAAGGTTTACAAGAGTCATAAAAAAGAAGACGTGATGGGAACTTTGAACAAGGTAATCGACATTAGACAATAGACTCAAGCTCTTTATTGGCCATTTCCTGGTGGGAGCTATAAAAGGAAGGATAGGACTGCAGGTCTGGAAGGCTCCAGGGCTGGCACTCAAAAGAGGACCTGGGTCACACCTCTGACCTCGGCCTTCCATTTATTCCCCGACCTGTGCTCTTTGTTGATGGTGCCCCGGAGTGCCCCAAGCCCGGCTGGGCTGGGTCGGAGAAAGCAGGGAGTCGGCAGGGATGCCCGTGGGATAATAATGGACAATGCGAGCAGCTCCCGGGCACTGAATGCTCTATGGTGGGTTCTGTACTGGGCTTTTTGCTTTCTTATTAATTCTCACAGTAGCCCTTTGAGATATGCACTGTGACATTCCTATTTCACAGATAAGGCTCCAAGAGGTTAAGAAATGTGCCCAAAGTCAGACTGCCAGTAAATGGGGGAGCTGACATTTGAACCAGGTCTGGCCTGTCCCAACCTAAGCTCTTTTCTCCCCTGGGCTGCCCCAGTGGGACAGTTCCTGGCCATTCCTATCCCACCTCCCTCGCTCTTTCTCCACAAGGGTGTGGCTGGCTTCTTGTTCCCGAGATGCCTTCTGCCCTTGTACCAGGAAAGCCCACTCTGACGGCTTGAGACGATTTATTCCCTTGTTTCCCACTGGATTCCCACTCCCGTTTGGCCCTTAGAAAGCCGAGTGCTGATTTGTGCCCACTTCCCAAGACTTAACCCCGGCATCATCAATTCTTCTTGTCCCGATGCTCCCTGGTTACTCGATCATTTTATGTTGTGGATATTTGTGGAGGCTGCCCCAAGTTCCCAGCAGGGCAACGTTCAGAGCAAATGCATCCATCAAAACGCAGTCTGCCCTGCGTACCTACTGTGTGCTTCTTCTAGCCCGTAGGAGGGCCAGAGCAAATTAGACACGGTAAGTATCAAGGCGTGATGGAAACAGGTAAACAAGTACAGTCACAACAGAGTGTTTTGTTTGAGTGCCTTTGCTTCCGTTCCTGCCCCAGGGGCAGAGGCAGCTTGCCTCCTGAGTACTCAGCCAGGGGCCTTGCCTGCCCAGAGTGACCCAGATTTGCTCAAGGGCACTTGAGATGCCCTTTCTGATAATCTGCTGACCCAGAAACGAGAGTAGGGATTCTTTCTGTGAATTGGCCTGAGATCTGGCACATCAGGCCCCGGGATTCTGATCCCGAGTTTACTGAATTTCCCAAGGCCATGGACCTCCAGTCTCAGATCCTGAAGCATGTTGCACTGGAGCAACCAGAAATGATCCCCTCCCAGAAACAACTGGCAGCCTCCATCTGTGTCCAGTTTGGGGAGCACCACCTGGCAGAGAAGGAGTTTGCCAAGGCAGTACGGTTTTATAAGGATGCCCTCTTCTACTCGCCTGATGACAATAAGGTGGGGTCCTCAAAGCCAGAGGCTGCTCCTTCTCTTGGGCCCTGCTGCCTTGCGGAGTCCCCTGACTAGGGGCAGAGGCCGGGTCCTTCCCTGTGCCTCCCTGAGGAGCTGCAGGTCAAGGGGCCCGGGACCCCTAGTGTGGGGAGCCTGTTCTGGCTGACCCCAGGGCCCTCAGCCATCAGCCCTTGGACCAAGACTGGGAGGCCTCACTTCGGACAGCTCCTTGTGCAGGGTAGAGCGGGGAAGAGGCTCCCAAAAGTCATGTTAGTCTGGCATTTTCAGGTCCCCCTTGGAGGCGGGGGCACAGTGACAGCCGTGGCTGCCAGGGGTCTTTGGGCACGAAGCCAGACTAAGCTTCCAAGGAGGTTTAGAGTCGTGAGGGGGGCGTGGCCCAGATGAGGCAGTGGTGGCTGAGTCCACGCTAGGAGAACCGGTGAAGAGCTTAGTGACAGCCATTCATTCGCTCAACACGCACTCATTTAAGAGACGTATCATATGCGCCAGGCACGGTGCTAGGCCCGGGGGGCCACGGGGGGCAGGACAGGGTCCCTGCCCACAGACTGCCTCAGGAAGAGGGACAGATGAGCACATTTTTAGTTCCACTGCCTGCATGTGGGTCTGCACACTGCGGGAACTCAGAAGACGGGTGCCTGGCCCAGAGGCTACCACAGAGGGCTGCCCAGAGGGGGCTAGGTCCAAGCCAAAGGAGGAGGACGAGTTGCCCAGGCCCCTAGTTTCAGAGGTTGGTTAGTAAAACACGTGGTATGATTGGGGGAGAATGGGGAGCCGGGGACATATGTTGAAGGTGGAACTAATAAAAATGGATTAGGCGAGAGTGAGACACCAGCCCGAGTTTTCCCATGATGCTCCCTGGTTGATCACATCCGGCCTCGTCCCAGGTGTTGCTGGAGCTGGCCCGCCTCTACCTGCTGCAGGGCCACCTGGACTTGTGTGAGCAGCACTGTGCCGATCTCCTGCAGACGGAGAAGAGCCACGAGATGGCCTCAGTGGTATGGGGCCACAGGACCTCCCCCCCCCCCCCCCGCCCTCCCCAGGGTCCCCGCCACCGCGCGAGGGCTGCTTCCCGGCCCCATAACTCCGATGCTTGGCTGACCCACCCCCAGGGGCCACCAGGCAGAGGGGACTGAGCACTGGGCCTGATGCCCTTCACGTGGTAGGGGTGGGCCGGCAGCCGGGGCAACATCAGCCTCCCGGGGCCAATCCAAGGGGAGGCAGGGAGGCTGATCGGCTCCAGGGGAAACCACACCCACAGTGGGTGAAGGCAAGGGTGGACAGGTTCCTGGGTTTAAAGCAATATGTGGGAAAAGGCCTCTCCAGTCTGACTTCTCTCCCTAACACCCAGACCACCGCCAGGGCCGCCCCACAGGAGTGGGGAGTCCTCATTCTGCCTCCACTGCCTGCAGCTGGCAGTTCTCGGACACGGGTGGAGGGTCCAGCTCTGCTGGCTGTCAAAGGGACCCACTGGTGTCTACCCCTGGGCTTACCTTCCCACCTGTGACCTCACCCCCGCACTCCTCCCACCCCAAGCAGGCCCTGTCTTCTGGGCTCCTCCTGTGGCCGCTCCTCCCAGGGCCCAGAGAGGCGACCTTGGACGTCCTTGTCCACCTTCTCTGCTTACCCCCACGCCCACCCGCCTCCCCACCACAGCCAGGCGAACTGTCAGGAGTCCCGGAGCATTGTGTGTTTTCTGACAGATGATGGCTGACCTGATGTTTCGAAAACAGAAACACGAAGCTGCCGTCAATCTCTACCACCAAGTCCTGGAGAAAGCACCAGGTAACGAACTGCCCACATCAAGACTGCCCACTGAGATGGCCTGCGTCAGTTCCCACCAAGCAAGGGCTGCTCTCCCCTACAAGGGTGGGCCGCCTCCCCTCCTTCCTGACTGGGCAGAGGAAGCCCCTTCCTCTCTGATTGTTCCCAGAGAGACAGGAAACTGATAAAGCACCGATGGAACGTGCTGGCCCTTCCCGAGTCCGAGGGGCCAGTTCCTGGTCTCAGGCAGGGCAGTGCTTGGCCCTGGACCCAGGACAGCCTGTCTGTCTCCAAATCACGGCCACTGGACTGGACATAGCCCCCTTCTGAGGTGACAGCCACCTGGAGGTGGCTGGAAACTCTCCCTGTTAGGTAGCTACATTCCCGCCACACCTGAGGCTCAGACGACAGCCCCTGCGGGCCCACAGCCAACTCTGCCCCGAGGCCCAGCAGACTGCGGCCCTTAGGAGCGCGGGGTCCTGGAGCCAGACTGCCTACGTCTAACTCACGGTCTTCCACTTACCAACTGTGTGACTTTTGGCCGAAAACTTGTGTGTCTCAGTGGAAAGGGAAAAATAGCTACCTCGGTGTGTGTAGGTAAAGCACTTAATGCTTAACGTACTGAGTAAGCTCTAGCTGCTACTTTTCAGTGTGATGATTATTCTTTGCTCAGCTTTGGAGACCAGGGGAGACATTGAAGCTGCTGGGAGGTCACCGCTCAGCCCAAATAGGCAGTGTCTGCTGGGCCCCCCACTTCTCCATGCCAGGCCACAGCGCCCAATCGGACTTGGCCGTTGGTTTTCACAGCCTGGCATCTTCTCTCCTATTGTAGACAACTTTCTGGCATGGAATAAACTAATTGACCTGCTATGGAGAAGCGGCAGACTTGAGGATGCCCCTGTCTTCTTTGAATTGGTCAAGAGGATGTCCAGCCGTGCTCCTTTGGAGCCAGGTTTCAACTACTGCAGAGGCATCTACTGCTGGTGAGCTGGGGAGTGGGCGCATCGTCGGGCAGTTCCCTGCAGGGGGCCCTTCCTGGCAGGCAAGCTGGGCTTCCGCTCAGCACTGGGGAAGCAGAAATTCGACTGACTTGCGGGGCAGGCGTTTGGGAGACCAGCCACCCAGCCCCGCTCCTTGCAGACTCCGGGAGTGGCGCCCGTGTGTCCCTGCACTCCCCGGACCTCAGTTTCCCTCTCTGGTTCTTGGTATCTGTGTCTCACTTCCACTACAGGCGCATAGGGCAGCCCAACAAAGCACTGAAGTTCCTAAACAAGGCGCGCAAAGACAGCACTTGGGGCCAGAGTGCCACCTACTACATGGTGCAGATCTGCCTGAACCCGGACAACGAGGTCGTGGGCGGAGAGGTTTTCAAGAACCTGGTGGCCCAGAGCAAGTAGGGGCCCGGCTGACCTCGGGGCTTGGGGGGGGGGGGGGAGGGGAGGCGGGGTGCAGGGGCCGGGCCCCTGGGAAAATAGGGGAGAGCCACGTGGCAGGGTAGAGACCACGCGAGGGCCCGTGGGCCGTGGGCCCGCAGGCGGCCTGCCAGCCTGCCACTCTCACGTCGGACGCCCGCAGCTCCACCGACAGGAAGGCCCTCGAGCAGCACGCCGTGCGCACCGCCGAGAAGCTGCTGCGCGATTTCTACCCGCGCTCGGACTGGGGCCAGACCCAGCTGCGGCTGCTGCAGAGCCTCTGCCTGCTGGCCACCAGGGACAAGGCCAACGTGGAGGCGGCGCTGGGCACCTTCATCGCGATGGCACAGGCCGAGGTGGGCCGGCTCGCTGGGTGGGCCGCGGGGGGCCGGGCCGGGCTGGGGGGGCCCAGCGCGCCGACGCCCGCTTCCCACCCGTGTGCAGAAGGACAGCGTCCCCGCCCTGCTGGCCACGGCGCAGGCCCACGCGCTGCTGAAGCAGGTCCCCAAGGCGCGCACGCAGCTGAAGCGTCTGGCCAAGGCCCCGTGGACGCCGGACGAGGCCGAGGACCTGGAGAAGAGCTGGCTCCTACTGGCTGACGTTTACTGCCAGGGCGGCAAGTTCGACCTGGCCTCGGAGCTGCTGCGGCGCTGCGTGCAATACAACAAGGCAGGGGGGGCGCGCTGCCGTCGGGGAAGCGGGGACGCCCCGTCCAGGCGGCCGGGAGGGGCGCGCGGGGCGTGGGGGCAGAGGAGATGCAAGGGCCGGGGCGAGGCGAGAGGAGGCGCGCAGAGTCGGGGAGCCGGGAGAGGGGAATGCGGGATGGTGAAGAGAGATGGGAAGGGTTCATGAGGTCCAGGGGCCTGCAGGTCAGCGCAGAGCGCTGTGGAGAAAGGGGCCATGCAAGCATAGGGGTATCCTAGAAGGGGCGCACAGGTGACCCCTCCCCAGCAAAAGTGGGGGTGCTGCTGGAGTCGGTGAGAGGTGGGCGTTAATGCGGCTCCCCACCCTCCCTTGCCCCGCCCCCCGCCCCGTGTCCCCTCCCCCCACCGCTGGTTCCACCCTGTGCTGGGATCCGGTTTGGCTTTCCCTGCAGTCCTGCTTCAGGGCCTACGAGTACATGGGCTTCATCATGGAGAAGGAGCAGGCCTACAAAGACGCAGCCGCCAACTACGAGCTGGCCTGGAAGTACAGTCATCACGCCAGCCCGGCCGTGGGTAAGGCCACCAGCCAGGGCCCATGCGGGTGAGGAGGAAGCTGGGCGGGAGGACCACCACCCTGGCTCTTGGGTGGTCAAGGTGCCACCGTGTGTTTCCTCTGCCCCTGGACAGGCTTCAAACTCGCTTTCAACTACTTGAAGGATAAGAGATTTGTGGAGGCCATTGAAGTCTGTCACACGGTAAGCCACCATCAGCGGCTGGGAGGCACCAGGAGGAGGGGCGAGGGGGCTTGGTGACAGGCAGGGGCCTGATGCCGCACACCCTTTCTCCCTCTGTTCCCAGGTCCTCGGAGAGCATCCTAACTACCCCCAAATCAGAGAAGAAATTTTGGAAAAGGCCCAAGGGTCTCTGAGGCCCTAGCTGTGGTCAGTGGGAGCCAGGGCGGGGAGAAGCCATCAACCTACAGACATTTCACTTCTACAGAAGTAGGGGTCGGAAGTGGGTCAGTGGAGAGAAGATTCGAAAATGACGTATTCTTCCCGTGTCTGTATGGTGTGTGGTTTCTTTGGCTCGTGCCTCGTCTGATCTAAGGGGCATCCCAAAGCTTTGTGTTTTTCAGGCACAAGAAGCAGTTTTGCTCAGAGGAAAAAGGGGCATCAACCAAGCTAGTTTATGCCGGGCTCATTGGGCACCTTCTGTTGGGCTCCGTTTTTATTCCAGACTCTGTGAAGGAGCAAAGAGGTGATTTTTTTAAAAATCCCCACGGCAATTTTAATATGGTTATGTCAGTGCCTCCCCTCTCCCGTCTGGTCCCCAGAGCCCCCGAGCTCAAGAAGTGACTGCTCGCCCCTGTCCTGCCGCCCGCACACCCTTCCCGGCAGTGGCACAGATAGGAGAGCCGGCTCAGAAGGCCCCGTAGCTGAGGTTCTGTGCGAGGGACGCCATCGTCCTGCAGGTTCTGAGGCTCATTGGCTCACTCTGTCCATACATTCTGATTCCTCATCAAGTCCTTGGCTGGCCTCGGCTGGTCCTCTGGTTTGGGACAAACGTGATTCCCCATGCCTGGTACGGGGAAATACAGCCCAGGAAAAAATAGTTCTCACTTAAGATTTTGTAAAAGACACTGACCAACAAACTTAATCCTCCAGAAACCCGTTCGCCACCTCTGGGGACAAAAGCAGTGTCTCTAGTTAGATGACTTGTATTACTTGTACCTGGCAAGAGGGTGACAGCGGTCACTTTTGGCTGGAGCTCCCAACACCTCTCTTCTGTGTTTCATGATGGCAAGAATGGGCCAGTCAGGCCTCAGGGGAAGGACCTCTGAACTGGAAGCCCGGAGCGTGACCTTCCCAAGACTTTCTACTCTTTGGGCCTCCGTGTTCCCCTCCGTGGCAGGAAATTAGACTAGATCTGTGTCCCCAAACCATGATACAAATCCCTGCCACTGATATACAGCAGATAGCTGAAGTTGAATAACTATGTGTTAAAACATCATTCCTCTATATTATATATTCTCTATTAGAGGAAAACACGATGAACTCGTGAACTCATGAGTGCTGTTACAATGGTTCTAACTTTTAAGCACATGGATACAATTGATGTAAAGTAAAATATGCACTTAGCGTGAGTGCGAGGACGCAGCTGTAGTAGTTTTTATGAGTTGTCGTCCAGGGACTACAGCTTGGAAACTGAACCAGTAGGGGTCCCTTGTAGAACAGACAGTTATCCTTCGTGACAGCGGGACCTTGTTTCTATAACATCCTGCTGATCGGGTGCACGGCCTCTTGGTCTGAGTCAATGACCTGGAACGCTTTCCCCAGGTTACTTAGCATCCTTCCTTTGGGAAACCAGTCCCTTTTCCTGGCATCTGCGTTACAATCCGGTTTCTTGGGGGTGGGTTGTTGAGAGACAGGTTTGCCCGTCTGGAGAATGATGCTGTCATGGATTGTACATTAATCACGTTTTTGTTGCTGTAAAACCTAAGTTGTCTTCATTTATCAAAAAAAAAAAAAAAAGAAAGAAAGAAAGAAAGAAAGAAAGAAAAGAAAAGAAAAGAAAGCCGGGAAGTGATCCTGTTGCCCTAGAGGGGAAGTGGGCAGGTCCAGTCCAGCCATGGGCCATATCCATGGGGCAGGAACCTGTGGGGGTTCCGAGCAGGAACCTGTGGGGGTTCCAGCCAGGGACGGGGTGGGGCTGCAGGAACCTGCCACCTGGACCCCCAGGCTCGTCAGAGCAGGGCCTCAGAGCCCTTGGAGAGACCCAGATTTTGAAGCATCCATGCTGACACAATCTCTGCAAAAGGGCTCCCAGGGACCAGTGAGAGGGGAGGCAGCATCGGTAACCATATGGGGATACTCCACCCCGAGGAGCCTAAGTCCTGGCTGTCCCTGGCTACGCTGGTTACAGGAACAGGCTGCGCACCACGGGCCAGGCTCCAAGCTCTGGGTCCTCTCACGGCCACTGACAATATGGCCACACGGTCACATCCATGCATGTCCAGAGGCAAGAGACAGATACCCAAAGAGTGACAGAACTGGCAAAAAAACAAAAAAGAGAGAGAGAGAGAGAGAGGATAAAACATAGAGGCAGCAATACGAAAACAGAACGGAAGTCACAAACATGCACACAAGGCTTGCACGCTCCTGGCACTCTCCTAAGTGCTGTGTATGCGCGAACTGAAAAAGCTTTTATGAGGCAAGTAGTGTTATTATTTGCACAGCACTGGGGACAGCAAGACACTGCAGTCGTAGAAAGGAAGTGATTTGCATAGGTCACCTTGCTAGGTAGTAGCAGAGCTGGGATGTGAACCTGGCACTCAGGGTCCATGCTCTTACCCCATAAGCCGCAGAGATGAAATAAAGGGGAGCCCAGCCCAGGCCGAAAGGCAGACGATTAGAGCGAGAAAAGGGAGACCCAAATCTGCTGTCGTTTGGTCCTCCTCCCTCCCAGCACTCGGATAAGCCATTATTCCTAAGGGGGAGGTCGACCTTGCTCCTCCTCAGGCCCCACACTTGGGACTCCCCAGGGCAGGGCGAGGCCTGCTCCTCTGGCCTAGGCCGGGGACAGGTCAGACGGGTCCGGCTGGTGCAGGAGGAGGAGGTCCCAGGAGGTCCCGCAGCAGCTTCCGGGGCTCAAGTCCCCAGGGACCCCAGCCGCTGGGCCCCACAGGAGGCCTCTACCAGCTACATCCCACTGTCTGCCCCTAAAGGGGGAGGGCTTGGGGGGGTGGTTACTTCACCGTCGGAGCCAGGCCCTGTCTCAGAAGACTGCCCCGCTGCTCCCACCACCCCAGGTGACCACTGGGGAGAGATGAGTTGACGCAAAGAGAAAACTGCTCGGCCTGCCCTGCCCGGCCAGCCTCCCACTTGGCCATGACTGGCCTGCGCAGAAGGAGGCCCACTATGTGGTGTCTCCACCCCTACCCCAGCAGAGACTCGGTGTCCACGCTGCCCTGCAGGGCCCGCCTCCCCCTCCCTCCCCAGCACCTCCTGAGGGTAGATCCCCCCGCCCCCCATCTCCAGGTCCCACAAACGCAAACCACGGGTGTTAAAAATAGAGCCTCTTTATTGGTACCTGTAAGCTCAGGTACAAGGTGTTCCCACAAGCACGCGGGCTGGTAAGGCCTCCTAGGCAAGAAGGCAGGCCCACAGCCTGGGCTTCTTGGCACAGACATGGAGAAAGATGAATAAATTATATAGCTCTAACACTCAGGGACGATATAGAAATTAGGATGCAAAACTTAACATCAGCAAACGAACGGCATAAAAGCCACAAGGGGCCGCCCCTCACCCCAGCCAGGTGGCCTCAGGGCATGGGCAGGCGGCCCAGGCTGGCATGCGGTGCCCAGAAAGCCCTGAGATAGTGGTCAGGGGCGTGCTGCGGGCCCCGAGGCTAGCCCCTTGCCCTCGCTGGGGCTTCCTGCTTCCCTTCTACATTGATGGGCCCAGAATGAAGGCTGTGACCTTTGGGGAGGAGGAAGATGTGGCAGAGGACAGGAAAAAGAGGAGGCCGTGTGGGGCAGGTTTTGGTCACGGTTGGTCAGCCCCACCCAGCCCCCTGCCTGGACGCTGTCCTCAGCCACCCGGGGCCAGGCAGCTGCCACAGCAGACCACAGGGCCCAAATCCACACCTGGTTTATACCAAAGCCCAGGAAGGGCAGGGATATAGGACTACAAGGCAAAAGGGACTCACGGGGGTCTGTGTCCCACCCCAACCCCAGCATTGCCCGCCAGCCAGAGGGGAGAGGCCTACACCTCCTAGTCTCCAAATAAATTATGGAAATAAATTATAGTCTTTACAGTCCAGAGAACGCAGCCACCCATGGGTCTGGGGCTCAGGATGGCAGGAGAAGCCGTAAGAAGTGGCTGACTGCTGCCCTGTCTTGCTGTCTTTGGGCTAAGGAACATCATACGAGACCGAAAAGGGGTCTGCGAAGCTCCAGGGAAGGCTTACGTCCTCCTGTTCCTGGCACGCACACCGTGGAAGTGGAAGGAGAGACTGTGTGGGCTTGGGGGGCGGGGGAGCAGGGTGGCGGAAAGGGAAGGCCCCCTCCCCGCCCTCTCTTCGGCACAGAAACTTACAAAAATAAATAAACCAATCCAGAGTGTTGCACAAAAATCAGGAGTGCCCGCACGGGCGAGCCAGCCAACGGGAGACCCTTACCTACAGGCCTCAGGGAGCCCCCAAATTACAACAAAGCAGCAACAGGGCTCTTGGGGCCGTGACAAGGTACCCCGGGGCCTTACACGGGCACAGGCTCCACCAGAGACGCCGGGGCGGTGTCCTCAAGCAACTGGCTGTCTATGAAGGGAGCCAGGGCCTCGGCGGCTGAGTCAGGCAAGCCCATGACGGACTCCAGGAAGCAAGAGCCGGCGTCCCCAGGCGGAGAGAAGGCAGGCAAGGGGAAGTAGGGTGCCTCGAGGTTGTCCAGGCTGTCGGACACCGTCCGGGAGGTGTAGTGAGGCCCCAGACTGTAGTCTGGCAGGGCCTGGAGCAGCTCGAAGGAGTCGCAGGAAGACAAGCTGAGGTCCACGGAGTTGCTCTGGCCAGCGTCCGAGCTGGGCGGCACCGAGGTGCCCGGGAGGCTGCCTTCTCCCAACCCTTCAAGGCCACCGTTTAGGAAGAAGCTGGCATCCAGGTTGGCATTTTCATCCAGGATGCCTGACGTGAGGCTGGAGCTGGAATAGCTGTGGGTCCAGCTGGCTGGGCCACCGGGGTCACCAGTCCCAAAGATGTCAGCTGGGTGGAAGCAGCTGAGGTTGTCGAGGGTCCCCACTCCCCCTTCCTCCTCCTCCTCCTCCTCTCCTCCCAGGTCCGAGTCACTGAAACTCAGGACCCGGGCCAGGCTGTCATCATCCATGTCAGGCTGGAAGCCGGGGCCGGGCAGGGCTGGGCGGGGGGGGCCGCTGGGGGCCTCGCTCGAGCCTGAAGCTGTGGAGGAGTCGGTCATGTCACTGCCACAGCTGTCGTCTCCCAGCTCGCTGCTCGCGGGGGGCTTGGCCGGCGGGAAAGTGGGAGCCAGCGCCTGCTCACCGGGGCTGGCTGGGCCGCCCTGAGCAGGAGCCTCCAGCTCCCCCAGGCTCTCAGCCCCCTGCTCCAGCTGCAGGCGGGTGAGCGTGTGGATGAAATGGGTCTGCACCCGTGCCTGATTAAATTCCACGCGGCCCTTGGGGTTCGCACAGCCCTCCCGGCAGCAGCCGCAGGGGAACGCGGTGTGGTCCATCTGCAGAGAGAGCAGAGCGTGAGACAGGGTCCCGCCGAGCCCAGACAAGCCCCTGCGCTCGGGCCTCCCTCCCCGGCCCACACCTGGCACTTGATGCCCGCCAGGCTGCAGCTGCAGGTCTCGGGGTCACAGACCCGGTCACAGCGACAGCCACAGTCCTCGCGGGACTGGCGCACGGCCTGCAGCTCCCGCTTCTCCTCGCGATCGATCCTCCGCACTCCGGCAGCCCGCAGCAGAGCCCGCCGGCGCCGGGCCGGGTAGGGCTGTAGGAAGGTCATTTCCTCCAACCGGCCACCGGCCACGGCCACAGCCAAGTCCTCCTCCACGGAGGCATCATCGATCGCGTCCACTGTGAGTGGCAGGCCGGCCTCCGTCTCGGGTACGCCAGCCTCCGTGAGCTGTATCCAATGGGAGAGAGGAGGGATGTGAGGGACAGACGGGGGTCTCTGCCCCCACCCACGGCCATCGGTCACCCGACAAGCACTCTGGGTCGGGCACCATAGATACCACAGTGAGCTGGGAGGCCAAGAACACTGCCTTCGGGGCATTTGCAGAGATTTCCCGTTCCTGTCATTCCCCAGTCCATGGACAAACCCACCCAACCATCAACCGGCCAGACACAATGACCCCCAGGGTCACATCAACTCCAGATTCCCGCCCTCCCTGCAATGCTCCTGGCGCCCCCCGCCCCCAGACAGCTCCCGGCGCCGTGCCCCCAACCCCTGCAGCAAACAGGCCCTCCCACACCCCACTCTGCAGATAAAGCAGGCGACAGGCCCTGGCCGAGCAACACTGGCCCCAGGGGCCTCTTTCCCCAAATATATAATGAGCACCCGGGCTCCCACCCCGGAGGCCCCGCCCCCTCACGGCCAGGACTTGAGAAGCTGGCCCAGGCGCGGGTCTCCCTACCTTCCATCGCAGGGCTTCCAGCTTCTCCTCCTTCAAGCGCAGGCGCAGTTTCTCCCGCCGAGCCCGGGCTTGCTCCTGTGCAAACTCGGCCAAGGAGAAGCGGCGGCAGGCGCTGTGGCGGGGGGCCATACCCAGAGTGCAGCCACCGCGGCTGGGCACGCTGGTGAAGCCCTGACACCGAGGAAAGTAGAAGACGGTGATGCCATCGAAGGCAACGCGGCCTGGGCGCTTCCGGGGCGCCCTCTTCAGGATGGACAGCGCTGGAAAGGCAGGGAGGGAAGGGGCAGGGCATTAGTTCTCCGTGAGGGACGGCTTAACCTCCAGGAAGATGGCGAGCTGCCTCTCCTCACACTCCCCCTCCGATCTCCTAGCCCAAAGAAAGCAATGGATCCGAACGGATCTGGAGAAATGGAGCCAGCCCGGCTGGGATGAGAGCTGGTACATTTGAATGCCACTCCTAGGTCACCATGGGCTTACTGTTATTTACCAGTCCAAATGAGAGCATTTGGTGACATTAAGCATCTTTCCCATCTTTATTAGCCATTTATAGGTTCCTTATGCAGTTTTCTGTAGTTTTGTATTGATTTGCAGGAGCTCTTTATATATGACATTAGAGACAGTAATCATCTAGCCTATCTGTGCAAATATTTTAGCCTTTTAATATTTATTTATTTATTTATTTTAAAGAAAATGTTTATTCATTTTGAGAGATGGAGGGAGACAGAGCATGAGCGGGGGAGGGGCAGAGAGAGAGAGGGCGACACAATCCGAAGCAAGCTCCAGGCTCTGAGCTATCAGCACAGAGCCGGACTCCGGGAATCACGACCTGAGCTGAAGTGGGATGCTTGACCGACTGAGCCACCCTCATGCCCCTTTAGTCTTTTATTTTTGTCCAAGGCATTTTATAAAATAACTTCTAAGGCTACATAATTAAAAATATATTGATCGTTTCCTTTATAGCTTCTGCATTTTGGAGCACACTTAGAAAGGCTATTATTTGGGATTACCTTTCTAAATTATGGATTGTATACTGGGTAGTAAGCTACGTATTTGGTATCTTCTGTACACATATTGGTATACCGTTCCTTTTTATTAGGCTGAACCATAGGCAGAACCATAAAGCAGTTGAATACTGGCAATTTCATGTATTTCCACGCAATATATTATTTTGTCTGTCTCAATCCAATATATAGAATTCTCATCCTCTCTGCTAACTGGCGAGTACTTACTGAACAATGCTAACTACCAGTGGTGACAGCGTCCCCATCTCTTTCTTTAGTTGGACTGCTTCTAATATTTCCTCATTAATCAGAATGCCAGCTTTTTGGGTTGAGACACATATTTTTTAATCATGTAAGGTAGCATCCATTTATTGCTACTTTATCAAGGGTCTTATCCAGAAGGAACATGACATTTTTATCAAATGTCCTTCAACATCTACAGTGGCTCCTATATTTTATAGTAAACTATAAAAGTATAAAACCGGATTTTATAGTATTTTATATTTTATGATATTTATAATATTAAGCCATTCTTGTATTTCCAATAAACCTACAGGAGTTTAGTCAACATACTGTTAGATTCTATGTGCTACAAATCATACTCTTTTTCTAGTATAATATAAAGATGTACAACAAGTACATAAACAAAGACACCATATCTGAGGTATTAAAATGTCATGGCAGGAATGTCATAATTAGGAAAACTATGTCTAGGGCTGCCTGGGTGGCTCAGTGGGTTGAGTGTCTGACTCTTGATTTCAGCTCAGATCATGATCTCATGGTCATGAGATCGAGCTCCGCGTCGGGCTCCTTGCGGAACGCGGAGCCTGCTTCAGGTTCTCTCTTTCCCCCTCTGTCCCTCTCCCCTGCTCTCTCTCTCTCTAAAAAAATAAATAAAATGAGGGGCAGCTGGGTGGCTCAGTCGGTTAAGCGTCCGACTTCAGCTCAGGTCATGATCTCACACCCTGTGAGTTCAAGCCCCGAGTCGGGCTCTGTGCTGACAGAGCCTGGAGCCTGTTTCAGATTCTGTGTCTCCCTCTCTCCCTGCTCCTCCCCTGCTCATGCTCTGCCTCTCTCTGTCTCAAAAATAAATAAAAACATGTAAAAATGTTTAAAAAAAAAATAATAAAATAAATAAATAAATAAATAAATAAAATGAAAAAAATATATACAAAACAAAAAGAAATTAAAAAAGAAAGAAAAATATGTCTAAAAAGGCTCCTTAGGGTTGGGGGCAATAATAATGGAAAACAAGGTTGAGGAATACTGCTTTAGGGCTTTGTCAGTTCGAAATCAAAATTATGCCAGCTTGAAAAATAACTGGGGGAAAGAAACCTTTCCACTATGTTCAGGCAAAGCCAAACAGCATTCTGACAGGAGAGGGACCGGCCTGACAGGCCCCGCAGTGCAGAAGTGTGGGGCGTGGGACTCCGGTGGCTCCGTAGGTAGGACAGGGTGTGCAAGCTGGAGAAACGAAACTGGAACAGAAGGGAGGAGCTGCAGCCGGAGGGCCCGAGGGCCACAGTGAGGAGCTCCGTCCTGCCCGGCAGGACTTCTAAGCAGGGAGTCCCAAGGTCAAAGGTGAATCTAGCCGGGCCCGGTGCCTCTGGACAGAGGGCATTCCTGAGTAACCACTGTATTACGGGAAGTGGACAAGGTGGGGAGCCAAAGCCACGGGGACATGACCTCCAGGGGCCAGAATAGCTCTGTCGGGGGACAAGGCGGGCCTCCCAATTTCATCTTCAGGAAGGATGAAGGGGTGTGGTGGTTCCCGGGAGGGGGGGCGGGGGGAGACTCACGGGTGAAACTCCGGGGGCCACAGAAGTCACGGTCAGGCAGGGGTATCTGATCCCAGGGGCTCTCCTCATCTGAGTCCCAGGCCAGGGAGACGGAAGAGCTCGGGGAGCAGGAGCCAGAACGGCGGCCCGAGGACAAGGAGGAGGAAGAGGAGCAGAGCGAGGAGGAGTCCTCATCCAGCTGGTCAAACTTCCTCTTTAGCGGCCCAGTCATGGTGGCACTGGGGGTACTCTGGGCTTTGGGCATGGATGGCCTGGAACGGAAAGGAGAGCGCTCTCAGCGGCAGGCCTGAGGGCAGGCGGTGGGGCGCCCGGCCACGATCCCCGCTCCCCTTGCCCTCCGAGGTGTCCCGGGCCGCCCCCTCGACTCTGTGTGCAGGGGGCCCGGGGGCCCGGCTCCAGGAGGCTTCCTTCCACCAGCGCAGGCGCTGAGGGCCAAGGCCTCCTCCTGGCGCTTGCAGACTCCCACCACCGCTGCCCAAACGCCTTCCCAGGACACCACCAGGCACCTTCCCCGCTACCTCCCACGACCCACCTACACACATGCATACACCAGACCGACAGATGGACCGGCAGACCTCAGCCCGGCCTCGCTCATTCCCCGACAGGAATCCTGGGGGCTGACTCACTGGCTGGCTGATTCACACGGCTCGCATCTGTGTGCCTTTGTGTGTGTGAGGCCGTCTGCCACAGCCCGCACAGCCCTGTATGGTGGCTTTGCTTCCTCCTCCTCCTCCTCCTCCTCCTCCTCCACCACCACCACCACCGGCTGCCCCTGCACACCCACTGACACACCACCCTGCACACACACACACAGACTCCCTCTCCCTCTCCGGGGCCAGGTTGACCAGGGCACTCCGGGAAACAGGCTGGCTTTGACACTGGCCCCGATTCCCAGACACAGGACTTTCCAGAGCCCCTCCTCTCCTGTGACAGAGCCGCTCAGACTTTCCCTCAGAAACCCCCGCCCCACCGAAGTCCCCTGTCTCCAGGCCTGGCCGTGCTTCGTGTTTCTCTAACAACTCCTGTTTTGCTTTTAAAAACCCATCTACATGGTGTCTCTCCTCCAATATCTAACCCCGTTTGTTTGGCTTAACTTCCTATGGAGATTGTTTGTTTCCCCTTGAAACAAACAAACAAACAAACCAACCCACCAACCAACCACACACACAACTCTTAGTGAAACTGACCGGTCAAGATGTTCCACTCTCTCCTGTTTGTAGCTTGGTGACATGGGCCACGTCAGGACACAGAGCTTACTGTGTCTTCCCCTTTGGAGGGTCTCAACCACAGAGCCTCCCACAGCCTGGCTGGCCTCGGGTAAGGGGACTGGACTTGGGGCTCCTTCCCCTAAATGCCTCGGCCACCCTTGGCAGTCCCCAAAGGACTCAGTCCTGAGGGCTGGGCTACCTTGTACCTTGTCTGTGTCCTACAGTGCTCAGGCCTGGGCCCCAGGAGGTCACCAGGAGGAAGGGGAAACGATGCAGAGGCCCCAGTGCTGGGGAGCCCCTCCCCCACTGCCATCACAGGAAATGAGAACAGGAAAAACCAACCAGAAGGCTGCCGATCTCCCCTACTCAGGTGTCCTTTCGAAAGGCCCCTGTCCCCTTTTGCCGAGCCTACCACAAAGTGTCTGGATCCCAGACCTAGGGGGTCCGCGGTCGGACTTGCCGGATAAAATTCGTCCCCGGGGCAGCCTCTCCCCGCAGGCATGAGACAAGCAAGAGAAACCCCCCTCCTTGCTAACCTTTCGTTCACACTGGGCCAGGGGAAGAGAACGCACAGGTGCTTCCGGGGGCTTCTCAGCGGGGAGTTTCTCAGGCTGGGCGCCCCCCCCACCCCACCCCCTGCAAAACCACAAACAAAAACAACGCAGCTCCCAGCTGACCTGCAGGCTCTCCCAGGAGATGGGGAAACTCATGACCCGGAGCCAGGCACACACATACATACACGTGCAGCCCCCAGACACACACAGAAACACACACAGACAGAGCATACCCACACAGCCTGCCCCTACCGGCCCCGCTGGGAGACCCCATCCTTTCCCAAACCCCAGATGCTGTCCACAGGGTGCCGAATGCCTAATCACATGCCCAAGCCCCAGGCCCACCCCCCGCCAAAACCAAATGCCCGCTTTTTATCTGTGCCTGGCCGTCCCTTAGAAACATAGAATTCCATAGGCCCCAAATCGAACCCCTTGTCTCTGTTCCCCACCCCCCATGCCATCTGTTCCTCTTCCTGTGTTCCCTATCTTAGTAACGGCACTGCCACCCACCCAGTTACTCAAGCCAGAAACCTGCAGCCGTCCTCACTCCACTCCTTCCTCCCGCTCCCTCCGGCCACATCCAGGCGCCCAGCCCTCCAAGCGCACACTAGCTCACTTCGCGCACGCAAGGCTAGGCACAGACACGGCGCTGGGGGGGCCATCGGCACAGTGTTAAGAACCTTGGCTCCAGAACCAGACTGCCTGCATTTGAACCCTGGCTTGGCTATTACTTGATCGCGTGACCCCAGTCAAGGTCCTCAGGCTCTCCGTTTCTCCGGTTCTTGGCCTTCAAACCTCCTAGGGTTGGGAGGTTTACGTGAATCCATGCATGCCAAGTTCTTAGACCGGCAGTAAGTGCTTAGTGAATATGTCATTCCGAACTGTGAGAAAAACGAGCTCCTCGATACACACATGTGAATCTCAATGATGTCATGTGGAATGAAAGGAGCCAGACACAAGAATACACGGGAATGAAGTTCAAGGAAAGGCAAACCCAATCAGTGATGGTACAAGTCAGAATGGAGGGGGGGGGGGGGGGGGGCGAGGGATAGCAGAAATCTCACGGGGGGAGGGGGGTGGCATCCTCTCGAAACATTCTGTGCTGACCTAGCTGGGGGTCCCATGAATGTCTAAAACTAAAAATTCACCTAACTGTACACGTGGGATTCATAGGCTTTATGCATTTTATGTATGTCTCCTTCACCTTTAAAAGTTTATTACCCTTATGCCTCTGTCCCCACTGCTACTGCCCAATGTCCCCTGCCTCTGCTCCTGTCACCCCCCTGCAGCCAGAGTGGTCTTCCTAAACCACATGGCTCCCTGCCACCCCCATGCTGAGGAAAGCTGGCCCTTAGGATCAAGCCTAGAATTCCACGAGAGGCTGAGGCAGGCTTGGCTCCTGCTTCCCCACCCTCCCCTCACTATATTCCAGCTGAACTTGCAGTTTCCCTAATTGCCATGACCTGCCCGCCTCCTGGCCTTTGCACAAGCTGGAACCCAGCCTCGCTCTCCTTTAATAGTCATTTCCAAGAGGGCCTCCCTGAAACCTCCACCCCTCACTCCTGACTATATGCCTCTCTGGGCTCCCACGGGCCCTGGGATTCCCCTATTCGGGCCCTTCTCTCACGGTCTCGCCACGGTCTCACCGCCCCTCCCTCACACCAGGCTGACGGCCTCTCTGCCTGGCCATTACTGTGCCCATGCCTAGAACAGCCTGGCATAGAGAAGGCACCTCTAGCAGAGGTGGACCTCTGAGGGGTGACTGCTCAGAGTGATCTCCTGGTCCTGTCACAGTCAGTCGGGGTGGGGAGGGGGGCGGGGGGTGCCATGCCCACTCCCCAGCCTGCACCAGAGGGTTTCAGCCACAGAAGGGAGTGGTTCTGGGAGTTAAAAAGCATTGGCTGCAGACAGGTGCCAAACAGGCATCTCAGGAGGCTCCCTGTTCTCCAGAAGTAAACAAATAGATACCAAGGAAGCAGGTTTAAGCCTGACACCCTGGTTCTGCCTCAGGCTTGTCTACAGAATGGGAACTCAAGGTGAGGGGGTTAGAGGCTCCAAGGCTGCAGACGGGGAAACAGGGACACAGATAAGCTCCCGCCACACTGTCCATTCTAGGGGTGACCCTCCCCCCCCCAGGATCTGCACACCCGCAAAGTCCCTGACGCTCCCCTGGGGTGGAGGGAGAGGGGACAGCCCTTGGATCTCAGTGCCTCCCTGTCCCACCTGGGAATCCAGAGGCAGGAGATGAGACAAGAAGACAGCCAGAGACAAGGACAGGCCAAGTCAGAGAAAGGAATGAAAGATAGTGAAAGAGTCCAAGAAAAGTGTCAGACAGTGAGTCAGAGGAGGGGGGAGGGGCCCTCAGCAGCTACCCAGGAATCAAGATCCCAACCATGGCACTGTTCCCAGGGTGAACACAGCCCCCATCCTAGGGTCCCGGGGGAAGGAGAAGCGATTCCCAGGAGCTGGCTCAGACAGAAATACCACACCCCCAGGAGCCCCAGAGGCAGGCTCTGAATCAAAGACAGCCAGGCTTCTTCCGGGATCTGCCTGGGCCCTGAGAATCAGGCCACCCTCCTGTCACCACACACAGGAGTTGACAGCTCAGGACGAAGGGGTGACACTTCCCCACTCTACTACCCACAACTATCTACACATTCAGGCCACACTATGTGAACCCAGGGAAGGCCGCCTCAGCCTGGGCACCAGGCAAACAAAGGCTCGTTGGGGGTCAGGGGGATATCTCAGGGCCTCTGGGAAGTCTCATCAACTTCTCTGTGCCACTCGTTAGTCCCAGTGCCCCAACCCCCGACCACAGCTGGTATTGGGGAGAGGGCACCTTGGGCTGGCCCTATCCTCCTCTGGGAATCTGAAGAATTATGTCCTTTAACTTCAGAGCCCCAGGCCTTGGTCAGGCCAGTACCCCCAACACCTGGGGGCACACGACCCCAGACTCTCAGGAGCTACTTCCTGGGACAAGGGGAGGGCACCCCTGAGTCCCTCTGGCCCTCACTGGGATTGGCTAGGAAAACAACCTGGGCAGCACAAAGAGGGCAGAAGGGAAGCCTTAGCACACCCCTCCCCCCGCATCCCTCTGAAAGTGATCCGGGCGGGGGGGGGGGGGGGGGGGGAGGGCACGGTTCCTCAGCCTTGGCCTCCAGAGCCTGGCACTGGGTAGGTGCCAAATGTTTGCTGGCTACAGAAGGCAACTGCTCCTGCAGAAGGGAAATTGTACCTGACACCTGAGCAGGGCCTCCTTCGTTCTCATTCATTCGTTCATTCATTCATTCAACAAACATTTATTGAGCTCCTATAAGATGCCAGGCGCAGTGTCAGGCACTCGGGCACACAGGGACAGCAAGACCTACACTGGCTGCACTCTCCCAGCTTTTGAATTCAGTGGCAAGGACTGTGTAGTTACAAAACGGTGGTGAGCGCTGGGAACGCAGGTCTGAGGCGATGTGGGGCAGGAGGGGCAAAGCTGAGGGTAAAAACAGTCTCTGGGAGGAAAGGAAGTAGAAAGAGCTCCAGAGGGGGGCACAGCCGAGGGGGGGGGGGAGGGGCATCCTGCGACAGGTTTCTGGAGCCGCGGCTGCCGGGACAGGCTTTAGCCCCAGGGCACTGGAAGCCTCAGCAGGGTTTAAGGAGGGAGTTGACAATATACCAGATTTGCATTTTAAAAAGATGGCTCAGTCGCCGACTGGAGGGGGTGTGACCTGCTGGGCCGGTGCCAGGGCTAGGTGAGAGATGACAGGACAGGGAGGGCACAGGAGAAAGGGGAATAGACTCGGTAACCTCTGGATGTGGAGGTGGAAGAGGGCAGTGATGTCAAGGATGGGGGGCCAGCGGCGGAGGCCCCATCCAGAGGGCTGTGAGCCATCGGCGTGGAGGTGTGGGGTGGGCCGTGGGCCGCGGAGCTGGGGAGGGTCCCTCCGGTGTCAGGAGTGGGGGCTACGAGTGTGATTGTGCCAGGGAGCAGGAGTGCCTAAGCGTGTGCCGGCTGCTGTGGCGAGGGCATCCAAAGGTGCGTGCCTGCGGAGGGGCCCCCGGGGCGGGGAAACTGAGGACCTGGGGGAAGTACGTGCAGGGGAGCCGAGAAGTGCGTGGGAGAGAGCCTACGTGTGCCCGCGGGTGTCCGGCGGGGCTGCGCCCGTGACTCACAGCGGTGGCCTCCGCGTGTGACGGTGACTGACAAACAGGTGAGCGCACGACACAATCCCTCCTCCCTCCCTCCCTCCGCCCTCCCACCCTCCGGGGTCCGTGACTCACAGAGCCTCACTCCTTCTGGCTCTTCCCTCCACTCCCTCCCTGACCCCTGCTGGCCGGGGGCGCCGGGCACGGCACGCGCCGCAGCCCTGGCGCCCGCCCCCGGGGGGAGCCCGAGGAGGAAGGCGACAAATGTCACCTGCTCCGGCCACGCGAGGAACTTCTGAAAAGTTCTCAGGCAACTGGGTCAAAAGGAAACTCTCCCGTGGACGCGCGCACCCCGTCACCCAGCCGCCCGCGCCAACCTGGGCTCGGCCGTCATCCGCACTGAGCTCGGGGCGCCGCGACTTCTCGGGGTACCCTCGGTGGCGCGGGGGAGGGGAGCGGAAAACCTGCCACTCTCGCCTCCCCGCCTCCTCGCCCCGGACGCCGGCCGGGCGCGCAGTCAGGGGCCGGGCCGGGCCGTCCCCCCGCCCCGGTGCCCGCTCGGGGAGGCGGGGGGACAAGTGGCAGGGACCGGAGGGGCGCAGCACCCCCCCCCCCACCCGCCCCGCGCGGGACGCCCCCTCCCCGACGTCCCGGACAGCCGGGCCCGCAGCTGCTCGGTGCTCACCTGCGATCCGGACGCTCGCCAAGGGCACCGATGCGACCCGCGTCCCGGCCGGGGACGCCCCCGGTGCCGCGACCCCGTGCGCGCTCCGCCGAGCCGCAGTCGGCCCGGCCGCCCCTCTCTCTGAGCGTCCGGCGGCGGCGGCGGCGGCGGGAGACTGGCTGCGCCCGGCCCCGCCCGCCGCTCCGCCCTCCTCGTCAGTGGAAAACTCCGGGGCTCGCAGCGCTGACGCACGCCCGGCCTCCCGCCAGGCCGCCCGGCAGCCCCGCCCCGGAGGCGCCGCCTCCCCCCCCGCCCGGAGCCCGGCGCGGCGGCCGCGGGGCCTCCCTGCGGACTCTGACCCCGCGCGGCCGCCGCGACCGCCCCGCGCCCTCGGCCCTCCGCCGCCCTCGCCCGTCCCCCTCCCGCGGTTTCCCGAGGTCGCCGACGCGCCCGGCCGGCGGAGCCGGGTCGCGAGGATCCCCACCTCGCCACGCGGCCCCCGTTCGCGGATGGGTAGACTGAGGCCCGGAGCGGCGCGGAGCGTCCGGGAGGCCGCCCGGCGACGGCGGCGGAGCCGAGGCCTCCTTCCAGGCCTTGACCCCAACCCTGCCTGAGCCAGTTGCTATCGTCCAATCTAAACGTCCTTCCTCTGCCCCCTCCTTACCACCACCCCCCCCCGCCCCCCCCCGCCAAATGCGCCGGAAAAGTAAACTGTGACTGGAGACCAACCTGGGCCGGGAGGGGGAGGGGAGGAGGTAATCGGTGGGCGTGACCTTCACCTCGGCCCCGGGGCCAGAGACCCTGCAGAAGTACTGACCCGGGGCGGGGGTCCTGGATACAACTTCCCTCGCCCCCCACCCCGCGCCCCGCAATCCCATCCCTCCCTAAGAAAAAAAAAAAAAAAAAAAAAAAAAAAAAGAAGAAGAAGGATTTCTTCTGAGCCAGACCCTAGCCACTTAACATGGCCCACTGCCTTCTCTGCTCCCGCCAAGGCCTTCCCTGACTAGGGGCCAACTCTCCCTGTATCACTGCACAGGGAAAAGTGTGTGCATGCCCCCGCAGCGAGTCCTGGCCGGGAGACCATCCTCTACCCTTCGTCCCAACCTCAGATCAAACCTTACCCACCACCCGTGTCCCTTGAGCGTTTCTACCTTCACACCTTTGCTACAGGGCGTTCCTCCCGCCTGGAATGCCTTTCTGCCTTCTCGCCGCCGCTTACCAGAATCTCATCGCCTTTAAGGTCTCGGCTTGCACTGCCTCCTCCAGGGAGCCTTCGTGGGAGCTTGACCCTCCCCCTTTCCAGTCCCGCTCCCGCTGCATTCTGGGTTTTTCTCCGACTGTCCTAGATGAATGCTGTCTCTGACTAGCCCAACCCTCGGGATTCCTTTCTACCTTCCTCCAGGTGGGGGGTGGGGGTGACCTCTCCTGCCTGGACGGCTCTGGGGTGGAGATGATGGCGAAGGTCCTTCTTGAGCCACAGGTGCTTATGTAGAGCCGGCGAGAAGGGGTCTACCTGCCCTGTACCTTTCCGGGGAAGAAAAATGGGAGGAAAGCAGGTTGAAGGAAGCTTCCTACAGCCCTGGTCCTTCCTGCATGCATTGAGTGTGCGCCTGTGTGCGCTAGGTATCTGGACCGCTGGTACCAAGCTTCCGGTGGCTTCCCAGTGTCCTCAAGATGAAGTCGCGACTCTGTGGGGCCTACAAAGGCCAGATAACCTGGCCTGTGCCCACCTTCGCAGCCTGGCCTCTGTCTCTTCATGGTCCCACCCCCCACTCCCTTCCCTGCTCCTCCATTTCGGCATCTCTAATCTGTGTACGTGGCCTTTTACACCTTCTACACCTAATATTGGCACGGATGCGTGTAGTTTTAATTCACACAGGAGGTATTCTGTTCTAAGTCTCGTTAAGTTTCTCCCAGCCTTATCCCTGCGCTCCCGCCCACACTCTCGATGATCACTCCAGCCCAGGTTGTCAGTGATCAGTTTTTGGTCTGTGTCCTCCTCATCCTGATTCAGACTTCCAAGGATGCTCCTCTCCAGCCTGCCCTTACCTTGCACTCAGTTGTGTTTTACTTGTGGGTTTCCTCGTGTTTTCTAGGAGTCGTGGGAGGGCGGGGGCTGTGTCTCACTCTCCTCGGTGCTCGGTAAGAACCAGCTGAATAAGTTTACCTAGTAAACGTGCACTTGGCGCTCTAGGGGAGTGCTGGGCTGGAAGTGGAGACAGAAGGGTCATCAGCATACAGCGGTGTAAGGAAGCCATGGGTGTGGCTGAGACAGCTCAGGAGGGAGTTTAAAGGCTACAGAGCTGGGTGTCAGTTGTTAGAGGTGACTCAGCCCTTAGGGTATGATGGCAGGTGGCCACCCACCCACCACCACCCCCTCAGACAGTCAGCCCTGTCCTCCCTGTGGCTGCTGCTTGCAGACCTTTTTGGTTCCAAAGAATCCTTTTTTCCATTGCCGCCTCCTTCCTGCCTCTAATCCCTTCCCTTGGTCAGGTCCCCAGGAGAAAAGGGGGTTTCTATGATGACCTACAGTGGAGTGGGGTTCTAGTTCTCTCTCTCTCTCTCTCTCTCCCTCTCTCTCTCTCTCTCCCTCTCTCTCTTAACTTCAGTCTTCCAACTTGTAAAATGGAGGCATTGGACCAGAGAACTGCACCAGCTTCAACATTCCTTGAGTTAATTTTCTAGAAGACGCTGCCTGCTGATCAACTGGGCAGGATTGAACACTGGAGTTAATAGGGGGTCTCTCAGGCTGCCCAGGTTGGCATCCTGCTGGGCTGTGTATTGGGGAAACCAGATGAGACAGAGGCCAGGGCAGGGAGTTGGCAAGGGCTGGAGTGGGGACTTAGAGCAGGGGACCCAGTGGGTAATGGGGCTTGGGGGGGAGGGGGGGGGCAGGAAAGGAAGAGAATAAGAGAAAATATAGGAAAACAAAAATAATCCAATAAGTGATGTGTTTTCTCCAGCAAAGTGTCTCCCTGTCCTGGGATGGGCTCTCCAGATGTTCCCCAGATGTTGTTGGTGATGGGAAACATCTCCCTCTGGGATCCCAACTAAGCTCTTCCTGTTCACGGGGAAGTGCAGGGTCTGTTCCAAGGCAAGGAGGGTGGGGTCTGGAGCAAATCGTCTGTGACTGTGGCACATACATAGGCAGAAACACGCCCACACATCCTTGGGGAATTTCTGAATACTTAACAATTGAGTCCAAAAATTTTCTCAAACATTCAGCATCCCTGGACCACCCATTTTAGGTAAATAAAAAAATTATTACTAGTTTTAAATAAATATTTTTCAAAGTTATACAGGAATGGTCCCATCAGAAAAATTAAAAAAAGAATAATGCCAAGATCTGTCATGAATGAGGCAGACCTATCATGCATTTGGGGTGGGAGGGTGAATTTATGTAATCATTTTGGAAAATCGTGTGGCAGGAAAATCGTGTGGCAGGAAAATCGGCTGAGCATAGGTAACTCCAACTCCATTTCTCAGTGTATACCCAGGAGGGAAACAAAGTGCTTGTGTCCACCAAAAGACGCTTACAAAAATTGTATAGCAACTGTATCCCTAACAACCTAGAACTGGAAACAAACCCAGCTGTCCAATGGATGAATGGAAACAAAGTGTGATTTATCTTGTAATGGAATGTTACACAGCAATGAAAAAGAACAAACGCTCGCCCCATGAGATGACAGGGTGAGTCTTTCAAATATTATATTGACTGAAAGAAGCCAAGCAGAAAAGAGCAATAAATATAATTCCATTTATTTCTATGACGTTGAAGCAGTAGAACTAAACAGGGATAGAGAACATTACCTTAGAGGGTATTGATGGGGAAGGGCCATAAGGGAGGCTTCTGCGGGGGCGCCTGGGTGGCTCAGTCGGTTGGTTCAGTGTCGACTTCGGCTCAGGTCATGATCTCACAGTTCATGGGTTCAAGCCCCACGTCGGGCTCCGTGCTGACAGTGCAGAGCCTGCTTGGGATTCTGTCTCTCCGTGTCTCTCTCTCTGCCCCTCCCCCACTTGCACTCACTCTCTCTCTCTCTCTCTCTCTCTCTCAAATAAATAAACTTTGAAAAAAAAGAGAGAGGCATCTAGGATGCTGGAGATGTTCTGGATCCTGATCTGGGCCCTGGTTGGACAGGTACATACATATGTAAAAACTCAACTTGTACACTTCAGATTTGTTCACTTCACTGTTTTACCTTGATAAAAGAAGGGTGGGGGGCGCAACGATTGTGAAAAGGATGCCCTTGTTCTCAGCCTTCCACCAGGAAGTCAGTCTGCTTCCCGACCAGTGAGGGATACCTGGGGCTCCCAGGTCAGGTTCAGCTGTTTAGATTTCTTAGACGGGTAAGAATTTTCCTCTACCTTGATTCTCAGGTGCAAGGAGCTTCGTGTCGTTTGGCTTCTAAGAGTTTTACAGTATTCGGTCTTGTCTTTAGGGCTTTGATCCGCTTAGAGTTAGTTTTTATATATGGTGTGAGGTCCGAGTCTGACGTCACCCTTTTGCATGTGAATATCCAGTTTTCCCAGCACCATATTTTGAAAAGATGTTAGTTTTCAAAATCAAATCAAAGCAGCTGAGTCCCCAGGAGCACTTTCTACCTCCCTCCCTCAGCTGGGATACCCTCCGGTATGGCACCCCAACGTCACCACCTCCAGGGCTAGTGTGAGGAATGGGGGTGCCTTTCCCTGTCCAGGGCGGCCTGGCTCTCTGATTCGCAATCCTTGTTGTCTGCTCACAGCTAACATGCTCCTTACCCAGGCCTATGGATTTATGGAGAATAGCCGAGTTGGGGCGGGGTATGGGAGAAGTCTTTGTGAGGCAGGGAACAAGGACTAAGGTCCTATCTCCTTAGGTGGCTCAAACGTCCCTCTCTGGGCAGCTCACTCCATCACTTCCTCCTCTACGCAGTCCTGGGTTGGGGAGTCCTGCTCTTCTCCTCCTTGCTTCATCCTCCTTCCCTCAAAGGAACTCACCCCCCCCCACACCCCAGGTCCCCATCCCTCTACCCACCCGAGTCCCCACAACAAGCTAAAGGGGTGGTGGCCCCCAGACCAGCAGCATCAGCATCACCCAAAACTTGTTAGAAATGCAGATTCTTAGGTTCTCCCCAGACCCACTAGGTCAGGAACTATAGCGGTGGGGCCCAGCGACCTGCCTCCCACAAGCCCTCCAGTGGATTCTGATGCACAAAGTGGATTTGGGCCCCACTGTGCTAAGGCCTTGGGAAGCCAGCCCAGGAAAGGGGACCGTCTTCGAGTAAGGTCTTGAACACTTGTTTGTCCAAACTGGAAGGTTTCTGAATGGAAATCTGTGGATTGAAAACCTGAGCAGTTGAGGGGCACCCGGGTGGCTCAGTCAGTCGGGTTGGCGGGATCGAGCCCTACGTAGGGCTCCACGCAAGAGCCCGCATGGGATTCTCTCTCTCTCCCTCTCTCTGCCCCTCCCCTGCTCATGCTCTCTCTCCTCAAAATAAATAAATAAATATGAAAAACATTTTGAAAAAAAAAAAAAATCTGAGCAGCTGAATTCTGGGGCAAAGGATTTTGACAGATATTACCAAATCACCCTCCCCCAAAGTTGCCCCAATTTCACTCTCAAGGGTATCCAAGCGAGCTTGTTTCCCAACACTCTCTCTGGCACTGGGTGTGATCAAACTTAGTGATCTCTGCCAATCTGATAGGGAGAACAAAGAAGATGCCTTACTGTTTTAATTAGCATTTCTCTAGTTATGAGTGAAGTTGAGACTTTCATAAGCCACTTGTGTTTCTCTCCAAACTGCCGGTTTATATTCATCACGTATTTCGTATACGGTTAAGTCTTTGAGGATTAAGGGGATGAGCCCTTTTGCCTGTCACTCATGATGTACTCATTCCTGCTTTGTTTTCTACCTTGGATTATAGTATGTTTTACCACAGAGAAGTGTAACATTTTTATAAAGTCAAATTTCTTAAGTACTTACATTAGGGATCCTATTGTGTTTCCTGTCCTAATATTATAAATTCACCTGTTCTTTCCTCTAGAGTTTTATGGTCTAGCTTAAAGATATAAATCCTTTATCCATTTGGAATTTATTTATTTTTAAAGATGTTTTAACGTTTATTTATTTTTGAGAGACAGAGACAGTGAGAGACCCTGGAAGGGGCAGAGAGAGAGGGAGACACAGAATCCAAAGCAGGCTCCAGGCTCCGAGCTGTCAGCACAGAGCCCGACGGGGGGCTTGAACTCACCAACGGTGAGATCGCTACCTGAGTCAAAGTCTGACGTTTAACCGACTGAGCCACCCAGGTGCCCCTGTGATTTTCAATCATGCCGTTTATACGTAATTTTACTGGTCAGTTATGGTTTTGTTTGTTTTAAGCAAGGATAGATGTGGAATATCTGTCAAATGTCTTTTTGGCATCTATTGAATTATTATATAGTTCTCCTGTGATCTATTAATATGGTCTATTTTATTAGAGATTCCCTAATATTATTGAACTATTTGCATTACTAGGATCAACTTACTTGGATATGATGAATGATTCATATGAGATATAGCTGATTTGTATTTGCAAGGATTTTAAGGGTTTTTTGCCTCTCAAATTCAATCATGTTTAATCACTATTCAGATTCCCACATTCCTTCTCACCATTTGTTTTCTTGATAGGTCATGAGCTGATGGGGTCGATTAAAATGTCGTCTATGCTTCATTCAGTTTATACCTGCATTATCTGTGTATTGTTATTCTTAACTGTCATATCTTATTCTTGATTTTGACGCTATGCTATTCAGTACATGGGGAATTCTAAAAACTAGACTCTTAATGTTGGATACTGCTCTCTCTCCTTTTGTCTCATTTAACGTTTTCATTTTTAATTTAACCCTGACTGATGGTCGTTGAAGCCTCAGCTCAGTGTTTTCCTGTATAACTTAATTTATATTACATTTTTAAGTTTTCTAAGTTACTTTGGTACAGATGCATCTCTTCTATACAACATACATTGGGAGATTGTTCTATGATTCGATGTGAGAATCTTTTTCCTATTATAAGGATGGGTTTATCCTATTTACATCGGTTGATGTAACTGACATATCAGTCTTAATTCTATCATCTTATCGCTGTTATGTTTTCTATTTTAATGCTTCCTCTGTTTTTTGTTTTACTATGTGTGTTTTTTTGTTTTCTTTGATATGCATGTGTGTGCGCCCATGTGTTTGTATTTTCGTCTGATGATTTGAAAGTTTATAGTCTGTTTCTAATTTGTCTAGTGGTTGCCTTTCTATTGATTTATTTCTCTGCCAAGAGAAGGAAAATCTTCAAATGTAGGGAAAGGGTTATATTCTCAAAGGCTGAGCCTTGGCACCACAGTTCTGTCTTCAAATTCTTGATATCTTATCCTCAACATGAAAAATGGTTGTAGTCTCGCCCTGAAGCCAAAGGTTCAGGGTAATCAAGATACTGAACAGGCGGCTGAGTCGCTGCGTGAGCTAGCCACGGACAGCCAGGAACCGCCCGTGCCACAAAGCGATGCTGTATGTCCCCTCCTATTTCAGCACCTCACGTGGCTGTCTTTCCCCAACAAGCCAGCACACTTTGTCCGATGCTGTCTTTTACTTGCCGCCCATTTCTCTGCGCAGTATTTTAAGAGACACAGTCAGAGAGGCCGTGAATTGAGTGCCTGACTCTTCCGGCTACTTGTTTTCACACATACCGAGGTCAGGAGCCAGCCTGTTGCCCGACAGCTGGCCTTTGTGAATGCGGTGGTCTGTGGCCGGTGATCTGATGCAAGTTGTGTGCGTGTGTGCGTGCGCGCGTGTGCGCGTGCTTTCTTTCAAATCTGTGGATTGATGCCGGTGGATCAGCCGGCCTACCGACAGAGAAAGGCACGCTTGGAGTAGGATGATTTTAGGAAAGCTTGTTTACAAGGACTGTTTACCAACAGGTAGGTGTAGGAGCACCTCAGGGGATGTTGCAATCAGGTGGCAGCCGCTGTTACCGCCCAGGGGCCCGAAGGGAAAGGGGGATGGTCACCGGGAAGGAGAGAACTGAGTAGAGAGAACTGGCCCACCCCCACGCTAAGAGCACATCTATGGCCGGGAGACTCACAGGCAGGCAGGGAACCCGGGGACCCAATGCCTTGATCTCATTCTCTAGCCTCTCCTTTTCCTGCTGGGGAAGCTGAGCCCACCTGGAAACCAGAAGTGCATTCAGCTCACCTGGCGAAGGGATTCTGTGGTAAATCGCGCAAAAAGTCATCAGGTACACGTTTCCCTCACGTGTTTTCTGAAACTGTGTGGAGAGCTCACACCTCAGTGGTTCACCCACCGGAAATGCCTTCAATGGCCAGGACTAGAGAATCCAAGCCACAATGGCTTTGAACATAGAGGAGTTTACTTCTGCACTGTAACAAGAAGGCTGGAAGGAGGCAGTCACTGACGTTCAATAATGTCAGTGCTGATGTCTCTAGAATTCTCTCAGCCTTTACCTTGTGCTGGGTGCTTCGTATGTGCAAGATGCTGCCCCAGCACCAGGCATCATGACCATGGTTAAGTTGGGAAGGGGGGGCGGCCCCTGGGAGGCTCAGTCGGTTAAACCTGGCACTCTGGATTTCGACTCTGAATCTCGGCTCAGGTCATGATCTCATGAACCCAACCATGAGATTGAGCCCCACATCTGGCTCTGCACGGACAGCACAGAGCCTGCTTGGTATTCTCTTTCTGCCCCTCCCCTGCTCATTCTCTCTCTCTCTCTCAAAAATGAATAAATAAACATAAAAAAAGAAAAGTTGGGAAGAGGGAGAAGAGGGGTACCAGCACGTATGCCCATTTTATTAAAAAGAAAACAAAACAAAACAAAACAAAACAAAACAAAACAACCTTGCAGCCCCCAGGGTGGCTCAGTCGGTTAAGCATCCTACTCTTGATTTTGGCTCAGGTCATGATCTCACCGTTCCTGAGACTGAGTCCTGAGTTGGGCTCTGTGTTAACAGCATGGAGCCTGCTTGGGATTCTTTCTCCTTCTCTCTATGCCCCTCCACCCTCAAAACAAACAAACAAACAAACAAACAAAACAAAACTTTCATAGATGTAGCCTCAGCACACTTTCCATTATATTTCACTGGCCAGGACAGTGTTTCATGGTCCCTTATAGCAGCTGGGGAGACTGGGAAAGTGGGAAATGGGCTGCCCGTGAGTGAGTGAGACTACTTGTAATTAATTGCCGGAGATTGGAGACGTTGGTGCAATGGACCAAAGTCAGGAATCTGCTATCAAGAAAGTAGGGGTGGAATACATTCTGGATCAACAATGAACAAGCCTTACCACAAGTGGTTTCATTCAACAATAAAGCCCATTGTCTGCCAGCACTCACTCAGGACAGAAATTGCTCTCTCACACTATGCGCTATTGATTTCGTGTGACATCCGGAAGTGTTGTTTGATCAAGTAATTTTGCCAAGAGTTTGCTCTGCTTTCCCCCAGTAGCCTAGGACTCCATTTGCAAGCCGTGGTTTGCATTGTGTGGGTTTTCACTGCAAATTACACGACTTTAACGGTGGTGCTTCTCTGGTTTTGATCTTTTCTCCATCCTTGGTGACAAAATGCATAATTGTCACGCACACATGATTATTCTACCCATATTCTGGAAAGACTTGATTGGTTTTCTAACTAGCTTACAGGGCCTGATGCGAAGATGATGCAAAAGTCTCAGTGGGCCTCAGGCCAGTATTTGACAAAGTTTCATAATAGACGATGCCTCCGGGACGGGAGGAAATGCATTATCAGCTAACAAAATTCTATTTTCAGATCTCCATTCCCACGTCGGTCTTTCTTATTCACTCTTTTTTTTTTTTTTTTCTACTTGTGTAAAATCATCTCCTTCTACACACTCACCTACCCTGGTATATATGCTCACATTTTATATTGTAGCATGTTTGTCACCATTTTCAGTACCACAACTTTGCTTTAATGAACCTCTTTTGAACTACGGATCCATCTTTATGACTGGGGGCCACACTACCCCACGATAGTGACAATAAAATGGAAATAGGAGAGATGGAAACAATAATACGAGAGCAGTTGAAAATATCTTAGCAAGTTGAACTACAGTTAATGGCCCCCTCTCTCTGCCACACACGAGCTGAGCTGAACTGGCCAACTACGTTCTGGAGGCACAAGTGTACCTACAAAACCATGATAATGATCACAAGGTAATGGGTTTCTATGGAAATCTTTACGTACCTTATGAAATGTACATAAACAAAATTGCTTCTGTGTCTGGCAGATCCTGCCATGCCCCGCTTGTGTCCCGATGCTCAACCTGGGGCGTTTCTCTGGCCACAGGACCACGCTCAGCTGGCACACAGGGCAGGCTGGTGGTGCCAGGGAGCCAGTGCCCCAGATGCAGCCCTTAAGCAGAGCGGGCCATGGTGAGGCTCTCTGGGGCGTGTTTTTTGCACACAACATCCCAGAGGCCCCAGGGGGACTGAGCCACACTTGCCCGCGGGGGCAAACACTCATCAACACACCCCGTGTCGGTTTCCTTCCCCCTCCCCACCTCCCCTTCTCTCCACCTCTCCACTAGGATCACTGGGATCATTCCCAAGTGAAAAACTTCTACTCAAATCTCTGTCTCAGGGTCTGCTTCTGGGGGAAATGGGCCCAGACAGTTTTTTTTTTTTCCTCTGAAATATCATCCCTGCTGGCCATGAGATTCATGAACCCCACTTTAGGAAAGTCTTCTCCAGATGACTCTGCTGCTTTTACAAGTGACTGAGCTGGGGCACCTGATGAGCCTAGGGTTGGTCATTCTGTGGTCACAGGCAGCCCAATTCCCTGTGTTGGAGGCAGTCCCAGTAAGAGGCCCCGATGTCCTTAGGGGTCGTCTTGGAAGGTCTGACCAGAACTCCTGACCCAGACGTGGCACACAGGGACCTCGAGGGATAGGGGAAAGGGCAGCTGAGGGGCTGGCGCTGGCCGGTCTGCACCTCCACGTCCCCTCCCAGCTTGTTGTCTGCCCCCACCGTTGAAATGGAGGTTCGTCTGAGTCTCTCTTTCCTGGGTCTTTCCTGAAAAAGTCCTCCCCAAATATCACACACACACACACACATACACACTTCTCTCTGGGATCCCAGCTTTGTGGATTTCAAAGACACTTTGAGATGGATTCATGTCCCCAGCACAAGGGAGGAGATTTCTCTCGGCTTTTTTTTTTTTTTTTTTTTTTTTTTTTTTTTCTTAGAGAGGCTTGCAACCTTGTCAACCATTTCCAGAAGAAATTGGATTCTAGCCCAACGTTATAAATAATATGATCATCTATTCCAAATGCCCAACCCTCAGACCTTTTCTTATTTCCATCTGACAGACTGGGACATCTAAGGCCAAGACAGAAATTATATCACGAGCCCATGATCTGACTCCCAGACAGTGATTTGCCAACCCATCTTCAGAGCAGGCTCGTAAGGGAGTTTGTTTAGGCCATGAACTTACCCTCATGGTCACCCACAACCCCAGGATGAGTAGAGGCTGTTGGGGTCGTGGTCCTGGCCTCCTGGCTGTGCCCTGCCCAGGTCCCTCACCTCGGTTTCTATGGGACCAACAGGGTGTGTCATCCAGTGAAGTACAAATGTCCAGGGCCATGTCCTGTAAGAAGAAATTCACTTCTATAACATTTACTGAACTCTGCAGCAAACAGGGCCCTAGGTTCACTTGGGGAGCAGTGAGGGAGAGGGATCTTAATGAATCCAAAGGATCCCTGTCCTCCTGCAGACAGCTCATAGGCTAAGAAGTGGGATAATTCACTTACGAGAAACTAAAGTATCCCAAGGGCCACGATAATAACAGTCGTGATGGTTTAAAAACATGCCCATAAATTCTTTCACGCTCTTCTTATCAAAAGGAGGAATCTCATTCCTCTCCCCTTAAATATGGGCCAGCCTTAGTGACTTGCTTCTCATGAATACAATGTGGAAGAAGTGATCCTGGGTGATTTCCAAGGTTAAGTTAGAATAGAGCTGCTCCCTGGCTGTTTCCTGGGACATTCACCCCCGAAACCCAGCCACCGTCTGGTCCGCGAGGAAGCCTGGATTACGTGGAGAAGTCATTCGTGGGTGTTCTGAGCAAGAGCCACAGCTAAGGGCCCTGGCAGCCAGCTTACATGGCAGGTGTCTGAGTGAACATGGCTTCCGATGATCCCAGCCTTTACGCTTCTCCAGTTAGGGGTGATCTTTACTAAGTCCTGGCCATATTACAGATTCATGGGCAAAATAAATGTGTATGAAGCCGCTACATTTTGCGGGTGGTTTGTTATGCAGCAATAGAGCACTGGAACTATACTCAAGTGTACTGTGTATTTTACTAGAAGCCAAATATTGCGCTAAACACGTTACAGAACTATAATCGCATTTAATCCTCCAGACGAATCATTAGGTAGATACCATGGGATCTCCACACTGTGGCAAACTGAAGCTCAGAGTGATTATGTGACTTGTCTGAGTCATAGAGCTGGTAAGTGGCAGAGACGAGACCGGAGGCAGTAGTGTGCTGGTTAATGTTTGACAGTCAGTTGGGGGTGGGGAGGAACCATGATTTGCAGTGTTTGCCAACGTTCATGGTGTAAATTCTCCCACCACGGCTGATTTCTTTTTTTTTTTTTTTTTTAATTTTTAACGTTTATTTATTTTTGAGACAGAGAGAGACAGAGCATGAACGGGGGAGGGTCAGAGAGAGAGGGAGACACAGAATCTGAAACAGGCTCCAGGCTCTGAGCTGTCAGCACAGAGCCCGACGCGGGGCTCGAACTCACGGACCGCGAGATCGTGACCTGAGCCGAAGTCGGCCGCTTTAACCGACTGAGCCACCCAGGTGCCCCTCACCACGGCTGATTTCAAGCTACTGGCACTGCGCACGAAGCTGGGAAGAGATTGGCACACGCCGGGCAGCAACCTTGATTGGAGGCTGCCGACACCGGGAACCATGTTCTGAGATAACAGAGATTGTGGTGAGCGATGGGCAGGGGAGTCTTCTTGTAGGTAGAGCTGTGGAAAAGTCCATTTGGGCAGTCATGCATGCTGTTTACCAAACCATGTGCCAGGCACTATTCTAGTCACCCCTCCCATAGACACCCCTCCAAGTGCTAGGAGAAGCTTCCTGAAGTTGGCCTAAGGCTCTTCAGGGCTGGTTCCGCTGGGACCCTTAACTGGGTCCCTGTCCTCAGGATCTGCGATGGGAATCAGAATCAATGCCCAATCCTGAAGTAATATCCACTCGGAGCTGATTCTGAACTGGGGCTGGGGGGGCAGGGGATGCTTCTAATCCCCAGGATTCTGTGCTGTGCCGGGAAGAACTACCTTATCCAAGCCCAGCTTCAGCAGAGGGAGAATGATGAGGCATCACTCAGTTCCAAAACAACAACATCCAAGCTCGTGTGGCTCCTTCCAAGGCAGGGGATTTATTTATTTATTCGTTTATTTTTAACCTACAAGATTGAAAATACTTAAAGCATGACATGTACAATTATTAAAAAGACACTAGAACGGGAAGGATTAAGTTCTCCTGAAGTCTTGGATTGTGCAGAGCGGGGTTAGGGCAAGTAACTGAGGGGACGACAGCACCAACAGAACATAGTTCAAACACATTTCCGAGGTCCCTGCTCCCAAAGGTGGTGGCTGGACTGACAGGGAGGGGATCCTTCCAATAACACCCTCCCAGACGCCAGGTCAGTTCTCTTCAAATCCCAAGGCTACCCCAAGACCATCTTCCAGTTTATTGGAGAACTGTGGATCTGCTCTTTCTGTAAAATTATCTCTCTCCTGCCATGAGAGATTCTTTAAAAAAATAAAATAAAATTGTATTTCCTTCCCTTTGATAGAAGCCATACATGTACTTTGTTAAAAATATCCAAAATGGAAGAAAATAAAAAGCTGGGCCTCATTGTCTCTGCCTACCTTGGGTCTCTACTAGAGGCAGTATTAACAGGGCTTTTTCTTTTTGTCTTTTTCTAGAAGCAGTCTGTGTACATTATTCACACACACACACACACACACACACACACCCCACACACATATACCCCCTCATTCTACTTGACCCCTGGGGAGCATGTCCCAGCTCCTGGACTCTCTCCCTTCCTCTTTCTGGTGACACACTGGTGCCACTTGGCCAGGAGCATGGCCTTCTTGGTTCCCCTGTCTCAATCAATGTAGCTTTGGACGGTCCTTTCCTGTTCTATTTTCTCTCTCAATCTCTACATGTCAGAAGGCTCAGGGGCAGCAACCTTTGTCCCTAAGCAGCCCCTTCTCCAGCCACGGCCTTGCCCAGCGGTGCTCACCACGGACCCCAGGGCCCGGTTCTGTGCTTCCCGTTTGCTGCCCCAGACCCTCTCTCCACCCTTCTCCTCCCAGCTCTGCGCCCGGGGAATGAACTGTCTGCCTTTCCATGGGGTTTGACCACTGGCCAACACAGACATGAGTTCAGAGGGAGGAGAGTGAGGTCAGGATGTATGTTTTCCGTGTAGCGTTGCCAGGGACTACCTACGCTCCTCCGCCGAAGTTCTCCACTCCTGGCAGGGTGCAGCCTCCAAACGAGTATCCCCAAAATAAACCCCCTTCCTTGGAGGAAATCACCTACGTCTGGATACTGTCCCCTCCATTGAACTCTGTCTCCAGGTACCGGCAACCCTCCCCATTTCTCCCTCATACCTACGGATGGTCACGTCCCCACTGTACCCGTCCAGGGGTCGTACTTTGTCCTGGTGGTTTCCCCACACTCTGCTACCCTCCTGTAAAGGGCCCTTTTGTTAAACCCTCCTCAAATCTCTCCCTCCAAGTGCTCCAGCTGTCTCCCTCTGGAAACATCTCTGCTACAGATTCCAAGTAACTTCTGGGAGTTCTATCATCCCTGAACTCCTGACCCACACAAGCAGCTCAGGCCATTGATCCCTCCCCGGGCTCACCGAAAGCCTGGCTCCTCCCAGGCTCCCCCGCCCTGGTAAATGGGAACTTCAAGCTTGTAGGTTGCGGGTACGCCTGACTCTCCCAGGCGCGTCTGGTCTCTCAGCAAGCCGTGCAGCCAAAGCCGCCTTCAGCATTTATCTCTGCGAGCAAGTCCGCAGGACAAGTAAATCCCTACGTGTGCCATTCTTACGTTAAAGGTTGCTCCCTTTAAAATTCTGCTCATTGGAGGCCCATTTGCCAATAAATTTCACATATTGAAAAAAAGCAAAAATTAAAAAAATAAATAAAGTTCGGCTCATCTGGTCGAGTTGCTCCCCCATCCGGGAAGGCCCAGCCGGTGCCCGTGCGCCCCGCCCCCCACCTACACCGACCCCCCCCCCGCCCCCTCCCCCAACAGCGGGTATCGCTCCTGTTCCCCCACCCGCTCTGATCTCAGGCAGTATCAGCCTTTCTGCTCTTGCTTGCCACCCCGGGACACTGCTGTCTCGCCGGCATTCCTACTCCCGAGGGAGCAGCGAAGCACTCTTTCCCGGGGCACCTCCCCGGGGGTCGGCTGCAGGCCGGCGTGGGACCCGCCGAGCCAGGCGCCCCGCCCACGGCGCCCCCGGCTCCGCTCGCTCCCGGGTTTTCGGCGCTTCCTTCCCGCCCCAGCCCCCAAGCTTCTGATTCCTGGAACCGGGCTCGGTGACCTCACGCCTGTGACTTCACATCCGGGACCTTCTGGGAATTCTCCGCAGCCCTTTTTCGTACGAAATCTAACGGGGGAGGCGCGAGGGCGGGAGGAAGGGGGCGCGACGGAAGGAGGAGCGCCGAGCTTTTGGGGAAGAAGAGAGGGAACCGCGGAGGCAGCTTCCTTCTTCCGATCAGGGACGGGCGGGGCGGGCAGGGGCGTGTGGCCGAGTCCCCGCCCCCGTCCCCGCGGCCGGCAGCCCGGCACCCGCGCGCGCCCTCCCCCGGACGCGGACCCCAGCCCCGATCGCCACTCCCGGGGGCTCCCAGTCTGAGCCTCTGAGTCAGGTCCGCTACAGGCCGGGAGCAGGTACCAAGGAGGAGAGGACGAGGATGGGGTGGCGATTGACTTGCAGGTGCTAACGGAAGACAGATGCACTAAACCAAAAGGCTACACTCGGGTTTTCCAAGCTACAAAACTGCATAAGGTTGAGAGGTCAAAGAGGGACACTCTTGATGGCTTTTCCTTCCTTGAAGAGGTGGCCTCAGAGCTGAGTCTTCCTCCATAAAATAAGTATTTAAAAATAGATTTTACAACCGTGGTGGTATAAAGACGAATCCGGTGATGTTAAGTATTGAGATCATTTCTTCCACCTAAAAATTCCTTTGTACCCTGGGGCGCCTCGGTGGCTCAGTCGGTTAAGCATCCGACTTGGGCTCGGGTCATATGTCACCGTTTGTGGGTTCAAGCCAACGCCCCCCCCCCCCCCCCTCCATCGGGCTCTGTGCTGACATCTCAGAGCCTGGAGCCTGCTAAGGATTCTGTGTCTCCCTCTCTCTCTGTCCCTAACCCACTCGCATTCTGTCTCTCTCAAAAATAAACACACATTAGAAAATAAAATAAAAATAAACAAAAGAGAAAAAAAACGGTCCTTTGTTTCCCATCTGATTTTAGAAGTGAAAACATTTTCACGGGTCCCTAAAAGTTATTGTGGGCCCCAGACCCCCTGCCTGCTGTGTGCACTGGGTAAGCTGCCTCTGGCCAAACCAGGGCTGTGTGACACAGCCTGGATAGAATATCAGTGGGGGAGCGGATGGAGAAAGGATATAAACACAGGTAGCAGCTGTACAGGAAGAGCCTTGAATGACCTTAAGGAATGTGAATTTTATGGGAGATCTGGTGAGGAGTCCGCTCCTCAGCGGACGGCTGATCAGCCCTGATCAGGACGGCAGGGCTGGACTCGAGGACTCGGGTTTGGAGGTGGCAGTGGAGTTGGGTAGGACACCGGGCTGGCTATTCCCGCAGTAGGACATCCAAGTCTTAGCCACAGTGGAGATGGCAGGGCGGGAGAAGAGAGATTCGGGAAGCCAGCAGATTGATGTTTGGGGGTGGGGCAGGGAGAAGCCTGGGCTGATTCTCATGTAAAAGAAGAAAACAAAGATGAGAAACTGTTCGTGCCTCAGGACTGCAGGAAGATCAGAAGGAAAGTCCTTCACCACTAACAAAGCAGGGAGAATGTGCATACCATTAGAGGCTAGTGGGTGGCTTCAGTGTCACCTCTGGCCCAGATCTCTGCAATCGCTCCTAGGAGGCATTCCAGCCCCCTCTCTGTTGCCCCAGGCACCTCTCCAAAGCTCTATTTCCATTGGGTCACTTTCCTGCTCCCAGTGGCCCAGAGGACAAAACCGCAGTCCTCACCTGGGCATTTCCAGAGTTTACAATGAGAAAAATCAGATTGAGGTTTCAACACCTTCTCCAGGAGAACATTTCTAGAACTTCATGTGGCTTCCTCAATCTCCAATAACCAACCCCCCCCCCCCCCCCAACACACACACACACAAAGAAACAAACAACTGTACTTGACTCCCATCTTCCAGTGCAAACTGCTGTGGGCTTCCTCCACAGCAGACCAGGCCAAAAGGAAGGGCTGGGTCAGGAAATACACTTTCAGGAAGAAGATCTGGGCTCCAATGACTCCTTGAAAGATAAACCTTCATTTAATTCACTCTGGAACATGGATCAGGGAGCTACAAAGTGCTTTTGTACAATTCTGGCAGGCACAGGGGTTGCAACAATAAATGAGAAGTGGTTTGTCATGGAGATGATATTCCAGTGGGGGAAAACTCCATGTGGAAATAGCACCTTCCAAAAATGACCACAAGTTCTTCTAGAACTTTGCCTCTTCCTCATTAAAAGGCGGTATCTAATACCCCTTGCATTCAGTCTAAGCAGACTTGTGACTCATTTGTAACCAACAAAATGTAGCAGAGTTGATTTCGTGTGATTTCCAAAGCTGGGTCACACAAGGTGATGCAGCTTCTGCCTTGTTAAGTTGGGAAGCGTGCCTCTGGAGCCTTGAGGTGAAATGTAGAAAGTCCAATTACCCCGAGACTGCCATGCCAGGAGGAAGCCCAGGCCACACAGAGAGGCCGTGCAAATGTGTTCCGGCTGACATCCCAGCCGATGGCCAGCGTCAACGGCCAGACACGAGTGGATGAGTTTTCAGATGTTTCCAGGCACTCGCTATTAAATTACCCCAGCCTTCGAGTCTTCTCAACCGACGGCCCATACGTCACGGTACAGAGACAAGCCATCGGCACTGTGTTCTGTCCGATTCACGAATATTACAAAATGGTTGTTTAAACCACTAAGGTTGAGGTGACTTGCTATGCAGGAATAGTATTGAGAACACTGACAATAAGCGAATACGTGAGCAAGATAATTTCATATCGACAGGTCTTCATGCGAACATAAAATAGCATGGTAACTTTTTGGAAGGCCTCTTTAGATGGTGGGGCAGGGGCAATGGGCAGGAGAGGGCTAGATCAAGAAGGCCTTTCTGGAGAAACATCTGAATGCGATCTGAGTGAGAAGGTGCCTAGCCACTAAAGAGCTGAAAGAAGAGACTTCAAGGCAGAGGGTGCAGCAAGTGCAAAGGCCCTGAGGCAGGAATCAGTTTTGTAAGGATTCTGTGAAGGTCAAGAAGGCCCTGTAACTAGGGAGCTGTGGGTAAGGAGGAGAGTGGGGGTAAAGGAGTTGGGACAGGAAGACAGAGAGGCAGTCATTTTGGTCCTAAAGGCAGAGAAGACTTAGATTTAAGACTGAATGAGCTGGGAAGCCACTGGAGGGTATTTACAGGAAAGCGACTCTGTCTGGTAAACTCTCAAGAGTTTTGGCTGCCGGGTGGATGACAGATTGTTAGGACAGACAGGGGGAAGCAAGGAGGACCACCTGGCGGACTACGGCAGTGGCTCGGGAAAGGGGGAAATGAGGTGGCCCAAGGCAGGTTGCTGGCAGCGAAGGGCAGTGACGAGAAGGGAGGAGGCGCCCTGCCCCGCAGGTCGGCCCCGGGTGGGGCCGCGACTTGGGTGAGGACCGGAACCCGCACCCGCCAGGAATCCCGGAGGGAGGAGGCTCCGAGCGACGGCCGGCCGGGACGGCGCGTCCTGGCGTCCAGCGTCTGCCGCTAGGAGCCGGCCTCTGGATGCGCGCCTGCCCGGAGTTTCCGGGCAACGGCGGCGGCCGCCGGAACGTCCCGAACCCGGCGGCCCGGGTGACGTCATCATCACCTTGGCGACGGCGGGTGGGAAGACGCCCCGCCCCCCAGCCTGCCCCGCCCCGCTCCGGGGGCGGGCTCTGGGTTGCGCGCGTTCGGCCTCCGGTCCCGCCCCACCTCTAGCCCCGCCCACTCCGGCCAGGAGGAGAGGCGGAGCCTCGGGCTCGGCGGCAGGTGTGGCGGCAGGTGTGCCGGGCTCCGGGCGGGCGAGGCCTCGCCGAGAGGCCGCTACTCTCCTAGGTGCCCGCTGCCGCAGGCGTGCTCACCGCCCACCCGCCCGTCCCCTTAGGCTGCCACCTCCAGTCGTTGGGCCCGGCTCCAAAGTCATTAAGGTTATCTCCGCAGAGATGCTTGCCCTTGACCACCCAAGCTAAAGTAACAGCCATTCCTCTTCTCGTGGACTGACCTTGTTTTTATTTCCTTCACAATATCTGACATTATCTTCTTGTGATATTATCTCCTTCTAATATATTGTCTTCCCTCTTTAAGCCCAAGTTCCATGAAGTCAGGGATAAATTCTGCCTTGTTCATCTCTATTCTCAGCATCCTCAATGGAACCTGGCACGAAGTAGGGGCTCGATAAATGTTAGCTGGGCGAATCACTGACTTCACTTCATCATTTCATTCATCTTTGCTTCACTTGTTTGACATCTACAGCGTGCCTTCTATGCACTTTTGATAAGCAGCAGTGATACTGAGATGAACAAGACAGCCCTCCACCTGGAGCTGAGAAAGATACATTGAAACTAATGGTTACCAATAACACTACAAATGGACATCTTTGAGTTCCAAGATGCTAGGCATAGCTCCAAGCCCTGTACACATAATAATCTGCTTCATCTTCACAAGACGAGGTACCGTAATCACACCCACTTTTCAGATGAGAAAAATGAGAACGGTCCTGCTGTAAGCTGCTGTCATCAAGTGAGATTGCACAGAGGGCAGAGGAGAGGGACATGTGGCCAGGAACCCAGAGGGATGTAGATTTTAGTCCCAAGTGGGTAGATCTGCTATCTTAATTGTTCCCACACACCGCTGTCTTCCACGGGACCGGCTCTTTCTGGTTCAGAGCTCTGCTGCCCCAGGGGAACTCACCATATGAGAAGAGCAGGTAATACCGGAGCTGTGACAGGTGTAGAGGGCTGAATCCAGGGCTGGCGGGAGGCTAGGAGCCTACCTGCTCAACTGAAGCAACGTGTGGACAAGTTCCCACATAACCTTGTGGGGGGCAGGATGTAGGGGGAGGCGGGTGGACGGAGGGGTATCCAGGAAATTCAGGAACTAAACTTATCCCCATTTCTGGATTTTTGTGTGTGCTCTTCCCTCTGCCTAGCGTGCACCTCCCCTGGATTTTCACATATGTGGCTCTTTGTTATTTAGATCCCAGGTGAGTTTTTCCCCCTTAGAGAGGTTTACCTTGGCCACGTCCTCTAAGGCAATCACCTGTTATTGTCACATCACCATATTTTAAGACTCCTCCCCTAGAGTGGGAGAGTGGCCTAGTCAGGTGCATTGCCCTTACTCCTGATCTGGTTTTTCCTGTCTATTCATGGTCTCTCTGTCTCCTCATTCTACAGGGTCAGTTCCCTGCGAGCATGACCCCATAAGACCTCACCTGAGTGCAACAGGCGCTCGGTACTTTTTGAAAGAGTGCCAAGGGCCCTGCACTAAGTCATTCTGGTTTTCCAGGCCAATCTCCAGGCACTCCCCTTCCCAGGAGCCCCTGCTCTGCACACAGCACCTGGTCTGAGCAGGGGAGAGGGCCCAGCCATCTCGGCCGCTGGAGTTCTCCTGCGGTGAGACCCTCCCTCCTTCCCAGGCCTGACCGGGCTGCTTTCCCACTCTGGAGCAGGATTCTGGTCAGATTCCACTCGAGGATGATGTCCGAGAAAGACCAGAGGTAGAGGGGAAGCAGTGTATGTATGGGCTGGGGAAGGGGGGAGGGGAGCAAGTGTGCAGGGCCTCTGTTTCCCAGCCAAGATGGTGGAAGAAGGGGTGGCTTTTCAGAGCCTTCCAACCTTGCTATTGCCAGGAAAATGGGGCATGCGGAGGTCGTGGCTGTTTTCCCCCCACGGCGGGAACCCAGACTCTGGGGCAGACGCGCAAACCGTCAGATGGACGCACGCAGGCGACAGAATAAAACTTGCGTTTATTCCGACTGTATCGTTTCCGTCTGGGGTACAGAGTGAAGGGTGGTGGGGGCAGAGAGGCAGTACATTTGGTTTTACGGACACGGCTGATTGCTGAGCCTCTTGTGTGTGATCTTTGGGCTGCCGGGATGAGCCGCTGAATGAGGGAGATAGTGACGAGAGGGCTGCAACAGGGCCCTTCTGGAGCCCTCAGGCCAGTCCTGAACAGCAACTGGTCCTGTTGCCCAGCTGGCCCTGTCTTCTCCAAGAATCAAGGAGCAGAGGGCTGAGAACATTTTGGCTCATAATAAAAGAAAGAATGGCCGAGGGGGGAGGATCACTCAGGGGCTCTGCGTCAGGCCTGCAGACTCATGCGGACGGGCGGGCCTGTGGGAGAAGCAGGTGCGTCTGTCCATGTTCCGTCCTCCGGAAGCAGCGACCGGCCCCCGTGCCACTCCCATGTCCGTGCCGCTTGGCGGGCCTCTTCCCAACCTTTCTTCCCTTTGCAAGAATTGGGCCTACTGATGGAGCGGAGGAAACGGAAACCTCCCACAGGTCTCCGAAGATGCCCTTTCTTCTCGGTCCTGCCTCAGGTGTGCAAGGAGGTCGGCACCCGCCTCGGTCCTGGGGCCCCGGAGGGAAGCCCCCCAGTGCGGGTCGGAGGCTATGGTAGAGGCTCAGGGGCTCACTGGGCTTCGGGCTGGGAGTGGCCGCAGGGGGCACGCACCCTGCCAGCCTCTGCCAGGCCCCCGCTGAGCCTGGCTGGGCTGTGCAGAAACTGCCTGAGCAAGGGGGAAGCGTGGAGCTCGAGGTGGGGTCCTGGGGCCCTGGGCAGCTCTGCCTCCTCCGTGACCCTGGTGGAGGGCTGGAGGGCCGGGTTCCTGCACTGGCCCACCCCTTCGTACTGCTGGGTAGCCGTTCTTGTGGCTCCATAGCACTGGGGGCCGCCCGGTCCAGTCTGCAGCTCCAGAATGCTTCTCTGCCCAGTGGGCAGGGGGCTTCCTAAGGAGGCAGGGGCGGGCTCCGGCTGCCCAGAGCACGGGGTGACCTCCTTCTTTCCAGCCTTGTCTTGGAAACCCTTCTGGTGGAGCTGGGCCTGGCCAACATCCTGTGCCAGGTGAGTGGCCCTGGGGCTGGGAGCCTCTGGAAGCTTCCTTGTGGCTGACTCAGTGGAGATGAAGGTCGGGGAGCAAGATGAATCTCGCCTGGAAGGGAAGACCCCAGGGAGGCCCGAGTCTTCTCTCAATGTCTCTGGCCTCCTGGTGGAAGGAACCATTGGGGCTGATTGACCCCCGGCCTCTGCGTGATTTCTGACCTTGGCCTGACTCTGGACCTCAGAGTCCAGAGCATCTGGGTTTGGGCATGCATCCTGGGTTTGGTTCTTGACTGCAGTCTGCCCTCTGACCTCCCGGCCTGAGCAGTTAGGTCCGGCTTTCCTCCTGTCCGTGTTACCGATCTTGCGGGCACCGTGGTCCTCCAGGGGTCCTTGCGACCGGCCCTTGGTGTTTGTCTCAGGCTGGAGGCCAGACATGGAGCTCAAGGCCTTGTGTATAGCCTCCTCAATGTCCAGCAGCCTGGCCAGGGTCTGTTCCCTCAGCCGGGCCACCTCTGTGCCGACTTTTGTCAGTTCCCCAAAGGCCTGCACCACTGAGGCCTCAGGCTTTTGGGGGGCAGCACGAGCCTGAGGAGCCACTCCCAGGTGGGGCACGGTTTCAAAGAGCCTCCTCAGCGCCCGCACGTCCACACTGCTCGCCGCCTCCTTCTCCAGGGCTTGCACCTGGCTCAGGAGACCCTGGAGCTCTTGCTGGCTTCCCTGCAGAAGCCCCGCGTTCTCAGAGGCCCCTTGCTGGGAATCTGCCTCGGGCCTCTCTCCTGCGGGGCTGGGACCCTGCAGCGGTGAGGTGGGGTGACGGTGGAGAGCTGAGAGCTTGCGGGGCTCAGCGCTCTGGGCGTTGCTGCCTGCAGCCTGGCTCTTGGTGGATCTGGAAGCCGTGGCGCCGGGGCCATGTTGGGGGCTGGGCCGGCTCTGTTCTCTGGAGCCTCCAGCCGGACGCGTGCATCCCTGGCTGCGGGCGGTGGGGACGTGGGCTGGCCCGCCGATGGCTGCGTCTCTCTCACCTGGCTTGTAGTCTCCTTGCCCGGCTTCTCTGGAGGAGCTGGGAGACAGAGCTGAGGGCTTGGGCAGCCACTGGGGAGGGGGGATCTGGCTTAGGTGTGCGGGTTTGGGAGGCAGCTCAGGTTTCTTCCTCGGGGGCATTTTGGGCTCCGGGTTTGGGGTCTTTGTCTGTGCGTCCCCATGGCTTCTCTGGCTGGCAGGGCTGCTGTGGGAGTGGAGAAGGGGGGCCCGCAGGGCCTCGGAGTCCTGCTGGATACAGTCCTCATCGCGGCGGGCTTGGGCTGCGAAGTCGGGTCCTGTCACAGCAGCTGAGAGAAGAGGAGGAGGAGGAACAGAGGCATTATGGGAGTGCAGGCTGGCACCTGCAGGCCGAGGCCCAGAGGCCAGAGTGTGGTGGGCTGAAGAGGCAACCTTTGCAGCTTGGAGGCCTCCTGGGCCGACTCTTGCCGTTGCCTTCTCTGGAGATCCCCAGGCCGTCTGTGTGCAGCCCCCAGGCTCCTCCCACCCAGGCCCCCGACTCTGCCTTGGCCCTTCCTGGAGTGGGCTTGGAGCCTGGGCCGAGGGGGCAGCGTCCCCGCCCCTCTGTGGGAGCTCTCTTTCGGAAGGCTGGACACCCCTTGATGGGTCAAAGGTCCTCACGGGGTGAGCAGTGTAGACGCCATCCTGAATAGTCACCCACCCCCCCGGCAGCCCTCCGGGCAGTGCTTCCTGTTCCCCACTGACCTTTCTGGGGGCTGCTGGGATCCTGGGGTCACCTCCAGCCTTAGGCCCAGCGTTGCTCTGGGCAGCCACGGTGGCCGCAGCCGATGCCTGCCGCTGACCATCCTGACAGGGTGCGGAGGTGGCTCCAGGGGTGGAGGCTTGCTTGTGCTTGCTCAGAACGTGCTGGTGCAGGCTTTGGGCCTCGGCGGTGGCCAGCCGCAGATTTTGCATGGCGGCCCGGAGGTCTGGGGCCCCAGGCCCCAGAGGCCTAGCTGTGGTTGCTTCCGACTCTCCCACAGCTGCTATCCCTTTGTGTCCACTGTGGCTGTCTTCCCGCTTCCCTTCCCCAGCCAGAGGGACTGCCTTCCCCGGGCCTCTCAGATGCCCCATCGCCATGCTGGGGTCCAGAGGGGGCACATGGATGATGTTCTCAGCTGGGGGCAGCTTCTGGGCCCCCTCGCTGGGGGGCACGGAACCTGGATCAGCTGGTGGTTCCCACCGCAGGCTGTGCAGGCCGCTTAGGTCTCCTTTGTCGATGCAGCTGGCCAGCAGCTGCACGCTGCCCCTCTCAGGGGCCCTGCCGGTCAGCCGGGGCTGCAGGGAGTAGGCGGTCAGCGAGACCAGCCCCTGCTCAGTCTCCTGCATCACCAGCCCGGTCCTCGAGACTGAGGCCCCCAGGCCACAAGCCAGCAGCTGCTGGAACTCGGGATCCGCGTCTTCGACATCCCCGCTGCCGCCCGGAGCTGGCAGCCTCAGTGGCTTCAGATGCAGCCGGCCCGCCGGGTCCTCCTGAACGAGCAGCCCCTGCTGGTCCACATCTGGCCGGCGCAGCACCTGGCGAACAATCCTGGGAAGCTCGCCAGACACCAGCTCCTCCTTCCGTACGTGGGGTGCCCCCTGCCCTGGGCCTGGGAGCACGTACCTGGCCAGGCAGAGCTCCCCTGGCCCCCGGGCCTCCATGAGGATGCCTCCATGGTGCAGGATGCCAGGCACAGTGTGCAAAGCCTTCAGGGTGCCCTCAGCCGCAGTCTCCTGCCTCTCCAGCGCCTTGTTGCCTGAGGGGCCCGTGGGCTGCTCCTCCCGGAGGTTGCCCCCTCGGACGCTCTCGACCGCCAGGGAGCCCATGGGACAGTTCTCAAAGAGCCAGGTGAACTTGTGCACAGAGCCCACAGGGATGGGCTCGGGGAGCACTCTGGGCCCCTGGTCTTCCCCCTTGCCTGCCTCCAGGGCCTGGAAGACCTCCTTCTGCCGAGACACTTGCCCCGAAGGGATCTCCACGCGGCTGCAGTAGCGCACAGGCCCTCTTCCACAGGGACGGCCCGAGGCCTGCAGAGGCTCCGTTTCAAAGACATGCCCGTCTGTCTGTCCGGCCCCAGCCTGCATCTGGCTGACCTGCAGGTGCCGCTCCCTGGAGCCTTCTGGCCTGTCCAGGGGTTGGGGTGCAAACATCCAGGTGCAGGACCGAGCCTCGGCCTCCGTTGTGGGGTCTGTGACCTCTGACCCCTGCTTCTCTGCCAACTCACTCATCGGGCAGGTCTCAAACAACCACCGGATGGTCCGCACATCACCTTTTGGGAGTGCCTCAGGCTGGGGACCTGCCTGACCCTTTCCTTCTTCTTCCTGGCGTTCTTCCCGTTCCCGCTGGTGGATGACCTCCAGGGGCTGGGTCTCAAAGAGCCACCGGGCCGTGCCTACATCTCCGGCCACCACTTCCTGCCGGGTGATACCCCGCACCACGTCCACGGTACTGGGGCTTCTGCCTAGCTGGTCCAGGGGCTGTGTCTCAAACATCCACCTGTAGCCCTGCACGTCGCCTCCAACTATCTGCTCTCTGCTGACAGAGGTCAGGGCATGGAGGTGGCCTTTGCCATCCTGCATGGCATACACCGGGGACCCTATGTCCTGGGACTGCCCAGCAGAATCCATTCCTTCGGCTCTGCTCACATTCCCATGGGCCGAAGGCTCACCTTGCCCAATGCTGTCCAGGGGAAGGGTCTCAAAAAGGTTCTTGAAGGCCTTCACGTCCCCCTTCACCCCATCCCTCTGGGGAGCACTCTGAGAGAGGGACAGAGCCGAGGAGCCATCACCGCATAGATGCTCAGACGTGAGCCCCTCCTGCTCCCGGGGACCCACTCGCTGCAGGTGACCCACTTGGACCTTGTCTCTGGGAGTGTCCAGGGGCTTCATCTCAAATAGCCACAGGGTAGAGCGGACATCGCCAGGGACTACTTCCTCTTTGGGTGGGGGCCGTGCCCCAGACTCCTCGTCCCCCTTGAGAGTGTCTAATGCTCGGGTCTCAAACAAATGCTTCTGTTGCTGGACGTCTGGACCAGGAGGCATAAGGTCTGGGGATGGCTGGAAGTCTTTCTCGTCCACCAAGATCTCCCGAATGGCGTCCAGGGGTTGTGTCTCAAAGATCCAGCGGGTTGCGCTGACGTCAGGCCGGGCCCCCTCCTCCAGGGAGATCCCCCGGATTACCCGCACCTGGCTGGGGTCCCTGTTGATGGCGTCCAGAGGCTGCGTTTCGAAGAGCCAGCGGGCAGACCTCACCGCGTTGCTTTGGATCTCCTCCCGGCACGCAGCCTTGACCTCGTGGATGGCACCCTCTGCGTCCTGGATGGCACACAGCGGCTCTGTCTGGAACAGCTTCACTGTCTTTTTCACATCGCCCTTCAGCTCCTGGATCTCTGAGCGCAGCTCCAGGGGGCTCTGCTCCTGGATGGAGGGGCGGGAGCCCAGGCGGTCCAGCGGCCGCGTCTCAAAGAGCATCCTGGTACCCTGGACATCCCCGCTGGCCTCGGGCTCCCTCACCGGGGCCTCCGGCGCCTCGGCCTGGCCGGTCAGCTCATCCAGCGGCTTTGTCTCAAACAGCCGGCGGGCCGCACGAACGTCCCCTCCGGATGGCGGGGGTCCTGCAGGCTCCTGGTCTGTGCTGTTGGCAAAGGAGCCTTCCTCAAATTTGCGGGAGGTACCCTGGACGTCCCCGCCCGACACGGGCTCCCTGGCAGGCGGCCTCTCACGGTCCCCAATGGCGTCCAGCCGCCAGTTCTCGAAGATCCAGCGCATACACTGGACATCACCCTCGGTGGGCACCTCAGAGTCCAGGACCTCGGCCAGGTCCTCAGCCACAGCCTCGGCCAGATTCTTGCGGAGCTCAGGGTGGATGTGCCTGTACAGGCGGCGGAGCTCGCTGGCTTGCCTCTGCTGGTGGAAGTTGGAGAAGGACTCCTTGGGGGGCGGTGGCGGCAGATCCTCCGGGCCCGGGGGTGCGGGGAGGGGCAGGTCTTCTGCAGCTGCCATCGGAGTGGCCGGCGTGGGGGCTGCCTGCGTCTGGGCTTTGACCATCCTTCGGAGGAGAAGGGGCAGAGATGAGGAAAGGGCCGGGAGCTGGGAGAAGTCACAGTGGGCGGGGCCAAGGGGCAGAGCAGTCCTGCGTTGACCTGTGTTTAGGGACCCCCCCCCCCTCCTCTCCAGACCTCACCGGGGTGTCGCCCCACCCCCTGCACGGCTGGCGTGTGACAAGGCTTGAACTTCGGGCAAAGCTTCTGCTTTCCCAGAATTACCCGGGTTGCTAGGAAGCAGGCGGGGCCCTAGTGGCCGTGAAACTCTGTCCTGTAGCCCTGTAAGGGATGCAAACTGGACACGCCCCCTCCTCGCCTTCCTTTACCCTAGTCCGTTTTTCCCGCGTGAGCTGCCAGGTGAATCCTGACCTACGGTCCCAGTCCGGGAGAGGCAGGCAGGTCCCTAAACTGGGGACTCCTTCCCAGGGAGAAGAAATTCCCTTTCGCAACACCAGAGGGCGCAGTCGCCACTCTCACGGGAGCCCTGCCCAGCCTTTAACCTCTTGGCTCTCCATTCACTCTCGGCCCTTCCAGGCCCCACCTGGGGCCTGGGGCCTGTGCTACAGCAGAAGCGGCCGGGGGGGGGGGGGGCTCCGTGAGGCGCAGGTGTTCACCAGATACCTCACGGTTCCGCAGGGCCAGATCCTGAATCCCAGGTAAGGGCTTTCTGTGCCATACCCCGAGACTCAGAAGGTCTGAGCTTAGGGGGACCTCAATCTCGAGGGTCTTCTAGCCCAGCCACTCACAATTAAAGACGAGGAAAGTGAGGCATAGAGACAGTCAGAGCTTTGCTAATGAGTTCGGTGCTCCTAGACCCTTTTGGGGGCCTAGCTCCCAAGAAATAGGAGGGGAGGGGGCGCGAAGCTGTCTTCCTGGCTGTGGTCCCTCTGTTCCCCCACAGGCACCCCTAGGAGAGCATGGGGGTGACACCCACAGGGAGGGAGGGCAGCGGACTGAGGGCTTACTGCAGAGACAGCCTGCCCTTGCTCACACAGACTCTTGCCCAGCTGCACACAGCCGGCCCCAAACTCCTGTACTTCTCTTTCTCCCCCTTTCACATCAGTCAGCTTCCCCCAAGGCACTGCTTCCCCCTAGCGCCCCCCCCCCCCCCACCTCCCCACGGCCTCCCACCCCTCCAGCCCTTCTCTGGTCTCTGTCCTCTGTGTGTCTTATCTGTCTTGTGACAGGTGGACTGACAGTCCTCAGAGGCCAGTAGGGAAAGAATGAGAAGCACGTCCCCCCTCCCGCTGCCCCTGACCCACTGCTCAGCTCCACACTCGTGCTAAATATAGCGGAGGTCCTGGCCTCGGCATGGCCCTGGGCTCTGGCGGGAGGCTCAGGCTCGCCACTGGGCCCATGGGGTCCGTCACCCACCTCATCTCTGCCCGGGGCTCCCTGATCCTGCCCCCTCCTCCTGAGCGGATATCAGGCCCCTGGCCTGCAGGACGACCAGGGCTGGGGCCTGGGGGTGGGGGGGAGGGGCAAGGACACAGGCAGCGGGTGGGGGGCAGGACATCCTCTTCGTGGCTGCCTCAGAAGACGTGGTGGCCTGAGACCCGCCTGTCACCCTCCTCCTGAGGTAGCCATCCGGCATGCCCACCAGACATCAGAGCCCCGAGGAGGGAAACGTCGAACAAAACCTGTAGCCGGAGTCTCAGGGCACGCTCCGGGTGGTTCCTTTTGTTTCTGAGTTCTGATGGGAAAAAAGGCCACCCATGCCTCCCTGTCCTGTCACTACCAGTGCGGCCTGAGCAGATGGCACGTATAGGTCACCAATTCCGCCCCACTGCCGACCCCAGGAATCTGCAGAATCTCCGCTATGGTTACAAATTGTTAGAATCATCAGTCCAGGGATGTCAGAACTAAGGACACTCAGAGGTCAAGGAACCTAACCCCCTCATTGTTTAGGTGGAGAAACTGAGGCCCAAAGACAGGAAGGAGCTGTTCCAAGGGGCTCCATAGGGCAAGATCTGAAGCAGGTTTTCTGACCCCTGGCCCTTTCACCCCTGCCCCTGCCTGGACTGAAACTCCTGGGGCTTAAGTTTCTAAAGGGCAGGGACAGGCGTGGGGTGTGGATGGAATCAGAACCGGACTATCAGACTTAGGGTCAGACCTGAACCCCAGAGCCTGGCCTCCTAGGGCTGGGCCAGCCTCTCAGGGTGACCCCACCTTTTCTCCCAGGTCTGCTTGTCCTTGACTCAGCCGCCTCCACAGGCCTCAACATCTGGGAAGACTCAGATTTGGTCTCCCCACCTTGTGTCCCCAGATCTGTCCCAAGGGCTTTCCTACTGGGCAAGACCATGGCCTGGGGCAAAGTCGGCCTCCCACCCCAGGCTTTAGGCCATGATATGTGGGGAGCTGGGCTCAAGCCAGCCCTGGGAAGATATTCTGGTGCCAGATATGCCAAGACTTTCGCCCACAACAGCTGGGCATGGGGTTTGTCCTCACTAGGCGGAATTGGGCCGACTTCCTACCCTCCAGCCCCCATGTCCTCTCATCTCTCTTGGGTCCCTCCTTCCTCCAGACTTTGGGCCTGCCTGGGGCTCCCCTGAGAGGAAACCCTGAAGCCTGAGGAGCTCCATACCTGTGTTTTAAAACTCGCAACTCCAGGCCACCTCCTCCTGAAAGCCTTTCTGGATTATGCCAGACTGGTAAGAACCTGTCTCTTCTGTGGGACTCAGGCCTGTGGCAGCCACTCTGAGACGGGCCATGGGGCTCATGCTAATTCTCCTTTAATTTCCTCATGGAATCTTTTGGAATCTTTATATCAGGACCCCCTATCTCCCCCCCCCCCCCACAATTCACCTACGACCTCCTTCCTCTGCCCAGAGCTACCCCTGATATACACTACCCTGAGAGCCATCCCAGAGGGGATCCCAGCCCAGAGAGCCAGCCTGCCATGGAGAGACAGGGAAAAGACTCACCTGAAGATCCCACTTGGCTGAGGGGGTGCTTGGGGGTCTGTCTTTCCCGTCCGGCTTCTTGTTCACGGCCTGTCCTGTTCTGCTGGCCTCGTTCGATGCCGTCTCACTGCCCTGGCTCGGGTCTCTGTCCTCTGCCAGCCCTAGCCGCTGCCTTTATCTTGCTGGCGATGGGGTGGGCCAGGTGGGGGCGGGGGCGGGGGGGGGGGGGAGAGGCTAAGTTCAGAGTATGAAGTGGCTTAGTTATTTTTAGGGCTTGTGGAAGTTCCCCTTCCATCCCAGGGAATCAGTTACATGTCCTTTCTGCTGGGAGGGGAAGAAGAGTAGGGACAGCTTCATTCATTCAAATTGCATCTGAGGACTGGGGTCAGTGACTCAGCTCTGGGGTGGGGTGCAGGTGTCCCAGACTATTTTGAGGGAATGAATAACGAGGGGCATCTGACACCTGGATGGCCCCTAATCCCATGTGCTGCCTCCCCCCCCCCCCCTCCACACTGGCCTCTGACCATTGCTGATGTGTGTGTGTCCACTGTGCAGGGGACTGGAGGCCTCCTGCGGGCAGGCCTGTGCCCTCTCCTCCTCTGCTCCTGGCCTGGACACTTCTAGGGGTCAGCCCAGCTCTCCTTCTCCCCCATTCCCTCGGTGCCAAGGATCTCCTCTCTCTTCTCCTTCCTCTTCCTGCCCCACAGCACCCGTCTACACAGTCCCGAGTGCAGCTGGATTGGGGGAAAGACATCTGAATTTCCAGGCTTCGACTCTTCCCTGGGTCCCTGAATTATCAAAGAATTCCGCGGGATGGTTCTGTGGTTTTCACAGCAGATTATCTGGGTCCTTGTTTACTTTTGGGCTCTTCCCTCTGACTCAGGGCCCAGACTTTCTGGGAACGGAGGGGAAAGGGAGGGGTAGCACGCGGCGAGCTGACTGTGGGGTTATTTCTGACCCTGGAGTCATCAGCTTCCCAGTCACAGACAGACTGGAGTGGGGTGAGGGGGTGGGGGTAGGGGGGGGTGTCATGCCTCCCTCTTCTTGGCCTCCCAGAACCCAAGGTGCTTAGCAGGCTCCGGAGACCCTGACATTTAGACCAGGAAGGTGAGGGGTGTCAGGGGGACCATCCAGAGCACACATGAAGGAAGCCTTTTGCCCAGGCTCTGGGTCTAAGGCCGTGCAGGTGCATTCTGTTACCTGGCAGAAAAAAGTCTTCCTTCTGACATCCTGGATGCCCCCTGGTGCCAGGGAGCGATCCAGGCACTGCTCACTTTTTCCACTGAGTCAGCGTGAGTCATGCTGCACTAACCTGGGGGCAGAGAGAGGGGCATCTGGGGACCCCTTCTCTTACATCCACTCCCTCTTTTGGCTTCCCCTGTCCTTTTCTACCCCTCTGCCTGCTCCCCAGGCTTTTCCTGAGCCTCTGGTTTGTTCTTATCTAATACACCATGCTTTTCAATGTAGTCACCACTAGCCATGGGGGATTCTTACTTATGTTTAAATGGAGTGAAATGAAGTAATATTAAAAATGCAGTTACTCCAACACGCGAGCCACATTTTGAGTGCTCCGTAGAAACATACTGGACACGTCCTTGTGGAAAGTTCTTTTGCACTGCTACTGACACTGAAAATCTCATAACAGGGCGTGTTTCCCTCTTTGCCTTGGCTGTTAGGAAGCTCCGAGCTACATCCATAGTCTAGCAAGGAGACTTTGTGCGCTGCGTCCTGTGTAATGAGAGTCTGTCTCTGAGAGGTTCCCAGAATAAAGGACTTTCAGTTTTATTTTATTTACTTTTTTAAAAAATGTTTATTTTTGAGAGAGAGAGAGAGAGAGAGTGTGCACACAAGGGGGGAAGGGCAGAGAGAGGGGGGACAGAGGATCTGAAGCAGGCTCTGTGCTGACAGCAGACAGCCCGATGCAGGGCTCAACCTCACGAACCACAAGATCATGACCTGAGTTGAAGGCAGACGCTTAACCGACTGAGCCACCCAGGCACCCCAAGAACTTTCAGTTTTAAAGCTGGGAGGCTCCAAGAACACCGTCACAAGCTGGTCACCCTATGTGTAATGATCCCACTGAGCCACATCATCAGGTGTCGATTACAAGGCCATCAAGGCACGATTTATCAGAGCATCTTTGGTGGCCACACTGCGCGGCTTCCTCCAACCATCCTGGGAATGAGGCTGGAAATAAATAAATACACGGAGGTTGAATGTCTGTGCTGATTAACTGATCTTCGTCACAAGGGGGAGGGGCCTCGCGGGGAGGGTGGAGAGGGCAGGCTCTTGTTTTCAGGGGCCAGTCCCTCCTTCCGGGGGCCCCGCTGCTCCTCCGTCAGCCCCTCCCTCCAAGCGGGATTGGTCGGAAGTTCATGGTCTCCCTGCAGAGCTGGCACGCGGTGGCAGGGCTCAGATGAGCGGCTGGTGGCCGACTTGGGGCAAGTTTCAGGAGGGGCGGCGTCCAGGAATGATTACAAGGCAGACTGCCTGAGTTCGAATCCTGCCGTGACACCCACCAGCTGTGTGACCTTGGCGAGTTACTTGCTCCTTCTGTTCCTCAGTGTCGTCATTTACAAGGTGGGGATAATCATCGTGCAGGCCTCCAAGCGTTGCTGTGAAGAATATACACATTTCTCTCTCTCACGCACACACACGCGCGCACACACACACACACACACAGTGCATTTAGAGCAGTGCCTGACACACTAGAAACTCAATAAATGAGTAAGCTCATTGAGCTTTCCCCTGGATCCCTGTCACCCCAGCTTCTCCGGATCCCAGATCCCAGTGTGTCCTCCCTGTCTGAAGACGAATGCCTTTCCAGGCACCGGCTGGCGGCCGTGGCCTCCCTCTAGCTGGGAAGCATGCAGTGGTGCAAGGGACGGCTCCGAGCAGCCCAGGCTGGCTGTTCCAGACCTTCAGGAGACAGGTCCGCTCAGCCTCTTGATAAAACCGTCAGAACCCAGAATGGGGGTTTTCTGCTCTGGGGTCAGCCCCAAGGGAGGGCCGACTTGAGGGGCGAGTCGCCACCCTCCTGCCCTAGGAATGCGGCTACCGCGTGAGAGGCAGCGGAGCGTGGTCTGGGAAGCGTGGGATCTGGTGTCACACAGCTGGGATCAAATCGCCTGCTTGTCGCTTCCTATTTATATGACCTCCGAACGGTCCCTCGGTTCTCTGCACCCTAGCGTCTTAGTTCGGGATCTTCGTTCCGGACCATTCCCAGGATGCAGCAGCTCGTTGGCCGCGGAACCTGTCATGGGACCCACAGTGCGGTGGGAAATGGACCCGGTGAGGGCAGAGGTACCAGCTTGGTGTTGAGGGGCCCAGGGAGGGAGAAGCAAACTCCAAGTGGGAGTACCCAGGTGGCTTCGCGGAGGAGGCGGCCTATGAACCGACTCCCCCAAATAAGGAGGCACTTGACGGGAAGAGATGGGGGGTGTTAGAAGCTGAACTATGTCCCCCTCAGATTCATTACTGAAGCCTTAACCCCCAGACCTCAGAATGTGACCGTATTTGGAGACAGGACCTTTAAAGAAGTAACTGAGGTAAAATGAGGCCAAACGGGCAGGGTCCTGATCCAGTAGGACTAGTGTCCTCTGTAAGAAGAGAAAGAGACACCAGAAATGCATGAGCACAGAGGAAAGGCCCGGGGAGGGCACAGTGAGAAAATGGCCATCTGCAAGCAAGCCATGGAGAGAGGCCTCAGGAGAAACCAAACTGACCATTGCCTGGATCTTGGATGCCCAGCCTCCAGAACTGTGACAAAATTAATTTCTGTTCTGTAAGCCACTCAGTCTGTGGTATTTTGTTCTGGCGGCCTGAGCTGACTAAGTTAGTGGGGAACAGCACGGTGTACTTGGCCGTGAGGAGAAGGGTCCTCAGGGGCGGTCAACAGCTGTCCGGCTTGGGGCAGCGGGTAGGCGATGGGAGTCAGGGGGAGGCCAGGGTGAATGGGGGACAGGGCGGGGGGGGGGGGACAGGCTGACTTTGGACAAGATATGGCCTACGTGTAGTCAGGGAGCTGGGAAAATCTGAGCCCAGGGTGGAGAGAGGGGTGTTGTTAATGGAGGCCCCGAAATCATGGGGTCAAGTATAACCCATTTGGGCACCTTCTAACTCTGCTGAGTACAGATTAATTTGAGGAGGTCTTATAGGATATAGTTGGCAGAATTCCTTAACGTTTATTTATTTTTGAGAGACAGAGAGAGGAAGCATGAGAGGGGGGAGGGACAGAGAGACAGAGACACAGAATCCGAAGCAGGCTCCAGGCTCTGAGCTGTCAGCACAGAGCCGGACGCGGGGCTCGAACTCATGAGCTGTGAGATCGTGACCTGAGCCGAAGTCGGATGCTTCACCGACTGAGCCACCCAGGCGTCCCTTAGTTCGCAGAATTCTAACGATGGAATGGTGAGCCTGGGTGGCTCAGTCGGTGAAGCATCCGACTTCGGCTCAGGTCATGATCTCACACTTCGTGGGTTCGAGCCCTGCATGGGGCTCTCCGCTGTCAGCATGGAGCCCACTTCAGATCCTCTCTTCCCCTCTTTCTTTGCCCCTACCCCTCTCCCCACTCATGCATGCTCTCTCTGGGTGTCAAAAATAAACATTAAATAATAAATATGGCCCCCCAAGATTCCTGTCCCCAGGTGATTCATTACACACTACTCTAACCACTGCTGTGAAGGATTTTGCATGTGTGATTAAAGTCCCAAGTCAGTTGATCTTAAGATCATGATAAAGAGAGCATCTGGGTGGGCCTGACCTAATCAGGGAAGGCTCTTCTTCGCAGAAAGTTTTCTTCAGCTGGCTGCAGGCAAGGGGACATTTGACACACCTTCCCCGACTTGCAAATGGAGGGACCATCTGAGAAGGAATGTGGTGCCTTAAAGAACTGAGAGAGCCTCCTGGCCGACAGCAAGGAGATGGGGACCTCAGTCCAGTAATTATGGGAGCCGAATTCTGTCACCATCTTGAATGAACTTGGAAGAGGAGTTTTCTTCAGTGTCCAGGCGAGGCTCAGCCTCGTTCCAGCCTTGCGATTCCCCGAGCAGAGAGCTCAACTCTGCCGTGCCGGACTTCTGTTTTGGCTACAGAACTGTAAGCTAATAAAGGGTGTCACTTATCCTACAAAGTTTGCGATATTTGGCCTCACAGGAATAGAAAAGTAATCGAGGGCAAACTGGAGCACTTGAGGGAGGGCAGGAGGCCACGCCTGCCTACCTGGAACAGGCACCGGGTCTGCCCAGAGGCTGGCTTAAGCATTCTCCACCGTGTGGCTGGCTGGGGCGGGGGGGGGGGGGGTCCTAGGAAGTTGTGCTCAGTACGGCCCAGGTCAGCAGGGAGCCTCAGAGCATCTCAGCCTCCAGAAATCCCGGCTAGGGGAAGTCACAGCAGGAAGAGCCCAGTCTTTCATCACCCCCCAAATCACACGTGGGGACCTGGAGGCTTGCGGGAGAGCCGGGGCTCCGCAGAGCAGTGAAGGAGTGGGTTCAGAAAGCCCACCTCTGGAACCCCAGCTCCACACTTGCCAGCTCTGCAGCCTTGGACAGGTCGTATCAGCTCTCTGAGCCTCAGTTTTCCTGTCTGTACAGTGGGGATGGGCTGGTGAGGGAAGGGCTTCCGGGCAGAGGGAAGAGAGTGGGCACAGACACAGGTGTGGATGGGCGTGACATGTGCCGTGTGAGTTGAGGGCAGGGTGGATGGCGGAACGGAGCGTGGTCTTGGGGGGTGGGCGTGGGCCAAGGGGTGAGTGTCAGCCAAGGAGGTTGGGCCCCATTGCGAAGGGTCTATTTCAGGGACAGTTTGGATCACAGGAGGCGGGTGATGAGAGCTGGTCCCAGCAGCCCAAGTTCCAAGTGACGGAGATTTTGGCGGTGGCAGAGAAGAGGGGACAAAGGGGCTGCGTCAGCGTGGTGCTCAGGAAGTAAAACAGACAAAATGTGAAAGAACTTAAAGGTGCCTGAGTGAGCTAAAAAGTGTGCCGTCTAGGCAAAGCGACAACCGTTCGGTGTACTTGGCCGTGAGGAGAAGGGTCCTCAGGGGCGGTCAACAGCTGTCCCGCCTGGGGGCAGCGGGGAGGCGATGGGAGTCAGGGGGGAGGCCAGGGTGAAAGGGAGACAGGGGGGACCGGCTGACTTCGGACACGACGAGGGCAGAGCCGGTCTTCAGGGGCCAGGTAGTGGGATCCGGACCTCTGGGCTGGTGACAGGAGACCTGGCAGCCATTTGTGTGCAGAGGGGATGCAGGAGTGCTCCCCCAGGGCTCTGCGAGGAGCAGCAGGCTCGGGGACAGACCTGGGAGACGCTGCAGAGTGAGGCAGCAGCCAGGGAGGCAGGACAGAAACCAGGAGAGGAGTTGGTCTTGGAAGATGCTGAGGGAGAAACGCATTTCAAGGAAGGAAGAGAGCAACGGTGTTCAGTGCTCCCAGGAGTAAGGAAAGGAGCCGGAAGGGGCTGCCGGATTCACCAAGGATGCCCTTGAGGACGTTGGCCAGTAGCCGCCGCGAGCCAAGCCACGTGGAAGCACCCGGGAGAAATGCTTCTGGCCCATAAGTCCTCTGGTCCTCCCAATTCTCGCTGGTCAAGTAGGAGCCAATATAGGAGTCAGGGTTGTCGTTAAAAACCCAATCGGGGTCAGGAAAACACCTCTGGCAAGAGAGGCGCAGAGTTCCAAAGGCAGGTGGACAACCGGAGCTTTGGAAATGGCCGGCAATGCCTCCAGTGCCCAGAAGGTGGCAGCACCTCGCCAAGTGACACATCGTCTCTCTCGGAAGACTGCATTTTATCATCTCATTGATTTAATCTGCGAGAATGCTTTGCCCTGCTGCTAGGTGCTTGCTGAGCTCTTGGCCAAGCACTGGAGATTTTCTCTCTCTCTCCCCTCATGGAGGCTACATGAGGCAGATAAAACACACAAGTGATTTATCATCATAGCTATCAATTCACCCTCTGACTTCAAAGCCTTATCTCAACCCTCAAAAAACTTCAAAGCTTTATCTTCTGCAAGTTACAGGGCAACCTTTCTAGAGTGTGACATATATCCCTTCCTCCTTGAACAAAAGGTACCAAAAGTCCCTTGCTTGTGCGTGGGACACATTGAACACATTTTCCAAAGACGCTACTCTAATATCTCCCAGCCCCACCACGTCTCCCTCATCAGACTTTGACTCTTCTCCGACTGCTAGAAAGGAGTTATATGCCATCCTCTTGCATCCAGACTAGCGGAAGGACACTCTATGACTTTTCTTTCCTTTTGCCAAAATGTTTATTCATTTTTGAGAGAGAGAGAGAGGACAAGTGCGAGCGGAGGGAAGGGGCGGGGTGGGGGATATAGGGTAAACAGGACAGGAGTGACTGTGCTGTGGTGACAGTTCCTGTCCAGCCAGGCAAATAGACCACATCAAAGCTCTAGAATCCACTGGCTAAAAACTTGAAGCAGGACGAGGTTATCTGGCTCCAGGCACCGGACCTTTTGACCTCATCTCCAAGTATAGAATGTATAGGGCTAACCTCCCTTTCCTCAGAGTTATTGCGACTCTCCGGTGACAGAGTGGCTGTTGAGAACATGCAGGAAGCTGGGGCAGGTCCGGGGCGGTCCCGGGGTGACCTCGCTCCAGCCCAGGCCACCACTTCCCACCGTTCGTTCCCACACTAGCCTCTCGACTCTCCCTCGAGTGCCTGCTTCTGGTGCCCTCACCCCCAGTCACAGAGCGGCAAGGGAGGGGTCTGTCCCCGTGCTCAGACCGCCGCAAGGCTTCCCTCTGCGCCTGGGATGAGACGGAGGCCGGCCAGGCCTCCCAAGGCTCTGAGTGAAGCAGCCCCACGGGTGTCCCCAACCCCGCCCCACAGCGCTCTCTCCCTCCCTCCCTTGCCTGCCCTCAGGACGCACAAAGCTCTCTCCCACTCAGGCTGGGAGGGCCTGCCGGTTCTGCCTGCTGAGCTGCCCGGCACACCTCAGTCTGCTCTCAGGCGGATGGACCTAGAAAAGAGGCTGGGGTGATTGAGAATAGCGGGGTCCCGGGTACCTTGAGATGGAGAAAGACCTCTTCGAATGGCTGACCCAAGGGGGCTGCCAGGAGCCCAGTGGGAACCCCAAAGAGAGAATATTTGTGGGGTAAACTTCTAGGTCCAGTGGCTAAATGGGAATTATCCAGAGCAAGCTGACAAGTACATCCACGTGTCAGTAACTGCAGGAGGTGTCGAGTTTCGGGGAGTCCCCAAACAACCTTCAAAACACCCCGTGATAGAAAGAGCCGGCCTTGAACATCTGCCAAGCTCAGGAATCAATGCTTTAGGAAAGTACCAGAACAGCAATCTCTCTCCTGCCCTTTTCCCTTGAACTTGGACTCTGGAGGGGTCAGGACACCAAAGGCAAACTGGGCAGATGTGGGGGGCGGCAGGGAGGCGAGCAAGGCGGCACTATGGAAGACTGTCCCGACTCGGCTTAGAAACTCAGGTGGGGAAGTCAGGGAGGGATCGGTAGCGAGTTATTTCTCTTTCTTCTCCGGACTCAGTCCTCTTTACCCTTTACCCAACCACTGTCACTCCAGGCTCACGGTGTGGGAAGGAGACGGAGGGAGAAGAAAAGCGTTGGGGGTGCCCCCCGGGAGCGTCGGATGCCCAAATGCTGGCCCTTCCTCTTGCGGACTGCCCTGTGGGTGCACTGGAGACACCACCCATGGGTGGGTCATTCCCTCAACAGGGCGACGTGACCTCAAGACAAGTGCTTACCCCTTCTTTGCATCTGCACGCACGTCCTCCTAAGTGGGCTTGCACGCAGCCCAGGGACCGGGTTCTCCCGGCCGCCCTCTTGAAGGCCCCCTATCGGACCCAGGGTAGGAGGAGGGACAAGTCTTGCTTCAAGAAACCCTCTTTCCAGTTTAACTTCCAGTCCCAAGCCTCTGCCTGGTGGCACGTGTCGGGCTAAAGGTGAAAAGCCAATTTGGTCGCCAACTTTCTTAAGTCTCGGACTTCATTCCAGACTGGGGGTGGGGGAGGGACGGGGCTCTTGGCTGCGTTTTTCTTACCTATGGAGCTTTGACTAAAATCTCTGAGCTAGGAAATGCCCTTTGAAAAAGTCTTGTTACGTGAACGGTTTTGCATCTGGAGGCATTCAAAATGCACCTCCATGGCATCAAGATGATTTAAAAAACTTTTTTTTTGACATTTATTTATTTTTGAGAGACAGAGAGACAGAGTACATGTGGGGGAGGGGCAGAGAGAGAGAGGGAGACACGGAATCCGAAGCAGGCTCCAGGCTCTGAGCTGTCAGCACAGAGCCTGATGCGGGGCTCGAACTCATGAACCACGAGACCATGACCTGAGCCGAAGTCAGACGGTGAACCTTCTGAGCCATCCAGGTGCCCCCATGTCTTCTCTCCTCTTAATCTGCTTGTTGTTAGTTAATGCACAGGCCCCAGCACTGACCCTCTGCCAGCAGAAAATTGTTTTTGTCCCGACACATTCTACTCTTGACAGCAAACGTAGGGATGGGCGTCTAAGATTTTCTGTCCGGTGCTGGGTTGTATCTTCTGCTCTGCCGAAGTTCCTGCACAGCAGAGTTCACTCCTTCTCTCCCGCTCATGTGTGGTAACTGGCTTAGAAGAGACGAAGGAAAAGAGAGCATATGAGAGATTATTCTGGTAAATTTAGTACTTATTTATAGAAACCATGGTACCTCCAGTTTAGCCGCAGCCAAGGAAGGGCAGTCGGGCTGCCCGGGAGCAGCTGCGTAAAAGGAATGCGCTCTTGGTTCCAAAGCGATCATGGCCAGGAGAGTGGATGCATTAAGTTTGTTTTTGTTCAGTCTGGTCTAATTGCACTTGTGTGGAATGTAGAATGTCACCAGGTGGCTGATTACAAAGTGACTGGACCAAAAAAAAAAAAAAAAAAAAGCAATAGCTTCTATATTAGTCAGGCATGACAAAATGCCATGGGCTGGATGGATGGCTTAGAGAACAGGACTTTTTTTTTTTTTTTTTTCCCGTCACAGTTCTGGAGGCTGAGACGTCCAAAATCAAGATACCTGCAGATTTGGTTCTTTGGTGAGGACCTCTTACTAGCTTGCTGGGTCCCCACATGGCAGTTGGGGGGGGTGGTGTGTAAGGAGAGTCCTAATCTCTCTTCCTCTTCTTAAAAGGACACTAATCCTGTCAACGGGGGCCCCACTCTCATGACCTCATCCAACCCTAATTACTCTCCAAACGCCATCGGGCTGGGACGGTGGGGCTTTCGCCTAGGAATTTGGGGCGGGGACCCAGATATTCAGTCCCTGAAGTTTCTCTATAAACAAAGAGCAGCCAGTTAAGAAGTTCGTGAGAAATACAGCACAAAAGGTTTGTGTTACAATGTGCAACTATTGTGTTTCTTTGAGCCGTTCTTTGTTAGATCTTTGCCCGCTGACCTCGAGCCTATCTCCCCATTCCCCTCCTGCTGGAAACTTAACCCGCCCTCCCTGGGAATTGCCTGTTGAGTTCTGAGAGAGGGATCAGATGTGGAGGGGGGAATGTATCTCACAGACAATTATGCACCACCAACGACACGCCTTTCTGGGCCACTAGATTCTAGCCCTGTTCATTGTGTTGGAGCGACCTTGAAACCCTTCCTAACAGGTGAGTTACTGATACATAACTGCTGCCCTGGCTGGTAGTGATTTTAATCCACTTCCTCCCCGCCTTTCGTTCCTTTTGTAATTCATGTCGGAGTTCCTTCACTCCCGGTAAATTTGTGCCGTTTGGAGTTTTCCTTTGAATCAGTCATACCGTCTGCTTGGGTTCCGTCACGAATAAAATAACATCCTTCAACACGTGTTCATTTGTGACAGCTGCATGAGTCATGAGACCTTACCGTGTCCTGAAAATTATCTTTTTATAAAAATGCTCATTTATTTTTGAGAGAGCGCGCGCACGAGTGGGGGGCGGGGAGGGGACAGAGGATCTAAAGCGGGCTCGGACAAAGCCCGACGTGGGGCCCGAACTCACAAACTGTGAGACCATGACCCGAACTGAAGTTGGACGCTCAACCGACTGAGCCACCCGGGCGCCCTCCCCCGCAAAATTATCTTTGAACACAAGGAAGCCTTCGGGAGAAGTGGCAAGATTCCACTTCCAAAGAAGGTCTGGCCGAATCTCTCAGCTCCTTGTCTTCTCCATCTCTGGTTATAGCCACTCATCCTTCCAGTTGCTCAGACTCCAAAACCTTGAGATCATTCTTGACCCTTTCTTTGCTCGCACCCCCTCATCCAACCTTGTGGTGGGCTGAATAATGGTCCACCTCCTAATCTCTGGAACCTGTGAATGTGTTACCTTATGTGGCAAGGGGGACATTGTAGATGTGAGCATATTAAGGATTCTGAGATGGGGAGATTATCCTGGATTATTTATTTATTTAAAAGCTTATTTACTTTTGAGAGAGAGAGAGAGAGAGAGAGAGAGAGTGAGTGTATGCAAGCGGGGGAGAAGAAGAGAGAGAGGGAGACAGAGGATCCTGAGCGGGCTCTGGGCACACAGCAGAGAGTCCGATGCGGGACTTGAACTCATGAACCGCGAGACCATTACCTGAACCCAAGTCAGACGCTTAACCGACTGAGCCACCCAGGCGTCCCTATCCTGGATTACTTCAATGGGCCCAATCTAATCACAAGAAAGGGAAGAGGCTGCAAGTCAGAAAAAGGAGATGTGGGCACAGAAGCAGAAACTGGACGGATGGGCTCTGAAGGCAGGAGGGGTGGGGCCGTAAGCCAAAGAATACACAGTGACCTTGAGAAGCAGACAAGGCAAGGGAATGGATTCTTCCCTCCGGAGCCTGTGGAAGGAACAAGCCCCAACGGTACCTTGATTCTAGCCCCAAAGACTCTCTTCAGACTTCTGAGCTTCAGAACTGGAGAAGAGTAAATTTGTGTTGTTCTAAGCCAGCAATAGGAAACTATTCTAGAGCCTTTTCTGCCCTCTGGATGCAGGAGATGAGAGCCCAAGTCTGCCAAGGAGACCTTCTGGCTTTCACACTTGGCACGCTTTAGAGGCTCCCGCCAGGATCAATTTCCATCGCATTATAGTTGCTAGAGTTACTACTCCGGACCTCTAAAGGCCTAATACTCCACACCCATCAGGAGATCCCCTCCCTCCATCCACCATCCACCAGCTCAGCCCCCGGGACCGTTCAGACAATTGCACTGCCACAGCTCCTCAGGGGCCATCTGTACCTACAACCAGCAAGGTAAGCAGCACCAAAGTCCCATTTCACGTTTGCTTTCTCAGGCTGCTCCCAGCATGATCTGTTGCAGGTCAGGTTCCCCCCGGGACTCAGACTCTGAGATGCAGATTTGCATACAGGAAGCCTTCTGGAGAGCGCCCATGAGCCCAAGAGGTGTGGGGAAAGGATGGGAAGAGATAGACTCCTTGGGGGGGGGGGGGGAGACCATCGAATTGCAATGCAGCCAGCACAAGGCTCACAGCTGTCAATCTTGCAGAGGTTTGAAGCTGGGGTAGCCCTTCCGTGTTGTCTGCGCGGGGGCCCAGCTTTTCACGTTCTTTCATCGGTGGTGTTGCATGTACGTTGACTCCAGGAAGGGGGTGCGGCCTTGGGCAAGGTAGTTTTTCCCAGCCCCAGGCAATCCTTGGAAAGAGAGAGTCCCCTGAGGGCTTTCAGCTCAGCTCAGGTCAACCTTCTCAGCAGCTGGGTGAATGAGTTTTGGCAGGGGTGAAGGGGGCAGGTCCGGATGCCGTCTATCCCAGTGACCTTTTATTGTTATTATTTTAAGTGTATTTATTTATTTTGAGAGAGAGAGAGAGAGAGAGAGAGAGAGCATGTGTGCAAGTGAGGGAGGGGCAGAGAGAGAGGGAAAGAGAGTATCCTGAGCAGGCTACACAAAGTTAGCACAGAGCCTGATGTGGGGCTCGAACCCGAGAACCGTGAGACAATGACCTGAGCCGAAGTCGGACGCTTAACTGACTGAGCCTCCAGGGGCCCTCAGTGACCTTTTATGCCAGCTATCAGATTTTATCACTATCCTGCTTAAAACCCTCCAGTGACATGCAATGAAATTCATGTGCAGTAGGCCCTACATTCTCTGGCCACTAATTACCTTCCTCATGAGCTTGGCCACTAATTACCTTCCTCATGAGCTTACCAGGCTCCCTTTGGCTCACCAGGCTCTGTCATATTAGCCTCCTTTCTATTCATTTGCTCAATATTTACTGAACATTTACTCTGGGCTAAACAGTGCTCTAGATCAGGGGTTCACAAACTGTGCCCGTAGGCCAGATTGTGACGCTGTTTGTTTTTATAAATAAAGTTTTATTGGAACGCAGCCATACCTATTTGTTTCAGTATTGTCTATGGCTGCTTTCATGCTACAACAGCAGGGGTGAACAGAGACCATCTGGCCCATGAAGCCTAAAATACTATTTGATCGTTTACAGAAAAAGTTTGCTCACATCTCTTCGAGTTCAGTGCTGATATATATTGCAAGCCTCAAATTTGAGCCACATATGTAATGTTAAATTTTCTAGTAGCCACATTAAATGAGTTTATAAAAAAGGAACAGGCAAAATAAATTTCAATGATACATTTAAAAAAATTTTTTTTTAAACGTTTATTTATTTTTGAGACAGAGAGAGACAGAGCATGAGCAGGGGAGGGGCAGAGAGAGAGGGAGACACAGAATCTGAGGCAGGCTCCAGGGTCCGAGCCATCGGCACAGAGCCCGACACGGGGCTCGAACTCACAGACCGTGAGATCATGACCTGAGCTGAAGTCGGACGCTTAACCAACTGAGCCACCCAGGCGCCCCGCAATGATACATTTTATACAACCCAATATGTCCCAAATACCATTTCAACATATAACCAATATGACAAATTATCAGTGAGGTATGTTACATTCTTTGTAATATGAAGACTTGAAAATTCAGTGTATATTTCACGCTCATTGCACGGCTCACTGTGGGCAAAGCCACTATTCTGGTGCTTCTGGTGTTGGATGGTGCAGATGACACGGGGGTGAATAAAGCAGAGAGAATTAGGCTCACATTCCTCATGGAGAGTAGAAACCATAAGCAACCAGATAAAATCAGCAGATGAACATAACAGATAAAATAGAGTTTACGCCTGATGGTGCGGGTGTTGGGGCAGACGTCACAGGGAAGGTCACACTGAAAAGTCACTCACTGGTCTCTGTGAGGTGCGTAGTGAAGGAGTAACCTCACCCAAAGAGAGGTCTGGCCTTTGCCTCAGCTCCTAGGAGGGATCTCCAGTCCCCCAGGATGTCCTGCCTGTAGAAATGTCTTTGTTTGCCTGGGAGCTTTGGACAAGGGACAATCTGACAATATGACTTATGGTGGTGGCTTTGGGCCATGCTGTCAGCTCCGACCTCCAGAGGAACTGGAGTCTACAGTACTAGCTGACATCTGGAAAGGGCCGGGGACCGAAGGCCAGCAACGTGTGTGGTGTGGGACCAAGCTCCAATAAGTACTCTGGACACCAAAGGCTAGGGTGACTTCCCTGGTGGGCATTAGCCTATGCGTATTGTCACAGTCTGTGGCTGGTAGGAGAGAAGGCCATTGCCTGTGGCTCCACAGGAGAGGACAACCAGAAGCTTCATGTGTGGCCTCTGCCCCATGCATCCCTTCTCTAGACTGACTTTCCCTGTGTCCTTTCCCTGTAATAAACCATAACCATAACAACGTTCAGTGAATTCTTCTAGCAAATTATCAAACCTGAGGGGGGTTTTAGAAAGACGTTTGGACTTATGGAAGTGAAATGGTCTCTTGCGGGTATTGATTCCTATCACAAGTAAACATGCCTGAAATAATCAGCAAGCACAAAGGCAGTATCTTAGGCCAGAGGCATCCAGCAGCTTTGGTGAGTTTAGAAATTTTAAGTGCAAGGATCCTATTAGTTCCCTTGACATTGCCTGATGACTCAGGGTGACAGGGACGGTGATAATTCCAAGATGTTTGCAAAGCTGTGCTTAAGGCTCGTATGATTTGCCTTGTGAATGGGCGTCTTGGTTACTGGAGATGGTGGAAGGTGTGAAAAATGGACATGACCGGAACCATTTTAGAACAGAGCCAGAGGGACCATTAAGGAGAGACCGCCTTTCCTGTCTGTTTAAACTGGGCCGAAATCTTTGGACAGGGCAGAGCGGCAACTGTTTTACAAGCAATTGTTTGAGAAGTCAACAGGGCAACGGGCATCCCGATCACGAAACCTGGGTTTGGACTTTCTGAGCGCAGACTCGCTAACTAATGCAGGCTGAGAACGTTTTCATTTGTTAATACTAATTAACAAATACTAATTAACAGCCCATCGATGTGTTAGTACCAACTGACAATTTCATTTTCTCTCTATTTTATGTTACGTTATGTTATGTTATGTTATTTTATGTTATTTTATTTTTTTAGAGCTAAAATAATATCTTTATTTCTTAATTGTTTTAATTGCTTATTGTCAAGTTGGCTAACATACAGCGTGTAAAGTGTGCTCTTGGCTTGAGGAGTAGATTCCCGTGGTTCATTGCTTCCATACAACACCCAGTGCTCATCCCCACAGGTGCCCTCCTCAATGCCCATCACCCACTTTCCCCTCTCCACCCCCACCCCCCAATCAACCCTCAGTTTGTTCTCTGTGCTTAAGAATCTCTTATGGTTTGCCTCCCTCTCTGTTTGAAACTGCATTTTTCCCCTTCCCTTCCCCCATGGTCTTCTGTTAACTTTCTCAAATTCCACATATGAGTGAAAACATACGATCTCTGTCTTTCTCTGACTGATTTATTTCACTTAGCGTAGTACCCTCCAGTTCCATCCAGGTTGTTGCAAACGGCAGGCTTTCATTCTTTCTCATTGCCAAGTAGTATTCCATTGCATATATAAGCCATATCTTCTTTATCCATTCGTCGGTTGATGGACATTTAGGCTCTTTCCATCATTTGGCTGTTGTTGAAGGTGCTGCTATAAACATAGGGGACATGTGCCCCTATGCCTCAGCACTCCCGTATCTCTTGGGTAAATTCCTAGCAGTGCTATTGCTGGGTCGTAGAGTAATTCGATTTTTAACTTTTTGAAGAACCTCCACACTGTTTTCCAGAGCGGCTGCACCAGTTTGCATTCCCACCAACAGTGCAAGAGGGTTCCCGTTTCTCCACATCCTCGCCAGCATCTATAATCTCCTGATTTGTTCATTTTAGCCACTCTGACTGGCATGAGGTGGTATCTCATGGTGGTTTGGATTTGTATTTCCCTGATGATGAGTGACGTTGAGCATCTTTTCATGTGTCTGTTGGCCATCTGGATGTCTTTGGAAGTTTCTATCCATGTCTTCTGCCCATTTCTTCACTGGATTATTTGCCTTTCAGGTGTTGAGTTTGGAAAGTTCTTTATAGATTTGGGATACTAACCCTTTATCTGAGATGTCGTTTGTGAGTATCTTTTCCCATTCCGTCGATTGCCTTTTAGTTCTGCTGATTGTTTCCTTTGCGGTGCAGAAGCTTTTTATCTTGATGAGGTCCCAATAGTTCATTTTTGCTTTTATTTCCCTTGCCTTCAGAGACATGTTGCATAAGAATTCGCTGCAGCTGGCTCTCTCTGTCTCTCTCTTTTTTTAAGTTTATTTACTTATTCTTGAGAGAGAGAATGAGAGAGAGAGAGTACATGAGTGGGCGGGGGAGGGGCAGAGAGAAAGAGGGAGAGAGAATCCCAAGCAGGCTCCACGCTGTCAGTGAGGAGGAGCCTGATGAAAAGCTCGAACTCACGCATGAACCGTAAGATCACAACCCGGTCCGAAAGCAAGAGTCAGACACTTGCTGACCGGTTGCTTTTATCCCACAGATGGCACACTTTTCTGATATTTGCCGGAATCTGTGCCTCTTGAACTTCAATTCTTTGATCCCAAAGAAGCACTCATTTGCCTCTGACGGTGGCTCTTTGCTTTCAGGTTGGCAAAGGTACACCCCAGGTGGGAACCTCATCCTCCAACGGCTTTTCTGCCAGCGTGAGGGCAGGGGAAGTCTTCAAGCCGTCGGGAAAACAACAGACAGTAACAAGAACGTATCGATAACCCACGCTGAGTGGCGAGTGAACGGGGTCTGGCTGCAGGGGTTCAGTGGGAAAAGGTCTGTGGCCCCTGGAGACAAAAAACAGTTTTTTCCAGACTCATGGACCTGACAGGCCAGACATTGCCGATAGACCATGTCTGCCATTGTGTAGAAGTGTCCCCACCGATGCGTATGCCTACGTTGAGTCGTCTTAAATGCACTACAGGGGGCGAATAAATGCAAAAACGAAAAAACGGGGTCTTCCCAGGGAGCCGGGAAGAACCACGCAGCCACCTTGGGTCTCCCAAAGCCCTGACCGTTCATCTAACATGCAGCTGCTGTTTCCCCAACTTAATTTCTCTGGTTCCGGAGAGGACTGTTGCCATGTTACAAGGACATCGGGGTGGCGAGAGTCTGGGAAAGAGGGGTCATTTTTCTGCGGAAGCAGAATGGACTTTCTGCACATGTGCCACAAGCTTTACAAGAGTGTGTAGCTCGTGCTTTTGCAGAAAAGTCAGCCCGGGCGTTTTCCTGGTGCTCAGGTTTCGTCCTTCTAGATGAGCCTCAATTGTGAGGACAGCAGCTTCAGAACGTAAGAGAACAGGAGCGAGAAGATGGTGTCCTTGTGGCCCACTTCTTAACTTTGAAGACTTCAGACCGTGTGTGAAGTTTGCAAATAAATGTCGTTGGCTAAGGTTCAGGGCATGACTGTCCCTTTCGTGCACAAGGAAAGGAAAAGGTTTTGAACCCTTCGGTAGCTCGAAAGCAGGTGGTGCTTGCAAAGCTTATTGTAACCTTTCATTTCATTTTATTTTATTTTATTTTATTTGCTTTTTTAAAAGTTTATTTATTTATTGAGAGAGAGCACACACCTGCACAAGTTGGGGAGGGGCAGAGAGAAGGAGAAACAGAATCCCACACAGGCTCCACACCATCACTACAGAACCTGATGTGGGGCTCGAACTCACGAACTCTGAGATCATGACCTGAGCTGAGATCCAGAGTTGGACACTCAACCGACTACACCACCCAGACACGCTTGTTTTAGCCTTTTAAAAGCCTGCTCATGGGGGCACCTGGGTGGCTCAGTCGGTTAAGTGTCCAATTTCTGCTCCGGTCATGATCTCACAGTTTCGTGAGTTCGAGCCCCGCGTCGGGCTCTGTGCTGACAGCTCGGAGACTGGAACCTGCTTTGAATTCTGTGTCTCCCTCTCTCTGTGTTTCTCCCCTGCTCGTACTCTGTCTCTCTCTGTCTCAAAAATAAATAAAGATTAAAAAAATTTTTTTAAAAAGCCTGCTCATGTTTATCTTCGCAAGGAAGGGGTTCAGGGATGGACGTTTTAGTAAGTTCATAGAGTACAGCAGTTGATAGAAAAAACAGAACCCCACAGTCTACAGGATCCAGCCAGGCCTAGGAATCTACGAAGCTGTGACTTTGTGGTCGGTCTAGAAAATTCCTGGATTACTTTGATACTTTTTAAAGACAGCTGGCTTAGACTATGACCCAGGTAACAAGCCATGTCTAGAAATAATTGTAATTTTTCCCTAGAGACTTTATGTCCTTTTTCAACTAACAGTTGCAGCAAATACATGGAATCTTTTATGGATGCCTCTTTGGTAACTGACCACAGCAAGAGGGAGTACTTAAATCTTGAACTTGTAGGGGTCTACATCAGGCTGTCCTAAAATGTGCCACTTTGGCACATGGATAATTTTAATTTCTTTTTTAAAGTTTCTGTATTATTTGTTTTGAGAAAGAGAGAGAGAGAGAGAGCGAGCCAGTAGTGGAGGGGCAGAGAGAGAGAGAGGGGGACAGAGGATCCAAAGGGGGCTCTGTGCTGACAGCAGAGAGCCCAATGCAGGTCTTGAACCCACGAAGTGTGAGATCATGACCTGAGCCGAAGTCAGACGCTTAACCGACTGAGCCACCCAGGTGCCCCTGGCATATGGATTATTTAAAATAAAAGTTACTTAAGAAACAGCCGGTGCAAGAACACTCAGACCCTCCTCTGTCCTCTGAAAAGCAGGAAACAAGTCTCTTATGTAAAAATTACCCTCCCTGTGCTAAGTAAAAAGGCATCCTTATCCTCAGAGACGGGAACTTGAAAGCTAAGAAAACTGTAGAAACAAATCTTGTTACTTTTTTTTCTTAACCTACTACCTCAGCCTAACTTCTGCTTGGAATTCCCTACTAACTAACAGCCAAACACCTGTTTTCTTTATCCTGTCAATTCCTCACAAGTTTATTGTCTCTTTGTCTAAAATGTGTGAAAACTGTCTGCCTTAGTTATTTCTTTGGGTCTCAAATTCATTACTGGGCCTCCGTGGGCGTATAATAAAACTCTGGGCTTTTTTTCTCTTGTTAATCTGTCTCATGAAAATGTAATTCTGGGGGGCGCCTGGGTGGCTCAGTCGGTTAAGCGTCCGACTCTGGCTCAGGCCATGATCTCACTTTTTGTGGGTTCGAGGCCCGCGTTGGGCTCTGTGCTAACAGCTCAGAGCCTGGAGCCTGCTTCGGATTCTGTCTCCCTCTCTGTCTGCCCCTTCCCTGCTTACACTCTGTCTCTCTCTCTCTCTGTCTCTCAAAAATAAATAAACATGTAAACAACAACAACAACAAAAAAAGAAGAGATAGGTCACAGATTTTTGGGCACCTCAATTAAATTAGGGGAGTTTTGTTGGAATTCTTCCTCTTCTGTGTCAAGGACAGACCATGAGGAACATAAAAGATCAGGTTCAAATTGGTCAGGAGTTATAAGGCGAGGTCTCCATGGGAGGCAAAACACATTAGCCCTTTTAATTTAGACAGAAGATCTCTGCCTGGGGACCGGACTGCTCCGCAGTGGAGTGAAAGGTCCCAGAGCCATTTGTACTGGTTGTGATACAAAAATCTCTCTGAACTTTGTGAGATACCCCCACCACGGAAACTTCCTTTTCACTCTGAGGGATTTGTTGTTTTATAAGGGCGGGGTTTAAATTAGAAAGCATAGCTCAGTAGAATTTGACAAGGCAGGGGCGCCTGGGTGGCTCAGTCGGTTAAGCGTCTGACTTTGGCTCCGGTCATGATCTCGCGGTCCGTGAGTTCGAGCCCCGCGTCAGGCTCTGTGCTGACGGCTCAGAGCCTGGAGCCTGTTTCCGATTCTGTGCCTCCCTCTCTCTGACCCTCCCCCGTTCATGCTCTGTCTCTCTCTGTCTCAAAAATAAATAAACGTTAAAAAAAAAATTAAAAAAAAAAAAAGAATTTGACAAGGCAGCCCATTAATTTTAATTTTAGGTTCCCCTCGGCTGTTTAGGGGAGTCATTGGTAATAGTTTCCCGGGGATCCCCTCAGAGCCGGTCAACTGTGGGTGAAGCACATACGGGGTCGTTCCTTTGAAGGTAGACGTGAGCACATTTGAGAAGAATTTACAGAGGACCTTCGAGGACAGTCTCTTTTCCAGAACCCCAGTCATTGTCTTGTAGCTGAGGCATTATTCTTTGGACCAGCATCTTTTTCTGATGATGGACCCCTGGCTGGCAGGGGAGCAGGGTGGGGTGGGGGGTGGGGTAGAGGCAACGGGGGAGGCCCCAGGTATTATTTTGAGATTTTGGCCTTGATGCTGCTGTAGCTATTGGTAGATTTTTGCTTGTGATCTTGCTCAGGGTCCTTTCAGAACGCTCAGCTGTGGTGAGCAGGAAAGCCTCTAGGAATGGCTTGTAAAACTTCAGTTTCTATTTGGCCGGCCCTTTCTGGTTGAGGATCTCTCATTAATCACTCCTGGGGTTTTGCCATCTGCTTCTCCCCAGCTCCTGCCAGCAAGTGCACAAGCTGACAAAGATCTGGCAGCCCGGGGCCACGGGACTGGATAACGACTCTAAACTTTTCAAAAAACTGTTTTTTTTTTTAAAATATTTACTTATTTATTTTGAGGGGGGGTGGCAAAAGCAAGGGAGGGACAGAGAGAGGGAGAGAGAATCCCAAGCAGGCTCCACACTGTTAGCACAGACCCCGATGCGGGGCTTGAACCCATGAACCGTGAGATCGCGACTTGAGCCAAGATCAGGATCCGGTCACTCTACCACCTGAGCCACCCAGGCAGCCCCCCACCCTCACGTTCTTTTTAAAATGTTTATTTATTTATCTTGAGAGAGAGAGCAAAAAACTTTTTTTTTTTTTTAAGTTTATTTATTTATTTTGAGAGAGAGAGACAGCATGAGCAAGTGCAGGGGCTGAGAAGGAGAGACAGAATCCCAAGCAGGCTCCATGCTGTCAGCACGGAGCCCAATGGGGGGGCCTGAACTCGCGAACTGTGAGATCATAACCTGAGCGGAAATCAAGAGCCGGTCGCTTAACCGACTGAGCCACCCAGGCGCTCCGGGAGCAAAATCTTTTGAGTTTCCTCCGTAGGTAGAGCAAATTCTGTAACCTTGGCCCTGGAGTTCAGTCTCTGACCAAAGAATGATGATGATACCTGGGCGGGTTTGACAGTGATGTTGGGCAATTTTACTTGAAAAGGTAGCGGTCTAATCTCTTGAAAAGGTAATGGGAGGGACGGAGTAAGGCAGTTCAGACAGAGAATTAGTAACATGTGAGCACTCAGGGAGGGCCTGGGGGGCAGTAGGAACCACACCAGTCCCAGCACCTTGCGTTTTAGGTACCTCTTGCATCTTTGTCATTAGTCTTCTGTAATGAGTCTTTTAGTGAAGTTATTTTGGGATCTTCAAGCCAAGTTTCTGCGGACCAGTTAAAGTAGCTATCCCATTTGGTTTATTCAACGTGGGATCACCTTGTGCGTTTCTTCAATGAGCGATCGTGTTTAACTGGAATGTAGCCCATCATGGCCGCTGCAACACTACATTACTTTTAGTAAAATTTTGCCATTTTGCCAGATAACTGCAGCTTCTGGGACTGTAGTTCCCGAACACAAAGTAAGCCCAAGTGTCAGAGGATGCCACGCACGCTTAAGTCTTCAGATATAAGGAACCCCACTTAAACAAGTTTTATTCACCTGAGGGCTCCTGCTGGACCCAGTCCGGTTCTTCAGTTGGACCCAGACTAACTCCCACCAGAACCTCAAACAATTCTTAATTGGCGAGCGCTGGAATTTTCCACTCAGAAACCTGGGGATTGAGATCTGAAAGGCTAGGAGCTTGGTTCTGGGCAGAGTTGTGTGCCCACTCCCTTGGCACAGGGAAGAACCCTCTGCCAGCTCAATGTGCCCTGCAAGGGAAAGCCAGTTCCATCGGGACCTTGACGTGGATGGCAGAGCTCAGAACTGAGAGGAGCTTACCCACCACGACCCTCAGAAATGGCGAGAAAGATGGCGAACTCAAAGGCCTTGAGGGGGCCCATGTCTGTGTTTCTCAGTGACCCCCAAACTCTGCCGGAAGTCCCCCTCAGATCTTGTCGCTGTTATCAGATCTGTCAAAGAAAAATTCAGGGTCACCCGGAGCTTGAATTGCTGCTTGAGGGTATGGAAGACAATGGCCGAGAACAAGCGAAGAGGGCAGAAGTGAAGGATGCATTTCATATAGCCAGACGAAAAACCCTCTAAGACGAAAAGCAAAGCCAAGCCAGTTACCAGACATCTGGAGAAGATAAACACTGTGAATGATGAAAAAGTTAAGGGAGCGAAGAAAGCTTTTGTAGATACACGAAAGGAACTCATTTCTCAACAGCTGATTCCTCAGCAGTGTCACAAACACAAACCAGTTCATGCTGATGAGGCAATTAATGGTTCGGTTGGAATACGCCAGTGGTACATCCCATGTCCCCCAGAGGCCCGATACATTAAATGTTTTCTACGGTTTTGTTTTTAAAAGTCTTCTGAATGCACAGGCAATGGCACATTTTAAAAATAAACTACATAAGCAGATCTTTGCTATAATCTAGGAGAGGGGAACGTCAGAGGTCCAAATGTGATAAACTTCAAGCCGGAAAACAGAAGGCACTTCGCAGAATCTGTTCGCTGCATCAGGTGATAGATCCTTGTTTATATCCTTCACTTTCGAAGTGGCAGTGAGTATATGTTTTAAGGGGCGCATGGAAATATGGACAGTTTCGTGGCAGTAAAAAATGTAAGACAGCGCCTGGGGGGCTCAGTCGGTTACGTGTCTGACTTTGGCTCAGGTCGTGATCTCACGGATCATGGGTTCGAGCTCTGCCTTGAGGTCACGCTCAATGTTCTCTCTCTCTCTCTCAAAATAAAACACATAAAAAAGTAAGGCAAACAAGTAATGAGCCCTTGGACAACTTTTTTTTTGTTTTTCATGTTTAATGACCTGAAGTCCACTTTAACATTCCTCTCATAAGAGGAAAAAAACCCGAAGGATTCAGAATCGGAAGGAACAGTGAAAGCACAGAATGTGATTACTTGAGGGTGGGGGTTTGGTGGGTATTAAATCACTTTCTCCCCTGAAAAAAAAAAATTCAACTGAGTAACCCTGAGACCTCATCAGCTTTATCCAACAATCCAAGAATACAGCAGTATCCCACCTGATAAATAAGCTCTCCCAGGAGCTGTACAAAGTGCAAGGCTTTTGTGGGAAGAAGGGCAAGACAAGGAGGTTACTAGCGAAAGAAAAAGAAAAAAAGGATTATTTCAGGCAGGGTTAGCCTCCCTTAGAGGAAGGCAGAGGTCTTACCTGGCAGATGACCTCACTAATGCTAACCAGGAAATGCCAGACTGATTGGTTTAAAATTCCACTGCTGGGAGAGGTTGAAACTACAATTAAGTCTTGGTTTGTTGTCCTGAGGGCAAATGACTCTACCTTTGGGTCTATTATTTCTTCTGTTTTTTAACAGTTGTAAGAATGATCAATGCACAAGGCAGATGTTCAAATCTAAGGTAAAGTATTCAACCAGGGGTAATTAAAAGTAAACCTCTCTCCTAGAATTTCCTTTCATCTCTCTCCTGAGATGGATTCATTATTTCTTGCCCTTTTCTTGCTTTGTTTATTCCCTTATTTTGTTGGCATACATCCCGAGTACTATGACAGGTGTGTTTATGCTACCCTCACGTTGTGTTGTTAGTTGAGCTGGGTCTAGAATTCTAGAATTTTGAAGGTTTGGGGTTTGGCTTCTAGGTCCCAAGCTTACTGATGAGTCTGATACTCCTTTGCAGGTGACATGTACTGCTGTTACAATATATAGTTTCATTCCAGAGCTTTTTAGATTGCGTCTGAATTCCTAGTTCTGAAACCTGACCATCTGTGTCTGGTTGTGGGTCTTCCATTTGGTCTATTCAGCACTTGGAGGGTCTTTCCATCTGATGAAGACTGTATCTCCAGCTACCTACGTGATTTAACCTAGCCCTTCATTCCAGCCATGAGTGGGTAACCACCAGCTGCCAGACATCTCTGTAAAATCAACAAACTGATGAAGGACCAAGATGAACAAAACAGAAAACAAAAACAAAAAACAGATATAATTCAGGGAACCAGAAATTTTAAACTGCTGTCTGCTCCCTGAGTTCATGACTACCCAAAGCTCAAGTGGCCCAGTGTGCGATTCAGTAACTGTCCTTCTTTTCCTTATTCTATTCACTTTCTTCCTCTAGACAATGATTTTATAACTTTACCTCTCTTTTCAGACCTCCAGTGTGGCCTCCCAAATCCTCATCCGCAAATGATTACCTTGATTTCCCTAAGAATTAGAAGAGTCAGGAGAGAATTCCCATGAACTCCCAACACCGCATCTACCCAAATACCTGGTCCGGTGCCTGCCTTCTGCCTTTCTCTTACTATGGGGTAATTGTCCCTGCTCTCAGTTGAGCCCAGCTGCTTCCCCATGCCCTAGATCCCATCCCCTCTTTCCATCGTAGGGACGTAGATTCACCACTGTCTCCCTCTCTCCTGCCTCCTCGTTTCTCTCTCTCTACAGTATCATTCCCATCAGCATGCAAACATGCAGGTGTTTCCACATATTAAAACACAACAAACGATCCTCCGCAACCCCCGTCTAGCTACTGCCTTTCTTTCATCCTCCCTTTGCAGGGAAACTCGAAAAACTTGTCTAAACTAGTTGCCTCTGATTCCTTATCTCCCATTCTCTCTTTAATCAAAGATTTTGCCCCCATCATTTTACCAAAATAAATCTTGTTGAGATCAACAATGGTGTCCTTACACTTATTTTTAAAGTTTATTTAGTTATTTTGAGAAGGGGGGGGCATGAGAAGGGGAAGGGCAGAGAGGGAGAGAGAGAGAGAGAGAGAGAGAGAGAGAGAGAGAATCCCAAGCAGGCTCCACACTGTCAGCTGGAAGCTTGACGCGGGGCTCCAACTCACAGACTGCAAGATCATGTCCTGAGCTGAAACCAAGAGTCAGATGTTTAACCAACTGAGCCACCCAGGTGCCCCAACAATGGTGTCCTTATAACTAAATCCATTGGTTGATCTTCAGGTCCCATCTGACGTTGGGCTCAGGCAATCACTCCTTTGAACACTGTCTTCACTTGGCTTCCAGCACTCCCCATTCTCCCAGTTGACCTCCGACCTCACTGGCAGAACCTCCTCTCTCTCTGTTGCTGGTTTATCCTCTCTTAATATTGGAATCTCCAGGGCTAAGTCCTTGAACTCTTATCTACACTCTTCATTAACTTCTTCTTCTTCTTCCTTTTTTTTTTTTTTTTTAACATTTATTTATTTTTGAGAGACAGGGCATGAACAGGGGAGGGGCAGAAAGAGAGGGCGACCCGGAATCTGAAGCAGGCTCCAGGCTCTGGGCTGTCAGCACAGAGCCCAATGTGGGGCTTGAACTCACAAACTGTGAGATCATGACCTGAGCTGAAGTTGGAGACTTAACCAACTGAGCCACCCAGGAGCTCCTTGAACTTCTTTGTAAAGACCATTTATATATAATATCTACAGCCCTAACTTCTCTAATCTCAAGACTTGTGCGTTTAACTGCCTATTTAACATATGCTTTTAGATGTCAAATAGACACCTCATGCTTAGCAAGTCCAACACTGAGCCCCCGATCTCATCGTCTCTCCTCCCAAATGGCTCCTCCCATAGTCCCCCCTCCTCTAGAAGAAAATGGTAGTCAGGTCTCCTAGTACTCTACCTAAGAACATGAGAATCCTCTCTTCTCACATAACACATCTCATGCATTATGCATTATATACTATAACCCATTTTATATCCAGAACCTGACGTCTTGTAATCTCCTCCCCCTGGGCCATATTACAATAATTTCACACCTGGACCTTCTAGAATAACATCTTAACTAGAATAACCACTTTTTTCTAGTTTGTCGGGTACTTTTCTGATTTTCTCATTGCAAGTTCAGTCTCAAGAAACCCCCTCAGCCCCAGGGCAAGCCAGGATAATTTTTCATTCTACTTCTACCTGGGCTCTGCTTCTTCCATGGCATCCCTATAGTCTATTCTCAATGTATATAGGGTGATTCTTCTGAGAAGCAAGTTTTGTCGTCTCACTTCTCTTCTCAAAACCTTTCAGTGGCTTCCCACACCACTCAGAGAGAAAGCGGTTGTTTTCAGTGGCCTCTGAGACTGCGGGATCCACAGGCTTAAAAACAAAGATGGAGAGTTCCATTTTGAGCAAGCTCATAGTCAGGTACTTGTGGCCTGTGGCCATTGGCACTGTCCAGGACTGAAGGAAGAATTGAGAACATATTCTGTTTGTAAAACAAGACAGATGGTTATGGAAAAAGTCGTAAGTAAGATTTCTAGGTGATTAGAAATATTTGTTAAATTGAAAAAAAAAATTATAGTAGGACTGAAAGACAAAATTACATAATCTGTCTTTGGGGATACTCATGATAAATGAATGTCATACACATATAATTCACTTACATATTATTTCAAATACAAAACATAGAAGTTATAAAAATATATATCTTTGTAACACAATGCCCTGAACTCCCAGAATCTTCAGGGCACCTCTTCCCAAACCAAGGACACACAACCCTCCAACTCAGGAAATCAGAAATCAGCATTGAGACAACACTGACCTCCTATTCAAGGACCATTCAAATTTCACCCACTATTCAACACTGTCTCTTTCCTGTTTGGTTCATGCTTTTCACTTGATAATCACATGCCTTTGTCTTCTTCAATCTAGAACGGTTCCTTTTTTCTCTCCCTGTCCTCACAAACTTGCACTTTTAAAGACTACCAGCCTTTCAATCTGCAGGATGTAGCTCGACCTGGTCTCCTCAGGACAGGACTCAGACATGCATTCTTGGGAGGAATATACAGAAGTGATGCCGTTCCCTTCCCGCTGCATCACATCAGGAGGCTCCTGACATTGACCTGTTCTATCGCTGGCGACATTAATCTTGATCCCCTGGTCAGTTTGGTGTCTGCTAGGTTTCTCCACATTGCATCATCGTTTCCCTCTTTGTGATTGAGAAGTACTTTGTGAAAAGATACTCTCACACTATGCCAATGTCCTCATCTCACTAAACCTCCATTCATTTGATTGATACCCATTGATGGTTCTTGCCTGAATTAATCACCCATGTGGTCGGCGGTTGTCAAGTGGCCATTTTCTGTTACCATCATTTCTACTGCACTTATCAGTTGTCAATTCTACTATAAGGAAGAGATTTCCCTTTTCCTTCGCTTATTTATATCAGTGTAGGATCGTGGATTCTTATTTTATTCAATGGATTTAATTCATTGGTATCATTATTTTTATATCAAATCATTCCAGATTTGGACAGCAAGGGAGCCTCATCAGAATCAGCTTCTATGTCCTTTGGATATGTATCCATAATTTTTTTTTTTAGTTACTCTTTGCTTTCTCACAAGAAAGTTTTCCAAGCTCATCTTATGAATTCCCCACCTAAGACTTGGAATCCACTGTTTCTCCAAGAAGTCCTGGAGTGAAGAGTATTTGGAAACTGAAATCCGGATACTTGGATGCTTATGATTCTAGGAAATCATCAATTATAGGACTTCTCAGTGTACAGAGTGGGAACATATAGGCATATACACATACCTGTGTGTGTACCTTACACACCACTATAAGTATTTCTATATCTATCTATCTATCTATCTATCTATCATCTTAAAGGCCCATGAGTTTGCATTGGTATCTCCAATTCTAATCGAATACCTCAAGATCATTTTTAGCCTTTCTCCTTTCCTTATCTGTAAATCTTTTCTCTATCAGCAAGGAAGCTGTGTCTCACTTTCTTCAATATGGTTATTTATATACTTAGTCTCTTTGTAAGTAATATCTCTACCACGTTGGTCACCTCCTTGGCTCCCAAGCCCCTCTGCTGCTACCTCTGTGGTCAATATCACCTCAACAGAAGGAGAAGGAAGGGAAGGGAAGAGAAGACTAAATTATATAGAAAGGAGGAAAGGAAGGAATATACATTTTTAGGATTGTTTGTTCTAGCTCTGTGAAAAATGTTGGCGGTGTTTCGATAGGGATTGCATCAAATGTGTAGATTGCTTTGGGGAGTATGGACAATTTGACAGTATATGTTCCCCCAATCCGTGAGCATGGAATGTTTTTCCATTTCTTTGCATCATCTTCAATTTCTTTCATCGATGTTTTAAAGTTTTCAGAGTACAGATCTTTTACCTCTTCGGTTAGGTTTATTCCTAGGTATCTTATGGGTTTCGGTGTCGTTGTAAATGGGATCGATTTCTTGATTTCTCTTTCTGCTGCTTCATTATTGGTGTATAGAAATGCAACAGATTTCTGTACATTGATTTCGTACCCTGCAACTCCGTGTCTCAATTCTAGCAATTTTTTGATGGGGCCTTTCAAGTTTTCTACATAGGGTATTGTGTCGTCCAAAAATAATGAAATTTTGACTTCTTTCTTGCCAATTTGGATGCCTTTTATTTCTTTTTGTTGTCTGCTGAGGCTAGGACTTCCAATTCTGTGTTAAATAACCGTGGTGAGGGTGGCCATCCCTGTTTTTCTCCTCACCATTTCCCCACTGAAGATGATATTAGCTGCGGGTTTTTTCATAAATGGCCTTTTTTATGATGTTGACGTATGTTCCCTCTAACCTTACTTGGCTGAGGGTTTTCATCACGATTGGATGTTGTACTTTGTCAAAAGCTTTTTCTGCATCTATTGAAAGGATCATATGGTTCTTATCCTTTCTTTTACTAATGTGGTGTATTGTGTTGATTGATTTGCAAATATTGAAGCACCCTTGCAACCCGGGAATAAATCCCACTTGACTTTGGTGGGTGATTCTTTTAATATACTGTTGGGTTTGATTTGCTAGTATTTTATTGACAATTCTTGCATCCATGTTTATCAGGGATATTGGCCTATAGTTCCCTTTTTTATTGGAGTCTTTGTCTAGTTTTGTTATCAAGGTAATGCTGGCCTCAGAGAATGAATTTGGGAGTTTTCTTCCCATTTCTATTTTTTGAAAGTTTGAGAAGAATAGGTATTTGCTCTTCTCTAAATGTTTGGTAGACTTCACCTGTGAATTTTCGTTTTTTGGGAGATTTTTTAAAATTTTATTTTAGAGAGAGTGAGAGAGAGCATGAGTTGGGGAGAGAGGCAGGGGAGAGAGAGGGAGAGAGAGCGAGAGAATCTTAAGCAGGTTATGCCTTGTGTGTGGGCTCAGCGCTTGATCCCATGATCCTGGGATCATGACCTGCCTGAGCCAAAGTCAAGAGTCAGACACTCAACTGACTGAGGCACACAGATGTCTGTGTTAGGAGATTTTTGATTACTGATTCAGTTTCTTTGCTGGGTAAAAGTCTGTTCAAGTTTTCTATTTTCCTTTTTCAGTTTTGGTAGTTTCTATGTTTCTAGGAATTCATCCATTTCTTCCAGGTTGTTTGCATTTCTGTAGTGTTGGTTGTTCTTTCTCCTCTCTCATTTGTGATTCTATTTATTTGGGTCCTTTCTTTTTTCTTTTTGATAAGTCTGGCTAGGGGGCTGTCAATTTTATTAATTTTTTTAAAGAACCAGCTCCTGGTTTCATTGATGTGTTCTACTGATTTTTTTAGTTTTTATATCATTTATTTCTGCTCTAATATTCATTATTTCCTTCCTTCTTCTGGCTTCTGGCTTCATTTGTTTTTCTTTTTCTAACTCCTTTCCATGTAAAGCTAGGCTGTTTATTTGCGATTTTTCTTGCTTCTTGAGGTAGACCTATATTGCTACAAACTTCCCTCTTACAACCGCTTTTGCTACATCCCAAAGGTTTTGGACCACTGCGTTTTCATTTTCATTTGTTTCTATGTATTTTTTAATTTTTTTGATTACCTGATTGAGCCATTTATTTTTTAGTAGCATGTTGTTTAGCATCCATGTATTTGTGGCCTTTCCAAATTTTTTTCTTGTGGTTGACTTCTAGTTTCATAGCGTTGTGGCCAGAAAACATGCAGGGTATGATCTCACCCTTTTTGTATTTGTTGAGGCTTGATTTGTGACCCAGTACATGATCTATTTTGGAGAATGTTCATGTGCATCTGAAAAGAATGTGAATTTTGCTGCTTTAGGATATTCTGAATATATCTGTTAAGTCCATCTGGTCCAGTGTGTCATTCAAAGCCATTGTTTCCTTGTTGATTTTCTGTTAGATGATTTGTCCATTGTTGTGAGTGGGGTGTTAAAGTCCCCTGCTATTTTTATATTATTAATAATGAGTTCCTTGATGTTTGTTATTAATTGTTTTATATATTTGGATGCTTCCATGTTGGGTACATCAACTTTTGGGGGAGGCATGCATAAATATTTACAGTTGGTAGATCTTATTGGATTGTCCTCATTATTATGATATAGTGCCCTTCTTCTCATGTTACAACTTTGGTTTAAAGTCAAGTTTGTCTGACACAAGTATTGTTACTCTGGCTTTGTAAAAAAAAAAATTTTTTTTTACTGTTTATTTTTGAGAGATAGAGACAGACAGAGAGAGAGAGAGAGACAGAATGTGAGCAGGGGAGGGGCAGAGAGAGGGAGACACAGAATCCAAAGCAGGCTCCAGGCTCTGAGCTGTCAGCACAGAGCCCGACATGGGACTTGAACTCACGAGCTGTGAGATCATGACCTGAGCCGAAGTCAGACGCTTAACCAACTGAGCCACCCACGTGCCCCCTCTCTGGCTTTTTTTTTTTTTTTTTTCAACATCCATTTGCATGATAAGTATTTCTCCCCCTTACTTTCACTCTGCCTGTGCCTTTAGGGCTAAAATAAGTCTCTTGTACGCAGCATATAGATGGGTTTGTTTGAGAACATGCTTTTTTAAAGTTCTCCTTTTTAACATTATTTTTTAATTCTTCTGGAATTTTTTCTTTACAGTATCAGGCAGGAATCTTTTCCAAAACAGAGCAATCAATCATATTGTTGAAGAGTGTGTCCTTTCCTCTGCTTTAATCACAATTCCTCTGGCTGCGGTTTGTGTAAGGACTTGACTCGAGAATGCAAGGACAGCTCATGAATCATGTTGGCACCAGAACTAGAAAGTCAGGAACTGAGGATCCTCTCTATCTTTCAAGAGCCAAGCAGTTTCTCATCTTTCACGGGCCACAGGACTTACTCATCATTGCTTCTGTCTGTCTCCTCCTCCTTATAAGCAGCTTCTTCTTCTTGTACCTGTGCCCTATGGCCACCAACCTCAATCTGTCTGAATTGGCCACTGGACTGCACACGATTATTGACTATGGGGTCTCTACAATGCTCATATTGTTAGACTAGTTTCCCGGGGACACCCGTACAGGGCTGTAGATAATATGAAGCAGTTTCTTTAAGAAGGATTAGTCATATGAAGGACACTGAGCATAGTCATACATTAGGTTCTCATAAGGAAGGCGTGTGTGTGTGTGTGTGTTTTAAAATCAATTTATAGATTTTAAGAAGTGAGGCCATTTGGTAAAGGTCTTGTGAATCTGAAAATTAAGGATCGATTTGGGTTCGTGGATCATTATTGAGAAACACTGATTTCAGTTCAGCATTTCAGCTCCTTAGATGAGTAAACTGAGGCCCAGAGAGGTCAAGGGATTTGTCCTGGTCCACGTGGTCTGTCAGTGGCAGAGCTGGTAGGAGAACTAGGGTTGGCACTGGAGTAGGGCAAGCAAAACACCCAGGATGTGCAATTTAAGGAGGTCCTCACTCTCAGAGTCATGCCAGGGCCCCAGGTGCCTCCTGGCCTCACCCTAGGCCTAGCCCCGATTAAAACTCTTAGGGTCCTGCTTCCCAGGAGGGACAGATCAAGCATATCTGGTTCGAAGGGTTTCAGTGAGGGGGACTTATGGAGAATTTTCCTGCATTGCTACCTCCAAGGAGAAGTTCCTGAGGAAGACAGGTCAAACTGGTTTCCCCAACATGAAGAATCTGATCGTTTGGATGGCTGCTCACTGGAGAAGCCTGAATTATCCTCTGTACTCAGAGTATGGAGGGCCCCCCAGATCTGGGTACAGAGTTCCTGGCCTGGGCTATCTTTAGCAGGTTGCTGAGGGTTGCAGTATTTCTGAGACCTGGGGATGGATGCTTCTCTGTTCCCTCTTTCATAAAAATAGGCTTTCAGTCCAACCAGTCTTGTAGACTCTGTTCTTGCAAAAATGGAACCTGGTGAGTTATGGTTTCTCTTGTCTCCTGTCTGGTGTCTGCTTCCTTCATGCAGAACTGCTTACTAAGGGTCTTACCACTGGAGGATTTTAAGAAAGTTAGTGCTGGCTTCGTTGTTGGTTGAGGCAAAAAAATCACCAAGATGGTCCGTAAGACAAGGAAGAAATAAGAGAGAGAGGAACAAAAGAGAAATGCCCCGAACCACTTTGTGACGCTTCTTCTGCTCCCACCTGGTCCCACGCACAATCTTTTCCCACCTGGACTTCTGCTCGTCTGTCATCCTAAAGTGGCGTATTCCCAACGGGGCAGCTGGAGTGATTTGTTAAAATATAAATCAGACAAGGAGATGAAATACAAGGCATTCAGATCGAAAAGGAAATGAAACGATCTCTATTTGCAGATGACGTGATCTTATATTTAGAAAATCCTGAGAAATCCACTAAAAAACTATGAGAACTAATTAATGAGTTCACCAAAATTAGATCAGCTATAAAATCAATTGCATTTCTGTGCACTTGTAGTGAACAATCCAAAGATGAAATTAAGAAAATAATTTCAGTTATAGTAGCATGAACAAGAAGTAAACACTTAGGAATAAATATAACAGAGGAAATGCAAAATTTATAATCTGAAAAACTACAAAGCATAGTTGAAAGAAATACAGAAGATCAACATAAGTGGAAAACATCCCATGTTCATAATTCAGAAGACTGAATAGTATTAAGATCATAATATGCCCCAGATTCATCTATAGATTTAGTGCAATCCCTGTCAAGATCCCAACTGGCTTCTTTGCGCAAATTGACAATTGATCCTAAAGTTCATGTGCAAATTCAAGAGACCTAGAATAACTAAAACAATCTTGAAAAAGAAAAAGTTGGAGGACTCTCACTTTCCCATTTCAAAACTAATGACAAAGGAACATTAATCAAGACAATGTGGGACTGGCAGAAGGATCTATATGGAAGAGAAGTGGGAATTCAGAAATAAATCCATGTATCTTAAGGTTCATTGATTAAGGATGCCAAGATCATTCAATGAGGAAGGAATAGTCTTTTCCACAAACGGTACGGTATTGGGACAACTGGATAGCCACATGTCAAGGAATGAAGGCAGGCCCTCTACCTTGCACCATGCACAGAAATTAAATCAAAATGAATTAAAGACTTATGTGTAAAAGGCAAAACTGTTTTTTTTTTTATTGCTTGCCAAGACAAGTTCTTCCCAAAATTGGTTTAAGACTCATAGGTGTTCCTCTCCACAGAAATCTTTAGTTAAAAAAAAAAAAAAAAAAAGGCAAAATTCTTTAAAAACATAGTTGTAAATCTTCATGACCTTGAATTTGGCAACATATTCTTTGCTATGACAGCACAGGCATTAGCCACGAAAGAAAAAGATAGATAAATTGCGCTTTCAAAATTAAAAACTTCTGTGCTTCAAATGACACTATCCAGAAAGCCAAAAGACAATCCACAGAATGGGAGAAAATATTTGCAAATCTAGGATATATAAATCACACTTACAACTCAAGACAAAAACAGATGGCCCAATTAAAAAATAGGTGAAGGAGATGCTTGGGTGGCTCAGTCAGTGGAGCATCCAGCTCTTGGTTTCAGCTCGGGTCATGATCTCATGGTTCGTGGGTTCAAGCCCCATATCGTCCTCTGCTCTGACAGCGTGGATCCTGCTTGGGATTCTCTCTCCCTCTCTCTCTGCCCATCCCCCGTTCTCTCTCTCTCTCTCTCTCTCTCTCAAATAAATAATAAACTTTTTAAAAATAAGAAGTGTTAGCAAGAATGTGAAGAAACAACCGTCCTCCATTGCTGGTGGGTGTGTAAAATGCAGCCACTTTAGGAAATAGTCTGGCGGTTTCATAGAAGGTTAAACATGGTTACCATTTGACCCAGCAATTCCGCTCCCAGGTATACACCAAAGAGAAATAAAATCATGAGCCCAAGTAAAAACTTGCATACGAATGTTCCTAGCACGATTACGCATCATAGCCAAAAAGTGGAAAACAACCGTGAACTCCATAACAGATGAATGGATAAACGAGGTGTAGTATACATAGGCAATGAAATATTATTTGGCCCTACAAAGGAATGAAGGACTGACGCGTGCTGTAACATGGATAAATCTCGTAACATTACGCTGTAAGTGAAGGAAACCAGTCACACAAGAGCACATATTATGCGATCCCATTTATATGAAATGTCCCGAACAAGAAAATATACAGACACAGAAAGTAGATTGGTGTTCCTAAGGTCTGGGGTGAGGGGTGGTGAAAAGATTAAGGGGTGACATCTGAAGGGAAAGGTTTGCTTTTGGGGGGTGATGAAGGGGTTCTAAAGCCCACTGTGGTGATGGCTGCACAAGTCTGAATATCCTGTGAAGCAGTGAGCCGTGCCCTTTACTGAGTCAGTGATACGGTATATAAATTCTGTCTCATTAAACTCATCCACGCCTACATCCATATCTATATCTATGATCACGTCCTGCCTCTGCCAAGCACTCTCCAAGGGCTCCCATCTCACCCAGAAGAGTCCGTTTCAAGGCCCTGACGATGACCTACAGGGTCCACTAGGATCTGGTACCCCACTACCTCTCTGCTTTTACCTTCTTCCTTTGCCGTTCCAGTACCTAGACTGCTTTTCTCCCAGATAACTGCAAGGCTCATTCCCTTCCTCCCTTCAGATCTCTTCTCAAATTGATGAGATTTCCTCCCACCATTCAATTAAAAATCACAGTTCTTGGGGCACCCGAGTGGCTCAGTCAGTTAAGCAGCTGACTTTTGGTCTTGGCTCCGGTCATGATCTCGCGGTCCCTGGGATCAAGCCCCCACGTCGGGCTCTGCGCTGACAGCGTGGAGCCTGCTTGGGATTCAATCTCTCCCCCTCTTCCGCTCTCTCTCTCAAAATAAACAAACGTTTGTAAACAATCACAGTTCTTACCCCATTGCCTTGCTCTATTTTTCACTTCTATGGCACTTACCACCTTCCTAGCAGGGATGATATTCGAAATATTTAACGACCCACACTATAGGTATAGAAATACAGAGTGTGGGATTGAGCGTATAGATCCTAGAGACCCCTGCTGGGCTGCATATCAACTCCCTAGGATCACAAGGAGCTGGGGGCAGGTGGTGTTCCTGGAAAGAGTCGGGGAAGCTAGGGGGCACTTAGCCTTAGGGCAGATGTACGGAAATATCTCAACTACTCTGCCTCACTGCGACATACCTAATGAGTATCCGCTGTTTGTACCATGTTACATCAGTTTATTATTATTATTATTATTATATTTATTATCAAACTCTCCTGTGGGGGCCCAGGGCAGGCCACAAGATGGGCCATCTTTACATATTGACTATTTTGAATTAAAGCTACTTAAGAAACGGCAAGTGCAGGAAGAACACCCTGACCCCGGTTTTGTCAATAAATCTCCCGAGTGAAAGGTACCCTCCCTTCACCAGCAGGTGGAGAGACATGCTCATCATCAGAGACAGAGAATTTAGGACTGAAGAAGCCCATGGAAACAAACCTTGTTACTTTTACTAATTTATTACCCCAGCCCAGATTGTCCTCAAAATCCCCCGAGAATTAAAACTTCCAAACAGAAGTTTTCTGTGTCCTGTCGATTCCTCTCTACACTCATGTTTCTTTGTCTGAAAAGTATAAAAGCTGCCTGCCTGGGTCATTTCTTGGGGTCTCAATTTCATGACTGGGCCTCCATGTGCACACAGTTCTACTTTGTTCTTTTTTCCTGTTCATCAGACTCGTGGTGATTTAATTCCTAGAGCGGCTAGAAGAAGCTTGAAGGGGGGAGTAAATGACCTTGGCCAGAGTGATATTGGCGAAACCATGTGGGCAAAAGTTTGCCTGGAGTGCGTTTAAGAGAGATGGAAGGAGAGAATATGGAGTCAGGAAACAGGAAAGAAAACATTTATTTGTTTTATTATTATTATTATTATTATTATTATTATTTAAAGAAGGAGAACACAAGGTAATTGGGTTTCCATCTTCCTGTGAGACAGGGATCTGTCTGAATCCCAGGTTCGAGTCTGGGGTCTCTTTTCTGCTCCTGGGTCCTTAGTGGCTTCAGTCGCCAGGACCTCCCTACGTGGCTGTCTACCTCCCTTGGTCCCCTCCCCCTCTGTTCTTTGGGCTTTAGAGGTGGGTTGTAGTATGGAAGGGGAAGTGGTGTGAAGAGGTGTTTTTAAAATTAATGCTTTATTTTTTTCTGTCAGTTTAATATTACTTTACTTTATTTTGTATTATTTTATTTTCAGTATGCTTCACGCCCAGCGTGAAGCCCAACGCAGGGCTTGAACTCACGACCCTGACATGAAGACCTGAGCCGAGATCAAGAGTCAGACGTCTAACCTACTGAGCCGCCCAGATGCCCCAATGTTTTTTATTTTTTGATTAAAGCTTTTCTTTGGAGATAATAGCAGATTGACACGCAGTCGTGAAGAACAACACAGAAAGACTCTACGTACCCTTTCCCCAGTTTCCCCTAATGGTAACATCTTACCTCCCGGGGAACAGTATCTCCACCAGATGGTCGCCATTGGCCCACCCTCAGGATACAAAGCATTTTCACCACCACGAAGATCCCCGGCGTTGCCTTTAAGAGCCTAACCCCCTCCTTAACCTCCGGCAACCACCAATCTGTTATCCTTTTTTTTTTTTTTTTTTTAATTTTTTTTTTTTTTTAACGTTTATTTATTTTCGAGACAGAGAGAGACAGAGCATGAATGCGGGAGGGTCAGAGAGAGGGAGACACAGAATCTGAAACAGGCTCCGGGCTCTGAGCTGTCAGCACAGGGGCCCGATGCGGGGCTTGAACTCACGGACCGAGAGATCATGACCTGAGCCGAAGTCGGCGCTCAACTGACTGAGCCACCCAGGCGCCCCAGTCCATTTCTACCATTTTGTCATTTCAAGAAGGTTAAATGAATGGAATCGTGGAGGGATGTGACCTTTGGGGATTGGCTTTTTTTCCACTCTGCACAATTCTCCGGAGATTCGTCCGGCTTCTTGCTTGTATCAATAGCTCATTGGATTTTGTTGTGGCTTGACTTCGTATTCTCTTTGCAGTCTTTTGCAGAGCCAAGATTTGATCATTTGATGATGCCCAGCATATTGACTTTTTTACTTTATGGATTATACTTTTGGTGTCAAGTTTGAGAACTCTTTGCCTAGCCCTTGATCCTGAAGATATTTTTTTTTCTGACTATTTTACAGCTTTATGTTTTGTTTTTTTTTTAATTTTTTTTTTAACGTTTATTTATTTTTGAGACAGAGAGAGACAGAGCATGAACAGGGGAGGGTCAGAGAGAGAGGGAGACACAGAATCTGAAACAGGCTCCAGGCTCTGAGCAGTCAGCCCAGAGCCTGACGTGGGGCTCGAACTCACGGACCGTGAGATCGTGACCTGAGCTGAAGTCGGACGCTTAACCGACTGAGCCACCCAGGCGCTCCCAGCTTTATGTTTAGGTTTGAGATCCAGTCTGAGTTAATGTTTCCAGAAGATGTGACACCTAGGTTATATTTGGTTAGTGCAATTCTTGGGGCACCTGGGTGACTCACTAGGTTAAGTGTCTGACTTCGGCTCGGGTCATGATCTCATGGTTTGTGGGTTCGAGCCCCGCACTGGGCTCTGCCCTGTCGGTGCGGAGCCTGCTTGGGATTCTCTCTCTCTCCCTCCTCCTCTCTCTCTGCCCCTCCCCTACATGTGCTGTTCTCTCTCTCTCTCTCAAAATAAATAAATAAACTTAAAAAAAATGAAGTGCGTTTCTTCTAGGTAGCATATCGTTCAGGTATGCTCTTAAATCCCCCTGCAATTTCTATATTTTAATTCATGTATTTAGATTGTCTTCATTTGATGTAATTATTGATGTGTCAGGACTTAGGTCCACTATTGTAGCTCTTGTTCTCTCTCTCTCTCTGTTTCTGCTTTTTTTTTTTTTTTTTTTTACTGTCTTCCTGTGGGTTGTTTGAGCATTTTCTAGAAATCAATTTTGATTTATCTATAATGTTTTTGAGGTTATCTTTCTGAATAGCTTTTTTAGGAATAGCTTTTGGTGTTACCTTATAAATGTCACTCATCACAGTGCACTGATGACATTTTACCAGCTTGAGTGACAGGGGACAACTTTGCCTTCCTTTTTATCCCCCATTTAAATATTTCTTCCATACACAGTGAGAACCACATGGGGGGGGTGTTATAATTTTGTTTTTATTAGCAAACATAACTTAGAAAACTCAAGAAGACACAAAAAAGAGAAAACTCAAGAGGATAGGCAAAGCGTATTTACCCGTATTTTTGTTTACCACACTCTTCCGTCCGGCTGTTGCTCCCAAGTTCCTTTTTTTCTTGTTTCTTTTCTGTTTCGAGAATGTCCTTGAGGGTAGGTCTGCAGGCAACATGTTCTCTTAGGTTTATCTTCCTTGGACAATGTCTTGATTTCCTCTTCCTTTCAGAAGGATAATGTTTTCAGTGGCATAGGATTCTGAATCAAACGTTCTTTCCTTTCAGTGTTTTCCTTCTGACTTTCCGTCTCTGATGAGAAATCTGTTGTCAGCTGAATTGTTTTTGCTCTTATCTGTGAATTGTCACCTTTCTTTTGCCTTTTCAAGACCCTATCTTTGTTTTGAGTTTTCAGAAGTGTGACTATTGTGTCTTGGTGTGAATTTCTTCGGGCTTTCTTTCCCATTTGGGGTTTTCTCAGCTTCTTGACTCTGTAGGTTTATGTCTTGGGCCATTATTTCTTCAAGTGCTTTTTCAGGCTGGCCGTCTTTCTTCTTTCCTTCCAGGGCTTTGATGATGTGAACATTAGATCTCTTGTACTCTTGCATGTCCCTGAGTGTCTTTTTTTTTTTTTCTGTCTATTTTCTCTCTATTGTCCTATTGTTAAGTTCATGAATTCTTTACTTTGTCTACTCCGTTCTGATGCTGAGCTCATCCACTGTTTATTTATTTATTTTTATTTCAGAGAGAGAAAGAGAGAGAACAAGCAGGAGAGAGAGGCAGTGGGAGAGTGAGAGAGATTCTTAAGCAGGCTCTATGCTCAGCACAGAGCCTGATGTGGGTGGGGCTCGATCCCACGACCCCGGGATCGTGACCTGCACTGAAATCAAGAGTCAAATGCTCAACTGACTGAGCTACCCTGGCGCCCCTGTTTTGTTTTTGTTTTGTTTTGTTTTGTTTTAAATTTTGGTTATTATGTTTTCCAGTTGGAAAATTTCCATTTTGTTCTTTTTAATTACCAAGACTTTATATTTCCTGGCTGAGAACTTCTATTTTTTTTTTTTTTTCATTTGTTTCAAGCGCATTTGCAATCGCTTGTTGCAGCCCTTTTATAACAGTGGCTTCAACATCTTTGTTCGAGAATTCTAACATCCTTGACGTCTTGGTGTTGCGCTATTGACCGTCTTTTGATTCAGCTGGAGACTTTCGGGGTTTGATATGGTAGATGATCTTTTATTGAAATCTGAACATTTGGGGTACTATGTTATGAGACTCTATTTAAACCTTCAATTTCAGCTAGCTTCCGCTTGCTACCATACAAGCAAGGGAAGGGGTGGTGTTATAGCTCGCGGAGGCAGAAAGTCCAGACTCCCTACTTGGCCTTTGTTGGCACCTTTGTTGGCCTTTGTTGGCAACGAAGGAGGGAAACCCTTCGTTGCCGTTTGCTGTGTGTGTCGCGTTCGGACTCCCATCGGGCCTCCGCTGATATTTCTCTGGCCACAGGGGGTGGGAGGGCCTTGTTACTGTTCCCCACATGAACTCCGGTGACACCGCAGCGAGTGGCAGCCTCATTATCGCCCGGCGATGGCCAAAGTCCTGCCTCCCCAGTAGACCTCCACCCCACTGCCGCCCCAGTAGGGAAAGGGAGGGGTGCCTCGTTACTTCTCGGTGGGGGCGGCAGTCCAGCTCCCAGTTGGTCTCCGCTAACACCACCCAGTGTGGGGGTTGGAGGGTAGGTCAAAGTCTGGGTGCCCCCACCATTGGCTGACATGAGTATTGGTGGAGCCTGAGTGTTTTCTGTGGTGTGGCCTTAGAGTAGAGTGGTTATTACTTACAAGTGTCTGTCTTGTGAGGCTGCCTCTTTCCCGGTCCTTAGGTTAGACAAAGGGGCCTTGTCTTGGCGTTGTTTTGGTTTCGTGTCCGTGCCCAGTGGTATTTTGAGTTTCCCATGTTTTCAGCTCTTGGTGAGGATATACGAGGCAAAAAACAAACCTAGGGAACTCACCACCATGTCATCCCTTGGGCCCCGAGGTCTCTAAGCAGTCTGCCTTATTCTTTCGCCGTTTAGAGTTTCTTGTATTTGTCTTATATATAATGGGATTTTTTTTATCGTACTTAGTGGAAAGCATAGATAAATGTATGTCTACTCCATCTTCCTAGAAATGGGAGGGTTTCAGGGGGGGGTTAAAAAATCTTCTTGAGACGTGAAATAATACCAACATGTCTGCATGGTGGTGGGAACGGTAGAGAAACCATGAATGACATAGGGAATGAGGAGATAATTGCTGGTAAGATATCCTGGAGGAGGGGGGGAGGCATGACACCTAGTACACAAGCGTTAGCCTCAAAGGGGAGCATGGACAGTTCATCGAGTAAGAAATGTGAAGGCAGAGAACACAGGCACCTGTGCAGGTAGCTGGGTCTGCGGAAGAATAATACAAGAAGGTAAAAGGAGGAAGTGTGGTGGTGAAGGATGTTATCTTACACGGACCATTTCTCTCAGCAGATGATCGTTGAGCACAGACTTGTATGAAGCCAGGGAATGAACCAGATAAAATCTGGGGGGAAAGCGGTCCACTCTGGGGGAAGAGAGGCACCACCAGTCTAAAGTGAGTTTGTCCTGTTCCAGAAACAGGAAGAAGACCTCCTTTTCTGTGCAGCAGTCCCAGACCTGATGTACCTTCTTTGTGGACCACTTGGCTCCTCTCTGTTACGTGGGTGGGTGATTCTCTCCTTATTGCCATACTTTTCTGTCCGCTGTCGAATGTCTGTCCCATTAGGAAGTGGACTGTGTCTGCTTCATCCGTGTAACCTCAGCACTTGCTGGACACAGTGGAGGCACTTTGAAACATCCAGTGGACAACCGCTGAAAAAGTTGCTCACTTCTAAAAAAAATTTTTTTAACGTTTATTTTTGAGACGGAGACAGGGCGTGAGCGGGGGGAGGGGCAGAGAGAGAGGGAGACCCAGAATCCGAAGCAGGCTCCAGGCTCTGAGCCGTCAGCCCAGAGCCCGACGCGGGGCTCGAACTCACGAACCGAGAGATCGTGACCTGAGCTGAAGTTGGACGCTTAACCGACGGAGCCACCCAGGCGCCCCAAAAGTTGCTCGCTTCTAGAAGGTGGTGAAGCAGGTATAGTGGGGAGAGCAGGGACGTCGGTGGCGCACTGAACTGTACTGAACCGCACTGAGTGCGGGCTGGAGCCAGGAGATTGTGAGGTGTGTGAGGTGAGGTGTGTGTGGATGGGCTGCTTTTCTGTCTCTGCCTGGAGAACACGTGCAGAGGACCACGGGTGTTTGTTTGTTTTTATTCCAGATCCCCAGCAATAGAATGGAAACCGTGTGTTGTGGGAATCGTCTCCTGGTTTGATTTCTCCTGGTCCTCACTGCTCAGATCTTCATGATCACCATGTGGACCAATAAGTGTCTTTGGCTGGTGTAGATGGTCCCACCTCACCTGTTTTCCCACTATCACTTTCGCCCTACCTTCCAAGGTCCTTCCAAATCCTCTCCCCAAAGTGCCCGGATCCCTTCCTCTCCTGGGTCATGATGCTTCCTAAAAATCGCAAGCCATCAGACTCCTTTTCCTTCTTTGGAAATCGACACAGCCTTTGACAGGTCCCACCCCTTTGGGTGGCGGTGGAGGGGGAAGGGAAGGGCAAGAAGGAGGAAAGATCTTCCTTTTCTGCATTCTACCCTGTTATCTTTAAGCTTTGGGTATCTATCCCTACTTGGGTTGATCTGCCGCCACGATTCCTCAAAAAGATTCGTATGTGGTTATGGGGTGCCAGGCTGGCTCAGTTAGTAGAACATGTGACTCTTGATCTCGGGGTTGTGAGTTCAAGCCCCGTGCTGGGAGTGCAGCCTGTTTTTTTTGTTTTTTTTTTTAAATCAGCTGAAAAAGATTCACACGAGGTTGATAATCCCCCGGCTCGTATAATTTTTAGTCCTTACGCTAAACTCTGTCTCCTGTGCCCACTTGGATTCATCTTATCCCCTCTGTTAATTCTTCTTGGTGTTGTCCCGTGCAGGATCCCTTCTTACCCTCTGTCCTCCCACCCTCGCCAATAGGAGAGGCCGAGAGCCTTCCACTGTGCACAACCTGTTCCCTTGGGCTCAGATGCTCACTTTATTTCCCTTCCCAACTTCCATTCAGCCTTGAATTTAGCTCTAGGGTCCAGCTCCTGAAGGTCAGTGCCTCTTTCCCTCCTGCTCTGCAGCCTCCTTCCCAGAGAGGCCGGAAGCCTGGTCTCCTGTGCTCACTCCGACGTAAACAGGGATGAGGTTTTTGCGGATGACAGTGGGGTTGGTGGGGTCCGGAGCCGACGGCCCTGAAAGAATCCTCGAAGACGTCTTCGTTGCAAAAAGGTGATTTTATTGAAGCGTGGGGACGGGACCCGGGGGCGGGAAGGGCAACCTGGGGCCCATGAGGAGAGACTGGTTTTATGCTACGGAGTCGGGGGGAGGTAAAGTCCAGGGGAAGTTTCCAGTGAGATTGTCCTATGCTAAAGAAGACTGCTAGGACATTGCAGGCCTAGCTATGGTCAAGCTAAGGTGGTTTCCCTTCTAGCAAAGCAATAGCATTCAGACAGTAAGGAGTTCCTGAAGAAACGTTTTACTCTGCGGGCCTCACATATTTGCCAACGAGCGGCAGGTTATAAGGAAACTTAGTTCTATCTGCCTTTGTTTCCCACATCCGCCCTAGAGGGGTGATGGAGACTCGGGGCCTGCGGGACTACTGCGATCTCTATCGGTTAACCATTTGTTTTTCCCTTTTCCTTTGTTCTTGGGCCCTCAGAAGTGTCACACTTGTCCCACACTGTCCGCCTGTCCGCCTGTCCGCTTGTCTTCTGCCGCTTCGTCGTCGTCGTCAAGCATCACCACACCAGGTGTAATCAGGCCATTTCTCGCGCTGGTTTTCCCCCACAGATGGCGGAGTCACTGGGACAGAGCCTTTCGCTAGCTGTGCCTCCAGGCCTCGGTCAAACTGTGTGGGAGGCATATGCACGATTACGTAAGACAAGTGCTTTTTCTCCTCCACGGAGGGCCGTTCACAGGTGGAGGCTGGGAACTGTGATCCAGGATTTGGAGAATGGGCAGAGCAGCGCCTGCAAGGAGGGGGACACCTGCGTTCTGGGTTTGCCTTTGTCTCGGGGCAGGAGCGTGACCCATGCAGAAGGGAGCGGTTCTATTTCCTGCCAAGAGCTGTGTGCCTCCCAAGACCCCAGCAACTCGTGGGTGTCTCCTTCAGCCGAGAAGTGAGAAGAACACACCCCATGGCCGGGGGCGGGGTGGGGGGCGGGGGACACTTCAGAGTTGCTGCGTGCCCCTCCCCTCCCGGGTGGCTGTGGCTGGCTGGGTGAGGTGTCCTCCTGGCTGCAAGGACTGGAGCTGCGGCTCAGCTCGTGGCCGCGGCCGGACCTTTCTGGGTGAAGTTCCATAACTGAGGAAAAAAGTCACCCACAGGGACCAATGCATTAGAGAACAGGAACATGTAAGGATGTTCTCAGCAGACAACTACAGGCATGTAGACTCAGGGCATTAAAGACGTTGCTCACCCCAGAAAGGAAAGCAAGGGCTGGTAAGGAGTGAGGACAGGGGTCATCATGATGAGGGAGCATAGGGCAAGCTGACACCCCACAAGCCGCCCCCCCCCCCCCCCCCCAAATGGGACATGTGTGATGTTCCTCAGGCACTCCTGGCTGCCCAAGAGGGAAGGAAAGAACAGAAAACAAATGGTTAACTCATAGACATCACAGTGTTACAAGACCTGAGTCTCCATCAGTTTATAAATATCTTAGTAGGTTACAAAAAAAAAAAGGCAATCTAATCAAATCTTATCAATAGTTTAATCACTAGGAACTCCCGACTGTCTTAATGCTAATGCTTTGCCAGAGGGAAAAATGACCTCAGCTTGACAATAGCTAGGCCTCCAGTATCTTGTGAGTCTTCTTTAAGAAACTTCCTCTCGACTTTATCTCCCCGAACCCCCCAGTATATAAACGGTCACCCCCCACACTTAGAATGCAGCTCTTTCTGCCCACGGGTCCTGTCCTCCGCTTTAATAACATCACCTTGTTTGCACCACAGATGTCTCAAGACAGATCTTGGGAGGACAGTAGAAGGCAAGGATCTGTTTATAAAAATCCATAACCATCTTGAGGGGTTAAGGAACAGTATGAGAGATTTTGTAATTTCTTCCTGTCTGTAGAGGGGAGCCAGATAAGAGGTGTCTTTTGTGTTTTCAGCAAAATTGAGGAAGAAGCTAATGGAGCTTTCCGCTGGCAGATTATTAGAAAACATTTTGACGGTGGTGGGCTAGATGTTGCCCAAGGGAGGTATTTTTTTTTTTTTGCATGTTATTAACATGTAAACCAGTAGACTTTGAATAAAGCAGATTACCCTCCAAATGTAGGTGGGCCTCATCCAATCAGTTCAAGGCTTTAAGAGAGCAGACTAAGGTTCCCTGAGAAAAAATAATTTTGTCTCTGGACTGCCCTGCAGATTTCAGACTTGCCAGTTCCTAAAATAAATCTCTCTCTCATATAAAACCCATGGGATAGGGGCGCCTGGGTGGCTCAGTCGGTTGGGCGTCCGACTTCGGCCCAGGTCATGACCTCGCGGTTCATGGGTTGGAGCCCCGCCTCGGGCTCTGTGCTGACGGCTCAGAGCCTGGATCCTGCTTCAGATTCTGTGTCTCCCTCTCTCTCTGCCCCTTCCCTACTCACACTCTGTCTCTCTCTGCCTTTCAAAAATAAGTAAACATTGAAAAAAAAAATTAAAAAAAATTAAACCCATAGGATGTACATCTTATGTCTAATATGTACATTCTAGTGATCCTGTTTCTATGGAGAATTCTGACTAATACAAGTCTCAAGCTAACGCATGCTCTCACCTAACCTAATTTAACTCATTTGATGTTCATGGCATTCTATCAGAAGTAAGTATTGTTGAGGGGCGGCTGGGTGGCTCAGTTGGTTAAGCGTCCCACTCTTGATCTCAGCTCTGGTCTTGATCTCAGGGTGTGAAGTCTACTTCAGAATGAAAAGAAAAGAAAAGGAAGAAGAAAAGAAAAGAAAAGAAAAGGGAAGGAAAGGAAAGGAAAGGAAAGGAAAGGAAAGAAAAGAAAAGAAAAGAAAAAAGTATTGTTGAGACAAGACCAGGGTACCTTTACTCCTCTGATCCTTCCATCCTGTCCTCTCTGTCATGCTGTCCTTGTTTATTACCCTCTAAGTAACAATCATCTAGAGACCATCAGGGAGCCAAGATGAATGGGACAATGGCAGTGTCCCAGGCTGACAGAGCCCCTCTAGGTGGGATATGTGGATAGCTTGGACAAAGGTGTTTGGAGGCAGAGGTGGCTGGGAAATTCCTAGTCTTTAAAAGGACTATCTGGGGGCGCCTGGGTGGCTCAGTCGGTTAAGCGGCCGACTTCGGCTCAGGTCATGATCTCGCGGTCCGTGGGTTCGAGCCCCGCGTCGGGCTCTGTGCTGACAGCTCAGAGCCTGGAGCCTGCTTCTGATTCTGTGTCTCCCTCTCTCTCTGCCCCTCCCCCGTTCATGCTCTGTCTCTCTCTGTCTCAGAAATAAATAAACATAAACAAAATAAATAAATAAAACAGAGGAGGAGGGGGAATAATTCCTGGGAAGATAGCCACAAAATACACAAGACAATATCATCATCGTCTCCAAACGTGCCCCTTTCCTTATATGCTCCTTATGTCTCTGCACTTCAGCTGGAGTTATCTTTCTAACTCTCGCATCATCACCTCGCTTAAACTTTTTTAGTTGCCCCATGCTACCTGTCTGATGCAGTCCCATTTCTTCACTATGGCTTACAGAGTCCTCTAAGACCTCTTCCAAGGTCTTGCCTTCCAAGTCTGTCTAAGCCACTAACCCCTTGCCCGGTGCTGTCCCCAACTCTCACCCTCTCCATCTGCTTTCCAGGTACACCGATCTGTTTCTTTTCTTGATTTCTTCTTTCTTCTTTCCTCCAGAGCTCGATGCAAACGGTTTCTCTTACCTGGGGCACTCTTCCATCATATCTTCACCTCAGAAAACTTATTTGTACCTTTTGCTGCTCAGGTTAGTTGTCCCCTTCTCCTGGGAAGGCTATATGGATCTCTTCTGTTCCGAGGCCAGGTTAGGTGTCTCGGTGCTCACATGTGTCATCTGTCTGCTTGTCAGCTGTGATGACGGAAGTGAGCTTGTCCTGTTCATTACTGTACCCCCAGGGCCTTCCACTGTGTTTTGACTCACAGAGCATGTACAATAAGTATTTGCTGAACACATAAATGAAATGACCAAGAAGAAAGTATGTAATAGTTAATAAACCTCCGTAAAATATTTATCTCTGGAAAGTGGGCTCAAGGGTGATCTTTTTTATAGCTTTCTGGAATGTTCCAGATTTTCTTCCATAAGTCTTTATTGCCCGTGTGACAAACGTTGTCTGGAGAGTTGATTTCTGGTAACCTCCTCCATTGATCCTGGCCCTGACCTTGGGAACCCCAGAGGGCGTAGCTCTGCCTTTTGGTAAAGACTTCCACGTTGTCGTAGGTCTTGGGGAGAAACACAAACAAAAAGGAACAAGAGTGGTTCCCCTCCCCCCTTTTTTTTTTCTCACTCAGACATCCCTGGGCTGATAGGAAAGGAGAAGAGTGCAGAGCTGATTTTAGAAAAAAAAAATTTAAGATCTTTTAAAAATTGTGAAACATACCCTACATGCAGAAGAGTATACAAAGACATATTCGAGTTTATGAAAGACAGTACCAAGGAACACCTGGGTGGTCATTACCCAGGCTGAGAGAGGAAATGTTACCTTATGTCGGAAGCCCCTGTGTATGCTCTGATTCCAGAGGCAATGGCATCCTGAATTCTATACGAATCATTCCTTTGTTTGGCTTTATTCTTTTTTTTTTTTTTAACCACTTAGGTATGTGTCCCCAAACAAGGTTTATTACAATTACCGGCATTTTGACTAATGTTTGTTAACATATTTTAAGCTTTTAGATTTTTTATATCTGTTATGTTTCTTGTTATTTTTTCTTTGCCTTTTTCTAGATTGAATTTTTAATCACCCAGTTACCCCTCTTTACTAATTTGGAGCCCACTTACATATATATTAGACAATTTGATAAGATTACATAGGTTGCTGAAGTCTCTCATTTTTCCTCGTTATTTTCTTCTCCTCTCTCAGATTGGATAATTTCGATTGGTTTGCCTTCAAAGTCACTGTTTTTTTCTTCTGATACCTCCAACCTGCTGTTAATGTCATCAAATGAATTTTAAGAATTCAGTTATTGTAATTTTCATAGTCTTTTCTTAAAATGTTTATTTATTTATTTTGAGAGAGAGAGAGAGCAGGGGCAGGACAGAGAGAGAGAGAGAGAGAGAGAGAGAGAGAGAGAGAGAATCCCAGGCAGGCTCCAGCTGTCAATGCAGAGCCTGACACAGGGTTCAATTCCACAAACTGTGAGATCATGACCTGAGCCGAAATCAAGAGTCAGACACTCAACCAACTGAGCCACCCAGCTCCCCACTGTAATTTTCAATTTTAGAATATCCATGTCTCTGTTTTTGTAGTTTCTATTTCTCTGTTGGTATTCCTTATCGGTTCATTCATTAAAAACAAATTTTCTTTTAATTCTTTGAAGATAATTTTTCCACCCAAATTTTGAAATATATTTTTATCTAGGTTTAGAAATAGTTGACAGTTATTTTCCCTTAATGCGTTAAAGATCCATTCAGGCATTTATTCTTTCAACAAAGATTTGCCGTTCTTGTTAAGTACTGGTATAAATCAATAAAATATATATTACCTTTGTATGGGCAATATATTCTGCCTTTGTATGGGCACAATCTGGGCCAAGTGAACAAATTATTGCAAAATAGTACAATAAGTTCAAAGATAGAGTCATGAAAAGGTATATTAGTGGCATCAATCTGTCCTTCAGGGAAGACTTCCCAGAGAAAGGTAACATTGAGTTGGGTCTTCTAGTATAAGTACAAGGTAGATAAGAACTGGGGAAAATTCTGGGCACACAGGATGGCACATGCAAAGGCACAAAAACATGAAACACCATGTCGCACTGCTTAAAATTGTACAATGTATTACTCTTTCAGATGAGGCTGGAGAGTAAGTTTCATCCCTCTTGCACTCTCCTTTTTAAATTTTTTTTTAAGTTTATTTATTTGTTACTGAGAGAGAGAGAGCGCGCGCACAAACTGGGGAGAGACAGACAGAGAAGGAGACACAGAATCTGAAGCAGGCTCCAGGCTCTGAGCTGCCAGCCTAGAGGCCGACGTGGGGCTCGAACCCACGAACCGTGAGATCATGACCTGAGCCTAAGTCAGATGCTTAACCGACTGAGCCACCTGGGTGCCCCTCCTTCTTTAAGTAAGTGGGGTCTGCAGAAGTAAGCCTCAGTCACAAAACAGTGTTTCAAATGATCTTATTATCCTTATTTTCTTAAATCTCTCCTTAATGTTTTCAAGCTCTGTGTCTCTGTGGCATGCATTTTGGTTAAGTTCTATCTTCTACTTTTCTAATCCTCTCTTTAGTTGTATTTATTCTACTGCTAACCTTGTCCTTTGAATTTTTAGTTAATTTTTTTTTCATTTCATTTATTTTAGAGAGAGAGAGCGAGAGAAAAAGAGAACATGAGCAGAGGAGGGACAGAGGGACAGAGAGAGAATCTTAAGCAGGCTCCATGCTCAGTGCAAAGCCCGACATGGGGCTCAATCCTATGACCCTGGGATCATGACCTGAGCCGAAACCAAAAGTCAGATGCTCAGCTGACTGAACCACCAAGGTGCCCCTCCAAAACCACTTTAAATTAAGTTATTATCTGAGGTTTTGCTGACCACTGGGAAAGAGTAAATCAGGTCTTCAATTTCATGTGAGGTAATGGCATGTGGTTAAAAAATTATAAGGGAGACAGTTCCTTTCTCTGTTCCACACTAAAGATCAAGACTTTCACTTTCTTGGGTTAAGAGTTAATGTCCCTATTAGTCATGGTTTTACTACGGATGCAGTCCTTTGGGGATCTAGCTTTAGGGTCATTATCCTCTTAGACTGTCCTGGGCAAGTTATCAGTTTCTCGTCTGTCTCTTTGCTCCTTGAGTAGAACAAGCCGCACTCAATTTCACAAAGTTTTATAAATGCTCTTAAGACTAAAGCTGGCATTGGCATTCTAATTAGTCCCTGCATGAGTATTCCTCTTTTTTCAGATCGTATATGCCTTCAAGAAGGTGGATTTTGTATTTTCAGACTGGAGGACGGAGACTTGGGTGCAGAAAGGCTTCCAGGATCAACATGCTGGGAGATAGGAAAGCAGGACTGGACAGATTGGGGATGTAAACTGTGAGGTCTTCACAGCTGAGCAAGGAGCTGTTTTCAGTAGGGAGCTCTGGAGTTGGGATGACTCATCCGAGTTGTCCTAAGTTGGGGCAAGGGGCTTGCACCTTTTGTATTCCCTCCCACTGCATTATCAGAGATGAGGATCGTCCTCAAGGAGCAGCACTAACCTTGGAGAAGGCAGTTTCTTTCCAGTGTGGGTGATTCTTGGGGAGGGTCTTAGCAGAGAGCCCTGAGCCACCCAGTCCTGAAGGGGGAACCAGTAAAACAAACCACCGCATCCACTACAAGGCCAGAAAGCAAAGGTAGAGGAACGTTAGAACTAGCAAATTACAATTTTGCAAATTTCAATGGAATCGTTGATCCAGGCAAGGATTATCAATGGCTGGACCATCCATGTTAAAAGGATTTGGTGAAAAGTTTTGAGACAGAATATTCACATGGTTCTAAAGGTTCTCCTCACTTTTTAATTACTTCAATTTAATTACTTTTTAATTACAAAGAAGGAAAAAGTGCCTTTATAATGGAGAGATCGGACAGACGCCACTTTCACTAAGAGATCAAACTTAATCTTCCCAATAATGGGAGAAACTGACCTCGTGTGCCTCCTGGTGTGGTGTCCACGGTTTTATCTGTCTTTGATTTCTGCCCAGCGTTCTAACCTTATCTAATCATGAAGAAACAATCAGACAAACTTAGTTCATGGGATATTCTACAAGACAACAGGCTTAGATTCATCAAAATTATCAATGTCTTTATTGGCAAAAAAGATGGGAGGAATGTCTTAGATGAGGGTTTGACAAACTCTGGCCCACATCCTATCTTTGTAAGTAAAGTTTTATTGGGACACATCGATACCCATTTGTGTACATATAATCAATCTATGGCTGCTTTTGTGCTACAAAGAGCTGAGGTGAGTAGTTGAAACAGATACTTATCTGGCCCCTCACAAAAAAGTTTGTCAACTCCTGCCTTAGATTAGCAAAGACTAGAAACATGACCATCAACCAGAAATATAATGCTGAATCTCGATTGGATTTTGGATTTCTAAAAAAAGCTGTAAAAGAAAATTTGGGGGAAATTGGAGAAAATTTGAATATGGACTATATTATTATATATTGTATATTAAATTAAATTATTGAAGCTATGTTACTTTTCTTGGGTGTGAAAATGGTTTTGTGGTTATGTGGGAGGAGTCCTTCCTCTTAGAAGATATATGCTGACATAATTAGGAGTTCAATATCAAGATGCCTGTAATGTATTCTTTTTCTCTGTGTGTGCATGTCTCCATAAAAAGAGATCAAACAAATGTAGAAGATTATCAAAATTGGTGAATCCAGATAAAGGTTATATGGTGTTTGTTATAATTACTCGTTGACTTCTCAGCTTTCAAATTTTTCCAAGTAAAAAGTTGGGGAGAGTGGAAACAAAAAAATCCCCACCTTTCTTTTTTTTTTTTTTCAATATATGAAATTTATTGTCAAATTGGTTTCCATACAACACCCAGTGCTCATCCCAAAAGAAAACCCACCTTTCTTAATCTTAATCCTTAATCTGGTTAAATATTCTAGAAGTCCGTTTTCAGGCTGCTTAAAATGGCTGGTTTAATTTTTTTGAAATCTAAAGATGAAAACATTTGAAGTGAGTCTCCCCAGAGTGCCTCTGACATTCTCTTCCCATTCTCATGGTTAGAATGATGATTTCTGTCCGAGAGGAGGAGAGCTGAGTGCTTTTAGCCCATGGGAGGCCCAGGCAACGCTGGGCTGTAAGGGAAAAGCCACAGTGACTTAAAAACCTCTGGTTACATGGCCGTTAGCAGAGACAGCAGGTGGCCTCTCCTTTCAGTTCCTGCTGTTTAGTTTTGAACCTTAAGGAATGGAGTTTTCTAAACTAAAAGATGGTCCTACGTTCGAATCCCAGCGAGGCCACTTTCTGCTAGCGGGGCATGTCCAAGAAAGATAACCATCAACACCATAGAGGGTGTTCAGGAGACGTTAGCTACGTGCCAGGCCCGGGCCTGAAAACTTCACAAATGTTCATTTCATTCTTGTCGTAGACTCTGAGTCTAAAGTTCTCTCTTGTCTAGCAAAAGAGCGGATGCAGGACTGAAGTGAGAGATGGCTAATGTCCGGGAAAAGACGAGAGCCCCGAATAAGGGTCCTTGCCCCGTATTTATTCAGATCAGAAGGCTTGCAAACGTGATGGGCGTGTACAAAGAGACAAAGAAACTGGGAACATCACCTTGTGGGTGTGAGGGGGAAAGGGGGGCTTTGAAGATGTACCGTGTTTGGGATTTGGGTCAATATAAGACAAAATCCACGCGCCGGGCAGATGGGTAGATGGTTGTTAACAGCAGACAGGAGGCGCCGTGCCTGTTTATCTTTGCCAGCCTAGGGGATGAGACAGACAGGGGAATAACCTCAGGGTTAATAAGGCACCTTTTCTTTTGTTAACCATCTCCGCTCCGGGCTGCTTTGCCTGCAGCCCAGCGGTCCAAAGTCCAATCCACAAATTTACCTAACCTGGCCCTATTCTCCTGTGAAAGCAGCTTTCTGCTATAGGACTAAATTTGGGGTGTTTTCACCCCGAATATCTAATCTTGTTATTCCTGTGTATTGGGCACCTTTGTGCCATTTCTATTTCAGGCCTTTGCCTCTCTCTATTTTTGGGGGTTCAGCACCCCCTCCCTATTTTGGGTGCCTTTTTACCTCCCTATTCTTGGCACCTTTGTGCCTCCCTATTCTCGGGGTGTCTTTGCACCCCCCTATTCTTGGAGTGCCAATCTGGTTTACCCAAACTCGGGTGTGAACATTTTATTGACTTTGTATTTCTTTGTGTCTTCTTAACCCATTGGTGTAAGCCCGGGGGATTCCTAAGCTTATTCCCCACAAATTTTTACAGCCTTGGTGACTCAGTCGGATGTGCGACCGACTGTTGGTTTCGGCTCAGGTCACGATCTCACGGTTCGTGGGTTCGAACCCTGCATCGGGCTCTGTGCTGGCAGCCTGCTTGGGATTCTCTCTCCCTCTCTCTCTGCCCCTCCCCCACTGGCTCTCTATCTCTTTCAGAAATAAATCAATAAAAACTAAAAAAATTTCTTACAACACTCTGAGGTAAGCTGTTGCTGTCATTCTCATTTTAGAGGACAAAACTGGGTCCAAACGTGTTAAAAGCTGGCTCAAAGTCTCCCAGCTGGGATTCGCACCAGGCTGTGTCCCTCTGGAGGTCCTGCCTGTCACCCTGACACCATACAGCCTTCCAGATATGGCTTTGGGGAGAAGAGTCATGGTAAAAGGCAACCGGCTTGTGGCTTGGCTTTGAGGAGGGGCCAGTCCAGGTGCATAACCTTTAACACCTTCAGGCAGAACGTGCACCAGATCGAGCACAGAGGTCACCCTCACGACTGGGCCATTCCAGGCGAGGTCCCTGCAATACAGCCTTTCGGGGATCCAACCCCAATCCACGAAATGGGAGATCCTTGATGTGGAATGACGTAAAAGTCCATCACATTCGGTTCTGGGTGGCAGGTGGGTTGGCTAGAAAGTTCTAGGAGGCCAGCCTTTCCGCTGAAGATATGTGCCTGAACGTCCTCTTCCTGGAAATCTGAATGCTTACTCTGCATTGCCACACACTCTTCCACTGGGAGCAGGGCTTCCAATCAGCTCGGCCAGAGAGGCTCTCTCATGGGGGCCGGGGCAGGAACCAGGCACAGATGTTCTCAGGGGATGGAAGCATGAGCTCAGGGGAAGATCATGCACTTGATCGTGTCACCTTGAAGCTGTACCCCAAACTTCCTTACCTGTTGCAGGTGGGCAATGGCGGGACTGACTCGGAGGGACTGAGTTCTCAGGCTTTGGGAGCTGCCCTGTGGTTGGGTGACAATCAGGCCAGGGGCTTTGGAGGCTGCAGGCGCCCTTGGCATGGTTCCCTAGCTCGGTGCCTCTGTGTGGCACACACTCACAAAAGATACTTCCTTCCTGTGAGTCAGTTTGTCCTGGGATGTTGGCCTTTCCCTGGACGGCACGAGGCCACCCTTTTGGGTGTGCGTGATTCCCAGACTACCGCACCCTGGCCAGGTTCCTTGACTTGCAAACACAAGAGAGGGAGTCATCCTGCAGAGGGCCTCCTGGCACCTCTCCTGTCCCATCAAACCCAGAGGCGTCCCAGCTGGAATAGAGGACTCTTCCTAGGGCCTTGGATTCCTTTCCAGATAAGTCGGAGCTCCTTCTGTCGATTTTTAGACAGACACTATTTGGATTTTGCACTTGGCTGTGAAAGCAGAAACAGGATTTCGAATGCTGGGGATTGAAGAGAAGTTTTGCAACTCACACCCCAAAGGAGAAGTGTGGGCCTCCTCGGCTTCCTCCTGGCAGTGGACATCAATGTCCTCGCACTAGTGGCCGGCAGGCAGTGGGCAGTAAAATAGAACTGCGCCACGCCAGCGGGAGAGCGAGGGTACGGAAGGCTCCCAGCTCCCCTCCCTCTTCAGCGGAGGGTCTGAGCTGTGAGGGCCGGGCCTCTCCGGCTGAGAGACCCAGGAACTCAGCCCGCAAGCAGGAAGCAGGCCCGCGGTTCCCGAGGCGGCCTCCGGCTGGGACCACACTGTGCATGGGGAGGAGGGGGCATGTGGGACAGCAGGTGCTACCCTCCTCTCCTCTCACTAGGCCGCCCCAAGCCCTTCCTGCGGTTCCTCACCTGCTGCCCCTCTGTGGCCCGCCTTTCTGGCTGGGGATTGTGTCTGGAGGGCAGACCTGGGAAAGGACTTCATTTATTTATTTATTTATTTATTTACTTATTTATTTATTTATTTAGAGAGCACAGGAAGGGCAGAGAGAGGGGGAGAGAGAGAGAACCCCAAGCAGGCTCCATGCGGTCAGCACAGAGCCCAGCGCGGGACTCAGTGTCATGAAACCGGGAGATCATGACCTGAGCCGAAACCAAGAGTCGGACACGTAACTGACCGAGCCACCCAGGTGTCCCTGGGAAGGGACTTTAAAGAGAAAGGGAGAAGGAAAAGGAAAGGGGGCCCAGAGGGCTGGAGGTTGGGGACAGCTGTGGAGGCCTGATCCAACTCTACGCTGAGCGCCTTCTGCCAGAACTAAGCAAATCCTTACAATCTCATGATGGCGGTGCTGTGGGAAGGCGTCCCCAGACCCCCCTCAGGCCTCCGACGGTTGGGGGTGCAACGGGCCACCGGGCCCCGAGTGGCACCCTGTCCAGGGATGAATGTGGTAGGAACACTGGGGCAGATCCACCCTGGGGAGCCGTGGGACTCCTCTGGTGGCGACTTGGGCTCCTGACACCCCAGCGGCCTTGTCCAAGCTGTCCTCCCTCTGCCCAGCAGGGGACACATCTACATGGTGGTCTAAGGAATCCCCAAGCTCCCCATGCCTCCCCACTTCCCCGCACGTGTCTCTGTGCGTCTCAGCCCCTCCCCGGCCGGCTCTGCCTCTCTGATGGCCTGAAGTGGCAGAAACCCCAACTAGGAACGAATGTTACATCTATTGGAAAACCCAGGCACAGAGAGATACGGTGAATCGCTTCGAGTTTTGCGGCCAGTACATGGCCACGCTGAGACTCGAACTTGCCCGTCATCTGCTCTCGGTGCCCTTTCACACCTGGGGCAACCGAGTCTGAGACAAGTTCGCGGGTGAGCCCTGAGTCTGAGTCACGTGGTTCTTGTGGCCCAGACGCCCCAGGGTGCATATGAGGCCCAGTGAGCACCGCCCCTCAGTGGTCTGGGGCCTGGGGCTCCCCTGGGTGGGGATGGCCTCTCCCTGTGCCTTTCTGGAGTCACAGGGGCAGCTCACGGGTCACTTGTCAGGGACAAGTGTATGTGTTTGACGGCACCCCCCGTTTGCCTGGCATCCGTGTCTCCTGGGAGCTGGGTGCGGTGCACCGTGGAGCCCCCAAGCTGCTGCGGGCTTGCTGGCTTCCACGTGGATCCGGGGAGACAGTCTTGCTCCCCAAAGGGTCTGGCAAAGTTCCCGGGAAGGGCTGGGGCCGATGCCTCCTGCTTCTCCTTCTTTTGCGTTGCCGGGTGCAAATACCTCTGCACAGAAGCAGCTCCCTTAGCTACACGCCAGTCACCCCAAAAAGACTGCTGGCCGGCGAATGGCTCCTGTCTGGGTCCTGGGAGGGCTCGGACGACAGGTCCCGCCTCAGCTGAGATTCAAACTTGTGTCCGCCTTGGTGAAGGGACGTCCTGCTCTTCTTGGAGTCGGTGCTGGAAGGACCTGGAAGAAAGGGAAGCAACAGAAGCTGGGATGCGAAGCGATGAGTGGACAAGGGGGGCAGCAACGGAAGAGGGAGGGTGCGTCTCCCGAGACATCAGGCCCCCACCGGGAGCAGGTCTTTTGGGCGGGCGTGCTTGCTTGGCTCGTCCGGACTGTGAGGGCAGCTGGACGGTCTGTCAACAGGACCTCCTGAGCCCCCAGGATCACTGCTCTTTGAAGCCATCAGCTGGCTGCAAGCTCCTCAGTGGTCCCCTGGGTTCTCACGGGGCTGCCTTCTTCCTCCTCTGCACACAGAAAATCCCACCTCCAGGTTGTAAAGCCACCGGCACTACCTTGTACCAACTTGCCCCTCTTTGCCGTCCCTGGAAGGGGTGTGTGCGTGTGTGTGTGTGCGTGCGTGCGTGTAAGCAGACACACGTGTGTGCCCAACCCGGGGCTCTGTCTCTGCCCCACTCACCCCTGGCTGCACGGCCCCAGGAGCCACAGTATGGCAGTGGTGATGGGTTGAGGGGCTGGGGCAAGACCACCAATCAGGGCCGGGGGGGGGGGGCTTTTGTAGAGATGACACAGAGAAAAGGGCCCCCTGTGAAGGCGAGCCCCGTGTCCTCCCTCAGGCGGTGGCCTCCGATTGGAGTGGCCCCGGGGAGGAGTGGCCTGGAGCAGGAGCTCAGCTTTTCAGGAGGTCAGAGGCAGCGCTGGGGAGGGGGAGGCAGTTGGAGGGGCCGGCAGATGGGGGTGACAGTAGGGAGAGGCTGTTTGGCGGAAGGGCCTGGGGTGTGGGACAGCAAGGAGCCCGCCACTGGGAGGGTAGGCTGTGTGGGGCGGGGCAGGACCCGAGGGGCCCCTGTAGCCGCCTGTGTCCCACGTCTCCGCCGGCGTCTCCTCCCACGCGGGGACCACACTTAGCCGCCAGCCTCTTCCTCCCCAGGCTGAAGAATTTCCCATCTCGTCGGTTTCTAAGGTTGCCACCACAGCGCCCACATTACCTAACTCCTCTTCCTACAGCCTTCCTCCTCCGACCTTGGATGGCCCTGAGGTTCTGCCACTCCCTCCCCCTGGGCACACGGTCTTTCATTTCTCTCACTCCTTCTCTCCGGATCCATTCAGATCTGTCCCATTCGGTTGGGTGCCAGGCCCTGTGGGGCAGGAAAAGGCAAGGGGATTTTCACCTAATATTTTTCTGGTTACTTTCCAAACGTCTAAATTGCTTAGGCAATGGTAGAGAGGGGAGGTTCCTCTTTTCCTTCCTTCTAGGCTCTGAGAAGTTTCCTCGGGCAGGAGGGGGCTGGGAATGTATAGATGCTGGTCCCAGAGAGCAAGGCCCCGCCCCCGCCTCCTGGCAGAGGTCTGGAGATGCCGTCAGTGCCTGTGAGGTCCAGGGGCAAAGGGGATCCGTGCCCTGCTTCCTGGGCAGGGTCTTGGAAAGGAGCAGACCCCGAGAGAGGGATCAGATCTAGGCAGACAGGGCCATCACCTGCACACCCCGTGCTGGGCTGGGGCACAGAAGCAGTGGAGTGAACTCTGGGCCCACGGGGTGGCGCAGAGAAGCGAGGATGTGAGTTTGACCTGAGGGCTAAGACCCACCGGAAGGGGAGATGGTCCTCTTGCCTGGCTCGGTGGCTGGTGTGGAGAGGGGAAGGAGGCTGTCTGGTGGGCATGTGCATGGAGAGAGGGGATGAAGGGAAGGGTAGCTACTAGGTAGGATTGCACAGAGCTGCTAGCAGCAGAGAAACCCAGGGATACAGCGGGAGGTTCTGTGACTTCCTCACTAGGGCGGCCCAAAGTGGATACAGCACTGTAACAACATCACCCAGGTCATGTTCGCCTTCTGCCTTCCTTCCTTTTTTCAAAATGTTTATTTGTTTTTGAAAGAGAGACACAGAGTGCAAGTGGGGAGGGGCAGGGACAGAGGGAGGCACAGAATCTGAAGCAGGCTCCAGGCTCCGAGCCGTCAGCACAGAGCCCGATGCGGGCCTCGAACTCACAGACCGGGAGATCGTGGCCGACTGAGCCAGCCAGGTGCCCCACACCCTCCTTCTTTATCATCCTGTTACTAGGAAAAAGAAGGAGCAAGTTGTGGGTTTTGATTTGGGAAATAAATTTGGTTCATGCAAATGATCCATCCTTAAAAATGAATCATAATTATAGAAGTGCCTTCTTCTTTAGTTATATTTAAATACTGCTCACAAATCTCAGTGGGCTAACTATAGCTAACTCCTGTAACTTCAAGTTGCCTCCTGCTCGAATGGTAAGGTTTTATCAGGGGAAACTTAGTCGCTATTTGTCTTCCCCCCCTCACCCCCAGCTCTCTGGAAATATAATTTACACGTAACACTGTACACATTTAGGACGTACAGCCTGATGATTTGACCCACATACATGTTGCAAGTTGACTATCACGGTAACTTTAGTTAACACATCCACTGCCACACAGAATTACCTTTCTCTGTGTTTGGTGAGAACATTTAAGATCGCCTCTCTGGGCAAAGTCCAACACGGTATTGGGAACTATAGTTGCCGTGTTGCTCATTGGATCCTCAACTTCTTCGTCTTGTAACTGGGAGTTTGTATTCTTTCACCAGTATCTCTCCATTCCCTCCACCCCCCAGCCTCTGGCAACCATTCTACTCTCTGTTTCTATGAGTCTGGCTGTTTTAGATTTCATACAGATCTGAGATCACACAACACTGGTCTTTGTCTGACTTGTTTCATTTAGCATAATGACCTCAAGTTTTATCCATAGCGTCTCAGATGTCTGGATTTCCTTCTTTTTTATGGTTGGATAATATTCCATTGAATCTATCTATCATCTATCTATCTATCTATCTATCTATCATCTATTATCTATCATCTATCTATCTATCTACCTATCATTTATCTATCACCTATCTATCTATCATCTATTATCTATCTATCTATGTACCTATCTATCATTTATCTATCACCTATCATCTATTATCTATCTATCTATCTATCTATCTATCTATCTATCTATCTATCTTTTATCTATCACCTATCTATCTATCATCTATTATCTATCTATCTATCTATCTATCTATCTATCTATCTATCTATCATCTATCTATCTATCCATCATCTACATCACCTTTTTTAATCCATTCATCCATCAATGGATGCTTAGGTTGTTTCCATATCTTGGCTACTGTGAGTAATGCTGCAGTAAACATGAAGGTGCAGATATCTAATTACGAGAGTGATTTCATTTCCTTCGGGTGAGTACCCAGAAGTGCGATCGCTGGATCACGTGGTAGTTCTTCTTAATTTTTTCGGTAGAACTTGCATACTGTCCTCCATAGTGACTGCACTGATTTACATTCCCACCAACAGTGCACACAGAAGGGTTTCCTTTTCCCCACCTCCTTGCTAACACTTACCTCTTATCTTTTGACACTAGCTGTTCAAATAGGTGTGACGCGGCATAGTCGTTTGATTCGCGTTTTCCTGATGACGAGTGGCGTTGAGCGCCTTTTCGTGTTGGCCATCCGTAGGTCTTCTTTGGAAAAATGTCTGTTCGGGTCCTCTGTCCATTTTGTAATCGGAGAATTACTATTTCCCCCCCAATGATATTACCCCCAGTGAATCTCTACTACTTTATCAGTATCTTGCACATTCTAAACAGCAGCTGCTGACTTTACCCAGCAGGTGTCAGTAAACACAGAAGGTGTATGTTTCCAAGGGCCCACTCGGGTTAACTACAGAGCAGAGTAACAACTCTTGTATCTCCACCCTTCATATTCAAAATTGAAAGCAAAATTGTGTTCATGAAAATGCAGGCGAAACTTCGGGTCCTGCTTGGGACCCGTGGGGGGCCAGATCTGCGTATGCAGCTCAGGCATTTTGGGATAGCACCATCGGTTACTTGGGATACCTGTGTATATGAGGTCCCAAGCTGCACATCTTCACCCCCGCTCTGCTCCCGAAGAGGGAAGAGACCTGAGATGCCCACGGAAGGTTCTTAGACACTGGAATTAAGGCCATTAGGGCCTGAGGTAAAGATGGCTGGACTGTGCCCTCTGGGGCAGCAGACAGAGGAAAAGGGATAGGGGCCAACACAAGCTGCTTGCGCTGTGATCTCTCGTTTTCTCCTCCAAATATAGCATCAACATCCCGTTGTTCTGATGAGTAAACTAAGACCCAAAGCACTTAAGTAACTTCCAAAGCCCGACACTGTCCGAGCAGTGATGCTTAACTTCCAAGTCCAGGCTCATCGGGAGGGATGAGGGTAGATCCTCATGGACAAGAGAGTAGCAAGATGGCCCTGGGGTCCGTCTGACCTCGCTGAAGGCTCTGTGGAGCAGAGATGCTGGTCCAGGGGCCAGTACATCTGGAATACATGGAAAGAGAAGAGTCTGTGGAGCGGGTATTGCCTTAGCCTGGGAGTGGCCAAAAGTGATCAGGGTGAGTGGATTAGAACTTCCTGGAAGACTAAGGTTGATCACCTGGGCTCCTTATATCTCCTCGGGTTGCTCTGACAATACATTTAGGGTCTGCACAAGGTGCTCTCGCTTCCTCTGTGGCCAGTAAAGGTACAGAAGATTTCAGACACAGTCTCAAGTCTTCACTGTTGGAATTGCACCATCCCTACGCAGAGCATTTTCAAAAATCCTCCCTCCCGTGAGATTCTGCTGCCGTTTTACTGGTTCGTGCCTCTTCAAGTCAAATACCTGGATGCCCTTAGGAAGTAACCAAACCAAGTGTGATAAATACTCCAAAGAATTGGCATCGACGTCCCATGCCCGTCATTCCCCAGCCTGCATGTATCCGCCCATGCTTTGAGCAGCGATGAATTAATGCAGCGTCATTTCTGCGGCCTCTGATCAACTTACATTAATAACCACGAGAACCATGCTGTAGCCGAGAGTCATTTTAGGGTTCAATGGCGTCTGGCTAGCAGCTTCTGGGGCGGCCCCTTGCAATATTTCGTTAAAATGCGACCGAATGCATAGGAAAAGGTGAAAATGCCAAATAACACCACAGACGAAGCAGGACTCAACACAACCTTGACAGAATGGGGGGAGGGATCTCCATCAACTACAAGGCAGGGTCACCTGAAAAGAGAAACCACTGTGAGTTTTGACGTTTGAAGTAGAAAAATAGTAGGTGACATCAGGGAGCAATATTTGTAGCATCAATGACAGACAAAAGATGATTCTATTTCCTCCATAACAAGCTCTTCAATTTTTTTTTAATGTTTATTTATTTTTGAGAGAGAGAGACAGAGCATGAGTTGGAGAGGGGCAGAGAGAGAGGGAGACACAGAATGAGAAGCAGGGCCCAGGCTCTGAGCTGCCAGCACAGAGCCCGACACGGGGCTCGAACTCATGGACTGTGAGATCATGACCTGAGCTGAAGTCGGATGCTTAACCGACTGAACCACCCAGGTGTCCCTGCACTCCCTGTCTTAAAAATAAAATTTGAAGAAAAAAAAAGAAGAAATAGGCAAATATCTAATATAGTGTCAGGGAGAGATAAGGGTAAGAAAACAAAGAAATCCAGGAAAAGGGGGAGGGTGAAAATGCATGTGTGGCTCTGTTTTAAATGGGGAGATTTGTGAAGGCCTATCTGTGGAGGTGATACTGAAGCAGAGGCTGAGTGAAGCCAGACAGTGAGCCCTGCACAGATCTGATAAAAGAGGCTACCCACCGGCTCCCCCCAGAAGAGTCTCCCAGGCAGAGAAAGGGGCAAGTGCAAATGGCCTGTGGTAGGGAAGAGCTCTGCCTGTTTCCGGAAGAGCTCGGGGGCCCATGTGACTCAACAGAGTGTGGGAGGAAAGTCTTGGGCTACGAGACTGGAAAGGAGGCTAGGGCTAGGTCCTACAGGTCTCCTAGATCTCAGAAGAGGGTTTGGGTTCATCCTAGGGGAGGAGGGAGCCGTTGGGGGATGTCGAGTAGAGGAGTGACGTGATCCGACTGAAACATTTAAGATGACCCCCGGGGCCAGGGCAGAGAATGGACTGTGGAGTGGGAGCAGAGACAGGGGAGCCTGTGGAGTCGTCTAGGGAAGAGACGGTGGCATGTGGGACGATGGGGCAGTGGCAGAAAATCTGATACAGAATCGATTTGAAAAAAAAAAAAAGTGCGGGCTGGAATCTTCTGGTGTGTTGGGAATGGAGGCTCAGGGAAAGAGGGGCGTCCAGGAGAACGCCAAGGTTTTTGGCCAGAGCAACCGGAAGAATGGACTTGTCATTTACAGAGCCAGTGAAGTCTGCAGCGTTCTGTGATGAGTGCCAGAAGACGCTTGTTGTCTATCCGGGGGACGTGGTCAGGGAACTGAACACACACGTCTGGACTTCAGAGCAGTCTGGGCTGGAGAAAACCATCTGGATGTTGTCAGTGCAGAGAGAAGGTGGTTACAGCTTTGCAGCTGGCTGAGCTCTCCGGGGGAGCGAGCGTAGATAGAAGTCATCTCAAGGCCCTTGATGCTTGGAGGTCAGGGAGGCAGAAAGGAACCAGAGAAGAAGACTGGAAGGGCAGCCCGTGAGGGATAAGCAGCAGAGAGAGTGGCATCTCCAGGACCAAATGGAAAGGGTGCTTCAAGGAGGAGGGAGGGCTGAGCTTTGTCAATTCTGCCCATAGGTCAGTGGGGGTGGGCCAGATCGTGGACCCGCTGACCTAGCCACGCGGACAGCATCCAGGACTTTGCCAGGAGTGTCTGGGTGAGTGACGGGGAAGAAGCGCAAGGCAGGCTGGGGGCCCAGGGGCTGGAGATGCCCCTTGGGTGTCTCTAAATGGAGAAGAGATCAGAACAAGAACAGAAGTGGGGAGGAAACGGAGTCCAGAGGAGGGTCTAAAAATGAGAGGCATTCTGGCCTGTTCCTCTGCTCACTGGGAATCCCGCGGCAGGGAAGGAAGCAGAAATCCAACCCTTGAGGAGGTAGGAGGGAACGGATCTCGTGCACAAGTGGAGGGTTTGGCTTTAGCCCAGAGCAGAGAAAATCCTTCCACGGAGACCAGAGAGGAAGAAACGCAAGTGGGAAACGGCTGCATGTAGGCAGGAAGGGGGGCGGTTTGGGGAGCCTGTGGGAATTCTTTTCTGCTTCCCTCTACTTCTCAGCGAAATAAGGTGCCTTGAAACGGGCACTTTTCCCTTCCCGATAAAGATGTAAATCAGCCTTTTTGGTACCGGGCTTCCCAGCTTCCCAGCTGGGCATCCTCCAGCCCCCAAAGAGGGCTACCTGGATTCACCAGAGGGTTCTTGGAGTTGGCATCGATGGATTTCCCTGGCTGACTTGAGCATTGGATCTGCTGGCAGAAGCCCAAGATCTAGGGCATCTGAAAGCCACTACGGCTTGGATTTCTAAGAAATTCACTGCTGGATAAGGTAGACACAGTTTGCGAAATGCATCCTGGAGAGAATTTACTAGAGATGGAAATAAAGTCGTGGGTGCTTTGTTTTTTGTTTTTGTTTTCGTTTTTTCCTTTTCTCCTTTTGCAGGTTAACGAGCTCTCCCTGACACTGAGACAGCTACTTCGAAGTCTATCCAAAATGGCAGGGGCTGTGTTGAAAATAGACTTCCCTGCCACCAACTAGGCTAAATCTGGAATAAATTCTCCCTTCGGTTGCCTTTTGCAGATTGTTTATCTTGGACAGACATGAATCTTTCGGGGGCACCCGGGGGGCTCAGTCGGTTGAACGTCCTACTCTTGATTTCGGTCCAGCTCACGATCTCACAGTTCGTGGGATCGAGCCCTGAGTGAGGCTCTGCACCTACAGTGTGGAGCCTGCTTGGGATTCTCTCTCTCCCTCTCTCTCTGCTCCTCCCACACTCATGTGCATGCTCGCTCTGTCTCTCTGTCTCAAAATAAAGAAACATTAAAAAAAGATGTGAATTTTGTAAACCCTCAAGGTGCACCGGGATTCTCTGGGTGCCCTCTTCAGACCTACTTCTCCCCCTAAGACCCTCCCCGCCCTCACCCCCAGAAGCAGTGTCACCACCTCCTTCCTCCTCGATTCTGCTGGAGTTTTTCTCTCCCACATTTTCTTGTGCTAAAATATACATAAAATGTACCGTCTCAGCCATTTTCAAGTGTGCAGATCAGTGGTATTGAGTGCGCTCCCTAATGATATGCGACCATCACCACCCTCCGTCTCTACAGCTCTTTCATTCTGTAGAACCAAAACTCTAGTCCTTGATTATGAAACGGTGACTCCCCACTCCTCCTTCCCCCAGATGTTTTACGACTCAGATAGCCTCTCCTGTGCCCCCTTAATCCAAGCACTACACAGTCTTTCCTTAAAACAACGGATTTTGTGATGTTGTCGTTCACTTGTAAAAATCCCCTGTCTTGGGGAGCCTGGGTGGCTCAGTCGGCAGAGCATCTGACTCTTGATCTCGGCTCAGGTCATGATCTCCCAGGTTGCGGGATCGAGCTCCACCTTGGGCTCTGTGCTGACAGCCCGGAGCCTGCTTGGGGTTCTCTCCCCCCACCCCTCTCTCTCTGCCCCTTTCCCTGCTCGTGTGCATGCTTTTTCTCCCCCTCAAAATAAATAAACTTAAAAAGTAACAAATAAAAATAAACCCCCCCTGGTCTCTTTTTCCTTTTCTCTCTCCTAAATAACAGTCTTATTACCTTCTCTCAGGAATGGCAGTATTTTTTTTAATGTTTATTTTTATTATTTTTGAGAGAGAGCAAAACAGAGTGCAAGTAGGGGAGGGACAGAAAGAGGGAGAGGAGACCCCGTATCGGAAGCAGGCTCCAGGCTCTGAGCGGTCAACAGCACAGAGCCCCATGTGGGGCTTGAACCCACAAACCGTGAGATCATGACCTGAGCTGAAGTTGAACACTTAACTGACTGAGCCACCCAGGTGCCCCAAAGTCTTTTTTTTTTAATTTAAAAAATTATTTTTAATTTATTTTTGAGAGAGAGAGAGAGAGAGAGAGAGAGAAAGAATGAGCAGGGGAGGGGCAGAGAGAGGGAGACACAGAATCTGAAGCAGGCTCCAGGCTCTGAGCTGACAGCACAGAGCCCGATGCAGGGCTCGAACCCATGAACAGTGAGTTCATGACCTGAGCTGAAGTTGGACACTTAACCAACTGAGCCACCCAGGCACCCCAGAAATAGAGGTCTTTTTTTTTCTCTCTCTTTCTCTGATTTTTGAAGTCAGTAGCTAGTATTTTATAAAATAACAAAAGCCTGTAATGTCCTGACCCCAAAGCTTGGGAAGGTGGGGGGTGCACTAAGAAGTCAGGGAGGGGCGCCTGGGTGGCTCAGTCGGTTGAGCGTCCGACTTTGGCTCAGGTCACGATCTCATGGTCTGTGAGTTCGACCCCCTCGTCGGGCTCTGTGCTGACAGCTCGGAGCCCGGAGCCTGCTTCGGATTCCGTATCTCCCTCTCTCTCCGCCCCTCCCCTGCTCACGCTCTGTCTCTCTCTGTCTTTCAATAATAAACATTAAAAAGTCAGGGAGTGGGGTTCTTGGAGCATTACCTACATGGTGTCATCATTCTGAAAAGCAGTGTTGCAGTAGCTAGCAAAAGACCCACAGACGCTTTAATCCGTTGATCCAATAATTCCTCTTATACAATCAAAGATACGCACAAAGATTTATGTTTAACACAGTGTTGTACATAATAATGAAAACTGGATGTTGCCTCTGTGTCCATCGGTAGGGGTTTGGCTAAAGTCTGAATGGACTGATGTGTAATCACTGAAAACCATGTTTGAGTTTAATACATGGGAAAATGTTTATGCTATAATGTTAAGTGAAAAATGTAAGGTAAACTATATGCATGTTATGATCTCAAATCTTTTCTGAAATTTATACCTGCAGAGAATAACATGGCAGAAAACCATGTCTGTGTTAAACAATTCTTAGAGAGATGAAATATTGTGTAATTCTTAAAAAAATTTATTTTAATTTTTATTTATTTTTGAGAGAGAGAGAGAGAGAGAGAGAGAGACAGAGTGCAAGTGGGGGAGGAACAGAGAGAGAGGGACACACAGAATCGGAAGCAGGCTCCAGGCTCTGAGCTGTCAGCACAGAGATCGACTTGGGGCTTGAACTCACGAACCGTGAGATCTTGACCTGAACGGAGGTCGGACACTTAACCGACTGAGCCACCCAGGCACCCCGCAAATATTGTGTAATTCTAACTTTTTATTCATTTATTGTTTTGTATTTTCTGTGACCAGGCATTTCTCTTACGTCCAGAAAAAAGTCATAAAGAATATAAAACAAACACATTGAAAATGGAACACTCTTAAGACCGAGTACTCAAATGCAAATTAAAATGTATTTTTGTTCCTACCTAAATAAAGGAGGAAATACGAAGTCAAAGAGTAATTTTCCTGCTGAGCATGTTTTGTGGTTTCTCAAGCGTCTGGGTGTGTCTGTGGAGGAACAACGGTGGCTGTTGCCTAACAGCTGTCTTATTCAACAGAAATGGAAACGTGGCGCCCGTATCCTTGAGAAAACGACTTGGCCCTCCTATGGATGGAGGGTGTCTTGAAGAGAAACTGGGTATGTCCTCATTTGCTAAGAAATACTTTTGTCGCCCGCTCTCCCATAATACCACTTGCGGGTGGCCCACCATAGGGTTGCCAACTTAGCTAGTCAAGCAAACGACATTACAAGTCATGTTGAAACCAAAGTGCTCCCTGTGGGCCAGGGGAGTGGGGTGTGGGTGGAGAAGAAAGTTAACTTCTCAGTTGGGACAGACTACCCTAACTTGGAGGGCATTAATGAGACATCATCTAGGGATCAGGTGGTTCCCAAGGTGGACCTCTCAGTCAAGTTGCCATGTCCCCGTGCACAGTTGTTGGCCTCGCGGGGCCAGAGGTGAATTCTCTCCCTGGGTGCTCAGGGGTAGACTCTCGGAGAGAGACGATGGGAAGCTCACCTGACCTGTATATACTGCAGACACAGTGGATTGCCATCCCTGGACAGTGGCCCTTCTCAGCGGAGCAGCGGAGGCTCTGTCTACCACCCAGATTCTGCTGTTAGATTTGCCCCTGGGGATCCTGGCTGAGAAGCCGCTGTCTGGTGACCATCGTCATTAGAGATACTGATGTCACAGAACAGCTGTCACCAAAAGCTGCCCCACGCAGGCTGCACCGGTCATTGTGATTGGCTTGATTCTGTTAAACTCGGCATTCTGGAGGGCAGATCTCCCCTCCCTGCCTCAGTCATCCACCTGTAGACCTTCCTTCTGGATTTTTCTTTTTTTTTTCTTTTGCATGCCCACCTGTGTTCTCTGCTCTTGGAGGCAGGGTTGGTCTGTATCTTTTTCCAGCTTTATTGAGGTATAATTGATAGATGACATTCTGTAAGTTTAAGGTGTGCAAAATAGTGATTTTATACACGAATATATTCCAGAGCGATTACCACAATAAAGTTAGTGAAGACATTTATCACCTCACACAGTTATAACGTTGTGCGGGTGATCAGAACTTTAAAAATCTTATTAGCAACTCAATCTCTCGTAGCAACTTTCAAATACGCAGCACAGTATTGTTAACTACAGTTATCATAGGATTGGTCCGTATTGTTATTGAGATGGGGAAAAAAAAATCCATAGACTTGGATTCAAGAGATCTACCTCTTGGACCAGCCCCGGGCCCTCTCTGGGTCTCCTGCCCCTTACCTGCACCTAAAATTCTGTGATTCTGGGACTCAGGAGAGCAAGGAGGCATGGACAAGAGAGCATGAGTTTCTTCACTGGGAAAGGTTCAATCTAATAAGAAGAAGAAGGTAAAAAATAACAACAGTCACCACCATTTATTTGAGTTTGCTCTGCTAGGCATGCACTGTGTGTGCTGTGGAGGCAATCCTACGAAATCTTCATGATCATCCGAGGAGGTGAGCCCCACTTTTATTCTTCTCTTTCAGATGAGGAAGCTGAGCCTCAGAGATGTCAAGTAACTTGCCCAAGGGGACAGAGTTAATATGTTGGGACTCAGTCACAGATGTCTCTCTGCCTTTGGGGTCCACCGTTTCCCTCCACTTTGGGGAAGCCCAGAGCTCAGAAGCAGTCGTGGGTTTGCCGCAGCTGTGCTGTTAGGGCCAACTGTCTTTTTCAAATGTGCTTTCCTTTATTTAGACACCAACATCATTGCTGTTTAGGGTTTTCAGTGAACTTCCCTATTTTCTCCCTATTCTGTCTTATTCAGCAAAATGGATGAGCGACCGTTTCTTAGGATACTAATTGAATGTTCATTTAGACATGAAAGTGTTTGTCTCTCCACTTTTACTTCTCAAGCCAGAAGAATGTTTCCCTCTTTTCGTGGGAGTCCAGAAACAAGTTAAAGTTTCATTGAAAGTTTTATGACCCCAAGGTTGCAATGAGGTTCAAGTAACAGTAGAGAAAACTTGTGGACAGCCTGGGGAGAATACGCCCCTCTTGTTAGTTGTTTTGAGCCAATGTTCCAGAAGACTCTCCCCACCCACTCTGCTCCGAATGCCTTTCGAAATTCACATGTTTTTCTCATGTTAAGATCCCCATGCCCTCACACACCTCCTTTCCATATGCCATTCACTGAGCCTAGAATGCCATCCCCTCCATTGCCTGGAGAGCTCCTCACCCTTAAAGACTCAGGTCAGACGGCTCTTGTGTTACCAATTCATGCAAAGTGTTTTTTCTTGTTCACTTCTCTGTTCTGCACTTGAATGTTAAGTGACGAAGGGCAGAGGCCTGGTCTCACTTACCTTTGGGGCCGCTCAGGATCCGAGCTTACATGTTGCGTGCCATACATGCTCAATTAAGATTTTGCAATAAACCGATTTCCCGTGTTACGGGTCAAAGCCAAAACCTTAAAAAAAAATAAATTAAAAAAAAAAAAAAAAAAAGCCAAAACCTTGCTGTGCCCTTCGACCCAGTTATCCCCATGATGGAGGAATCCATCCAAAGGAAATAACCGAAGAGGAGAAAGGAAATTACGCGGACCGAAGTGCTGTGAAATATATATTTGCTAAATACTGGCAACAAGCGGAATGTTTATCAACAGGACAATGGTGAGCAAAGCGGGAGACGTGCTCTTGCTGCAACACGATTCATTCTATCACCGACTGAACCAACATGGTGACTCCCAAGGATGTGTCAGAAATACAGAGATGAGTCAGTTGCCTTCGACCAGCGCACAGCCTGGCAGAGCCTTCTAAAGCAAACAGTACAAAACTACATAGAAACCGAGAACCGTTTGGGGTCTGATGTTAAGAGACAAATAGATTACGAAAGGGTCTGCACGTGATGCTTTCAGCTCTAAACACGTGAAAGTGTCTGTGACCTTGGCTCTCCAAGTTGGAATGAAGGATGGGGGTTCTCTCCGGATGGGCAGGGGTTTGCCGTGAGGCGACCGGAAAGGGATAGTCAAGGCAGGTTTGCCGTGTAAGCGGTGCACCAGGTAGGGGGAAAGCCGAGGTCTGGAAACCAGAGAAGAGGTGTGGCACCTGCAAGGGCTGGTGGCTGGTTTCTCATGCCGGGAAGGAGGCTCGCTATGTGAAAAGTACCATGGTTTCCATTGTACAGATAAGGAAGCTGAAGCTGGGCTGGCCCCGAGCTACCCAGCTGGCAAGTGACAAAGGTGGGATTGGAAACCATCCCTTGTCAGTTTGGGTCAGGGTGCCTTCTCTTCATCTCCCTGCACCCAGGAGCAGGTGATGATGCATGATGGAAGAGATCCGGTTGGCCGAGAGGCTGGATTCTTTGGGGAAGGGGACGAAATGGAGAACCTGTTGGTGGGACCACATGATGGAGGGTCTCGGACTGGATGCAGGGGACACTGGACTGCCTTCGCGGGTCTGGAGGCATGATAGAGAAGGGTTTAAGGAAGAGCAGGCTGGCGGTGCGTGCTGGCTGGTGTGATCAGTGAGGAGGCTGGGCCAGATACATGGGAAGGTAGGTGGGCAGCTCTTGTTCCATTGGGTCAAAATAGTACCGCCCTCCCCCCCCCCCCCGCCCCCAGCTTCTTGGACATATTTCTTCCTGCACCTCTAACCATGAGATTGGAATGGATGCCTCCATCTTATCTATTCTCCCCCGCGTGAATACCACAACCTGGTCCAGGGAGGGGCATCTGATTCAAACTCGGCCAATGAGAGCCCTTCCCTGGGAATTTTAACCTTGGGACCAGAGAGGAGTGGTTCTCAGTCCCACTCTGTTGGCGAAGCTGTGTCTGGGAGCTCTGTCACCACTCAGAGATTTGAGAGCCCTAGAGAGGAAAATTCTAGCTGGACTCAAGCCCTAGTTTCTACATACTCTGAGGGCTCAGCCACTCTCTTGCTCACGCTACCATGTGAATAATCCTCCCCGCCTCCTCTTTAGCTAAGCTACAGCGAGTTGAATTTTTGTCCTTTGTGAACAGAAAGCTCTGACATTTGCAGTTAGAGACGTGCCTACCCCTTATCCCTCAAATTTTGGGCACGATGCTCAGAAACGCTTCAGGGTTGTTTTGGAGGATTCGGTCTGTCATGTCTTGCATGTAAGAAACAAACAAAAAGTCTGTCTTCATTATTCAGTGGCAGGCTTGGGAACTCCGGGCTCTCTAGAGGGGCAAGGCTTTGGGGATCCCCTCAGAGAAGGATGGACGCATCCCCATCACTGGTGTGGTGAGTAAAATTACTGCTCAGAATGCTTTCCCGCTTGCTCGTTTGTGATTCAGACGGGGAGAAACCGACGTGGACAGGATGACCACACAGGACGGCCAGGCATTTTCTATACAGGTGGTAAAGGTATCTTCTGAACTTCTCTCCAGCAAACGCATAGATAAAGGGGTTGAGGCAACAGTGGGTGAATGCAATTGTCTCAGTCACACTGAGGGCCAACCTCAGATCCTTCTTCATGTCACAATTGGGAAAGAAGTCATAGAGATTAAGCGTCTCTAAAAAAATCATGATGTTGTAGGGTGTCCAGAAGAGAAAAAACACGACGATCACCAGGAAGATCAGCTTAATGGCTTTGGCTTTCTTGTGGCTCTTGCAGGAAAACAGTGTCCGCATGATTCTGAAGTAACAGTAGCTCATAACGAGCAGGGGGAGTAGGAAACCAAGCAAATTTGCCTCCACGTTGCGGAGAACGGGCCAGAGGTCCTGCAGGACCTCAGGGTAGTCGCCAAGGCACTCGTTTTCTTTTTGTTTTGTGAACATGAACTGAGGTGCTGCCACCAAGATGGCTGCCGCCCAGACGCCCAGGCTGATGGTGACGCCATGCTGCACGGTCCGGGTGTTCATGGAGTTGGCGGCCAGGACGATGGCCCGGTACCTGTCGATGCTGATGATAGTGATGAAGAATACGCCTCCAAAAAAGCCGATGAAGAAGAAGGCGGTAGACAGTTTGCACACGGCGTTGTGAAGGCCTTGCTCGCTCATCAGGTAGTGAGTCCAGAAAGGCAGCGTGGCTACAAAGAGCAGATCCGACAAGGCCAGGTTCAGGAGGTAAATGTCGGTGATACTCTTGGGCTTCCGGCTGTTGGTGAGGGCAAACACTACCAGCAAATTTCCCACCAGGCCAAAGGCAAAAACAAGGGAGTAAAATATGGACAGGAAGACGGTCCCGAAGGCCACAACGTCCCCCATATCACAGGCTTCGGCCGACTCATCGTACTCAAAGTATTCCAAAGTTGATTTGGGGGAGGGGGTGGGCATGGCGACGGCCTGGATCAGAGAGGAAAACAAATAACAGTATTAGTTCTCAGAGAAACAGTTGGGATTCTAGCTGGCCCCACGCATGGGCAGGCTGAAAGAAACAAGTATCCGTCGGGCGCCTAACTGATACGCTTCCCAGTCTGAGAGGATCCGGTGAACGGCTCAGCTAACGTTTGAATCTAGACCTTTTAAAGCTTGAGGCAGATCTTTTCTTCTTGGATCTTCAAACGTCTATCCAAAAGGTTGACCAGGGTGTCAGTAGTGGGAGAGAGGACTATGGGTGTGGAGAACAGGGGGTCGTATGGTGGGGGTGCAGCCATAATTCACTCTTGTAGTCCAAACTTCCCCGAAGCGATTCTCCGCTTCCTTCCTTATCCCCACCCCTCCACCCTCTGGATCCCAATTTGTCCCATAGGAAGCCAAGACTGAAGAGAGAGGTCTCAGATACTCTCCAGAGCCTCGAGCAGACCTGTACGCGGAGCCCCTCATCTTTGTTTTTGAGATCCCTTTCTCTTCCCCTTCCTTTTGGAACCAACAGGTCCTTCTCTTCCTGAAGGGATAAGACAGAGTCATACACTCTAGAGTGACCGCCTCGTGTCCGTTTTCCCAGGACTTTTCTGGGGTTAGCGTCAAAAGTCGGAAATGCTTTGGTTCTAAGCAGACAGCCACAGACGGCCACCCCTCAAGGTCAAGTGAAGAGGGTGCCACCACTGCCATCACAGGGTCATGAAAGGGGTGCGGAGCCCGTCTGGGGGACCGTGCTCCAGTAGCCTGCTGTGCTGGGCCCGGGTGGCAAATTCACCCCGTAATTACCAGCCCTGCCCTCACTTTGGCCTGGTCTTCCCCATGATTCTTAATCCCTGCTTCCTTCAGAACAAAAATTGAAGGGGAAGACGTTTCTGCACGGGTTGGGAAGTCACACTTTGCATTCCTCCCCCTCCTCCCTAGCCAGGGCTCGCTTGTTATTCACTCCAGAGGCTGCAAGGGCTCCCCTTTCCCCCTGGCCCTCGGAGGCCTCCTCCTCTTCCTTGTGATGCCACAGACTGGCCCCTGAGAAACCCTAAGAATGTTCATAGCACGCCTCCTGGTTGTCACTGCCTCCCTCCCCACCACAACCAAAAGCAAAGTTCGCACTTTTTAACCAAGGGAGTGTCCACACCCTGCTGCCTCCTTTTCACACTGGTTTTGCCCAGACTGTGTCTCTTTCAAAATGAGGGCCCGCCCTCGCAGCCTCCGCTTTGTGTTCTGGCCCATCTTTGCATCTTATCCAGATTCTTCTGGGACGAAGAGGGTTAAGCGTTTCTGCCCTGGGCCCTCTCAGCCTGGGCTGACGTTCCCAGCATCTCCAGGGAGAGTGTATGCGTTCCTGGCTTTCAGCAGCCAATACCCTTTTCTCAGAGACAAATCTCTGGCTGTGACCTTAATCAACAACGTTTAAATTTAGCAGTGATTGCTAAATCAGTCAGTCGAGCATCTCTCTCTCTTTTTTTAAAGTTTTTATTCATTTATTTTGAGAGACAGCGTGAGTGAGCGAGCACGGGAGAGAAAGGGAGAGAGAATCCCAAGCGGGCTCTGTACTGTCAGCGCAGAGCCTGGTGTAAGGCTCGAACTCAGGGACTGCAAGATCATGACCTGAGCTGGAACCAACAGTCAGACTCCCCACCGACTGGGCCACCCAGGCGCCGTGAGCGTCTGAATCTTGATTTTGACTCAGGTCATGGGCTCATGGGTTTGTGGGATCGAGCCCCACGCTGTCAGCACAGAGCCCATTGGGGATTGTCTTTCTCCCTCTGTCTCTGCCCCTCCTGCGTGCGCTCTCTCGCTCTCTCAAAATAAATAAACTTAAACAAAAATAATGTTTAAGTTCAGCCACAGAAAATGGCTGAGATGCTACCCTTTGTGAGCTACACAAATGTCAGGTTGAAATGGCTCGAGCGGAGATATGGGGAGACGGGGAAATTCCTACCTGCGTGCAGGTGGCTTGCTGAACGTCTTTCCAGACGTGCAGCCGTGTAGGAGCGAATGAGTCAAGCCCTCAGTGGTCGTAAGTCAGGGATCCTGGAGCTACGACCCTCTGCCTTCCCCCTTCTCCCCCAGGGAAAGGAGCTGGCGAAGCTGGCCTTGACAGGAGGCCAAGGACAATGAGACTGTGTGGCATCTCTTCGTGCCTGTGCTGGGGCCTGCAGCCCAGAAACTGTGCTGGTGGGTTGGCCTGATTTTGCCAAATCTGCATGAAATAGGCTTAATTTCCACCCTTGGCACTGTGCCCTGTCCACAGGGATCTCCTCTAAATCGAGCAGGAGTCCCTGGGTCACCGAGGAGGGACAGCGGGGAGGTGGGCAGGCTCGGGCTCTCCCTTGGCTGAATCTCACGTCTGCCCTCTGGCCAAGTGACCTCGAATGAACTTGGAACCTCTGAGTCTGACGTCCCTCATCTGCAAGACTGGGACTCATTCTCACGTCTGCCCACAGCGCCATTCCGAGGATTGTGCCCGGCACAGTGTGTTGCATACAGCAGGCACTCAAATAAATGCATGTGGTGAGGAAACAGAAGCACTTTGGACCTCTGCAACCATCCGGGTCTCCCGTGAACCGTTGTGCTGCTCACTCCCACCCTAGGCGTTGTGGATATCCCATCTGTAAAGTTCTTTTTATTTTTTTTTCCCCTGAAATAACAGGTATTTTCTTTTCAGATTTTCTGGGGGGAGAGGGCAAAGGGGAGGGTAAACAAGCCTTTACTGAATTTTTACTCAGTTCTCGGGCTCATTGCTAAACACATATTACCTGTGTGTGTGTGTGGGGGGGGGATTTTCATTTAATTCCCTTGACATTTTAAAAATGAACAAAAATACGAGTTACATGGAAGATGAAATAAGTAAGCAGACAGTCTAATATGGTAGGCCTGTGGTTCATGCTCAATAAACGGGAGCCGGCACGTAAAAGGATAACGATCCCTATGGACAAGTAGATGTACTCGGAGAAGGCAAGTAACTTGCTCAAGGCCGCACAGCTGGCCTGTGGCACGGCTGCAGCGGGGGCTCACACGCGGCCAGCCTGTCTGTCCTGCCCGAGACTGGGAGTTCCTGAGCGAGGACCGGTGTCTCCTTCAGCTCTGTGGACCAGTGTTCAACAGAGGGAGGGGCCTGGCACAGAGCCAATGCCCCAGGAATACTTGTAGGAATACAAGTATTGTATCCTAGACCTTCATTCCAAATTGCCCTGTGGGACTGGTAATGACGGTGGCCTTTTAATTGTCCGGTTCCCAGGCGTGCCGACAGGGCACACAAGTGTCTTTCCTGATCCCAGGCCAGCGGCCCTTGCTTGAACTCTGAGCGCTTAGTGGATGCCTCGTGCATTGAATGTTCCTCTGAATTTGGTAGCCTTATCAAGGGAAGGAACTTTTTGGGAAAGGTGGATCCTCTAATTCCTGGAGCTTCTGAGATGTCCCAGGACTGGGAGATGAGCTTAAAGCTGGGGACAGTCCTCGAGGGTGGTCTCCGGGGCAGGTTGAAGGGCCGCCGGGGGTCTGATGGGCCGGACACGGGCTTTCCAGGCCCCCGAGGCCACCAGGAACCGAGTGAGGGATCCAAGCAGATAAGCTTTCTCCGCGGGGCCTCATCAGCCGGGTGTCATACAGATGGGGGTGCGAGAGGAAGGATAGGTGTTGGGGTGAAGCACCCGCTGAGGGCTGTGGCCAGCAAGCACACAACCCCTCCCGGCCGTTCTCAGGCCTCCTCGCCCTCTCTTCCCATAAGTCAAGGTTTTGCTAAATGCTGTCCAGCTGCAGGAGTCTGTGCTGAACCCAGAAGCGGAGTTTGAGCGCACATGCGTTTCCCACCCAAGTATAAACTCACTCCCTCTCCGATCCTGCCCTGCTGCCCGCCGCCCCCCCCCCCCCCCCCCAACTCTGGCCCACTTCCTTTTCTCAGGCCTGCTCATTTATTTTTTAACTTTTTTGGGGTCATCATTTACCCAGTGTTTCCAATCAGCTTCCCTGTTCTCTACTTCCCTTTTCATTTAAGTGGCCCAAGTCCACTTTCCTCTTCAGTCCCACATCCTTTTCGGGCCGCTTCCCCCATCTTTTGCCTTCACATCCTGCTTACTGCCTGCTGGATCCTGTGCGTCTTCTTGTGTTTTACGTTCCTTGGCCAGTTGGTGGTTTTCCCTCTGGGGTCTCCGCTGATGGCTTTTTAGGCCCCTGAGTGAAGACCGGGTTAGAGGCTCCGTCTAAATGCCGCTAAAATTGTGGTTTAATTTTCTTTTTTAATGTTTGTTTACTTTTTTGAGAGAGAGAGAGAGAGAGAGACAGTGAGAGCTGGGGAGGGGCAGACAGAGAGGGAGACACAGAATGGGAAGCAGGCTCCAGGCCCTGTGCTGTCAGCACAGAGCCCGATTCGGGGCTCGAACCCGTGGACCGTGAGATCATGACCCGAGTCGAAGCGGGACACTTAACCGACTGAGCCACCGATGAGCCAGGTGCCCCATCATTTTTGTTCTTTTGAACCAAAGGGAATTAGAGGAAAGTACAGATTGCTAGAGCCCTGCCCCCGTCGTTCTTCGTGGGGGTGCCATTGAGCCTGAGAATGTTCCAGAGCCTGAAGTTATCCTCGGAGAGCCCGCTGTGGAAGGAGAGGAGGCTGCCCTTCTTCGGTGCCCACGGACTAGCACACTCCATACACAAGCCCCTCTTCGATTCTGTCTACAGGCCCACATGCGATGGTTGTCCCTCCCGTACAAATGAGCCAGCAGAGGCTCCGGGAGATCGGGGAAGCTTGTCCAGGGAACAGCAGAACCAGGTGTATCTCTCCACAGAGCCATGCTCCCGCCTCGCCCCCAGGCTTTCCCTCTTGGAGGAGGAGTGTGCAGGCTATTGTGGACCACTTCTCTAGAGTTGGAACGAGAAATAGTAGACACAGCCCCCTCCTTCCCCCGCCAAAGAAGATGGTCCACGATGCGAGTCCGAACACTTTCCCCGGGTCTCTCCCCTCAGGACTCAGAACCCGGTAGTCTGGCCGTCAGGCAAAAGGCAGGCAGTCAGGAAATGAAGAAGGCGGGGACATTTCCTCTCCAGCCACAACTAGGGAGTCCTCACGGCCGGACCCCCGAATCTAGCTCTCATCAATGGTGGCAAGGAAATTTGGAGTCCTTTTCTCTGGAGAAGAAGAGGCCGAAGGCTGTAGGCTCAGCTCATTTCCTGCCTTCAAACACACGGTGACACGGATGTAGTTCACAAAACGCAACGCCAGATCTTCTGGCGTGTTTAATTTTTCGACAAGGACCAAACAGAAGGAAATAGTCTTTAAGCACGACATGCGTCCTGGGGCGGTAAAAGCACGGCTTAGTGTCACGAGAAGTGACTCTTCAGTGACCTGCCCAGGGAACATGACGCTTCTGGGCTCACAGCCTGCCCGAGTTCAGATGAGGTTCCATCTGGATCAGTCGATTTCAGCCCTGACAAATCTTCACCTTGGCCTACAGAGGAAGGTTTCCAGTGTGGCCCCCAAGCCCACACCCCTGGCCGCTTGGGCACAGGGTTTTCCCAGGTCCTGATGGTTTTCCCACTTACAAGGACAGCTGATTTTGTAAGAGGCACCCTGGGGGATGCAGGGAGAGGTAAGGATGAGAGGGCAAAAGAAGGACAGGTGGAAGGGCCTTGAACTGCACGCCAAGGAGCTAGAAGGGCACATTCTGCACCTCGCAGCCCGTCCCCCGTGCAAGTAAACAGAGCGGCTGTCTACACCTCGGCAACCAATCTACCTGCGACCACAGGGCCTTACCCGCCCTCTAGCGTTTGCACGGGCCAAACACCCCAAGTCAGAAGCAGCAACAGGAGAAAGCCAGACCGGAGGCGAGAGCCTCCTGGGTGAGCCACCCCTCTCCGGAAGCTGCTTTTGCTCTGGGTTGGACACACCGCCCTCTCCTTTCGTCTTCCGAGCACATTGTGGTATTTATTCGTCCCTGCCAAACTGTGAAATTCTGAAAAGAAATGTTTTAGGGCTTTTTTCTGGTAATTGAGGAAGAGATGGATTTTAAATAAATTATTAACTAAGCTAATTATGTATCTTTGTAAGGACAAATAAAAATTCAAAATAAGAGGCTTAATTCTCCCTGCTGAAAATAAGGGAAGAGATTCTCTGCCTCCTCATTCCTAGGGCATTTGCTTTAGGAAATTCGTCGCTGGGGGCGCCTGGGGGGCTCAGTCAGTTAAGCGTCTGACTGATCGTCTGCCTTGGGCTCGGGTCATGATCTCACTGATCGTGAGTTTGAGCCCCAAGTCGGGTTCTGTGCTGACAGCTCAGAGCCTGGGGCCTGCTTCAGATTCTGTTTCTGTCTCTCTGCCCCTCCCCTGCTCGTGCTCGCTATCTCTCTCAAATATAAAATAAAACACAAAAAAAATTAAAAAGAAAAACAAAACAAAAGGAAACTCATCACTGGAGTGTTTTCTCCTCTCTTTGAAATGAGGACATGCATCCTTTTGGGAATGTGATCACTTCTTTTGTCAGCTTTACGTCCCAGGAATCTTTCTCAGGGGCCTGGGGCTCCTTTCTTTGAAATATAAACATCAAGGGGCACCTGGGTGGCTCAGTCTGTAGAGCCCTGACTCCTGGTTTTGGCCCAGGTCATGATCTCGCGGTTTCATGGGTTCAAGCCCTGCATCCGGCCCCGCGCTGACAGCACGAAGCCTGCTTGGGCTTCTCTCTCTCCCTCGCTCTGCCCCTCCCCCGCTCGCGCTGTCTCTGTCTCTTTCAAAATAAATAAACTTAAAAAAAAAAAAAAGGAAATATAAACATCAAGAATTAGCACCTGTGTCTCCCAGTTTCTCTGGAAGGGTAGGAGCCTAACTTGGGTGGGTGCCCTTCTGCTTCAAATTGCCAAAATCCTCCCGTCTTAAAGATAGGAGTCTATTTCTTCTCTGCAAGAAGCCAGCCAGCTATCACAGACGGTCCCTTCAGTTATCATGGTAGAGTTAGGATGACAGTGTGTGGCTGAGAACTAGGTGTGCTCTCTCACCACAGGGATCCTAACCGCTGGGCCCTACGAAAGGGTGAGATTCCCTCTCCCCCCATCTCTGCCGTCTCTCAGCGGATTGTCCGCGATGCCCATCACATTCTGGTGGCCTGTCTGTTTAACAGTAATGGTGTTTTCTCTGTTATCTCTGTGAGAGTTTTTTTCTGGGTTGGAGATCTTAGTTTTTATTTTATTTCCCCAACAGTAGGTGCTGTGCTAAATTCTATGGAGGTAAACGTGGCTAAGATACAGTCTCTGGGAATTGCGGTTACTGTTCAGTAGCAGACTATCAGAAGAAAAGCTGGGGGAGACCCAGGGACTGGATCGTTTCAGCTGAGTCTTGAAGCCGGGGCAATCTTCCAGGTAAACGAAGGTGGAGGGGGGGAGCAGGGGCGGGTGTGGGGTGGGGGGGGCCACTGAAGCCGAAGGCACTGAGCATAGGCATGTTCCCTAGGGTCAAGCCCGCTCATCGCCATTGCTGTATAGGCAGGCAATCGTGGAGCGGTCCACGATTACCTACCTCACCGTCGTACTCCTGGCTGGCTTGCAGGGCGAGGTCTCTGTGGACAACGCCACCGCGAACATTTGCCTGCGTTCATCCACATCTCCCACGGCACGGATGCATTTTAAAAATGCAGACTCCAGAGCAGACCGACTATGTGAATCCGTGCATATAAAGGTCAGGAGCGGGCAATAGCAATGCATATTGTGCAGGGATGCACATCTAGGTGGGTAAAGCCCTAAGGACGAGTGAGGGAGCAATGGCCATCACGATCAGGATGTGGGGATTTTGGGGAGGGCAGGGTGGCAGTCAGGAAGGCAAGTGAGGGGGGGCCGCTGGGTGGGGGCCGGCCTGGGTCTCTCCTGCTGCCTGGCTGCAGGTTGGGTGCGAGATTGATCTGTAAGTCGTGAACCTGCACACTGTTCTTTGAGCGTGCTGTATTTGACGTGGAACATAGGTTTAAGGAAAAGGACAAAGAGGGCCTGCAAAACTACTTTAGAAAAACATTTAAAGAGACGCGAGCTAGGTTTCCTTCCCTACAAAGGTTCATAATCCGAAATAGTTGCTTTTTGGCCAGACCGGAGGAGGAGGTGTGGCTGCAGGGCCGAGAGAATTCCAGCCCTCGGCAGCCAGTGCCTTTCTGAGCCCCTAGGGAGGGCGGGCAGGATCACGACTGGGCCGGAAGCGCCAGCATTGGCCCTCCCGGGCAGAGCCAGTGTTGCAAGCCCTTGGAATCCCTGGACTGTGCTGCTGGGAACGAGAGCAAGTTCCCGGAAAAGGCAGCGGAGACCTGGCCTGTGTCACCGTGGCTGTGCCTCTTTGTAACTGTGACCCGTTGTTGGACAGCAGGAGTCCGCCTCCCTGTCTGGCTCGTGCACGGAGGGTGCTGGCTCTGAACACCTTCAGCGGGAAATATTTGAGCCTGAACAAAACGGGTAGCCGCGGCCTCTGTTCCAGGTCAGAGGTTGAGCTGGGGAGGGGGTAGCTGAATGGCCCAGACCCTGAGATGGACGGTCTCTGAGGCCAGGGTCTCTGGTGGGGCCCTCCCCAATAGTGCTGCCTTTCTACAACCCGGCCCAGGGCGGGAGGGGGGCGGGGTGCGCGATGAGGGGTCTCCTGGGGGAGGATGGGTTGGGGAGTGGATGCTGGTTCTGACCTGATGGGCTCTGGCATACGTCCTCCTCCCGGCCCCTCGTAACCTCATTTGAACGTGCTTAGTGGTCTTAAGGCGCACAAACTTTCCGATCCGTGGCTTCCCACAATGACAACCCATATTGTTTCTTGAGCACCAAATACGGGCCAGACGGTGTGGTCAGAACTGGATATACCTTGCCCTTGATACAGATATTCGACCTCTACCCGTCACTCGCCTTCAGCGATTCTCAGCTCATGGCTGGTATTCATTTTAAAGCAGGACTCGAGGCTTAGCAAGGTCAGGTGCAGAGTCAGGGCTTCCAAAGCCCAACTGCCTCTCCTACCCACTGTGAAGCAGAGAGTGACGGCCATGGAGCCCGGCTGGGGTATGGCTGGGCGTGTGGCTGACACACAGTCGGTGCCCCCTTCCCTGGGGGGCGGGCAAGAGCCACGTCCTGCCCTGATTCTCTGCGTGAAAATGAAGCCAAGCAAAGAGGCAGGCAAAAGACGTGGAACCATACTTGCGTGCATACACACAGACGGACATGCAGACAGACAGGCAGACAAACAGTGGTGCCCAAGGCTCAGCAGCCCAGTTCCTGCCTGCATCCTCTTACAGGGCCCAGTCCCCTCCCAGGCAACCCCGGGCATGGGCTGACCTGCCCCGCAGAAGCTTCCCCAGGGAACTTTCTCGTCTGCTTCTCACACAATCCAACCTTCTTCTTTCTCTTGGGGTCATGTTGTTTTCTACCTTGAGTTTTCTGTGTAAAGCATTTGAGGGGGCGCCTGGGTGGCTCAGCCGCTCGAGCGTCTGACTTCGGCTCAGGTCATGACCTCGCGGTTCGTGAGTTTGAGCCCCCGTGTCGCCGGGCTGTCTGCTGTCAGCGCAGAGCCTGCTTGGGATCCTCTGTCTGTCCTCTCTCTCTGCCCCTCCCCTGCTTGCGCACGTGCCCTCTCTCTCTCTCTCTCAAAAATAAATAAAATTTTAAAACGAGAAGAAAGTACTTGGAAAAAGGGGGGCGCCTGCGCAGCTGAGTCCATTAAGCGTCAGACTCTTGACTTCGGCTCAGGTCATGATCTCCGAGTTTGTGGGTTCGAGGCCTTGGTGGGGCTCCCGTGCTGGCAGTGCAGAGCCTGCTTGGAGTTTGGTCTCTCTCCCTCGCTTTCTGCCCCTCCCCTGCTCATTCGCGCACTCTCTGTCTCTCTAAACACACAAATAAACTTTAACGTATTTGAAAAAGAAAATGAACTTTTCTGGAGGAGGGGAAATCCTAAAGCTCCCTGGCCTTTCTCTGAGCTCGGCTGTCAACCTACAGAGCGCAGACTACAGAACCTGTGAGATAAAGGTCAAGTAATGAGAAGTGACGGGTCCGGCCAGTCGTCAATCGGACCTCAACGTGTTTCCTCCTCTCTTGCACCCATATGTGTGTCCGCTCATAATTTCTGAGATGGTTTTCCCACGGCACGAACCTTCTGAGGCCGTGTCCTCAGAGTGATTACAACGGCATCGAGCATCGAATTTGTGTCAGCGATTTATTCATTAAAATGGTTGTCGCTGGAAATGCAGTGGTGCTCTTTATAAAAAAATGCAGGAGGCACCCAAAAAGCACAGGAAGAAAAGGAAAAACAAGACAGAACCAAACTTTCCACCATCCAACTTCCCGAAATCAACCACAGCTAGCTTTTTGCCCTTTCCCATCCAATGTCCATGCCTATTCCTATATCCGTATTAAGCATAGTTATATTTACATTTAAAATGCAAGGTGGCTCAGTCGGTTAAGCATCTGACTCGGGCTCAGGTCATGAGCTCGTGGCTCATGAGTTCGAGCCCCGCATCGGGTTCTGTGCTGATAGCTCAGGGCCCGGAGCCTGCTTCGGATTCTGTGTCTCCCTCTCTCTCTGCCCCCCATCCCCCCGCTTGCGCTCTGTCTCTCTCTAAAAATAAATAAACATTGAAAAAAAATTGAAAAAATAAATAAAAACTAAAATGCAGATTCTACATTAAACATTTTTTATTATAACATTTTCTAACCTACATAAAGGCAGAGAGAGCCCCCAGGTTCATCACATAGCTTCAATTGGCAACTCATGGTCACTAACTATCCCATGCAATCCTACTTCATACCCTACTACATTAATTAAAAACAGATCCAGGCATCATAGCATTTCACCCATAAACAGGTAAGTATGAGTCTCTAAAAGAATAAGAACTCTTTTTATACAAAATAACAACTTCCTTACTATTTACCTTAAAAAGCGCCTAATAATTCCTCACTCTCATCCAGATGCCATTTGTTTTCAGGGCAATGTCTACTCGTCCCTGGCATGTAAGTGCTGATGCTTGTAATCGCACCCCGCGTTGAGCGCGTCCCAAATGGTCTGATCACACGCTTCCCGCCACCCCTCAAGCCCCTTGGCCCTTCGGCAGCAACATCTTCCGGAAAGTGGTCCCTCTTAGCACGTAAAGCGAAAACCAGCATCTGTAACCCACGGTGACCTCTGACCACCGTGCCCCACCCGCGAGCCCACAGGTGTTGGCCAGTTCTCTGTTTCCTACCTGGGCTGGGCCTGGGAAGGGAACTTCTGGACTTGGCAATTGTGACAATCAGCCACCTCGTCCCTCCGTCTGTCTGTCACGGAGTATTTCCCTTCCCACCCGCCCCCCCGCCGAGGGCATCTTTATTTGCAAAGTTAGCCAATAGTCTCTGGTTTCCTGTGAGGTTCACTCCAAGGCCTGCCTGGTTTCTTTAGATACCGCCGCAGGCGAGCTCAGAAGCTCCAGGCTGGAGGCCAGCTGATGGCAGGAGGGTCTGAATTCACAAACCTGGGGGACTGAGTCTGGGGGGACACACAAAGCAGGGGACTGGAGGACGTGACGGTGTGGGGGCTGTGTTATTTGCCCCCATTGTGGCGGGGAGGACAGGAAACAGCGTAGGTCTCGTGAGCCACCCAAAGCCACTGTACTTCAGTTTCCTTGGGTGTGAAAAGAGAGCCCACGGTACTCACCCGGCTGCCCTGGGGTATGGATGAAACGAAGTACAGCTTCTCTCTCCAAAGCGAGGCCCCAGGCACCGGGAGCTTACAGACATGTGGCACCTCAGGCCCCGCCACTGAATCAGGCTGCATTTTGATGAAATTCTTAGGAGATTGGCAAGTGCGTGGCTTCTGAGACGCATCGGCACAAAAGGCACTTAGTGAGTGCCTGGCACCTGATAGGGGCTTCTGATTTATTTTCCCCTCGCCTCCCTCCATCAAGGCACTCAGGGCCTCCCTAGGCCATCCGGTCAAGCCGGAGGCGCATGTGTGCCGGGCACAAGCTTCACCCACAAACCGGGGCAGGCTCTGTCCCCACCGTCTCCCACAGCCCGCCCCGTTCCGCCGGACGGGGAATAGCTGGGCCTGACTCTCGGGGCTACTCTCCTGCTGCCTGCCCTGGCTCGAAGCCGGTGCCTGCCCGGGACCACCTGCCTGGCTCACCTACCAAGCAAATTCTACTGCCGATCCCTCCCTCCCCTGGGGCCTGGCTGGGGTCTGGCACGTTTATTAAAGGATCAGGGGACTCCTCCGAGGCCTGCCTGGCTCCTCACGGCCCATCTTGCAGCCTGTGCCCCTGCACTGCTGTGGCCGTCGGAGCTGTGTCTTTCTGTGGGCAGGGCTGTGCTGTGTGCTCCCCACCCGGCCTCCTCAGTCCCGGCCGCCAGGACCCCAGGACGAGCTGTGGGTGGGACGGCGGTTCTGCCGGCTGGGCGACTGACCTGCTGGCATTTGAGGAAGTCTGCGGCCTCGGTTTCCCTTCCTCCTTTCCCTCTGGCCAGGAGGCTGCGGCACCCCACTCCCACGCCTGCGCTTCCTCATCCCCACCCCAGAGCCACCTGTCTCAGGGACCACCCAGCGGGGCCAGCTGCTTCGGCCTCCCTTCGCCTGCCTGTGACTCCCCTCCTGCTTCTCCGAGAGCACCTCTCTGGGATCCTGCCAAGACTCTCTCTCTCTCTCTCTCTTGCAGTCACACAGTCTTCCCGGACAACCTCACCCACTGCACCGTTATCCTCATCAGCTGTCCCGTCTTCCTGGACAGCCTCTCCCACCGCCCGTCAGTGACCGCCTCTGCGATCCAATGCTCTGCGTCTTTGTCCCCAGCCAGGGTCTGCATCGGTGGCCCTCACGCCTCTTGCCATTTGCCCCCGTTGACCATTCTCCTCCAAAATGCAAACTGCGCGCCTGACCCCTCTGTGGGTTCTGCTCACTGGGAGTTTCAGCCCCAGGCCAGTAAGCATGGCCCGGGCAAGATCCTGCCCCTTCCCCTTCCCCTCCGGAGGTCCCACCCTGCTCTAACCACCTCCCCACCAGTGCCTGTGGGGGCTGCTCTCCCCTTCGCACCTCACCCGGCTGGCGGGACCGGCTGCCAGCCCACCTCCTTGACGCTAACACAACGGCTTTCGCTGTCCCACAGGAGCTGGCAGCAGACCGGACCGTGAGTCACGGCCCAGCAAGTGGGATGCCTTTTTGTGCCGGTTCCTTCGCCTCCCCAATCCTACAGGTAGCCGCTCACGCACAGCTTGCACACGAAGGAGGTTGCACCAGGGGAGAGGAACCCTGGGCTTGAAGAACATGCTGTTTTATGGCCAGTGGCGAACGAGCCTGCCCGGTGGCCCTGAGGGAGACGTGACCTCATCTCTGAGGCCGCAAGCACCACCCTGAGAAATGGGCCAAGGAAAGTGCAGCTGGGGCTTTGCCTTCTCTGTCCACTCCCAGCCACGGGAGAGCCCCAGCCGCCCTCCCGCACGGGCCACGCCTCCACAGACCTCAGTAAAGGCTGGACAGGTTCTCCCTGGGCCCCTGCTCACCCCTCCCCAGGGCTCCCCCACTGTGCTGCCCCATTCCTTGGGCCGGTCTTCACCCCTCCCTCTCACAGACCCTTTGGCTTCTCCCCCTTGTCTGAGCTGTTCCTTGTGAAGAGCAGCAGAATGTGACGTCACCAAATGTGCCACTTTGATGTGTTGATCATTTTGAGCTCGAGAAAGAGCAGATACAGGGGGAGGCTGTCTCTGACCCTCCCGATCTGCCTGAACTCAGAGTCCCCAAAAGGAGCTCGGTTGCCATAGATCCTCTCCCCTGGAGTTTCTACCACCCACCGGGGAGCATTGACACTTGTCACAGGAGAGGAGACTAGAAGTCCCCACCACATCCGGACACACTGGGTCACAAACTGTCACCCCTCCCATCTCTTCTTCCAAAGACCCTTCCGTCTTTCCTCCAAATCACTGACTGTCTCCAGAGAAGAACACTTACCCCTGCCTTCTCCTTATTAAGTGGGTGTTTAAGCCTGAATTCTAAGCCAACTTGAGGAGACACTCATTTTTCCTGCCTACCCCCCAGGTATATACGATGCATACATGTTAATAACCTATTTGCGTTTCTTTTGGTAGTCGTTTGTTACAGAGGCCTCAGCCAAGAACTCAGAAGGGTAGAGGGGAAATTATTTTTCCTCCTCCCCAACAGTTTCGGGTGACTCGGACGGGACCTCTGAGACACCTTACAGGTGGGACCCTGGGAAGACTGGCAGAATCCAGTGAAGGATAAGAATTATTTGTCCTTTTGGGGCACCTGGGTGGCTCAGTCAGTTGAGTGTCCGACTCTTGATTTTGGCTCAGGTCGTGATCTCACAATTTGGTTCTTGAAATCGAGCCCCACGTCGGGCTCTGTACTGATAATATGGAGCCTGCTTGGGAAATTCTCTCTGCCCCTCCCCCTCCTCAAAATAAATAAATAAACTAAGGGGAAAAAAAGAGATTTGTCTTCCCTACACTCGCTTGCAAGTCCTTATCACCCTCAGTTTCTCTTCCAGTGGAGACGGTAACTGACAACAGTAGCCTGCTTTCTGTTGGGTAGAGGGATAAGGGTGCTGGGTGGGCTTCCAGGCAAGAGCCATAGTGGAGAGGCCGTGAGGCTGGCGGGAAAAGCATGGCAGTGATAGGCACAGACACACAAGACAGGTGAGGACTGGAGACTTGGTCTGAATAAAGCTTTGTGGGAGAGACCCAGCAAAAGGAGGTAAGGATATGCTTATGCCTTGAATGCTAGTCTAGGATATTCCCACTTTCTGCTACGGGCTGGTGGCGGTGGGGGGGCGGGTAGGAGGAAGGGGGGCTTGGGCATAACCACAGCAAACCTTTATGCAGCACAGCAGATGTGAACTCATGTAACCCAGTGACCCCAGAACCAGCTGTAACGCTAACAGGTGAGGACACTGAGGGGAGGAGAGGTTATGTAACTTGCTCAAGGCCATCCAGCTCATATGTGGCAAAGCCAGGATTTGAATTTAGCATTTTGATTTCCTGGTCTATGCCACGCATTCTCAGTGGGGGTGACGATGCCTCCAAGGGGGTGACGATTCTACGGTGTGGACACACACACGGTACATAAGCCAATAGCATATCTATGTTGAAAAAATTTCATGGAAGGAGATTAAGAATACAATGCTGGGGTTCCTGGGGGGCTTAGTCGGTTGAGCATCTGACTCTTGATTTCAGCTCAGGTCATGACCCCAGGATCGTGGGATCCAGCCCTGCATCAGGCTCTGCACTGATGGCGATTCTCTCTTTCTCCCTCTGCCCCTCTCCCCCATTTGCTCTCTTTCTCTTTTTCTCAAAAAAAAAAAATTTTTTTTTTAAAGAGAATAAGATGTTTAAGAAGACCCACGTGGGAAATGATCAAGGTTGAGAAACCATTGTCTCTGCTCTTAATCAGACCACGGAGCTGAGTTTCATGCTTAAAGCCTGGGTTAGGCAACAGGATGAAAATGACATCTTCAGAAAAATAAAGCAGTGGTGGAGTGGAGGGGAGGGGGAGCTGCCAGAGTAGGAGGGAAGGGACAGACGTGGGCCACGTGCTTCTCCGTGCCAGGTACGTGGCCTGTAAGGTCTCCTTTTGATCTTCCCCTTCACGTTAGGTACTGTTATTTCCATTTTCAGATGATGAAATGAAGAGACAGGAGCAAGGGGGCCATGGCCAGCAGCTGGAAAAGGGCCGGGGCAGGACTTGAACTTCCTGATTCTGAATGCAGGCAGGGAGAAGGTCACGGAGGGAGTGGACAGCAGAAGAGAGAGAGGGTGATCTGGCTAATGGAGACGGCACAGAACTGGTGAAAGACTGGGCCTGTTTCGGAACGAGCCAGGAGCCTCGCCACCAACAACTCAACCCCAACACGCCAAAAGACCCAGAGGCAGAAGTCCCTCACTCGTTCCTCTTCTCTGAAGAGAAGATCAGACACAGAAAATTGGGAAGTTGGAAAGGAGTCAACCTAGACAACACAAATGCTATTTACTTGTTTTTACTTCTCCCCTCTGCCCTAATGTTTACATTTTAACACTACCGGTTGCAATTTCCTAGCTTATTTCATAATTTCTGCTCAACAGGGATAAAAAGCATTCCTCTTTGGTACAAAGGTAACAGGACCCAGCAAAGATCTCCAGGAGTAGTTTTGGACACAATATTTTTAGGCACCATTAAACTATTTTCTTTGAAATAGTGAAACATTCCACTCTCCTCCCCCCAAACACGGTGTGTGTTCCCAATCACGTACAACTCAGTGGAAAATGAACAAATTAGCTGCAACCTTGAGTTATAGAAATATTTCCATCTTAGCCCTTTGAACTGCATAAGTAATTCAGATGACTTCCTAGAATGTCTTTCTATCACTCTCTGAGGCTCTGGAGGGTCTGTGTTAGGACAAAAATAAAATAATAATTGTCTTTTACGAGCAACACCCTTAAAGGAGTTCTATTGCTGCTATAGAGAAGATGTAGTGCTCAATACCCAGGAGCGATAAAATAGAGCTCTTGGGTCCCTCTCGTTGATCAGCTGTTGACAACAAGCTGTCGGCGGGGCGCCTGGGTGGCTCAGTCGGTTAAGCACCCGACTCTGGATCTGGTCATGATCTCACGGTTTGTGAGTTCGAGCTCCGCGGCCGGCTGTGCGCTGACAGTGCGGATTCTCTCTCTGCTGGGGATTCTCTCTCCCTGCCCCTTGCTTGCTCTCTCTCTCTCTCTCAAAAATAAATACATAAATATAAAAAAAAAAAAAAACAAAAAAAAAAAAACAAAGAAAAGAAGCTGTCAGGCCAGCCAGTTGCCCTGTATATGCTCACCTGCAGGGTAACCTTGCGTGTGGCCTCAGTGACTAGACTAGTGGCAGACAGGCTCATATTTCCAAGAAAATCTTCTTTAATTTGAACGCTATCGTTGGGAACATAGACAAAACTTCATAGTGAAGTACAAATGTAGAGAAGCAAATCCAGAGTGCCTGGTCCTAACTTGGGCACCTGCATCAGGTCCCCTTGACCCTAAGAAGCTCACGCCAGGGTCTGACAGGGTCATATTGTGCTTCGAGGGCTGTAGCGGTTCCTGTTTCATATACGATTGGACCAGGTTGCCTCCTGATGAACATCCTCCATTGGGTGCACTTGAACCAAGAATTGGGGCCCCTCGGGTACACTTTTTAATCCTTCAGGACCAAGAATGTCGTCTGAAGTGACTGACGCTTGTCTCAAAAGTACATTATAAGGTACAAAGTTAGCAAAGGCTGGGAAAGAAACATTTGACCGTCTACTTTCTCAGCACGCAGAGTATCTGAGATGAGCGGCTGTTGGCCCACCCTTCACTGCAAACTTGGACAGTGTGAACTTGTAGCTGTGGCTGCAGGTGAACACGGGCAAAGCAGACTGGAGAGTTTCTGCACGACGAACCTCTTATTACAGTGAAAAGTTTTCTTCGTAGGTACTTTTACAGACTTTGCCCCTCTTATGGCAAAAAAAAAAAAACCCAAAAACGAAACAGAACACAAAACCTTTTTATAATAGATCGATCTGTATTTTATTCAGAGCCAGCTTCTAATCTCAGTTCTAAACCAGAATATCAATATTTACTTCTGCTTGGGCCAGCCACCCCAACAATCAATCCTGAGCAAATTCCAGTTACGTTTCTAGCCACGCTTGCAGGTAACGAAGGTTTGGGTAGAGGACATTTGTCTGACTGTTTACTATCCTGTAGATGTGTTGATAGGTCCTCAAGCGACAGTTGGCAAGAAGGGCACGCTTGGTGTCCAGGGAGTAGTGCTGAGTCATTTTACGGAGTTGGTACGCTTCTTGGAGATGGAACCTGCAGGAACACCTCGGTTTAAAAAGAGCCACGCGCCGACGCCAGGCTTCCTCCAGAGGCTCCAGCATTCTGCTTAGCGAATAGACCGCAGGCTGCTTCAGTACCGTGACACATGCACCTCCGACAAATTTGGAGTATCCTCAAATCTGAATTGGGCACGAGGAGGCATCCCTTTCGAATATCTTGAATGGCTTAAATGGAAAATTGACTTAAAATTTCTTCTGCGGGGCGCCTGGGTGGCTCAGTCGGTGAAGCACCCGGCCCTTGATCCGGTCATGATCTCACGGTCTGTGAGTTCGAGCCGCGTGTCGGGCTCCGTGCTGGCAGCTCAGAGCCTGGAGCCTGCTTCGCATTCTGTGTCTCCCTCTCGCTCTGTCCCTCCCTTGCTGGCACTCCTTCTCTCTCTCTCTCTCAAAAATAAATAAACATTAAAAAAAAAAAAAAAAAGATGAATTCATCCACAGCATAGTGACAGCAGTTAACAACACTGTATCCTGTACTTGAAAGTCGCTAATGTTTCATCATCACAACAACAAAATGGTAATTATGTGAGACATATGTGTATCCAATCATCACATCGTACACTGGAGATTGATATCGACTTGCACGTCAATTATATCTCAGTAAAGCTGGAAAACACACTGGAAATGTCTTTAAAAAGAAAATGCGTCTGTCGTTCTCCAGGAGTCTCATTTGGATTGAAAGTTTTTCTTTTTTTAAAGTGTTTTTTTTTTTTTAATTTTTAAAAATACTTATTTTTGAGAGAGAGGGAGGAGACAGAGGGCGAGTGCGGGAGGGGCAGAGAGTGAGGGAGACACAGACTCCGGGCTCTGAGCTCCAAACCGTCAGTACAGAGCCTGATGCGGGACCCGAACTCATGAGCTGTGAGATCGTGACCCGAGCTGCAGTCGGATGTTTAACCGACTGAGCCACCCAGGCTCCCCGGGGATTGAAATTTTTTCTAAATCCCAGTAGATGGAGGCAGAGGTCCTAAAGGCTCCTTGCAAACTAAAGCCAAAGCGCCCCTTTATTCCGAACCAAAGTAATCATTTGCACGTTCACTATTAAGCAGTTGCTGGTAACCGGGGTTCTTCTGTGTTATGCTTTTGTCCGTTAGGCCGGGCAACATCTCCGATTCTGGTCACGCGTCCGCTCGTCAGGTGTTTATCGATGCCCTGCCCTGTGCTCGGGGCTGCTTGCTTGCGACACGAAGAGGAACAGGGCAGGGTTTCTGCCGGAGCCCCTCCATGGTCTTGGCCTTGCACTCCTTGCTGTTGCAAAAAGAGAGAGCTCGGGGAGTGTGAGGTAACAGGCAGGTATCAGAAGGAGACGGGAGCGATCTGCCTTGCCTCTGTCCACCCAGCCCTGTCTTCCCCCCCCCCCCCCCCCCCGGTGTCTCCGCCTCCCTGCAGCACTCCCCAGGGTCAGGAGCATCAGGCCATCAGTGGACGTGGCCCGGCCGCTCAGACGACTTTTGTCTGCGGGACTCTTCCAGAGCTCATGGCTTTGCTGCACAGAACGCCTGTGGCGGCCGCGTTTCCCAGGAAGCAAGGAGTGAGTGGTAGGTGCCGGGGACGCTGGTAAGCCTTTGGAGTACAGTTTTGTGAGCAACCTGCAGACCTGCCGTTATTGGGAGTCACGTTGTGCCGGTTCCAATCGCAAGCCCGCCGCTCTCAAGCCGTGCGGCCTCAGTCAAGTTACTTCTCCGAGCCGGGCTTGCCCTACTCTGAAAATCAAGACAATAAACCCCGCGTGGCAGGGTGGTAGGAGAATTAGCAACAGAGCACGTCAAGTACCTTGCGTGGGGCCTGGAAATGATGAGTGACTATTCAAAGCAAGAGGGCCCCAAACAAGGTCATGAGGAATATGAATCTGCACGCTGGGGCCAATGGAGGAAGGAGCCCTCTCTTCCTAAGTGGTCTGGGTGGACGCGTTCACCCAGGGAGGACATGCCTGGAGAAGGACCAAGCCGTATAGAGGGTCAAGAAGGTTAAAGGCCTCACGTGTGGGGAGTCGTTTCAACGTGGCCCCCTTCTCCCGGAGTCTCTGGGACTTTGTCGGTGTGCAGCTGTCTGTCCCCTTAGAAGTCCTGTCAATCCCATGCTGTTCCTTTGGCAAGGATTTCTGAGGGACAGTGACGTCTCTGCTTCAGACTCTCAGGCAGTCTTCTGGTCCTCCCCCAAATGACCTTTGTACTGTGCTTAGAGAAAAATTACAATCCAAGTGTCATGAATGTTTGTGTGCCCCGCCCCCTCCAATGTCTGAATGTTTGTGTGCCCCGCCCCCTCCAATCCATGTAAAAGCCCCAACTTGTAAAGCGAGTGTGTTTGGAGATATAATCTTTAAGGAGGTAATTGAGGTTAAATTAAGTCACAAGAGTGGGGCCCGGATCCAATAGGACTGGCATCCATACAAGGAGAGGAAGAGATACCCGAGACATGCATGTGCACAGAGGAAAGGCCACATAAGGACACAGCAAGATGACGGCCCTCTACAACCTGAAGACAGAGGCCTCAGGAGAAACCAGCCGCGCCGACACCTTGATCTTGGGCTTCTGGCCTGCAGAACCGCAAGAAATAAATGCTGTTGTTCAAGCCACTTGGTCTATGGTATTTTGTTATGGCAGCACTAGCCAACAAATACCTCAGGGCTGATGTCAGTGAATCAGAAGGGGATTCTTTCTCCAGGTTTACAGACTGAAGATCATTAGAAACAGCCGTGGTCAAAACTAGGTTCGTGTGGCCCGCCACGGCAAGGGAGGGCACAGGCCAGAGGAACCGGGCAGCACCTCTGTGAGGGGGACTGGGAAGGACATATAGGATCCAGGCTCGCGTGGAGGAGTGTCAGGAGGGGTACGGGAGACACGTCAGTTCTGGACAGATGCCGTGAGGAAGCAGAATCATTCAGTAGCTGGGTATCTCCGTAAATTGTACCTGGGAGATGGCGGGGGGCGGGGGGAGTGGATTGGAGTTGGGTAGAGTCTCCACTGGTAAAGAGGCAGCAATTACCGACGTTGGTCAGGGACGAGGGGTGTTTTAGTAATTTTGCGGTTACGGCGTGCACTTGTCCGAGCATCTGTGACGTTCAGGCGGGGACTTCATGGTGCGGCTGCTGACAGCAGAGTTTTCGCTCTTTCCTTCTACGAGGGAATCCCACACAGCACATACAGCCCACGGATGGGAACAGTGAACAGGCCCCCCCAAGACGTGCATGTTCGCTAAGACCACGGTTCACAAAGCAGGCCCACAGGCACCGGCCCCCTTTCAGGCGAGGAGGCGAGAAGAGTAACTCGGGGCCGCTTGGCCGGTAGGTCGGTGGGTGGGCAGGGAGTCCACCCCGGTCAGAAATTTCCCTGCAAGCAGTGTCCGGCTGTTTCTCTTCGGGTTACGGAACTCAGAGCAGATGCCTTCCAGGCACGCTCGGGGGGGGGGGGGGCAACCACGGCTCCTTCCTCCAGGTCCTGGGAGAGCAGCCAGGCCTGGCACAACAGGGAATGGCAGGTGGAAGCGTTTTCTGAACGGAAGGCTCGGGGCTCCCCCTAGTGGCTGTCACCTGAACCGCCGGCCAAGGCCTGGGCTGAGACCACTGAGGGCGGCAAGGTCCCCCCGCCCACGGCCACAAGGGCTCCCGGCCTCAGTCAGGCCATCTGCCGGGCACGCCACAGTCAGGGGCTCATTGGAGCCTCAGCCTGTGGACCTGTGAGCTGGGCGTTCTTAGCCCATCACAGAAATGAGAGAACAGAACTGAGGTCAGAGTTTGCTTAGGAAACGGGTGCTGAAGCTCAGGCTTCCGGCCTCGTCCAGGGGCCAGAGCTACCGGGATGGCACAGACTCCCCGTCCCAACTGTGAACTTTAATGGCTTTTTAGAGTCAGACCCTGGACGAGGCAGTGGAACCGAGGAGCTGTTTCCAGGCTTTCGAAAGGGCGTCCCAGGTTTACAATGTGTTTTCACATTTGTCATTTCTTGTAGGCCTCACAGATAATAACAGGTAAAGCGTCATAATAATCACTATTTACCAACGTCTGGTAAAAGATGGGCAGGGCCTGGGGCCTATCTTCTCTGACACCCTGGATACTGTTCTTTCTACCCCCTCACGCTCGCTGCCTCTGCTGTCCCGTCCTAATGGCTGTAGGGAACAATACACATGAAAGCTCAGAGAGAAAACCAACAAAAACAAAAACAGTGATAGCCAGTTCTTGGGGGAGAAAAAACAAGTTGGAAAGATTAATGAGGGCAGACTCGGGGCCCCTGGGGAGGGGTGCCTGCAAGAGGGGGCTGAGTTCCGGGCAGCTCTCCGGGCCTGGCTGCGGGTCCCGAGGGGAGGAAATTCCCTGTAATTCCACACCAGTTGCTATACGTGCTGGCTGCCTCCCTGAGTCTGGTTCGGGAGCACCTCCAGCAGGGGACCAAGGCCGGTGCTGACTAGGGTCTCCCGGAAGTCATGGTTTTAGTATTACCACGTCAGAGCAGCATTGTCCAATATACTGGTCACTGGCCACGTGTGAGCCACCAAATACTTGAAATTTGGCTAGTCTCAGTGTGAAATCAATGTAAAATATTTACCAGATTTTTTTGAAGACTGAGTATGAAGAAGAACGTAATGATAGGTAATACGCAATATATACAGTATAATACAATGTATAATATAATATATGTATAATGTATAATATAATAGAACATGTTATATTTTATATAATACAATGTAATATAATACATAGAATGTATTACATTTAATATGTAGGTAATCATTTTATGTTAGCTGCATGCTAAAATGATACTATTTTGGAAGCATTTGGCTTAAAAAATATTTATAAAAATTAATTTTAGCTGTTTCTCTTTGCTTTTAAACTTGCTACCCAGAAAATTTTAAATTCTCTACATCGCTTGCATTACATTACTGTTGGATAACACTGATCTAGAGCTTTTGGTCCTGGTGAATTTGCTTATATGTGAAAGGGTGAGGTAAAATGAGGTCATTTGTGTCCAAGGGTTTTGAAGAATTTTTTTTTTTAATGCTTATTTATTTTGGGGAGACAGAGAGACAGAGTGGGGGAGGGGCAGAGAGAGAGGGAGACACAGAATCTGAGGCAGGTTCCAGGCCCTGAGCTGTCAGCACAGAGCCTGACACAGGGCTTGAACCCACAAAGCACAAGATCATGACCTGGGCCTAAGTCCGACACTCAACCGACTGAGCCATCCAGGCGCCCCTGTGTCCAAGGGTTTTAAAATGGAACCAGAAGCAAGGAAGAAGTCAAATTTTCACTCTTCACAAATGACATGATGCTCTATGTGTAAAACCCGAAAGACTCCACCAAAAAGCCTCTAGAATTGGGGCGCCTGGTGGCTCAGTTGGTTAAGTGTCCGACTTCCACTCAGGTCATGATCTTGCGGTTCACAAGTTTGAGCCCCCCCCTCCCCACCCCCATCGCCCCCCCCCCCCCCGCCCCGTCAGGCTCTCTGTTGTCAGTGCAGAGCCTGCTTCAGATCCTCTGTCCCTTATTTGTGTTCTTTTTCTCTCTCAAAAATAAATAAACATTTAAAAAAAATTGCTAGAACTGATACATGAATTCAGCAAAGTTGCAGGATATAAAATCAATGTACAGAAATCAGTTGTATATGTATACACCAATAATGAAGCAGCAGAAAGAGAAATCAGGGAATCAATCCCATTGACAATTGCACCCAAAAACCACAAAATACCTACGAATAGACCTAACCAAAGAGGTAAAAGATCTGTATGCTGAAAACTATAGAAAGCTTATGAAGGAAATTGAAGAAGATATAAAGAAATGGAAAAACATTCCACGCTCATGGACTGGAAGAATAAATATTGTTAAAATGTCAATACTACTCTTTACTTTTGAAGTTATTACCCACAAAATTTAAATTCTGCACATGACTTGCATTACATTACTATTGGATATCACTGATCTAGAGCTTTTGGTCCTGGTGAAAGCAATGTACACATTCAAGGCAATCCCTATCAAAATAACACCAGCATTCTTCACAGAGCTGGAACAAATACTCCTAAAATGTGTATGGAACCACAAAAGACCCCGAATAGCCAGAGTAATGTTGAAAAAGAAGACCAAAGCTGGAGGCATCACAATTCCAGACTTCAAGCTGTATTACAAAGCTGTAATCATCAAGACAGTATGGCACTGGCACAAAAACAGACAGAGATCAATGGAACAGAATAGAGAACCCAGAAATGGACCCACATCTATACGGCCAACTGATCTTCAACAAAGCAGGAAAGAGTATCCAATGGAATAAAGACAGTCTCTTTACCAAATGGTGCTGGGAAAACTGGACAGCAACATGCCGAAGAACGAATCTGGAACCCTTTCTTACACCATACACAAAAATAAATTCAAAATGGATGAAAGACCTAAACACAAGACAGGAAACCATCAAAATCCTAGAGAAGAAAACCTCAGCAGCAGCAACTTCTTACTCGACACGTCTCAGGAGGCAAGGCAAATAAAAGCAAAAGTGAACTATTAGGACCTCATCAAGATAAAAAGTTTCCATACAGCAAAGGAAACAATTAATAAAACTAAAAGGCAAACAACAGAACGGGAGGAGATATTTGCAAATGATACATAAGATGAAGGAATTAGTATCCAAAATCTTTTTTAAACATAATTTTTTGAATGTTTATTTATTTTTGAGAGAGAGACAGAAATAGAGAACGAGTAGGGCAGGGGCAGAGAGAGACACACACACACACAGAATCTGAAGCAGGCTCCAGGTTCTGAGCTGTCAACACAGAGCCCGGTGAGGCTTTCAAACTCATGAACAGTGAGCCGAAGTCAGAGGCATAACCGACCAAGCCACCCAGGCACCCCAGGATCCAAAATCTGTAAAGAACTTATCAAACTCAACACCCCCCCAAAAAATAACTCAGTGAAGAAATGGGCAAAAGACATGAACACTTTTTCAAAGAAGGCATCCAGATGACCAACAGACACATGAAAAGATGCTCAACGTCGCTCCTCATCAGGGAAATACAAATCAAAACCACACTGAGATACCACCTCACGCCGGTCAGAGTGGCTAAAAGGAACAAATCAGGAGACTATAGATGCTGGAGGGGCTGTGGAGAAACAGGAACCCTCTTGCACTGCTGGTGGGAAGGCAAACTGGTGCAGCCACTCTGGAAAACAGTGTGGAGGTTCCTTGAAAAAAAAAAAAAGATTAAAATTAGAACTACCCTACAACCCAGCAATTGCACTATAGGTATTTATCCAAAGGATACAAAAATGCTGATTATAAGGGACACGTGCACCCCCATGTTGATAGCACTGTCGACAATGGCCAAAGTATGGAAAGAGCCCAAATGTCCATCGACTGATGAATGGATACCGAAGATGTGAGGTAGATACAGATATAATGGAATATTACTCTGCGATCAATAAGGATGAAATCTTGCCGTCTGCAACAACGTGGATGGAACGAGTGAGGTAAGTCAGTGAGAGAAAGATAAAATCGTATGATTTCACTCCTACGCGGAATTTAGGAAAACAACACAGATGAACGTAGGGGAAGGGAAGGAAAAATAAGATAAAAACAGAGAGGGAGGCAAACCATAAGAGAGACTTAAATGCAGAGAACAAACTGAGGGTTGCTGGCGGGGTGTTGGGTGGGGGGCGGGGAATGGGCTAAATGGGCCAGGGGCCTTAAGGAGGGCACTTGTTGGGTTGAGCACTGAGCTTTCTATGTAAGTGATGAGTCACTAAATTCTACTCCTGAAATCATTCGTACCCTACATGTTAACGAACTTGGATCTAAATAAAATTTGAAAACATAGATAAATACAGTAAATGGCCAGGAGGCCAGGAGGCCATCAAGGAGATGGGCCATGTGCCCATCCTGATCAGGTGGAGGCATGAACTTTTGAACTGCTCGAAACCGCAAATACCACAAATACTCTCTGAGCCCCTGCAGCTTGTTACAATGTGGGCTTGTGCTTGCTGAGTGCTGACCCGGCCACCAGCCCCAATCACAATTCTTTGTAAACAAACATATGCAAACAATTCCCTTTTGCTCCCCAAACCCGGGATATTTGCTCCCCAAGGGGGACACAATTTGGTTGCTGCCTAAACCTCTGTACCCCGAATTGCGATTCTTTGATCCCAGATCAATGCTTTTGCTTAATTATTGCCTCCTGACAAATGTAGGCTGATCCTTATTAAAAGCGAAATTCAACCGAGTAAACCTGAAGCTCCAATTGGCTTTATTAAGTGATTCGTGAATGGGGCCTGTCTGGGAAATAGAGAGATGCTCTGAGGAGTTGTACAAAGTGGAAGGTTTTTATAGGAAGGAGGGTGTTATTAGGAAAAGGAAAGAAGGGACTGTCCCAGGCAAGGCCACCTTCACTTAGGGAGAAGCGCAGAGGGTCTTACCATGCAGATTATGTTATCTTCCTTTAAGGGATGGAGGGTCCATGTGACCGATGACCTCACTGGTGCTGACCAGAAAATTCCTGACTGACCGGTTCAGCCTGCATTTCTCAGGGAGGTTGAAACTGTAATTAGGTTAGGTACCAAGACCCAGTCTGGTAACTTGCCTAGCCCACGTAACTCCATCTTGGGCCTGCGGTTTTCTTTTTAACGCACTTAAGACACGTCGGAAGCCCCGGAACTATCCCCCAACACAGGCTTGCTTGCTTCACTCTCTGCTGAAGTATTTGGGGGTGGCCAGTGGGAGTGGAGGCAGAAGAGTGGCGACCTGGTCTCTGGCAGATGGGCAAACTGAAAAGTTCCTGGAGCAGGGAACAGCATGGTTTTTGTATGCAAATCACTTCTTGCTTTGGCACTACCCCTGGGCTTAAACTCCACTTACCCTATACTCCAGCCCCTAGAACTCATTTCAGGTCCTAAGACTCTAAGCTTTCCCCAGCCTAGGCCCCTTCCCTCTGGAGTATTTTCCCTCCCCTCCCTCCCCTCCCCTCGCCCTCCTTCCCCACCTCTCTCTCTCTCCAGATGGCAAGTTGGTTCCGTACAGAGAACCCTCGGTCCCTCTAAGCTGTAGTAGGTCTCCCACCCCGTCGATTCTCTCAGTCCATCATTTCCCCTCGACAGAGTGACACTGCATCACTCCCCTCTTGTGTCTGGGGTGTGCCTAACGTCTGCCCACTAAACGGGAGCGTCATGCGGGCGGGGACTGTGTCTGTCCCCTGCCGTAGGCTGGTACCGGCACGGTCAACTCCGGGCAAGGATTTGTCCTTGGCTCCAGGCGCAGTTAGGGGGCAGGTGGTTCTTTGGCTGGCACCCACTCTGTGCTAGGCACGGGGTCACCTTGTCGTCGCTTTCCATGGCAACCCCAGAAGGAGCTACGGTCACACTTAAGCTGGGGGGGGGAAGCCACCTGCCTGCCCAAGGTCACCCGTGGTGTGAGTACGTGAGCAGGACTAGAAGCCAGGCCTGGTCAGTTCCCACACTGGTGCCTTCCACCCCACCGAGGGGGGGTCCCTGCTTTCAGTTTCCATCTCAGAGGGACTGCGGTCATCCGGGCAAGCTCGGCCCTTCTCTGTTCTGTGGGAGATCCCGTGCTTCCCAAGGTGGGCAGTGTCCAAGCCCTGAAATCTCAGAGGGCTCGCGCTTGTCTTGGTGACCCACACAGACAGAGCCAAGGGGAGGAGACTACAAGGTTCAGATGGCCCGTGGGTGCCCGCAAAAGGGAGCAGAATTTGCCAACCCCAAATATGGATTATGTTAGGCTGATTATTTTTAAGAACCTGCAAACACTGGAGAAGCTCTAAAACCAGATAGAAGTTTCCCTTTTGTGAGAGACATTGACATAGAAGTTACCCTTTTGTGAGACATTGACCTTTATACGGGAAATCTCAATTTGAAAGCGCATCTCCCTGGGGCGCCTGGGTGGCTCAGGTCTTGATTCAAGCCACTGTCCCTGCGGAGCCCGCTGGGGATTCTCTCCCCCACTCTCTCTGCCCCTCTCCTGTTCAATCTCTCTCTCTCTCTCTCTGTCTCTCTCTGTCTCAAAATAAGTAAATAGACATTAATAAAAAAGAAAGAAACAAAAGAAAGGGCATCTCCCTCACTGTACCATGAAGAGGAGGGTGACTTTAAATCTCTGGAACTCTTTTCAATGGAGAAGCAAGGACTGAAATCTACATAACAACCTTACCCATGTTCACTGTGCTTTTCCCAGTAACTTCCCAAGACTGGCCTCCCTGGCCCCCAACATCTTCCTTTGTCCTTAGCTAAGAATGGTGTTTAAGGTGATGGTTTCTACCATTCTGGGGAGTTACTAGTTTTTTCTGCATACAGGAGGTACACATGTTACTAAACTTTTGTTTGTTTCTCTCCTGTTAATCTGTGTCCTATCAATTTAATCATTAGACCAGCCAAAGAGCATAGAAGCGAAGAGGCGACAAATTTTCTCCCCCTACAGAGGCAATGATTTGACGGTGATGTGATTTGAAGTTTCGGTCCCAGAATGAATGGTCGAGAAAGAATTCTTGAGATGTTTTTGGTACAGAAGGGTGTTTTTAGTACAGCCTGGGGGCAGAAAGAGCCACACCGACATTATGAGGAGTGACTGATTGTATACTTTTAAGTTTGTGGAGGGCGGGGAGGTACAGACGATGTCAGTTTCTAAGGAATTTCTGTATGCAGACAGCAGGGTCTACAGAACCTTGGAGGTCTGGCTGTTGTCCAGATAAGGTTGTTTTTAGTCTCTAGTAAAACATCGACATTAAGGCAGCCATGAGTTTCTTGAAAGACATCAGCTCTGCGTGTCTCAAGTATTTATCAGTGGGCTGCAGGTTGTAAGGAGATTTAATGGAAGCTGCAGTGCTCTTGCCTTTGTTCTCGTCAGTGGGGTTCAGGGCAGGCCACCAGAGTATGCCACTTTGGTGTATTGATTATTTTGAATCAAAGTTCCTTTAGAAATAGCTGATGCAAGAAGGACACTCTTTGTTCCCCCGAAAGCAGGAAGTGCATTTCCCATACGAAAGGCACCAAGAGGTAGAAAGACATTCTTATGACCAGAGTCCGGGAATTCAGGGCCAAGAAGGTTATGTAAACACCCTGCTTAGTTTCTTCACTGATTAGCACCCAAAACTAAGTTTCTTTGTCTTGTCGGTTCTTCATAAATGTATTGTTTCTTCGTCTAAAGGGTATCAAAGCTGCCTGCTGTGGTGTCTCCTTTGAGTCTCATATTCTGAGGGGCCCCCATATATTCTTACTGACATGTTTTTGCTCCTATCAATCTGTCCTATGTCAATTTAACTATTAGGCTGGCCGAAGAACTAAGGGGAGTAGGGGGAAATGTTCTCCCCGACAGAGAACAGGGGCAAGGGGGCACGGAACCTCAAGCAGTTGTGCTCAGAAGGGCCAGCAAGCTGGGCAAGGCCAGGCAGACTCCGTAAGGCAGGTGTCATCCCTTCTGTCCAGGCTGAAGACACTGTGGGGGGGCCCCACCTAGCATTCTGAGGTGCCCGCTGTCCCCTTTCCCTCTCCCAGGAGGATTGAACCGGCAAGAGAGTTCTCAGGTACATAGACAGACGGAGCTGAGCTCCCAGACTCAGGAGGGAGTAGCCTAGTCAGAAGGACTGCTGTGAGAGAGGGCTGAGGCTGCGCTCTGAGGGGGTAGTGCTAACACCTAGGTGATGCGGCCCACGCCCCTCCTGCCCCCTCACAACAGGAAGCCCTGCGCAGGCCCCTCTTGTAACCTGATGGGCACACACCACAAGATCTGCTTCGCGAGGCTTCTGCCTCGCACAGAAACACACAGAAATGACATTAACATTGGAGCGCCTGGGTGGCTCAGTTGGTTAAGTATCCGACTCTGGATTTCAGCTCAGATCACGATCCCACAGCTTTGTGAGTTTGAGCCCCGTGTCGGACTCTGCACTGACAGTGTGGAGGCTGCTCGGGATTCTCTCTCTCTGTCTCTCTCTCTCTCTCTGCCCCTCCCCAACTTATGGTCTCCCTGTCTCTCTCAAAATAAATAAATAAACTTAAAAAAAAAAAAAAGAAATGATATTAACCTTGACTCATTGAGTTTGCCAAAGGCTGAAAATGGTTAAGTGTTAGGAGTAGACGAGGGATCTGCTGAAGACTGTAGGAGGCAGGGACTGAGGAGGGGAGATACAGAAGTTAAAAGATCAGTGGGTCTGGTGGGAAGGGGAAGCATGAGGCCACGTGGTCCACACACAGGCTGCCCAGCATCCCGGGAAATATCCACGGAGCCCATGTGTGTTGTGCGCGGGGCAAGGCAGCCAGACAAGGGGGCCAAGGGTTGAGCCCGTCCCGTGTGGAGCTTTCCCTGGAGGCCCAGGTGGAAAAACTTCTCGAACCATCTTGAGACTTCCTTTAATTGGGCTCTGCATGGAAGGGTCCCCATTCCAAAGGCAGGCTTTGCCTCCAAAGGCTTGGGCTGCACTGTGGGTGGCCAGGCCACAGAGGAATACCCACTGGTGACATCTGAGCTGGAGGAACAGTCTGGAAGATCTTCAGGAACCCTCCCCCACCCCCCCAAACCCCAGTAGTCCCTGCTCTTTCCCTGACCCTCCATTTGTTTAGGATAATTGATTCTGAGGTATAGGTATTGGAGGGCACACAGGCTGACGCTGGGTCTCGTTGGATGACCTCATGTGGAGTTTCACGATGAGCAAACGACTCCGTATGCCTTCTCTCCGCCATGAATAAGCCATACCTAGATCGACTGGTAGCGGTTGCTGGCAGCTATTTAAAACATGTGTTTCAGTCATTCTTTCCACCCTCACTACAGTTGTGTGTGAGAAGAAGGTGCTGGCTGTCTGGATGCTGAGCCCACACGCTGTGCCTCAGGTTCCGATGCTGCACGACAAGGAGGAGCGACCGTGTCCTCCCCTAAGACCTTCCCAGCTCTGTACTAGCGTCCTTGCCATTCTTTGCCAGTTCCAACAGAGCGATTCAATTCTCTTGGAGATAACACTACCCAGAACCCTGAGCTGGGACTGGGGTGGGGGTGGCAGAGGTTTGAATCCCAGAGGTTCAGGCTGGAAACTTCCCTGAGACGCACCTACGTCATATTCTGGGAGGGATGTGAGGGAAAAACAAAGAGGGAGAGAGAAAAATGGAAGGAGAAAAGAAGCGATTTCTAGGCATTATAGGCAGCAAGAATGGCTAGAGGCAAGCTCTTGGTACAGAACACCTAAGACGCTGGGTAATCATTTGAAAGCATCTTTTGAAATAAGTGGCTTTGGCAGGAAGGCAAGAGAAATCCTCTGAGCTCGGAAGGCAAATGTGGAGAGGTGAGGGAAGCTGGAGCCCGCGTGGCTTTAGAACTGTCGGCAGCAGGGACGAAGAGCAAGCAATTTCATGTCAGCTCTTTCTCTCCTCTTGGGTCAACACATCCTCCGTGGGGCATTCACTTCCTTGCACTTCCAGCTTGGGTCACCTGGGCTCTCTGGGGAGCTGCTGGGAAAGCCCGAGTCTCCACGGGTGCGAGCGGGTCACACTTAGACCCAGAGCTGCTGTGTCTCCCGGTGCTGTGGGCCTGATGCCCTGAAGCCTTCCTGTCGTCCCTGGGGAGGCCGACGCGGGCAGTATTCGGGGCAGAGGTTGGGCTGGGGGCCTGCGGGTCACAATCGTGGTGAGTGCATGAACCGGCACCGGGCACTCTGGCTGGGAAGGAGGGAAGCAATGGGCGCCTGTGTGTAATGAAGGTCTCAGAGGTGACAGTCTGGCCGACAGACCCGAAGACGGTCCCCGTGAGCCCCTCGCGGTGATCCCCTGCCCTCGAGTGTGAGCAGAACCTGGGAGATGCTTCTCACCAGTGGTGAGTGGATGTGGCAAAGGTGATGGAATGCCGTCTCCGTGAATTATGCCACTTTAGATTGTCACATCTGCCGGCCGACTCTGGGTAGGCTGCCCACAGGGTCTGATCAGGGATGGCAGCTGGGGCATCTTGGAAACTCATCATACCCTGTGCTTGCGAGGTGTCCTCAGACAGGAGGAGGTGACAACTGCCTGTGTTTCAAGTAGTGAGAAGCTGCTGTTGCCCGTGGGAAGACGAGGCAAGAAACGGGCCACACGTCCGGTGGCATCTCTAATGTTTGGGGCCGCGAAACACAGGCCAGGCTGAAAAGGATCTCAAAGAGGGTCTGAAGAGAACCATGAGATTTCCGAGGTCGGGCACGCACGCGAACTTTTGCTCCCTGGTATGAAAAACTCATCGCGGAGCCGGCGTCTCAACGGATGGGATTCCGCTTCCATCCAGAGGCAACCCCTGACGTCATTTTGGTGGAGCGCCCCTGTTGGGGAAGGGTAGTTTAAAAAAGCAAAATCTTCTCCTGACCCCAAGAATCTCTCTGCAAAGGTAGTGGAGAATGGAAAGAATGGAAGCAGTTTCATTATTGAATAAGCATGACACCAGGATGTGTTGTGCCTCAATGCATTCAAGAGATTGCAAAGGCAGTGATCTCGCCCCCTTTACACAGCCCAGCAGATACAACCCATTACACAGATGTTCTCGAGGTAAACAGTAACGAGTCCTCCAGTAAGAGGTACCTTTTGTCACACGTAGTTCATTCTAACTTCATCAAACTAACTGGGGAGACCCCTTGTGTTGGCTTTATCCAGAGGAAAACTCATTTTATTTTATTTATTTATTTAAAAACAATTTTTTTAAGTTTATTTATTTTGAGAGAGAGAGAGAGAGCACGAGGTGGGGAGGGGTGGAGAGAGGGGGGCAGAGGATCTGAAGCAGGCTCTGCGTTATCAGCGCAGAGCCCGTTGCGGGGCTCGATCTCATGAACCTCGAGATCGCGACCTGAGCAGAAAACAAGAGTTGGACACTCAACCGACTAAGCTACCCAGGCGCCCCCAAACTGCTCATTTTAAATTGGAACAAGGGGCCCAACAGCGATAGGTTCTCAGCCTCCCAAAGTTAGGAGATATCTCCTTTGATGACATGAGCATTTCCAAAAGATGGCTCTCAGGTCCTTGAGGAAACGGGTCCTCAGTTGTGAGACCGGTCATTACGAAGATTTACATATATTTGAAAAAGACAAATTCTGAAACAAAAGGCAGAAAGGAGTCTCTTCCCTTATTTGCAATTGAGAATTTCCTCATAAATGCCATTTCAGCGCATAACAGTTCATCATACCGAACCTCTGACTGTATTTAACTGCTTCCTTAATTTGGAATTTGGGTTACTTCAATGTTTTTCCATTGTAAATTGTGTTGCAAAAATAGTCTTGAACATACATTTTTTACAACATGTTTCGACATCTCCTGGAGATTAGACATGGAATTAATAAATCAAAGTACGTATGTGTTTCCAAAATCTTTAATACCACCAAACTGTTTTCAGAAAGGTCGCAACAGATTTGTTCCCACTGGAAGATCTAGGGCATTGACAGGGGACCTTCAACAGGGGAGATTCAACTTCTGATTAATAAGGGGTTCCAGAAAGGAAAAGGGAAAACAGAGGGAAGAAAATCATCAAAAATATTGGCTTGAAAAATATGAAATTGCCGTTTTTATAGGCTCAACAAAGGTTAGACATAAGCAATTTCATATGATTCAACCTACTACATTACGGAAAAGGTTTCTCAGAACCGAAAGCCTTAACTCTCAAGACTGAAAATGCCAAATGAATACAAGAGTAAAGGGGCATCTGGGTGACTCAGTTGGTTGGGCGACCGACTCTTGGTTTCAGCTTAGGTCATGATCCCAAGGTTGTGAGACTGAGTCCCAAGTTGGGCTCCAAGCTGGGTGTGAAGCCTGATTGACATTCTCTCTCCCTCTCCCTCTGCCCTTCCCCCACCTTTCTCCCTCTCTCTCAAAATAAATAAATAAGTTGACTTAAAAAAAGAGTATGAATAAAAAAAAAAAAAAAGAATCACACATCATGAAATTTCAAACCTTTAAAGATAGAGGAAAAATCCCAGAGAAGGGGGACAGAGGGGTGGAGAGAGAGAGAGAGAGGGAGAAAGGCGGCAAGGGAAGGAGAGGTCATTTCAAAAAGGACGAAGGATCCTAATGCCTTCAGACTTCTCAACAGCAGAAGTAAATGCTTGAAGACACTGGAGCCATGTCTTTAAATTCTAAAAGAAAATGAGATTCAGCTCAGACTTCCTTACCCAGCAAATGATCATGCAAGTGTAGGAGTAGAGTGAAAACTCTTCAGACACGCAAGAACTAAAGGACATCCCCTCCCAAGCATCCTTTGGTAGAAAGTTACTGCAGGGTATGTATGCTTTAGCAAAACAGAGGAAACTAAGAAACTATGACGTGGGGTCCAAGAAATAAGAGTTCCTTCCAGGAGGGTAGAAAAGGGAAATCCAAGGATAATAACTTTTGCCTAAAGAGCAGATTGGGGCAGGAAGAATGAGGGTGCAGCAGGGCTGGTCTGGGGTAGGATAAAATGGGAGAAGAAACCAATGGCACAGTGGGGATTTGGGAAAGTCCCTGGGAAGATCCATAGGGACATTTGGAAAAATGCAACTACAGGCACATTGAAGAGTAAGCAAATACAGCATATAAAGGAAAACACCCAAGAAAGAGAAAAGACAGTTCCAGGAAAGAAACATACAACACTTTTTATGTTACAATTGTTTTGAGAGGAATGGGGGAGGGATAAGAGAACTAAATCCCCAACCATCTCAACAGGAAGTCAATCACAAATAAAATTCGCGAGTTGATAAATAGCAGAATGAGCATACTATTTAGAATTTTGGATGATAAATGCCAGAGGGGAAAAGCAACTAAAAGTATTTCCGGCGATCTTTTCTGGAATGTGGGACTGATATGAGGGTTGGGGATAAGGAACAGCTATATTTTGTTATAAACTTTTAGCACTGTTCTCAATTTTTATTTGTATTACTGAGGTTAAAAAAATTAATTACAAATTTTGTTTGAGAGAGTGAGAGAGTATGAACCAGGGAGAGGGGCAGAGGGAGAGAGAGAGAATCTCAAGCAGGCTCATGCTCAACGCAGAGCCCGACATAGGGCTCAAGAGTCAGATGCCCGTGTGCCTCAGTCAGTTAAGCATCTGACTTTTGGTTTCAGCTGGGGTCATGATCCCCGTTCGTGAGTTTGGGCCCCACTGACAGTGTGGAGCCCGCTCGGAATTCTCTCTCTCCCTCTCTCTCTGCCCCTCCCCTACTTGCTCTCTCTTTCTCTCTGTGTGAAAATAAAGAAATAAACATTAAAAAAAGAAAAAGAGTCCGATGCTAAACCAGCTGGGCCACGGAGGCACCCCCAAATTAATCACAATTTTAAAAAGCCTTCCTGCATACCTTCCACACACACACAGAAAAAGTATATGAACTCGCTTTTGTGTGTTTCATAGGTCAGATAACTATATTTTCTTCTGCTCTGGTGTTTATCTAGAAATAGATCTATTCTGATGTTCTCAATGAACCCTCTGACTCATACCTGGAGAGGTATTTGCATATATGACCTCAGAGATTTCTAGATCTCTCTTGCTCACGTGAAGGAATTTGTGATTTTTCTCTTCCTTCTTTGAATTTCCTGTCTCCTGACAGTTATCAGGGGCTGGAGAGAATGCCCATTCCACCCCAGAGAGTGGGCATTCTGTTTTGGCAAGTGTTGAGACATGACTTGGACGCACAAGGGTTGGCTTGGGTGAGGGATCTCATTTACAGCAGGTCTCCTAGTGGTACCTGGAACCCAACACTTTCTTAGCGCTTTGGTGCCTGGGCAGCTGGGTTTGAGTTGAGCTCACCATTTGTTAGTTCTGTGGCCTTGGACAAGTTACTTAACTGATTTAAGATTCTGATTCCTCGGGGTGCCTGGGTGGCTCAGTTGGTTGAGCGTCTGACTCTTGATTTCGGCTCAGGTCATGATCCCAGGGCCGTGGGAATGAGCCCTGCATCAGACTCCGCTCTGGGTATGGAGCCTGCTGGAGATTCTCTGTCTCTCTCCCTTTGCCCCTCTCCCCAACTCGTGCTCTCTCTCTCCCTAAAATAAAATTTAAAAAATTTTAAAAAGAAGAATCTGATTTCTCAATTAACAAAATGGAAATAATAACAATTAAAGTTTTGGTGAGGATTACACACGACAACGTATGCGGTTTACTTAGTTGGCACGTCAATAAATTCGCTATGATCAGTATTATTTTTGACAAAATGTTGACCTATGCAAATCACCTGTATCTGCAGTTAGCCGTAAGTGGCACTGAGAATAATATAACATAGTAAAAAAAAAAAAAAATCATGGAGTTGGTATCAGATAGACTGGAATTCTGACCCGGGCTCAGTTACTCGCCTTCTACATGGATGGAGTGGAATGATCAAACAAGATCGAGGCGCTCAGTGCCTCCCACTGGGGCTCACGTCAGTGAAGATCTCACACAGCTGTGTCTACAATGACCAGGCCCAAGCTGACTTGTTAACATTTTTGGAACTTGATGAACAGAAATCAACTCTCACCTTAGAGCCATATACATAATATGTACAATGTGATAGACACCTATAGTATATAAAGAGTTCTTACATGTTGATAAGAAAAAGGCGACTAAGTAGAAACACAGGCAAAGGATATACCAGAAAAAATAGAACAGAATGATACCAATATGAAAAGATCCCCAACCTGCAACATTCAAATAAATGCAAAATATGGGACGCCTGGGTGGCTCAGTTGGTTAAGCATCTGACTTTGGATTTCAGCTCAGGTCATGATCTTACGGTACATGAGATGGAACCCTCATTGACTTCTGTGCTGACAGTGCGGAGCCTGCTTGGGATTCTCTCTCCCTCTCTATGCCCCTTCCCCACTCACGCACATGCGCTGGTGCACGCACTTGCCCCCCCCCCCCCCAGAAAAGAAATAAATGTTAAAATAACCCCAAATAAATGCAAAATAAAACAATGATATAACTTGTGGATTCTGGGATACAGGAAACAAATCGATATCAGTGTTTGTTTTTTCTTAACCTTTTTATTTTGAGATAATCATAGGTACACATGGAGTTGTGAGTAATAGTTAAGAGATCCCATGTACCCTTTACGTAGTTTTCCCCAATAGTAATCTGTTGGAAAACTGTAGTACGATATCACAACCAGGGTATTGACACTGATACAGTCAAGACGTAGAACAATTCTATCACTCTAAGGATCCCTCATGTTGCCTTTCTATAGCCACAGCCAAGAATGTTATATACATGGGGGCGCCTGGGTGGCTCAGTCGGTTAAGCGTCCGACTTCGGCTCAGGTCACGATCTCGTGGTTTGTGAGCTGGAGCCCCGCATCAGGCTCTGGGCTGACAGCTCGAAGCCTGGAGTCTGCTTCGGATTCTGTGTCTCCCCACGTTTTTCTTTCTCTGGGATAAATGTCAAGAAGAGCAGTGGATGGGTGGTGTGGTAGGTGCATGCCTCAAGTTTTACAAGAAACTACAAATCGTGTTTCCGAGCAGCTGTGCCATTTGACATTCCTACCGGCGGTGTATAAAACATCCACATCCTTAGCAGCACTTTTTCCTTTTAGCTATTCTGCTGGGCATGTCGAGGTATCACACTGGAGCTTCAGTTAGCATCTCCCACTTGACTAGTGACGCCGATCATCTTTTCACGTGCTTGGTGGCCGTCCATTTACTCTCTTCGGTGAAATGTCTCGTCATGTCTCTTGCCCAGCTTCTAATTGGATTGTTTGCCTTGAAAGTTCTTTATTTATATTTTCCGGATACTAGTCCGTTGTTGGTTGTGTGGTTTGCAAAGATCTTCTCACCCTCTGTGGCTTGTTTTTCCCTCCTTGTTTCTGGGTCCTTCGTAGACCAAAAGCTCGTTATCGGATTAAGTGCCTTGTTGCCATTTTCTCTGTTTGGAATTGTGCTTTTGGTGTCAAGTCTAAGAGCTCCTTGCCTAGCCCTGCCTACCTCCTGAGGTTTTTCTCTTGGTTTTTTCTTTTTTTTTAAGGTTTTATTGTTTTGAGTTTTATATTAATGTGTGTGCTGCATTTTGAGTTAATTTTGCATAAAGTGTAAGATGTAGGCTGGGGTTCACGTTTTTGCCTAGGAATACCTGATTGCTGCAGCACCCTTCGTTGAAAAGGTCATCCTTTCTTCACGAATTGCTTGTGCACCTTTGTCAACAGTCAGGCACGTTTGTGTGGGTCTGTTTCTCTGTTCTCTGATCTGTCCCATTTCTTCACCAATATCACGCCATTTTTATTACCGTGGCTCTCTCTGAAGCCCTGGAATCCATTTATTCCTCTGGTTCCCACGTTGTTCTTCTTTTTCAAATTAGGTAACCTATTTGGTTCCTTGGCCTCCCTGTATAAAGTTTAGAATATCGGAGGCACCTGGGTGGCTCAGTCGGTTAAGCGTCCAACTTCGGCTCAGGTCATGATCTCACGGTTTGTGGGCTTGAGCTGTCAGCTCAGAGCCTGGAGCCTGTTTCGGATTCTGTGTCTCATTCTCTCTCTGCCCCTCCCCTACTTGTGCTCTGTCTCTCTCTGTCTCTCAGAAAAAAATAAATGTAAAAAAACAAAAAAATAAAATAAAATAAAATAAAGTTTAGAATATCAGAGTTGCACAAGCTTTATTGAATGAATTGGGAAAGTATTCCTTCCTGTGTTCTGAAGATATTGTCTAGAATTGCTGTTAAATCTTCTTTAAACGTTTGGGAGAATTCTGCAGTGAAACCATCATAGTCGGATGTGAAAGTCAATGAAGGTAATCATGGTCCCAATTCCTTATTTGAGAATTTTAAAATTATGAATTCCATTTGCTGAATAGGTTTAGGGCTATTTCATATTGGGTAAGCTGCCATTTGTGCTTTTTGAGAAATTCAAAATTCATCTAAGCTGTCAAATGTATATGTGTAGCATTGTTTGTAATATTGATTTCTTAACCTCTTATGTCTTCAGAATCTGCAGTGATGTCCTGTTTCGTTCCTGATATTGGCGATTTGTGTTTTCTCCTTTTTTTGCTCTGGTTAGCCTGAATAGAGGGTTGTCAATTTCATCCACCTTTTCAAAGAACCATGTTTTCCCCTTGATTTTCTCTACTGTTTTTTTTTTCAATTTCACTGATATCTGCTCTTATCTTTATTGTTTCCTTCCTTCTGTTTTGCTTTAAGTTTATTTTTCTCTAGGTTCTTGAGATGGGAACTTAGATTACTGATGTGAAATTTTTCCTCTTTTCTAATGTAAACATTTAGTGCTTTAAATTTTCCTTTCAGCAGTGCTTTAGTGTGTCCCACAAACTTTGATGATTGCACTTTCATTCTCACTCAATTCAATGTGTTCTTAAAAAATTTCCCTTAAGACTTCTTCTTTGACCCACGAGTTATTTAGAAATGTGTTGTTTAGTTTCCAAGTGCTTGGAGCTGTTTCCATTTTTTCTGTTACTGATTTCTAGTTAGATTCCATTGTGGTCAGAGAATATACTCTGTATGATTTAAATTCTTTTACATTTGTTGAGACTTATTTTATGGCTCAGAATAGGATCTTTATTAGTATTTGATCTTTGCATATTTAAAAAGAGTGGGTATTCTGCTGTCGTTGAGTATTCTATAATTGTCGGTTAGATGCTATTAATTGATGGTGTTGTTGAGTTCTTTTATATCCTGATTTTCTGCCTAGTTGTTTTACCTGTTGTTGGGGAGGGATGTTAGAGTTTATTATAATTATAACTGGTGATGTGTCTTTTTCTCCTTTAGTTCCATGAGGTTTTGCTTTACATATTTCGCAGCTATGTTGACTGGTGCATACACATTTACAACTGCTATGTCTTCTTGGTAGGATGAACTCTTTTTTAATATAAAGTCCCTCTAGGTCTCTAGTAATTTTCTTCACTCAGAAGTCTACTTTATCTGATATTAATATGGTCTCTCTGCTTTCTTTTGATTAATGTTTGCACTAATCATCTTTATTATTAATTTTCTTTATCCATCTTTTTATTTTCAACTTACTTATTATATTTGAAGTAAGGTTCTTACAGACAGCATATAGTTGGATCATGTTTTCTAGTTTGTCTTTTAATTGGTGTACATATATATTTTTAAGTAAGCTCTGTGCCCAAACTGGGGCTTCAACTCACAACCCTGAGACCAAGAGTCACGTGTTCTACTGACTAAGCCAGCCAGTACCCCTTAATTAGTGTTTTTAAACCACTGACATTTAATGAAATTGTTCATATCTTAAGGGTTAAGTGTTTATTTTTTATTAAACACTTGATTTTTGTTTTCTGTTTGTTTTCCTACTTTTTGTTTCTGTGTTCTTTTCCCTACCTTCATGTGGGCTAATTGAGCATTTTTTAGAATTCTGTTTTGATTTCTCTGTAGAGTTTTTGAGTGTGTCTCTTGGTATCTCTTGATATAGTTTATTTAGTGTTTGCTTATTTAGTGTTTGTTTAATATTACATTATGTATCTGTAACATCACAAGCTACTGGTATGGACATTTTGTTGGTTCAAGTGAAGTGTAGGAGTCTTACTTTTTTTATTTTTTACTATCCCTGTTTATAATATAATTGTCTTAAATAATCCTTTTATATACATTTCTAACCACATTGCACAGTGTTATAATTTTGGTTCAATCATCAAACAACTTAGAAAACTCAACAAGAGAAGGAAAACGTACTTATCCATATTTTTACTCTCTTTCTTTTGTTTCTTCCTTCTTGATGTCTCAAGGTTTCCCCTTTTAGAGACCTTCCATAAGACAGACTTTACGGTAGTTCTGCTGATGACAAATTTCCTTAGTTTTCCTTCTTCTAAAAATGTGTCGGGGCACTTGGGTGGCTCAGTCGGTTGAGCGTCTGACTCCTAATTCTGGCTCAGGTCATGATCCCAGAGTCATGGGATCCAGCCCCATGTCAGGATCCACTGTGAGCAAGGAGCCTACTTGAGATTCTCTCTTTCTTTCTCTCTCTCTCTCTCTCAAAAAACAAAACAAAAAAAACAACAAAAAAACAAAAACCAACAACCAAAAACCAAAAAACTGTAGAGACTGAATAATAAAGATTCAAAAACTAAATAAATAAATAAAAGAAAAACAAAAATGTCTTGATTTTAGCACTTGAAAAATGTTGTGCCACTTCTTTCTGGCCTGCATGGTTTGTGATGAGAAATTCGCTGTTATTTGAATTGCTTTTCCACCGTAGATAAGGTGTTGTTTTTCTTTTATGGTATTTAGGACTTTTTTTTTCTTTGTATTTAGTTTTTTAGAAGTACGACTATGATGTGTCATTTTGGTTTGGGCTTTTTGATTTTATCCTGTTTGAGATTTACTCAGCGTCTTGAATCCGTGGGTTTATTTTTTTTCTTGCTAATTTTGGGAGTTTGCAGATGTTATTAGTTCAACTACATTGTCAGCTTCCTCCTCTCCCTCAGCCTTCCACTCTTTTCAAGGCTCTGATGTCACAAATGTTCAATATCTTGTTATCGTCTGACAAGGGCCTGAAGTTCTGTTCATTTCTTTTTTTTGCTTCTATTTTCTCTGGTTTTTTTTTTTTTTTTAATATTTTTTTTCAACGTTTTTTTATTTATTTTTGGGACAGAGAGAGACAGAGCATGAACGGGGGAGGGGCAGAGAGAGAGGGAGACACAGAATCGGAAACAGGCTCCAGGCTCCGAGCCATCAGCCCAGAGCCCGACGCGGGGCTCGAACTCACGGACCGCGAGGTCGTGACCTGGCTGAAGTCGGACGCTTAACCGACTGCGCCACCCAGGCGCCCCTATTTTCTCTGTTTTAAGATGGGGCTTTCCCGAAGCTCCTCAATATTCCTGTTGGGTTCATCCCGTGAGTTTTTTATTTTGTTAGTATAGTTTTTCATTTGAAGTTTTCCACTTGGTTCTTTTTTATATCCTCTACTTCTTTGATGAGACCTTCTATTTTTTCATTTGTTTCAAGTAATTGCTCATGAAGCATCTTTATGACAGGTGCTTTAAAATTTTAGTCAGCTAATTCTGATAGCTCCGTCATCCAGATGTTGGTGTCTTTTCGTTGTTGTTGTTGTTGTTGTTTCATTCAAGTTGAAATTTTCCTGGTTTTTGTCAGGAGGAGTGATTTTCCATTGAAACGTGGACATTTTGGATATTATATTATGAGATTCTGGATCTTACTGAAGCCTTCTGTTTCAGCTGGTTTTCTTCCTGAGCGTTCCGTCAGGGGGAGAGAGAATGCTGCCTTATTATTGCCCAGTGAGGGTAGGGGTCCGGGTTTCCTACTTGCCTTCTTTTGACCTTGAAAGGGGAGGGGGGTCCTCATTAGTTCTGAATGTGGTAGAGTTCTGGCTTTCCTTGAGTTCCCCGCTGAGACCCCTCTGTCTTGTGGGGTCAAGGGTGCCTAGATACTGCTGCCCATGTGGCCTCCACTGACACCCCAGGTATTGGCCTCATTACTGCTAGGCAAGAATGAAAGTCCTGACTCTCCACTAGGCCTTCTCTGACATCCCCCTGGGTAAAGTGAGTCAGAAGGAGGTTGGGGTGCCTCATAACAGCCTTGAATGTGCAGACGTTTGGGCTCCCCTCAAGGTTTAGCTGGAATGGGTGGAGATGGGGCCACAGTGTTTTCTGCAGTTATTGGCCAGGAAAGGGAGGTTATTATCGAAACATTTCCGGTCTTGCTATGCATGCTGCCTTTTTCCTGGTCCTCTGGCTAGAGAGAATGGGTGTTTTAGGGGGCTTTTGACAAAATCTGCTTGTCTTAGGAGTTTCCAGTCAGCTGGCTGCTTCTCCTCACTGCTTTGTTATGCTTTGGCTCCCAAGGGCCTGCCTGGTCCACCTTTTCCACTCCACCTTTTAGATGTTACAGATATAATGTCCAGGGGGTTTTCACTGCGTTTAGCAAGTGCATTTACACCATCGTCCCCGAGGCAGAAGCCTAGGTGTATTTGTTTTCAAGGAGTCCACTTTGTTTACCTCCTCGATGAGAACAGGAAGAAGACTCTAAAGAAAGGGAAGAATGTTTAATAACCAGTGAGCGCTCTTTCTGTACCAGACAGCCCGAGGTATAGGTTTGAGCTCTTTTTGCAGATGAACAACACATGTGCAGGTTTCAAGTTCACACAGGTAGTCAGTGGCAGAGCTGGGGTCCAAGCCCAGGTTGAGAGCACACAAAACCATGATTTTTTTTTTTTTTTTTAGTGTTTATTTATTTTTTTATCATTGAGAGAGAGAGAGAGAGAGGCAGAGAGAGAGGGAGACACAGCATCCGAAGCAGGATCCAGGCCCTGAGCTGTCAGCCCAGAACCCAACACGGGGCTCGAACTCACGAACCGTGAGATCGTGACCTGAGCCGAAGTCGGACGCTTAACCGGCTGAGCCACCCAGGTGCCCCCACAGCCATGATTTTTTAATTGCCGTCTATTTTTTTATCCATTCATTCTTTTCCACTGCTCACTTCTGGCAAAAGCTGTGTCCTCTCAGGGCTGTCCTCTGGCAGCCGTTTCATAGAGAAGCTCCGTAAAGTAGGGGTGACAGAAAAGCACACTGGAGCCACACTGCCCGATTCCAAATCCGACTGTGACGAGCCAGATGCCCTTAAGCAAGTTACACAACCTCCTCTCCCTCACACTCCTCACTTGTAAAATGGGAAGAAAGTGAGTTGCCTCATAGAGCTGTTGTAAGAATTAAATAAATGAGGGGCTCCTGGGCGGCTCAGTCGGTCGGGCGTCTGACTCCTGATTTCAGCTCAGGTCACGATCTCGGAGTTCATGAGATCGAGCCCCGCGTTGGGCTCTGCCCCGATAATGCTTGGGACTCCCTGTCTCTCTCCCTATCTCTCTCGGCCCCTCCCCGCTCTCCTCTTTCCCTCTCTCAAAATAAATAATAAGACAAACCTTTAAAAAGGAAATTGAATACATTGATATTTGTGAAGTGCCTTGCAGAATGCCCGGCATGGAAAGTACAAATTCAGTCCTGGCTAGTCTTCTTGACAGGCCGTGAAACAAATGGTCCCTCTTCCCGGAAACATCTTTCCCCACTGTCAACCCTATTTGAAATATTGTCTTGTATTTATCTTGTGGCTTCGAGTGCCCCTGCCCCCTGCCACTTGTCACCAGGGACGTATGAGTATCCAATGTGAGACACGAGAATGTGTCGGGTGCTGGGTAGGTGTCTCACAGGTGCTTAGTACAAGATTGCACTTTCGAGCTCCTAGGGACAAGGATTCCCTTTCATTCTCAATCCCCATCGGCTCTTCCCATTTTACAAGCGAGGAATGGGGAATGGGAGGGAGAAGGAGGTTGATTAACTCGCCTCAGGGCACATGGCCAACGATAGGTGGCTTTTGAAGGTGTGTGTCGCCCTGACCCCCGCCTGCCACTGTCCCCCCCCCCCCCCCCCCCGAAACGGCCTGTACGGGGCAGATCTAAAAGTTGACAGTCTTACCCGCTGGCGATCGTCAAGCCATGGGTGACTGGGAAGAGTGAGGAAGCTATCCCAACGGTGTGAGTGAGACAGGCCAGTGGATTCGGATGCGCTCTGCAGGTAGAAGCAGCCCGATGTGCCACTGGCTTGGACGTGTGGTGTCCCAAATGGAACTGTCGCCGTATGTGTGACTCGAGTTTAAGGAAGACACGCAGGTGAGACTAGGGAAATCGATGAGCACGCGAACCGGACTGCTGATGGCACTGGAACATGAGAATGGGTGACGGTACCTCGTTGGGTCAACAGAGAGGGGAAGAGGAGAAGTGGCTACACATGCGAGGCAGGTACACGTGGGTTTAGGGGAGTCAGGGTTGGTTGGGCAAGTGTGAGGGGAAAAGACGGCGGGAGATTTGAGGCTGCCTTGAATCACAGTCTCCTTTGTGCCGCCCCAGACCCTGGTCCTGTTCTCAAGGCTGGTTGAGTCCCCACTGGCGTCTTCCCTCTCTGTGCGCCTCGTGAGTCTCCCTGCCCTGCTCGCCGCATTCACCCCTTTGGGCCTTAGCCTTCTTCCCGCCTCCTGCCTCCTCCTTCCACTTCTCATCCTGCCCACAAGCCAGCTGGGCCAGAAGAACGAACCAGACTTCAAAGGCATGGTAATGGTGATGTTCTCTATTTAACAAAGACTCCCCCCCCCCCCCCCCCCCCCCCCGCGTGCCACTGCCAGCGCTGATTTTCTTAGAATGCGGCCTCGTCGAAGTCAAAGTTCTGTTCAGCACCTAGTCCGTCCATCACCGAATGTGCTCTCAGGCCCTCCTCTCTGTTAGATCCATTGTGAGATGTGAAGGTCGGCTCCCACTGTCTTCCGCCCTGAGGAGCTTGGGTCCAGCAGGGAGAGGCTGACCCAGGTGAAAAAGATGTGGGGGGCATTGGTGCGTACCCCTCGGTCTCCATTCAGACTGAAGGACTTATTCCCCAGCTTCTGGGAGATGCCCCCACCGTCAGCCTTCCTGGGAATCATTCCGGCTAAAAACAGCCCCGTAGCCAAAGGTCAAGCTGGTCAACGCCAGGTTATAAAGGCCCGGCTTCCTCAACCCAAATTGAGACATCTCAGAAGGGTCATCCCAGCGTCTGAGCTCCAAGTGGGGTGAGCTGAGGCCTTCACTGAGAAGACATCACAGCTCACCTTCTCTGCCTCCTCAGTTCTCGCCTCCTTCCCTCCCTTCCACAGATGTTGACCCCTTAATCAACTCCCTGCACCCTAATCTTACCTCAGGGTCTGCTTCCCAGGGAACCTGGCTTGCAACAGCGCCAGGAGTGACTCAAGAAAGCAGATGTGGGGCGCCTGGGCGGCTCAATGGGTTGAGCGTCCGACTTCCGCTCAGGTCACGATCTCGTGGTTTTGTGAGTTCGAGCCCCGCATCGGGCTCTGTGCTGACAGCTCGGAGCCTGGAGCCTGCTTCGGATTCTGGGCCTCCCCCTCTGCCCCTTCCCCGTTCATGCTCTGTTTCTGTCTCTGTCTCTCTCAAAAATAAATAAATGTTAAAAAAAAAAAAAAGATGTGAGAAACCATTAGAAACTCACCACTTTAAAGCGGTGAGTTACACACGGATTGTTATGTTAATAAAGCTGTTTAACAGAAATGGAGGAAGCAAGGGGTGAACCCAGGGGCCCCTGGCAGCAGGGGACTTGTGTCCCCAGGGCTCTTCATCTGCCCAGTTTGCTCCTGCTGCTGCCGAATGACAGCCTGGGGTGGGGGGGGGGGGGAGGGGGGGGGCTCAGCAGCCACAAGCTGCCATCAAGGAAAAGCCAGTTTCTGGTCTGAGATGGTCCCTAAACGCAGAAACACCCACCCAGTTCTGTGAACTTCCTCCCCATGGTAGATGAGATAAGGCCCGCCGCTGATAAGGAGAGACGGGAAAGGGTCTTAGTCTGGGTTCCGAGGAGCAGAGCCTGAGATGGGCTGTGGGTGCAGGTCGTTTATTTGGGAGGCGATCCCAGGCATCGGGACCGAGGAGGCAAGGAGGTGGCACGGGGAAGGGAAGGGAAGCCAGCCCAGGACGGGACTGAGTGGCTTCTGATGTGAGCGCTAGGGACCTAATCCCGCCGGGGACCCTCTAAGCCAGGGCCAAGGCTTGGGGGAGGCACTCGGGACTGCCACATTCCAGGGGGCACCTGTTCCCAGGGGCCTGGCCGGTTCTGGTGCCACCTGACGGTAAGGGCTGCCTGAACCTTTGCCTTGCCCTCGTCCTCACCCTGCTGTGAGAAACTCAGTTGCACTCACTTCACAACGGCCCACCTAGCCACGAGAAGCTAAGGCATCTCGTCCCTGACCCTGTCCCCGCTGACTGCCACTACATCCTGGCGTTCAGCTATCAGGCCGACACTTGGGGAGGAAGCTGCTGGCCTCCCCGGAGGCACCCGCCACAGAGGAGGTGAACTCAGAGCCCGGGCGAGGGCACGCAGCCTGGGATGTCAGTAGAAAGAGAGCATTTAGGGGCACCCGGGTGGCTCAGTGGGTAAAGCGCCCAGCTTTAGCTCAGGTCACGATCTCTCTCGGTTCGCGAGTTCAAGCCTCACGTTGTCCACTTCAGATCCTCTGTCCCCCTCTCTCTGCCCCTCCCCTGCTCTCCTGCATGCATGTGTTCTCTCTGTCTCTCTCAAAAATAAATAAACATTTGACAAAAGAAAAAAAGAGAGCATTGGTTCAAAAGCAGCGTTCAGGGAAGGCTTTTGCATTTTCCTCCTGGAGGAAGATTTTGAAGACGCGCTTAGAGTACCTGACTACGTCTCCTGGCATCTGGGGGATGCCAGGACTGGTGGCCAACCTCAGCCTGGGAAACCCTCCAGGGGAAGTGGCTTATCTGAGAGAGGCGGGCAACTGCAGTCTGCGGGGGCAGGGGGCAAGAGCTTCTCACAGGCCAGAGGTGAACCCCAGGAAAGGGAGCTGGAGTTCACTCCCCTTGAAAGCATCCCACTCAAGAAGACCATTGCGGGGGGATCTGGGAGATACGCTGTCAGAAGCCTGGGCCCCGGGGTGGGGGTGGGGTGGGGAGGCAGCCAGACATACAAGGTCTCACCCAGTCCATGATGGGGGCTCCTGAAAACCCCCCACCAGTGCTCCACGGGAAAGAGGCGGCCTTGGGCATGCATGTCACAGGGCATCGGTGCCAGGCTGTGACCGGAGCAGTTCCGATAGACCCTCTCTGGTCCCTCCCTTTCTCCCTCTCCCAATGCACCCCTGAAGGAGAGAAAGGCAGCAGAGGGGGTAAGGAGGAGAAGCCGGAGGAAGCCAACCTCTCCTTCCTCCCCATGCAAGGCCCAGGCTGGAGGAGGGGAAGGTGCTAAGTGGGCAAGAGAGCACCACTGTGATGGGTGATTGGGTCGGGCTTTTTAAATACCTGATAGAAGCAGAGTTTTAACAGCCAAGTATGAGTCAGGAAGGTAGGGGTCTGCCTGAGCACTCAAACGCCTGGGGAAGAATGACTTAACATGTCTGCAGGGGCAGTGGTGAGAGAAAAAAAGCACCATTTTCTGCTACAGCCCTCCTGGGTGCATTCATCCAGTAAACCTATGCCGTCCTTTCTAGCTTTGCCCAAATGTGCCAGAATGGCACTCCTTGAAATTCTGTATGCGAATTCTACAATTTGCTCAGAACCTGGAAGAGAGGAGAGGTGGGCGGGGGGGGGGGGGGGGGGAGGTTCTGGCACCCTCAAGATGCCCATGAGCCGGTGAGCACTGTCCCCACACCATTTCCAAAGCCAAGAGAATTGTCGGGGGCTGAGCAGTCACCCCAGCGTGCCTGCTGCAGCCACTCCCCGTCAGGGGGACCACAGAGGTTGAGATATAATCACACATCCGAGACAGGAAGCTCTAAGAACTAGAATATTTATAGTAAGGCCGGAATTGGCAATCGGCCAGGGCACAGTGGTACTGCGATCCCAGAGGTCTATGGCTGGCACAGTTATTAAACAGCTTGCACATCATCTCGGAGAAAAGCTGCACCTTGCATGATTATTGGTGGCTCAGCGATGGGTGGGCACAGGGATTCGCCTTCGAACCTGAGGCAATTCTATTGAAGGGACGTCTGGCTTACAGTTTGCAAAGTCGTGTGCACAGATCACCTGGGCTGCTTGTTAAGATGCTGAGTTAGCTTCACCAGGTCCAGAGTGGGGCCAGGATTACACATTTTTTTTAAAATTTTTTTAATGTTTATTTATATGGGGGGGGCAGTGCATAAGCGGGGGAGGGGCAGAGAGCGACAGAGACAGAATCCTAAGTTGGCTCCAGGCTCCAAGCTGTCAGCCTAGAGCCCGATGTGGGGCTCGAACTCACGAACTGCGAGATCACGCCCTGAGCTGAATCAGACGCTTAACCGATTGAACCACCCAGGATGATGCATTTCTAACGAGCTCCTAGGTGATGTCAGTGCATGGTTGTGGCCCATGAACAGTGGTTCTCGGTCTTAGTGGCACATTAGAATCACATGAGGGGATTTGTAAAACACGGAGATTCAGATTCATCAGTCTGGTGTGGACCCTGACACCGATATTTTTTAAACTCGCCCGTAATTCTATGAACTGCCAAGATTGAGAAATACCGATTTTGAATGTGTGAGAGTGGTAACTGTTGGTTATTTATTTCGTAGCTGTTCTTTATTCATGAAAGATAAACATGGTTGAAGAGTTAATGCCTGTTCGTGAGATCAAGCCCCATGTCGGGCTCTGCGCTGACAGAGAGGAGTCTTCTTGGGACTCTTCCCCTCTGTCTGCCTTTCTCGATCTCAAAATAAATAAATAAACTGGGGCGCCTGGGTGGCTCAGTCGGTTAAGCGTCCGACTTCAGCTCAGGTCATGATCTCACACTCCGTGAGTTCAAGCCCCACGTCAGGCTCTGTGCTGACAGCTCAGAGCCTGGAGCCCACTTCAGATTCTGTGCCTCCCCCTCTCTCTGCCCCTCCCCTACTCATGCTCTGTCTCTCTCTGTCTCAAAAATAAATAAAAACATTTAAAAATAAATAAATAAATAAACTAAAAAAAAAAAGAGTTGATGCCTGCATGGCCCAAGGACGAAATAGATCTAATTCTCTCCAGATGCAGTTGAAAACGCCCAGAAAGTTCCATCCCACTCTCAGCTGGCACCTCACACTGGTGCCTGAGAAGGCTGCTAACCAAAGCCCCCTTCCACCCCGACCTCCATCCGGGGGCAGACAGCGCTGCACCAGAGGCTGGGAACGACCCCACCAAGTAGACTGTGGTTGCTCTGAGCTGCCTGTGCAAGAGGGGAGGCAGCGTGTGTGGGAACCGTCTACACAGCCGTGACGGGAATTCTGCACGACCGCGTCGGCTGGCGTGCCCCTGCCACCGGTGAAGCCCTCCTCCCCGGGTCTCACAGCCGGACAGCAGTTTCTTCATTTGATACAAGGCGATGACAGCAATGCTTTGAGGTCAGTCACTCTGTGAAGTTCTCAAGTGCTTTTTGTATCCATTTCCTAGGGCGGCAGTAATGAGTCACCAACAACTGGGGGACTTAAAACGACAGAAATTTACCCCTCTCGTGGTTCCGGTGCCCAAAGCCCCAAACCAAGATGCTGGCAGGGCCGTGGCAATCCTATCAGATTAAAGGCCCACCCTACTCAAGTATTACCTCGTCGTAACTAACATCCACAAGGATCCTATATCTAAATAAGGTCACATCTGAGATTCCAGGAAGAGCGTGAATTTGGGGAGGATATGATCCAACTCAGTACGCTCTTCTTACCAGCAAATGGAAAGGTTCCTAAGGCCATCATAGGTATATATTAGAAATTCGTTGCTCAAATACCTTGCAAAATGACTCATAAATGGGAGTCTTCTATCTAACACTTGAGCCCAGCCCATTCCCTTTCCAGCGACATCTTAAGCTGCTCGGTGCACTGGAGAGAAGGCAGAACGAGGAGCCTAGGGGACCTGGGGTTGAATCTCCACTTAGCTACGTGACTTTGGTTAAGTTGTTTCTACTCTCGGGATCTGTAAAATGGGCCAATGGGGGAGATAAACAAACATCTGTTGGACACTGTCTTTTGTGTGACACCCCATCTAAGAACCTTTAGAGTCCTTATTTGAGAAGTAAAATATCATCCTCATGAAGCTGTGAGGATAAGTTAGTTAACATAGCCTGATGCCTTGTTGGTGATGAACAAATATTAGCTCTGTTTACTCTACCTGCCATGCCCCCCCCCCCACTCCCCTGGCAATTTCTGGTACGCCTGCCCACTCCCCAAGCAGAGTCACCTGGATTACCTGCCTGTGCGTTTCTTTCTTTTTTAAAAAAAAAAATTAAATTAAATTACATTGAATCTATTTTTTAAGTAACCTCTACCCGCAACGTGGGGCTCAAACTCACAACCCTGAGATCAAGAGTCTCATGCTCTACTGACTGAGCCAGCCAGGGGCCCCCGTCGCTCATGGGCAACACGGAGCAGGAGACTGGGGGGGTCAGCTCTGCCAATAACTCCACTGGGACTTGGGCAAAAGTCATTTTAAACTCCTTTTAAAATCTGGCGGCCACCTCAAGCACGAGCAGCATCTGAGAGCAACATGCCAGGGTGGAAAGTGCACCCCCAGGGCCTGGGAGGTGCACAGACCCTCAGATGCTGGGCCACGTGGCTGTGGAGCGTCCCTGTCCCGAGTTCAACACCAAGGTGGCCCCGAGCTCACCTGCTCCACCCCACCGTCTGCCCCAGTCTTCACTGGGTTTTGTTCAACGCTCCCTACGGAGCTTCCAGGGGTTCATTGGTTTGTAGCCTTAAAAGAAAATGTGAAACCAGCAGAAGGGCTCCTCTCTGGGTTTGGACAGTGTGTGTGTGTGTGTGTGTGTGCGTGTGTGTACTTCCTTTGCTGTTTTGCAGGACTTCCTGTTTCTGTAGAAATTTCTCCCCCCACCTTATTAGCTCTGGAAGTCACTGGGCACTCACAAATCTGTCAGCTGCTGCAACACATCCTTGCTTTGTTCTCTACTCTTTCTTCTCTAGAGGCTCTGCTGAGCTGCTTCTGTGCCCTCTTGCTGCCACCGACACTTCTGATGGGCTGAGCTTGGGTGGGGCCACTTCAGGTGTCCAGAAGATACAGGGGTCCCACTCCACTCGACTGGACAAACCGTGGAACGTCCCATCTCTACCACTGCAACAGCCCATTTCTATAATCCGTTACATTTGTAAGGAGCCCAGCTTTTTCCTAGTAGTATCGTCTGAAGTCACAACCTCCTCATGGAGGCTTTATGCCCATTTTGCAGGCCAGGAGCCTAACCCCTTGTCAAACGTGATCTGCAGACCAGCCAGCGTTGGTGTGGCCCGGGAGCTGGTTAGACATGCAGAATCTCGGGCCCTGCTACGGCATGATCTGCAATTTAAAACGTTTTTTAATGTTTATTTATTTTTGAGAGAGACAGAGACGGAATGTGAGTGGGGGAGGGGCAGAGAGAGAGGGAGACCAGGAATCGGAAGCAGGCTCCAGGCTCTGAGCTGTCAGCCCAGAGCCCGACTCGGGGCCAGAACCCACGAACCGTGAGATCGTGCGTGACCTGAGCTGATGTCAGACGCTTAATCAACGGAGCCACCCAGGCGCCCCAAGATCTGCATTTGAAGAGGATTCCCAGGGGATTTGTTTACACAGTGAAGTGTCCAAGCACTGGATTAACGTTCTGAAAGGGGCAGTGGCTTTCCCAGAGTTTCAGGGCAACATGGCTCAGCTGGGACAAGAACCCAGGCTCTGAGACTCCTAGAAAAACACTTTTCTGGCAAGAATGCTTTATTCTCTGCTTGGGGGCATACCCAGCCTTGAAGGTCAGCTCCCGGGTCACCTCTGCATTCTCACCTGGAAGGCCCAGCACTCAGGCACCCCTGCTTTTGCCCCTGAGCCCTTGATGTGCTCCTCTGTGAATGCACTGGGTCTTGTCACACGGCGGACAAAAGGGAGTCACCAAGCCTCTTCCTGGGATGCACGGGACTTGTCTGAAAGAGCTCTATCGCTTGGAGTGGACATACCTGAGCGATGGGGAAACAAAGGGAAACGAACTGCTGGGTGAAAGGAGGAACTTAGTGTGATCCCGAGAGTGAAAACGACCAAGGGGGACAGAGAAAATGGGAAGAGGAAAAAAGAGGAGAAGGTACCAGGACTTCTTGCGAGAGGCCGTGCAGTCGAGTGTCTAACTTCTTGGTGGAAGTGGACTGCTTTTCGCTTTGGTTCCGATTTTGGTGGACAGTGGCGAATGGGCTGTGTTCTGCACACAGCGGATACCTGGGGCGACACGCCGAAGCTGGGAGGTGGCGCGGGCCACGGGGCGAGAGGCCTCAGCAGGTCGTGGACCGCACCGCGACCGTGGGCCAGGTTCTCTCGTCCTCAGAATCCCCGGGATCTAGGCCGTGTTCCCCAAATGCTTCTTGTACAAATGAATGAGAGCTGTAGAAATCCGTCAATATGGGGGCGCCTGGGTGGCTCAGTCGGTTAAGTGTCCGACTTCGGCTCAGGGTCATGATCTCACGGTTGGCGGGTTGGAGCCCCGTGTGGGTCTCTGTGCTGACAGCTCAGGGCCTGGAGTCTGTCTTCGGATTCTGTGTCTCCCTCTCTCTCTGCGCCCCCCTCCGCTCGCGCTGTCTCACTCTGTCTCTCAAAAATAAACAAATGTAAAAAAAAAATTTTTGTTTAAAGAAATCTGTCAGTATTATCTAGTCCAGTTCCCTCTCTTTTTTTGTTTCTGCTTATGTGTTGATTTTTTAAATTGTTTAAATTATCCAGGACACTAAATATTCCAACATGAAAACATAAATGTACAGTTTAGGAATAATAATGAAGTCCCTCAAAAATAAAACATTAAAAAAATTTTTTTAAGGGGCACCTGGGTGGCTCAGTTGGTTGCTCTTAGGACTTTGGCTCAGGTCATGATCTTCCGGCTTCTGAGTTTGAGCCCCACATCTGCGGCTGTCAGCGTGGGGCCTGCTTTGGATCCTCTGTCCCCTTCTGTCTCTCTGCCCCTCCCCTGCTCACAGTCTCTTCTTCAAAAATGAATAAAACATTTAAAGATTAACAAATTTATAATATGATAGCACCTCAGTACTTTTAAATTTTTAATTTCCTTAACCACTAATGAGATCAAGCATCTTTTCCTACGTTTACTGGCCATTTGGATTTTCTTTTTTGTGAAGAGACTATTCAAGTCTTTGTTTTTAAATAATGTGTGTCTATTTCTTATAGATTTCGGAATGTCTTTATATACAGTTTTAGATAAAAGTCTGAAGTTATAGGTGTTGAAAAATTTTTGGATTTGGGAAAATTTTTTTCTCTTTTAAAATTGTTTTTGTTTTATTTATTTTGTTTTATTTATTTTTGAGAGAGAGAGAGAGAGAGAGAGCACGAACAGGGGAGGGGCAGAAAGAGAGGGGGAGACACAGAATCTGAAGCAGGCTCCAGGCTCTGAGCTGTTAGCACGGAGCCTGATGCGGGACTCAAACTCATGAACCATGAGATCATGACTTGAGCCGAAGTCAGGCACTTAACCGCCACCCAGGCACCCCCTTTTCTCTTTCTTTATGTGTCTTTCAGTAAGAAGTTCTTCATTTTAATCTATTCGGATTCGCCAATGCTTTTCTTAAAGACTAACAACCTGTGTCCGACTTAAGACATCAGCTCTGGACTGAAGTGGGCGACCCTGTTCCCAAATTCATATGTTAAAGCTCTAACTTCCAAGACGACTGTATTTGGAGCTGGGGCCTATAGGGAGGGAATGAAGGTTAAGTGAGAAAATGAAGAAGGGCTGATCCGATAGGACTAGTGTCCTTGTAAGAAGAGACACCAGAGAACTCTCCCTCTATCTCTGTGGAAAGACTGTGTGAAGACATAGGAAGAAGGTGGAAAGAGACCTCTCACCAGAAAAGGGATTGGCTGGCACCTTGATCTTGGACTTCCAGCCTCTAGAACGGTGGGAAATAAATCTCTGTTGCTTAAACCACCCAGTCTGTGGCATTTTGTTCTGGTGGCCCAAGCAGAATAATCCAATACCCTTTCCTATCAGGAGATTATGAAAATGTTCTCCTATATTAACTCCTATAAACTTCCAAGATTTTATTTAAATTCAGGCTAGTTAACATGTAGTATAGTTTTGGTTGTAGAAGTAGAATTTAGTGATTCATCAGTCCCATATGACACCCAGTGCTCATCCCAACAAGTGCCCTCCTTATGCCCATCTCCCATTTAGCCCACCCCCCCCCCTTTCCAGGAACCTTCAGTTTGTTCTCTGTATTTAAGAGTCTCTTATGGTTTGCCTCCCTCTCTGCTTCTATCTTATTTTATTTTCCTTTTCTTCCCCTATGTTCAACTGTTTTGTTTCTTAAATTCCAGAGATGAGTGAAATCATATGGCATTTGAGTGAGCTGAGTGATTAATTTGAGTGATTTATTTTGTCCTACATTAACTTTTTAAGGTTTTATAGCTTTTCCTCTCATGTTGACATCTTTAATGCACCTGGAAATATCTTTTTTGTAAGGTGTGAGGTAGGTGGTTAAGTATTTTTCATATGGCTAATCAATTGATTGGGCATTTGTTGAAATTTTTTTCTTTTTCTCACTGAGCTACAATGCGTCTTGGGTCATAAAACAAATTCCAACCATAAACCCGTTTGTTTCCAGACCCTATCTTTGGTCCTTTGATCTATCATTCTCTGTGTAAAATTATTTGGTCTTAACCTACCAAAGTTGTCTGATAATTACTGATATCTCACAAGGTGACACCCCACATCATTCTTCTTTAGTAGTATCTTGGCGGTTTATAGGCATTTGTATTTCTAAATAAACATTAGAACCCGTTTTTCAACCACAGACAAATATTGTGAAGATTTTTTGAGAATTACATGAAATCCTTAAATCAGTTTGGGGAGAACTGACATCTTTTGTTACTTATTTAGTCTTCTAAACCATGAACATGACCTATTTCTACACCTATTTAGGAGTTCTTTTGTGTCTTTTAATAAAGTTTTATAATTTTCTCTATAAAAGTTCCTGTTCTTTTTTTTTATGAGGTCTTTACTTTGATACTTCGTATTTATGGACGCCAGAATAGAAGAAATCATTTATAAAATTACATGTTACGTCTGTTGCTGAGATACAGAAATCCAACGGAGAATTTAGTGCTATCACTATCAACTTTTCATTGAGGAATCTTACAAAATCGTCTCGCTAACTTTAATATTTAATCTATGGACTCTCGTTTGTTTCCTTTTAAATCTACCTTTGTAGATACATTTGGGTTTTTTCCCCCACATCCTCTGTAAGTAATGACATCTTTGTTTCTTCTTTTTTAGTCCCGATGTCATTTAGTTCCTTAGTGTCTCTCATACCAGGTAGAAGTCGTGATAGAGTAGACATATTTTTCTTATTCCTAATTTCAAAGAGATTACTTTCAACATTTCCTCATTGATAATGGTATTTGGTACAGGTTTTTGAAGCTATCTATATATTTTTTTAATCTTTATTTATTTTTGAGAGAGACAGAGACAAAGCGAGAGCCGGGAGGAGCAGAGAGAGAGGGAGACAAAGAATCTGAAGCAGGGCCCAGGTTCTGAGCTGTCAGCACAGAGCTGGACGCGGGGCTCGAACCCACAAACCATGAGATCATGACCTGAGACGAAGTCGGACGTTTAACCGACAGAGCCACCCAGGCGCCCCTGAAGCTATATTTTTAAGTCAAAAAAGTTTTAAGACTGGTTTCATGAAGATTTTTTTTCTCTGAAAATTTTTAATGATGTGCAACATACATGTGGAACAGACCTATATCATCAATGCATGGATTTCTACACGTTGAACTCGTATTTATGATCAGCACCCAGATCAGCACCCACTAGCTCCTGAGAGGCCCCTTTCCATCTCATCAGTTACCTCACAGAGGGAACCAATCTTCTCCTGAGGCCATAGGCCAGTTTTACCTGTTTTCCGGTCCCTAGATAAGTGGAATCTTACAGCACGCCGTCCTTGTGTCTGGCTTCTTTCGGGCAACATTGTCTGTGGAATCCGTCCACACTATTTTGTATAATTGTAGATCATTCATTCTCGTTGCTGCAGTGTATTCCATTGTGTGACTCTACCAGAATCTATCTGTCCTACTGTCGACGGGCACTTGGGTGGTTTCTGATAGCCTATTATGAAAAGTGCTATGAATATTCCAATCCATGCGTTGGGTGAAATATACATGTGTGAGGAATACATATCAGAGTAGAACTGATAAGCCAATGAATATGGCCATGCTCCGCTCCAGCAGAAGAAGGCAAACTGTTTCCCAAACTGTCTGTAGTGATGTACACACTCCCACCAGCAGAGTGGAAGAGTCTCACAACAAAAGGTGAATTTCATCCGTTTGCCGGCATCTATTGAGACGATCATTTGATCATCTGATTTTTTTTCCCATTAATCTGCTAACGTGGTGAATTACCCTCATCGATTTTTCCAGTAAGAAAGCAGTCTTTCATTCTTGGGAGAAATCCAACTGGGTCAAGAGGTACAAACTGCTTTGTATGTGGCTTGACTGACCATACTCTTATTTGTTTATAGTTTTTACCTCTGTCTTCACTGGTGGGGCTGGGCTCTATTTTCTTTCGGGAATGATCCTAGCCTCCTGAAGGGTTACGATTGTTAAGATAAACACTTGAAAGCCTGTCTTTAACACTCTTTGATTTCCAGATTCTTCCATATTGTTCAGAAAACTAGACTTCCTCGTGTCAACATGACAAGGGCTTAGGCCATGCATTTCCCAGCCAGAGGAATGAAGTTCGGCTCTGCCATTAATTCCTCCAGGAATCCTTGGTGATGTATGTTTGTCTGCGAAAGCCCCTGAATTGGTTGAGATCTCAGACAGTCACAAGGAATGCATGGAAAACAAGATTGTAGGGGCACAGGGAGAAAGGCTCTGCATTCACGAACTTGAGGCCCATCTTACTGTGCTGGCACCGGATGTCTCTAAAATGCCTCCACTTTGCTGTGGGCAGCTTCTCTGCTGTTATCCGGCCCACAACCTTTGTGGGGCCAGTGCAGGATGAAGTCCTGGACCACAAGGCCAAAGCTCGTCACCCCCCCGCCCTCCCCAGTCACTAACCACAGTGTTTCCACACAGGAAATCAGTGAAAATAAGAATTTATGCCTCCTGAGCAAGCAGTATAGAAAGATTTTCAATGTTTTGTTTTTGAGAGAACTTCTTCCATAAATGCTTCCAGAACGGCACCCATGAGAGTTTGAAAGGAGATAGGATATTTTCATGGTCTCAAGGAATTTCCCCACAACTGACTTATTAACAACAGGGGGAAAAAAGAACAGTTTTGCTACTGGTAGGCATTTTAGTCAAGTGAGCAAGGTTAATGGCACCAACACTGGGACCATCTGACATCGTTTCTGTGGTGTTTCTGCTAAAAATGTTTAATCTGAACCTAATGGCAAGGAAATACCAGGCAAACCCCAAATGAGGGGCCTTCTGAAAAATAACTGGCCTATGTTCTTTTATTTTTTTTATTTTTATTTTTTTTTAAATTTTTTTTTTTCAACATTTTTTATTTATTTTTGGGACAGAGAGAGACAGAGCATGAACGGGGGAGGGGCAGAGAGAGAGGGAGACACAGAATCGGAAACAGGCTCCAGGCTCCGAGCCATCAGCCCAGAGCCTGACGCGGGGCTCGAACTCACGGACCGCGAGATCGTGACCTGGCTGAAGTCGGACGCTTAACCGACTGCGCCACCCAGGCGCCCCTGGCCTATGTTCTTTTAAAAACATCAGTGTCTTGAGGGGCGCCAACTGAGAGTTGGTTGAGGATCCGACTTCGGCTCAGGTCATGGTCTCAGGGCTCATGAGTTCGAGCCCCGCGTCAGGCTCTGTGCCGACAGCTCCGAGCCTGGAGCCTACTTCAGATTCTGTGTCTCCCTCTCTCTCTGCCTCTCCCCTGCTCGTGCTCTCTCTCACTCTCTCAAAATAAACATTAAATTAAAAAAAAAAAAAAGTCAGTGTCTTGAAAAAGAAAGAGAAACAGAGACACAGCTTCAGATCAAAGGTAAGTTTAAAAACTAGACAGTTAAATCCAAGGCATGGTCCTGGCTCTGATCCTGGACCCTGAGGAAGGTTCTATAAAGGACATTACTGAGACAATTGGTGACACTGTAAAATAGACTCCTTTGAGGGGATGACTGCGACCTGCCAAATTTCTTGATCGTAATAATGGTATCATGGTGACATAAGAGAATGTCCTTCCTCTTAGGAAATTCATGCTGAAGGGCTTAGGGATGAAGGAAGACAATGCCCATAATTTTTCTTCAATGACTCAGAAAAAATTATGCAGCTATCACATAGAGAGAGAATAATAAAGCAAGTGTTTCAAAATGTTAGCACTAGATGAATCTGGGAGAAGAATATGCCAGAGTTCTTTGTAGAGTCTCACAATTTTTCTTATCTGAATATTATTTTGAAATAAGAAGCTTAAAAAAAAAAAAAAAAGACTTCCGTGTCTCGCAAATGGGAAACCGCAACGGTAAAATGATAAGGGTCACCTTGGTGGTTAGGAATATAACGTGTGGTTATTAACACATGTTTGGTACTAGATCTCTTGAGAGGAAAGCTTTTCTCTTTTTAACATCCTTTTGAGATAGGGATCACCACCCATCTGGTACAGATGAGCATGAAGCAGAGGTGAAATAAAACACCCAAGGTCACCAAGCGAATAAGCCAACAGGCCTGGGAGTCACCCGGGTCTGGGTCACTCCAAAGCCTTCAGGGGCTAGGAGGAGGAGTTAAGATGGCAGAGGAGTAGGGGGACCCTAAGCTCGCCAAGTCCCTCAAAAACACAGCTAGACAAATATCAAATCGTTCTGAACCCCCCAGAAAGCAATCTGAGGACTGAGAGAACACAACTGCAAATCTACATGTAGAATCGTGGAGGGTAGGAGCTGCAGAGAGTTGCTTTGGGGGAGGTAAGAACTGCAGGTGCTGCAGAGGAGAGGGAGCCCTGCTTATGGAGACTACCACAAGGTATTATAGGCAGTGGAGCACAAAATCTGAGGTTTTAGAAGCCCATCACCCCAGGGGTCGTGGCTGGCTTAGCCGTGCTCCTGTGGGGAAGCAGGGCAGAGACCTGGGAGTCGACAGTGTGGTCTGAGGAGCCTGGGTCACATGGGGAGCAACCGTTCCCTGCTTGGAGTGCACTTGGGAGAGTGGCAAGGCCTCTCTGGGGACAGAAGAATGGGTGGCACCAACCTACTGCACTGTTCCCAGGCATAGGAGCTGGGCTGAGGGCAGGACAGGGGCTGAGGGCAGTGAGTCTTGAGCCAGCTTTCTGCTCCACTTTGCCATAAACTCCCAACCACTGCGCCATCATGGAACCACTTTCCCGGGACGGGCCAGCCAACTGGAAAAGCATGGCAAAACCCTCCCTTAGAGGAGCGGCACAGGGCTACACCAGGCGAGTCCCTAGCATTTGGAGTTTAGAAACCATGCCCTGGAGATAAAACAGCTCAGACACAGACAGGATGAAGGCAGGGATCCGACAGAAGCTGGGGACATAAGAGGAGTGATTGGTCTTCTGTGAAGGCTTCCTGAAGAGTGGAGAGCACAAGCTCTCTGCTCCAGGGACCAGAGAGTGGGGCAAAGCCATTTTGCTGCTGCACCCCCCCCCCTCCCCCGCCCCCGGAACATCAGCACTGACCAATCTCAGGGAGGTAAATAGAGCCACCAAGTGGAGACCAAAGCCACTTACACCAAGCCCGGCCCCCAATACCTTGTAGGTTCATCTCTATGAGGGCAAGCCAGCCCCAAGAATCATGGCAGCAGGACCCTCCCCCAGAGGACCAGCACAAACCTCTGGCTGGTATACTGACCTTAATGTTCTGCAGAGTTTTAGCTCTAAGGGAAATAAGATCCAGCTTGCTTTTCATTTCCATTTTTAAATTTAAAATTTTTTTCGATTTTAAATTTCTTATTTTGTATATATATTTACTTTTATTTTTTGGATCTAGCTTCTCTTAACAAGGAGACCAAAACACACCCAAGGTCTAGCTTTTTTTTTTTTTTTTTTTTTTTTTTTTCTGGACAAATGACAAGACAGAGGAATTCACCCCAAAAGAAAGAACAGGAAGCAGAAGTAACAGCCAAGGATTTAATCAATACAGATATAAATAACATGCCTGAACTAGAATTTAAAATAATTATAATGATATTAGCTGGGCTTGAAAAAAGCATAGAAGACACTACAGAGTCCCTTACTTCAGAGACAAAAGAACTAAAATATAGTCAGTCTGAAATTTAATATGCTATAACTGAGATGAAAACCCAAATAGATGCTATGACAGTGAGGATGGATGAAGCAAAGGAACAAAACAGTGATACAGAAGATAAGATTATGGAAAATAATAAAGCTGAAAAGAAGAGGGCAAGAAAAATATTGAATCATGAAGGCAGACTTAGGGAACTCAGTGACTCCTTAAAGCATAATAACATTCATATCATAGGAGTCCCAGAAGATGAAGAGAGAGAAGAAGGGGAAGAAGGTTCATTTGAGCAAATTATAGCTGAAAGCTTCCCTAATTTGGGGAAGGCAACAGACATCAAAATCCAAGAAGCTCAGAGAACTCCCACTAAATACAATAAAAACCGACAATCACCAAGACGTAGCATAGTCAAATTAACAAAATACACAGAAAAGGAAAGAATCCTGAAAGTAGCAAGGGAAAACTGTCCTTAAGCTAGGAGGGAAAACAGATCAGGTTCACAGCAGATCTGTCCTTTGAAACTTGTCAGGCAAGAAGGGAGTGGCATGATATAGTCAACGTGCTGAATGGGGAAAAGATGCATCCCAGAATACTTTATCCAGCAAGTGTGTCCTTCAGAATGGAAGAAGTGACAAAGTGTTTCCCAGACAAACAAAAACTACAGGAGTTTGTGACCACTAACCCAGTCCTGCAAGAAATATTAAAAGAGACTCTTTGAGTGGGGGAAAAAAAGACCAAAAGCAGCAAAGACTAGAAAGAAACAGGGAACATCACCAGAAACACCAGCTTTACAGGTAACACAATGACACTGAATTCATATCTTTCAATAATCACTCTGAATGTAAATGGATTACATACTCCAGTCAAAAGACATAAGGTATAAGAATGGATAAAAAACAAGATTGATCTATATGCTGCCTACAAGAGACTCATTTTAGACCTAAAGACACCTGCAGAGTGAAAGTGAGGGGGTGAAGAACCATCTAAAATGCTAATGGAGGTCAAAAGAAAGCTGGAGTAGCCACACTTACATCAGACAAAGTAGATTTAAAAAAAAAGACCAACAAGAAATAAAGAAGGACATTATATCATAATTAAGGGGTCTATCCATCAAGAGCTAACAATTATAAATATTTATGTCCCCAATTTGAAGGGACCCAACTATATGAATCAGTTAATCACAAACATAAAGAAACACATTGATAATAATACAATAATAGTACGGGACCTTGATAACCACATGCAGCAATGGGCAGATCGTCTAAGCAGAAAATCAAAAAGGAAACAATGGCTTTGAATGACACACTAGATGAGATGGACTTAACAGGTGTATTCAGAACACTTCATCCTAAAGCAGCAGAATACTTTCTTTTCAAGTGCGCATGGAACATTCTCCAGAATAAATCACATACTGGGTCACAAATCAGCCTTCAACAAGTACAAAAAGACTGAGGTCAATCCATGCATATTTTCAGACCACAACACTATGAAACTTGAAATCAACCTCCAGAAAAAATTGGAAAGACCATAAATACATGGAGGTTAAAGAACGTCCTACTAGAGAGCGAATGGGTTAACCACGAGATTAAAGAAGACATTTTTAAAAAGTACATAGAAGCAAATGAAAATGAAAACATGACAGTTCAAAACCTTTGGGAAGCTAAAGCCAGCAGAAGGAGGAAAATAATAAAGATTACAGCAGAAATAAATGATATAGAAACAACAACAATGGCAAAAACCCACTAGAACAGATCAATGAAACTAAGCTGAAAGAATTAATAAAATTGATAAACCGCTAGCCAGGCTTATCAAAAAGAAGACAGCAAGAACCCAAATAAATAAAATCACAAGTGAAAGAGGAGAGATCATAACCAACACCACAGACATACAAATAATCCTTAAAGAATATTATGAAAAACTATATGCCAACAAACTGAGAAATCTGGAAGAAATGGACAAATTTCTAGAAATAAACAAACTACTAAAACTGAAAGAGGAAGAAATAGATAATTAAACAGACCCCAAACCAGCCAAGAAACTGAGTCAGTAATAAAAAAAAATCTCTCAACTGGGACATCTGAGTGGTTCAGTCGGTTGAGCACCCAACTCTTGATTTCAGGTCAGGTCATGGTCTCACAGTTTTTGAGTTCCAGCCCCGCCTAGGGCTCTGCATTGACACTACAGAGTTTGCTTGGGATTCCTTCTCTCTCTCTCTCCTTTTCTCTCAGCCCCTCCCCTGCTCATTCCCTCTCTCTCTCTCTCTCTCTCCCAAAAATAAATAAATAAACCTAAAAAAATCTCCCAACAGATGGCTTCACAGGGGAATTCTACGAGATATTTAAAGAGGAGTTAATACCTATTCTTCTCAAATTGTTCCAAAAAATAGAAACGGAAGGACAACTTCCAAACTCCTTCCATGAGGCCGGCATTACCTTGATTCCAAAACCAGACAAAGACTTCACCGAAAAGGAGAATTACAGGCCAATATCCCTGATGAGCATGCATGCAAAAATTCTCAACAAAATACTAGCAAATTAAATCCAACAGTACGTTAAAATCCAACAGTGAATTAAAATTATTCACCACAATCAAGCGGGATTTATTCCTGGACTGCAGGGGTAATTCAGTATTGGCAAATCAATCACCATGAAACACCACATTAATAAAAGAAAGGATGAGAACCATATGATTCTCTCAATAGATGCAGAAAAAGCATTTGACAAAATACAGCATCGATTCTTGATAAAAAACAAAGTAGGGATAGATGGAACATATCTCAACATCATAAAGGCCATATACAAAAGACCCACAGCTAATTTCATCCTCAATGGGGAAAAACTGAGAACTTTTTCTCTATGGTCAGGAACAAGACAGGGATGTCCACTCCCACTATTACTATTTTACATAGTACTGGAAGTCTTTCTTAGCTTTAGCAGTCAGACAACAACAACAACAAAAAATAAACAACAACAACAAAAAAAAAAACCAAAAAAATAAAAGGCATTCAAATCAGCAAGGAAGAAATCAAACTTTCACTATTTACAGACGACATGATACTCTATATAGAAAACCTGAAAGAATGACTAGAACTAATACACAAATTCAGCAAAGTGGAAAGATATAAGCTCAATGTGCAAAACCTGTTGCATTTTTATACACCACTAATGGAGCGGCAGAAAGAGAAATCAAGGAATCGATCCCACTTAAAATTGCACCAAAACCCATAAGATACCTAGGAATAAAGCTAACCAAAAAGGTACAGCATCTGTACCCTGAAAACTACAGAAAACTTATGAAGGAAATTGAAGAGGACCCAAAGAAATGGAAAAACATTCCATGCTCATGGATTGGAACATCAAACATTGTGAAAATGTCTATACCACTCAAAGCAATCTACACATTTAATGCAATCCCTGTCAAAATACCACTAGCATTTGTCACAGAGCTAGAACAAACAATCCTAAAATTTGTATGGAACCACAAAAGACCCTGAATAGCCAAAGCAATCCTGAAAAAGAATTCAAGCTGTACTACAAAGTTGTAGTCATCAAGACAGTATAGTAGTAGCACAAAGACAGACACACGGATCAATGGAACAGAACAGAAAACCCAGAAATGGCCCCACAACAAATGGTCAACTAATCTTTGACAAAGCAGGTAAGAATATCCAATGGAAAAAAGACAGTCTCTTTAGCAAAGGGTGCTGGGAGAACTGGACAGCAACATGCCGAAGAATGAAACTAGACCACTTTCTTACACCATTCACAACAATAAACTCAAAATGGATGTTAGACAGGAAACCATCAAAATCCTAAAGGAGAACATAGACAGCAACCTCTCTGACCTTGGCTGCAGCAACGCCTTACTTCTTACATGTCCCCAGAGGCAAGGGAAACAAAAGCAAACATGAACTACTGGGGCTTCATCAAAATAAAAAGCTTCTTCACAGAGAAGGAAACAATCAACAAAACTATAAGACAGCCTACAGAATGGGAGAAGATATTTGCAAACGACACATCTGATAACTCAACACCCAAAAAACAAATAATCTAGTTAAGAAATGGGCACATGACATGAATAGACTCTTTTCCAAAGAAGACATCCAGATGGCTTATAGACACGTGAAAAGATGCTCAAAATCACTCATCATCAGGGAAATACAAATCAAACCCACGACGAGATACCACCTCACACCTGTCAGAATGGCCCAAGTTAACAACACAAGAAACAACAGGTATTGGTGAGGATGCAGAGAAAGGGGAATCTCTTACACTGTTGGTGGGAATGCACGCTTGTCCAGCCACTCTGGAGAACAGTATGAAGGTTCCTCCAAAAGCTAAAAATAGAACTACTTTACCATCCAGCAATTGCACTGCTCAGTATTTACCCAAAAATACAGAGTCAGAGGGGTACATGCACCCCGATGTGTATAGCAGCATTATCAACCATGGAAAGAACTCAAATGTCCATTGACTGATGAATGGATAAAGGAGATGGAGAACGCGGAGAAGATCTACAGTGAGAACACAGGTTCTGGCAGCACAGATTAGAAAGAAGTCAATTCTGCCAGCCCTGATGGCTGCAGGTGGCTTTAGGTAGCTCTCTCCCATTCTGGTGAGGATTGATGAAGTATAGAGAAGCGTCATCCGCATCCAGGTGGATGGTAAACCTAGCCTTGTACCAGTTCTGCCTCTCGGGAGCCTGCAGATCTTGGAAAAGTTATCTAAATACCTGCAGGGTGACTCTGAGGACTGCATTTAGCAGAGGCGAAATGCCGATGTGGCTGGTTTATAGTCTCTTTTAGGAGCTGTGGCCTTTGGAGACCCTGGAGGTGGTCAACAGAAGACATGGTGTGGTGGAGATTATATTGATGTTACTGTATCTTCCGGTCATCCAGGAAACCAGGACAGAGGTGAGCCCAGCCTGGCTCCAAAATGGATATGCTGAACCAAGCTGAAATCATACAGAAATAAAAGAGGACTAATACACGATTTCACAACCTCCTCTCGTATGCAAGGAGCAGGGATGAATATTAATTAGCAGGACAGAAAAAAGAGAAGCACTGTTGGTAAGATTCTACCTTCACCCTTAACTTGGGAGGGTTCTTTTTGGAGGGGGGAAGGAGTGGAAGGTTCCTAGAGTCTCCTTAAAAGTCCTTCATATGCCCATGAGCTCTGAAGAACACTGTCTTTGCCAGACATCCTGGTCTCTAAGTGCCCCCCTCAGAAGTTGGAATCAATACATCAGACCATATCCGTAGGTACAGGGATGCAAAGGTGGCCGCCATAAGACAACACATCTTGGGCACAGGTTCTCACCAGAGGTGGAAATGCCCATTGCCTGCATGCAGGGGGGTATCCAATCCTGGAGCAAATTCAACTGAGGTTGAAGAGAGGAGCCCAAGGCATTCCCATAATCCCACAAAGTACCCAATATATAAGCAATGACTGGTCTATAAGGGGTACTTACAAAATGAGGATTATCATTGTTAAGAATCAGAATATGCCACCCCAAAACTATGCCACTTTGGTGTAAGCATTGTTTTGAACTAAAAGCAATTGGGAATCAACCCCTGCAGGAAGAGTTTGCTGCCCTTCCCCGTCTGCCTAAAAGCGGGGGATAAACTTCCCTTAGATGAAGGGACCCACCTCGTACCAGAGAGTGACTCTCATCATCAAAGATGGGGAGTTGAACACCAAGACGAGTTTGCATAAATGAACCTTATTGCAATAGTCCTCGTCTTCCATTGGTTCTCTCATACATTTCCTTGCCACTTCCCCATAATTTTTCATCCCCCGAAACCCAAATCGCCTTTTCTTTGTTAAAATGGCATAAAAACACCCACGTCTAACCACTTTTGAGTTTTACATCTTTTCTGTGAACTCCCATGCGTGTAAATATTAATAAAAATTAGGTACCCTTTTTCTCTGTTAATCGGTCTTTTGTTAGTTTAATTCACAGACCCCCAGGTTCTAAACCTAAGAGGGTAGAGGGAAATACATTTTTCTCCCCAACATCTGCTTCATAAACCAGATCCACTTTTTCAGCCCAGGCTTCATCATAAACATAAATCTGCTTAATCAACCCAGACTTCCCTCGTATACCCCTTTTTTGTCAGGCAGCTGCTTTTTGTTCAGCGAGTCATCGGGAGAGAAGTCCAAGTGTGGATGAGTAAATTCATCTACAATGTAATCATCAAATCATTTATAAAATGGAAACTTCTCTTCTTTGAGTTTGTCCTTGACGGCCCTTTGTCTATTTCCTAAAAAACACTTACTATTGGGAAGACAAGATACCACCATTAAAGAAAACTTTAAGAATAAAGAGGAATAACCTAATACCTGACTGTTTTCATTTCCGCCTGTTTCATTCTGGAATGTGATCACGCACATCTAGGTCTTGGCACAGACCATCAGTGTTATACGCACCGCTTTAATCTGCTTTTTTGATCTTAAAGATTTTTTGGGGTTTCTACTTAGTTTTCATAATGATTTTTCCCTTTCATTATTTATCATTCTTCAGAGAGTCGCTGCTAAGCTGTTTAAGGGGAAATTCATATAATGTCACCTTTTTACTCATCTATTGACCAGAGCAATGCTGGGTCCTCAGTGTTTGTAGCCTTGAGCAGCGGGGCGGGGTGGGGGGGGGGCATTAATAAAAGGATGTTGGTAGAAGATAAATTCTAGGAATAAAGGACCATCAAAAGGTTGAGAGATTTAATCAGTTCTTCTTGCATACAATACAGCATACATTTCCCGAACATGCAAATAAAAACACAAATGTTGTACTATTAATTGCACACACACTTCTCCGTGTTCAACCCTTCAAAGCAATATTGTGGTTGTTGGTTGTGCCTTTGATTATATGCAGACACTCTTCCTGGCGACTCTCACACAGGAAATAAATATTTAGTAATAAGAAAAACCTGTTTTTTGTAGCTTTTTTGGCCTTCTATATGAAGAATCCAATTATATGCATATATGTACATATAATTATACATAATTATTGTAATTGATTTAATATACAATCATATATAAATCATATGTATATGTTAAATTATATATAACTAAATTATATAAAAGCCACACATATATATTAGATTCTATATCATTAAGTTATATATAAATGACTTAGATGCACGGGAAAAGCTTTTTCTGATAAACTGACTTTATTATTAATAACACATATGCTTTTATTGAACTCCTTCTGTCTGCTATTGCCAAGCAAACGCTTTTGTACCCTGAAAATTACTGGTGGACTTACAACTGGAAAATACAGAACCCCCTTAAAGATTTCCCCCTAGTTTTATCCACAACTCTCTGCAACGTTATCATGGGAGAATTTTTGAAATACGGTGCAATGCAGAAAGCACCCTGGGCTGTGCTTCAGAAAACCTGAGAAGCCGCTCTGCCTCGACTACAGACTCGCCATCTGCTTTGGGGAGAGTTACTTCACCTCTCTGGACTTAAATATCCCCATTTACAAAGATGGAGTTCAGTTTACATGGCCTGAGGGCATCTTCTGATGCTCTATGACAAGCATCTGTGACAGTAATGTACACATTTACACTGAGAGTTGATTTAAACAGTCTTTTCTTTGTCTTTATTCTGGGGGAAAGGAGGCAGAACGTGCTGTCATTTATCGGTTACCAGGTGGAGAATTGACCTCCTGTTGCAACACAGCTACCTCAGATGAGGTTTTTTTTTTTTTTTTTTTTTTTTTTTTTTTTTTTTGAGAGAGAGAGAGAGAGAGCCCGCGTGCACGCACATGTGCACAAATGGGGGAGGGGCAGAGAGAGAGACTCGTAAGCAGGCTCCACACCCAGTGCAGAGCCCAACGCGGGGCTTGATCTCAGGACGGTGAGATCAGGACTGGTGCCAAAATCAAGAGTCGGAAGCTTAACCCACTGAGCCACCCAGGCGCCCCAAGATGAGGTCGTGATATGATCTTAAGCAAGAGAGGGCTATTCAGTCAAAGGAGGTGCAATGCCATGCACAGCAAAGGACCGCAAGGGAAATCAGCGGTCTAAGGTTCTCAGAAGTTTGAGGAGATAACTCGCATCTTCCCTCCCCTCTGTCCTGTCTTTAGAGGCACTCTGACCCTGCACCGATGCACATCTGGGAACTGCATGATCACATGAGCCTCCATAGGACAGAGGCTCAAGTGAGGCCCCTTCACTAGGCAGACTTCCCTGGGTACACAAATCAAATGACGCATCTGTGGCTGCTTATCCGTTTGTTCCTGTGAATCCGTGACAAAATCACTTGGCCAGAGATGCGGGCCGAGGTGCGATCTCCCCATCTGTGATTGACATGCCCGCCCCACCGTCTGTCTTGATGACTACAGTCCTTAGCTGCCAGCCTCTCTTCCTGTCCCCACTGAGGTCCGTGCAGTGAGCCCATTCCAACTACGGCCACTCCCTAGCACGGCACTTTTTAAAGAGTTTGGGGCTTCCTTCATCAATTTATTTTTCATTCTGGTGGAGGAAGACCTTCTTGACCCTTGGGGGAGCATGGTGGAGTTGGATTTATATGGGACATCCCTGATAAATCCAATCCAACATTTCTGTGCCCTGGTGAATTTAGATTCTTTCTTCTGTCTCCGCCAAGAGACCTTTTCCCCCCCATTCAGTGCCACTTAGGAGGCTCCAACAGTGAGTCCAGGTTTGTATGAACCAATTCAGCAAAGGGTTAGGATTTGACCCCAAAGCTGATCTCTCAGGAAAGTAGACAGATCAACGAATCCATCGAAATCCCCACTTTCATTCTGTCCTCCTTGATTCAGCAGCCATTCCCACATACTTCCCAGACTTTTTATAATTAAAGACAAATTCTTGTAGGTCCTTCAGAGGGCCAAACTGTGTTCTGAGTCCTTATTTTACCCCCATGGTCAGGATGAATTCAGACTCTGGAGAAGTGGAGCCTGAAGGGAGGTTTTCACTAAGATGCATGGGGCACGAGGATTCATCCAGGTCCTTCACACCCTCAGAATCTCCCAGGGTATCATCATTCCTGTTGTCACAACCCCGCTTTTTGTTTTCAAATCAATCAATCAATTAATTAATTTTAAAAATGTTTATTTATTTTGTGTTTTTTTAAAATTTTTTTTTAACATTTATTTATTTTTGAGACAGAGAGAGACAGAGCATGAACAGGGGAGGGGCAGAGAGAGAGGGAGACACAGAATCTGAAACAGGTTCCAGGCTCTGAGCTGTCAGCACAGAGCCCGACGTGGGGCTCGAACTCATGGACCGTGAGATCGTGACCTGAGCCGAAGTCGGATGCTCCACCGACCGAGCCACCCAGGCGCCCCAAAATGTTTATTTATTTTTGAGAGAGACAGAGACAGAGTGTGAGTGGAGGAGGGGCTGAGAGAGAGGGAGACACAGAATCCGAAGCAGGCTCCAGGCTCCAAGCTGTCAGCACAAAGCCTGACGTGGGGCTCGAACTCACAAACTGTGAGATCATGACCTGAGCCAAAGTCGGATGCTTAACCAACTGAGCCACTCAGGTGCCCCTTTATTTATTTTTTAATTTACATCCAAGTTAGTTAGCATATAGTACAACAATGATTTCAGGAGTAGATTCCTCAATGCCCCTTACCCATTCAGCCCATCCCCCCTCCCACAACCCCTCCAGTAACCCAGTTTGTTCTCCATATTGAAGACTCTCTTCTGTTTTGTCCCCATTTTTATATTATTTTTGCTTCCCTTCCCTTATGTTCATCTGTTTTGTCTCTTAAAATCCTCATATGAGTGAAGTCATATGATTTTTGTCTTTCTCTGACTCACTAATTTCACTTAGCATAATACCCTCCAGTTCCATCCGTGTAGTTGCAAATGGCAAGATTTCATTCTTTTTGGTTGCTGAGTAATAGTCCATTGTATATATACCACATCTTCTTTATCCATTCATCTGTTTATGGACATTTGGGCTCCTTTTTTTATTTAAAAAAAAAAATTTTTTTTAATGTTTATTTACTTTTGAGACAGAGAGAGACAGAGGATGAATGGGGGAGGGTCAGAGAGAGGGAGACACAGAATCTGAAACAGGCTCCAGGCTCTGAGCTGTCAGCACAGAGCCCGACACGGGGCTCAAACTCACGGACCGTGAGATCATGACCTGAGCCGAAGTCGGCCGCTTAACCGACTGAGCCACCCAGGTGCCCCGTGGACATTTGGGCTCTTTACATACCATGGCTATTGTTGATAGTGCTGCTATCAACATGGGGGTGCATGTGTCCCTTCGAAACAGCACATCTGTATCCCGTAGATAAATGCCTAGTAGTGCAATTGCTGGGTCATAGGGTAGCTCTATTTTTAGTGTTTTGAGGAACCCCCATACTGTTTTCCAGAGTGGCTGCATCAGCTTGCATTCCCACCAACAATGCAAAAGAGATCCTTTTTCTCCTCATCCTCGCCAACATCTGTTGTTGCCTGAGTTGTTAATGTTAGCCATTCTCAGGTGTGAGGTGGTATCTCATGGTGGTTTTGATTTGTATTTCCCTGATGAGGACTGATGTTGAGCATTTTTTCATGTGTCGGTTAGCCATCTGGATGTCTTCTTTGGAGAAGTGTCTGTTCATGTCTTTTGCCCATTTCTTCACTGGATTACTTGTTTTTTGGGTGTTGAGTTTGATAAGTTCTTCATAGATTTTGGATACTAAGCCTTTATCTGATATGTCGTTTGCAAATATCTTCTGCCATTCCATCAGTTGACTTTTAGTTTTGCTGATTGTTTCCTTCACTGTGCAGAAGCTTTTTATTTCAATGAGGTCCCAGTAGTTCATTTTTGCTTTGTTTCCCTTGCCTCTGGAGACGTGTTGAGTAAGAAGTCGTCACGGCCAAGTTCAAAGAGGTTTTTGCCAGCTGAGTTTATTTTTGTGTATACAACCCTACTTTTTAAAAAGCACAGTGCTCTACATTTCTTTTTTTTTTTTTTTAATTTTTTAACATTTATTTATTTTTGAGAGACAGAGCATGAGCAGGGGAGGGGGAGAGAGAGAGAGAGAGAGAGAGAGGGACACAGAATCCGAAGCAGGCTCCAGGCTCTGAGCTGTTTGTTAGCACAGAGCCTGATGCGGGGCTTGAACTCACAAACTGAGAGATCATGACCTGAGCCGAAGTCAGACGTTCAACTGACTGAGCCACCCAGGCGCCCCTCTTTTTTTTTTTTTAATGTTTATTTATTTTTGAGAGAGACAGAGACAGAATGCGAGTGAGTTAGGGGCCGAGAGAGAGGGAGACACAGAATCCGAAGCAGGCTTCAGGCTCCGAGCTGTCAGCACAGAGCCCGATGCGGGACTCGAACTCACAAACTGTGAGATCATGACCTGAGCCGAAGTCGGGCGCTCAACCGACGGAGCCACCCAGCCACCCCACACAGTGCTCTATATTTTGCAAAGAGACCCAGAGAAACAATACACACAATTGTTATTGTGATTCAGAAACCCACTGAATCTGTTTCTGAGGGAGGTCCTCCATTACCTTTGCCAATGGTTTGCAACCAAAGATGGTCCTAGTTCTCGAAGGGACATTTGGAAATGTTGATGGTAGTCCCCTTGTCAGAATAGCTGAGGGTCGCTACTGGGATTTAGTGCCCAAAGGCAAAATATTTTCAACATTCTGTGAAATCAGGACCCAGGGATGAATTAGGGCATTTGTGGACGTCTCTCAGAACCCATGGGCAATCTCTTTTTTGAACACTATGAGAACAGCAGAACCCCTTTTTTAGCTGCGGTCATTTTCCTAAAGATGTAAAATCTCGGGAGACAAAGTCTAATTGGTTTTCCTGGGCTCAACCATGGGTCAAGATTAAAGCTGAGGCACCACATTTAACAGTCTCTTAGTTCCCCAAAGGAAAAGGAGGGTTTTCATACTAAGAGAAGGAAAATGGACAATGAATGGGAATAAAAACGACAATGTCAGCAAACAAAACAGATGTCCACGTTGATTACTGTTAGCCAGACAATTTTGATTGGATCATCTCTAGGTCAGGGTACAGATCAGAATTCTTTCAATTGTAAGAGACAGCAGTTCAGCTAAAGCCAGTTAAATGTCCTTTCGGTAGCATTCAATTCTTGCTTCATGGATGTCATATCTTCTTATTTCCTCTGAGGATAGTGGCATTTCTATTTTTAAAGTTCTCTTCTCTCGACATAACCTCTGTTTCCTCAAAATCTGTGTTTCCTGTCAGTGTGTTTGGTCTTCGTCTTTCATTTTGGAGCCCTTTTCCTCTCATGGGTAGTGGTTCTTAGCAGTCTGTCTGTTGGAAACTCTGAGCACTTGGGGGGTTTTGTCAGCTGTGAGCTTCACCACCAAGTATTGCCTGTTTGGACTATTGGGTGGGAGGTCCACGGTGCCCATGGTCTTGAGGGTTTTCTTAATGACCCATCAGAGTCTGCTGAGGAACTTCTTCCCACCTCTATCTGGTGAGGGATGCAGGCCAGAGGGCCTTAGCTGGGTGTGCATATGGTCACTCAATCCTCTTTCCAGAGAATGCCAGTCTTCTGCAGGGGTGAGGAAGGGGCAGCCACCTGCTGCACAGAATAAAGAAGGGGTCATAGGGATGAGGCTGCCTGCTATTTATTTTTTTTAATGTTTACTTATTTATTTTTGAGAAAGAGAGCGCATGTGCTCACGTGTGGGGGAGGGGCAGAGAGAGAGGGAGAAAGAGAATCCCAAGCAGGCTTGGGTCTGCCAGTTATCACCTGTCCATCTGCTTTCCTGGCTCTAACTTCTGTTGTTGACTTCTTATTCTTTCCATTATTGTGATGTTATGTCTTACTTTACAAACAAAACAAGGGGCACCTGGGTGGCTGAGTTGGTTGCGCAACTAACTTTTGGTTTTGGTTCAGGTCATGATCCCAGGGTTATGGAATCGAGACCCAAGTCAGGCTTCAAACTGAGCATGAAGCCTGCTTGAGATTCTCTCTCTCTCTCTCTCTCTCTCTCTCTCTCTCTCTCTCTCTCCTTCTCCCTCTCTCTGCCTCTCCCCCACTCTCTCTCATAAAATAAAATAAAATAAAATAAAATGAAATGGAATAAAATGAAATGAAATGAAATGAAATAAAATAAAATAAAATAAAATAAAATAATAAAATAAAATAAAATGAAATAAAGTAAAATAAAATACTACAGTAGTTCAGAGTGTTTCCAGGGGGAGCAAAAGTAGGCCTTTATGTTCTGTCTGCCATATTACCTGAAGTTCCTATGCTCCCTCTAGCTTCAGGGACTTTAAAAATACTATTCCTGGGGCACGTGGGTGGCTCAGGTGTTTGGGTATGTGACTCTTGATTTCAGCTTAGGTCATCATCTCGTGGTTCATGGGATCAAGCCCCCCACGGGGCTCTATGCTGACAGCCAGGAGCCTGCTTTGGGTTCTCTCTCCCTCTCCCTCTGCCCCTTGCCCACTCCACTTTCCATCTCTCTCTCAAAATAAAATAAATAAGCATTAAAAAAATTAAGAAAATCAATAAAAACACTATTCCTATTGGGGTTCCTGAGTGGCTCAGTCGGTTAAGCATCTGACCCTTGATTTCAGCTCAGGTCATGATCTCACGGTTTGTGAGATTGAGCCCCATGCCAAGTTCTGCGCTGACAGCATAGAGCCTGCTTGGGATTCTCTCTCTCTTTCTTTCTCTTTCTCTCTCTCTCTGTGTCCCTCTGACCCTCCCCTATTCACATGTTATCTCTCTCTCTCTCAAAAAAAAAAAAATAATATCCCTTCTGTCGTCCACCCTTCACCTTGTGAACAGCTGCCCAGCAGTTGGCTTTGCTCCAATACAAACTGTCAAAGACACCTTTCTGGTCATCTCCACACAGACACACAGACACAGCAGATTGGACCCACCTGTTCTAAACATCCTCAGTATGGGTACTGCCCATTCACACTATCACAGATTCAAACACGTGTAAAATTAGCTTTTTGCCTATCACCCTACAGGACAGAAGCCCTGGCTATGTCATCCCCCAGCGTATCCTTACAACCCAGCACAGAGACTCTCATGTATTAAGCACTTGATAAATATTCATAGGATTAATGAAAAAAAAATGAACATATGAATGGACTCACTACTTCTAGAACCCACGAACCGCGAGATCATGACCTGAGCCGAAGTCGGCCGCTTAACCGACTGAGCCACCTGGACACCCCAATAAATAAACATTTTTTAAAAAGGATACAATTCTTTGCTAATTGAAGCTCCCAAACATAAGGTTTCTTTACAGTGTCAATTCATCACAGATTTATGTCTGTCTAAAATGTATAACCACTGCAACTTCTTACTCAACACGTCTCTGGAGGCAAGGGAAACAAAAGCAAAAATGAACTATTGGGACTCATCAAAATAAAAAGCTTCTGCACAGCGAAGGAAACAATCAGCAAAACTAAAAGGCAACCGACAGAATGGGAGAAGATATTTGCAAATGACATATCAGATAAAGGCTTAGTATCCAAAATCTATAAAGAACTTATCAAACTCAACACCCAAAAAACAAATAATCCAGTGAAGAAATGGGCAAAAGACATGAACAGACACTTCTGCAAAGAAGACATCCAGATGGCCAACCGACACATGAAAAAATGCTCAACATCACTCCTCATCAGGGAAATACAAATCAAAACCACCAACTCAGGCAACAACAGATGTTGGCAAGGATGCGGAGAAAGAGGATCTCTTTTGCATTGTTGGTGGGAATGCAAACCGGTGCAGCCACTCTGGAAAACAGTATGGGGGTTCCTCAAAAAATTAAAAATAGAACTACCCTATGACCCAGCAATTACACTACTAGATATTTATCCAAGGGATACAGGTGTGCTGTTTCAAAGGGGCACATGCACCCCATGTTGAGAGCAGCACTATCAACAATAGCCAAAGTATGGCAAGAGCCCAAATGTCCATCGATGGATGAATGGATAAAGAAGAGGTGGTATATATATACAATGGAGTATTACTCGGCAATCAAAAAGAATGAAATCTTGCAACTATGTGGATGGAACTGGAGGATATTATGCTAAGCAAAATTAGTGAGTCAGAGAAAGACAAAAATCGTATGACTTCATTCATATGAGGATTTTAAGAGACAAAACAGATGAACGTAAGGAAAGGGAAGCAAAAATAATATAAAAACAGAGAGGGGGACAAAACAGAAGAGAGTCTTCAATATGGAGAACAAGCAGAGGGTTCCTGGAGGGGGTGTGGAAGGGGGGATGGGCTGAATGGGTAAGGGGCAATGAGGAATCTACTCCTGAAATCATTGTTGTACTATATGCTAACAGTTTTGGATATAAATTTAAAAAAATTAAATTAAAAAAAATAATAATAAATAAAAAATAAATTATATCAATCAATCAAAAATAAATAAAATGTAAAGAAACTGCATAACTTCGTCATTTGTTGGTGGGGAGGGGTCTCAATTTCATTATTGAGCCTGTATGTTCACGTAATTGAACCTTGTTTTTTTCTCCTGTTAATTTGTCTCATGTCAATTTAATTTTTAGACTAGCTATAAGAATTTTAAAGGTAGAGAAAAATTTTTCTCCCCAATAAAGTCCATTCCCAAAGTCACAGAAGGCTCTATTTTAGTATATCCCATTAAACATATGACACTGTTGGACAGGTCCCCTGTCCACTAAGGTCCCCTAAGTTGTAAAAAGTTAGACCCGAACTCACTATGTAAAGCAGGTGTGCTCGTATCATGTAAGTCGGTGGTGCAGGGGCACCTGGGTGGCTCAGCTGGTTAAGTGTCCAGCTCATGGTTTCAACTCAGGTCATGATCTCTCAGCTTATGAGATCAAGCCCTGGGTCGGGCTCTGCCACTAGTAGTGTGGAGCCTGCTTGGGATTCTCTCTCCTGCTCTCTCTGTCCCTACCCTGTTTGTACAAGTATGTGCTCTCTCTCTCTCTCTCTCTCTCTCTCCCCCAAAATAAATAAATAAATATTAAAAAAAAAAGTTGGTCGCACAAGCTCCATGTCAAATGACAAAATATCGAGGCACATAGAAGTGGAAAGTCTTTCACCTTAAACCTATAAAATTCCTCAACACCCAAACCAGGTTCTCTCCTAAAGAGAACCCTCTGAGCTCTGCAGTGTTCTTTAGTTGTCAGAGAAGTTGTGTTGAACCAGCTATGGGACTGAGCTAAAGCGATTTCTTTGGAGGGATTGGTGGTGATTCAATATAATGGTGCATCTCAGGAGTCATCCATGACTAATAAGACATGTAACCCAGTAACCCAGTACTTGGAGACTCAGTACTTCTCCTTCCTAATCTTGCTTATTTATTTACACCATTAACTATGGTGTTTTTTGTTTCGTGGTTCGCATGGTACATTAAGATTCTCCAGGGGCGCCTGGGTGGCTCAGTCGGTTAAGCGTCCAACTTGGGCTCAGGTCATGATCTCATGGTTCATGGGATCGAGCCCTGCATCCGGTTCTGTGCTGAGAGTGCATCCGGCTCTGTGCTGAGAGCCCTGCATCCGGCTCTGTGCTGCTTGGGATTATCTCTTTCTTCTTCTCTCTCTCTGCTCCTTCCCGTCTTGTGCTCTCTCTCTCGCACGTGCGTGCACGCTCTCAAAATAAATAAACTTAAAAAGTACCTTTTGAAATATGTTTGCCCAGAGGATCTTCCTTCCAGAATGCACTGAGTGTGTCTGTCCAGCAGGAGGTGGACCCAAGAGGCTGTCAGTTCTGGAGGCTGTATGTGACTTGGGGTGTGTAGTTGACTTCTGCTGCCTTCTAGAACACTGGGGTTCCCCATGTATGGCCGAAGGTGAGAAAACAAGGGTTCTCTTTAGCCATATCACAGTCTCCTGTCTTCAGAGCCAGGGTAGAGGAGTTTGAACAAAGGCCACCCAAAGATATCAAAACCTAATCCCTGGACTTTGCAAATGCCCCCTTATTTAGAAAGGCAGTTTGCAGATGTGACTAAGTCAAGGACCTTGAGATAGGAAGGTTATCACAGATTACCCAGGTGATTCTCAATGCGATCACCAGAGCGCTTATAAGGTAGAAGCAGAGGGAGATCTCACAGAAGAGAAGGTGGGAAGGCAGAGGCAGAGACTGGAGTGATGTCACCACCAACTCGGGATTGCTGAGTGGCCACCAGATGCTGCACGGAGGGAAGCAAGGACTCTCCCCTTTCACAGCCCCGGAGAGCCCAGTTCTACTGGCTTTCGGTCATCTGGACTCCCAACTGTAAGAGAACAAATTTCTGCTGCTTTAAGCCGCCGAGTTGGTGGTAATTTGTTCGACAGCTGCCTCGGAAAGCTGCTACACCGGCTGAGGGCAGACAGGTGCCCAGCCCTACGGGGCTCACCCCAGCCCCACGCGGACAGCCCCGGAGCCGCGGTGAGGGCCTCGTCCTTCAGGCCTGGCTGGGCAAGGACCCTTCAACAGCTTCTCCAATTCTTCAGCCGACCCCGATCCCTCATCTTGTCTCACACTCCGTTCGGCGATTTATGGAGAAATCGCCATGCACCAGGCACCATGCCAAAGACAGAGGAGCAGTGGACCGAAGCATCTCAAGGAAGTCACCGCAAAGACACTTTGGGGGTATAAATCGGCCCCAGAGTCACCTCCACCAACCAGACTTGCCTCTGCCCAAACCGGGTTGCTTGCTAAAACTAGGCATCCACCGAGCGGCCCCGCTTTGTGCGGTTCTGGAAAGGTGGTGGATGGAAACCAGACCGCCCCCCGCCCCGTGACTTCCCTGGCCCTCGGCTCAGTCACCACCTACAAAGCACTCCCTCTGGGCCAGGTGCCGTGCTGTCATTCTGGGCCGACCTGGAACCCGGGCGTGGGGAAATTCCACCTCAGTCCCTCAGGCCTGCTTGGCCGGCCCGGGGAAGGCTGCCCACGGCTCCTTCCCCCCGCTGCGGGCGAAACAGGTATCGTAGTTTTTGCCATTGTGATGTGAGTCAGCAGTACCTGGGGGCCCTGAGTGTCACCACTCGGTGAACCATTGATCTTTGCTTATCAGGTGCAAAACTCACGTAAAGTATCCGGGGGTTTTCCCCAGACTGCGTCAAAGCATGAATGACATTGGTAAAGGGGGGTTACCCAGGTCCCAACGCGGGCACCAGCAGGTATTTCTAAGAGATGAAATATGGGAGGCAGAAAGGCTGGATTCGGGGATCGTGAAGCAAGATCTAGAGGAATGCGCGGGCGTTTGAAAACTGCAGCTACATCGAAGTGTAACAGCGACATGGATGTCACCTGTCCTGGGAACGCTTACCTTCCTCCTCGCTGTTTGCGAGAGCAACTCCCACATACCTCCGGGAGGGGGGGGGGGGCGGGCTGTAAGGAGAACAGCTCTGCTTCCTCTTCACCCCTCCCTTCCTGCTCCTTGGAGCTGTGCCCCATCTCTCTGCTGCCTCCTCGGGGTGGTCCACACTCCACAGCGAAGGTGCTTGTGGCCGAAGCGGGTCTGTTTTCGGCAGGCCCCGTTAGGTCTTTGTGTCTCCTGGTGAGGCAAGATACGATGCCCCGTGCGAGTGGCCCTCCTGGTGTGATCTCAACCGGGGGAAATAAACACTGTTCATCACTTCCCAGTTCTGTCCCCGAAATGCCTCTGGCCATCACTGCGCGGAAGAAAGCGCAAAGGATCAAGTTTGCAACACGGGGTATTTTTTCCACCTGACATTGTGCTCTTCCAACGACTATCTGTGCACGTACCGCAGTAGAATGAAGCAATCTAGTTTCTTTTCTCTTTTTTTAAGTTTATTTATTTATTTTGAGAGAGAGAGAGAGAGAGAGAGAGAGAGAGAGAGAGAGACGGAGAGAGAAAGAAAGCGGAGGGGGGCGGGGCAGAGAGAGAGGGAGACACAGAATCCCAAGCAGGCTCTGTGCAGTCCGCACAGAGCCCTATGCGGGGTTTGAATTCACAAACCGTGAGATCACCACCTGATCAAGAGTTGGACATTTAACCAACTGAACCACCCAAGCGCCCCTAATCTCCTTCCTTCCTTCCTTCCTTCCTCCCTTCCTTCCTTCCTTTCTTCTTTCCTTCCCTCCAAGTTGCTCCTACTGTTAATTATATCATACTGTATCTTTGTAGATAGCTTACTTTCCCTCCTGCATTTCAGATTACTACCTTAAGTTGATTTCCAAAAGGTGGCCCCAAGGTTCTCGCAGACACTTTATATTTTTTTCTCAGGCTCCCACATTACTTTCAGCTGAGCTCCTGTGCCCTTTTGCACAGATGCTGTATTGCAGGGTGGAGGCAGCGAGCGGAGACTTTCCTGGTCGCCTTGGTGGTTTTCCTGTCACCCTCTGTTCTTAGCATGTTCTCTGACTTCCTTAACACACATTTGTGCAAAGTGTCTCCCAAGTTACCGTGTCCAACAGAATGCCGGATACCCCTGTTCGCCTCCACTCCATATTTGGGGTGAAAACGCGGGAGGAGGGGTAAAGTCAAGAGTGAGGATTAGAGGACGACCTGTGCTCTGCTCCACCTTCCTGCTGGTACCTCACTTTCTTCCTCACAAGCTTCCAGAAGGAAACTATCATCCTCATTCTACACACAAAGAATGTGTCCAGTCACAATAGGCTTCTCCGCCTCCCAATCTGGCAAGACTGCTTGTATCGGTTAGTTTTTTTGCACAACAATGCTGTGTAACAAACAATGGTGGGGGGGAGTCTCGGGTATTAATGACAAAGCGTTTATTGCTCATACATCTGTGGTGGTCGGCGAGGCAGCCCCGTTGATCTCGGATTGGCTCACTTACACACTGAACTCATGGAGTTGGCCGACAGATCTGGGTTGGTCTTGACTAACCCAGATGCGTGAAATAACTTGATTCTCCTCCAGCCGATGAGCTGGGGCATATTTGCATGGTAAGAGAGAGTTACAAGAATGAGCATGTGCCTTCAGGTCTCTGCTTGCCCCATGAAACACTGGGACCACGAATGTGAGGAATCTACTGCGTCCTTGCATGGATTGTAGGTGGGGAGTGTCTAGAACTTCTATAGCTCCCTCCCAACATCTGGGGGGCCTGTTCACTCCCTTGGGCCAGGGGAAATTCCTTGAAGGTGAGCCTCAAAAGGCTTGCTTTTTGAAAGAGTTTACTTTGAAAGCCTAAAGCTCAGTTTTGACCCAGCAACACAGGCCAGAACCCAAGGGCTCTGACATTTGCCACTTTCAAGATGATGAAATTAAAGGTTCAGGCTTTGTAATCCCTTGGACCTGAATTTCAAGACTAGCCTTCCGTTAACTACTTGGGTGACCACTGCTACACCGCCTCAGTTCTCTGAGCTTCAGTTTCCTCAAACCGAAGTGAGAATAACTCTTGTGCATAGTCTTTATGAGACCTAATGAGGATGAAATGTACAAAGGAACTGGCACATAAAAGGCACTCGATAACCAGAGCTATTGAATCAGTATCTACACTTTTAGTTGTGCCAGAAACCCCCCTGGAAACTAGCCGATGCCTAAAAGGGTGGTGCTGGGGGTGTGTGTGTGGACACTAATGAATCACACAACTGTCATTCCAGGAGCAGAAACAATTTCGTCAGAATTGTATATTTTCTCTGTTTCTTGGTTCTAATTTCCCCTGCTTGGTTTCATCCTTCAAAGATGTTCTTGTTTCCACACGGGGCTCAAGATGTGAGTCTTTAAATAAATCATGACTGGATGAGAAAATGAAACATCCTCCTTGATCAGACCTGAGTCAAGGAGCCATCCTTCCTTGTACTGGTGTGTGTACGTGTGTGTGCGCGTTGCATCAGTGGCCTTGGCGGCCCAACCGGGAATGCACGGAATGGGAGTTAGACGGATGTCCCTTGATCTAAAGACTCATCTAAAGAAAGGATGTTGACAGACATGAGCAACATGGCCTTCACATTATTACTCTGCTCACCGTAGGATGAAAAGAGGGAACACTCAATAATGATCATATTTTCAACGTACAGCATGGAAGTAATGGAATGACTCTCAGAAATTGTCTCTGCTACCACTGAAATTCCAATATATATGCATATACACACACGTACCTACTACACTTGTGCGTGCTATGTGCTGTGAAGGAAAGCAGGTGCAGGTAGAAATTATACAACTTCAAAAGAATGCTAAAATTGCCATCTTATTTTATTTATTTATTTATTTAGTTAGTTAGTTAGTTAGTTAGTTAGTTAGTTATTCAGTTTTTAGGGAGCGAGCAAGGGCCAGCAGGGGAGGGGCAGAACTCCTGACCCTAAGACCAAGGTCGCACGCTCTACTGACTGACGGCCAAGTGCTCATCTTCGTCTTCTTATAGGAACACCGGTCTTACCAGATCAGAGACCCATCCTTATGACCTAATTTTACTTTAATTGCATCTCTAAAGGCAAATCCCATCACGCTGGGGGTGAGGGTGTCGGCACTTGAATTTGGGGGGTACATAATTCAGTCCATAATACCACCTGCCCACCCTGCACGCTTTCTTCTATTATTCACATCTTGCATTAGGATTGGTACATGTGTTATAACTGATTATGTCAACATCGATAGATTGTTATCACCCGAAGTCCACGGTTTATGTCAGGGCTCACTCTGAGTTGTACAGTCTCTGGTTTTTGACAAACGCGTAATGACATGTATCCACCACTACGGTTTCATAGCAAATAGTTTCACCCCCCTAAAAATGTCCTGCGCTTCACCTTTTCACCCCCCTCCCCGGGAGCCCCTGAAAACTGCCCATCTTTTTTTACGGTCTCTGCAGTGTTGCCTTCGCCAGAATGTCACCTAGTCGGAATCATTTCAGATGTAGCCTTTTCAGATGAGTTTCTTTCACGTAGCAATATATGCATGAGGTGTCTTTGTGTGTGTGTGGCCTGATGGTTCTTCTTTTTTTTTTTTAATCACTGAATAATATTCCATCGTGCACATTACCACAGCTTTTATCCATTCCTCGATTGAAGGACATCTTGGTGGCTTCCAACTTTTGGCAGTTATGAAATAAAGCTGCTATAAATTCATATGCTCAGGTTTTGGGGGGGGAGGATGTGTTTTCAGCTCATGTGGGTAAATACCCAGGAACACGATTACTGGAGGATATGATAAACCTATTCTAGCTTCATGAAAAATTGCCAACCTTCTTTCAGAAAAAATTGCCGAACCATCTTCCCACGTGGCAGGACCATTTTGCATCCCCCGCCCCGCGAGAAATGAGAATTCCTCCGCATCTTCTCTAGCATCTGGTGTGGTCAGTGTTTGGGATTTTGGCCCTTCTAGCAATTACGGAGGGGTACCTCACTGCTGTTCTAATTCCCTGATGACATAATGTGTTGAGCATATTTTCATATGCTAATCTGTCATCTCTTATGTGCTCTTGGGTGAGATCTTTTTAAGTCACTGTTGGGATGGTAAGTCCACCCCTATTCTGCCACTCACCACAGATAGATAAGACACCTTCCTCCAGAGGAGCTCTTGTTCACTGAGCTGCACACACACGAGGCAGGTTCTACAAAGAAGGAAATAGCAGCACTGAAATCTCCAGAACAAAGGCTCAAATTAAGGTATGTATTGATAAACATCCCCGGGGAAGAAGGATATTAGGCAAGGACTCTTTTATGTCCTTGGGAGAAAAGCAAAGGGAGGGCCAAGCTTTCAGAAGCTGGGCATGGGAGGTGAGTCGTTTTTTCATCTATGCATGTCCTGGGTCCGCAAACCTGCAGATGTCTTAGCAGCTGCCTCTGGCTCTGACTGAGGGAGGCAAGCCATGCCGTTTTCTCTGCAGGACAGTAGGAGGGAGTCAGAAGAGTGGGAAGGTAGATAAGAAAATACCTCTTACCACCAGGCATCTGGGAGGAGGCTGTAATTTTGCTGGCTACAAGGCTTCTGTCAGACAACCACCACTCGGGTACAAAATAGTCTAGAACTTGGAAGTCAGGTGGCCTGAACTCCAAAAGACTGGAGGGTTTTTACTCTCCCCACAAAATAGAAAGATATGGAAGGGATGAAGGGTTTGGAGGAGATGCATTTTTGAGGCCTGGCTCTATGGTCTTCCTCTCTGTGACGTTAGTCAATGGACTGATGCTCTCTGAGATTCAGATACAACCCGAACTCCAGAAACAGAAAGGAGGTCTGAGTGCCTGTTTCACAGGGATTCAAGAGAAATAAACGAAGTCATGCGTCTGAAACGCCTGGCCCCCTGTGATAAATGGTGGACATTCTTAAAACTTCGCGTGGATTTTACCGATGAGAGAGTGTGGGGGAAGTGTGGATTGGGGGGTCAGCAGGAAGGACCTGGGGAAGGAATGAGTTGAGGCCCCCTCTTACTCTAGGATATTCAGAGAGCAGAACAGAAGGATGCCAAACTGAAAAAAAAATTTTTTTAAATAACTGCAAGACAAGTAGGAAGGAAGATGTAGGAGGAGAGACTGTTACTTTGAGAGATACTAGCCACCACAAAAAAGGCCCAGCCTCATACTTCAGAAAGTATGTTTTTAAATTTATTTGGGGGTACATACTTAAATGAAATTAATATCTTTAAAAATGGCTACCTTGGTTAGCATTTCAAATGATAGAAAGGTGGCCTAGTGGACAGGGGGGTCTGAATGTTCCGCAGCCAAACACCTTGGAAAGATAATGTCTAAATTGCAAGTTCCTTGAATGTATCTATCAGGCTGAGAATTATCACGTTTTCATTGTTGGGTCTTCCCTCGCATAAACAGAGCATACGTTTCCCTTTTAATCATGTCTTCTTTGTTACCCTTCAACAAAATTTTACAATATTTTACATAACTGAATTGCAGTTTTTATCACATTTATTCTTAGAAATCTTAGTAATTTTTGTGGCTGGTATGGTTTCGATGATCTTTTTCTGTTGGACTTTTAAAATAGTTACGTATGGTGCTTATAAAAGCAGTAAACAGAAGGAACTGAACTTTTTAGAATAGCGTGGCTACCTTTCTAGAACAACAGAGCTGGGAGAAGAAAAGCAAGATAAGTAATGAGAGAAAGGACACCATTTGTGTAAGTCAACAGGGAGCACAAAACAATATTATATATTATTTATGGGTGCATTTAAGTCTGTAAAAGTACAGGGGGAAACTATTCAGAATGAGCCATACCATACTGGTTTCAGTAATTGCCCCCAGGGTGTGGGGACTCGTTGTGCAGTTAAAGGGAGCTTTAGTTTCATCACTATTGCATTAGGCAAGCAGCCTGGAAGGAAGGGAGGGAGGAAGGAAAGAAGGGAGGAAGGAAGGAAGGAAGGAAGGAAGGAAGGAAGGAAGGAAAGAAGGAAGAAGGAAGAAAGGAAAGAAGGAAGGAAGGAAGGAAGGAAGGAAGGAAGGAAGGAAAGAAGGAAGAAGGAAGGAAGGAAAGAAGGAAGGAAAGGAGGAAGGAAGGAAGGAAGGAAAGAAGGAAGGAAGGAAAGAAGGAAGGAAGGAAAGAAGGAAAGAAAGAAGGAAGAAAGGAAGGAAGGAAGGAAGGAAAGAAAGGGAAAAAAAAGAACCAAAAGGAAACCTGGCAATATGTTAGCAATTGCTTATTCTGGGTGGCGGCATGATAGGTATTTAAATTTTCTTCATAAATTTTGGCATTTCTGAGCCCAGCTAATCCCACCCCCCGTATTGGTCAGCTGAGGCAGTTTTCAATTTTTGAAACATGTTAATAGACCTTATTTTTTAGAGAAGCTTTAGGTTTACAGAAAATTTGGACAGAAAATATTGACAGCTCCCAAGTCGTTCTGGCCTGCTGTAACAATATAGCACAGTCTGGGGTGGCTCGAACGGCAGAAGTTTATTTCCTCACTGTTCTGGAGGGCCGAAGTCTAAGGTCAAGGTGCCGACATATTGAGTTCCTGGTAAAAGCCCCTTCCTGGCTTGCAAACAGCCAACCTTCTGTGTGTCCTCATGTATGACCTTTTCTCTGGGCATGAACTGAGGAAGAGAGAGGTCTTTCTTCCTCTTCTTATAAGGTCACCAGTGCAAACAGATCAGGACCCGGCCCTTACAACATCATTTAACCTTAGTTACCTCCTGAAGCCCTGTCTCCACATATCATCACAGAGGGAATTAGGGCTTCAACATACGGGGATACAATTCAGCCCTTAACATCCTGCCCTCTGGCTTCCCAAAATTCATGTCCTTCTCACGCACAGAATACAGTCACTCCACTCCAACAGCTCCCAAAGCCTTAACCCATTCCAGCCTCATTTCTAGATCCAAAGTCTTACCTGGATATCATCCAGATCAGGTATGGGAGAAACGAGGGGTGTGATTCATCCTGAGACAAAACTGTCCCGCTGTGAACCTATGAAACCAGACAAGTTATGCGCTTCTAAAAGGCAGTGGTGGGACAGGCATAGGACAGACGGTCCCATTCCGCAGGGAACAAATCAGAAAGAATAGCGAGATGGCGCGTCCCAGGCCAGCCCAAAAGTTGTAAGGCTCAAGAATAATCTCCTTTGGGCGCTCTGCCCTCCCTGCCCACCAGGTGGCAGCGTCATCTCAGGGCCCCAGGCTGTGGCCTCACCCCCCCCCCCCCCCCCATGGCACTGGGCGGGGTTGGCCTCCAAACAGCCCTGGCCCTCCATCGGGGCAGGTGGCCTGATGACTTCTCCATCTTCAGGGACGTCCCTCCCTTTTCTTGAAGGATAAAATGTACTCACAGGCACATGGCTCTCTTGTCCTAACCCGTAGAATCTTAGAAGTCCAAGGGGGTTGGTTTTCTTTTGTTCTGTCTCTGCAGCTTGTGTCCAAACTGGCAGTGTCTCTACCCATGGCTGCTGGTGAAACGGCTGGTTGACTCCGCGGGTGATCTCTGTGTGGGGTGATTGCCCAGCCACACCTGAGGCGTGCTCTCCAGAAACCATTCCTCATTTTTGCCCTATGGACGGGCTGAGAGTTTTCCAAATCTTCAGGCTCTGATTCCTCTTTAACAACTCCTTCAGCTTACCTCTCTCCCTTACCATTTTACCGGAAGCTGCACAGAGAGTCCAGGCTGCCCCCAGCCAAACATCCAGTCTTATTGTTCGCAAGTTCTACCATCCACAAGAGCCAACTTCTACCCGTTTTCTGTTCACGATGATACGTGTGTTCTCTGAGGTGAGGGAAGCTCTCTCTCCAGCCTCCTCCCTTCCTGCTGAGCCCTTGGCATGGTCACCTTTACTATCCGAATTTCCACCAACAGTCCGCTCAAGGCAGCCTCGGCTTTTTCTAGCTTGTGCCTCAGGACGCCTGCCTTCCACGTACTTCCAAAGCTTAAACAACAGAAATTACTCTCGTCATGGTCCCGGAGGTGAGAGGACCAAGATCAGGGTTGGTTGCCGGGGAGACCTCTCTTCCTGGCTTGCAACCAGCCAGCTTCTTGGTGTGCCCTCACACGGTCTTTTCCCCGTGCACGAAGAGAGAGAAAGAGAGAGACGGCTCGAGTGCCTGGGTGCCTCTTCTTCGTATAAGGACACCAGGCCTATGGGTTAGGGCCCCACCTTTATGATATCGCTGAACTATAATTATCGCCTTAATGGCTCATCTCCAAAGATGACATTGGTGGTGTCTTGGCCAGTTCGGGGCTATTATAACAGAAAACCATAGAGGGGTGGTTTGTAAACAACAGGAATTTGTTTCTCACCGTTCTAGAGGCTGGGAAATGCAAACTCAGGTGAGAACCCTCTTCCGGGCTGCGGACAGCCAAGTCCTCCTTGGATCTCATGGCTGAGAGCAGAGAGAAGCAAGCGGGCTCGTGATTCTTCGAAGGGCATTCACGCCATTCACCAGGGCTCTACCCTCACGACCTCATTTAATCCAGTTACTTCCCAAAGAACCCACTGCTTAATACCATCACGAGGCGGGGTAGGGCTTCAACATATGCATTTGGGGAGGACACAAATGTTCAGTCCCTAACAGGACTTCAGGGCTTCAACATCTGAATGGGGCAGGGGCAGCGATGGTTACAATTCAGACTGCATTTTGTAAATGAAAATATTTTTAAGGAACGAATCTCTCCTAGGTGCCTCTTTGACCTGGTCCTCCCGCCTCGATGGATTACACCCTGGAGCCCAATGTGACAACAGTAACTGACGACTACTATCCCGATATCTCGTCAAGCCCCTGCGACGGGGAACTTATCCAAAGAGATAACAAGTTGTTACTTGCCATCTTCTACTGTGTCCTGTTTGTATTCAGTCTTCTGGGGAACAGCCTGGTCATCCTGGTCCTTGTCACCTGCAAGAGGCTGAGGAGCATCACAGACATATACCTCTTGAACCTGGCCCTGTCGGACCTGCTTTTTGTCTTCACCTTCCCCTTCCAGACCCACTATCAGCTGGACCAGTGGGTGTTTGGGACTGCAATGTGCAAGCTGGTCTCCGGTTTCTATTACATCGGCTTCTTCAGCGGCATGTTCTTCATCACCCTCATGAGTGTGGACAGGTACCTGGCAGTTGTCCACGCTGTGTACGCCATGACAGTGAGGACGGCCAGAACGGGCACAGCCCTGAGTCTGGTCATGTGGCTGATTGCCGTCGCGGTCACCAGCCCGCTCCTGGTATTGTACCAAGTGGCCTCCGAAGACGGCGTTCTACAGTGTTACTCGTCTTACAGTCAGCAGACTCTGAAGTGGAAGATCTTCATCTACTTTGAGATTAACATCTTAGGTCTGCTGGTCCCATTCACCATCCTTATCTTCTGCTACGTGAGCATCCTGCACCAACTGAAGAGTTGCCCAAACCACAACAAGACCAAGGCCATCAAGCTGGTGCTCATTGTCGTGGTCGCTTCTTTGCTCTTCTGGGTCCCGTTCAACGTGGTCCTCTTCCTCACGTCCCTGTTCAACATGAAGATCTTGGACGGATGTGTCCTGAGCCAGCGGCTCATTTATGCCACCCATGTCACAGAAACCATCTCCTTCACTCACTGCTGCGTGAACCCTGTGATCTACGCTTTCATGGGCGAGAAGTTCAAGAAACACCTCTCAGAAATATTCCAGAAGAGCTGCGGCCACATCCTCCTCTACGCAGGAAGACGAATCCCCAGGCAGGGCTGGGACAGGTCCTCCTCCTCTTGCCAGAACCCCTTGCGATCCTCCAGTATAGACTACATTTTGTGAGGAGGGGGCCCGGAAGCAGGCCTCTGCCTTCCTCCCTGCTCTTCCTTTAGGGGACACAAGTGATTTCAAGCTAGAGTCTGAGGCTATGTGAAGGGAGACTCTGAGAACCGGGGTCACGGGGACGCCTGGGCGGTGCAGTAGGTTGAGCGTCTGGCTTCGACTCAGGTCGTGATCTCACGGTGTGTGAGTTCGAGCCCCGAGTCGGGCTCTGTGCTGACAGCTCGGAGCCTGCAGCCTGCTTCGGATTCTGTGTCTCCCTCTCTCTCTCTGCCCCTCCCCCACTCACACTCTGTCTCTTTCTCAAAAATAAATAAACATTAAAAAAAATTTTTTTTTAAGCATAATGTTAACTTTGGGATTTTTTTTCTTAGTTTTTGTTGAGTCTGTATCATATATCCATTTAAGTTTTATCAAATGCTTTTTCTTATCTATTAAGGTGAACCTACAGTTTTCCTCTATTATTCTGCTAATTTGGTGAACTACATTGTTTGATTTGCTTATCTTAAATCAACCTGCATTTTACCTGGAAAAAAATGACCTCTTGGTCATGATCCTTTTAATAAATAATTGGATTCTCAGGATTTTTGTGTCTGTGTTCATAAGAAATATTGCCCTATAATTTTCCTTATAAAATGTCCTGGTCGTGGGGCGCCTGGGTGGCTCGGTTGGTTGAGCCTCCAACTCTTGTTTTCAGCTCAGATCATTATCTCACAGTTTGTGAGATCGAGCCCTGAGTCGGGCTCTGTGCTGAGTGTGGAGCCTGCTTGGGATTCTCTCTCTCCCTCTCTGGCTACCCCTCCCCTGCCGTGTGCATGCATTCTCTCAAAATAAAATAAAATAAAATAAAATAAAATATCCTGGTCTGATCTACAACAACATGGATGGACCTAGAGGTATTATGCTAAGTGAAATAAGTCAGAGATAGAAAAACAAATACCATGTGATTTCACCCATATGTGGCATTTAAGAAACAGAACAAATGAACAAAGAAAAAAGACACAAACAAACAAACAAAACCAGATTCTTAAATACAGAGAACAAACCGCTGGCAGTCAGAGGAGAGGTCGGTGGGTGAGTGGATGGGTGAAAGAAACAGATAAAGAGGACTAAGGGGTAAAAGCCTCCAGTTGTGAAATCAACAAGTTCCAGAGATAAAAAGCACAGCCTAAGAAATACAGTTGGTAGCATTGTTTGGTGACAGGTGGTGACTACACTTTTCATGAGGAGCACTGAGTAATGTATAGAACTCTTGAATTATTATATGGTACGCTTGAATCTAATATGACACTGTATGTTAATTATGCTTTAATAAAAAAAAAAAAGTGTCCTGGTCAGATGTGGCCTCCAAAAGATGTGTGGGGAAGTGCTCCTTTTTCCACTACTCTCTGAAAGAGTTTGTGTAAAATATTGGGCGTGATGTCCCCCTTCAAGGTTTGCTTGGCGAGGCCCATTCGTGAGATCATCTGCAATTTCTCTGTAGGAAGATCTCACATGATAAGTTCGGTCTCTTCGGCAGGTAAAGTTTATTCAGGTTTTCTGGTTTTGCTTGGTCTCCGTTCTGGAAAGTTGTGCTTTTTAAGGCATTTTCCCAGCTTAAATTGTCAAATTAGCATGTAGTTGTTCCTAATATCTTCTTATAGTATTTTTGATACACGAGAATATGAAGTAATGTCCTTTTTTTTTCCATTCCTATTATCGGCAGTTTGTATTTTCCCTCTTTTTTTTTTTTTTTTTTCCTGATCAGTCTTATGAGGTTTATCAATTTTATCAATCTTTTCAAAGAGCCAGCTTTTGGCTTTGTTGATCTTCTGGTTTTGTCTTTACACTGATTTCTACTCTTAGCTTTATCTTACCTGCTTTCCTTAGGTTTGATTTCTCTCTCTCTTTTTTTTTTTTTTTTTTAATTTTTTTTTTTCCAACGTTTTTTATTTATTTTTGGGACAGAGAGAGACAGAGCATGAACGGGGGAGGGGCAGAGAGAGAGGGAGACACAGAATCGGAAACAGGCTCCAGGCTCCGAGCCGTCAGCCCAGAGCCCGACGCGGGGCTCAAACTCACGGACCGCGAGATCGTGACCTGGCTGAAGTCGGACGCTTAACCGACTGCGCCACCCAGGCGCCCCTGATTTCTCTTTTATTCCAGCTTTTTGAAATGTAATCTTAGATCACTGATTATCCACCTTTGTTCTTTTTTTTTTTTTTTTTCTTTTTGAAAGAGAAAGAGAAGAGAGAGCACAAGTGGGGGAGAGGGGCAGAGGGAGACAGACTCTTAAGCAGGCTCCACACCAAGCACGGAGCCCGACTGAGCCAAAATCAAGACTTGGACACTTAACCGACTGGGCCACCCAGGTGCTCCAACCTTTGTTCAGTTTTGAAAGATGCCATTAAAGCCGGAAAATTTCCTCTCAGCACCACTTACACGGCATCCCACACATTTTCATACAACAGATTTTCACCGATTTTCAATTTAAATTATTTTCCACTTTCCACTGTGAATTCCTTTTATCATGAGTTGTTCAGAGATTAAGTTAGGGTCTCCTGGGTGGCTCAGTCAGTTGAGCCTCCAACGCTTGATTTTGGCTCGGGTCGTGATCTCATGGTTGGTGGGATAGAGCCCCACCCCCCATCAGGCTCCATGCTGTTAGCGACGAGCCTGCTTGGGATTCTCCCTCTCCCTCTCTCTGCCCCTCTCCTACTCACGAGTGCGCGTGCTCTCTCTCTCTCTCAAAATAAATACACAAACTTTAAAAAATTAATTGAAAATTTCCAAACATATAGGGATTTCTTTATGCTTTAGTTTCTAGTTTGACTCCAGAATACATAGGTGTACATTCGGGTTTTTGAAAAATTTATTCTTTTTTTTATTTAAAAAAAAAATTTTTTTAACGTTTATTTATTTTTGAGACAGGCAGAGACAGAGCATGAACGGGGGAGGATCAGAGAGAGAGGGAGACACAGAATCCGAAACAGGCTCCAGGCTCTGAGCTGTCAGCACAGAGCCCGACGCGGGGCTCGAACTCACCGACTGCGAGATCAGGACCTGAGCCGAAGTTGGACGCCCAACCGACCAAGCCACCCTGAAAAATTTTTTAATGTTTATTTATTTTGAGAGAGAGAGAGCGCACACAAGCGTGGGAGGGGCAGAGGGAGAGAGAGGGAGAATCCAGGCGGGCTTCCCTGTAGAGGCGGCGTGGATCCCAGGACCCTGGGGATCAGGACCTAGACGAAATCAAGAGTCTGACGCTCAACCGACTGAGCTGCCAGATGCTCCTTTTCTGAAATGTGTTGCGAATTGTTTTGCGACTCAGAACGTGGTTTATTACGCAAATGTGCCACGTACACGTGAAAAGAATGGGTATATCGTGTGGTTGTTGCCTGGAGCTGGTTAACCAGATTGGTCAAGTCTCCATTCGGCTGAGTTTTTCTGTTTGCTTGTTCTACGAGTCACTGTGAAAGGTACACTAAAATCTCTAACTGTGATTGCCGGTTTATTTTTCATTTTAATCCTGTTTAGTATTGCTGCATATATCTTGAAGCTATGCTATTCGGTGCACACAAATAGAAGATCCGTATACCTTTCTTAAGTCCTTTTTTTTTATTTTTTGTTTTTTATTTTAGAGAGAGCACGAGCACGGGAGAGGTGGAGGGGGGCAGAGGAAGCGAGAGCGAGAGCGAGCGAGAGAGAATCTTAAGCAGGGATTGATCCCTTGACCCTGGGATCATGATATGAGCTGAAATCAAGAGTCTGACGCTCAACAGACTTGAGTCAGCCAAGTGCCCAGATTTATACATCTTTCTATTGAATTGACTTTTTTAACCTTTTTAAAAGAGTTTATTTGTTTGTTTGTTTATTTACTTATAATCTCTACACCCAAGGTGGGGCTCTAACTCACGACCCCCAAGATCAAGAATCATGTGCTCCTTCCTCCGGAGCCAGCCAGGCGCCCTCTTTTGTCATCATTAAATGTGTCTTTTCCTCCAACAATACTCCTTGACTGAAAGTCTGCGATGCTCAGCATTAATACAGTCATAGCAGCTTTCTTTTAATTATCGTGTGTGTTCTCTTTTCCTTCAAACTATTTGCTTATACTTAGTTTCTCTCTTGTAAACAGAAATTATTTGGGGTTTTGTTTCTTTTCCTCTTTCTACAGACAGGGTTTTAGTACCATGAGGATGCCTAATATGTATAAAATCTAAAAATAGCCTTCAGATAGAATATTCTGCAATACATATTAAAAGTATACCAAACGTTGCTTTCCGATTTCAGAGCAATTTTTTTTTCTTTTCTTTTCCAAGTTAACAACATAATTTCAATTACAGGTGGCTCATTCGGCAAAATTGACACCCATCATATTGACCATATTGCAAATATATGCCTGGAGGGCAACCTACTCATTTTAGGAAAGCGTCCGGACAGCTTTATCTTGAAATGTTTAAATCTGTGCTGAGGATAGCCACACCGCTCCTCCAAAGCGTGTAACTTCTGAAAAACATGAGAAGTGTGCTTCCTTCTCCTGCTGTAGACGCAAATTTGCTTTACTTTGAACATCCCGTGAGTTCCGTTATTATGTTAGGTCGCTAATAACAAAAGACTAGCTCCTCATTCTGAATGTCCAGACCCTGAAATTCCAGTTGAATTAGAACCAAGCAGCAATTTCCTGGTAGTCTGTGTCTTTGTAGAACTTTCGTCATACTGTCATCCCAGTGCTTCGTAAGTCCTCTTTTCCTAGAGTGATTTCTTACATTGATGCCAGAAAGTGTGATTATATGTGTTTGATTGATAGTTGTTGAACGAGGGGCGCCAGGGTGGCTCAATCGGTTACGCGCCCGACTCTTGGTTTCGGCTCAGGTCACGATCTCGAGGCCTCGTGGGTGTGAGCCCTGAGTCAGGTTCTGTGCTGACAGTGTGGAGCCTGCTTGGGGTTCTCTCTCTCTCTCTCTCTCTCTCTCTCTCTCTCTCTCTCTGCCCCTGCCCTGTTTGTACTATCTCTCTCTCAAAATAAATGAACTCAAAATATATACATTTGTTCCATGAATAAAGGAGTGGGTTCCTGAAACAAGACAAAGTGAGGACCCCTGGTCCTCATACACAGATGCCCAAGTGTTTTACTCTCTTCCTGGTCACTGTTGATCATCACCCTGGTGACCCTGGCTGGCTGTGCCAGGGTGAAGGCACTGCCCCTTGCCACTTCCTCATTTGTGCTGCACCTGTCTCGTCTACAGGATTCAGTGGGTGGGTATAAGGAGACTGCAGGAGTGACTGCACACGGGAAAGAGACAGCATGGAACCAGGAGGCAGGATTCCTGATTCTAGTGCAGGCTCTGCCCAAACCTCACTGTGTCTCCCCTCAAGGCCTCACTGTTCTCACCTGTAAAATGAGCAAGTTGAACTAGGTGCCCGCCAAGGTCCTTTCCTAGCCTAACGCCACGTGAGTCTAGGATCATCATGTTCAGACTGCCTTGTACCTGACTCTCAGGCTAATGCATGCCACACCAGAGAGGTGGGAGATTTTCTGGGGCACAGAGCACCTTGAGGAAAATGCCCACACATAAGCTAAGTTTTGCCAACAGTTCTGCATTATTAAAGCCCCCCTTCCAGCCCAGGGTAAGTGATCTTGATATAGGGGTTCAAACTTACTAGGGACAGCGTTAGCAGTCCTACCAAGGTCCGCCCTTTAAGAGACTGCACAAAGCACCAGGAACCCGATAGCCTTGTCCATGACCCATCCACTGTCTTCTCCATGAGTTCGTTATAAAGCTCCATCATGGTGGGGCTCCAGCCGGCACTGGGGAGGGAATAATCCTTACACTGGACTGCAAGTGGCTGGAAACCCGAAAAGTCCAAAAACAGGGGGCAGACTGCGCCTGATGCTACCCGGATCTGACTCGTTAATTCATGCATGTATTTAATACTTGCGCCTGCTTTCACCAGGCAGAGCAACTACCAATGTCCGGAGATGAGAGAGACCGTGTCAGGTTTCCAGGACTGCAGAAGCAGAAATGTTTCGTGGTAGGGAAGGGCGGCAGGGGAGCCGATCGGAAAGCAAGCCCGGGGACTGAGCTGTCGTGTTAAAGAATTCGGGCTTTATCCAGAAGAGTCACGGGTAGGACAGGGCCGTGGTCAGATTTGCATGTTGGAAGGATGCCTACTTGCACGTGGGAACTTGCGGCCTGGTTAAACCTCGAGGCTCCTGGTGAGACGGCTGGTACACGATTCAAAGACACACACAGTCTTCTGCCTGCCTCTTCCCTGTCCTGCTCCCCCAGGCCCTCCAGGCTTCACTCTTGAGATGGCCCACCTTGGCCGGCCACCTGCTTTATTATGCCTCCTTCCTGCCACATTACAACCAGAGGCTCAACCAGAGACTCCCTTTTCTAGCAGACAGAGGAGAAAACCAGAGGCAAGTGCCCAGCCCTCCTGCCAGGAATTCTGGATAATTCATGATATGGCAACACCTTTTGGTATCTTCTACCTGGTTAGAGTTCCTATTCACTGGTGCCAGTCAGTCCTCCCTGTGCTTACACAGTTGCTATTTTTTTCCTGGCTGGGTTATTGACTCACAGTTACATGTATATGCCCTTTCTTACCTACACAGATGGCGAGAGAAATACATAATTTTTTTAATATCTATTTATTTTTGAGAGAGAGAGAGGGAGACACAGAATCCGAAGCAGGTTCCAGGCTCCGAGCTGTCAGCACAGAGCCCGACGCGGGGCTCGAACTCACAAACCACGAGATCGTGACCTGAGCTGAAGTCGGATTCTCAACCGACTGAGCCACCCAGGCGCGCTGACAGGCAGCCTCTTAAGTCTGGGGAAAGGCCTGGTAATGATCTCCAATCCTCCCTGCCCTCCTGCGGGGTTGGGGGGGGGGGGGGCTCTTTTGCCAGCAAGTAGATGGTTGTGCAGAATTTGAATTCATTGTCCACAACTCCTTCCCATTATTCCACTGCACTTCTGGCTGCTTGTCCCTTCCCTGCTCTGAGCATCAGTTTTTGAGTCTGTAAAATGAGAATAACACCACCAGCCACATATCCTACTGTCCCAGAGGCCAGGAGCCAGAACCTGCTGGGGACGGCACTCATGCTCCCCCCTAGCAGTCAGTTTGAGCTGAGGTTTCCCCAGCGGGTTGAAGGAGCACAAATGGAAAAGGGCAGAAGCTTAGAAGGGACGGAGGACATCACTGGAAGACATCTGGTTGTTGTTGTTCACGTTTATTCATTTTTGAGCTAGAGAGGGTGAGCAGGGGAGGGGCGAAGAGAGAGAGGGAGACAGAGGATCCTAAGCAGGCTCTCCACACGGACAGCAGCGAGCCTGATGCGGGGCTCCAACTCGGGAAACGCAAGATCACGACCTGAGCTGAAGTCAGACGCTCAACGGACTGAGCCACCCAGGTGGCCCTGGGAGACCTCAGATCGTATACATCTAACCTGTCGTGAGAAATCCTGCTCTGAGATTCGCAGCGCAACTGCAGGTGTTGGATGAGTGACTGGAGGCTTCACCCGATCTGATGAAGTCATCAGATGATGAAGTCATCAGAAGTCATCGCTCGGATGAAGTCTTCGAGACCCTCCCCATTTCCCTTGGAGATGACACTGTAGAGGAAAATCCCACCTAAATCTCAGACCTTGGCAGTCACAGGAGGGGACGGGTTTGCTTATCTTACGGGAAGGATTTTCATCGGCTAATCCCCGGAGCGGCCCCAAATCAGTGCATTGCCGATTAGTGGGTGTTACTCGGTCGATAGAAAGCGTGGCATCCCGTGGTCCGCTCCTCACGCAGCTAAACTCTTCTCCTCCCCGGAAGCTGCTCCCCTCCCTCAGAGGTGTGTGGGGCCATTCCAAGAGGTGCAGGTGGGAAGCTAGGGCAGTGGGGTATCCTGAGGCCCCCCCCTCTGGGTCAGGTGCCTTCTGCCCTGGAGACACGCACCACCCCGAGGGTCAGTCTCCGGCCTGAGGTCCCCTCCCCTGTCCCAGCTCTCCTCTCTCGTCCAAATGGTAGAAGACTCCCACCTCTTTCCCCGGGGTCACAGAGGGGGAGACCCCGGCTTTGAGGATGGCATCTTTCACGGTGACTCAGAGAAGTGCGTCTGCCTGTGAGAGCCTGGGATCCTCCTGGAGGGCCCATCTGGGTGAGGCCGGGGGACCCTCCCAGCCGGCAGCTCGAATGGGCTTTTTCTTGGCCGAAGAGGAGGGAGGGGGCCCGAGGCCAGCTGGTGAGTCCGTGGCTGCTCCCAGCAGGTCCTCGGTGACTGCTGCCCAGAGGAACATAAACGTCATTCTACGGACTCCCCAGAGAAGTGTGACTCCACCTGCCCCCTCAGCGACCCACCCTATTTAGGGACCTCATCTCTGATCCCCGAGCCTCCTAAAGAGCAGTGGAAACTGCAGCGGATTTTAAAAGTGATGAGGCCGAAAAGTCCGCACCTTCAGTCCTTGCGCGTGCCAGACCCGGCGCCGGGAGTTTGGTTGCATTAATTGCTCACGAAAACTCTTAGGAGGAGATACTGCATTTTCCCCATCTTACAGGTGAAGACGCAGACGCCCCCGGTGGTCACGTGCCTGAGGGCACGTGGCTACAAGTGCGGGATTGGGAGTCGGGGCTCTCACCCAGGAGGGAAAGCCGGATTCAGCAGACTTTGAGTTGAGGCTGGCGGTGGAGTGAAAGCCTTCTGCCACGTCCAACAGCTCATTCCCTCCTAAGCAGGTGCAACTCGCTTCAGACGTCGCTTGTCTCTTGCATGTGTGTTTCTGTCACTTCTCGGCTGCGCACGAGGGAGGCAAGAATCCGATCCCGGATGGCGGGGAACCTCCAGCATTTCGCCTCACCAGCACCTGGCTGTGCGAAGTGAAACCCCGGGTGACTATTTCTTTCCTTTTCTCCCTTCATCTGTCCCCGCAGGATATCCATAGTGGATTATCTGGGCACTATGATAGATGCCACTGTTTTTTGTTTGTTTGAGAGAGAGAGAGAGAGAGAGAGAGAGAGAGAGGAGAGACAGAGAAGAGAGCACAAGCAGGGAGGGGCAGAGAGAGAGAAAGGGAGAGAGAGAATCCCAAGCAGGCTTCGTACCATCAGCGAGGAGCCCGACGCAGGGCTTGAACTCATGAACTGTGAGATCATGACCTGACCCCAGCCAAGAGTCTGACACTTAACCCACCCTGGCACCACTGTTTTTCATGACGACACACGACAGTGTCGATGTGGTCTTTACAGGAACCATGAGCATCACCTTCAAGAGGTCTGTTTCCTTGCCTGGGTCCAAGTGAGGAGTGAGTGGGTGTGGAGTTATTCCATGGGTTATGATGGAAAATAAGGGCTCGTGTAGCAATCCCGATTGCAAAGAGGACCTTCTACTTTTTTGAAAAAATGTTTATTTATTTTTAAGAAAGGGAGAGACAGACAGAGTAAGAATGGGGAAGGAGCAGAGAGAGAGGGAGACACGGAATCCGAAGCAGTCTCTAGGCTCTGAGCTGTCAGCACAGAGCCCGACACGGGGCTCGAACCCATGGACCGTGAGATCATGACCTGAGCCGAAGTCAGGCGCTTGACTGACTGAGCCACCCAGGTGCCCCAGGACTTTCTACTTTTGCTCTTCTCATGGGCCAATCTCAGATGTTCCTTTTTCATCCAAGGACAAGGTGACAAGCTTGAAGATGGGTTATGGGTTCAAACATTAACAATCTACGTGGGATGCTGATGAGCTATGTTTGGCCACCCCTGACTTAGGGAACACCAGCCAACGTGCCTGTAACGACCTAAGCCTGCAAATAATTACTGGGCCCCCACTGAAATGATAATTCCCTACGTTTAATTAGCCTCTTACTTAACACTTACATACACGTGATTTCATTTGATCTTTACTGCAGTCCTGGGAGGTAGGTACTTCTATCTCCGATTTGAGAAACGGGGAAGCTGCGGTGAATACACAGCTAGCAGGTGACACAGCCAGGATCGGATGCCGGTGGCCTGGCCTGCTCCCAAAGGCCACCTTCTCTTCATACTAGCACTCTCCCTCCGTGGGGTCTCAAGGACACACGGGGAGGAGGAGGACACAGTCTCTGTCCTGCAAGGAGGGGAAGCCAGGTGTATTGGTCAGAGTTCTCCAGAGAAACATGTATTTACATATACATGTATACGTATAGTATAAAATACTATATTAATATATTAATCAACATAGCTATTATATATATAATATCAATGCATAGATAGATGGATAGAATAGATTTATTTCAAGGAATTGGCTTAAGCAATGGTGATGCTGGGAAGTCCCAAATCCACGGGGCAGACCATCAAGGCTGGGAACTTTGGGGAGGAACTAAAGCTATCGTCCTGGGGCAGGATTGCTTCATCCTTAGGGCAGCCTTGGTTCTGTTCTCAAGGCTTCCAGCTGATTACATCAGGCCCACTCGGATCATTGAAGATAACCTCCTTTGCTTACAGTGCACTGATCGTAGGTGTGATGAACATTTACCTGCCCAGAAACTCCTAGATTAGGGTGGACTGAATAACTGGGAATTATAACCCTAGTCAAGCTGACCCGTAAAACTCACCATCTCACAGGGAATACTTGTTTACTGACAGGGCCGTCCTGCCAAAGACGGAGATAACTCGCCACGCGTGGGTAGGGCCACTCGACAGTTCACAAAGTGTGGGTGGGTCCCACTCACCCCTGTGGGCAATTCAGGCTGGGCAGGGACCGGGAGAAAACAGGTGCTTGTGTTTGTGAACTTGTAGCCAAAATGTAGTTTCCGTTTCCTCCCTGGGAAGATGGCAGGAAAGCAAGAGGGGCTCGATGGGTGCAGAAGACGGGGAAACGGTTCGTGGCAATGTTGAGGGAGAGGTTTGTGGCTCCCACGGGATGGTTCAACACGGAATGCCACAGAGCCTGGGTTTGCTTTACAGCTTCTTTCTTCCGTTGCCCCTGATATCTCGGCCCTTGGAGTAGAATCCCAGGACTCCCACTCTGCAGGGGCACTCCATGCACACACACACACACACACACACACACACACACAGCCTACTGTTTCACTGCTTTCTCGGAGACCAGCCCATGAATAGCTGTACCGCATTGCTCTGTCTCCTAGCCCGGTCATCCTCCACTCAGTGGTGAGGCTGCAGGTGATGAGGGAAACAAAGGCCCGAACACTGTAGCTTAAATTAAGTCCCTTTACAGCTTGCAGCCCACTGAAAGATGCCAGAGACCCACAGCGTGTGACCCTCCTCAAGAAGTCTATGGCTGCCTTGATGCCTTAATGTTGCCACGTCATTAAAAACTAAAGGCAACTCTATCTTAACAATGGCTATATCAGCATCCAGAAAGTCCTTGGAAACCAACTCTGTCTCTGTCCCCCTGCCCTCCACAGACTTGCAAGCATGTAATCAGTCACTCCTCACAACCCCAGCACCGCTCTTTCTGCCCACGGGTCCTGTCTCCGGGCCTAAATAAAATCACCTTTTTGCACCAAAGACGTCTCAAGAATTCTTTCTTGGGGCGCCTGGGTGGCTCAGTCGGTTGAGCTACCGACTTCTGCTCAGGTCATGATCTCACGGTTTGTGAGTTCGAGCCCCGCATCGGGCTCTGTGCTGACAGCTCGGAGCCTGGAGCCTGCTTCGGATTCTGTGTCCCCCTCTCTTTCCGCCCCTGCCCCGCTCATGCTCTGTCTCTCTCTGTCTCAGAAATAAATAAACATTAAAAAAGATCTTTTTAAGAATTCTTTCATAGCCATTTGCTCACAAACCCCAGTTCATGATTTTATCACTGGCACGGGAGGAAGAAAGGTATTTCTCTCTTGGCGAAGCCCGAAACAGCAACAGGACCATTCTCTTTGCCAGAGCCTCTGGGAAAGCCATTAGAATCTTTTTCTCCCCCTGCGCGTTTGTGCCCATCTTCAAGACCAGGCACAGAGGATGATTTCTGCCACTGCTGAGGACAGCACCGGGCCCTTGGAGATTCTGAAGAATGTTCTTTCAGACCGTTTGGGATGGGAGGGGACGTTCAAATGGAGAGGAGCCTCCACGGGCTATGCCATGGAACCATCGTAACACCCATTCACCTCTCTGAGAGGCCACTGGCTGTAAAGAGGCTCAAGAAGATGGAAGGTGATGTGAAGAACAAAGGCAAAAGACACGGAGATGTCATTACATTTCCTTATAACCTGCAACCCACTGGCAAACAGCCGAGGCAGGCATGTCTCTCCAGGAACCCCTCACTCTTTGGTAACGCTTTGCGAGGGGGAAGAACAGCCTTGGCTCGAGGCTGACTGGGCCTCCAGGACCCCCTAGGTCTTCTGTAGCTTATGAAAAGCCTGTCTGGAAACTTCCCCTTGTCTGTGCCTCCCCCAACTCTCAAGTCTATAGTCGACTCTTCCTCGTGATCCCAGCGCCGCTCTTTATGCCCACCAGTCCTGTCCCCAGGCTTTAGTAAAACCATCTTTTCTCACCGAAAGCGTCCCAAGAAGTATGTGGAATTGAAGACACACAACATAGGGAAAGGGAAGGAAAGATACGATAAAAAATGGAGAGAGAGACAAATCCTAAGAGACTCTTAGATACAGAGAACAAACACGGCTGCTGGAGGGGAGGAGGGTGGGGGGAGGGGCTGAATGGGGGATGGGCATGAAGGAGGGCACTTGTTGGGATGAGCGCTCAGTGTTGTGAGTCAGAGATGAATCACTAAATTCTACTCCTGAAACCAGTACCACACTGTATGTGAACTAACTTGAATTTAAAGAAATTTATTAAAAAAAAAAAAAAAAAAAGAATTCTTTCTTGACTGTGGGCTCCTAACCTCAATATTTTCCACATCAGAGGGGAGGGGACTGTGGCCTGCCACGTGCATCATGTCTCCCCTCTTGACCCCCTCCCGGCTTCCAAGGGCAAAAGGGGGCTCGTTGCTTTGACAACAGTAAAGGGAATCTAGACATTTCCAGAAACAGCTCTGGCTCCAGGCAGACAGGAAAAGTCTCCCTGAGCGGGTTTTCCCAGAAGCATGGGGGGACAACTCACTATGGACTCTTCACCCTTCCAGCGACCTTGTCCTGAAGGAAGTGACACAGGTGCATGGCCCTGGAAGGCCCTGGAAGGCCCTGGAAGGCTCGTCTCCTCCAGGCCTGGGGGGCAGGGAACCAAAGCTGCCTTGGGAGCAGATTCTGTCTCTCCCATCCAGTTTCCCATGCTTATGCCAGCCTTTTCCTTCTTGGATGGTGGAAACTCCAGATGTCAATAAAACTTGTGAATAAAACTTTAAGAGGGTGTTATGTAACCTGGATAGAGAGTGACTACAGTCATCGGGATGGGAAAACATCATGAAATCTTTTTCTTTTTTTAAATTAAAAAAAAATGTTTTTATTTATTTTTGAGACAGAGAGACACAGAGCATGAGCAGGGGAGGGGCAGAGACAGAGGGAGACACAGAATCCGAAGCAGGCTCCAGGCTCCGAGCTATCAGCACAGAGCCCGACGCGGGGCTCAAACTCACGGAGTGTGAGATCATGACCCGAGCCGAAGTCGGCCGCTCAACCGACTGAGCCACCCAGGTGCCCCAAGCATCATGAAATCTTAACACCCAACTCAGCAAAAGGGGCCAGATGGGGTTTGGGAGACTTACTGTGTAACTGGGGGATGTTAGGTCATAGAAGCAAAAATCACCTTCCGCCGACTGCAAACAAGTCAGGAAAGCTATGCCTGATGTTAATGGCCTCGTTTTTGGAATTTTTTTATTTTTTTTTTTGTTTTTTGAGAGGGAGAGCACGAGCTGGGGAGAGGGGCCGAGGGAGAAAGAGAGAGAATCTTAAGCAGACTCCACACCTAGCGCAGAGCCCGACACGGGGCTTGATCTCAAGACCCTGGGATCATGACCTGAGCCGAAATCAAGAGTCGGACGCCCAAACACCTGAGCCACCCAGGCGCCCCAATGACCTTGTCTTGAACTCAGGTCACACACCATGTTTTCACCATATATTTTTCTTCTATTTTTTAACTCACTGCTCCAAGTTCTGCCATTAAGTATTGCTCCAAAACCCTCCTCATCTGCTAATGGGTAATGCTTCTTCCACATTATCTCATACATTTCCCAATCTCCAAGAACATGGGAGGGGGTTTGGAGGGGCTGGGGGGCGGGGCAGGACTCTGGATTCCAGGGTTGGGAGTGTGGCGGGAACAGATACCGAGGAGGAAAAGCTGGCAGGCACGTACCACGCTTGAAAGCCAGCCCACTTCTGAGCCCGGAACCAAGCCCACCTGCTGGTGGTAGGGCGGCCAGCGGGCAGGAGGCTTTCACTCTGGGCCCCCATTCCCAGAGTGGCCAACAGCAGTCTCTGAAATACACCAATCCACTCTGTTTCTCAAAAGTAGAAACCCTTGCCCTCTGGGGGAAAATGTAGCTGTTCCTTTAAAAAGAAGTTTCAGGGGCACCTGGGTGACCCAGGTAGCTGAGCGTCTGACTTTTGATCTCAGCTCAAGTCTTGATCTCATGGTTGCGAGTTCAAGTCCCACGCTGGGCTCTGCACTGGGTGTGAGTTCTAGTGAAAAATAAAAGTTTCAGGGCGCCTGGGTGGCTCGGTCGGTGAGGAGTCTGACTTCATGATGATCTCACAGGTCATGATCTCAGGTCATGATCTCACAGTTCCTGGGTTCAAGCCCCGTGTTGGGCTCTGTGACAGCTCAGAGCCTGGAACCTGCTTTAGATTCTGTGTCTCCTTCTCTCTGCCCCTCCCCTGCTCATGCTCTGGCTCTGTCTCTCTCTCAAAAATAAATAAACATTAAAAAAAAATTTTTTTTAAGTTTCTACTTAAAAATAAAAGTTTTAGCTTAGATATTGACACTGCACAAAGAAAATGAGCCTTGCCCTTAGAACGAGGGATAGGAAAGTTTTTAACAATCACCAGCCAGATTTGTATATGTATTTCTACGTTTTTTAAAACATTTATTCGTTTTTTGAGAGAGAGGGTATGAGTGGCAGAGGGGCAGAGAGAGAGGGAGACACAGAATTGGAAGTAGGCTCCAGGCTCTGAGCTGTCAGCACAGAGCAATGCGGCTCGAACTCATGAGCTGTGAGATCATGACCTGAGCCGAAGTCGGACTGAGCCAGCCAGGTGCCCCTGTATATGTAATTTTTTAATGTTTATGCTTTGCTTAATCCCTTCTGGAGATAAAGAACTACTTTCTTGCTGTTCCTTGTGCCTTAATAACACAGAAATGAAGCCTTAAAATAACAGCATCTTGCTCCCTGAATTATAAGTATCTTTCCTGACCTACATTTCCCCCCAGTGGAGAATGAATGCTAGAAAGTAGCAAAGACTGTCATGAAAAGTTATTCTGCAGGTAACCAGGTACATTGAAGTTGTGTGCCTGCTTTTTTCAACAGGAGTGTCAGGATCCCAGTAGCAATACTTTCCCATGTCTCTCCCAGACAAGGAATAATGGGAAGGTGGGAGACCATAAAGGTTATTCCCACAGTCCAGATGAGAGATAAACCATGATCTGAAACATCCAGACCAGTGTGGTCCAAAAGAAATATAGTGTGAGCTACACGTGTAATTTTAAATTCTAGTAGGCATATTAAAAAACAGAAAAAGTTGGGCGCCTGCGCGGCTCAGTCGGTTGTGTGTCCGACCTCGGCTCAGGTCATGATCTCACAGTCCGTGAGTTCCAGCCCCGTGACGGGCTCTGTACTGACAGCTCAGAGCCTGGAACTTGCCTCGGATTCTGTGTCTCCCTCTCTCTCTGTCTCTCCCCTGCTCACACTCTGTCTCTATCAAAAAATGAATAAATGTTAAAAAAAAAAAAAAGATGGAAGAAGCAGCATGCAAAATTAATTTTAATAATATGCCTAACCTGATATATCCAAAATATCAGGTTAATATAATAATAATATAATTATTATAACGTAATAATATAACGATTATTAATAAGTTATTTTACCATATTGCTGTAAGTCTTGAAATGTGGTGCACGGATTACTTAACAACACTAGTGAATTCCTAGGCTACATTTCCAGCGTTCAAGAGGAGACGTGCGTCTGCCAAGACAATAAAGTGTTTAACGGAAAGTTATTCCACACTGCTTCCGTTTTTTAATACAAATTAACTAAAATTAAATACAATGTAAAATTCTGGTCCACAAGCACACGAACCACACTTGAAGTTCAATAGGCACGGAAGGCTACAGGCTACCTTATGGGGCAGGGAAAGTCTCTACTGCAAAGGAGCTCAGCTCAAATCTCGCACCAGACCTTGCAGCTGGAGGGAGGCCTCCGCGCAGACGCGCCTTCAAGCTCAGGGCAACCGCGGGCCCTGCAGTTCTGGACGTCTCCGCTAGGTGGCACTAAGGCGAACCCGTTCACGCGCTCCAGACCGGCGGTGTCCAACCCCGGAAGCGAAATCCCACGGTTCCGTGCAGTTCCTCCGGCTTTCTCCACGCCCTCCCCGGTGCATCCTGCCTGTTCTGGGGTCCAGAAGCGTGTTACAGGGCGGGATGGGCGGGAGAGCAGAGCCACGGCCCCTGCGGAGCGAGTGAAGAGCGGCGAGAAGTTCCCGGTGCGGCGCGCCTAGCCACGCAGGGGCGGTGGGAGCGCGGGCCCGGCCCCCGACGGGCGCGGACGGCAGAGCCGCCGCCTGACTGCGTGGCGCCCCACCACTGCGGCCGCGTCACCCTCGCCCCCCGGGGTCGCCAGCGCTGGCCCGAGCTCCTACTGACGGCACACTGAGCCCGGCGCACTTGCCGGCCTCGTCTCCAATGATTCAGAAGTCACGCCCGGCGCTGCTGCAGCCTCAAGATGTCGGAGACAGGGTGGAGACGCTTATGGTAAACTGCGGGGAGTGGAGGCAGGGGTTGGCCGCTCCGGGACCGCTGGCTCGTGGCGGGGAGGGGGGGGGGGGATATTCTGGAGGTTGCCAACGGTCAGCGGCCCTCTGGGAGCCTTTTCCGCCCTCCAGATGCGCGCAGAACAGGTTGGGGACGTGGCGCAGGAGGGATGGATTGACTAAGGGAATTGAAAAGGGTGGGGCGAGGGAGGAGAGCAGTTGCAGCCCTCCTTAGGACAGGCTGGCGAAGGTCTCGCTGATGTTTGATGTCTGGGTAGAGTGGGCAAGGAATTGCCGGGGTCTTGAGGGTGTCGGCGAGTGTGCCCGCGCGACACTGAACGACGTGAGAGCGCTACCGGACGTTGCTTTTGAGTTCGATTCCCAGAGTGACCGTGGTGGGGAGGGCGCTCGGCCAGGTATTTGGACCATCGCAAAGACCGCTGGTAGCAACAAGCCTGAGAAGAGGTGGATGCTGGAGCGACGTGGGTCCACTGCGCCCGCGGCTCGGGCGGGAGATCACGGTCTGGGGCTCCACTTCCCGGCCGGCGGGGAGCTAGAGCGGCAGGCCTGGCCGCGGGGCCACGCCCCCTGCGTCTGGATTGGCTGCAGTGGTCGTGCCGCCGGGCCTCCATTGGTGGAGACGGAGGCGGGGCCGCCGGAGTTACCGCTCGCGGGGTGTGGAGGCGGGAAGCCGCGTGGTTTAGCGCTGGGAGGGGCGGGGGCGCTGTCCGCCCTCACCCTGAGGTTGCGGTTTCGTCTACCAGCTCTGGCGGGCGGGGTCAGAGGTGTTTTGTTTCGTTTCTTTTTTAATCCTTAAAAAAGGCCACCACTGGGGTTCTACATCTCCTTTCAGCTCTGACCTCGAGATCTGAATTGGATTTACGATTTAGTTTTTTAAAAGGGAGTAAATTGCTTGGGGGAATCTATTTACTATCTGTTTAAGTACTTTTTTTTTTTTTTTAACGTTTATTCATTTTTGAGAGACAGAGACAGAGTATGAGCGGGGAAGGGGCAGAGAGAGAGGGAGACACAGAATCGGAAGCAGGCTCCAGGCTCTGAGCTGTCGGCACAGAGCCCGACGCGGGGCTGGAACTCAAGAACTGCGAGATCATGACCTGAGCGAAGTTGGATGCTCAACCGACTGAGCCACCCAGGCGCTCCTATGCTTATGCTTTTGTGTACTGTGTATCATTTGGTTGTTTTTGCCCCTGTTCCTCAAAAAACCAAATTGTTACTCCTTGTTTTTAACTTGAATAACTTGAAAAGAAAATCAAACATGCCTTCAAAGGATGTGCCTGCCATAGGACAATATCTTAAGCCTATTCAAATGAAAAGTGTAAATTCTGGTTGTTGTTTTTTTTTTTTTTTTTTTTTTTTAGTTTTTTTTTTTTAACGTTTGTTTATTTTTGAGAGAGGGCGAGTGTGAGTGGGGTGGAGGGAGCAGAGAAGGGGACAGAGAATCTGAAGCGGGCTCTGGGCTAACGGCAGAGCCGGAGGCAGGGTTCGAACTCATGAACTGTGATATCATGACCTGAGCTGAAGTCAGATTCTCAAAGGACAGAGCCACCCAGGTGCCCCAATTCTGTTTTTTTTTGTTTTTGTTTTTTAAATAATGCTGCTACCTGTGTGTGTGTGTGTGTGTGTGTGTGTGTGTGTGTGTGTTTTAACTATTAGAGGTTAGTTTATACCGCTGGTATATATTTAGCATCTGCTGTGTGCTAATGGACCTGGAAGTTTACAAAGTTAAAGAAGTTACGGACTCTATTCTTCATTCAAATATTTATTAAACCAATAACATCTCCAAGCTTTGTGCTGTGAAAATAAAGACATAAAATAGTTGCTACGGTGGGGGGAGGGGGTGTACATGGAGCAAGCCTGTGAAGGACAGCAGCCTGAAAACAAATTCCATACAAGACCTGTGAGAGCCTCGGGGAAGCCACACCGAGACCTTCTCAGAAGCTGTAAGCGCCTTGTCATTCCTACAGCCTTACTGGAGCAGAGGGCTGAAGGGAGCCTGTCCTGGGAAGGGGCGGGCAGAACCCACTAAGCCTCATCCTATGGAACTGTGCTCAAGGGAGAGCCATATGCAGATTTCCTGTAGAGGACAGGACTCATTCATTTTTGGCTGTGGGGCCCCATTTTGACTGTGCACCAGGCTGGGTGGTCAGTGCTGGAGGTACCATCGTGAACAGGACAGCTAGTGGCCTCTTCTGTCCTCGACCCAAGGGAGGTGGGCTCAGGTGCAGTGGAAGTATTGGAGGAGAAGCCTGAATGCCAGTGCGGGGCAGGGATTCGGGGCTTTCCCACAGCAGGGGAGATCTGGGCAGAGGCCCCCCTCCCCGGATGAATCAGAGGCCAGAGGAGCTAGGATGGGGTTTTCCGAGGCTAGAGGAAGGCAGAGGATCCCTTCCGGCTGCGCCCTATGCAAGAGGGAGGAGGAGGCTGAGAACACAGGCCAAAAAGGAAAGCAGGGGCCCCTCGATTCACGGAAGGCCTTGTAAGCCTAGCCAGTGGCTTCAAACCCTGTGACTTAGGACACATTCATAACCGCTGTGAGCTCCAGTTCCGTCTGTAAAATGGGTTTAAAGATTTAGCTTTTCAAAGGGCTGTGAGATCTTGAGGTGGTATGCACAGATGCCTCATCCAGTGCTTCTCCAGTTCAGGGGAGGGTGGCTTCTTAGGGTTGAGGCTGGAGGTTGCCGAGGAGGCCACTGAGATCCACAGGGGCAGGCTCTGGGGACACTGAGGGTCATCAGCCGGACTCAGTCCGGAAGCAGTCGGTACAGCTGATGGGATTTTGGAGCGGTGGTGGGGTCCGGAGCTGACGGCCAAGAAAGATTTCCTGAGACATCTTCAGGGCAAAAAGGCGCACCGGAGCCTGGAGGCCTAGCTGTGGTCAAGCCAGGGTTGTTTTTCCCTCCAGCAAAGTGTTAACATCTTTAAGACCACAGGGAGTTCCTGGAGAACTCTGCCGGCCTCAACTGTCAATGGGCTGCAGGTTATAAGGAAATTTAATTTTATCTGCCATTTCCTTCTGCATTTGCTGAGGAGTCTTACGCGACTCCCAAATGTGCTGCTGGGATATCTTGTGGGGTGGAGTAGGGACAAGAGTGTGGGCAACGGTTGGCTGGGTTTCCATTTTGGAGTGTGAGCTGTAGATGCCTGGGGGCGTTTGGGGGGAGTGCTGGGCAGGGCCGTGGGCGTTGGTGTGTGGGTGTGGGTGAGGTGGCCCCCTAGGGGCTGTGGCTGGAGGAGATAAGAGGAACCACCACCACCCTGGCTGAGGGAAAAGGCGAGGGGAGCCAAAAACCAAGAGGCAGCCAGCTGTTTGAAATGCATCCCCAAGGAGGAGGAGGCCGAGTAAGAGAAGGCCCAGGGTGGGAAAGGGATCCTTGGTGAGCGTGAGAGGGGCACCTTTAGCTGGATGGCAAGTCGTGGGGGCTGAGGGGTGACCAGCCAAGAGGGAGGGGAGGTGATGTGGCATCAGGCTGGAAAGACGGGGGTTCGAAGCTCACTGCCAGGCAAAGTAGAGGATGCCAGTAGCTTGTGCCCTTTACACATGGCTTCCAAGTTATCGGAAGGAGCAGGACACCCCTTCTTGCGGGACAGGGAATGGTGTGCCGGCAGACTGGTGAGGTATACATTTTGCTTGGTCGTAAGTGTTGTCTTACTAATTGTCACCCCTTTGATATTTTGCAAGCCGTTTGAACAGAGTTATAACCTCCAGTATTTATCATCTGAACTACTTTCGTCTCTTAAGTGGGTTCAGTTATCATGGGAGACCTGCTCGTCTGCTAGAAACGTGGAGTGATCTCTGTCCCCTGGGGGACAAATAACCACAGGTTCCAAACATTTTCGTTCTGGGTTGGTGGCTATGTGTGTATAACCGGTGACCTCATCTTAATAGTGTCTTAGGGCCACAGCGTACCATTTATTGAAAAATAATAGCGCAAATGCCATTTAATGAGGAGAGAGAAGGAAGGTCTTTTAGGATGGAGTTTGCCCAGTGTCTCCTTCGGAAAAGAGGCCTTTTCTTCCGTGGTTGGGTTTTTTAAAGTGCCTTTCTCACACATTTGTGATCGAGTGGATTCTGAGGCAAGCTTTGAGACCTCTAGTGTGTCGGGCTCAGAGGAAGTACATCTAGCCCTTGCCCCTTCTGGTGGTGCCTCTAGATTAGCCAGCGTGTGCGACTGTCCTGGTTTAAAGGAGAGCCACCAAACCCGGGGGTGGCTGCTGGTCTACTGGACTGTCTGTGATCTGCTTAGGTGGCAGGGAGATGTGTGGATAGGAGAGAGAAAGGGAAAACTCCAAGTTAAGAAAGTTCATAGGTTTTTCAGGAAGTAGCCCATGTCTTACATTGAAACTGAACTTGCGGTTTCATTTCTTTGTCTTGCTCCTATAAATATCTACAGGTTTGATAACCAAGAGACCCCGGTGACCTTGGTTCAGACACTCCCCTTCAGTTGATTTTGCTCTGTGAAGATAAGGAGATGGCCAATAACTTGTCTCTAGCTAGACCGAGGGAGGTGTGGTTGGGGGCCCGATTCACAGATGAACGTGGATAGACCTTGCTCCGCAGGATGTTCCTGGCTCCTTCTCAGCACTAGGGCTGGAGAGATCCCAACAGCAGGATATTATGGTCTGTACAACATTCCAGCGCTGTTCATTCCTGGGAACACTTTTCCCTTCTCTGAAGTGGGAAGGTAATACAGAGCACCACCGGACGGTTTTCTAAGCCACCCCTAGAGAGCAGTTGACTGGTCTCGGGTGGAGAAGGCTGAGGCCCATGGTGACAAAGTTGCTGACCTAGCGTTCTCTTGCCCTGCAGCTGCATCCGGTGATCAAAGCTTTCCTGTGTGGCTCCATCAGTGGGACCTGCTCCACCCTCCTTTTCCAGCCCCTAGACCTCCTCAAAACTCGCCTGCAGACTCTCCAGCCCCCAGCCCATGGGTAAGGCCTGCCGCCCCCCGTTTCTTTGAGGAACTGGTTTCAACAACTTCTCTCAGACACCGGTGCCTCTCAGCGATGTTAAGTCAACGCCCATCCTGCTGGATGCTTCGAGAGAAACACAGGCCAGGCCCAACTTTTCGCCCCACGTTTTCTTTGACATTTCCTGTTAATTGAATGGGGGGGACATTCGCATTTTCTCGAGCTAGCCTGTAATGTTTTAACTGTGCTGTCTGGTACTAGAAGTGTGGGTGGTTTTCTGGAAATAATACAAATGTTAAGTGTCTCTTTTATGCCCCTATTGGGCCTGGCACTGTGGGAAGTATACGACACGCATGCAAAATGGGAGGTCATCCTTCCAGTGTGAATGGACAGATCGACATGTACGCGCCAAACCACGAACGTAGCCGAACTCGGAGTTGCCCCGAGAGGTGTTGCCGAGACTCCCGAGCGTTCTTAGGAAAGACGTCCTGCAAAGCAGTCTTTGGGTGGGGAGCTCTTTTACGAGGATGGGGGTCTAAGTCATTTTTTTTTCTTCTGTGTCTCCGTTCTGTCTGCTTTCAGATCCGGGCGTGTTGGGATGCTGGCTCTTCTCTTGAAGGTGGTTCGCACGGAGAGCATTCTGGGCCTTTGGAAAGGGATGTCTCCCGTAAGCTGCGTTTTGGGTCTTCTCTTGCGCCCTTTGCTGTAATAGCCAGCCATTTCTCATGCACCTCACGTATCCTCTCGTTAGGATAGGTGAGCGTCCTACGTGGTCCTCGGCTGGTCTCCGGCTGCTAGCTCTGAGGGCTCAGGGAAGGAAATGGGACGTCTGTACGTCCTTGGGGCAAACGGCAGAGCAGATGCAGCTGGTGCCCTCAGCTGCCAGCATGTCCTTGTCCTTGCCCTTCAGAGCACGCTGGCCACACCTGCATTTCTTCACCTGCCGGCTTTCCTGGCCCTAGGAAGTCACTTTGCCGGAAGTGAGGAAGTCACTTTGCCGGAAATGAGGAAGTCACTTTGCCGGAAGTGCGGAAGTCACTTTGCCGGAAGTGCCAGGGAATTAATGCTCACCCAGGCCCGCAGCAGCCCTTTAGTCGACGGAAGATGACAGTGGATACTTAAAACTCTCACTCACCCTCCTCAGATGGCGGGGTAACAGGCAGGCGCCCTACACCAAGATTCCCAGAGTTCCCCAAAGGGATTGAGTTGCCCGGGGCAGTAGTGGCTTAGGGAACACGCCCTTTGTCGGCCGCCTTCCCCCCTGCCTCTCACTTCCCCTTTCTCTTCTTGGTGTCCCTCCGCACCTTCAGTCGACTACTGGCACGCAAACCTTGGCCTTGTTTTGGGAAAAGCCGGCTAAGACGGTGTCTTACCGTGTCAGCCTTTGACTTCTTTCCCCCCTCTGACGTTTTCTGCAGTCCATTGTGAGGTGTGTCCCCGGCATTGGTATCTACTTCGGCACCCTCTACTCCTTGAAGCAGTACTTTCTGCGAGGCCATCCACCAACCGCCCTGGAGTCGGTCATCCTGGGAGTGGGCTCTCGCTCAGTTGCAGGCGTCTGCATGTCACCCATCACTGTGATCAAGACCCGTTACGAGGTGAGTCTGACTGCTCTAGGCCTCAAGGCTGGGTAACCAGAGGCACTGGGCCGCCTTCCGATGTCCACCCCCGATTTAGAATCGAAAATAGAGGCTGCTGTGGTCAGAGAACCCAAGCCACGTGGGAACCAGAGCCCCCGGTGCCCCGGTAATGCCACATACCCCGGAGTCGCATTGGTTCGTTATGCCAGCCCGGGACCGCCCTGCCAGCCACTGGTCCTGTGCTTCCCTTGCAGAGCGGGAGGTATGGCTATGAGAGCATCTATGCAGCCCTGAAGAGCATCTATCGCAGTGAGGGGCACCGGGGACTCTTCAGTGGCCTGACAGCAACACTTCTGCGTGACGCACCCTTTTCTGGAATCTACCTGATGTTTTACAACCAGACCAAAAACATCATGACCCACGGTACGGACGGTCGAAGGTGTGGTGGGGAAGAGAGAGCTCCGAGACCGCAGATCCTCCCTGCTTCCTCTGCTGTGTGACACTGTTTAACATTCTTAGCGACTCCAGATTCTTGGCAGAGTTTTAGGAACTGAGCCATGTCAGGTGCTGGGATGCAGTGGTGGTCATGATGGACTTGGTCCCTGCCCTCTCCAGTTTATAGTCTCTTACAGCAGAGTACTGGTAGTACTAAAATTCTTGAGTGGGGTAGGCGGTGAAGTAAAGCGTGTTTTGCAGAAGTCCTGCCATAATACTTTGCAGAGTTACCCCATCTTTAGATTGCTGGGTCCTGCCCAGGGCCTCCTGCATCAGAAGCTTTGGAACAAGACCTGGGAGTCTATTCCTCAAGAAGCAGTTGGTGGGATTCTCATCAGACAAGTCTGGGAAACGCCAGTAGGGTAGGAGCTGGAAGGAAAGTACCATTTCATGCTGTGTTCCCAGTTAAGAGTGGTTTTGAGCCTCTGTTGGGGTGGAGAGAAAGGTGCCAAACCTCAGGCGTTCTGGCAGACCCACCCCACCAGCATGCTCATTTGGATACGACAAGGACACAATCAGTGGGCAGCAAACGTTCACCCAAGCGGAGCCAGGTGCTAATGGAAACACGTTCTGTGGCATGAACCTGTGTTCAATAAGGGGTCTGTGGATAATTCGAGAAAGGATATGCAACCAAGGTCACGTAAGTGGGAAAGCTGGCATGCCATCATGTACATGTACATGTACATGTGATCAAGTACAGTTGGGGTGCTTTTTGGGAGGCTTCCTGCTCCGCCCAAGGCACCGGGGGCCGTGACACTGCAGGTCACAGCCTTCATTTTGCCATGGAAAGTTAGGGCAGTAAGGGAGCTTGGATGTACACTTTTGATTTCTCTATATGTATAATTGTTTATTCCCATCTGTTTAAGAGCAAGTCGCAGGAGTGATGCCCCTTTACCCTTAAATATCTCCATGTCAGGAAGCTCATGACATTGGTTTGACCCACTGTGGGCGATACTAACTTTTTATCACTTGGACAAGATAGTGTCTCCACTGAAAACTCACTTTTTTTTTTGTCATTTGTAAGCGTCTCAGTAGGGAGATACTTGGAGTCTGTATACATCTATATAAAACATCCTGTTCCTTTCATTCATATGTTTTAGCCCGTGATTGTTGCCCGAATGAATTATGATGGCGATAGTTGTAAAAAAAAAAAAAAAAAAAAAAGGCGAATTTTAACTCCCACTACTCCATCTACACATAGTGTACCTTTAAATGTCTATTTCTTAACCTTGTCTGAATCTACATCCTTCTAACTTTGGGGAAGGATTAGTGGTCAACGTAGTAGGGATACTTCTGAGTTGAGTGTGGGATTTATTTGTAACCGAATGTTGCCTTTGTCCTGTTTCAGACCAGTTGGATGCAGTCCTTATTCCTGTTGTAAATTTCAGCTGTGGGATCTTTGCTGGTATTCTGGCCTCCCTGGTAACTCAACCTGCGGATGTCATCAAAACTCATATGCAGCTCACCCCAATGAAATTTCGGTGGGTTGGCCAGGCGGTGACCCTCATTTTCAAAGTAAGGCTATGGAGTAAATATTGGTTCTTATTGGGGTTACGGCTCTCTCTAGAGCAGTATCTTGTGCCCTTTACACATTAGAATCACTTGGGGAGCTTTAAAAACGTTCCCACTCCCTGGGGCGCCTGGGTGGTTCAGCCGGTTAAGTGTCCAACTCTTGATTTTGGCTCAGGTCATGATCTCACGGTTCATGAGTTTGGGTTCCACACTGGTGGTGTGGAGCCTGCTTGGAATTCTCGCTCTCCATGACCCTCCCTGGTTTGCATTCTCTCTCTCTCTCTCTCTCTCTCTCTCTCAAAATAAATAAACAAACTAAAAAAGAAAAGTCCTCACTTTCAGATCATAATCTGGGCTGGTGATATCTGAATGCCTGGGAGCAGGTGAAGCCCGGATCAGTAGTTAAGTTCCCTAGTGATTCCAAGGTGTTGCCAAGATTGAAATCACTGCTAAAAACCTATGGTTGGTTGCCGGGATTTTTTGGTGGTGGGTGGGGGAAACTGACTACATTAGGACAACCAGTTATATTTGTTAAACTTGGAATTGCTGGGCTCCACCCCTTACCTATTGAATCAGGTGAGCAGGGAGGGTCTAGTCATCCGATCAAGGACCTAGGAGGAACCAGAGTCCCCAAAAAACCCCACAGACACATTATTTTGTTTCTAGAAATTTGCTCTAGAGGAGTAACAGGCGTTTTGTCTCTAATTCTTATATTACGAAACTATGGAAAGAAGCTCCCTCCAGGCAGACGAATCATCATAAAGGCACCTTTTCCTCTAGCCTGGGGCCAGGGCCCAGGGCTTGGCATGCAGACCGAGGTCTGCGACTCAGCCGCCAGCTGGCGCTTGGTGCCTCTGTGAGCTGTGTAAGCTGCACAGCGGTATACGGCAACCCTTGATGAAGATTTTCAGCCGAGAAACACATTCCCCTGGATAAAGCAAGAAAGCTTCGCAACTGTGCCAAAAAAAACCTTTTCAAGTTCATTGCCTTCTTGGGTCCATTATTCATACTCTTGGCATTATCTATAAAAGTCTGAAAATGAAGACTCAACAATGGGGTAACGGAGACCCTCGCTCTTGTGTGCTAGGGGTGTTCATTGTATTGCCGCTTTGCTTCCAGAGTGTTGACGTTCATTTTCCTTGTAGGATTATGGGCTGCGTGGCTTCTTCCAAGGTGGCGTTCCCCGGGCCCTCCGCAGAACTCTGATGGCAGCAATGGCATGGACGGTCTACGAGGAGATGATGGCCAAGATGGGCCTGAAGTCCTGACCGAGAGGGGCCTGGGGACAGATGGGCTCTGTTGCCTTGCCTGGCTCTTGCCAAGGGCTGCTCCGTCTCACTGTCCCGGAGTTAGAGGATGTCCTGTCTGGAAAGCCAGGCAGCTACGTCACCTTCAGTTACCCAGTTTGAGTAGAGAATAGATGGGCCTGACTCAAGCCTTCAGGATCTCCCGAAAGAGGTGTTACTGATGCATACCGCGCGCTAGGGAGTTAGGAGAGGGTTTGCCCATCCTGCAGGACTTCTTAAAAAGGGGTTTCTGGAGAGAGCTCTGTCAGGTGGCTCCGCTTCACCTACACCCACCTACACCAGGCTGCCCTTTGGATCTGTCCTTGGGCAAGGAATCGCACTGCCAGAGAATCCGCGGACTGGCGCTACGGCCGAGGCGCTCCAGTGGGGGAAGCCCATCTGCCGGGAGAGGGGTCCTTGTCACGAGGCTGAAGGCTGTGTCCGGGGTGCTGTTAGGACGAGGGGAAAAAAGATGTTGTTACTTAACTGGTGGTTACTTAATCACCTGGAGAGCCTCTAAAGAAGTGGAGACAGTGGCTTCTTAGCCTCTAAGTGTCCAAATAAGGTTTTTTTGTTCTTGGCCTCCGCCCTGTTTTAATTCTGAATTGTTCTGGCATTTTTTTTTTTTTTTTTTTTTTGCTGCTGCTAAAATTCACGTAAATAAAGTGAAGCACTTTATCACTGACAACTGTTTGGAAAACCTCAATAGTGTCCCCTCTGTGTTCTAAAATAACCAAATTAATCCAAGGCGGCTGGCTCTTGACCCATATACATCCTTCGACCTAAACATCTTTTAAAAAGCTTTATTTCACACATAGTACCATCCCCTCATTTCAAATAAACCAATCCGTGATTTTTGGTAACTTCACTGAGGGGCTCAACCATCACTACGGATCCGTTTTAGAACACGTTCAGCCCCCAAGATCTCAGATTTAAAGATCTCATTCTGAGCCCCAGACGCTGGGAGCTATTGATCCGCTTTCCGTCCATCACTTGCCTTTACTGTGTGCTTCCTATGAATGCAGTCGTACAATTTGTAGTTTCGCATCTGGTTTCTTTCGCTTAGCGTAACACTTTTGAGGTTCATCTATGTGGCACGTTCAGCACTGTCCTTTGTTGTGTGCGTGGCCACATAACATCGTACTATCCATTCCTCAGTTGAGGACTACTTGAATTGTTTCCACTTTGGGGCTCTTAGGAATAATGCCACTGTGAACGTTCACATACAAGTGTTTGTGTGGACCTAGCTTTTCATTGCTCTTCTGGAAGTATGTGCCTAGGAGGAGAACTGCGCGATCAAGTGGTGGCGGTGTTTAACCGTCTGAGAAACTCCCAGACTCCAGACCATCCTCCGTTCCCACCAGCAGCGCAGAAGCGTTCTGATTCCCCACATCCTCCTCCACACATGTTATTTTATTTACTGTAGCCACCCGAGTTGGGTACCCAGGCTTTTCTATCAACTTTTCAACTTCGGAAGGAGCCATACATTTATCCAGACAGCAGAAAGAAGATTGGTCTCCTGGTTAAGGATACGGGCTGTGATCTAGGTGGCCCAGATGGAAAACCTGGTCCTCTACTTATTTAGACACACTTTGCAACTGTTCCTGTCAAGCGGGGATCGGGATATTCCCCACCTCCTAGGGCGATGGTGAGGGTTAAAAGAGCAGATGTTTCTGGTGCACTGTGGTAGGTTCCTGGGGCTGCACAACCAGTGACCAGAAATTAGGTAGCCTCTGGCAGAAATTTGTTCTGGAGCCAAAGAGTCTTCAAATCAAAGTGTCAGCAGGGACATAATTTTCTCTGAAGGCTCTGGGGGAGGAAGGACAGTTGTGGCTTCTGGTGGTTGCTGGCAATTCTTGACACTCGTCACTCCAGTCTGCCTCCATCTCCACAAAGCCTCCCATCTGTCCATCTGTCTCTGTGTCCAAATTTCTTTGAAGGACACGAGTAATTGGATTCGGGCACACCCTACTCTAGAAGGACCTCCACTTGATTATATCTGCAAAGACCCATCATCAAATAAGATCACATTCATAGGAACACAATTCAACCTGTGATCCATATAAATTTAATGATGTTTATACTTTAGGTTTTAGGTTGAAATGTCCCATTCAAGGGGCACCTGGGTGGCTCAGTTGGTTAAGCTTCTGACATCAGCTCAGGTCATGATCTTGCAGTTCATGGGATCGAACCCTGTGTCAGCTCTGTGCTGACGGCTCAGAGCCTGGAGCCTGCTTTGGATTCGGTGTCTTCCTCTCTGCCCTTCTGCTTGTGCTGTGTCTTTCTCGCTCTCAAAAATAAATGTTAAATAAATAAATAAATACCCTATTCAAAATAATGGGAGGAGTATGGGAGAGGGCAGAGGAGGATCCTAATCTCAGTGACCCTGAAGCCACCAGGGCTTGGTGACCTAGGTGCGGGAGGCCCTGTGCTGGGGAAAGTAGGAGGTCACGTAGGACAGATGTGTGCTGGGACAGGAATGGAACGCAGGCCAGTCACTACAGGCCTAGGTATAGTGTCTGCCTCCTAAGAACTTGGGTCCTGAGTTAGGGTGTTTGGGTCATCTTTGACCCTCATTTAGGCCAGGGGAGCCTAACTTGTCAGTGGGGGACCTGCCAAGAGCCCCTGGGAGGGGAGGGGCAGAGGTGAGGCCCAGAGGTACAGGCTTCCCCCCAGTTTGCTCACCTTCTACTTGGTTGGTGAGTTTTGGCCACCAGAGTCCCCTTCCATGCTCATTTGTTCTTTGGGGGCAAATGAGGTTTGGAGGAACAGTCTAATTTTCTCTAAACATGGGGGAAAACTGGAATTTGCCCTTAACCCTGATTCCAGAGGGATGTGGTCCTGGATATCTGCATATTCCAGGCCCCAAGAATTTATCTTTCCTGCAGTCTGTCACAGCTATTAAAGTTTGTGAGTCTCAGCTGGCTTTGGAAACTCTGCCCAGTGCCTTTTTAACAAGTTGACTTGTTCTTGGCTGCCTCAGACTTCAAATTATTTAGAGGCAGAGCTTTGTGGAAGTAAACACTCGTCTGGCCACTACAGATAAGGCCTAGTAAGGCATATGGGCCAAAAGAGGACAGAAGCAAAGCTTTCAAGCTGCTGTTACATTCAGTTTCTATAAATATATAAAAAAAATATTTCAAACACAGAGTAGGGCAAATGGTACATTGGCCCTTCATTCGCATCACTGAGATGAAAACTGACGATCAGGATTTTGCCACTCTTGTCTTTCCACTTTCTCCTTTATGAAAGCAGATTTCAGACATCACACTATTTCACCCTTCCCATAGTTCATCTCGAAAAATCTGCAGCTCTAAAAATAGTGGACATGTTTCTTACATAACTACAATGTTTTTATCCCACCTGGAAAACGCTAACAAATTTTTTGCATATCATCCAAAACCCAGCCCATATTCACATTTCCAATGATCTCAAATAGGACTTTTTAGGGGTACCTGGCTGGCTCAGTCTGTGGAACTAGTGACCCTTGATCTCCAGGTTGTGAGTTTGAGCCCCACAGTTGGTGTAGATTACTGAAAAATAAAATCTTTTTAAGTTTATTTTGAGAGAGAGCACACCTGAGTGTTTTCCTGTGATTGGGGAGGGGCAGAGAGAGGGAGAGAGAAAATCCCAAGCAGGCCCCAAGCTGTTAGCATGGGGGCCCCATGCAAGGCTCAGTCTCACCAATCATGACATCATGACCTGAGCAGAGATCAAGAGCCTGGAGGCTTAACCAACTGAGCCACCCTGGTGCCCCCAAAATAAAATCTTTTTTAAAAAGGGAGTTTTTACAGTTGGCTTACTAGAATCGGGATGCAAACAAGGTCATGAGTTTCCTTCACCAGATCTTCCACAGGGTAAGTAATTTTGGGGCAAATCACAATTAGAGTGAGCTCCTGAGGTCCCCAGCAAGTCAGGGAACTGAGCAGCAGTGACAGTAATGGGCCGTTGCCAAGCTGAGATCTGCTCCCCAAGGCAATGTCCCTTCCACGACTCCCAGGCTGAGCAGTGTGCATTTCCAACTTCTTGCTGACTTCAAATTCTCAAGCCTCAACCTTTTTCACCTCTCCCTCTCCAATGAAAGCTGGCTCCAGGCTATTGCCTCTAGGTGTTATTTCAGCGTCCTATTTCAGCGTCCAAGTGGAGCCAGTGGTTTCGGTAGCTGATAAACACTCCGGATCAAACTAGGCTGCACATTGGAATCACCGGAAGAGCTTTTAAATGTTTTTTTAATGTTTATTCATTTTTGAAAGACAGAGACAGAGCACAGGCAGGGGTGGGGCGGAGGGGGGGGGGGCCACAGGATCAGAAGCAGGCTCCAGGCTCCGAGCCATCAGCCCAGAGCCCGACGCGGGGCTGGAACTCACGACCGCGAGATCGTGACCTGAGCCGAAGTCTGACGCTCAACCGACTGAGCCACCCAGGCGCCCCTCACCTGAAGAGCTTCAAAACGGCTGATGCCTGGGTCTGCCACCCAGAAATCCGAATGTAATCAGCCGGGACTGTGGCCTGAGCTCGAGGAGTTAGTTAGCCAGGTGACCCTAACGCGCAGCCACGGCGGAGACCCACGGAGGAGCCGCCGCCACCAAGCTCTCCCTACCCGGGCTCCGAGGGTTAAGCGGGAACGGGCGGGTGGGGGCGGGGCTTCGAGGCAGGGGCGGGGCCGCAGAGGAAGCCTGGCGGGATCTCCAGGTCGCCGCCGCCAGCCCGCCCGGCCGTAGCTAAGACGAGCGGAAACGCCTCCGTTTTACAAAACAAAGGCAGAAACGGGAGGCGTGCGCGGCCCGCGGGGCTGAGACCTCGGCGGTTGGCCCCTCCGGCCCGGGCGCTGCAGCATCTTTGGGTGGCCATGGCGACGAGCCTTGGGAGCGGCTGGCGCTGGGGGTCCGACGGCCGCCAGGCGCCTCCGAAGATCACGCCGACCGTGGAGGAGCTGCAGAGCCGCGTGCAAGAGACGCTGGACCTGCTGTCCCCGCGGGAGCTGAGCCACTTCCGCGTCCTCCTCAAGACCGTGGACGAGCGGCCGCGCGTGAGCCCCGTGCGGCTGGAGCTGGAGGGCGACAGCAAGGCGGGGCTGGCCCGTCTCCTGGTCCAGCACTACTACCTGCCCGCCGTGTCGCGCGTTCTCGTCAAGGTGCTGCAGCAGCTGCGCCGCGCCGACCTGCTGCCGCGCTGGCAGAGCGCGGAAGACGACGACCGCCGGGGTGAGCGGGGGCGCTGCCGCGAGCCGGGGCTGGGGGCTGGGCCCGGATCGGCGGCCGGGATGGGGGGGCGGGGTGGTGGCGGCCGGGTTAGGGGGCGGGGCCCGGGTGCGCGGCCGGCGGGCCGGCGGAGGGGCGGAGCCTGGGTGAGAGTGGGGACAGCCGGGCAGGGGGGGAGAGGTCCGGGTGATCGGGGGGCTGCCGGGGCTGGGGGCGGGTTCCCGGGCAGCCCGCGGGGCGGAGGCTAGCGGAGCCAGGGGCTGGCGGGTGCCCTAGGACCCAGGTGACGCGCGGTGGGAGGTGGGAACCTTGGGTGAAGCAGCCCGTAGGATCGCCATCCCCAGGCGCGGAATCCGAGTGATCCGTCGAAGAGCGGCCATCAGGGTTTACGAGCACATTTTGGGGGTCGGCTCAAAGAGCAGATCGACTCAGCGGCAGGCCTGAGATGCTTCGTTAACGACTCCCTTCAAGAGATTATGATGTGGGAGGTTTCCAAATGATGCAGTGAGAAGCCCAGTGTTGGAAACCCCACTGTCACACCTCCAGGGGGTGTATTTATGGAAGGGGTGGCTCTTCTTGCACACCATGAGGCCATTTGCCGTCAATCTGGGACGATGTGGCTTATGATCAAGAAATGTAGTATGGAGCAGGTTGAGGGAGGTGGGGCTCCCCCCCACCGGCCCGATTTGATAAACGGGTGTGTACATAATGTGTATGTGAGAGAGAGGAGAGAGAGGAAGCAGCACTTACATGGGAGCCATTGAGATAGCAGTAAAATGTGCCGTCGGTGACCTCTGCCATCGGCATGCCTATGATCTGATTGAGCTTCTAGGTGTGTTACTGTCGCTGATTTTGTTTAGATTTGTAATGCATCACAACTGTAATGGCCCACCACACATGGCCGACAGGCAGAATACTGGCCCTGTGGAGCCTTGACTCTCCCTGCTTTCACTGCACCTACAAAGCATTTGTGTCGTCCCTCCTCCCAGGTTCGTTGGTCATGTACCACTTCTGCTATCACCTCTTTAGACTGTTGGCAAAGTGGGCTTTTTTTTCCAGAGTCATCCAACCTACACAATATTATGGCTCTACACTGGAGGCACCCAATACATGTTGGAATTAAATGCTAAGAGATTATGCTATTTTTTTTTTTTTAATGCCTAGTTCCTTTACTTCAATTTTCCCTTTATTGATGTCTTAATCTCCTCTCCAGGAAGTACATGTGCAGTAATATGTCAGTTAGACCTTGTCCCTTTTTATCTCTGGCCTGGCTCTTCCTGCCCTTGTATCCCACTGTGGCCTCCGGGAAGCCTGTTTTAAGTTTCCAGCCTCATGAGTTTGCAGGAAGGTGTTCATAATCCAGGGAACCTGTTCTAAAGCGAGGTTGAAGCCTGCTGGACCCCCAAAACGTAAGAGGCAACAGAATTCCTTGGGAGGAGCTTCCTGTTAACAGGGATGACAGTGGATCTTGATTAAAACTTAAAAAATGGGAAAATAATAATGTGTTTTTTCTGTTTTATTCTCTTTTCATGAAAATTCATGCAGAGATTCCAAGAAAGATTCTAAAGAGGAGCTATGACTGCGTGGATGGCGAACTGGTAAATATTTTTGCTCTCACTCCAGCACTGCACACTGGTTAGGAAAGATGGTATTTATTTAGCCGCTTGAACTGCCATTTTAACATTTTTTTGTGTGCTGTTCTTGTTGGTTAAAGACTATCTGTATGGTTTTCTCAAGTGGTCATATCTCACTGCTTTTTGTTATGAGAGTGGAAGATAAACTTGAGCCAGTTAAAACCACTGTGCGTGCATTAACCAAACAAGGTAGGAACTGCTCTTATTTCTGTTTGACAAGTCAAGAAAAGTGAGGCAACTTCAATGGAAGTTCAATGCCTGGCTGTATGGCCTTGGACGACTACGTACATTGCTGGTTCTAGCGTTTGGTTTTTTTAAGTTTTACTACGGAAATTTTGAACAAATAGTAAAGTGGGATAGAAAAACGAATCTCCCCAACTCCAGCCCAACGTACTTATGACCCTGCTTCAGCAAATTAGAAACATAGAGCCAATCTTGTTTTGTCTGTTCCCGCTCCCATTATTTTGAAGCAAATCCAGATAATCATGTCCCTTTCATCTACGGACACTTTCGTGTGGATCTCTGAATCTTTAGCAGGAGAAAGAGGTTCTGCAAAACATAACCACAATACCATTATTCTACCTAAAAGCAACTTCCTTAATGTTTACAAAGAGGCGGTTAGCATTCAGATATCCTTGACTCGTTCCTATGTCTTTTGCAGGGGAGTGGTTTGAATCAGGATACAGATTCATACAGGGCCTACACAATTACAGTTGTTTGCTTTGTGCCTTGAGACTCTTAACTTAGGATGCTTCTTCTTTCTTTAGCCTTTTTTCTTGTTATTTATCTATTAAAGAAACCAAGTTGTCTGTAGAATGTCCCACATTCTGGATTTTGATGATTGCAGCCTTATGTGGTCATTTACCGTTTCCTCTGTCCGCCATATTTCCTTAAACTGATACTCTAGCTATACGTAGGAATTTAAAACTGAGATTGGCCTATTAGTCCTAGTCTGAGGAAGATATTTGAAAGGATTATAAATCAAGTCATGACTCCCCCCACCCCCGTTCCATAACTAATAAGAGAGACAATCAGTGTTGCATCCCTGATCCAAACTGGGAAACCTCACCATCGATCCCTAGAGAAACTCATTATTTTGTATCTATGACACATTTGGATTTCTGAGTTTGGTTTGGTTTAATTATTGTTGGCTTTCCTGGAAAATAGGACTGTTATGACCTGAGTGGCAAGCGGAAGGCTTTCCTCATGTGTGTGGAGAAGAACAGACCCGGGGCTCACCGGGACGTCATGCTAATGACCGAATGGCTTGGCCAGTGCCAGTTTGAGCATACTTCGTGCATCGATCCCAACAAAATGGTAAAAATAAAAAACAATGAGGAACCTAACTTGGATCTTCCAATTTTCCTTTCTTTTTTAAAAAATTGAGTTTTAACACCTGGTAAGAATCAGGACCTACCTGCTGCTCAATGACATGTGTGTCCTGATAAAACTCTGGATGCTTTTGTAATTTTACGTGTGCGATACCCTACCTCCCCTTCCAGTCAGGCAGGGACCTCTTGGGCTCCAGTCTTGGCTAGGGCCCTGCAGTTGAAGAGGGAAGGGAACCCCAGAAGGCATCCTTGGCAAGATGGGCAAGGGGGCCAAGGACAAGGCGGAGTCTGGAGTAGGCAAGTTCCAGAGCATTTAGGAGCAGGAAAGACCAAGGAAACTCCTTTGAGAGGTCATCAGAAGGCAGGCCAGAGGGATTCCAGCAGCATGAGCCTTTGTGGGACTCACTTGGAACCCTGGGAGAAGCGTGGGGAGGGAGCCGATAGCACTGGGCAGAATTGCGTTGTGACTTAACTAGATTGTACTGAAAAAAATAAGGTGGAAGAGGATGGTGGGAACTCCATTTGATCTCTTTGACCTTAGCTGAGACATGACTCAGACCTGCCCTTATTTAGGGACAGTAACATAGGAAAGCCCTTCTTAGATCCCAGGAGTCACTGCTAATGAATGTCAAGGAACAGCATAGCATGGGGTTGTGGATGCCACACAGGCTGCCTCGGCTGGAATCCTGTCCCTTGCTAGTTGCTCCCTTAAATCTGGTTCTCATCTGAGGGTGACTTGTCCCCCTCATTTGGCCGTATCTGGAGCCATCTCTGGTTGTCACAACTGGAGGGTGCTACAATGCCCAGAACAGCCCCCACAGCAAAGAATTTTCTGGCCCCAAATGTCCTTTCCCCAAGGATTGGACCAGAATCTCTTCATTTTGCATGGTTTTTAATCCTGTCCTTTTCATTCAAATGGCAGAAACTGCCAATGTTCTTTTAGTTTATGCTCCTCAGGGTCTTAAGTGGTTACTGTTCCTGGATCCTGGCAACGTTTATAAATATTTAGCAATGTCACTGGCAAAAGTATTTCATTGTTCGGAGTTTCGTTTTTCCGATTCTTAGTTTGGTTAAACATCCTTTGGCCATTTTTTCCTTCTGTAAATTATCTGTTCTGTCTTCCTTTGCCCTTTCTCCAACTGGGTGGTCTTTTTCTTGTTCTTATAGTTATTTTCCTGGATATTATTCATTTACAAAACGTACTGCAAATATGTTTCTCTTACCCTGTGACTTGATTTTTTGTTGTCCTAAGTCATATGGAAGTCTTTTTTTTGTGAGTAAACTTGTCAGTCTTTCTTGTCAGCTTCTTGTTGTTTGTGTCTTGATTAAACCCCATGCCTTCCCAACTTAGAAAATGCTTAAATTATTTTTCTCTAATATTTGCATAGCTTAAGGTTTTCCTTTCTACTCTGGAATCTTATTTTTGGAACAGTGTGAAGTTGGAAGCCTCACCTTATGTCCAGATGGATAGTCTGTTGTCTCAACATTTATTGAATAATGTGTCCTTCCCCCACATACTTAAAACTCTGCCTTTATTGTGAAATAAATTCCCATATATAATTCGATTGGTTTCTAGAATCTAAAATATTCCATTCATATATTTGTTTATACCTAAGCCAGTATCTCCCTGTTTCATTCACCATGATTTTTAGGGATATTTTGATGCCTGATAGGGCTATCCCTCCTCTCTCTCTCTCTCTCTCTGTCTCTCTCTCTTTTTCTTATGAATATGCTTGGCTCTTCTTGAGGATTGTCTGTCCTCTGTGACCTGGAGAATAATCTGGTTAATTTCCACCGAAACCCTTTGGGATTTTGATTGCCTTGACATTGAATTGAGATTCATTTGGAGTGAATCAGCAAATAAATAGTATTAAGAGAAGCGTGGGCATGTCATGGTTCATTGTCGCCTCTTCCCCAAAGCTTTATCCTTTCTTCATTTAGGTTTATTCCTAGGTATTGTCCTAGTTTGGGTGTGACCGTGAATGGGACCCCCTTTTCTGTTATGGGGTTTAAAAGATTGTTGCCAGGTAACCGGAGTGGGTGGGTGGGGGGAGCGGATCTTTGATCTTTGTGAGTTAATCTTGTATCCAGTCAGCTCACTGGCCTCTGGTTCCAGTAGTTACTTGGTTGATTATTTCGTATTTCTAGAAAGTCATGATATGTGTAAAAAATGAGTTTTGGCTCTTTGTTTACCGTATTTAGACTTCATTTCACTTTTACATGCTTTATTGAAGGGACTAGAATCTTGGCTACAAGGTTTACGGGAGCAGTGATGGCCGCCACTCCCGCCACTCCCGTCTTGCGTTTCTCTCTAGGGGGCTCGATTCTGATGAGGCCTCTCCATAGGTCCTGGCAGGTGTATATTACTGGCAGATCCCTCCATCCCCTTCCATTTCTAGCTTATTGAGGGCATTAATTTTAGAAAACAATAACTTTATATGTTAAAATAAGTTAATAATATAAAATTTACATACACTAACCCTTTGGGGAGCTATCATTTTGTTGTGTTTTTTTGCAGTAGAGAATCAGAAATGCCCTAATTCTGTTAAACAAGAACCAATGGCACAAACAGAGATTACGGGAATTCTGAGAGCAGCCAAAAGGGAAGGGACAAGTTCAGGAACTGATATTTACCTCATACGAACCCTGCCTGAGATGTAGTTATTTTCATATTTGTCATATCCTCGGATTGCCTACTGAAAAGAACCATCTCCAGCATTTCTGATTTTACTTCCCTCCAGTTATTTTGAATATGTGATCCTATTTTACAGGAGTTACTTGGGAAAATATCATCATTTCGGGATGGACTCAATGAAATTAAGGATGATGTTGGCTGTTGCCTTGTTACTCTTATGTCCCACGGGGAGAAAGGCTTTATTAAGATGAAAGATGGTGAGAGAGTCAGCCTGGAGGACATTTTTGAAATGTTTAATAATAAAAATTGTCCGGCACTTCAAGAGAAACCAAAGATCTTTATAATCCAGGCCTGCAGAGGAGGTGAGTGGAGACTTCTTGGTCCAGTCCTGTGTCTAGGGCATTCTCATATGGATGACTGAGAAAAGAAAAAGCAGTTACAAATATTTATTTGTTTGTTTGTTTATGATCAGAGGCCCCTCGGCTGATGTGACTTTAGTTGTGTGGGGTACTAGAGACTTTGGGCTGGGAGGAAGGGACAGAAGGGACACTTACCTGGGATGGAATCATTAACTCTGGCTGAGGAATGGTCCCAGTCACTCACATCATGGGGTAGGCCAGGGAGCCTCAGATCTGAGAGATATGTGTGCAGTTCCCAAGGGCCATCCCGCCGTCCATGTGATGCCTGGCGACCTGCCGGGCCAATATCCGACTTCCGTAGCTTCTGTGGCTATTCCTCCCTCTTCTGGAGGTGCAAGCTTGTTGGGACGTTGATTAAGGGTTCCTGGTGTCAATGGCGCATTACTGTAGTGTGTATTTTTGTTTTCCAAAAAATAGAGAAAAGAGATAATGGTGTTGAGACAGACGATGAACCCATGGAGTCTGATGACGTATCTGAGAAGAGGAGGCTGCCCACGTTCAGTGATTACTTCATCATCTATCCTACCCAGGCAGGTGAGACAGTGAGGGTAGATGCCAGTGACACACACTTTTTTCCAGAAGGTTTAAGTTATTCGTGATGATTCTCAGAATCTTTTTTTTTTTAATTAATTTTTTTTTTTTTTTTTTTTTTTAAGAGAGAGAGAGAGAGTGTGTGTGAGTTGGGGAGGGGCAGAGAGAGAAGGAGACACAGAATCGGAAGCAGGCTCCAGGCTCCCAGCTGTCCACACAGGGCCCGACGTGAGGCTCGAATTCACAGACCGTGAGATCATGACCTGAGCTGAAGTTGGATGCTTAACCAACTGAGCCACCCAGGCCTCCCTTAAATTATTTGTGCCTTACAAATTGACATCTAGAAGGAGAATTTTTTGTTAACCTCTCCATCTCCGTTTACAAATGTTCCCACTTTTAGAGATGGCAGGTTGGCATCTCTAAACAAAAGAAGCAGATCATTCTTCCAGGAATGCACAGGCCCCCGAGCAAAGTATTGCATGGTGAATGAGATGGTTGGCTCTTCTGTGAAAAAGATCTTGGCCCAAAAGCTAGTTCTGCCACTTAGTATATTTGAGACCTTCAGTATGTTTTAATTGCTAGCTATGTTAGTTTCTTCATGTAAAACGGGAATGATAGAATTCACTTATGTCTTTGGGATGTTACATAAATTGAATTCTATAAAGCAGATGTGCTTATCATAATTAATGGCATAGTGAATACAAAAAAAAAAAAGAAATTAGATACTATTATTACTAATATATTCTGCTAATAATATTATCATCATTGTTACTAATACTATTATTGATAATAAGTTAAAGTCCAAAAGAATCTGTGTATGCGAGGGTGGACTTGATTCACTTGTGAAGGGAAACAAAAATGTTGGAGAGATAGAATTAAGGGGTCCAGGACATTTCTTTAGGTTTTTTTTTTTTTTTTTTAGGCTTATTTTTATTTAAAAACAAAATGTTTGTTGGTTTATTTAGAGAGAGCGAGAGCACATGCGAGTAGGAGAGGGGCAGAGAGAGAGGGCGATGCAGAATCTGAAGCAGGCTCCAGGCCCTGAGCTGTCAGCACAGAGCCCGATAATGGGGCTCGAACTCATGAACTGCGAGATCATGACCCAAGCTGAAGTTGGACGCTTACCTGCCTGAGCCACCCAGGCACTGCTTTATCTTGACTTGAAAAGAGGATTAAAGTAGCTTGCAAATATATATATATATATATATATATATATATTCCCTCTCTATGTGGAATTTGATATAAAATGTGAGTGAAGAAATGCAAGCAAAGGAAACTAAGGGCCACCACTTAAAATGAAACCATCCTTCGTGGTAAGATGCGAGAAACTTCCCCACTAGGGTTAGACGAAAGATCTCACTCCTTGGTTGTTTCTCCAAGAGAGATGAACGCATGTGGCCTCACAGAGACTGGCACACAAAAGTTCATAGCAGCTTGATTTGAAATAGCCAAAGACTGAAAACAACCCAAGTGACCATCAACAGGTGAGCGAATAAACAAATCCTGGTGTGCCACACGTGGACTACCAGTCAGCGATGAAAGGAAATGAGCTCCTGATATAAACTAACCGCAGAATTATTATGGAACAGTTCAGGGTCAAGGCGAGAAACCTCATGCTCCAGTTTTATGGAACGAATGAGTTTTATGACTGCTGGACTGTATATACATTTAAGGGCTAGAGACTCAGTATTGAACAGAAGAACTAAAACTCTCTGCCTCCACGGAGCTTCTGCGCTAGTGGGGGAGACAGACGAGAAACACAGAGAGAAACTATATGTTGTGCTACTTTACGATCCCATTTATATAAAGCTCTGAAACAGGCAAAACTAATCTGTGGTGCCAGAAGTCAGGATACTGCTTGCCCTCAGGGCTGCAGAGTGTGGGGGGTGGTAATGACCAGAGGGGGCAAGGAGGGGACTTCTGGAATGCTGGCATCATCTTGTTTCTAGATGGTTCTAGTTATGGGGTGTGTTCACTTTATGAAAGTTTATGGAGCTATTCTGTACCCCTAAGGCTTTGCACACTTTGCTATGGGATGGTTCCCTTTCAGTGAAATCTTTACCAAAAATAAATAAAATAAAATAAAATAAAATAAAATAAAATAAAATAAAATAAAATAAAAAAATAAAATACAATAAAATATGTTAAATGCTGATAAGTGCTATGGAGAAAAATAATGCAGGGATGAGGGTTATAGGGAGTGTCGAGGGAGAGGAGTGGAGATGGCCGTTTTAAAAAAGAGATGTGTAGGGGCGCCTGGGTGGCTCAGTCGGTTAGACGTCCGACTTCGGCCCAGGTCACGATCTCACGGTCCGTGAGTTCGAGCCCCGCGTCGGGCTCTGGGCTGATGGCTCAGAGCCTGGAGCCTGCTTCCGATTCTGTGTCTCCCTCTCTCTCTGCCCCTCCCCCGTTCATGCTCTGTCTCACTCTGTCTCAAAAATAAATAAACGTTAAAAAAAATTAAAAAAAAAAAAAAAAAAAAGAGATGTGTAGAGATGTCCCCATGGAGCAGCTGATTGTTGTGTGGACATTTGAGGGACATGAGAGAGGGACCTATGCAGATATTTGAGAGAACTTGTGTTGTGACATAAGAATACTTAGGATATAGGGACGCCTGGGTGGCTCAGTCTGTTGAGCATCCGACTTCGGCTCAGGTCATGATCTCACAGTTTGTGAGTTCGAGCCCCGCATCGGGCTCTGTGCTGACAGCTCAGAGCCTGGAGTCTGCTTTGGATTCTGTGTCTCCCTCTCTGTCCCTTCCTGCTTGTTGTCTCTATGTCTCTGTCAAAAATAAATCAACAGTAAAAAAAAGAATACTTAGTATATAACAATAATAAAAATTCTATGTATACACAGACCACTAGAATAGAATAGAGAATGTACACGCAGAACCAGATATGCAGGACAACTAGGTATGTGACAAGCCATCACCAATTAGTGTTGAAAAAATGGGCTGTTCAATATGTACTGCTAGGAAAACTGTTTTCTCCGTGGGAGAAAAACAAAAAATTATTTCTTGGCATAGGATTCGTTGTATCTTTAATCACGTGAAATGTCCAGTAAGTCTATAGTAATGCTCCTTTTATCTCTAATATTTGTGGCTTCCTTCTTTTAATCTTGATCAGTCTTGCCAGTGGTTTCATTAAGAACCTATTTTTAGGGGTGCCGGGCTTAGCATCTGGTTAAGCATCCTACTTCGGCTCAGGTCATGATCTCACGGTTTGTGAGTTCGAGCCCTGAGTCGGGCTCTGTGCTGACAGCTCGGAGCCTGAGTGGAATTCTCTCTTTCTCTCTCTCTCTCTCTTCTTCTCTCTCTGCCCCTCGTGGGATTTTCTCAATCTCACTCTCTCTCTCTGCCCCTTGCTCACTTATGCCCTCTCTCTCTCTCAAAAAAAAAAAAAAAAAAAAAAAAAAAAAGAACCTATTTCTGGTTTTGTTCATTCTCTCTAGTATAGGTTTTTGATTTCGTTAATTTTGATTTCATAAATTTTCATTAAAATTTCCATTTTTCTTCATTTGGGGGTTTCTTCTACTCTTCTTTTCCCAACTATTTTGGTTAGATACTTGGCTCATTATTTTCTCTCCTTTCAAAAAATAAGCATTAAAAAAAATTTTTTTTTAACATGTATTCATTTTTGAGAGACAGAGCACAAGTAGGGGAGGGGCAGAGAGAGAGGGAGACACAGATCTGAAGCAGGCTCCAGGCTCTGAGCAGTCAGCACAGAGGCCTATGCAGGGCTGGAACTCACAAACTGTGAGATCATGACCTGAGCCAAAGTCAGACACTTAACCTACTGAGCCACCCAGGCGTCCCCAAAATATAAGCATTTTCAAATAATCTCCTCTGAGTACTGCTTTTACTGTATCCCTCACATTATAACATGTAACTTTTTAAAAAGTGTTTATTTTGACAGAGAGAGAGAAAAAAAAGAGAGAGGGAGAGAGAGACCCTCCCTGATCTCATGCACCAAACTGTGAGACCATGACCTGAGCTGAAATCAAAAGTCGGTCGCTTAACTGACCGAGCCACCCAGGTGCCCCAGCTATTAAGATATTAATATTGAGCTTGGAACTAACTACTTTAGTAAATGGATCTCTTAGGTATTTCTTTTGGCCTAGGAGTGCTGTGAAAAAATTACTGAGACACTAAGGGCACCATGAACTGAGAAAGTTTGGGATCTTCTGCCCAGAGGAATCTCCTGCACATGTATATACATGGACAAGATGACTGACTGTCCCAGTTTGCCTGAGATGGAGGGGTTTCCCAGGATACTGGACTTTTCAGTGCTAATACCAGGAAAGTGATGAATGGGGCTGAGTCGAGCACTCTACTCTGGGCACTCCTTTGAAGTTGCTTAGTGGGGCAAATAAAGGGGCAGGAATCTAAAAGCCACTGGGAGTCGTATATTCATACTGTAGAATACTGTGCCGCAGTTGAAAAGAATCATCATGGTGAAGTTTCAAATGCAACAGTTAATGAAAATAAGACAGCTGTGGGGCATCTGGGTGGCTCAGGTTGTGATCTCACAGATCGTGAATTTGATTTCTTGGGCGTGGGATGAGGCGGGAGGGAGACTTTGCCGGATTCCTTTTATAATTTGAATTGTGAACCATTTGTATTTGAGTCCATTTTTTGTTGCTTTTTGGATTCCACATACAAATGAAATTATATGGCAGGTCTTCCCTGTCTGGCTTATTTTTCTTAGCAGAATACCCTCTAGTCCATGTTGGCAAGATTTCTTTCTTTTTTATGGCTGAGTAATATTCTCTTGTGCATATGTGTGTGTGTGTGTGCATGGGTGTCCATGTAAGATAAATATACATCTATATTTTTATCTACTCATCTATTGATAGATGAATTGTGAACCATTTGAATGTATTATCTATTCAAACAATGGATTTAATCACGGCTTGACTTTTGGCTAAGATCAAGGGCAAAAAAGATGGATTTAAAACATTTTAAAGTTATCCTCTTTTAGAAAGTAGATTTCAACAAAATTCGGGCTTCCGACATCTAGTTCACCGTTGGAGTTTATACCAGCTACCTGACCCCTGTGAGTTCTAGAGCCTGTCCCTCCTGGCCTGTGACCAAGCCATCTCACCTATATATAAGAGAAGCTATAAGGTGTTCATGTGTTCATTGGCTACTTGTTTTCGGTCTTGTGAGTGATTGGAGTTCTTGTTCTATGGCCAGAGTCATCATCTAATGCAATGTTGGGGGAATCCGGTCTTGATGACTTTTTAATTTGACCCTGTTTGGTAAATCTGCAGAAATTCACTAGCTTTCAGCCCGAGTCTAAAGTTCTCCAGTTTTACTCATCAGACTCATTTTTTTGTGGCCTAGAGTCTGTCCTGAGGACTGAACCCGTGGCCATGGACGACAATAGCTGATTATTTTCAAAGTGACAAGAAATGTATAATCTTTCATTTAATAAGATGCTTGGCAGCTACACTGATTTTCACTCTGCTGACTGGCACATCCTCCACGGGGTTGCAGACCATGTTAGGTTAGAGGCTTTCAAATGTTATTTGCCACAACCTACAGGAAGAAAGAGCTATGGTGTTGCATCAAATCTAATGCCTTGATTGTAAGACATACCATTATTTTGTGTCCTCAGGGAGCTACCAATTAATTACTCTGTGACACGGAAGAGATTATATAGCACATCCAGATTTCAGAGATGCCTAAGTTGGGGGGGGGGGGCGAAAACTTCAATATTAGAATTGATAAAATCTACACTTCATTATAGTCTATCACATATATTTATGTAAAAGTATAAATACACATGTAACACACTAGTTTTATAAATTATAGCTACCCTTGCTGCATTGACGTACTTTAATATTTTCTACTATATCCCATTTTATCCCATTTTCAAAAAAGGCAGTTTCATTTTTTTAAATTAATCAATTAATTTATTTTGAGAAAGAGAGAGAGAGAGAAAGTACAAGCGGGGAAGGGGCAGAGAGATGGAGAGACAGAATCCCAAGCATGGGATGAGCCATGGGGCTTGAACTCCCAACCATGAGATCATGACCTGAGCGGAGATCAAGGGTTGGATGCTTAACTGACTGAGCTGCCCAGGCGCCCCTAAAAAATACAGTTTCAATATGCTAAATTGATTTGTTGGCTGATAATTGGGCCGCAGCCTGCAGTTTGAAGAACACTGGATGGATTGTCAAACATTGTGATGTGGTGTTTCTAACTCAGATTTACTCCAAGAGGGACAATACTGAAATTGCTGTATGGTTCCTATACTAAACAGATATGTTTTGTGGATTTGTTTACAACTTTATGGAGATATAATTGAAGTATGAGCTGTACATATTCCACATGTACCATTCGAACAGATGGGAGTATATGTTCATGACACCATCACCATGATCAAGATAAGCAAATATTGCCGTCACCGCAAAAAGTTTCGTCATGTTTGAATCTGTCCCTACCTCCATCCCCATCCCTGAGTCACCACGGTTGTGTTTTCTGTTACCACTGATTAGATTATATTTTCTGGAATTTTATATGGCTAGAACTATATAGCATGTAGGTTTCCTCCCTCCCTCCCTCCCTTCTTGTCTTCTTCCACTCAGCATAATGGTTTCGGGTTGTACCCATGTCGTTTGTATATCAGTAGCTCATTCCTTTTTATTTCTGAGTAGTATTTAGTTGTGTGAATATAACACAATGTTAACACAATGCGCTCAGCCATTCACTTGTTACTGAACATTTAAGTTGTTTCTAGGTTTTGCTTATTACAGATGAAGCCGCTGTGAACACACGTGTGTACATCTTTGGGCGTATGTTTTTGTTCTCCTTGGGTAAATACGAAGAAGTGGAATGGTTGGTTCACATAGTAGGTGTGTTTGACTTTTAAAGAAACTGCCAAGTTGAAAATTATTTTTCAATGTGGTTGTATTGTTTACATTTCCGCCAGCAGCGTATGAGAGTTCCAGTTGCTTCACATCCTCATTATCAGTTGGTTTGATCTGTTTTTAAATTTTAGACAGTCTGATGGGTATAGAATAGTATCACCTTGTAGTTTTAATTTGCATTTCTTGGAGGCCTAGTGATTATCTTTTCCTGTACGTGTTGTCCGCTCACATATCTTCTTTTGCTAAATGTCTGTTCATGTGTGTTGTCCAATTTTTTATTGGGTTGTTGGTTTTCTTATAAAGTTGTAAGAATTATTTTCTTTTTAATTTTTTTTAAGTTTATTGATTTTGAGAGACAGAGGAGGGGCAGAGAGAGAGGGAGAGAGAGAATCCCAGGCAGGCTCTGTGCTGTCAGCACAGAGCCCAAAGTGCGGCTCGAGCTCACAAACTGTGAGATCATGACCTGAGCCAAAACCAAGAGTCGGACGCTTAACCAACTGAGCCGCCCAGGCACCCCTGAGAATTATTTATATATTCTGGATACAAGTTCTTTGCCTGGTATGTATTGCAAATATTTCTCCCAAACTGTGGCTTGCTTTTCATTTTCTTAATAACGTGTTTCAAAAAACAAAAGTTTTTAATTTCAATGAAGTCCAAATTAGCATCTTTTTCTTTTGTGGCTTATGCTTTTTGTGTTCTAAGAAACCTTTGCCTATATTGAGATTGCAAAGGTGTATCCATGTTTTTTTTCTGTTCCAACCTAGATTTATTATCAGAGGGTACGATTTTGATATTCCCATCAAATTTCCACACTAAAAAAAGACACGTTTCATGTTTTTTACTAACTACTAATAAAAACAATTCCACTAAATTTTTTTGAGGACCCCAAAATAAATTCTATACTGATGTATTTGGGGGATATTTAGCTTAAGATCCAATAGCAAAAGTCAGAAAAAAAAAAAATAGACGGGGCACCTGGGTGGCTCAGTTGGCTGGTCATCTGACTCTTGATTTCAGCTCAGGTCATGATCTCATAGTTGGTGAGTTTGAACCCGACATTGGGCTCTGCACTGATAGTGCGAGCCTGCTTAAGATTCTCTCTCTGTCTCTGTCTCTGTCTCTCACTTCCCCCACCTTCAAAAATAAATAAACATTAAGAAATATAGAAAGGAGGGATAAATGAAGGAAATATGGCAAAATGATAACTGTTGAATCTGGGGGATGATTATATGGGAGTTTGTTAAACTTTGCTTTCTCCTTTTGTGAATATTTGAAAAGTTTTATTTAAAGATTGATAGAAGAGAACTGCCCTCTTGAGGGGTTACGTGCTGTTGGTCACAGGAGTCCCCTGGGAGGCTCAGTGCTTCCTCTTTTTGTGTCTGTGTCTCTTATGGACCCAGGCCCACTCCTATTAATACAAGAATGCTTCCGTATTCTCAGTTCAAAACCATTTTACAGGTTTCACTGTGGGTAAAAGAAAAGTTCGGTGCAACCAGAGGAGGAAAACACATGAAATGTTTTCACTTTGTAGATCACGTTGCTTTACGGCACCCTCGCACGGGCTCGGTGATGATTGAAGCGATGGCTGAGGTCTTTAAACAGCATGGAAATAAGTGGCACATCGCTGACTTTTTCACCAAAGTAAGTAGATTCTAAGTGAACATGTGCTTCATTCATGTACTTGATCGGAGCGTTTTCATGAGGTTGGCTTTACCCATGAAAATGTGAGAGATGCTGAAAAGTTGCTTGGAAGTGATGGGCTGATCATGACTTACAATGACTGTAGCATTCAGAAAACAGGGTTGAGCCACCTGCCGAGGGAAACAGAATGACACCTTCCGTTCCTTGCTAATAGAAGGGCATTGGATATTAGGTGAGCTTGAAAGACCCCGCCTGCTGTGTAGCCCACCATTGCAGCCAGCTTTGGCCCGACTCAGCACCCCTAGAGAGGGCAGAGCCTTAGGACATCTCTAAGGACAGACCCCAGCTCACATTTGTCTCCCCAGCTTGTAGCCCATAGTAAACATTCACTGAATGAACACGTGCTCGATAATGGCGGTTGATGTGCACACAGACCCCTAGTTTGGAGAATGGCCCAATTGTTGTAGTTTATCGTATCAGGAGTGAAGAGAAATTTTCTTCTCATGCTGAGAGGTTTACGCCCACAGAGAGCTAATGAGAAGAGATCAGAGAAGCGCCCAGTAACAGCGAGGCTAACATCGATTGCGTGGCTCACTCCACGCCAGTTGCCGTTCTCTGCGCTTCCCAGATGCGAATCCAGTCAAGCTTTCCAACACCCCTCAGGGACCTCCTGGGATTCACATCCCCTGTGACAGATGGGGGCGAGTCGGTGGCCGAGCTGGCACCCCAGCCTGGGCAGAGTGCTTCTAGAGTTCATGCCCTAATCACAATTACATATGAATTACTCCACACCTGCCCAAGGTATGGTAACTATTTTTGTTTCTTTAAAATAGAAAGATTTAATTTTAAAAATTTACATATGATGCTTAACAGCCCTTCAAACTCCTTCTCACCTCATTTGAGGTCAGAGTTGGGTGGGGGTGGGACGTGAAAGGGAGGGACCACAGACAATTTTGACACTCATTCCGACCATATGCCCGAGTATTTTCTATTGCTCAGTTTCTCTGAGAAAACAGTTTCTCGTCAGCTTCTCAGCAATGTTATAATAAAGACAGATTTGGCCAACTGTAATGGAAATCCATCGTAGCTAAGGCTAGCTGAAAAATTGTTTGGCTGACCGACGTTCATTAAGCCTTTACCGAACACCCTTTATTTTGAAAGTGCTTGCTGAGTAGACACTGGCGAAGAAAAAAAAAATCCACAAATGAGCATGATGGGGCCTTTGCATTGAAGGCCCTCATGGCCCAGCGACATGGAAGGGTGGCTGATGTGCTCACAACCAACCCTGGGATTATAGGGCCACGGGGTGCTTTGGACATAACATAACCCAACCCTTTCATTTTACGGCGGGTTCCCTTGCCTACTAATCCCCAGGGGCAAGTCGAGACCAAACCCAGGTCTGTGGACCCTGGAGTCCAGACAGCTGCATTCCAGACACTTGGGGGGCCATGCTCCTTCCACCGCCATTTGCATATTGCTTTCCGAAATGCATAGAATTCTGCCATTTCACACCGTGGGTTGACTAAAAGGCTTTCGCTCAGGGCTTTTGAACAGTCTGTACTTTAATCTTCCAGGTGAATAACAGAGTGGTGCACACTGAGTTTCATCTACACGAGGAACCCATAAAAGTGTCACTTGTCATGGAATCGACTTTAACTAAATCTGTGTACTTTTGACATCGGGAGGATGAAAAACTAAGGGCTGCTTTATAACCGACGGTGTAAAGAACAGAGAGCGTTTGTAGCGCGGTTCTGATGGTTATCATTTGGGGTTATTTCTGTCACCAGTTGTACTTCTCCGGTTTGTTTTGCAAATACGTGGTATTTTTCCAAGATTGGGCCATGTATAGTTGCCGCTTGTAAATAATTTGACTTCTTTGAAAAGATCACTGTTTTTGAAAATGGGCTTTCCTGAGCTGTTACCAAAACAGGGAAGCCCAGCTCGATTTGTGGACCATTTTTATAATGTGCTTCCCTTACTGATTACACTCCACCCTCTCCTACTTTGGTGCTGGCGTTCATCCTCGTTTTCTTGGCTTAGTCTTCAAGAGCTGTCTCTGTGTAGTCCTGTCCTGGCTCGCCTGATTTCCCCCATGTTGTTGTCTGCAGCCAGACTCGTCTCCTTTTTGACTCCATAAGCCATTCTCGAGTCTGACCCGGGGGTCTTCGTTTGTACTTTGTTGCCCTTGATGCCTCGTGTTTCCACCCGCCACCCATTCCCCAGCTTCTCCCTTGCTGCGCGGTACCTCTGAATGCTGTTTTCTCTGCCTGGGATGCTCTGTTCCACTCCAGTCCTTTCCGCCCCTCCGGGTTTGGTTCAAGCATCCTTTGCACGGGAAAGTTTTTCCGCCAAGGCCTCATGCTAGGTCAGCTCTTTCCGAGTGCTCTGCTCACAGACCCAGTGCTTTTCTTCTGCAGCATTTAGCACCACTGTACTTAAAGGACTGTGCAGTGGCCACGAATCTCTCTCCAGTTCAGTCATAAGCTCCAAGAGGCAGAGGCTGTGTGTCTCATTCATTGCTGTATCCCAGCTTCCATCGGTGCCTTATGACATAGAGAAGCGATGTGATGAATGTTTGGTGAATGACTAGTCTCTGTCTTTTAATTGTTTTGTCCATTCGTCAGACCTCGCCTCATTACCTCTGTGCATCTGGCCACCTTCCAGCCATCCCCACCTGGCTGGTTGTCCTGTGGCGTCTTTAACTCCCTAAGTTGGAAGTCAACCTACATTTCCCTTAAATCTCTTTACAAAACCCATCCCATTGTTAATAATCCTCTGACTCCCCACTGCCTGCGGAATATACTCAGATTGCCCTAGGAGAATGTTCCAAGTCCTTCTCTGTCAGGCCCGTACTGCCCGTTTGTCCTGGGTCTTGACCACATGGGGATGATTTGTCCTCCCCTCAGGCATCCCCTCTCAGAATCAGGCTTGTGGGTTAATGAATGTTGAATGAATGCTCTTGGCTATGTTCATTGAACAATGAACTATGGTTCATTCTCTCCCTTCCGCCTGAAGCGTCCTTTGTTCTGTGTGCTTTCTCTACACCACACATTCTTTAGGGTACGGCTTGGGTCCCATCCCACCAGAAGGAAAACTGTATGTAGACTAGCGTTTACTTAGGGTTCACAAACTCCGGGCTGAAGATGAGCTTTCATTGTGATTGTGTTCTCACTTTTCGTGTAACTTTGGACTATACTAAACCCTGGTTTCCACATCATAAAAGGAGATTTGGCTCGGCTGAGAACTCATCCAGTCACTGGACTTCCCTGAACTTTGGCCTCTTAATAAACTGTTCATGAATATGCTGCAGGTGTGGCTATTCCTGATCCTAGAGGTTCAAGCTGGAAGTTGTGTGAGACCATTGGGCCTGTATGAGGATACAGGTGTTCGGTGAAAATGCTCTGAAGACTGAGGGTCACGATGACTGAAGCAACCCGGAATCTCCAGGCCTGTCTCCATTTCAGGGACAATTGTGTCCTTTTTAGTTAATGTGATTTTTCAAGTCTATATACGTGTGATTTAATTTTGAAAACTTTTGAGTTTTGATGTTTGATATGTGACTTTGTTTTTTTTTTTTTTAATAGACCATTAAAACGTCACCTTGGTTCATAAAATATGAACATCAGGTGAGCCTTCTCTGTTCATTTTGCATCCTGTGCAATCCTGGGACTCCAGGCCCAGGGACTCATTTCAGGGGGACGGCAGCAGCTAACACAGGCAATAGCTCGTTTCCTGAGGCAGGTTAAGTGACTAGCTCAGAGTCCCAGTTAGCAATGCGGCAGTGCATGAAATACATTCCAGTGCATGAAAATACAAGACAAAAAGTGCCAAGTGAGAGAGAAAAGTTATAAGACAGAATCCTTTCAACAAACAGGCCCATGCCAGTTAACTAAGGGAATGAATGAGCTTTGGGGCAAAGGAGGGAACAGTTATTTTGGAACATTGCTCAGGCCACGGCAGGTAAGATTCCTGGAGAGGACTGGAGCATGGCTGGATACCAGACAAACAGGTCAAGGAGGAAGTCAGGTTAGAGAGGGAGGTGGGAAGGTGCCCAAGATGAACTTGAAGCCTGGGGCCAACTTGGTGTCCTCCGTATTCTCTCGGCTGTAAACCAGAACAGGGTCTCCTCTAGCCATCCAATGACACATGAAGTGTATCCCCCCCAAAACTACAGTCCCTACCACAATTTTGCATTTGGAAAAAAACGTAAACCGAGTTTTTCTCTTTTTAAATATGAATGCCCAAGATCAAAAGTTTGCCAAAGGAAATTCCGAGAGAGTTTTATTCAAAAAGGGCACGGGGGAGGGGAGGGGGCGCCTGAGTGGCTCAGTTGGTTAAGCATCCAACTTCGGCTCAGGTCACGATCTCATGGCTCATGAGTTTGAGCCCCGCAAAGGGCTCTGTGCTAACAGCTCAGAGCCTGGAGCCTGCTCTGGATTCTGTGTCTCCCTCCCCCACTCTCTCTCTCTGTCTCGAAAAAAAAAAAAAAAAAAAAAAAAAACATTAAAAAAAAAAAAACAGGCACGGTTAAAAAATGTTGCAGAAACTTGTGCAGACGACCAGGGACCCTGGAAGGTGGGGAGGACACTTAGCTGCTCGCTACAGATTTTCTTTGACAAGTGCCTCTTGGGCCATGGGCTCCCCACCGTGGTTTACTATAGTACCTTCTTCATTTTTGGACTTTTGTTGATTCATTTCCTCACCAAGGAGTTTCCGTACGTGGATTAGTTCTCAAGAGCAAAGTTGTTTTGTGAGAAAAATACTATTTTGTGGACAAACACCCAAACATAATTACAGTACAGTGTCCTTGCAACAAAGGAAGTAGTCCTGGGACTCCAGCGTGCATATGGGAGGGAGCTGTTGAGGTGGCTGGGGAGGCCCCTCCAGAGAAGTCATGCAATACAGTGACAGAAAACTGCCCCTAAAAGCCACCTGTTCTATTTTCCACAGAGCTATTTTTTCTTTGGGAGCCAAAATGTCTCCAGATATTTTCAGCAGTTTCTAAGGATGCTTAAACCCATTCCTAAGTTTTCATTCCTTCTCTATCAGCTGCAATGGGTTTTTGTTTGTTTTTTTTTTTAATTTTTTAACCTGTGTTCCTCAGAAAATTTCAAAAATGCTAAAAATGAGACAAAAAAAAAACTCACCCAGTTTCTCTACTAGTATATTAGTGGTTCTTAGCCTGGCTACACATTAAAATTATCTAGGGAGGTACTTATAAGAATCAGATTTTTTTAAGTCCTGGGAATGTAATATACAACATGGCGACTATAGTTAATAATACCATACTGTGTATTTCACTGTTGCTAAGAGGGTAAAAGTTCTCATCACAAGAAAAACACACTTTTTGTAACTGGATGGTGACAGATTTTAACTAGATTCATTGTGGTGATCATTTCACAATATATACAAATATGTTTTATGGCAATACTTCACTTTAAAAAATCAGATTTTTGGAGTGCCTGGGAAGCTTAGCCAGTTAAACCTCTGACATCAGTTCAGAGCACCGCTGATGAGTTCGAACCCCAGCTCAAGCCCTCTGCCTCTGCTTCTCTGTCCCCCTCTGCTTCTCCCCCTTTCCCCTCCTTCCCCCTCACCCGAGCATGCACTCTTTAAAAAAAAAAAAAAAAAAAAAAAAAAAAAAAAAATATATATATATATATATATATATATATATATATATATATATGTATATATCAGATTTTTAAAATCTGGGTTAGGCATATGTTTAAAAGCTTTCCACGTGATTCGCAAGTGCAGCAAAGATGGAAACCCAATACATAAGTTAATAACTTGGCCGTCTCTTTACCATCATCTTTTAATGTGCAGGGCTTCAATTTTTTTTATTATTGAAGTTTAGTTAATACTGGCTTCAAGTTTTAAAAATAATCTCCCCCACCCGGCAGGTCTTTAGTGGCTGCATAGTACTATATGAACGGAATGAATTTTTAATTACTCATCTATCGATATTGATTCCTTTTCCTCTAGAAAAAGAAACCTGCCATCTGTAGTGTTTTCCTTTTAAGTTTTTCAGGAAAATTTCCTGCAAGCGAACTTTCAAAATCTGAATTACGTGCTGATAAATTGCTCTCCAAGAAATGAAAATAACTTCTCCGGCTTTTGTTGAACGAATACTTTGTCACGCTGTGCTCAACATGGCTCCCTACGTAAAGACACTTCAACTCACGACAGGGACCAGAAAGCCAATTCGGCCTCCAGCGGCAGGTCCCTGATGAATTACAGCGGAGGTGGCCGCGTGCCGCGGGACTCCTTCGCGGCGCCGGAAAGCACTAACGTCGCAAAAGGCCCCGCTGGATTAGGCGGCCCATTCACCCTTCCGCTTAGCTTTCGCTGTCATTGGCTGGCGGCGGAGTATATAAGGACGTCACTTCCGGCCGCCGGCCTTTTTCCGCGCTACCCAGGGAGGGGTCCATACGGCGTTGTTTTGCGTGAGTCCCTTGTGGGGTTCCCGGCGTCCCCCAAATAGTCCCAAAGGCTATTAAAATAGCCTTCCGCTGGAGTGAGGGGTGCGAGGATTGGGGATGGAAGCCAGCAGGCAAAGCGGGTGTATCTGCGGCTCTGCGCCCAGCCGCCCGCACGTGGCCGAACTCGGGCCCGCGGGTTCCCACAGTGTCCCCGGAGCGCGCGGAGGTCGTGCTGGAGCCAGGGCACCGGGTGAGGGTGCGGGCCGGGCTGCGGCTGGGCGGCCGTGGCGCAGCAAACAGGATCAGCGTACCGCGCTGCAGTTGCTTCGGACCCCGGCATTCGGCCGGCCGTGACCTCAGGCCCCGGTCCCGGTTTACGACAGCTATTTGGGCCGGTTGGTGTATCCCGTTCGCGTTAAGATACCTGGCAAGGTTTTGTAGAAAATCAGTTGTGACCGTAGAGAGAAATAATTGTGGAGCGCCCTGCCTTCAATCCGCTTGAAAATAAACTTGTTCGCATCTGGTTATTTTTGCTCATCGGTAACTCGACTCCGGTTGCCCCCTGGAATGTTAAGTGGCAAATCACCGTTTTCATTTTGCTTAATTACTTGGGTGTTTTTCCCATCTCCACACACTCAAGATGTGCGGCAGTTGTGTAATGTGTGGGATAGGTCTGTTCTGTTGGGTCTTTTTCCATTACACTACTGTAAAAGGTGTGGTCCTTGGGCTGTGTTCAGATCGGTTGCTTGGCTCGCCAGGGTAGTTAGAATGCACCTGGTCCCATAACCCACTGAAATGAAATGAAAATAGCTGGTTAACCGTTGTTTTCCAGGTTCCCGTCGTAACTTAAAGGGAAACTTTCACAATGTCCGGAGCCCTTGATGTCCTGCAAATGAAGGAGGAGGATGTCCTCAAATTTCTTGCCGCAGGAACCCACTTAGGTGGCACCAACCTTGACTTCCAGATGGAACAGTACATCTACAAAAGGAAAAGTGATGGTCAGTCGTTGCTTTGATTTGGGAGGGAGGGCATTCCAACTAAGTAATAAATGAAACCAGAGGTCTACATCGGAAGTAAGCTTTAAGACTTAAGTGAACGTAGGGCACCTGGTCAACTCAGTTGATACAGCATGCATCTCTTAATCTTAAAAAAAATTTTTTTAAATTTTTTTTTACAAAACAAAAAACAAAAGTGTACTGGTGGTTTTTGGAAGGACCGCTTTCTGGGCTCCAGTGCAAGAGTATGTCAGTTGATAGGTTCTGGGACTTAGGTTGGGCCATGAAGGAGCTGTGAGATGTATAAATGATGAGGAAGCTCATTAGTTCATCTTCCATAGTGTCTTGTATTCCACAGGTACTGAAAGCAGGTTCATTTGAATTTTATTTTTTTTAAGATCTTTGTTTTTGAGTAATCTGTACTTAATGTGGGGCTCAAACTCCTGACCCCAGGATCACACGTTCTAAGTGAGCCGGTCAGGCGTTCCCTTCGTTCAACTGAATTCTGAGAGTAGAGCAAGAGCTAAGACCTTTATGAGGAGGCTTGGAAGGTACTAGAAAAGGGAAGGTAGGTTGTGAAGACTTTGGAAGGTACGTTGGGCAAGGCAGTGCTTCAAGCTCAGATGGAGCCACTGAAGAACTTAAGCGGGGGTTGTGTGCTGTGAAGCAGTTTTGGGTGAAATCTGGCATTGAGACAGGTTGTAGGGAAAGTGGGGCTGGAGAGCAGGAGGTGGGTGAAAACTTACGGGAATCAGGATGGGGCCTTGATGGAGGCTTAGTGCAGGAAAGGACCAAGAAGATGCACTTTGTCTACCGAACTAAGGCTGCACACTATTAAAGCTCAGGGTGGAGGCCAGCCTTGGCCGATGAACTTCTGAGTGTCGGAAGTGTGCTAGAGAAATTGCAGGATTTTCGCTAACACCAGTAGAGCCTGCCTCGATGACTGGAGCTTGATAGTACTCGCTGCCACATTCGGCCTTTCAGAACAAAGTCCACTTGAAAATTAAGTCTGGTACTACAAAGCTTTCTGCCATCACCTAGGTATCTACATCATCAATCTGAAGAGAACCTGGGAGAAGCTTCTGCTGGCAGCTCGGGCCATTGTTGCCATTGAAAACCCAGCTGATGTCAGTGTCATATCATCCCGGAATACTGGCCAGGTTTGGAAACAATATGCTTGGTTTTTAGAAATCTTGAATTGCCCGGATTCAGTGTTTTCCGTTTACACGCTACTTGGCATCTGGTAGAGTGTTGAGCTTTGTTTTTCCTGTGTGTTTTCTTGTGCCACTAGGTCCTGACATAATCCTGTAAAAATGGCTTATCCTATTTTTCTGTAGTCAGACTTTTCTCTTGAAAATGATGAAACACTGGCTTCAAGCTTTGGTGCCAACTGCAGGATTTTTCAGAAAGGTTTTCTAATAGGGTGCCAGTCCTCATCCAAGTCTCCAAGCAAGAGTAGAAATCTTTGCTAACGTAAATAACTTAGTTTTTTTAATAGCCAATGGGTAAAACTTGTATTGCCCCATTTCTGTTTTGACAATTCTTTGTTTTTCTGTGGAGAAAACCAGTGGATTCCTTAAAAATTGATTTATGGTGGAGCCTTGAACAGCACGGTGGATTAGGGGCACCAACCCCCAACGTGGTCAAAAGTCTGTTTTAACTTCTGGCTCCCCCAAAACTCAGCTGTTAATAGCCTTCAATACCTTTGGAAGCCTTACCGATAACCTAAGTAGTCAATTAGCACGTTTTGTATGCTGTATGTATTACATACTGTATTTTAAAGAATAAGCCAGAAGGGAAAATACTGTAGAGTGCTGTTAAAAAAAATATCCACATATAAGTGGACCTGAAGAGTTTAAAACGTGTGTTCAAGAGTCCACTACAGGAGGTTTAGCAAGGATTTCATTGACCCCGACTCTAATTTGAAAAAGATGTTTGACTTGGATTTTGACAGCTGTTTAAATCGTGTAGTAAGACAGGTTCGTTTGTATTGTTTAGGTTGACCATAAAATTGATTGCCACGAACCGAAGATGTGTTTTGCGCAGGGGGTTATTCTCCAGAGGCTGGCTTGTATCAGGACCCCTAGTTTGGTGCACGGTAGAAGGCTTAAGTATTGCTGTAGAATGGACCCAGTGACCACTCTCATGGCTTTCCTTAGCAAAGATTTACTGAGCATCTGTATTGGCCAGGCAGTGTTGCAAGGGGCTTGGGATGTAGCAGAAAAAGCGTAACTCTGCCTTTTTTAAGGGATGCAGAAAATAAGTTTTACGGGGTAAAAAGGAAGGGTATGTTGCTGTGGTGTATAGGGTAGCTGCGATGGAATTCGACCAGAGCAGAGAAGTGCTTATTGGTGTGTCGGGCACTGTTGTGTGCTGTGTTGACTCGTCGTCACGGCCCCGTGAAGAATGTGGAAGCACACGAGTGACCTGCCCGCGTCACTCAGCAGAGTGACCTGCCCGGTTCTTGAAACCAGCCGGTGGGAGTGGGGAGAGCATTCTAGACAGGATCAGAGGGTGGGGCGTGCTTACTGTTTCTGGGCCCCGGTTCTGCAAGTAGTTGTCGGGTAACGCGGAGGACAAAGAATTACTGGGTGTCTGAAGTGCTTTGATGTTTTCACTGTTGGAAGGGAGCCGCTCCGGCGGTTACAGACCCGGGTGTCGGCACACGGACGCTTGGGGGAGTTCCTGCGATGCCATTTCTCGAGCGCTGGTAACTCTCGATGTTCGTTCTTCAAGCGAGCTGTGCTGAAGTTTGCTGCTGCGACCGGAGCCACTCCTATTGCTGGCCGCTTCACTCCCGGAACCTTCACTAACCAGATCCAGGCAGCCTTCCGGGAGCCCAGACTTCTGGTGGTCACCGATCCCAGGGCTGACCACCAGCCTCTCACCGAGGCGTCTTACGTTAACCTGCCTACCATCGCTCTGTGTAACACAGACTCTCCTCTGCGCTATGTGGACATCGCCATCCCTTGCAACAACAAGGTAATAACGCCGTGACGTCCACCAGAGCTCACGAGAGCACTACGGAAACAGCTGGGCATTCCTCTGCACATTGTTAGAGCTTGGAGTTGAGGCTCTGGCCGATGAACTCACAAGTGTAGGTAGTGTGCTACACAAGGGGCAAGTCTTTCGCTAACACCACAAGGGTCTCTGGCCCAGTGAGTGGAGTTTGATAGTAATTCTTGCTACAAGTATGATTCGAGTGTGTCAGAACTTTAAGGAGAAATCATTTAAGTGGCGTGTGTGTCCGTCTGCTCTTCTCCATATTAACTGCTTGGGCCTCTCGGGCATTACTAGGCCTTTCTGTTTTCAGAGCAACTGGATGAACTGCTATGAAATCCTAAAAAGGTGGGTTGCCTGTGATTCAAATCGGCCCTGTTTCCTGGGTCTCAAAACCCTGGTTCCGTGTAAGAATCCCCCAAAGAGATGTTTTAATAGCAGTATCAGTGTGCAGGCACTCACAGGTATTTCATTTCATTGGTGGAGTCTCGATAGTTGTGTTTTAATCCCCCTGGTTCCAGTGACAATCAAGATGGAGACGTATTTCTAGAGTGCTCTGTTAGAAGTACACTCTCTGCAAACCAAGAGGCGGGTCTCCTATCTCCTGGTACCGAGGACCTGGATGATGGGACAGATGGGTGGATTGGGGAAGGACGTGCTGTTGGGGATTGACCAAGCGTCACTTGTTAACACCTGGCGCTCCCGCAGGGAGCTCACTCGGTGGGTCTGATGTGGTGGATGCTGGCCCGGGAAGTTCTGCGCATGCGTGGCACCATCTCCCGTGAACACCCCTGGGAGGTCATGCCTGACCTCTACTTCTATAGGGATCCTGAAGAGGTAAGTTTGCTCCCCAAAGGCTTGTGGACGCGTAAGTAAATCAGACCTCTTGGTTTGTGCTCAAGAAGTAAAATTTACTGGTCCCTATACGCTTTGTCTTCACCAGATTGAGAAGGAAGAGCAGGCTGCTGCCGAAAAGGCTGTGACCAAGGAGGAATTTCAGGGTGAATGGACTGCTCCAGCTCCTGAGTTCACTGCTACGCAGCCTGAGGTCGCAGACTGGTCCGAAGGCGTGCAGGTGCCCTCCGTGCCTATCCAGCAGTTCCCCACTGGTACGGGTCCTGATGCTTCAGGCTGGTGGCTTGCATCTTGGGGGGTTTTTAGTCTAGCTTGAAGGATCTCCCTGGCTATGTAGCGTCAGAAGGTTTCCATCCCAGTGTGCTATAGCTGAGCTGCTAACTTGACACATGGGAGTTGGGTGTTTTTGAAGTGGTTTGGCCTCGGGTGTTTGTCCTTTGAAATGTGTTTCTGGTGCGATTCAGGGCTCGGTGCTGGGTGGGGGTAGGGTGACGAGAACACTGAAGGGGCCTGACTGTTCTTTGGTGTTTCCTTAACAGAGGACTGGAGCGCTCAGCCCGCCACGGAAGACTGGTCTGCAGCCCCCACTGCTCAGGCCACCGAATGGGTGGGAACCACCACCGAGTGGTCTTGAGCTGCTCTTCTGCGGAGAAACAAAATGGAAATAAGGTTGACGGAAAATAAACCGTTTCTATAAGTTGGGTCCACGTCTGTCTGTTTTGCATTCCAAATCAAGATGCCTGGGATTACTTCAGGTCTTGATGTTCCTTTTACTTCTAAAGCCTACTCTTTTTTTTCCATTTTTTTAAATAAAATTTTTTTTGATCATTTATTGTCAAGTTAGCTAACATACAGTGTCTACAGTGTAGTCTTGGCTTTAGGAGTAGATTCCTGTGATTCACTACTGAACATACAGCACCCAGTACTCATCCCATGAAGTGCTCTCCTCAGTTCCCGTCTCCCCCCACCAGCCCCCCACTTCCATCAACCCTCGGTTCTCTGTATTTAAGAGTCTCTTAGGGCTTGCCTCCCTCTCTGTAACTTAGTTTTCCTTCCCTTCCCCTGTGGTCTTCTGTTAAGTACCTGTCTTTGACTTAACTTCACTTAGCATAATACCCTCCAGTTCCGTTCACGTTCCAAATGGCAAGATGTCATGCTTTTTCATTGCCAAGTAGTCCGTTGTATGTATACACATCTTAAAGTCCACGTTAGTTAGAAGACAGTGCTGCTTTCTTAGGAGTTTCCCTGCACTTCCCTTTTGCGTAGGGAACAGCTATTGTGAAAGATTTAAATAATTGTAAATAGGTGGTAACCCTGGAAATATTTTTCCCTAGGTCCAACCCAATATTCTTGTATTACCATCTGCATTGGTAAATTGTGTCCAGTCAGTTCTGAAGGAAATTGATTCTCAGTCACCACCCTGCTGTTAGTGCCAGTTATGCAGCCAAACCTTGGATAACATCTGGCATTTGAAAAACCTGCCTAGGGCCCGGGTGGGATGCCTTCTACTCTGGAGCCACTAGAGGGCCCCCAGCCTGTCACCAGGTCAGCTTGCCTACAGGTTCTAGGAGGGTTGTATGGGTGTATGGAAAGGGCATTAGATGATGTTCTCCGTATTTGCCATTCACTACACATTTTCAATTGTTTAAAATGTCTAGCAGCTTTCCTGATTTCACAATAACATTTGACCCATTAAAACAAGGGGAATGCTTGGGTGGCTCAGTCGGTTAAGCGTCAGGCTCTTGGTTTTGGCCCTTGTCATGATCTCAGCTTTGTGGGTTTGAGCCCCACATTGGGCTCTGCACCAGCAGTGCTGAGCGGAGCCTTCTTGGGATCATCTCCCTCTCCACCCTCCCCCACTCACGTGCCCACTCTAACTTTAAAAAAAAAATGAGAATGGAGAAATAGGGTGGGCCCAGGTTTTGAGGAGCCTGAATTTACATCAGTTCACTCCCCTCTTGGAAGAGCTGTGTGTGTTCACATTCCCTTATTCCCAGGGCTCCTTCCGGGATGGAGGGGCAATGAAGGGATCCCATAGCCCAAGCATCAGTAGCTTCGTGGGGATTCTGTGCTGACTGTTCAGAGCAAGGACGCCTCTGCCGTTGGCCTGCAAAGCTCTGATGTGCTTAGGCCTTGAGCCCGTGGCACTTTCAAGTGCTGCCAAGCGGTCAGCCCCACCAGTTCCTGCATTCAGGATGGCTGGAGTGAGGGACAGGTGCGGGAGGAGGACCGGAAAGACCTTAGGTTCAGAGGAGGCGCAAATGGTGCTAAGAGCTCATTTATCAGATTCTGCGGTGGAGGAGGTGGAGGAGGCTGTTCCCGAAAGGACTAGGAAAACACTAGGTTTCCTGGCAATTTAGTCTGTTCCAGAAAATAGTCCTGGCATCACTTGCTGGCCCAGCTCCCATCCCTACCCTCAAGCCGTGTGTACTAGGGGCCCATGCCTTCCAACATGGGCACCTGTCTGCATTGCTTTCGCTCCTTGCTCTGGCCCTTGCCTCCTGGCTTCCCACAGCAGTTCCACAAACAGCCTTTTCCCCCTAGAATCTAAGTTCTTCAACTTGAACCCCAGACCGAAAAGACCAGAGACGGGATTCCCTTGGCACAGTTGGTTGATGCCCAATGTGATGCAGCCAGATCCCAGATGGAATTTCTCACAGATCCTACTTGGGTTCAGCTTGCCTGGGGCCTCACACCCTCCTCGCTGCCTCCAGGAGAATTAGATTCTGTTCCTCATGTCAACTGAGATTCTGCCCCGACCCAGGACCTAAGGTGGCCCAGACCTAAGTCACTCCACTCCGAGCCAATAGGGCTGCAGGCCAGTGCCTTTGAGCCAGCCCAATGTGGAAAAGCATCTTAAACTAATTCAAACACCCGTTTTTCGGCTCAGTGGTGCCTACCTGATGGTCAATGCCCGGGCACTGCTGAATCTAAGTGACTAATCTCCCCCTCCAAGTGTTCACCCTGCAACCTGCCACTGGGGCTTTCCCCCATGGGCGTTGGCAGCCTTGAGTCTTCAGGGACTAGTACTGGATCAAGGAGGAAGACCCCTCCCTCCCCGGTACTGCGCTTGAGTTGGCCAAGTGGGCCTCCTCTAGTCACACAAGCGTGGTCCTCCCAGACAGATCTCTTGTCCCGCCTGACCCTGGAAACTGCTGTGAATAATACACGGCTTTTTTCTTTATTGTGGAAACAATGCTTAACCTGCGGCGATTAAGCCTCCGGCTTCAGGATTTTCTTGTTCTTACCACAGCTTCCAGCTCTGGATGCACGTCTCGGGTTTTGTCTTCTAAACTCATAGAAACAATTCCATACAGAGGTCTGTAGAGTCTCCCCCCTCCTCCCCCCGCTTTCCTAAGTACCTTGGGGACTTCTCCTTCCGTAGGACACGTGTCTCGCATCCCAGTGCAAGGGCAGATTGGCATCCCCACTGGATTCAGCCTAATACCGAATCTGACACTTGGGAGATAGCACTAAGCACTCTCTGAACAGAGCAAGTGGTTAAGAATAAATGGTAGGGATTTACTGAGCGTTTAAGAAAGAGCTGGAGAGGTAAACTCCATTTGGCAAGCCTGAGGCTCCCACCAAGACTTGAGGTGCCCACTCTCTCTGGCGCCTTGTCCAGTGGCACGTGGCTCAGCACAGGCAGCTGCGTCGCCTGCTTTGAACTTCACTAGGGTGTTAGTGTTTAAACTTCACGTAGGGTGTTAGCCCTACGTCAGAGCCGCGGGCTCACGTGGCGTTTCAGGAACGGGCTGCACTCCCTGAGGTTGGCTTGGGTTGTGGTCTTCTGAGGAGTGGGTGGGTGAGACTGGGTCTGGTCTGGGTCATGGCCAAGCACGAAGGACACCCTCCTATATCCCAGTGACCCGTGAAGGGACCCTGGCCATTGCATTACTATTGACCTCATGTGCCACTGGGTAGGATAGCAGAAGCGGGCTTTGGAATCAGACACGCCTGAGACGATGAAAGCCCTGCTCAGCTCCTTCCTCCCGTGTGGCTCTGGGCAAGAGACAATGTCATCAAGTGGCCCAAGTGACCCCGGCATGGGGATATTCACAGGGATGTGATTCGGGGATTGCTGTCTGTGCACAGCAATTACCCTGGGTCCGGGCACGTAGTAAACATTCTACGTGTCACATTGTCTGTTGTTAGTACAAAATTTAAAAATAATTTTTAACTGTCAAATGCACCATATATGCAGATGATGACAAAGGACATATTTGTATATCCTTGAATAAGAATCAAACGAAGGCCTCTGCAATCCTTAACGCAGGTTTTGAAACAGAAAGGTGCCAGGACCTGAGAAGGTTGCCATGGGAACGTCCTGTTCCTTGTCCCAAGAAGTCACAGGGCTCCTCTCCTGCAATCCCTTGGTTCCCTTGATTGTTTCAGCTAAGTAGGCCCTTTCAAGGATTGTTTCTAGTCTCCCTGTTTTTGAGCTTCCTGTAGAGGGAAACATAGCATATCTTGTGTGATTTGCTTCTTGTCCTCAGTGTTACTTCTGTGCCTTTCATCCCCGTTGCCATGTTCCTACAGAGTCGTCCATGACATCAATATCCTGAATGACCATTTGGGTTATTTCCACGTTCTGGCCATTGTCAACACAGCTCCTTTGAACATTTTTTGATCCCAGTGCACCAAAATTTCCCCACAGTGGCCTTCAACTCCAACGTCACCAGATAACGTCAGATCGTTTCACAACCGTGTACAAAATCCTAGAAAAACACAGCCACGAACCTCAGTAACTTCTATTGAAGACCCCGTCCTTTCCTCAGTGGTCAGAACCCCTGCCTCTCAAAGTCCAGGGTCCATCCCTGCAGGATCCCATGGCCTCCCTCTTCTACCCTCTGCTCTGTGAGTCAGTCCCTGGGCCAGTGCCCCACTGTCCTCCCTTTTTACTGGAATTTCATAATCTATTATGGCAACAGGTATGGCAATCCTCCTGCCTTCTTTTCTTCAAGAGGGTCTTGGCTATTATTGATCGGTTCTTTGTTATATACGTTTTTTAAAACAATTAGCACAGTTCTACTATAAACCCAGTTGGGATCGCATTGATTCTATAATTTGCGGCAGTGCTGACTGATTTACAGCATTGGGTTTTTTGATCCATGAACAACCTTTATCTCTTGCCAGTTTCTCATTTTATGTCCTTCCCTCAATGGAATTTTATAAGTTTTCCTGGAGAAGTTTTGGACATCTTCTGGTAAATTTATTCCTAGATACTCGAGATGTTTTAAGCCGTACCCCTTACGAAACTACTCTTAGGGATCTCGTAACAACTTTATCCATATTCTGAATAATGTAGATATCCGATGGTAAATGTCACCGTTGCCATGGGGCTTCTGACCCTGCCTGAGCAGTCCAGACCTTTTGTGCAAAGCAAGGATGGCCTTACTAAATTCCATCCATGAAACACCTGCGCCAAACCTCCAAGCCACACGTTGTACTCCTTGAGTAGAGCAGAGCCTGTCATACTTCTGGTGCTAAGTGCAGCAGGCTTCACTTAGGAATAACCCAAGAATTAATCAGTTTTATCTCTGCCAAGCATCTCAAGTAAAATCAGAATTCAACATTCAACAAATATTTATTAAGGACTTACCCTCGACCAGACATTATGCTAAGCACTGGGGATAGAGTAGTGAATGAAATCAAAGCTTGCGACCTTGTGGCATATATTTTGATCGGGGAGGCGAGTCATTAGTTAACAAGTAAACCGTTTTCTATGGGGACAGAAGTGATGGGAACACGGAGAAGGTTTGCCTAAAACAAGAATCCTAGGCATTAGGCTATAGAAAAGAAAAACAAATGGAGAGAATCGTGGGGGAGAATAAAAAAAGAGCGCGAAGAAACCCCTCTGGAAGGAGTCTCCAGAGAAGAAACCCCTCTGGAAGGAAGCTCCTCCCTCTGGAAGGAGCTTCACCAAGTGGAGCTGAGAGAGGTTTACTCTCATGGGGGGCTGGGGCCTTTACCAGAGGTCATTGAGTCTCTTGGAGCCCTTGCTATGTGAAAGGTGTAGATCTCCTGTCTGCCCCCTGGAAAATTCACCTACATTTTTTCTCCCTTCTCCTTTAGATATGTCTGGAAATGAGTTGGGGACCAGGAAAAAATCTCTAACTGCATAGACATGTACCCCAGTTCTGTCCCCCGCTGTACCCTTAATGAAAGACAATGGCCCAAGGAGCACTTTCCCTCTCCATGGTGGCTGGCTCAGCTCACACTGGCACAAGGCACACCCCACATTGCCAAGAAGTGCCCATGATCATGTCCCCACCAAAAGGCCCTCCACCACCTACTCAGCCATTGACCTCTGTTTTCCCTTCTACCCAATGCCCTAGCCTAACCCAAAGGTATCTTCAATTTATGCTTTGCAAGAGAAAGGCACAGTCTTGAGCCTGGGAAAGTAGTTCTCCAGACCATCATGGCCATACATAGGACCGTGCCCGGGGCCTCACAGGCTTGTAAGCCTGAAGGAATGAAGGGCTGGTTTGACATTTATTTCAAAATCCCTGATAGAGGACTTTTGTTTTTGTTTTTGTATTAGTGTATATCATTTCATATGGATATGATTCTGTTAAGTAAATTGGTTTTCAAAACAATGTCTATGACTACTCTGCATTTGCAACTTAGAAATGAAGAAATATGATCATCACAATTTAAAAGAAACAGAGCAGATTTGACAATAAGACACTGTTGGAGAAGAGTCTGGTGAACTAGAAAAACATAGGAAGAAATTACAAGGAGAACAGAGGGACAGAAAAGCAGAAAGAGAAGATACACAGAAGGTAAAATGAAAACGTCAAACATCTAGTTGGGAATTGCAGGAGAGGAGAGAGAGAATGAGGAGAGTCGGTGTCAAAAAGAAAAGGCTGAGAACTTTCTGAAATTCTCATGCATCCACAAATTCAGGAATCCCACTGTGTACCAAGTAGGATCAATTTTTAAAAACGTATCCTTTACGTTGTTGAGGAATCATGGAAACACCAAAAACGAAAGTGTTCTTGAAAGCAGCCAAGGAGACAAGAATACCCGAGTGTTCCCATCAATGGTGACAGGAGACGGTCGAATGAGAAAAATGAATGGTCCACCCAGCTCTGTTATCCAAGAACTGGGATAATCTAAAGACTTTTCCAGAAAACAAAAAGTTAAGAAGGGGGGCAAAAGTGATGCCAGAAGGAGGCTGTGGCCAAGAGTGCTCGTGGTCCACCAATGTCCATCCTTCCTTCTTCCGTAGTAACAGGTCCCCTGATTTTTGTAGCTGGGCATAGACTGAGAAGCTGGTACCTCAGATTACCTGGTGGTAGAATGTTTGGTCAGGTTTTATTACCTGCGTTATTTTGGAGGGTGGACTACAATTTGATCGATTATGTAGCATTAGCGAAATGGTAGGAAAGATCCAGAATGATGGCCTATGTTGACCATTTTTTGACTGCTTGGAGCAAAGTCATGAGAGAGACAAGAACTCCAGCTAATTCCAGCCAGCCACTAAAGCAGAAATGGAAGGATCCAGAGTTTTGCTAATAGAGGCACATTCTACCTCTGGTCTCCATATACTCAGCCAGATATTTCTGTATAACCAAGTCAAACAGTTATGAGCTATGCATCTGGAGGGGCAGACTTTAAAGGAGATAACATTCTCACTCATTGGAAAGATGGCGTGAAGGAAGGCGAGAGTAAAGTAAGATCCACGTGTTCTTCTCCATTACAAACCCACCATCAACAAGAAAGAAATCTGGTAAAATCAGATTATGGTAACAGGGCTTGGAACAGGAGCTCTCACACTCTCTGGTGGGCGTATAAATTGGTACAGTTTGGCATTATTTAGTAACATCCTTAGAGATGCATTCCTTGGTGGTAAACATTATTGAAACGAAGAAAGCATCCAATTTCTGCGGTAAAAACCAAAAAGAGGGGAAAAAAAAAAAAAGCATTCAATAAAATATATACAAAGAGCAGAGGGGGCATTTCGAAGATAAAGTGTTTCAATGAATTTGTTAATAAGAGAGGTTAACATGTCAGCTTTAGACTAGAGAATGTCGGGGCACCTGGGTGGCTCAGTCTGTCAAGCGTCTGACTTCATTCAGCTCAAGTCAGGATCTCACAGCTGGTGAGTTCGAGCCCCACATTGGGCTCTGTGCTGACAGCTCAGAGCCTGAAGCCTGCTTCGGATTCTGTGTCTCCTTATCTCTTTCTCTGCACACCCCCCTCATACTCTGTCTCTCTCTCTCTCAAAAAGAAACACTAAAAACAATTTAGAATAGAAGAATGTCTCTCATCCCCACTCATTATATAATACAACCTTGCCACCATCTCATGGGTGGAATCTGTGTCCTCCTTTAACCTGCGTGGAACTTTGCGACTCCCTCCACTAATAAGCAACAGTGGAAACGATGCTGGGTGGTTTCCAAGGATCGAGCATAAGAGTGCCCACCCCCTTCGGCCTGGGTCTCTTGGGACACTTGTTCTGGGAACACAGCCAGCATCCAGTGCAGAAGCCCACTTGGAGAAGAAGCAAGGCCCCCTGCTCCCAGACCCGCGACCCGCCGCTGCTAGCCCACGGCCTGCATTCGCTTTCCAGTCATGGGGGTGATCCGGACTGGAAGTGGATGGTCCGGTCTCAGCTTGAGCCATCTCTGCGGATGCCGTGTGGAGCCAAGGGGAAGTCATTCCTGTCAAGCTCTGTCGACACTTGAGTGTTTGTGAGCAGAAGAAATGAAAAAGCGGCTTCACTTTGGGAAAGTTGGTTCTTCCACGATAGACAGCTGCTGTGATGGAAAATCCTCGAGGCATTTTCACCACGGTCAGAAAGAAACGGATGCCCGCTATCACCGCTCCTTTGCATCATAGCAATGAACTTCTCAGGCGATGCGGTTAGGCAATTATACACCACAAGAGCCAACGGTCTTTCCTACAGAATTGACGGTAAGCACTTCTCCGTGATATTTTAGCGTTTGTACCTATTGCATAGGTCAGTTATGTAATGAACTGTTACGTGGCCACCACGTAGTTTGTGTGTTTGTTTTCCTATTTTTCACATTTTACAAAATTTCTCCTTTTACAAACACAGCTATCGTGAAAATCCTTGCGGCTCGTGGACCACATGACAGGGACATTTTCTGAACTCGCAGGGTTAGTAGCGACAAAAGAGAGTTTGGGGTTCAGAGTATCATCGCCCACCATACAAAGCACTGACTTTTGTTAATTGATTCATGGTTGTTTCTTTGCCTTTCACCTTAGGTGGAGAGCAACTGCTGACCTGTTTTGATTTCAATATCCAGGGAGAGGCGGCAAGGCTCACTGCTTTGAGCACTTCGCCATGCCACGAGAAATGGGTCTTGGTAGGGGCGCCTGGGTGGCTCAGTCGGTTAAGCGTCCGACTTCGGCTCAGGTCATGATCTCGCAGTTTGTGGGTTCAAGCCCCGTGTCAGGCTCTGTGTCTCTGTGTCTGTCGGATTCTGTGTCTCCCCCTCTCTCTGCCCCTTCCCTGCTCATGCTCTGTGTCTCTCTGTCTCTCAGTAATAAATAAATGTTAAAAAATATGTATTTTTTAAAGGAAATGGGTCCTGGTAGCATACGATCCCCTCTACCGGCAATAATCTATGCATAAGGTGATCAAATAAAAAAGCCACTGCCTGCCAGTGCTGCAAAAACAAAGAGAAAAATACTGTAAACTCTTACCCCTTGTAATTTTGCTACTCAACGATATTTGCTGAAAACAATGTGCTCTTCCTTGAGCTAGGAACATGGGATCTGACAAAGAGCTAGTAACATTCCCTACCCTCCAGGAATTTACCCTGCAATTTGGAAAGAAGACAAATAGAAAGGCATGTATCATGTGAAGGCACTAAAAAGCAGAGAGAGAGAGAGAGAGAGAGAGAGAGAGATCTATACCACTTCTTTTTTTCCTGTAAAATGGTTGGTTTATGAATTAAAGATACAGTACTTGAGAAAAACCTTCCATTTGCTTTTTCAAAGAATTTTTATCTTTCACCTTACCCATGCCTGTAATAGAGACTACCATCTAAATTGGGAAAGTGGAGGAATTTATGGCTTTAGTTCATCTAAATCCACAAACCTAAGCAGGGCACCTGACAGGTCACTATCAGTCATCCTGTTAACCACAGGAGGGCAGAGGAACTCTGCATGTGACGGTTCCTCACTAGTACTTTTGCAAACCCTGGTGAGGATCTGTGCCTTTCCCACCATCTGAGATCTGGTGCTCAGGACCAGAACGTGACACCCAGTGCTTAAAACGTGGCTTCTCACCTGTCACTCGGGCTCTCACCTTCACAAGGGATCCACCAAGAGACAGGTCAAAGGCTGGGGGGAAGGCGTCCCTTTTGTGACAGGTTCACAAGGAATTGCTTGGAACCCCTCGTATCCTGCCAGTGATGGGCAATCCGAGGGGCTCAGTATCACCAGAGGACTTCCTCCAACTCAGATGAGTGGCACCTGGGTGGGGTGACATTCACAATGAGAAGGCGTGGTTGGGAACGGGTGTCTTTCTCACCACGCCTTCTTGAGGCTGAGAAGGACATACTGGCCCATCCCGGTTGCCATCCCAGTCTGAGCAGGCCCAGAATGACCCTATCTTGGGTTGCTTTTTCTTGTCTTTTGTCTTAGACGATTTCATTTCGTTCGAACCTTCCAGGACCCACGCTAGTACAATTACTTACCAAAGCACAGACCCCAACCACCTGTTAAAATGCCATCTACCATTGTTCAGGAGACCAGCACCTTAAATATGAGACTGAAAATTTTCCGTGAAGTAAAGAATATCCAGCTTAACTCTGCACAAAGAACCTGGTGCGTAGTATACACATCCCAGATTGAGGTCTGCTTTTGTGGAACAACCCAGATAAATCTAATTGAGTTCTTGTTCTTGCCTTCTAAAGAATCCCCTCAGACAGCAGCTTAGCCGCTCCACTTGGGAGGTGACAGCTTATTACCACTCTGGAACTCCTCTGGGGTGCCCCCCTCTCAAAGTCCTTAGCTCAAGGGGCTTTGAAATATTTCCCAAGGTGAGAAATCCTTATAAGAGAATGAACTAAATTTCTCATAAAAACTGAAAGAAGTTTGGAATCGATGAGGCAAATAAAAGGGCAGTTAAACTGCATATTACCACTTGGGATGGAAAGTAGAAATTGACTCTTATGAGCAAGACCAGGTTCTATGACTTCTAATCTGGTTCCAAAAGCTATTTCCAGTGAGGAGTCCTAAACATGTTTTGCGTTTTTTTTTTTTTAATCATTTATTTGTTTCTTTAAATGTTCATTTATTTTTGAGAGAGAGATAAAGGGTCAGAGAAACAGAGAGGGAGACACAGAATCCAAAGCAGGCTCCAGGCTCTGAGCCATCAGCACAGAGCCCGACGCGGGGCTCGAACCCACGAACTGTGAGATCATGACCTGAGCAGAAGTCGGACGCTTAACTGACTGAGCCCCCCCAGGCACCCCCCTAAACGTTGCACCTAAAGGGCAACATTCCTGTGCAAGTGCCATCTGTAGTTTAAGGGTCAGTCATGAAACTCGACCCATATTTCACAGAACTTTGCTGGACCCGCTTTTGGAATGGCCAAGCTGCTTCTATCAGACGATCTCGCACGAATGACTACTAAAATCTCTGCGGGGGAAATGTCAAAAACCGTTGCTGTAAGATACTAAAAAAAAAAAAAAAAAAAAAAAGTAAGCGGAAAGTGGATCCTGGAAGGGAGTTGACCCCTACAAGAATTAAGCCACTGGATGAGTTTTCCATTTTTTGTAGCCGTTATCTTTTGTTTACCTCGGTCCACCGGAGCAGGACAGCTAAAGCTGGAATGGAATCCGGCGGTCTTCCAGCAGGAGTCGTGACAACTAGTTGGAGGCAATTTAGTTAAAGTACCTGTAACCCCACTGGCACTTACTGGCCATCATCTCCTACAAGGAAAGGAATGCCTTTTCTGTCCATGTTCTCACATGTGCAAGGATGGCAATGTGTACCTGAGGCCGTTCAAGGACAAAGGACGCCTTTGTGAAATGACCAGCCACAGGAGGTACAGCACGTGGCAGGCATCCGGCAACTGTTTCCTTCCTTCTCAAGAAAGAGTAACAACATTCTTAGAGTTCAGATGTCACCTCCCCAAATTCCTCTTTGGGTCCCTTCTCTGAGCTTGGTTATTGTCTAAAAAAAAGAAGGGCGTCTGTCTACGGATGCTGGATCTCAAGTGTAAATCCCAAGTCCAAGTCACTGCTGGGGAAAAAGAACAGCAAGAAGGAGTTTGGTGGGAAAAGTAGCTTTGGGGGGACACTTAATATTTGAAGGAAAAAGGACCTAGTGGCCGACAAACAGCTAAGGCTGCTTCTTTCGTCCAGAAACAGGCACTGGTAGGATAAAGGCATCGAACCTCGGGCCACCTACGGAGGATTTAAGGGTCGTCCCTGTCCCGGCTACCGTCACAACCGGGCCTTCATAATTCTATCATCTTTGTTGACGTTCATGCATTTGTCTGTTTCCACGGCGTGGGCTTCGGAAACTCACCTGTCCCGCCTCCGTGGTGGCTAAATCCACTGGTGAAGGGCTAAATCCAACCGCGTCTGTCAAGGTCTTTGTCAGACAAGACTGACTCTTGGTAAAAGCTCTTGGTAAAAGCGGCCTTGGTAAAAGCGGCCAAGTCTGGTCTAAGCCTCGACGTGGAGAACAGGACCTGCGTGTTGGGGATCAGGACACCTCAGGGTTTTCACGGCTCACACGATTCCTTTGTTCTAAGTCACTGAGGTCAGCCCTCGGTCTTCAGTGTTCCAGCCACAAGCGGGTAGCCCGTGAGCGAGCACTTGGCTGGGCAGCCGGCGAGACCTTCTGAGCACTCGCCCTCAGCCAGTCCGGGAAGAGCCCGCAGGAGGGAAAAGACGTGGCGGTGGGCCTGGGCTAAGCGCTCTCCTCGGGTCTCACCTTCTGGAGGAGTGAGATGGTAAAGCAGAGGGTGGAGAGAAGGTTGACTCTCTTCTCTTTAGGGCCCGGATCCGGGGCCCCTTTTCTTAGAAAAGCAAGCTCAGGAGCACCGCAGAGAGAGAATTATTGTAAACCTGACGTCCTGAGTGAACTCCTGAACGCGAAGTCAATCGAATGGGAGGACCATTTTCCGAGACCTCGCCCTGATTCCTCCTCCCGCTTCATTTTCAGTCTTCAGAAGTGCCTGGGCTGAGACATCAGCCTGAGAGAAGGCTGGCCCGGTGAGTCAGCCCTGCGAGTGGCCAGAGCAGAGCATGGAGCCACGGAGAGGAGAAGGGGAAGCTGGGCGCCCCCAGCTCTCAGGGTCGCACGCTGTACTGCTGACGTCTTCCAGACTCTCCAGGGTCATCTTCTGCGGTCAACATCTGGATGGGGCAATCGGACCCCTGCAGCGACTGTGGATGAGGAAGGGGACCTGTCCAAACATGTCTCGCGAGGGGCGCCTGGGTGGCTCAGTCCATTAAACGTCTGACTCTTGATTTTGGCTCAGGTCACGATCTCCCAGTTTGCGAGTTCAAACCCAGCACCGTCAGCGCAGAGCCGGCCTGGGATTTCTCCCCCCCACCCCCTCTGCCCCTCTCTGGCTTGCGCTCTCTCAATAGTAAGTAAATATTAAAAAAAAATTTTAACATGTCTTATGATAAACTTTTTTAAAAACTAAAACAAAAATTAAAAAAAACCAACCATGTCTTAAGGCACAGAGGAACTTGTCAACTTGAAGATTCTCATCCTGCACTCCCAGAGATTCCTGGCAATTCCCGGGACTCCATATTTCCAAGAGGTTCTCCAGGCCATTCTGACACAGGGGGGCTCCATGTAAAAAAATAATAATAATTGGGGAAACGCTTTTTTAGAAACTCTCGTGTGGAGGTGCTGTGACAGGGTCCGGACAGAGAGGTGGAAGAGGGAAGAGTGGGGAGAAGAAATAGTTTGAATAGTATACAAGCCGTCTGTTGCTACAGGGCACTGTACCTCAACTCAGTAACACTTGAAGTCGAGATTCCGCCGGGTGCTTCCTCTGGTCCGGGCCAGGCTCAGCAGACCTGGGCTGGGCTTCCTCACATGTCTGGGGTCAGGTGGCAGGAGGGCTGGGAGCTGGATCATTCCCGACGGCTTCTCTCTCAGCCGGGTCTTTATGGGCACCATGCCGTGTATCAGAAGAGTCGGGGTTTGCTCAAATGGAGGGAGGCAGGTTTTCAGGAGGAGCAGGCAAGTTCTGAGTTTCCTTTTGCTTCACCTTTGCTATTGTCTTATTGGCCAAAGCAAGTCCCCTGTCCAAGCCCAGTCTCAAGATGTGAAGGTTCCCCAAGTCTGGGTACAGGGAGGCATGAGCACATGCAGGGGCCGCGGTGACCCCGTGGAGGGATGAGAGGAGACAAGAGGCAACTAACCATAAGATAAAAAACTAGGGAAGTTCCTGAGATTGGGCGGCACAGGTGATCGGGGGCCCTGACCTCAGGAAGCAAGCAGGGTGACAAAGGCCACCGGGGCGCAGCTGCCCTGGGGGGAGGGTTTCAGAAAGCAGAGCTGTCAGAAGCTGAGGTCAGAGAAGTTCCCTGCCCCAGTCCCCCACAGCCTCTAACACTGGAGTCTGTGCTCAAACAGGTCGGGAAGGGCGCACAGGAATATGGGGGACTGAGTGCAGTCCCCTACCCCTCGCGGCACCGCGCGCGCGGCATCTCGGGGCTCCCGGCAGGGGCGGCCCTGGACTTACAGCGACCCGACATCGCCCCTCCCCCATCCCCTCCCCCCATCCCCCCCCATGCTAGGGGGCTCGGCCTCCGCGCCACCACACCTGCTCCTTGCCCCGGGGGCGCCCTCGCCCTGCAGACCACAGGGGCACCGAGACCGGGGGGCTGCTCCAGGGCACCACGGTGCTCCCTCATCTGCCAGGGCCTCGGCGACTGGGGGCTCCTGTCGGATTCCTCCTCACTCCAGGTCCAGGGCACCAGCGGGCCCCCCTGGCGCCTACCCTTTGGGCCCCACCTTCCAGCCCTGTTTGTCTCGGGCCACCCGCACTGAGCACAGGCCTCCCTCCCTCAGTGCTCTCAGCAACTGTCTACAATAGCCGGCCGATCCCCAAAGGCCCCCACTCAGTTCACGAGGGCACCCAGCCAATCCCCAAGGACACCCAGTCAGCCCCCAAGTAAAGCCAGCCCATCCCCAAGGGTTCTGGGTCAGCCTCCAAAGGCCCCCAGTCAGCCCTTAAAGGCCTCCAGCCAGTCTCCAATGGCACCCAGTCAGCCCCCAAGTGAATCCGGTCAATCCCCAACGGTCCCCTGCCAGCCTCCAAAGGCCTCCAACCAGTCTCCAACGGTCCCCGGCCAACCCAGATCAGCCTCCGATAGCCCTCAATGACCCAGCATTCAGAATTTAATCTCCGTCACTGGTGGGGTGGGGCTGGCGCTGGGAGGGCCCTAGGGGACGCTGTATTTAAGTGGGGGCAGGAAGGCTGAGGAGTTGCCAACGAGGAAGGTCTGCAGGGTGTTGCAGGCTGAGGGGAGGAAGGTGCCTGGAGAAGTCATAACTTGGGGGAGCCTCTCTGGTTACCTAGTGTGCAGCTTAGAGCTGGGGGAGAGGGGAGTGGACAGCACTGGGTAGGAGAGTGGAAGAGGGTCAGGAGGCCTCCATGCTCGAATGGAGAGGGTTGAGTGGTGCGGTCAGATGTGTGGTGTGGAAGGAAGCTCTGGGGCCGGGGTGGGGGGGGACAATGGATGAAGTTCCTAGGCAAGTCCAGGGTGGGAAGCTGGCCAGGAGATTGTGTGGCTGAGCGACCAAGGAGAGGAGGTGGCCTGGGTTAGAAGACGGTCCTTTCGGGTGGAGAATTGTGGACTTGTTTTTAAAACTGTAAGTAAGAGGAACACACATCACAGACCAGTCGGGACAGTGGGGACAGGGCTTTGAAGACAGTGGGCCAAGGGTGAAGGTGGCTGAGTTGCCCCTGCCCCTACCTGAGATGAGGAAGCAGCAGTAAAAGAAGGTAGGGCTGTGGTGGGGAGGGGCGGGGGGAGGCCGAGTTCAATTTGGGAACGTTTTGTTTGTAAGTAGAGATACCCTGAGCCCATCCAGGATTCACAGGGAGAGGGGTCCAGGCTGTGGACATGGGGGTCTGATATGGGCTGGATTCACCAGCATGTACCGGAGCCACTGGATGAAATCAGAGAGCTGGGCTCAGCCCCGTCCCAGGGCCAGGTAGACGGAGAGAAAGTTCCCAGGAGGCTGAGGGGGGCCAGGCAAGAGAAGAAAATCAAAAGTAAAGGTGTCTTAAAGGCTGATGGAAAAAAACCCGCCTTGGAATGGAGTTTGGAGTAGATATTCGGCCGCACTCGTGAAAATCGAAATGTCATTCTACCAGGAAGAAATGTCATTCCTGCCAGGAAGACAGAGGGAGGGAGCAGTCTATCCCTTCAGGCAATAATAAGGGGTGTGTTGGGCAGAATTTAAAAGGAGCTATCGGACCAAAAGCGTGTCTGCTTCTAATTGTCATTATTCACTAGGAGTTCTGACCAAAGGCCTTGGTAGAGTCCTCCCCACTCTAGCCCCCCGCTGCCTTAAGCCCCTCCGGCTGGGCACGGGGCTAGTGCCAACCTTACCGCTGCGTTGTTTGTAACAGGAACTCTGGGAACATCCTACATGTCCATCCACAGGGGAGACGCAAAACCAGAGATGGTCCGTGCATGTGATAAAAACAGGACATACGCCGGCTAACCAGGAATCCACATACCTATGTATCTGAATAGATTCTAAAAACACTGCTGAACAAGCAAAAGTAGACGAATATAGTCACGTGGACTTTTTTTTTTTTTTTTTAATGAAAAAATACCTCCTGGGGCGCCTGGGTGGTTCAGTCAGTTAAGCAGTTAAGCCTCCGACTCTTGGTTTCGGCTCAGGTCATGATCCTAGGTTCGTGAGATCGAGTCCCGCTTGGGATTCTGTCTCTCCCCACTCTCCCTGCTTGCGCCTTCTCTCTCTCTCAGATAAACTTAAAACAAAGACAACAAAACTCCTATGTATTAAGGGGTATATGTATATGAATATAAAGTGTAAGGAGGGGACTGGAGAGAGACACCCCAGAAGTGGTTATACTGAGCAGGACTTGAGGGCACAGGGGTTTAGAGAGATACCAAAGAGGATTTGAACTTCGATTTCCAACAAAGAAAACACGCAGATGCAAAGTTACTGGTATAATTAAAAATGACACAACTGGAAGTAAACAAGTATTTTTTTAGTTTTTGAAAAATGTTTTATTTATTTCTGAGACAGAGAGAGAGAGAGAGAGAGGGAGCACAAGCAGGGGAGGGTGGAGAGAGAGGGGAACAGAGGATCTGAAGCAGGCTCTTTGCGGACAGCAGACAGCCAGATGCGGGGCTCGAACTCACACACGGTGAGATGATGACCTCAGCAGAAGTCAGGAGCTTAACTGACTGAGCCACCCAGGTGCCCAAACAAGTATTTTTTTAAAAAGTACCTATGATGATGGGGCATCTGGGTGGCTCAGTCGGTTGAGCATCCGATTTTGGCTCAGGTCCTGATCTCACGGTTGGTGGGTTCGAGCCCCGCATCAGGCCCTGTGCTGACAGCTCGGAGCCTGGAGCCTGCTTCGGATTCTGTGTCTCCTTCTCTCTCTGCCCGCCCCCCGCCCCCGCTCTCTGTCTCTCTCTGTCAAAAATAAACATTAAAATAAAATAAAATAAAATAAAAGTACCTATGATGGAAAAAGGCATAAGCCTCTTTACTCCCAGATTGGCAGGCTTTCAAGCAGGCCGAGGCAGGGTTCCCAGGGAGGTGGGAGGTTTGGGGCCCGTCTGCGTCTGCTTGATGACCGTTCCTCTGTCTACACTGGCGCCCCCACCGACCTCTGCAAAAGGCCGAGAACCTTTGTAGTCTACGCCCAAGAAAGGAAAAGATAAGAGGGGGGCGTCTTCTTGATTCTGAGCTGACTTGGAGCCCCCCTCCTGCCCTTCCCCAGCCTGGCCGGCATCCCCGCTCATTCTGTCCTTTGCACAGTTCTCCAGCCGCATGCAAGATCAAGGCAGCTGAAAGCCCAGCCTCGGGACAGGATGCCTCCACTCTGGAAGAGGCGTCTTCTGTCCTCTGGCGGCCACCTGCTCATCTACAGGCCTTGGAGGGACAGTGCGTGTCTGTGTGAGTGTCTTAAGTGTGTGGATGTGTGTTTGTTGGCGTGGCCGCCCTGGAGAAGCCGGTGTGTTTAGCGGAAGGAAGGGGAGAGGTCCTCAGTTTAGCCGAGGGGACTGAGTATCCCAGATGTGTGGGCATGGGGGGGCCCCAGGTGGAGACCTCTGAAGGGAGTGGAGGAGAAAGAGATGCTTTCGCCTTCCCTCGGACCAGGCTCACGGGGCTGCCCAGAGGGCTCCGGGGGAGGGCACAGTGGCCAACAGGCCCCAGGATGCTTACTGAGGCCTCAGAAACGTTTTCCCAGGGAAGAGAGCCCTTTCCTACCACCCGCCGTGCTGCGCCCCGGTAGTTTTTTAAAAGTGCCTTTGGAGGGGAGCTGGAGCCCTGAGTCTTGGTAGGGAGGGGGTCACGTTGAAGCCTTTCCAAATCAACTGTGTGCCCAGGAATGGGAGGGTCACTCTTGGGGTAATCACGGCAGGCCAGGGGCTTGTGGTTTCCCCCCACTTCCTGTATCCCCTGTGAACCCTCCCCCCTCACTTCTTTAAGCCCCTCCCCCCAGCCCTTGTTTCCCCTGTGACATCCTAGCTTCTTCCCATCCCAACTAAGGACGCCCCCTTCTGGCCTTGGCTGGGAAGTAAACCTGTATGCTTTTTGCCACAGATATCAGAACGTTTGTTGCGAAGGACAACTCTACCAGGGCAGCGCGTGAAGGAAAGGAAGTTCTGGAAAACGTGAAATGTCATAACCATCCCTTCGAAGCATTCTTCTAAGAACATACTGAACCATGCAGAGAGGCCAGCGGGTGGCTGTGAGAGGCAGGTGGGAAACCCAGGGGTCGGAGGGGAGAGGCAGGTGCCCGCGCAGAGGGACCCGAAGGACGCTGTCATTTTTAGGAAGGGTGTTAATTTTAACATGGTGAGTGGAAAGCCGGGTGTAGAGGCCGGAGGCTGAGGAGCTGGCCCAATGGCACTGAGTAGTTAGTGGTGGCGGGGGATTCTGAGAACAACGCGGGGCTCGGCTCCAGCTCTGGCCAGGCCCTCTGTCTGTGTGGAAGGGAGGGGACAGTGCCCGCCGGTGCAGGTGCGTGACCGGTGTGCAGATGCCCGGGGCGAGGGGCTGGCCGTATTCTGCACTGGGCTCTGGGCCTTCTCCTGCTCTGTGATTCACAGCAGAAGGAAGCGGGAGGGCGAGCAGGTGGCTTTATCTTCCCAGGAGGGCTGGAGTGATTTCTTTACTTTACTTGCTTTCCTCTCACTACATATATAGAGATGCTTTCCTCAAAACATACCGTGTGAATTGTTTTCTGATCTTTCCTTTCTCCCATGGTCCCAGAGCTCCTACTCTGGGGATAGCTTGGTTGACTTGACTTTGTTTTACTCCTAAACATGCCCCTTCGATTCATACGTTGTTCAGTTTTCCTGTGTGTGTGTGTGTGTGTGTGTGTATTTAAAACAACGTTATTAAGATATAATTCATGTACGATACAATGTAGCTATTACGAGGGTGCGATTTCTGCGTTTTTTTAATATACTCAAGCGGTTGTGCAACCTTCTTCCTACTCAATTTTAGAACATTTTCCTTATCCCGAAAAGAAACCACACCCATTAGCAGTTATCCCCTATTTCCCTTTCCCACCTCCCTTCTCTTTCTCCAACCCTAGGCAACTGCTGTGCTGACTGTTTCTATAGATACCTTCTGTTCTGGACGTTTCGTATAAAAGGAATCATACAACATATGGTCCTTAGCCCTTTGTGACTGGTTTCTTACTTGAGCATGATGTTCTCAAGATTCATCCATATTGTAGCATGGGGCAGGACTTTTTTCTTTAAGCTTATTTATTTTGGGAGATAAAGTGCCCTCCAACAAGAGCAGGGGAGGGATAGAGAGAGAGGGAGAGACAGAGAATCCCAAGCAGGCTCTACACCGTCAGGGGCTCGAATTCATGAACCATGAGATCATGACCTGAGCCCAAATCACAAGTCAGACGCTTAACCAGCTGAGCCACCCAGGCACCCCAGTGCGTTATTTCTTTTTCTTGCGGAATAACCTACCATCGTGTGGATATGCCACACTGAAAAAATCTGTTTCCCAGTTGATGGACACTTGGGTTGTTTCCACTTTTGAGCTGTTATAAATAATGCTATTACGAACGTTTGTGTACAAGTGTTTGTGTGGGTATATGGTTTCATTTCTTTTGCTCAGATCCCTAGGAGTGGAATTGCTGGATTATACCTTAAGAAACTACTAGACGGTTTTCCAAGGTGGCTGGGCCATTTTACATTCCCATCGGCAGTGGGCGATGATTTCTCTTTATGTCCCCACCAGTACTGGCATTATCTGCCTTTTACGTTGCGGTGTCGACGTGCACCTCCCTGATGACCACATGCCTATTGGCCATCTGTTTTCCTTCTTTTAGAGAGCTATCTATCCGGATCCTTTGCCCGCTTTCGAATTGGGTCCGTTTGGTTTTGAGTTTCCTGTAATGGAAGCGTAGCACGTTTACTATGCTTTGTGTGATCTGTTTCCTTTCCTCGGTGTTATTTTTGTGCTTCCGTCAACAGTCGCCATGCTCCTGTCGAGTCATTCACGACACGTCCTGCTGTAACAAAACACCACGGACTGGGCAGTTTATGGTCAACAGAAATGTATTGCTCACAGCTCTGGAGACTACTGGAAGTTACAGATCAGGATGGCAGCATGGTCAAATGAGGGTCCTCTTCTGGGTCAGGGTAGAAGGGCTAGGGAGCTCTGTGACATCTATCTGTTAAGAGCACTGATTCCATTTCTGAGGGCTCCACCCCATGGCCTAATCACCTCCCAAGGCCCCATGTCCTAATACCATCACATTTAAGGGTAGGATTTCACCATACACATTTTGGAGGGCACAGACATTCAGACCATAGCAACTGCAATGGTCATTTGAATTATTTCTAGGTTCTGGCCATTACCAATAAGGGTGTTTGAACATTTTGGATAGAGCCTGGTGTGCTAGAACTTCTCCACTGTGGGTCTTAAACTCTAACTTATGTCAAATGGTTTCATAACTGTATATAAAATCCTATGAATAGCCACAACCCTCAGCACATTCTGTTGAAAACCCCATCCTTTCTTCATTGTGTAGAACTGTTACCTCTCAGAAATCCAGGGTCCATCCATGCAAGGTCTGATCCTGGTTTCTCTGTTCTTCCCCAGCTAGCTCTATGAGTCTGTCCCTAGGCCAATGCTACATTCTCCTAATTACTAAAGCTCTATGCTTTATCATGACATAAGGTAGGGCAGATTTTTTTTACCTCTGGATTTTGGTTAGAGAAAGATCATATTTTGCATGGTGGGGGTCAGGGTATATACCAAAGCCATGGATCAGAATAAATGGGGAGATCCATTGTCACCAGGTAAAGCGATAGCTGTGATTGGAAAGAACACTTAATACAGGATTGGCCAGAGGGCTCGTGGTACAGAACAAAAGGAGTAAAGTCTTGGGGTGCAAACAGGACTCTCCATGATCCTTTGTTTTTCCTTCTTGTGGTCTTTTCCCCTAAAGGGAGGTCACAAGATTGTTCCGAATACTTCCCACTGTTCCTTGATCGGTCCTGTCTTCTGTATCCCCGCGTCAGAGTGCTGAAAGATTACTTACATCTTGGAAAAATAATCATTAAAAGAAGGAGGATGTCTGGGTGGCTCAGTCAGTTAAGCATCTGACTTCGACTCAGGTCATGATCTTAGTTCGTGAGTTTGAGCCCCACTTCAGGAGAACACAAGCCCCTCTTCTCTCTCTCTCTGTCTCTCTCTCTCTCTCTGTCTCTCTCTCTCTCTGTCTCTCTCTCTCTCTGCCTCTTGCTCACTTGCACCCTCTCTCTCTCAAAAGAAAAAAAAATAGGAAAATGCTTTCCGATTTCACCAAGGAGGATTATCACTTTGTACATCACAGAGAAAAGGAACTTAAAAACTCAGAGCAAAGTTCCCTGATTCTGATTATAGAAACAGCTATGGATTCCTCCACTTTCCTATGAATACAAGAACGTGCTGTCCAAACCACACAGAATAAACTCTTAATCCTTCTTCAAATTAAATAGTCCACCTAGCATCTTTATAAAGAAAGGGAATAGCATTATGAGCGATGTAATAAAATAGAAAACACCAGAAAATCACTCCTAATGTGATGTGAGCAGGGTTTGGTGAAATTGCGTTTCAGTTATTTATAGCATGAGTGAACAAATTCAAGATGCCAAATGCATTCTTAATGTAGGTCTTGTCAAAGATAGATTGTTAAATACAGAATTCTGACAACAGATCTAGGTGTCAGCTTGAGCTGGAGAAACTTCTGAACGGTCTGTGTAGAATTCTGTCTCCGGGGAACCCTGGGCGGATGCTTTGGCCCTTGGAACCCACTGTGAGTAAGAGGTATGTTTCCACTGTGGGGTCTTACTTTGGCTTTCTCTTCTTTCCATTAGATAGAAAGTCAATAGAAGTCGTATTAGATAGGTCTAGAACTGGGCCAGGAAGAGGTATCTACCTACTTTTATGCAGATAAATGAGTTTAACAGAATTTTCCTACCCTTCTTGTTTGGTCTAATAAAAAATAGATATGTATACATTTGGTCTTTGTCCCCAGTTCCTGGCACAGAGCTCCTAAAATCCTTGGCAATTCCTGAGGGAGAAGAAGAGTGCCCTGTATGCTAAGATGACTCAAAGTGGGGTCCCCTAGATCACTTCAGGATGGCAGCTGCTCACCCAGAAAGCAGCCAGGTGATCAGGAGGCCAGAACTTTCAGCACAGCCCTAACCCTGTGACCTCCAGGGAGGCAAGAGGGACCAGAGATTGTGTTCAATCAGCAATGTTGGACAATTTAATCAATCGTGCTTAAGTGATGAAACCTTGATTTAAATAAAGAGAAAAAGAGGGGCACCGGGGTGGCTCTGTCGCTTAAGCGTCCCACTCTTGGTTTCAGCTCAGGTCATGATCGCACAGTTTTGTGAGTTCGAGCTCGCATCAGGCTCTGTGCAGAGCCTGCTTGGGATTCTCTCTCTCCCTCGCTCTCTGCCCCTCCCCCGCTCACACTGTCTCTGTCTCTCTCAAACAAAGAAATAAATTTAAGAAAAAAAGAAAAAGAAAAAAAAAGATAAAAGGAAAATAAAGTATCCTTTAAAGAGCTTCTGGGTGGGGGTGCCTGGCTGGCTCAGTTGGGAGAGCATGTGACTCAATCTTGGATCTCAAGTTGGAGCCCACATTGGGTATAGAGATTGCTTAAAAATACAAATACAAATACAAATAAAATAAAAACGTAGAGTGCTTCTGGGTTGAAGGACTCATCGGAATGTGGCTGTCTCAGAGAGGACACATGACATGACATCTGTACAGACCACCCCCCACCCCCTGCACTGAAATATCTCTTCCCCATTTTTCTTCCATTTGACAATTCCTGAGTTAGGTCCTTTTTTTTTTTTTTTTTTTTTTTTTTTTTTTTTCCCTTAAAGTTTATTTATTTGGAGAGAGAGTGAGAGAGAGAGAGAGTGGGGGAGGGGCAGGGAGAGAGAGGGAGAGAGAGAATCCCAAGCAGGCTCTGCACTGTCAGCACAGAGCCTGACGCTGGGCTCAATCCCACCAACTGGGACGTTAGGACCTGAGCCGAAATCGAGAGTGAGACGCTCAACCCACCGAGCCACCCAGGTGCCCCCTGAGTTGGTAGGTCCTTTATAATAAACTAGCAATATAAGTAAAGCTAGGGGGCCATTTATTTTTATGTATAATAATTTATCGAGTGAGTCACTCCCGCATGTCACATAAGGAGATTCCTCTCAGAATTAGAAAAGCCCTCCACAGAAGACAAATTCCAATCCCACACTTATTGTCAAAAAAAAGGCAATTTTAGGGGCGCCTGGGTGGCTCAGTGAGTTAAGCGTGGGACTTCGGCTCAGCTCACGATCTCACGGCTCGTGGGTTGGAGCCCTACGTTGGGCTCTGTGCTGACAGCTCGGAGCCTGGAGCCTGCTTTAAATTCTGTCTCCCCTGCCCCGCCCACTCTGTCTCTCCTTCCAAAATAAATAAACATTAAAAAAATTTTTTTTAAGGCAATTTTAGAAAGCTTGCTTTGTCCTGCCTTCCAGTGATCAAAGTTCCAGAAATATAAAAATCACCTTCCTGTTACTGGACAGAGGGTCTTGGGACCTCGCGATGGTACCATACACTATTTGTCTTTTTTGTGACTGGCTTATTACAGCAGCGTGTTTTCCTCACAATTATTATTACTCTTATCCGAAAATGAAAAACGAAAACACAAAACCTTGAGATAGAGTCACGATCTAGCCTCTTGAGAGCCATTTGATTAATGTGAGACTGAGGATTTTTTGTTTGTTTTCAGTGTATCTCCGGCCCCCTTGTTCTTCTGTTGCTCTTTTCTGGCCTTCTCTTGGGCTCCTCGTAACATTTGCAGAATTCCACCCTGATCTATATCGTGCTTTAGTATATCATTTTGTCAAAATTTGTTCGGTAGTTGCTCTAGATGTGACAATATACATACGTAACTTCTCAATTAGCCAAGTGCAGAAACCTTACTTCCATTTACGACCCTTTGCTTCTCACTTTTAAAATGTAATTGTCTTAAGTATTCCCACTATATACATTGAGAACACCCAATGGTGTTATTTTTCCTTCCAACCATCGTGTCTGATGTGAGAAACACATAAGTAGGATAGTCTATTTTATAATATCCCTATTTTTACCCAATTTTCACCTCCCCCCAACCTTAAAAAAATTTTTTAGTGTCTAATTTTGAGAGAGAGAGTAAATAAATAAAATTTAAAAAAAAAGATTAGAGAGGTGCCTGGGTGGCTCAGTCACTTATGCGTCTGACTCTTGATTTCAGCTCAAGATCTTGTGGTTTGTGAAATCAAGCCCCACATCTGGCTCAGTGCTGACAGTTAAGAGCCTGCTTGGGATTCTCTCTCTCCCTCTCTCTCTCTCTCTGCCCCTCCCCAGCTTGTGCGCTCTCTCTCTCTCAAAAATAAATAAATAAGCATTAAAAAAATAGATTGGAGATAAGAAGGGTGCCCTGTTGTCTCAGAAAAGCATGTGACTCTTGATCTGCTGTGTGAGTTTGAGCCTCACGATGCGTGTGGAGGTTATTAAAAAAAAATAAACTTAAAAAGAAAAACTTAAAAAAGATAGGAGAAACTTTGTTTTTATGTGCTCTCTCTTTAACCATATCTTTTTTGTGTGTTTGTTTATTTTGAGAGAGACAGAGACAGCACGAGGGAGGGAGGGGCAGAGTGAGAGGGAGAGAGAGAGAATCCCAAGCAGGCTCCCCACTGTTAGCACAGTCTGACCTGGGGCTCGATCTCACAGACCATGAGCTCATGATCTGAGTGGAAGCCAAGAGTCAGCCGCTTAACCGACTGAACCACCCAGGTGCCCCTAGAATTTGACTTAAAAAAAAAATTTTTTTTTTAACGTTTATTATTGAGAGACAGAGCATGAGCATGGGAGGGGCAGAGAGAGGAGGAGACAGAATTTGAAGCAGGCTCCAGGCTCTGAGCTGTCAGCACAGAGCCTGATTCAGGGCTCGAACTCACAAACCGCGAGATCATGACCTGAGGACACTTAACAGACTGAGCCACTTGGCGACCCTAGAATTTGATGTTTAAACTTCTGATCCTTTCCCTCTTTCCCCACCAATATAGTGTGTGTGGGCCTGGGGGGGGGGGAGTGAAAATGGGGGGTAAATGAAACAAGAAAGGAAAATACTGTTACTGGAAGTAGGTAAAAACAAATACAGAATTCTCCCTGAATTTTGTGTATATTTAAAAAAATTCTTCATAATAAAAACAAGTTACCAAGTTATCATGCCGAACACTGTGATTCACTGAAATCTACTGAGCAAAAAACCAAATCAATATTAAATATTTAAATGAATAAATGAAAACACTGACCGTAAAATACCATCTCCTCGGCATGTTTCCTGAAATAAAGATCGTGTTCAACCAAAGTTTTCATGGAATCGTGGTTTGGGGCCTTGTTGTTTTTCTTTTCTTCTAAACCAGTCGCTGCAAGTAAGTCATATTCAAAATGTTAAATTATTTGCAGAGAGATTAGAATCTCATGTTATAAAATAACTCTGATTGTGACCCACTATGGTCAAATCTGTACAAAGACTGAGGGCATTTGTCCTTAGAGTGTAAAACCACACTTTGTGCGACTAACAAAGACACTGCAGATGTTGAGAGACACTACACGTTCCTTATTTGCATGCCTGGGTGCCCTGCCCTTCAGTATTTATTTCTTCCAGTCACTGGTTCCACGAGACCAAGTCTATAGCCTCATGAGTGTGGACTTCATGGCTTTGCTGCGGGTCACTACGGTTGGATATGTGTCTATCTGCAGTGTCCGAATTTTCAAGCATAAAGTGGTTTTCCTTTAGTAACCAGTGTTGCACATTTATAGAATTTAACATATCCTATATCCATAATCGGTTCATATTATCTTATTTTTAAAAAAAGGTTTTTTAAGGTTTATTTACTTTGAGAGAGTAAGCGAGCAGGGGAGGGGCAGAGAGAGAGAGGGAGTGAGTGAGAAAATCCCAAGCAGGCTCCACACCGTCAGTGCAGAGCCCAACGCAGGACTCAATCTCACAAACCATGAGATCATGACCTGAGCTGAAATCAAGAGTCAGACGCTTAACCGACTGAGCCACCCAGGTGCCCCGTGTTCGTATTATTTTAAAAAAGAGTATATCTAGAAGCTAATAGCAATCTAAAACTGAGTGGTGGGTAGCACCTTCATATGGAGAGGCCCCAGTCTCAGAAGCTGCTAATGCACCTGTTGGAGCAGGAACTGGTTGTAGGACCAAGGACTGTCGTGGCATCTGCCTTAGCAGCAAACAGAAGCAAACACTTGGCTGAATCGTGCCAAAAGTTTAGGATGACCTAGGGCTCAGTTGGTCCAGGTGGGGTATGCCTTCACTTACAAGGTAGATACACCTTCCAGGTTTGATGAGGCTCCATATTTTATGAAGGAATAAAGGGCAAGGCTCATGGGAAGACCATCCTGTGGTCTGTACTTAGGTTGGGATTCCCCTGAAGTAGACCCAGGGACAAGGAATCTAGTACAAGTAATTTACTGGGGTGGGGGGCCATCTCAGGAAGCCTGGGCACTTAGCAGAGTGGGAAAGGGAAACTGGGGACATCACTGGGCAGGCAAGTGCTGTGGCCAAGTGGGCGATCCATCCACTGGGGACTCTGGAGGCAGGTCTCAACAGAGGGGTGCTGGGCAGGGTGGGAACTGATTACCAAGTTCCTCAGGTTTAATGATAATTGTGATTTGCTAAAGCTTCAAACACTGAAGTCGTTTGGTGCTCCATTCATCGACTATTGAGCAGAGTTATGATGGATTTTGAACAAAAACACAACCCAAATTTAAAATAATTCGTTTACAGGAGGGGCCTGGGTGGCTCAGTCGGTTAAGAGCCAACTCTGGCTCCTGTCATGATCTCAGGGTTCTTGTGCCCCATGAGAGGGCGCAGCGCGGGCTCCGTGGAACCGGATGTAGATTTTCCTCCAATGAGGCTGCACTTGCCCAGAAACCAAACTTGGAGTCAAGAGAAGAGGAGGAGGGTCACTTGAAACTTTAGATGCAAACTGCAGTAAAGACTGTGTTAAAGATCGTCTGTTGTCAGTCACGTGTGTGCTGTCTACACTTAATGTAGACTTTAGATTTACAGGATCAGAAGCCAGATTTTTAGTGTGTCAAGGGGCAATAAGTTAGAGAAGCCAGAGGTATTATTCTATAATAATACAGTGTGGGCAGTGTGATAGGCACTTTTATTTTTGAAGCAGATTACATGGCAACTGTGATTTTCTCAAGGCACTTTCTCAACAAACTACCAGGTAACAAAATGGTACATTCTTGGCTGTTTGGCAAGCCTAAAATTAAAAACAAAGACAGTTCTTTTTTTTTTTTTTTTTTTAATAAGATTATTCCCATTAAGGTCGGGTCGCATCTCACTGTGTGTATTTCCTGTCTCTAGATAACTGACATCACTAACTAGAATCAGGGGTCCCTCACTGCAGCCTGCTGACATGTGACAGATACCCTTCTTGACCAACCTCAGTCAGGCTCCTTTGGTGCCTCTTTCCAATTAGGCCTCGACCTTGGGACTTCCAAGTCTGTCTTTGCCTTGACCAATTTGAACAAGAATCTGGCTAAGTCAGTTTATCGAGAATCCCCCAGCCCATCTCTGACCAAATTCCTCACCCCCACCACCTCCAGGTGGATGCCTGATCTCCCTGGCTCACCTGCAGCAAGGACACTGTCAAGCTGCTTCAGCCAGAAGTACCCCATCTCTGGGTACCCATCTCTGCGACTGTGAGATCATGATCTGAGCCGAAATCAAGAGTTGGATGCTTAAACAACTGAGACATCGGGGCGTCCCTTTCTTTCTCTTTCTTTCTTTCTTTCTTTCTTTCTTTCTTTCTTTCTTTCGCCTCTTGGTAATTTTCTACCCACCAGTTCCTCCAACCTGCTCCTTGGCTATAAATCCCCACTGTCCCTATTGTATTTGGGATTGAACCCAGGTTTATATCAAAGTCTCTTTCCCCCTATTGCAATAGTTCCTGAATAAAATCTATCTTTAACTCTACTGATAGGCTCCAGTTTTCTTTAACGCATCACACCGACACATTCATATCCTGAGTCTCTCCTTTTGCTAGAAGCCTTGCATCTTGCTACCCTCTGTCCACCTTTTCCCGCTCTAGCGGTAATATTACAAGGACTAAATCCACGCACAGGGCCCAGGAAGCTGAGTAGCAAAGGCATGTCTGCCGCAGACCGGGTTTTAACACAGCAACTTGGACAAAACCAGACCCTCAATTAGGGAACACAATGTACATGATTGCAGGTCCCCACTGGCCAGAACACAATTGTGACTGGCCCCTGGCTTAGTGCAGAGGGAGAGAGGGATTGGGTGTGGAGCCTGGGAACACACAGAGGCTTTGTCTGAGCGGCTGGCGGCTCAGTTGGTATCATAATCCTCTGTTTACCATCGAAAGTTGGGCTCTGTGTAGTCCAAGATCTACAAGACCAAGGTCAAAGTCTTGGAGGAGACAGGTTTGCTCTGAAAGCGAGGATTGAAGGGCAGACTAGAAACCATTGACTTTTGTTTCTCTCAGATGTAATCAACCAATTATTTGTCTTGTAATAATTAAATGCTCTTACAGTTATTTATAAAACTCCCTTCCCCCTCCCCCATATTCTACAGGAAAAAATAGCATTCTTGTTAGGAATCTGAAAATCTCTCGCTTGTCTTTTATCCTTTTAATCAAAAAGCAACTTTTACAACACATATTTTGATACATAATTTGATAGGGAGAAGGGCTTATTTAACGGTGGATACGACTTTATGTACATTTTGTACATTTCAGTTTTTAGGTGAAACATGGGGATGTCTTTATCTCACCGATGACTTTCCTAGAGTAATTTTCTCCTGTAGATGAGTCACTCATTTTATACTCATTGTCAGTAATCCCTCTAACAAAATATTTGCCATACTCTCTAACCTATTGAATGCTTGACTCTCTATGTGCTGATATAAAATAGTATTATGTCTGAGTGCTAATAAGTTGGGGTTTGTTTTTAGAGTGATGAAAATTTTATAGAATTAGGTAGTGGTGATGCCTCCACACCCTTGTGGACATACTAAAAATCTCTGAATTTTACATCACAGAATTGTGAATTCCATGGTATGTAAATTATATCTCAATTAAAACAATTACTGCATTTGTTGCTTAAAAGTGGCAGGTTAGGGGCGCCTGTCTGGCTCAGTTGGTGGAGCATGAAGCTCTTGATCTTGGGATTGCGGGTTTGAGCCCCACACTGGGTGTGGAGATTGCTTAAAAATAAAATTAAAAAAAAATGTATTGTAGAAAAGTGCCAGGTTAACTCCACATGCTTATTTTATTTCCTCTCTCTTCCAAAAAATTATCAAAATTATGGTAGTAAAAAGTATCCTTTTAAAAAGTGAAGAATTAAAAAAATATTTTATTCCAGAGGGGCAGTAGAGAATTTTTTAAAAGTTTTAGCCCCCCAAGAAAGGGAGACACCAAAAGGTGAGCGATTAGAACCCATTTTGGGGACATACAGACTTGGTGGAGGAAAGTAACTGACCTGGCAGAGTGGAGGAGATTCCAATTTAAGTGCTCTCGAAGGGTGTCTGGGTGGTTCAGTTGGTTGGGCGTCCGACTGTTGATTTCAGCTCAGGTCCACAATCTCACGGTTCAGGGGATCGAGCCCCACGTGGAACTGTGTGCTGACAGCACGGAGCCTGCTTGGGATTCTCTCTCTCTGCCCCTCCCCCATTTGCATGCACAGGAGCACTCCCTCTCTCAAAATAAATAAATAAGCTTAATGTTTATTTATTTTTGAGAGAGAGAAAGACAGCACACGAGTGGAGAAAGGGCAGAGAGAGAGAGAGAGGGAGACACAGAATCCGAAGCAGGCTCCAGGCTCTCAGCTGTCAGCACAGAGCCCGATGTGGGGCTCGAACTCACGAACTGTGAGATCATGACTTAAGCCGGTCAGATGTTGAACTGACTGAGCCACCCAGGCTCCCCTAAAATAAATAAATACGCTTAAAAAGTTTTAACTGCTTTCAGTGGCGATGGCAGAAAAAGCAGGACAAATGTATGTGCTAGGATGCTGGGAGTGTCCACATGGGAAGTGCCAGTCATGAAAGCCAACATCCTGAATGGATTTCCAGGTTCACTGCACCAACTTGCTCCGGTCACTGGAAGTTTATTATGGAGAAATTTCCAGACTCAGCATCTGTGGAGAGCAGAGGTGATGGGCAGGGCTTGCAAAGGGGACACATCCGCAGAGTCGTGCAGTCCCTAGCCTCTCCTGATCACAGAATCAGTAGCAAGATATTCAAATTCCCCTACCATCCCTACTCCTTCCAGGCTGGAGAACACATTGCTCCTCCCTGAACAAACTGAATGACCCTAGGGGAAAATCTTCCAGCTACTTAGGTTTTCAAATCTGCCCACACAAAGGCCAGAGTGGCTGCCCATTGGACCACTCGTCAACAAGCCCTGTGCTGGTACTTGGAGCATCCAGTCACCCCCTGAATGCCTAACGGACAGAAAGAGACAGTGAAGGTCAGCAGACAAAGGAGGGAGCTTTCAACAGGAAGAGGAGAGATGAAAACAACAGAAGGATGAAGGAATCTGGAATAAGCTCGCTAATTCAATTTAAGGAACAAAGCCAACAAAGAAGCAAACAAAACAAAAGTAATGAACAAATCCCACATAGTATAGTTACTATCTTCCTGGGGCTTAGAGAAAAGACGATGTGCTTTGAAAGAGGGAACGTCAGCAAACAAGAAAGAATTGAAAAATCTGATCGCCGAAAGAAAATATACAATGGTATACAATGAATAAAATAAGAAAACTTCATGAAAGGTGGAACCAAAAGTCAAAGAACTGAAAGCTAGGAAAGAGAGGAATGAGGAACAATTTGGAGGATCCATTTAGTTTTCTATCATTACTTTTCAAGAGCCAACCAATAAAAGTTTTCAGGCAGAAGAAAGAAAGTGGACAGGGATAATGAATAAAAACTGCATAAAAATTAAAGAATAGAGCGTTACAAATTTCCAGGGGAAAATGACCTACCAAGTGGGGATGAGAAAACACTCACGTTGAAGGAATGGGGGGGGTGGTTTCAGGACAATTAGGGTGAAAATAAGACCTTGAACATTTCCAGACATTTGTTAAAAATCACAAAAGGAGGGGCGCCTGGGTGACTCAGTCAGTTAAGTCTTCGACTTCGGCTCAGGTCATGATCTCACGGTTCGTGGGTTTGAGCCCCGCATCAGGCTCGCTGCTGACAGCTCAGAGCCCGGAGCCTGCTTCGGATTCTGTGTCTCCGTCTCTCTCTTCCCTTCCCCTGCTCGTACTCTCTCTCTCTCTCAAAAAAAAAAAAAAAACATTTTTAAAAAAATCACAAAAAGAATGGGAATCTGAAAGGCCTAGAACTTTTCAACAATAAGTTGCCCTGTAGGAAAAAAACACAGAAAAACAATAACAGTCACAATTCTGAGGAACTCTAGTTTTCTGTTTTTTAATTTTAATTTTTTTTTTTTTACTGCTTATTTATTTTTGAAAGAGAGAGAGAGACAGAGAAGGAGCAGGGAGGGGCAGAGAGAGAGGGAGACACAGAATCCAAAGCAGGCTCCAGGCTCTGAGCTGTCAGTGCTTGAACCCACAAACCATGAGATCATAACCTGAGCTGAAGTCAGACCTTTAATCAACTGGTGCCCCTTTAATTTAAAATTAAAAAGAATTTTTTTAAATTTGATTTTAGAGAGAGAGAGTGAGAGCATGGGAGGGGGAGAGGGAGAGAGAGAGAGAATCTTAACCAGGCTCCAGGCTCAGTACAGAGCCTGATGCGGGGCTCAATCCCATGATTCTTGTATCATGACTGCCAAAATCAAGAGTCAGATATTCGAATGACTGATCCACCCATGTGCCCCAGAACTCTAATTTTCAACACAGAATTCTATACCCAGACAAACAAGCAACCAAGTGTGAGAATAGAATAGAGCAGTTTTCAGGTATTCGAGCACTCGAAAAGATTCATTTTACATGTGTGGTAAAACCTTGGATTGCAAGTAACTTGTTCTGTGAGTTTTCCACAAGATGAGCAAACATTTCTAATAAATTTTAACTTAATAAACGAGCGATGTCTTGCAATATGAGTAGTAGGTGACACTGAATGTCACGTGATCACAACTGAGCCAATGGTTCCTGAAATTCACTTTGATATACAAGTGCTTTGGATTACAAGCATATTTCCAGAATGGATTTTGCTTGCAAACCATGGTTTTATTGTATATACATATATATCCTTTCTAAGGAAGATACTAGAGGTTGTGCTTCAGGAAAATGAGGGGGCAAAGCAAAAATGAGAATGACATGGGATCCGGGGCACTGGTGATCTATTACAGGAAAGCAATGAAAGGGAGTCCCCGCCCTGCACTGGCTTTGAGAGCATCCAGTCTAAAAACAGAACAATTAGAGAATAGACAATCACAGAAGACAATAGATGGAAATGATTATTTGATGGATAGGAATGCTTGAGAAAATTATTGATAGATATTTGAGAGATCTGCTGGAATATTTGGAAAAAAATGAATGATACATAAATAAAAAACTAAGCAAATTAAAATAAATAAATGAAAGCAAAAACAGGATAATTATTAACTCCAAAAAAAAAATGAAGTTGTAAAGAGGAAGGAAATAATAGAGTTGATTACAAGTTCTGTAGGAAATAATATCTATCATCTATCTATCTATCTATCTATCTATCTATTTTTAAATATTTATTTATTTTTGAGAGAGAGAGAGAGAGCACAAGCAGGGGAGGGGCAGAAAGAGGGAGACACAGAGTCCAAAGCAGACTCCAGACTCCAAGTGGTCATCACAGAGCCTGACGGAGCTTAAACTCAAGAACCATGAGATCACGACCTGAGCCGAAGTCAGACGCTTAACCCACTGAGCCACCCAGACACCCTCGTAGGAAATAATGTTTATAGGAATAGATATACTGACTGACAAGACTACATTCAGTGGGTGAAGTAGAAGAGAGAGCAAAGAGTAGAGAGTAAGAAAATGAAACCCTCATTAAGAAGTCAAAAGCCTACAATAAATAATAAGTATATAAATGGCTGTTTGTGGAATTATTTAGCAATGTGGATATAAATCTAGAAAAAATAGCTAAAAAAAAAAGTTAAATGTGGCAATGTGGTTGCCTCTGGTAAGTGGGGTTGTGGAGCGGAGTGAGGTGGCGTATTATTTTGATAAATATGAAAATTAACTAAAATAGTACTTACGGGGACTGTGGCATATTAGTTTGCTAGGGCTGGTGTAACAAAGTACCACAAACCGGGTGGCATAAGTAACAAATGTATTGCCTCGCTGTCCTCAGGCTTGAAGTCTGAGGTCAAGGTGACAGCAGGGTTGGTTTCTTCTGAGGCCTGTGAGAGAAGATCTGTTCCAGATCCCTCTCTGTGACTTGTAGTTGACTATCTTCTCCCCATGTCTTCTCATGTTCTCCTCTATGCATGTCTCTGATTCCAAATCACACACCAAAGGGTGTGTGGTTTGGAGATGATGTTTGGTTTGGTTGGACCTGGCATGTGGTTTGATGTGCCATGGAGTTGGTATGGCGTGAGCCTTGGTGAGGGCTTTGACATGGAGTGTTGATTATGTGGGATGAAGAAGGTGGGGGACTGAAATATTCGAGTGTATGTGGAGATATAGTGTGGATGTGGGGTGCGCATATGTGTGGGTTTGTGTGTGTGTATAGTATGGCTGTAGCTCAGCTTAGCTTTTGTTTAGATTTTCCTTTGCCCTTTGTTTTTGTCTTTGTTTTTGTCTTTGTTTGGCCTTTGTTTTGTCTTTGTTTCACTCTTTGTTTAAACTTTCTTTGGCTTTTGTTTGGTCTTTCTTTAGCCTTTTGTTTAAACCTTGTGTGGCCTTTTTGTAGTCTTTGTGTGGCTTTTGTTTTTAAGTGGATCTTGGCTGAGAACCCATCAAAAATACCTTGTGTAATGAAAAACCCGGATATATAATCTCTCCCTATATATTCTGCATGCATTGAGGTAGCCTCAACCCCCCCCCACAGGGACCCGATCCGGTGGAGCCTCTTTCACACAACTGCTACTTGAAGGTAAGGGAATTCCATAGTTTTTCATCTTCAGGTTGTACTTCATGTTCAAGTGGCAAGTGCACATTTTGGTATGGGCCATTTCATTATATTCCAGGGGCAGTTTGGCGTAATAGCAGTCAAGATCGGGAGAACATAAGATGGTGGAGAAAACAAGAGCAGAGGACACCAAGGTTATTCTAATGTGAGCAGAGGGCCCTCCTGGAATGGGAATTGTCTGAGCCTGGGGAAGAGGTTCCAAACCCTAACTCAGATTCTTTCAGGTTTAAAGCTTGATGTTCCTGGAACTAGATTAATGGAGCCATTAGCTTCTTTTTCTATGTATGCGTTTATCATTTGTCACGATTTGAAAATGAGTTGTTTTCTTCTTATCTAGGAAAAAGTCTTCCTTCATGCAGCTGGGCTTATGTATGGGGGATACTTATGGAACAAGAAAGCCCAAATCTTGTTAGAATTTTGCTCCCTGTAGACTAACAACCTTAAATGGAAAGATGTTAAAGCTCAATCTTGTGCAGAATCTCTTAGAAACCAGAGTTTTCCAGTGTGTGGGGGGTAGAGCAAGGAAAGAAAAGATTATGTGTCATGGGAATAAAACAATTAACTTGGCTAGAGTACTAGGTGAAAAATAGGGAAAATCATTTTTACTGCTTTGTGAAATCAAACAGGAAGGAAAAAAACAGATCACTGTTATATGTATAGCTATGCTATTTTATGTTTATTTGGATTAGCGGGAGAATGCCTTCGTGAGTGGATTTTAAAAATTGTTTCGGGGGCGCCTGGGTGGCTCAGTTGGTAGAGCGTGCAACTCTTGATCTTGGGGTTGTGAGTTCGAGCCCCATGTTGAGTGTTGAGTCTGCTTTAAGAAATTGTTACAGATTTGCAGAAAAACTGCAAACCGTACAAAAATTCCAGATGTACTCAGATCACCCAAATGTTGACATTTTACCACATTTTCTTTGTCAGTCTCTCTCCTTTTTCTCTATAGACACTATATGTATTTTTTTCTAAGCCGTTTGAGATGAATTTCCAGACACGATCAAAACTGAAAACCAACATTGAGAAAATACTGTTATCTAATCCACAGACACGTAGATTTTGTCAATTGTCCCAGGTTTCAGTTCCAGATCATGCATGACTTTACTTGCCATGTGTCTATAGTGTCCTTTAGTCTGGAAGAGCACCTGAGACAGTCATTCTCGTTCATGACCTTGAGAAATTTAGAAATTTAAAGAGTATAGAGAAATTTAAAGAGTATAGGCCTTTTCTTTTGTTAAATGTCCCTCAGTATAGGTTTGATCTGATGTCTTCACATGATTAGGTCCAGATTAGGCAGTTTTGTAAGGAATATGCTTGCATTTCAGACTGTATGTCTCCAAATTTATCCTTGAATCTGATTGTACAGACTTCTAACTTGGGGTCTGGGTTTGCTAATGGTAACTAGAATTTTAAATGAGTTCTTAGGGGTGCCTAGGTGGCTCAGTCGGTTAAGTGTCTAACTTTGGCTCAGGTCATTATCTCACAGTTCATGAGTTCAAGCCTCGCTTTGGGCTCTGTGCTGACAGCTCATAGTCTTGAACCTGCTTCGGATTCTGTGTCTCCCTCTCTCTCAGCGCCTCCCCTGCTCACCTCTGTCTTTCTCTCTCTCAAAACTAAATAAACATTAAAAAAAATTTAAAGGAGTACCTAAAATCTTACAAGACAACACACACACACAAAATCTAAAATCTAGAGCTTTTACAGATAATTCTCAAGTATTCACCAAAAGTGTGTAAGTGCTGCCCTTTTGTTAAAAATAACAATTGCAACAATATGTACATGAACTTGGTAGGTATATAGTGAAGTTTTTAACGTAGATTCTTTGCATGTGCTGGTTCATGTCTACTGCTTTATGAGTGTTCATTTCGTGAATGTGATTGTTCCTTTCTAAGCATCCACTGAAAACATACAGTTCACAAAGAGTGGTCTTGGATAGCCACTCCAGGCCTGCTGGTGACCTTTAGCACATTGGCAGAGTGCTAGAAAAGAAAGAAATTTCATTCTATTTGTGAGAAAACCTCTGTTTGGAGGTGACTGACAGTTTTATCATTCTGAAGGTGGAGACTAACTTCTTAACAGACTTCCTCTCTTTTGGGAAAGTTATTTAAATAGATTCTTAAGATTTCCAAATAGAAAGCATCCATTTTTTTTCCCTCTAGAGAAAATGCTGAAGTCATCATAACATAAATGTAAAGCAGTTGTTAACTTCTTATAGGATCTTTGTAATCAAGTAAATGTATTATGGCTTTAACAGGACTGTTCCCTGGATAAGGTATATAGATATTTTCTTTCCTAATATGGAATTAGATTAGAAATTTAGAGTTCTGGGGGCGCCTGGGCGGCTCAGTCAGTTGAGCATCCGACTTCGGCTCAGGTCATGATCTCGCGGTCCGTGGGTTCGAGCCCCGCGTCGGGCTCTGTGCTGACAGCTCAGAGCCTGGAGCCTGTTTCTGATTCTGTGTCTCCCTCTTTCTCTGACCCTCCCCTGTTCATGCTCTCTCTCTCTCTGTCTCAAAAATAAATAAACGTTAAAAAAAAAATTTTTTTTTTAATAAAAAATTTAAAAAATTAAAAAAAAAGAAATTTAGAGTTCTGGACATACAACTATTTACTATGGAGGAACTCAGCTTTTGGGAAAATGTAGCATTAGCTGTTTTGATTGTCTTATCTGGAAGTCACCCTGGAGTTTGAAAAAATGATTTTTACTTAGAGGATTATGTGTTCCCATAATGAGCCATCCTGGGTTGAAAAATGAGGTCCTCCTTCTCTCACTTAGCCAAAAGAATTGGGGGCCAGTACATGGAAGCCTTGGAAGGCCAGAAGAGTCTTATGGATGGGAATTGAGTTTCTTTCCACAATATAGAAGTCTGCTGGGCTGGGCTGGGCTGGGACCCTAGGATTAGGTTCCATTGTGTAGGCTCCAAAAGTGACCTCTTTTTGGCTGTGCAGGCCTCTCTGATTTCTGTAACCCTGTTACCCCTGATGTACAGGTAAAAACTTGGAGGTATTAGCTGTGCTCTGGGTGAGTAAAAGACCAGTCTGTTTAAAAGTGTACTCAGGATTTTGTTTTTATTTAGGCTTGAGGAGGGCAGCAGACCAGAAGATGATTGCCATTGGTAAGATTGTTACTCACAGTTACCAAAAGGAGGGCATATGCCTGACCATGCAGGGCCACATGAGGAAGCACCAGGGTGATCAGAAGCCAGAGGGAATGAGGGGAAAGCATGGGCAAGAGCTTTACTGTGTGTTTTGGAGGGAGGACTGGGTAAGGCAGTGTAAACAGGCTAGGTAAATTCAGGATGAGCTAGTTTGAATAATTTCAGTGGGTTCTGGGAAGGCCTGTTGAGAAGGGCTCTTCTGATTTGTCTGGTTCCTGGCCTTGGGGTGTTTAGGACAGGAATGCTGGCTTAATCTGCGGGACCTTGATAAAGAGGGTAATTGACAAGGGTAGGCTCTCGATTGGTTGGTTTGTATATGAAAGACATACTCATAGAGAAGTCCTGTGCGCCCCCAGGTATTCTAATGATGATTTTCTATTTCCCTCATTGCTTCTACATGTACTCATTTGAAATATTCTTTAAGGGAGAGTATCTCTTCGTTTGTTTTGATTTTTTAGATTCCACATTTAGATGTAAAATCATCTAGTATTTGTCGTCCTCTGTCTGACTCATTTCACTCAGCATAATACCCTCTAGGTCCATCCATGTTGTCACAAATGACAAGATCTCATTCTTTTTTATAGCTGAGTCATATTCCATTGCACGGATATGTACGTACCACATCCTTATTCATTCATCTATCAAGGGACGCTGGGGTTACTTCCATATGTTGGCTATTATAAATAATGCTGCAATAAATGTGGGGTGCATATACCTTTTCAAATTAGTGTTTTCATTTTCTTTGGGCAAAAGCCCCTAGTGGAATTACTGGGTCGTATGGTACTTCTATTTTTAACTTTTTGAGGAAACTCCGTACTGTTTTCCATGGTGGTTGCACCAATTTGCAGTCCCAAAACAGTGCAGGAAGGTTCCCTTTTCTCCACACGCTCACCAACACCTGTTCTTGTCACCAACACCTGTTCTTGTCTTTTTGATACTCGCCATTCTGACAGGTGTGAGGTGGTATCTCATTGCAATTTTGATTTGCATTTCCCTGGTGAGTAGAGATGTTGAGCATCTTTTCATGCGTCTTGTTGGCCACCTGTATGTTTTCTTTGGGAAAATGCTTATTCAGGCCCTCTACCCATTTTTAAATTGGATTATTCCTCTTTTTTTGGGGGGGGGGGGGGTGTTGAGTTGCATAAGTTCTCTTTGTATTTAAGATATTAACCTCTCATGGGTGTTGACCAAATAAGAATTCACTGAAAATTTAAGAGGCACGTATCCTAGCAAGTAGAATTGTAATAAGGGAAACACAGATTCAGATAGAAACCTGAATTATGTTCAGAGAAAGACTAAGAGGGGACAGGGTTATAAAGGCAAAAGGTCACAAGTGCAGTTCTCAGTCAGGTCTGTTATGCAAAACAGGGATTGGAGCGAGGTGAACTGGGATTGGTTGGGTTAATATGCAAATGAGGGATTGAGACGTGTCAAATCTCACTGGCTCCTTTGGGAGTTGAAGAATGGTGAAGATTCTGGTGTCTTGGTGAGGAAGGAGTCCAGCCCTAGGGCTTGTAGCTGGTGAAGAGTTCACAGTTCCTTCAGGAGAACGTGCATAAATTCCTTCTCCCTTATGGCCTCCTGGCCCTATTTTATTTCATTTTAAAGGTTTATATTTTTAAGTAATGTCTACAGCCAACTTGGGGTTCAAATTTATAACCCCAAGATCAATAGTTGAATGCTCTGCCAACTGAGTTAGGTAGGTACCTGCATCCCTGCCCTATTTTTTTTTTTTTTTTAAAGAGATCCTTTATCTCGGCTCACTTGCTGTATCTTGAAATCTCATTTTCATTAGGTATGTCATTTGCAAATATCTTCTCCCTTTCGGTATGTTGGCTTTTCATTTTGTTCATGGTTTCCTTCCCTGTGAAAAGGTTTTCATTTTAGTGTAGTCTCAATAGTTTATTTTTGCAATGCACTTAAAAATTTTTTTTAATGTTTATTTATTTTTAAGAGAGAGAGAGAGAGGGAGTGCAAGCATGGGAGGGACTGAGAGAGAGGGAGACACAGAATCCGAAGCAGGCTCCAGGCTCCCAGCCATCAGCACAGAGCCCAGCTCGGGGCTTGAACTCATGAGCCATGAGATCATGACCTGAGCCAAAGCCAGACGCTCAACCGACTGAGTCACCCAGGCACCCCTTTGCAATGTACTTTTTAAAACTTAATTTAAATTGGGGCACCTGGGTGGCTCAGTCGGTTGAGCGTCCGACTTCAGCTCAGGTATGATCTCACGGTTTGTGAGTTCGATCCCTGCGTCGGGCTGTCTGGGCTCTGTGCTGATAGCTCAGAGCCTGGAGCCTGCTTTGGATTCTGTGTCTCCTTCTGTCTCTGCCCATCCCCCACTTGTTCTCTGTCTCTCAAAAATAAATAAATAAATGTAAAAATAACAAATTTTTTTAACTTAATTTAAATTTAAAAGGAACATGATCATCTGATTTGACGGAGCAATCTTACGATAGTTTTTACAGTTAGTGACACAGAATTGTCAATTCCATCATTATTACAATGATTAGCTGTCAACTAAGACAAATTATCAACCAAGACAACTGTGATATTGTGATTTACAAGAAATATACATTTGGTCGTTCAAATGGCCAAAATAAATTTCTGTTGTGTATTTGGTTTTTATCTACAGTTTCTGACTCGAAGCTCCTAAAACGTTTGGAATTTCCTAGGATAAGGGCAATAAAGGTGTCTTTTGTTATGTTAATGAGGTGAGTTGGGAAAGCCCTTAGGTACCTTAAGGACGGGCCTGGTTGCCATGAGAACCAACCAGGTGATTAGAGGGATGGAACTCTCGTCCTACTCCCCGACCTTGGGGAGAGAGCCGCTAAAGGGAGTTGACCAATGGCCAGTGACTTAGTCAACCATGACTGTATAACGAAACCTCTCTAAAACCCTAAAGGCTTGGAGAGCTTCCCAGTTGGTGAATGCTTGGAGAGGTGGGGACAGCAAAGTGCCTGGAGAGGGCAGGAAAGCTCCGCCCCTTTCCCCCAAACCTTGCCCTCTGTATCTCTTCACTTGGCTGTTGAAATGTAATAACTGTTTCCCTGGGTTCTGTGAGTCACTCTAGCAAATTAATGGAACTTACCAAAGAGGTTGTTAAAACCTCCAAGCTGTAGCCACTTTGTAGAAGCACAGGTAACATCCTGGGGTTTGCCACGGGTCTGGAGTCTGAAATGGGGGGGGTGAGAGACAGCCTTGTGGGACAGAACCCTTACCCTGTGGAATCTGATGCTGTTTCCCAGTAGCGTCAGAACTGACTTGAATTCCCCGACACCCTGCTGACGTCCAAGAATTGCTTGGTGTTGTGTGCATGGTGGGAGGACACCCCTCCCCCCACAACATTGGGATTGGGTCCAGGAGCCTTAAAAGAACACCTAATGGGAATTACAGGTTTCTTTTGCAGGTTATTTTTTGGAACTATAAGACCCCTTTGTTCAAACGACACTTCCAGGCTTTGATATATATTAAGAAAGAAGGGCACAGATGGTTATGGATGGTCACAAATCTCCATACTGCATGGGCAAACAAAACTGATATTCTGAAATTCTCAATGTAATGTCATATCAAATTGGATTCCTTCACTGAGTTTTTAACGTCTCTCCTCAGGAGCTGTGCTGGAGGAGGACAGTCTGACTCTCTTCCTGAGACACTTAATTGCTATGGCTTGCATTTTTAAAGCCAGACTCCGACAGTTCATGTATTTTAGGAATTTCATTCATTAGTGCTATAAGCAAAACACCAGATTTGTCGTAAAGCTCCAGATTTACTAGGAGAAGTGACTGAAGAGTTTTTCCTTAATGACAGTGAATTAACTGGACATATAGCACTTTTCCTCTATAATGGTAAGACGGTCTTTAAAAAGTTTGCCTGCCATTTTGTAATGCTGTCCTCTCCCTGGCCCCCAACTGACAGTTCACATCTAAATTGAACATCATAATCCTTCTTAGGGCGGTGAGAGTGAAGCTCTGCGTATAGCGCGTTTGGATTTATGACAACTTCAATAACCAAAACACCAAATTAACCAGAATGCATTCTATTGCTTCACTTTCAGGGGAAAAAAGGAGCAAATGATACCAAGACAAGCTCATAACAGAGATCTAATCGCCAGAGGTGTACGGATGAAAACACAGGTACAAAATGAATTTCTTACACTCTTTTGGGTCTGCATCTAAATTATTGTATAATGATGCCTAGTATTCAGAACGTCAAAGCAGGATCAGCAAAAGACTGAGCAATCAAACTTTCCATAAGAGTTGAATGCTTCAAAAAAAAAAAAAAAAAGAAAGAAACTATTGCAGGTGTTTCACGGTATCCTGGATTTGGGGACATACAAACATGAAAAAAAAAAAAAGAACAAAAACACTTCTCTACAGCAAAGGGACCATGACCCTGGCCACCATTTGTCCACTTTTGGCAAACTCATGTCCTATGCATGGGGGAGGAGCCATTCTGTGAAAAAGAGACTTCCTTCCCCTGTCTTTAAACCCTACTCGGGGGATTCCTTCTATTTCTTTGTCTTAACTGAACCAGGACAGTCCTCTGATAACAAGGCTTCATCTGTCAGCCGGTCAAATGGGGGACATGTACGCTCCAAGTGGCTCCAGAGTTGAGTGAGCCGGCGTCCTCCTCCTTGCCACTTTCAGACCACTACTCCTTCACTCCCTAGCTGGTCTTCCCCACCTGGAAGCTTGTGCTCCCTTCCCTGCGCCCGTCTTCACTTGGCCTCCGGTCACGCCTCCTCCACCGATGTGTCTGTGGTCAGCCTCCCCATCCCTCTCTGCTCCGACTCCATCCATCAGCCCACATGACTTCAATGTTCCTGTGAATGAACTACTCACTACTCCAGTCAGTTACCCAGTCTGCCTCATCTGTCCATCGCATGCTACGGCACTCAACAATACTTGAAGCGACTCCATTTCCAAATCAAATGGTGCCAACATCTAGCATTTCATTTACAGCCTTCCTTTCTTTCAACCTGCTCTGTTACGTTCCCCACGACCACTGTTCTTCGGCCAGGTGCTTTGAGTTGACTTTCCCTTCCGTCTCCCCGTCCCTCTATGTATCTATTCCTCAGTTGCCCCTTTCTGTTTTCTTCCTATTCCTGGTAGATTCTGGAATCCATCATGTCAATGATTTTCCTGCAAATTCTCTGGCAAATCCTGTCCTTAGATGAACCATGTGTCTTTGCCCTGTCTGCGCCCTGGCTACTGAGAACAACTGGGGAAAAACACAGTGAGGCAGAAGGCTACCTCTATCGCTACACATGAATAGTCTGTGACCCCACCCAGGCCATCTAAACTACCTGGCAGCCTGACCTTCAAATGTCTACAGAATCTCATTTATTTATTTAAAGAGGGGGAGAGAGAGAGAATCCCAAGCAGGCTCCATGCTCAGCGTCTAGCCCACAGCGGGGCTCAATCCCACCACCCTGGGATCGTGACCTGAGCCAAAGTCAAGAGTCGGACGTTCAACCAAGTGAGCCACCCAGGTGCCCCTACAAAATCTCTTTTAAACGCATGTTATTCTTCTCAAATCTCCAGCTGTCTCATTCTCAGCTTCTCTTGCCTCCCATTTCACTGGAAAAATGGAATCCATTCGGTGGGAACTTCATACAGCCAACTGCTTTCCCTCTTGCCTCCTGCGTGTGTGCTCTGCCCTCCCATCTCCTCGGGGTTTCCTCAAGGACACTAATTACTTTCTCTCTTGTTTGATTTCAGTCTCTTCCTCTCTTAGTCCCTTCCCATCAGCACTCATTCTGCTCTTATCTGTCTCATTATAACAACAACAAAAAACCCCCCCACAAATCAACAAATTGACCAGTCACCCCTCCACTTGCCCAAAGTCTGGAAACTACATCTTCCTCTCCCTACCACTGCTCTCCTGCCCTTCATTCTCAGATCTCTGGCCTGAGTTGCCTACAGCGTCTCTCCATGCCTTCAGCCCCGATTCTCTCCACAAATCCTCTAATCTACCTTCTGTCTCAACCACGCCATGGAAACAGTTCTTGTCAAAGTCACCAGTTACCTCTGTATCACTTAATTCAATGCGCTTTTTCTGGTCCTCCTACTACACCACCTCTCAGAATCATTCCACCAAGGTGTCCACTCACTCTTTGGAAACCCTCCTTCCCTTTGGCTCCCACAATACCACACAGCCCAGTTTACCTCCCCCACCCCCAATTCTTCTCTTTACCCTCTGCCGATCACCTCTCTTCTGCCTGCCTGGAAACACCCTGGCACACCCCACCCTCTCCTCACTCCACAGTCTGATATCAGGGCAATCCCATCCCAGGGCTTCAGTTGTTCCCTATACTCCCTCCCACAACTTAAATTCCATCTTCTTTGAAATGCTCACTTGACATCTCAGCCTAGATGCCCTTCAAACACCCCAACTCAAGTGCACCTAAAACTCAACTCATGAGTCAGCCTCTTCCCCTAAAACTTCTCTTCTGGTAGATGCTTCTGCTGCTCAGCCAGTTCCTTGAACTACACACCTTGGACTCATCCTTGACTCCCCTTCCTGCTTCTTTGGTTAGATGAGTGATTTCAACGTAATAAGTAAATATAAAGATGGAAGGAAATAAATTGCAAAATGGAACCAAGATAAGTGGCATTTCCTCCATCTGAGGAAGTCTACCAGCGTAGCTGCTGTTGGGTGACTCACACTGTGTCCTTGGACACAAAATTTAGGTAAAGGGTAGTCGACAGCCCGGTGCTTGTTTCAGCTTCTCTCTGGCTGGTTCTTTTCTCTGTCTCCCTGAAACTGATGCCCTTGGAGAACCCAAGGCAGCTTCACAGCTCTCACCTTCCCCGAGTAGTCAGTGGAACAATAAATCAGCTGATCAGGTAATCCAGGTTCTTCCTTTTACCCCCTTGCTGTGACCACAGGCCAAATTAACATTTAAGTTTCTCTATAAGATAATGCAAGTCTGGAAGATGGGTTCTCTGTACAGGGAAAAGGTGGGCAAAGACCAAATTATGAGGAGTCTTATGTGACATATTAACTAAGAAGCAAGGCGTTTGCCTTGTGACTGGGGAAAGACTCTGTTGAGTAGGGAAGTGGATACATGAGGAGACAAACTCATGCCTTTGGTTCTTTCTCCTGGACCCTCCTTCCCACCACCACCCTCCCCCCCAGTTATAGAAAATTGTGGATTTATTGATCTATATAAAATTCTAGTGTAAAGTTCACATACCCATAAGTTAAAACAATGTATTGCATACTTTCTAGAAGAAAGAATGTCATGTTATTAAAATTACATTCAGAAAACTACTGTACTTCTTACACGTTTCTGTGGCTCCGCTATAATAAGCAAGGATTTTACCCCCAAAACATTTGCTAAATATATTATCTATGTGCTAAGGATATCAAACTTGGGTCACACTTGTTCCTTTTCCTAGAACAGCTGGAGTCAGGTAGCGTTTGTCGTCAGAAAGGGCTCTGCACAAGTGTACGAGATAGTGGTGTGTGAGTAGAGTGGTCCTGGGGCCACTGTCCTTTGTCCTTGTCACCTGGCACAGAGCAAAGCAACGCGGGCTTTGCTCTGTCTCCCCAGATGGGTGGTCAACCCCAAGATAATCGAGGCACTTCTATGCTGTTATTTTTATAGCGTCAGCCGTTCCCCAAGTCAGTGTCGGAGTTTGGCAAGATGATGCTCTCTGTGGAAAAGCACCCTGAATCAAAAGAAATATTTAGATGAAATTTTCCATTACCGGGAACCGGTTTCCCAGTTGAAGAATCCACCGCTCAACATTCCTTCTACCGATTTGTAGACATCTTGGTTGCCAAGGAGATAGACACATAGATAAATGAGGCCAAACGGATAAAGGCCTCCTTAGAGACATAGCACGCAGTGGTTACAACCCAAGTTTACTTTCTGCATGTATTTTTGCTATTGCGGACTAATCCACTCGGGAAGGCATTGCCTTTTAGCGTGCAAATCGACACTCAGAGGAAAGCATTACCCTCGGCCTGAGACAATGAGCAAGGCTTTAGGAACCGTTGAAGGTCTGTGAGGAAGGTGCCAAGGGTGGAATGGCTAAGCACTGCAGTGATAACTGTTTTCCAGAGCGGAGGAGCTTTGGAAGGCTGTGGTAGCTGAGCGAAGCCCTGGTCTGCAGTGAGGCCTCTGCCCCCCGCCCGGGTTTTATTCCAGAAACATCTCTTCCGCAAAGCGCCCCCGTGCATTCCTCACTGGTGCGCCTTGAACTCCAGCCCAGACCCTGTTCCCCGATTTCCTGTCCCTTCGTGCTTCTGGGAGTCCCTTGTCACTCCTTTTTTTGGAGGGAGGTCAATTGGAATGGGCATCTATTATGTTTCCTCGCTGTCATTTTCTTGAGTCCTCCAGCCCCACGTGTGTATAGAATTAGTGGCTTTTAAAGTGTCCTCTTTTTCCTGTTTTGTGCCTGTTTTCATATTTAAAAAAAATTATCGTCTGTTTTTTTTTTTTTTTTTTTCCTTTAACATTCTGATTATGAAAACGCTGCCCTTTCATTGTGTTCCTGTATTTTTCTTCTGTCATGGCACAGGTCTTTTGCCTTGTAACTTCATGGCATCTTTTGTTCTATGACATCGTTGTGTTTATGATTTCTCTTCTTTCCCTTCACGTCCGCTGTGTTAGAAGCCACGGAGTGTCAAGGTTAGGAACACGGACTAGCTCACCTTGGTTGGGATCCTGGGGATCCAGTTGCTAGTTCTGTGTCCTGGGGTTGGTTTTCTGACTTCTCTGTATCTTTGCTACCGCGAGACCTACTGTGAGGGGGTGAAGATTCTGTGAGTTACACACATAAAGCCTTTGAACAAGTGCCTGGCTGGTATCTCCTAACATGTGTTCGCGATTATTATTCTCGTTGGGGTTATTGGTCTGCTTTCGTTTCGTCTCCCTTTTTCCATTTTCCGGTAAAAATAAAAATGGCACCTTGGTCATGAACCATGTTACTCTACCTACGTGGGTCTATTTCTAAGCTCTCTGTTCTGTCCCCTTGATCTGTTGGTTCTATTTCCACGGCAACGCTCTCTTGTCTTAATTAGTACAGCTTATGATAAGTGTCTCCATCTTGTAGAACAAGGCCCAATGCTTATTCAAAATAGTCTTGGCTCATCTCAGTCTTTTATAGGTCCGTAAGAAGTATGAAATCGTCTTGTCAATGACATGAAAATTTGATCTTTATCAGACTAGCGTTCAGTTTATTAGCACATATTCAGCCTGCTTGAACTAACTGTTTCTTCTGCAGCCCTCAAAAAAAGATTTGCAAATTTTTGCATAAAGTTCTTGCATTTCTTTAATCAGATATCCTTCTACTTGTAGGTGTCCTGTGGTGTTGTGTCCAGCTTGAATGGATTCTTTCATTTTACATTTCTGATTCAATCTTCCTCATCTTTAGAAATGGTTCTGATTTTGGAATATTGATCTTGTGTCCAGAAATCTTGTTGAGCTTTCTTTTCAGTTCTAACAGTTTGTAGAGTTTCACAGTGTTTTGTTTGACTGGTTAGGATTTCAAGCACGGTGTGGATAGTGGTAGTGAGAGCATCCTTCCTGGGGTATCTGATTCAGATGAAAATGTTTCTAAGATTTCACCCACAGTAAGCCGTTATTTATAGATATTTTGGTAGCTAGCTTTTAATAACATTAAGAACATCCCCTTCCCTTCCTTCTTTGTTAAGAGGTTTTTTTTTGTTACGAGTGGATATTGAATTTTAGTGAATGCTTTCTTAGCGTTTGTTACTTAGTGTTTGTATACCCCCTTATTCTGTCAATATGGTAAATCAGACATCTAGCCGTTCCAAATCTAAAACATTTTGAGATTTGCATCTTTGGTTTGCACTATGAAACATGTTACCTATCAGATCGGCAAAAATCTGAGGGTGTAATAACCTACTTTTATTGCTGAGGTGATGGGAAAATGGTCTCCATCATGCATTGCTTATAGGATAGTAATTCGTACAAATCCCATGGGGAGCAAGTTGGACAAATATCCATCAAAGTCTTTAGAATTACAAATGCGTAGTCTTCCCTGAGTCAGTGATCCCACTGTTAGCGGTTCACCCCTCAGGTATTTGCACACGTGGGAAATGAAGGGTGTATCGCTTTCTTCACTATAGCACCATTTGCAATAATAACAGATGGGAAACAACCAGACTGTTCACTTGTAGGAAACTAGTTAGGCTCTGATCCTTAACAATTTCGAGGCATCTGCCAATCCTTCTAGTCTGTTGTGTGTCATCATCACCCCTAGATCCTCATAAGCATCTCCGATTTAACATGTTTGGGGCACAGTAGGTGCTCAGTTGATATGTTGAATAAATGAGTGTTCACAACGGTACCCTCACCCCGCTCCCCCACGGCTTTCCTCACCTCAGTAAATGGTTCCACTGGGCATTCGCTCAAGTCATAGGCATGGCAAGGATGACTGCCCACGAACCCCACATCCGACCCATCCTCAAGTCCTATTGGTTTTGCCTCCGAGATCCACCTCTGCTCCCCTGCCCTGGCTGAAGTCCCTGTCCTCTGTCATTGGTCTCCTTGCTTCCACTCCCCCTTGCCTCCAGTCTACAATGCAGGAAGCCCGAAGGATCTTCACGGAACATAAACAGGAAGACTTACCTCTTCTAGTCAAGATCTTTCAATGCCTTCCATTCTTCCTATTCTTTATCTCACCTTCAAGGCCCTTCATGGCCTCCCCGCGCCTCCCCCTGAAGCCTCGCAACGCTCCAGCCATCTCCTTCCTCTGTTTTCTCCAGCACATCAAGTCTCGGGACCTCTGTCTGGAGCTCTGTCCTCCTCTGGCTCCCACTTATCCTTCAGATCTCAGACAGATGATCTCTTCTTCAGGAGCCCCGCCTTAGCCCCTGAGTCTAAAGTGGTCTCGCTGCTGTACTGTCTTTTAGTATCCCACTCCTTTCCTTCAGAGCCCTCATTACGCTGCAGTCATACATGTGTTATCTTGTTCATGAGATGGGCTGGCCAGTCTCCGTCCCTGTCCCCTGCACTCTATGGGCACCCAGACCTTCTCTGTCTTGTTCGCCTCAGCACTTCAGCATTCGGTAAATGTTCGAATGGATGGCTGAGGGGTGGTGTTGTGTTTGGCCACATTTACTTCGGGTCTTTTGCTGTGTATAATTTTTACATGTGACAGCCTGATGTCACCTGGCCCCCTCTGTCATTGGAGTCCACTGTGGTCACAAACTGTTCTAAAAGCCCCTCCTGCACGTCAGAGGGAGCTCGCCAGCTTGAAGATTTGCCCAAGATTGCTTGAGGTCTCCAGAGGACCAGTATCTCATCTCTTCAAGACGGGGTCTGCGGGGTGGTTGGCTGGCTCATTTGGAAAAGCACGTGACTCTTGATCATGGGGTTGTGAGTTCAAGCCCCACGTTGGGTGTAGAGGTTACTAAAAAATAAAATCTTAAAAAATAAATAAAGGCAGGGTCTGAGTGTGCAGCCACCTTGCTGAGGGCCCCCTGGCTCTTGTCCCAGCCCCTACCGAGGCTGCTAGCTTTGGAGGTGTCCGGGGGTACTTGAGAGACTATCATATAGATCGTCAGCTGGTTTTAGTTGGGCTGGCTGGGTGCCCCGAGTCAATGCCATGCAATACATAATCTAGCTTCCTGTGGCCTTCACTGGATATTTTGGACATGTTTTCTATGTCAGTACAATCTCTTTCACCTTGTGAAAGGGCTGCCTAATATTCAGTCAATCTTCAAATGGCCAATGAATAATTCCATGATTAATCAATTATAAAATATTAATAATTCAACAAAAATCAAAGTGTGACCGATTCCACTGTATTTGCACAAAAACGCTAGGAAATCCCCTTGCCTCCCTTCTCTTTTTAATAAGCTAGCCTGATTAAAAAAAAAAAAAAAGCCAGCCTGATTTTAAGAAATGTGTAGAATAATGAATGCTGTCCTTTTTCTGTTCTGACAACTTCTTGAAAGACCGTCCCCTGTTTCTGGGGGAACATGCAGGAATGAAGCTGGGGGTTTTCCTACCATTGTCCCCAGAGAATGTCCCTCCCAGTAAGTAAAAACCCATTTACAATTTTTTCCCTCCATATTCTTACATTATTACTGAAAATGTATTTTATGTCTGTCTCCTCTCAAGGGATGAAAGGTTAAAAGAGTTTATTGCTCTCAAGGGCTTTGCTTTTCAGAGTAAATGTTAAATTGTAAAGTGGAGGTAAGTTTAACAGAAATTCATTCAAGATTTATAAATATTTTAAGCACTTGAAGTTAATTCTCCATGCTCCAAGATAATTTAGTATTTTATTTTATTTTATTTTATTTATTTTTAAGATTTTATTTTTAACTAATCTCTACACCCAATGTGGGGCTCAAACTCACAACCTTGAAGGGTCACGATACTCCACTGACTGAGCCAGCCAGGTGCGCCTAATTTAGTATTTTATTTTATTTTTATTTATTTTTTTAACCTTTTTATTTTTACTTATTTTTGAGAGAGAGAAAGAGAGAGAGAGAGAGAGTGTGTGAGCCAGGGAAGGACAGGGGGGCGGGGGGGAAGAGAGATATCCCAGTAGTCAGTGCAGAATGTGATGTGGAGCTCGAACCCATGAACCGTGAGATCATGACCTGAGCCGAAGTCGGACGTTGAATGGACTGAGTCACCCAGGTGCCCCTAGTATTTTAAATACCAGACATTTCAGGGGCGCCTGGGTGGCTCAGTCGTTTCAGCGTCTGACTTCGGTTCAGGTCATGATTTCATGGTTTGTGGATTCGGGCCTCACGTCGGGCTCTGTGCTGACAGCTCAGAGCCTGGAGACTGCTTCAGATTCTCTCTCTCTGTCTCTCTGTCTCTCTCTCTCTCTGCTCCTCCCTCATTCATGCTCTCTCAAAAATGAATAAAAGTTAAACAAAATTAAGAAAAAAATACCAGCCATTTCATCTTGTTCTTGAAACTAGTCTATGAGAATTGCAATTGCTGGTACTTTCCATCCCTTCCTTACCGATTTCCTAATCGCTTGAAGGCAGAGAGGGTGGCGGGGGGTGGGGTGGGGGGGAGGGATTTAATGAGAATCTATAACCATGTATCAGGAGGAGTTGAGTAAAGGAAAGAAAAGGTCTAGGAAGAATATGTCCTTATTTGCTCAAGCCTTCTCCACTTTGCAAATTTCTGCAGGAACTCTTCACCTTGTGAAGCTCATTCAAGGTTGGGGGAGAGAGGGAAAGTTAAGGAACAAGGATTCATGTTCTCTCTTTTCTCCAGATGAAGCCTGAGAATCATAGCAGGGGATGTGGTAGGGTGTCGTAGAAAGGTCCAGATAGGTGTGAAATTGTGTGTATGCGTGTGGGGTGTGTGGGAGTGGTGATGGGGAGGACCTACTGACACACAGGAACAGTGAGGAGAGGCTTCAAGTCCCTGGGAGAGGCCTGCCGTCAGCCTCCAATGTCCAATGTGGCCCATGAGTGAGTGCACAAGTTTGGCTGGGGAGCTGTCTAGGCCAATGGCCCCAAGATAGATAGGGTTCTCCGTTCCCCACCCGTAGCTCATGCGTGGGAACCAGGGGTTACCTTGAGTAGACATGGAGAAGCTGAGAGGTCCACCTATTCAGCTCAAGCAGAATAGGGGGTTACTGAGCAGGGACGCTGATGAGCAGTGGCTTGGTGGGATCAGCAGTAACTTGTGTCATTAATGCTATGGCACCCCATGGCCAGCAGACGAGGACACTACCCAGACCAGCCACCCCTTCCCTCGTCACCATGAGGACTGTCAGCCTCCCTGTACCCTTATCCACCATGAGAAGGATCAGAGGGAGGTGGGGAATAGTTCTGCCCGGGAGCTGAACTTTAACTGACCACTTATTAGGAAGAGATAATTTATGCCAGAAGTGATCACGGTGGAATGAATTCAGAAGTTAGTTTTCTCTCTCCTTTCCCAGCCAATACAGCTACACCAATTATGCCATTATAGTGAGATGAAAAAAGTCCTTTCTGGGGGATACAACAGAGCTGATTTTAAATAAATTAAGAATTTCTTGCTTCGTTTTTTAATGAAAAGTTTTCCCTAAGCGCATATTAAACATCCCATTCCTTAATCCATATGACACATTAAGTCCTCGGGACGGATCATTGTCTCCCTTTTGGAGTCTTGATATCTGAAGCCAGAGTATTGTTCTCACACGGGCTTCCTGCCCTAGATGATCGGGGTGAAGGCTTGCTTCCTGTGCTTCGCACGTTGAGTTCCTTAAACAAGATAAGTGCAGACCTTTGCTCATGGCTCTGAGGATCTGACTGCTAAGAACTGAAGGACTAGTGTGTTTCCCAAGTGCTGACCTGTGTCCACTCTTCACAGAGCCTGTACCCATTTCCACATTTGACTTCCTGTGCTGCCACATCAGCTCACTGCTTGCATTGTCTTTCCTTGTCAGAGGGACGGCCCAGGACAAGGGCGACATTCCACTTCTATTAAATACCTACAATTCTCTTTTAAGAAAACATGGTAGGAAGGGCAGATGGATGGGAGGAAGAAAATCCATTTTATTTATTTATTAATTTTTTAAGTATTAAATTTTTTTTTTAATGTTTGTTTATTTTTGAGAGAGAGAGAGAGACAGAGCACGAACAGGGGAGGGACAGAGAGAGAGGGAGACAAAGAATGTGAAGCGGGCTCCAGGTTCCGAGCCATCAGCACAGACCCCGACGCGGGGCTCGAACTCACGAACTGTGAGATCATGACCTGAGCTGAAGTCAGATGCTTAACCGACTGAGCCACCCAGGCACCCCTGAAATCCATTTTAGTTTTTGGATCTATGTTTTAAATTTAAATTTTAGTTAACATACAGAGCAATATTGGTTTCAGGAGTAGAATTCAGTGATTCATCACTTGCAAACAACACTCAGTGCTCATCACAAGTGCCCTCCTTTTGTACCCATCACCCATCTAGCCCATCACCCACCCATCTCCCTCCAGCAACCCCGTTTGTTCTCTATCGTTAAGAGTCTCTTGTGGTTTGTTTCCTTCTCTTCTCTCCCCCTGCCTCACCTTCCTATGTGTTCATCTGTTTTGTTTCTTAAATTCCACATATGAGTGAAATCATATAGTATTTGTCTTTCTCTGACTGACTTATTTTGCTTAGCATAATGCACTCTAGCTCCATCCAAGAAAATCTACCTTACGTTTAAGGTCCTAGTAGCCACCTGCAGTCCCCTTAGGGAAAAGTGAAGCCATGTTTAAACACATGTTTAAATACAGAGATGCTAGTGCCATCTCTAAGATGTGTAATTAAATGTGTGTGTTGACTAAAGCTTGCTAATTAATTTGCATGAATTAAGAAAAGATGTAGCAGGTTCACAGAGTCTTTGGAAATGCTCTTTCTAAAGAGCCCAGTTTTATAACTTTCAAGGTCAGGTGGAAAGGTCCCTTCCTGTGTTGCCCCTCTCATCGAACAGATTCTGTTGCCTGAGCCAGAGCAGAGGTCCCTGCGGGGATGAGGGGACTGCTAAAGAGCATCGGGGGACAGGCAGCACTTGTGAGAAATGTCCTTATTCATTCTCTCATTTTAATCAAGTATCAACTGAACACCTGTTCTGAATCAGGCATTGAACAAGCCTCCAAGGACAGAAAATTTAAAGAGGTGGTGAAGCAGGCATAACATACAATTTCCAGATGCTTTCTTAAAATTATGTATAGCACACAAAGTTGGCGCTGGAAAGAGGGAGAAGCTACCATTTCTTTTTGGCGGAAGGGAAGGCTCTGCAAAGTTTTGAAGGAGTGACTTGCTTTTGAGCAAAGATGATGGAGGTGTTTTGCTGTGTAATTGTTGGGTTGGTAGGAAGCTGCGGGAAGGAGCCCTATGGACCAAGGTCCAAGGGCTTGAAATAATCTTACCACTTGGGAATGGGGGAACAGCTGAGTTGCATTCACCAGGGGGCAGTCCCTTCTTGAATAAAGCCTATTACTAAAGAAAGGTCACGTTCTTCATGGACTTTTGTCTATATCTCATTGGCTACAATGTGATCACACAGTTGTATGTACTTAACTTGACATTACATTAACTCGCCAAACAAAATTCAGGTTTCTTACTGAAGGGAAGAGTGGATATTGGCAGTCAACTAGTCAAATGGACAGAAATGAGTTTGCTATTTTATTATTAGTAGTATTATATGATATTGGAGAGCTTACTTCTTCAGGCCTTGATTTCTTCATCTCTAATATGGGTTAAGTAGGGACTAGCTAGAAGGATTACTTTGGAAATTAGAAATGATGGCTATAAAGCATCTGGGACATAGCAGGTAGTCAATAAATAATGGCAGGGGTGGGGGGGGGTTCTTGTTCCCCTCTCTTTGGTTCCTCTCCTTCCTTTCCTTTTTCTTCTTCTTCAAATACCTGTCTTACTTTCCCTCCTCTTTTATTCTTTAAAAAAAATTTAATGTTTATTCATTTTTGAGAGATATATAGAGAGAAAGCATAAGCAGGGGAGGGGCAAGGAGAGAGGGACACAGAGAATCCCAAGCAGGCTTTGCACTGCCAGTGCAAAGCCATGAACTGGGAGATCATGACCTGAGCCAAAGATGGACGCTCAACCAACTGATCCACCCAGGCACTCCCTCCTCTTTAGTTTTAGAGTCTGTGGAAACATCTGGAAAGCCTTGAGACAATATTTTACAGTTTTGAATTAAAATTCTTCATCCTGCCAGATAGTTCATATTATCTTTGCTGTGCAATTAGATGATATCTTTTTTTAAATGTTTTTTTAAATTTATTTTTTTAATGTTTTTTTGGGGGGGGGGCAGAGAGACAGAGTGCAAGTGGGGGAGGGGCTGAGAGAGAGGGAGACATAGGATCCGAAGCAGGACCCAGACTCTGAGCTGTCAGCACATAGCCTGATGCGGGGCTCAAACTCATGGACTGTGAGATCATGACCTGAGCTGCAACGTCGAATGCTTAACCGACTGAGCCACCCAGGCGCCCCACAAGTAGCTGATATCTTTTGTGAAAACATCGTGTAGTGTTTATAAAGATTTGCCATTAGCCACTAATGTCAGTAAAGATGTAATTCATGTTTGGATTAAATGTCATCAGAGATACACATTGAGATTCTTAGAGAATGTGTCTGACAAAGTCATAGAATTAGACCATTCGAAGGAATTCTCGAGAGAGGGAAATGGAACTTATTAAGCAAATTATTTGCATTAGGTACAGTGCTAGGTTCTCTTCCTATTTATTATCTTCAAAGGGCTGCTGATTCAAGCATTATTTTAAAAAAACTTTTTACGTAGGCTCCATGCCCAACGTGGGGCTTAACCTCACCACCCTGAGATCAAGAGTCACAGCCTCTACTGACTGAGCCGGCCAGGCATCTCCTAAACATTATTATTATTTGTTCTTCCCTTCCGTTACGGACTGAATGTTTGTGTCCCCCCACATTCATATGTTGAAATCTAATCTCCAATGTGATTGTGTTAGGAGTAGACCTTTGGGAAGAGCTTCATGAGAGTTGGAGCCCTAATGAATGGAGTTAGAGTCCTCATACAAGAGACCCCAGAGAGCTCCCTTTCTCATTCCACTACATGAGGACGCAGCAAGAAAAATGCCACTTCTGAACCAGGAGGGGGCTTCTCGCTGGACATGGAATCTGCTGGCAACTTGATCTTGGACCCCCCAACCTCCAGAACTTTGAGAAATAATTTTTTGTTGTTTGTACACCACCCAGTTTACAATATCTTGTTATGGTAGCCTATATGGACGAAGACACCCTCTTTTAGATGAGGAAACTGAGCATTTTAATTTGAATTGTACACGCTTGCAACTGAAATAATAGTGGTTTAAAGGAGATGCAACTTTGTCTCTCATGTAAAAGATATTCAGTGTCTGAGAGTCAGGCCTAGAACAGCAGCTCCACGGTCCTCAGACTCAGGCTCCTCCAGGCTTTGTGTTCCTCAACATGGCTTCCTTGTCGGGCTGAGCCATGATCCAATATGGCTGCTGTGCCCAAGCATAGATAATTCCAAATTGTTCTGGAAAAGACCATCCTTTCAAGCACATGTGGGACATTTAAAAATACTGACTAATAAAGCAAATCTCAACAATTATCAAAGAGTCATTATCGTACAGACCACTTTCCCTGACTAGAATGCATTAAAATTAGAAGTCAATGCGCACTTGGAAATTTCGCAACAGATTTTTAAAAACAATGGATAAATCAAAGAACTCAGTCATATTTAAAATGGAGTGACAATGGCTTACGGTAATACTCGTGGTATCCAGCTAAAGTTGTACTTACTGGGAAAGTTGTAGCCGTAAAAGCCTATGTGAGAAATGTTTGACTCAAGAATAGAGAGTCAATTCTCTATTGACTGGTGGGCTCAGTCAGAAGAGCATGTGACTCTTGATCTCAGGGTCATGAGTTTGAGCCCCATGATGGGTGTAGGGATTACTTAAAAATAAACATTAAAAAAAAAAAAAAAAGAATATAGAAAAAAAAGACCCAAGGACATAAACCTAGAAAAAAATGGAAGAAAATAATACATCCCTACAGAAATTAATGAACTAGAAAAAAAATTAAAAAGAGCAAAGACAAGCAAGAAAACCAAGAGCTTGTTTTTGAAAAGAATAATAAAGTAGGAAAACTACTGGCAAGATGAATTAAGAAAAATGAGACAAGATGCAAATCAATGATATGAACTATAAAGGGGGCTGTAACTATAAAAATTATCACAGATTTAAAAAGCGTAAGAATAGGTGAGCCTGGGTGGTTCAGTCGGTTGGGCGTCTGACTTCAGCTCAGGTCACGATCTCGCGGTCCGTGAGTTCAAGCCCTGCGTCGGGCTCTGGGCTGATGGCTCAGAGCCTGGAGCCTGCTTCTGATTCTGTGTCTCCCTCTCTCTCTCTGCCCCTCCCCTGTTCATGCTCAGTCTCTCTCTGTCTCAAAAATAAATAAACGTTAAAAAGAATTTTAAAAAAAGCGTAAGAATACTATAAATAATGTGTATATCTGTAAAGCTTAAAATGGATGATTTTCCAAGTATATAAATCTGAAGAGTATGTAAGGTATGGTCCTGCTTTTTATTAACTATATATTTATTTCTAAATATTACCAAATAAAAAAATGTCCAAATATTTTGTAAGTGGTTAACTATGGGATTTTTGTTGTTTTTATCCATCCAAGTTTTCTACTTTTCAACAGTAAATATAGATTTTAAAACCCATTAAGGGCCAATTGGGGAAGGCCAGAGGAAGCACCCGTGGGACACACTGTCTTCAGGACACTAGGGGTTTACATCCCAGTGCCCCATCATGTGTTTCTTGCTCTGGCAGGGAGGTCTAGGCCGCCATATTGTGTGATGTCCCCAAGCCCAGTCTCTATCCTTCCTTCTTCGGTGAGCTGTTTTCCCAACTTACAGTCTTTCTCACCCCAAGACATAGACTCTTGCATCTATGCAGCCTTATCCCATTATCTGGCCCATTTCCAGCCCCCCAAGGTCCAGTCTTTTGGGGGAGAGGAGGGTTGAGCACAGCAAGGCACGGACAGTGTTGGACCTCGTCAAAGGACAGGGATGTTGGGGTCACGCAGACATGGATTCACATCCCCTGTCTGCTTCTTTCTGGCTTTATGAAGTTGGTCATGATTTTTAGCTTCTCCCGTCTTTAGTTTGTTGGTGATAATGCCCATGTTATAGAAGGAGGTAAAGTATAGAAAGCAACCACCATACAATGGGTGCTCAGTAAATGTGAGTTCTTTCCTGTGCTGTTATTTGTGGTTATAACTAATATACTAGTAAGCCTGGAGTGTTGGGAAAGAATGACTCGCGTGTGTATTGCTGTTGCTTAGCGTGTGGGGTTCAACATTCCTGAACTGGAACATGGTGCGGGCAGAGTTGGAGAGGCAGTGCGCAGATGCAATTAATCACGTACCCTAGCTAAACGCTGCATTTCCACTACGAGGAGAAATAGTAGCCAGAGCCTTTCCACAGACTATAAATATTATACTAAGGTAAGGCGGGGGGTGGGGGGGGGAGGGGGTAGATTGTCAGCTGGTTGTCCTGGAAGAATGTCAAGGTTCCACGGAAGAGAACCTCTTTTCCTTTAGGGAATCACACACGGAGGGTAGCAGGAGGTGAGGCTGCCCCCTGCTGGACATGGTTGGGGAAGGCAGAGGGTGAGAAATGTCATGGAATGAGAATTTAAGAAATTTCCCTTGATGTGCTGGGGGAAGAAATGGCTGGGTGCGGGTCTGGACAGGCATGGGGTGGGCCAAGGCATCACGTCAGGTGGGTAGGAATTGAGAGTTCAGTCAGAGCGGGGACTCAGAGTCACAAGAGATTTTAAGTCCCCCTTTTACCCCATGCCAGTCATTCTTAAAAATTTGGGGCAAGTGCTAGATTTTCTGCTGTTTGTGCTGAATACCTGACCCTTTTGGGAAAAGAGGATTCCAGAAAGCTGGAGGGATTGGGGGAGGGTGTCTGGGTTGACTGTGAAAAGCCAGATAACATTGTCTCCATGTGTCAGGAGTGAAAAGAAATGACTCCTACAGGTTAGTCTTGCAGTGTTTCTTCATTTTCAAAGCTGAGCTGAACTTTTTGCCACACTGTGTAGGGTATGGGTAAGGATTTGTCATGTCTTTAAGTATTTGACAATGAATCAGACCCTAAAAATCAACTTCAGTTTCTCATTGTTCTAAAAATGCCTGTTGGCACCGAGGGTTTCTTTGAGAACTGTTGCCCATCTCCTCTGCAAATTTGGAAATTTCTCTTCTAAGAGGCTGCTACTCCTCCCACCTCTCTGGCTGCCTCTGCCGTTCCTTCCTCCCTTGCCCCTCTCCCTGAAGTGTGAAGGTAGGCCCACTCCTTCACCCCTCCTGGGAGCCTTCCCTGGCCTGGCTTCTTGCTCAGTTCCTACTCATCACATCCATTCCCAAGGCTGTGCTTCTTCCAGAGGTGAGGGACTCTCAAGATGGCGGCTGTAGCTGCTGTGTTTTGGATACCCACCCACCTTCCACATGAATGTCCTGAAACAATGAACATACCCCCTCAGAGTAACACAGTTGTTTTTAATGTATTCATCCTTAAAACCCAGATCATCTGTTCTGTCTTCAAACAATTCATCCCTTCTCAGTGTGCTTCCCTCGACCTTTGTACATACGTCTACTGATCACCATCACACTGTTTGTAATTACGGACGGCACAGCTGTGTGTCTACCTTGACCTTGGGTTTGTTGAGAGCAAGGACTTTCTCAGTGTCTAATATATGCATGTCACCGTGTGTATTTGTTGACTCTTAATTGATTAATAGTCATTTACATGCCCTGCGTGCTACAGTGTTGTGGTGTTAGGTGAGACAATTACTGCATTTGTCCAAAAGGGTGTTGTAGTGATTCAATTTTTTACCCCTGTTTGGGAGGTTTTTTTCAAGACTCAAACTTCTCTTTGATTTCCTCCTCCTCCCCATCTTCCTCCTTCTCCTCTTTCTTTTTAACCCAAGTAAATAGTGAGATGCACAAAAATTAAGTGTGTAGCTCACTGAATTTGTACATACACGCACACCCAAGCAATCACCTCTTAGATCAAGACCCAGAACATCTGCCCCCGGCCGGCACTTTGATGCCCCTTTCTTGCCAGACCTCACCTTCTCCAAACATAGCTACGTTCGGATTTCTAGCACTATAGACTAAGCTTTCCCTGTTTTTGAGCCTCATGTGAATCGAATCATACAGCTTATATTCCTTTGTGTTCAGCCTTTTGTTGGTTCAACATTGTGTTCGTGAGATGGAAACATGGCGACTGTTCTTTTTCATGACCGTGTAGTATTTTTTTGTATCAACAGTGACCACAGTTTTAGTACCAACCTATTATTATTATCATTATCATTATTTTAAAGAAGAGGTCTTTCTGAAACCTAGAATATTATTTTTCCACAAGTGTGTTTGGTTTTGTAATATTTTTCCTATCCTAAACGGGTCATTGACACGTAAGTTAAAAAGTGTCCGTTTTCGGAAAACATGATTGAAAAGTAGGCCAATAAAAAATTAATAAGCCCTGAATCCCTTTCTGTAGAGCTGGGCCAGAAACTGAGTTTCCAGATTCAGGGTGTAGGACAAGGCTGAATGTGAATTTTGGACCGCGGGAATGGCCGGCCCTAGGCTCCTGGAGTAGAAAGCTCCCCCCTGACGTGCTGTTTCGTGTCTCCCCACCTCTCCTCGCATCAATGACTTCTAGTGAGATGAGTCAGAAAACGGTTAAGGAGGGCCCCAGACTCTCCAAGAACCAGAAGTTTTCGGAGCACTTCAGCATACATTGCTGCCCACCATTCACCTTCCTCAACTCCAAACGGGAGATCGTGGATCGGAAGTACAGCATCTGTAAAAGTGGCTGCTTCTACCAGAAGAAAGAAGAGGACTGGATCTGCTGTGCCTGCCAGAAGACCAGGTAAGTGGGCTGCACTGTCCACTCAGCATCCGGCTGGGCGCTGGCTCCACGCCCCGTCCTGCTCTGCTCCGCGAGTCTGGGCCGCTCTTCCCCCAGTGCCCTGCGGTTGGCTCCCTGTTAGGTTCGGAAGGTACTGGAGGGCGATTGGAAGGTGGGAGGGGGGGGCAGGGCCTGCCTCCCTGTTTCCAGCTCCTGTCAGCATCCCTTAAGCAGCAGAGGAGAGCCATGGCTCCAGCCTCCAGCTTCTTTTGGCCCCCTCAGCACCAGCCGCCGGGCAACATCCCCTCAGAGGCCCAAGCAACAGCCAGCGGCACCCCCCGCGGTGGTCAGAGCACCGGCCAAGCCACGGTCCCCTCCGAGGTCCGAGCGTCAACCGCGCCCCCGCCCAGAGGTCCGACCACCACCAGCCAAGCAGCGCCCCCCTCAGAAGTCCAAGCAGCCGCCGCGCAGCAGCCCCCACAGAGGGCCGGGCACCAGCCGTGGGGGGTCCCCCATCAAAGCTTCTAGGTTCTGGTAACACCATCTCTTCCCTTTTGTTGCCCCAGCCCTAAGGTTAGTAGCTGCGTCCTATGTTTACTAACGTCTGGGTTACCTCAATGGCCCTCTGTTGGCCTTACCCAACCCCTGTCAATTCCCTGCATTAAATCCCCATGGTTGAAATACCTAGTGTGGCTTCTGTTTTCCTCATGGAGCTGCGGGTGTAGTCCTTCAGGGGACAGTAGCCGTTGCTTCTTTGGTCCGAGAGGACTGCAACCGATTACTGTATAAACTCAGAATAGCCACCCCAGAAACAGAGCACGTACATGAGGCCCTCCATCGCTGTGCCTCAGAGACAAGAAGGGTGACTCCAGGGATAGATGCACACGTGTAGAAAAGGAGAGGTTCAGCTAGTTTGTCCACCCGTCCCCCTGACACACTTCAGCTGCTGTTAATCTCAGCAGCAACATCATTCATTCACTTGTGCACTCATCCAACAAACAATGCATTCCACAGAGTTCCATATATCATGGTGGGGGGATGGGGATACGGCAGCGAGCAAGTCAGGTTGTGACTCACCAGGATGAAACAAGGGAGTAGTTGGTCACCGTGTAGGGTGTACGTACCTCAACATTGTCATAATTAGTAAGTACGCTGGGGCTATGGGAGCCTGGAACAGCGTTCGACCCATCTGGGCTTCACAGAGGAGGTTAGGCTAGGGTAAGTAGAGAATAAAAAGGAAGCTATGCAGAGAGAAGGTGAGGCAGAGATGTGTTTGTCTGTCTCATCTCAGGAGGGTCAGCTTTTTTTTTTTTTAAATAGACTTCATTTTTAGAGCAGTTTTAGGGTCACAGCAAAATGGAGTGGAGGGTACAGAGATTTCCCATATAGTCCCTGCCCACACGCATGGCAGGCCAATTGTTTAGTTCTTTTAATATGTGGAAATGAAGCTGCTTTGTAGGTTAATGGCGGGCGCTAATTGTGTTTGAGATTCTCATCCTTACTCTGCATAGCCCGTTACTCGGGGTGCATGTCACTTGCTGTTTACTGATGTACTATGCAGAAGAATCCACGGAGGAGCGGATTAAAGACGCCCCCCCCCCCCCCCCCAGAGAATCCAGTTCCTTGGGTGACCCATGAGATCTGGAGATCTGCCTTTCCAACAAGCAACACCTCCACCCCAGCATAGCGACTCCGCTGGTATGCGGACCACCCTTTGAGAAGCGCTGACCTACGTCATCCATAAATAAGTGACCCACGTTGTCTGTGATGTGCAGTAAAGACATGTGGAAGGGGCCACATGCGTGGCACTAAAAGTGAGAGCATTAGAAAGGTGCAAGATGGGGTGAGGTTAGTTTGTGAAGGAGGTAAGAGCCCGCCAGTGTCTAACTCTGGAATAGGAAGCTGTGTGCCCGGTTACCGAGTCCTTAATGAGGGCTCCCCAAGGGGCCTGAGTCCAGGGGGCCTGGTCAGGTAAGTTGTGATATATGGGAGTGGTTAGGAAGTGTGAGAAGTAGAGAAAACCAATTGGGTACGAGGCCTGTCACCTGCGGGGGTGGCTTCAAGCCACACCATGTGTAGTGAGTTGTGTGACGGCTGCTTGGGTGGCTGGGAGTTCAAGCAGGACATGGATAGGAGAGGAAGACCGTGAATGCCAAGTTCATCTGTCTCTACCCAGCGGAACTCAAGAGGCTGGTGTGATTTGCTTCCCTCAGTTAACTGTTCTCAGTGGGTATCGGGCTGTCCTTGCCTCCTCAGCCATTGTCGCTCCCCTGGGATGGGGGACCCAGCAGCCTCTGTTCATAGGGTCCCACGACACTGAGGATACGCCATTTGAGCCCTTCCTGAGATCCTCATTTTTCCTTCTCAGATTCCCTGAGGAGATGCACTAGAGCCATTGCTTTGCCACGAGTTTATTCCCCCTGTTGACACTCGTTGGCTATCCCAAATCAAAGGGGTGGGAGGAAGGTTAATGGGAAAAAAATTCACTCTTAGGCAGACTACTAAGCTGCACTTAAAGACAGGCTCAAAAAAAGATTTTCTGAAGCACACTTCCCTTCTGAAATGGTGCCACTCCTGAATTCTGACCTTTAAAGGTTAAAAAAGATATTGACAAAGGTCTTTCGGATCCTAAGTAACCCCCTTTGGGTAGATCTCAAGAACCAGAGAATATTCAAGACTTAGGACTGGTAGAATTCCTTGCAGCCCGACTGAACATTCTCATATCTGATGGGAGGAAACCCTGGCATCTCCGTCTTAATTTAGCCTACTCTCAATTCCTCAAGATTTTAGGATTCACAGGTCACCCTTGCCTTTAGGGTTGACACATGTTTCCTGGGCCAAGCCTCTTTTGGCCCCGCAGGGCTCTGCTTTGGGAGCGGAGGACCTGCGGTTCTCTGAAAGCCACTGTGGCCTGTGAGTGACTGGGGCCAAGTGCACATCTTCGAGCAGTGCTGTGTGTGCCTTTGACTCATTCTTTCACAGAATTTCTTGTACCACATTGGGCCCCGCACACCAGGAGCTTGGAGGACCGATCTCTTCCCACGTGCATTTTCTAGCTTATTCATCAAGACCATGTGCACAGCAATGCACCAAGCTCTGGGCAATCAAAGGAAATGACGTTCGCCCCTGGTCCGGCCGCCCGGATGGGATTTCGGAGCGGCCCCTCCCTCGGTGATGTTGTTCTTCCCTCCAGGAACCACGCTGAGCTCGGCTGTCTCTATCCCGGCCCACATTCAGGGGTCCCACCTGCCTGGTTCATCTCCTTCCCCAGCTTGCTTTTTCACTCTCTTGTCTCACTTCAGCAGGTGATAAAATCAAAGCCCAAGAAAGACAACCGTATTGCTAGAGGGTAAATGTTCTAAGTGACTCTCAGGTTCTCCACAGAATTTGGTCTTTCGGAGACAGGGTGCTTTAGCTTTGAGTCTCAAGTTGAAGCAAGCAGGGTTCGGTATTTTATTGACCACGCACTGTCCTGGCCGAGGCATGACAGGGCATTGCTTCTAAAGGTTAAGACAAACACACCCACTGAATGACTACATGCTATCTATATCTGTATCTATCTATCTATCTATCTATAATAGTATAGTTTCGAGTTTGTTTGGAATTATTGGGACTGCCAAACAACAATCCAATTCTAAATACTTACATACTTGACAAGCTAGGACTTACTTCCAAAGAGCGCTGGCCCAGAGCAATTACTCTGAGGGTCTGAGAGTGTGCACTGACAGAACCACGTATTGGGGCTGAGGTTCAGACTGTTAGATAAGGGGCATCTGCCTGCTTTTCAGGTGTGCAGACCCAAGTTTATTCCAGACCCTTCTACGACATGACTTTTTGTCCTTCCTCATGCCAAGAGGTACATTCTGCCGTTTTGTACTTCTGGAAAACCGCAGACCATTTTCTCTTTCTTTGTGCAGGACTGGCCAAACTAACCCTTCTGGTCCCTTTTCTGAGCCCTCTCTGAGTTTACACAACCAAAGCATTGACTTTGTATTCATGTCTTAGAAAGAATTTATTCCTTACGTGATTGTGGAAAAATCGCACCCAGGCATATATTATGCTTAATCACATCCCAATGTTTACACCCTGGCAATCTATTTTTGGGCTCATCAGCCAAACAGAATCAGAAATGCATCTACCATTTCTCAGGTAACAGTGGAGTTAGGGAAAGGTAACTCTCAGATCGGGCTCTGGTCTGCCTGCCTCTCAGATTGCATCATTGCTTTTATGAGTTTGGATGACTGAACTCTTGAGTCTTGCTCTACCTGAGGCATAGATCCCTTCCTGTCCAGGAGCAGGCTTCTACACATCGTGGCAGTCTCCATAGCATGGTGCCTGAGCAGAGCAGGCTCTCACGGAGGCCGGGGTTAGCCAGAGAGGCCTCTGGTCCCATGAGCTGTGGGTACTCTTCCATTTGGACAGCTCCTGCCTGGTTCCGTGTCCCCAGTCTAGAGCACATGGTTAACCACTCTCTCTAACAACCGTAATGCCATTGTTGCCCATCCTCTGGCCACGCTTATCCCACAAATCCCTTACCTAGATCAAGTTGATGCCCTACGTGCACTACTCCAGCCTCCAGCTGATTGTTGATAGAGTAAGGCTCCACGGTGGCAGACAGCTGCTGAGCACAGCTAGGAGAAGCCCGTAGCCTTAAGGGTTGGTGCCACCATGAATGGATGAGCACCAGCCTCTCTCCAGACTAGTTTGCCTCCACCAGCCCCAACATGTTTATCAGGATATGCATCTGTCTTTAAATCCTTTCTGTCAGTCCCAGAGGGGGAAGCATTTTTTCCTGATCAGGTCAACCCCTCCTTCCACCACTCCTGTGTGATCTGCTTGATCTTCCTCCCCCAACTCGTGTTTCCTCCGGGGTCTTGCTGCACTTCCCCAACAGCTTCAGCCTTTTTCTATGGTCTCAAGAGAAAGTGCTTTAGCTTTTAAACATGCTCAGTCATCTCATAATGACTGAGTTCATCTCTGGCCCTGTCTGGTCTCTCCTCTTCTCAGGCAAATTAAAAAAAAAAAAGTAGCGTAAATTTATCACCTTTACTTCTCTAAATTGCATTTACTCCTCAACTGACTGTGCCCTGATTCTTCCCATAGCACCTCACTGAAATCTCTCCTGTGCAGGTTCCTCCAGAAGCAACAATGCTCGGGCAAGCAGTTCATTTGGGGGGAGGGGGAGGGAGGGAATGCTGGAGGAATGGGGAAGTGAGACAGAAAGGGAAGCAGCTGATAGAGAGTGTGTTATCAAACCAGTTCTCACTGTGGGCTCCCAGGGCTTAGTCCTGCTAGGGAGCCCTAGTTGCTAATGTAGGACATGCACTCAGTTTTCCCAACCAAGGGGTGAAAGAGCTGGGGTATTTATACACCAGGCCATCAGTCATTGGTCAACTAATGCTGCTTTGAGGATAGTGTTAATTCCTTGACACTTCTGGCCTGCCAAGCAGATGGCAAAGTGAGCTGCTGTAGCAGGAAAGAGCCTACAGGCAGAGAAAGGCATCTGGAATTTCAGCCAGTGTGCACACAGTGGTAAAGGCGAGGGGCCATAGGCCAGGTACTAGCAGCACCCGCTTTAACAGCTTCCCTGTGGTCTTTGTGTTGCTTTGCTAGATGAATGCTCAATCCAGTCTTTATATCGATGGTGCTGTCTGTCAAATTTGTTGACTACTCACTCACTCAGTCATTAAATTCTCTGCCCTCTTTAGGGGTGCCTGGGTGGCTCCGTCAGTTAAGCATCCGACTTTGTCTCAGGTCATGATCTCACTATTTGTGGGTTCGAGCCCCACATTGGGCTCTGTGCCGACAGCTCGGAGCCTGGAGCCTGCTTCCAGTTCTGTGTCCCCCTCCCGCTCTGCCCCTCCCCTGCTCTCTCTCTCTCTCTCTCTAAAAAATAAATAAACATTAAAAAAAAAACTTTTAAATTCTCTGCTCGCTTGCCTTCCATGACCCTTCTATTTCCTAATTTACCGTGTGAACTTTTCTTCTGCCTCCATTGTGAATCCTTGCTCTTCTGCTAATTGTGAAACTTTGGGATCCTCTGGGGTTTTATCCTGAGCTTGCTGCCTGGGCAATTTTTTCTTCTTTCATGATGGGCACACTGATGACTTTCAAACCTTACTTGAGCCCTGACATTAAACTCTGGGCCCATTTGCCCAGCAGATCAACTTGGATGTTGTCAAACCCAACCATCTCCACTTGACTTCTTTCCCACGAAGACTTGTTCTTCCTCTTATTTACTATCTCAGCAAGTAACTGAGCTACTCAGCTACTGCTCCTCCCAGCAACCACATTGAAAATCTAAGCGCCATCTTAACTTCCAAATTTCCCCAACACATGACTGCCAATTTTACTTCTAGATTTTTTTCCCCTATAACTTAGGGTACATTAAGGGCCAATGGGAAGGGGTATGGACATGAGAATGAGACTGGAAACAAAAGAGGGGGCATGGAGATTGTTGGTAGAGTAAGGCTCCTTCATAGTATGTGTGGAGGGACTGGCCTTTGATGGGAGCAGGAAAAGCCATTTGGTTTTGCAAAGGAATGAGAAAGACCCATTAATGGGCAGTAAGATGAAGGCAAGTCCTACTCAAGGATGAGAGAGCCAGGGGGTGGGTGAGAAGGTTAGAGTTTTGAGAACCAGAGACCAGGCTGGGGAAAGTACTGAGGGTTAGCTGAGCTCTGATCCATGGAGCTGCATATGAATCTTTTGTTCTTATGGAGATTATTCTCCAGGATGGGAAACCAGTTACCATCTCCACAGTCTCCAGCAGCATCATCCAACTCCACATCAAGTCTTCTTTTCTTCCAGTTTGCTTTGCCAAACGTTCCCACAGCAACTGTTCTTAAACTTCACCAGGAACCCCTAGTGCTCTGACCCTTGTTTTTCCTTCTCCATTCACCAGACTCTCCTTTTGTTCTCTAGGTAGTTTGATTTTTATATTTATTATATTGTATAGGATTGTATTGTATTGTAAATTATTCAATTTATGAAACTAAAAGGAACGCAAGTTCTCTCACTTCCCCTGCCCCCTACTCCCCACCCTCCACCTCTGGCAACCACCAATCTGTTCTCTTTATCTATGAGCTTGGTATTTGTCTTTCTCTGTCTGACTTATTTCCCTTAGTGTAATACCCTTAAGGTATATCCATGTTGTTGCAAATGGTAGTCATTCTTTTTTATTGCTGAATGATATTCCATTGTATATATAAATTTATTAATCCATTCATCCATTGATGAACACTTATTAATCCATTCATCCATTGATGAACACTTAGGCAGTGTCCATATCTTGGGTATTATGAATAATATGGCAACGAACACGGAGCTACATATAGCTCTTTGAGTTAGTGTTTTCATTTTCTTTGGATGAATATCCAGAAATGAAATTGTTGGATCATATTGTAGTTTTATTTTTGAGTTCTTGAGGAACCTCCATGCTGTTTTCCATAGTGGCTGTGCCAATTTACATTCCCTCCAACAGTACACAAAAGTTGCCTATTCACATCTTTACCAACACTTGTTATTTCCAGTCTTTTTGATAATAGCCATTCTCATAGGCGTGGGTGATATCTCATGTGGTTTTGACTTGCATTTCACCGATGATTAGTGATGTTAAACATCTTTTCATGTACCTGTTGGTCATCTTATCTCTTCTCTGAAAAAATGTCCATTCAGACTCCTTTCTTCCCTCTCCTCCCTCTCCAAATTAGGAGCTGTGGCTCAACATTTTAATCTCTTTAAAAATACCCTACACCCCCCTACCCTCTGAATATCCGTCTCATATTTTTGGAAAAACTCTAACTTTGGATGAATGCAGCCATCTGTCTTCACCATGTCGGTTTCCAGGCAGCTGAGTCTCACTGGAAAATAACACATAGCAGGGCAGTGGTAGTTGGGCATAAGTAGAATTATGCCCATAATATCACGTAGCTTGTTAAGTGTTAGTTTTGCGCAGTCATAGTTAAGTTACCTGCATGCAGACAAAGGAGGAAGCCATGGACCCCAAAAGTGTCATGTATATATGTGAAATACACTACCCCCAAACACGTGCCCTACATATAGGAGGTTTGTTGAAACATAATTTGCATGCAGCAGAAGTCGACCTTTTCAGCAAACAGTTCTCTGCACACCATTATGTAACTACCATCCCAATCAAGATGTTGAGTATTTTCATCACCCTCTCCCCCAAATTTCCCTCATACTTCCTCTTTGCAGTCAATCCCCAAGCCCCTGACAACCACCAATCTGTTTTCTGTTCCTATGGTTTTGTCTTATAAGTCTAAAATGTCATATAAATGGAATCATACAGTGTGTATCCTCTTGAGTCTGGCTTCTTTCACTTAGCATAATGCATTAGAGATTGAACTATTTGTTGCACAAATCAGCAGTTTTATTTTCATATTTATTTCTGGGTAGCATTCCATTATATGCATGTACCTATCATAGTTTTCCATTAACCAGTTGAAGCATATTTAGGTTATTTCCAATTTTTGATGAATAAAGTTGCTGTAAACATTCATGTGAGCGTAAATTTTCTTTTCTCTTGAGTAAATACCTAAAACTGGTATTGCTAGACCATATGTTAACTGCTAAATTGTTTTCCAAAGTGGTTGTACTATTTTGTATTCCCATTAGCAACGTGGGATGCTCTGCGTGCTTGTCAGCACTTGGTATTGTCAGCTTTAAAAACTTTATCCACTCCGATAGGTGTGCAGTGCTATCTCATCGTAGTTTTAATATTGTATTTTCTTAATGCCTAATGGTGTTGAGCATCTTTAAATGAACTTATATATCATCCACTAAAGATGGGTGATATTTGTTTATTGGTCAGGTGTGTGTTCAATCTTTTGGCCATTTTAGAAAGTGGGTGGTTATTTTCTTGTTATCGTGTTTTGGAAGTTTAAAAAATATATCTGGATATATTTTAATGTGTATGCAAATATATCAAATTTAATATATTTATCAAATACATGTTTTGCAAATATTTTTTCCCAGTCTGTGGTTTGCTTGGCTTGCTTTCTCATTTTCTTAACAATGTCTTTTGAAGAAACAAAGGTTTAATTTTGATGAAGTCCAATTTATCATTTTTTTCCTTTTATAGATCACGCTTCTTGTATTGTATGTGGGAATTCTTTGCCTAACACAAGGTCACAAAGATTTTCTCCGATGTTTTCTTCTAGAAATCTAAAACTTTAGGTTTACATTTACATTGTTGTCCATTTTGAGTTAATATTTTGTAAATGATGTGAAGTATGGATTGAAGTTCAATTTTTTTTGCATATGGATATTCAATTGTTCCAAGACCATTTTTTTTTTTTTAGAAGATTCTCCACTAAATGATTTTGCAATTTTGTAAAAAATGGGTTGACTATAATGTGTGAGTTTATTTCTGGACTTCCTATTCTGTTCTGTTAACCTATGTATCTTTCCTTTCAAATTTCAACTTGATTACTGTCGCATTATAGTAAATATTGAAATCAGTTTAATGTGAATTCTCCAACATTGTGCTTTATTTTTGAAATTGGTTGTGACTATTCTAGTTCCTCTGCTTTATCATACAAAATTTAGGGTCACTGTGTCCATTTATATAATATATCCTGGTAGAATTGAATGGGATTATATTGAGGTTATAAATCAACCTGGTGAGAATTGCAACCATATTTAATACATGAACATAGTATATATCTCTCCATTCATTTAGATCCTTTTTGTTTTGCGGTTTTAGGACATAGATCTTGTACATATTTTGTTTGCTTTATAATGAAGCACTTTATGTTTTAGGTACTATTAACATAATATTTTTTCTATTTCAATTTCCCATTGTTCATTTCCAATATATAAAATATTATTGATTTTTGTATATTGATCATGTATCTTGTGATCTTACTAAACTCACTTATTATAGCTTTTTTCTGGGGTAGATTCTGGTATTTTCTACATTGACAATCATGTTGTCTGTGAATAGAGAGGTGTTTTTTTTTTCCCCCTTTCAATAGGTATGCCTAGTTTTTGTATGGTTTAAACTATTATTTCACTGAGAACATTTTCTTCTTAGAGAAATAGTTTAACAAGATTAAGTCCTTGCCAAATTGGCTTTCTGGATTACTAAAAGGAGTTAGATCCCAAATTAGATGATCAGTTATGTGGACAGTCTTTATAACTTTCATTCTTCAGAGCTGTGCTACAAGAAGATGAGTAGGGCATTTTATATAGGGTTTGACTCTTGTGTAATAACTACCTGTTATTTTCCTATTGTGAATTGGTCAGTGGGGATGATGTGCAGAGTATTTCATGTAGGCAAAGAAGTCCCCTCCTGTGTCTGCAGAATCATCATTATGCTAGGGAGCCTTTGCATAGCCCTTTGATTTAAGAGCCTTCACACTTCTGGCTGATCAGATGGCCACCTCCCCCCTTGGCTCATCTGGAACCTTCCACTGCTACATTTCAGACCCAATAGTGTGCATCCCTCTTGCTGGAGTGTGCCTGAGTCTGGACCCGAAACTCTTATATCCCCAGAGTCTGACTCAGGGCTTGGCTGATCTTACTGACTGAATAAGACCTGGAAATACAACCTAGCTGTCATTCTGGCACAGCGGGAAGGGCAAGGACTCTGATACGAGGTTTGAGTCTGAGCTCTTCTGTCAAAGTTATTCTTGGAAAGCTCTATTTTTCCCATCTGTAAAATGAGGATGTTATCTTCCCCGTGAGTTATCATTGTGAAGGACTTAGTTCATCATCTAATCCTATTAGGTAAGTTGAAGTTATTAGAACTGTTATTTAATAGATACATTGTGTCACTTCATCGTGGCCCCTAGCAGATCCTCCTTAATTCCGTTGCTTCCTCTGGTTGAAATGGAGTTCAGGGGCGATTGCTGCCCAAACTGGCCATCCCCCGCCGCATCCGTGTGGCTGCCACTGTCAGTGGAGTGCTAATGAGAAAAATTAGGTGCTTACACCATCTAAGATGCCACAGTGGCTGGTTGCAGTGCGACCTGCACAGGTGATGCCTGGGATCTGTGGGCTTCCATATGCCTGCCAGCACCCGGGGTTTTGTATCTGGCATGATTTATGGCGGGGTCTAATATGAGCGGGCAGTCCCCCGTCTGAAGGGCATGCAGGCGATCCAGCAAATGTACAGTGATTCTCTTCTCAAATTTCAAGGGATGCATTCCAGCCTTCTCAGGCTACCATTCATTCCAAGAATTCCAGCCGAGTGTTTCTTTATTTTTCTCGGTATCCAGCCTTGTTAGCTTGATATGTAATTAGGGGTTTTGGAAAATGTTATTGCTAACACCTGAATACGAACTTTATTTCTGATTTTTAACCCTCCCCCCCCCCCCAAATTATAGGAAAAGCTGTGTTTCTCATAAGCTTAGTTTTCAGTGTGAAAGTATTGTACATTCCTAATGCACGTATCTTGATGGGGTTTCTTCTTCATTTGGTTTTTTTAAATTAAGAACTTTGGTGACGTTCTGTAATTATTTGACATGCCCTCATTTCCAAGGTGGCCACGTAGAGTTCTGCTGTCTAAATAAATTGTGGTTAATATAATGCAATCCCTCAGTTGGAGAGCAAGTTTGCAAGCAATTGTTGTCCAGAGCCACATATTTATAATGTGTGTGTGCATGTGCACGTGTGTGTTTAAGTTTACTTATTTATTTGAGAGAGAGAGAGAGAGAGAGAGAGAGAGAGAGAGCATAAGCAGGGGAAGGGATGAGAGGGAGGGAGAGAGAGGGAGAGAACCCAAGCAGATTCCATGCTGTTAGCACAGAGCCCACCATGGGGCTTGATCCCATGAACCACAAGATCAGGACCTAAGCCAAAATCAAGAGTCGGATGCTTAACGGACTAAACCGCCCAGTTGCACCTATAATGTTTTTAGTGGTGTTATTTGAAACACAGTCTGTTCCCCGTCAAAATAGGAACATGTCAATATGGTCACAATTTCATAATGTGAGTTCATATACCCTAAGTGTATATATGTATACATTCATTTCTTTATGTCTATGGCCAGTAAAACTAGGTTTTTTGTTGTTTTTTTTTTTTTTAGGAGTAGAGTGGTATTTTGATTTCCTTTGTGGTTTTATGTATTTTAAAATTATCTGCAATGATTAAAGTGTAAAGCAAGAATTATTATACACAAACATAGAAGAACTTCAAAAGAATATCTTCTTCCTGGCCTGAGCCAGGGGAAAAAATTACATTATTTTGGCCAGATGCTGCCAGAATTGGGAAATTAAGCAAAGGGATATTAAGGTTAGATTTCCCAGGAGAATAACAACCCCAAAGGTAGTCTACAAATTCACAATTATGTTAACTGAGCACAGAGTGTTTGTTCATCACTTAGCAACACTGTGGATTTTGTTTCTCTTTGTAAACCAGATTGAAAAGGAAGAGCAAGCCGACCCCACGGAAGAAGTGAGGGGGCAGTTTCAAGCGAATGGACCACCTCAGCACCTGGACTCACTGCTTCTTGACCCCCGTGCCCTTGGGCAAGTTATCTGGCTTCCAGTAGGATGCAGGGACAGACACCGGCTGATGTGGCAACAGCTGATGCCCACAGGCTCCTCGGTGCGGGGGCCACCTGGAGGTGAGAGGGGGCGTCTCTGTGCGTCATGCTCCAGTTGGTGGGTCCCAGCAGTGGCCCTCGGGCTCCAGAACCCAGTGCATGGCTTCTATGGTCTCAGCTGCAGTCTTTTCTCCCTGAGAACATGCACAGGCTTTCAAGGTCTTTAGATCAGGATGGTCAAGTGACAGCCCTTGTATTGTCCTCCAATCTCTGTTCTCCTCCCTCTCTGGCATCCTGTTGCCTAATCTGACTTTTGATCCTTGACCTTCTTCTTTGTAATTAATCCTCTGCCTGGTTCCTCTCTTCCCTCTGCCTTCGGGTTCCCATTTGACCTCCTTAATCAGTTCCCCGCACTGGCACACAGCCAGAGACACAGTTAGCTCTGGGGAAGATCCAAGTCCTTTTGAGTAAGATATTAGGTGAGCAGATGAACCAGGCGTGCAAAGAAATTCCCAGGGAGGGTAGGGGTTGTCCAAGTCCACATGTCGGAAGCAGCCAACGTGCTGTGTCAGAGCTGAGAGTAACATTGTGAACAGGTAGCTCCTTCCCACTCCCCGGGCCTCTGTCTCCAACCTCACACAGGGATTTGTGAATGCCTTCTTCTGATCCCTGCCTGGGTGAGAGCATACACTCTCAGGCACTACCTTTGAGCCTTGTCCAATTCATCTGGACAGTCCCAGATTCAGAACTAATTGCTTCAATTCATTGTAACCTTGAGAAAGTTATCTGGGCTCACTCAATGACTTACCCTTGCCCCTCTCCCCAAAGGTTCCTGGAGACCAGGCTGCTAAGAGGGCCCCTCTGTGAGGCCAAGTTGCTACTCTCCCACCCTCCCACCTCAGGACACCAGCAGGCGGCCCCAGGGCCTTTCACAGACCAGAAGGGGTACTCAGAGAGTTGCTATTTCCAGACCACAATGCCCCAAATTCTTGGGGAGGGCTGAATCCCTCTATGCTGTCTCTGGTTGGTGCCTCCACATACTATAGTGGGGTCAGGCAAAATAGGAGAGGAGAATTAAGTGTGGGAGAGGAGAGGAAGTTAGGGTAGATAAGCAGTCCAAGACTTCTCTCCCTATGTGGGAGGTTATCCCATGATATGTGTAAGTCTGAAACCAATTGTAATGGAGTAGGGTTAGGGTTTGACTTCTCATCTCTGATTTGCTCCCACTATCTATGGCCCCAAACTCAGGGAAAGAACTTTGACCTTGAGTATGGGATCTCCATCAGGGACATAGGAAATAATCCCCTGACTCTGCCTTGGTTAGATCACGTTCCCTACACACACACACACACACACACACACACACACACACAGACGCTTGGTGGGGTTTGCCCCTGGGTTAAGTGGAGGACTTTCAGATCATCTTGCTTTCCCGTGGACTGGCTTGTGTGTTTGTGTATATGTTGGGAAACTTGGCTTTGGGGGAATAGTTTTGGGCTCTCATGTTCTTTCCCAGGCACAAATACTAGAGAGACCCCCCCAAGTCTCATTTCAGTTCCATGCTCCCTGGGGACCCTGACCACTGAAGCTGATTATGAGAGAAGACTGCACACTAATAGACTCCCTTCAGGGACTTGACTTTGACTTAGGGATCCACCATTTGCCTGGCAGTGGCTTTGAAAGAGTCTTTCATCATGGATCACTTTCCCTACTCACCTCAGAGCTGGGGGATGGAAGGAGAGGGGTTGGAGAAGGCTCATCTCTCTTGAGTCTCCAGTGGGATCCATTCCAGAAGCCATCCCTGCTTGTTTTAAGCCCAAGCTTGGCTAATTTGTTTGTTGGCTTTAAAGTTGGGCCTGAAGGGTGAGAAATACAGGCAATAGATCCAAGCTCAACCCCTCCTGAACCCCTCCAATGCTTTTCTATTAGGAGGCCAGTGGAGGGAAGCTGAAGCCATGACCCAGTCCCTAGGGCATAAGGCTCATTGCCTTTCCAGGTCTGGCCCACCCCACTTGTGATTCAGAAGCCCTTTCCCTACCCAGCAAGACCACACTTTCCTGTCTTCCTTCTTTTGTCTCCTTTTGTATGTGTAAATAATATGTTGTGATAGCTACTCAGTGCTTATACTCATTCGGGTCTGTTCTTATGCACTCTGCCTGTGATGCTCTCGTCCAAGATCTCTGCACTGGTGACTTCAGCTCAAATATCATCTCGGAGATGTTTCCCTTGGAAACTCACTGCGGTTTCCATAGTTACTCTCTATCTCGTCACTCTAGTTTTGTCAGTTGTGTTTGTCTTCACAGCACTCATCACCCTCGGGAATTATCTTGTTCATTTATTTGCTTGTTTACTGCTTGGCTGTCCTTCTGCTCCTAATGTAACTTCCATGACCACCAACACCTGTTTCCTGCCACATCCTCAGTTCCCAGCGCTAGGAGGAACTCAATAAACACTTGTTGACTGAATAGATGTTTGCTTGTTGTTTTTTTAAAATAGGAATGATTTTTCAGAAGTTTAGATTCTTTTGAAAAGTCAAAAGTGTCTACTGTACTTAGTAACAAGGAACCATTGGTGACATTTGAGGGCGCTCTTGGAGTAAATAGGAGGCGATGTGACCATGAAGGGAAGCAGGGCATAGGGCAGTAGCTGGGGTGTCCCATGAACTCAGGAGACACTTGAGCTTGGTGAAGTCTAGTGGGAAGGAAACAGCAGAGCAGGTGTGTGAAGGAGGAGGAAATACTGAGTCAAGAACTGAGGAGGCAGGAGGGAGAATCTGGGGCACAGGTGAGGGGATCAGGCATGTAGCAGGAGTCCCTTTTCAGTGGGAAAAGGGGAAGGAGAAAAGAAGTGTGTAGATTCTGGTGGGTTGGCAGGGTCAGCGGTAGGGGCTCAAGGGCAGTTCCTGCCTGTGGCTTTGATCTTCTCTTGAAGTTGGAGGTGAAGTGACCTCTTCACAACGGGGTTAGTGGTGGTGTCAGGGGTCAGAAATATGAGGATGGTGGAGACAATTATATAGAGATCACTTCATCTCAAGTTTTTGAAATATACATATTTTTAAAAAAAACCCTTTGCCAGAGGAATTTAATTAACCAATTAATTAACAATTCAAAGCAACATTTTGCCACTAAGTCACTGCATACGACTTCATATTTAGATGTAAATCCTAGGCCTAAACTTGAGTCCCATATGGTCTCAGATGGAAGAAGAAGGAATAGGAGAAAGAAAGGCAGAGTCTAATCTTCTCAAGGAATAAAGAATCACGAGGAAGCTTTCACAAGGGGAAGCTGCAAAAATTCTGACAAATCATAGCAAGATGGGGCTGTGCTGTGAGACAGCAATTTGCTGAACGTCCATCTGGACTCTGTTCTAACACCAGAAACATGTAGCAACTCAGGCCTGGAAGGGTCCAGGGAGGCTTCTGGACTGATTCCATAGCACAAGTCTCCGTTTCATTAATAATACCATTAGCAGGTACTTATGAGCTCTGCTTAAACAAAATGAAGTGTTCTTAATGGCTAAAGATGATTCCATTGACCCAACGGAACAGTGGGCAGTTGCATCTTGGAGAGATTTTGCATACTCACTCTTCTTGTTTGTAACATAGGTACACACTTGTAGGAGTGTTGGTTAAGGGTAGTGATAAAAATATCTTCTTTCTATTAAATATCAACTATGCATCCATCCTATACTACATAGTGTTTTGTGTTTGTAAATGGCTGCCATGAAACCATGACCTTGGGCTTCTTGCTATCATGCTGCGATCTAGAAATTTCCAAAATGAGTTTGATGGAGACTTAGGGGTGCTTGGGGTGCCATGTTATGAGATGAGAAGGAGGTGGAGCCAACGTGGCTCCAATCTGCATCCCCACATCGACTAGGCAGATTTTAGGGTCTCTGTTGACTTCCAATTTTATATAGATAAAGGGTTGCACTGGGATAAAAGAGTCTGACAATCTTCACCGTCGTGACTGAAATCAAATACTGGTAAAATAATTATGCTAGTGACTTTCTATATGATTTGTTAAATCAAAGAGTGTACTATTTGGCATTGCATCATAGGTTTGGGTTTAATTGACTGGTATTTCAGTGACAACTTATTTCCTTTTAGGCAACAATTCACCCACCACCAAGTTGAGTGTTTTGACCTTTGATCAACTGGCTAGGTTTATCCAAAGTACAGATGAGCAAAAGTACTAGATTAGCAAAGAGTCTTGATAATTATACCTGTATTTTATTTTTAAGCAAATTTATGTGAAAGTATTATATTCAACATGGTACTAAAAATCGATTTCTGTTGCATAAACTACGTGAACTAAATAGACTACATTAATAATACATAAAATAGGTTTGCGGAGAGTGGAGAAAATGGGAAGGCATAGCATAAATGGTGGTCTTCATCGCAAATCAAATATCTATTATATTTGAATCATTTGGTTCAGAAAGATCTCTGCACAATAGAACTAAGTTCTAAAACAGTGTTAAATCTAAGTACCAAAGTCATATTCACATTGGAGTTTGAAGCACATTCATTTTCCCAAGAGTCCATTCGTAACCACAGCTGGGGGCTGCGAGGTCCAGGGGTGGAATCTTGAGAGGCTGGTGCACTTCCCTCTAGAACCCAAAGGTTGTAAGTATTTTGTAGAGAGAAAAGTAGATAACCTCAAGTAACTAGGATCTCGAAAGAAGGTACTTTTACAGCAAGAGGGTCTAGGTTTCTAAGGTTTCCTTTCCTTCTAAGGAGGAAAGGTTGGGAGTGTCTGGGTCCACGCCTGAGAAGGTGGTGATGGCAGCTGGAAGTCTTTCATGTGTTGATTAATGACGGATGTTCCTTATAAAGATAGGAAGTGATTTGCATCAGCGCTAGCCAAACCCGCCCTCCCTGCAGAAAGTAAGAGATATTGGGCCAGTCTTTGTTAATGAAGCCTCTAGGGCCACTATTAAAGGCCGATATATTAACAGATACTGAAAATGGGCCCTTGGCCCGGGTGGTGGTTCACACACAGCCCCCTGTTGACCTCCAGGCAAATCTGTTTGATTAATGCTGAAGTGAAGATACCCCTACTGTGACCGCCATCGCCCTGCCATCGAGGAGGGTTGGGTAGTCTGTCTTTCAGGGGGTGTGAGACTCAGTAGACATTCTGGCAACTTTCCATCAAGGAAGTTATGTTTGCCTGCAGATCAGAGGGTGAGTTTTTCCTGACACCTCATAGGTTACCCAGGTGGCGGCCCATTCACAGCTAATTCAGTCCTAGGCATGCCTCTTCCATAGCCGGAGAAAGGCGAATGGCACAGTGGGCAGTGAGTACCGGGGCAGTCACTCACAGGGAGTGTCCCATGGGAGCCAGCCTGGCTTCAGGGACCTCTTATTGACAGGAGTTCCTTGGCGATCTTCCTAGGTTTGGTTTTATTTCTGAGATCTCTGAAGCACACCAGTCTCTGGGTTTGTTACTTGCAATTCCTGTCTCAGGAAGGCAGCACTCTCTTCCTATCCGGGAAGAAATCTTAATGCATCAAAAGGAAAGAGTTTGGTCTCTTAGGCTTTCTTTACCGCCACGTGGTGAGCCAACAGATTGCTACATAATCTATTTTCACTGCATTCGCCCTCTGTTTCTCGAATTCTCGGTAAACATCCCTTTCTGCAGCTGACAGCCTCTGTTCTTTCTCTCTGGCTTATAAGCTTTCTGAGTCAGACCCTTTGACGGAATCTTAGTTTTCTGCTGATAGAGATCATGAAGGACCGTTACTGCCAGCTGCAAGATTTTGCATTTAATTTTCAACTAGAGCTTTGGCTACAAGCAGTAAAAAAAAAAAAAAAAAAAAAAAGAAAGAAAGAAAGAAAGAAAAAGAATAATTTTCCAACTTTTGTCTTCCAGTTGATGTCTTGCTGACATCTCATTATTTGGCTCGGAATGTAAATGGTGTCTGTTTTCCTCAACTCTTGTTACTGTGGATTTTGGTGCCATCTGATATCCCTGACTCTCTCCCTTCTTCCTGTGGGAATCTGCCAATTCACTCCTATTTTTAAAATGACCCTGTTTATCTCCTTCCCTGTGATTTTTCTCCGCTGATGCAAAGATGAACGGCGAGTGGTTTGAGATGCAGAGCACATTTATTCAGAACTTCAACTTCATTATTTTCCTAAGCCACAGCTTCTCTCTGAGCCCGGAGAGTCTCCTGATTTGCTTGCTGATCTCAGTAGGTACGGCTGGGAGGGTAGAGACAGCCAGGGCTGTGGGGGGGACCACAGCCTTCTCTCCACTCCGCCTCCCCCAACGGCTACGCCTTCCTCTTCAGCTCATGTCTTCCTTCCGGTTTCCATCTCATCTGTCACTCATCTGTTTTCCTACAACTCAAATTCACGAAAGACTTCGGTTTTTATTTTTATTTACTTTTATCTTTTTCTTTATTTGTTTTAGTAGGCTCCACATGTAATGCAGAGCTCAAACCCGATCCTGAGATCAAGAGTCATGCACTCAACTGACTGAGCCAGGCAGCCACCCCAAAGGACCATGGTTTTTAGATTTCTTTTTTTAATATTATTTTATTTTATTATTAAAAAGATTTTTTTAATGCTTATTTATTTTTGAGAGAGAGGGCGGAGGCGCAAAGAGAGAGGGGTGACAGAGCCCCCGAAGTGGGCTCTGAGCTGAGAGCAGGCCGCCAGATGTGGGGCTCAAACTCATGAACTGTGAGATCATGACCTGAGCCGAAGTCTGATGCTTAACCAACTGAGCCACCCAGGTGCCGCAATTATTTATTTATTTTAAGTGTTTATTTTATTTTTGAGAGAGAGAGAGAGAAAGAAAATGAGTGGGGGAGGGGCAGAGAGAGGAGGACAGAGTATCCGAAGTGGGCTCCACTCTGACAGCAGAGAGCCCAACTCAGGGCTCGAACTCACCAACCACGAGATTATGACATGAGCTGAAAATCAAGAGTTGGTCGCTCAACAGACTGATCCACCCAGGCGCCCCTGGTTTTGAGATTTCTAGCAGGGCTACCAACAGCCTCCGTGCATTTTTATTGCTCTGGTTTTCACACTATCTTCACTGCCCCCCCCCCCCCCCCGCCCTCGCCCCAGCTTTTGTTCCCAGCTGCTGAGATTCTGCCCAAGCCTGAGTCACCCAGATCCCCACCGTCAGGAGACCAAGGATGATCCAGATGGGCTGATGACCCACAGACGGTTCATTCTCACTCCATGTCCTTCCAATTCCAGTTTTCCTCACCTTCCCACATGGTGTGGTGCCACCAGGCCTTGCAAATGTGGTCATCTGAGTTGGGATGGTTACATCATGGCCGACTCTACCTCCTTAACTTGCGTTCACCTGCAATTTTAATTTGCTGGTACTTGCATTGTCTCATGTCTCCAAAAGTCCTCAGTCACATACTTGAACCCAGGTTCTCATGCGATCCCCACCCTTTTCTTCTGGTGTAAGTTTCACTTCGGTGAACTCTTAGAGTCCCAATAAGAGAATCTCTGGAGTCCAAAGGACTTTGCACCAAATGTGCATGTGGGTGGGAGAGGAGAGGGAGAGAGATTCGTCCCTTTTTGTGGCTTCTTTCCTTCTGTGGCTTCATGTGCCTTGGGAGAGGTGGTTTCTTTCTCTTCCATTCCTTGTCTTCCCCTTGCTCAAAATCATATGCAGGTGGAAGGTAGAGGCCCCGTGGCAAGGGTAAACCTAGTGATGCCTCTTACCCATGCAGAACGAGGTTTGGTTGGCATGTCATTCCAATTTCCTCTCTCTGCTGACTTGTGAAATGCAAAGTTGCTGTGAGATGAAAAAGCGTTCATGTACGTACATCACCCAAGAAAGCTTCATATAGCTGCTTCTTAAGGCAGCTCTGTGTTCTGAACATTTTTAACCCTCTCTGGGATATGACTCCTTTAGAACAATGTTATATAGTGACTTGCTCATACAAAGATGCATTATGCCAACCAACCTGTTTAACCTAGGACATTATTTACACAAGAGAAAAATCAGGCGTGTGTATGTGTGTGTGTGTGTGTGTTTTCTTCCTAGATATAGAACTCATTTTGTCTTAAAATCTGAGTCCCCATTTAAAATGTTTAGGTGACTACTTGGACTTTGCTCTCCACCCGTGTTTTTTTAGGAGCCCTCCTTCTTTGGGACCCTGGAGCAGTAAGCACTTTTGTGCTTGTATCTAAGAGATCAAAATAAAAGTGCCCTCAAGTCCAGGGACAAATGTACTCATCACAAGTGTCCTTGGCCAACAAGGCCAATATTTGTTGACTGAATACATAAGGAAAATATATTGAAGAAAAATATCATTTAGAGTTTTATTATTTTAGTAAAGACTTAGAAATGAAATTTCCAACCATCAGAGCATGAGAGCCCAAGCTCACACAACTATTCCAGAGGATAACTGAGTTCACCTAAGTATAAGCTGCCATTTCTTCCATTCATCCGGGACTGGAGACCAGGGTTCACAAGGTGTATTGAGCATGCCCTGTGTTGACGAGTGCTTGCTTTATTGGTTGATAGTGTTGTGGTGGGAAGTGTATGGGTATGGGTCTGGGCCAAATCATTTTTCCTCTGGCCCGAGCAATAGTCTACGGGTATTCCTATTTAGGTTTTATCCGCAATTAATATTTATAAAGTAAGACTTCATTTGAATACGTTAACCTCTCAGTATAATCTGACTTAATATATATCTTGATTTTTAAAAAATTAACTCAATTTCTTGGTATTTCTTATCGTGTTATCTACATCTTGGCTGTTTTGCAAAATTTCAATACCTTCAGATAAGAGCAAATATAGTAAATTAGTGTGTTTTCCAATTGTTGGTGTTGAAAGCAGTGCCTCGAAGAAAGTTTCAGGAAAATGAGCAAGGACACTGGATTCTGGAAAGGGCATTTGTGTGCAGGAAAGAAATTGAGCGGGGACATGGCTTTGCTTCTCACTAGCTGCATGACTTTGGACAAGTCGTTTAAGCCAACGTTCCCTTCTCAGGGCTGCCTTGCGGACTAAAGAAGATAAAATTTTGAGTTTAAAAGATTTAGCACACTTACATGGAAATAAGCTTTCAGAAGGAATATTATAAAGGGTGCTAGTTGACAGAGGTCAGCTTACGCATTTTTAGTCACATAGAACTCCGGGAACCTCAATACTGTGATTAAATAGAGTCTAGGTGGCCTGTTGATTGGTATAGGACAATACTTAGAGGCACTTTGAACCGGGAAAAGGATGTGTTGGTTCCATACTCTGGACAGAGAACCTTGCATGCACTACCTGTAACCCCCCCGGCTAAACAAACCCTGAGGTGGGACGACCTTGAGGAACACGAGATATTTGGCAAAGCAAAACACTTTATCTTGCCAAGTGGGGTTTACAATGTTAGTGTACGATTGTAGGATTGCAGAGCCAAAGGGCTCTGGACAAAGAGGGGGAGTTCAGGAATTATGGGACAGAAGAAGCAGGAAGAAACTCCAAAGGAATAAGGTGGGTGAAGAGAAAGACTTTGGAAAGAGAATACAAGACTTGATGGCAAAATTTAAGTATTACCAAATGGCTTGTGAGGTAGTCTTTGCTTAAGTGCCTCTTGAAATCTTCAATTTTTTGAAGGATTTTTTGAAGTAGGATTTTTTTTTCTTTTTGGGATGCATTAACATGTTGAGCATGAATTTTTTAAAATGTTTATTATTTTTGAGAGAGAGAGAGACCAAGCAAAGTGGGGGAGGGGCAGAGAGAGAGGGAGACAAAGAATCCGAAGCAGGCTCCAGGCTCTGAGCTGTCAGCACTGAGTCTGACCCAGGGCTCGAACCCACGAACCATGAGATCGTGACCTGAGCTGAAGTCGGACACTTAACCGACTGAGCCAGCCAGGCACCCTGGTTGAGCTCAGGTTGTGATCTCACCGTTCGTGAGTTTGAGCCCCACATTGGGCTCTGGGCTGACAGCTCAGAGCCTGGAACCTGCTTTGGATTCTGTGTCCCCTCTCTCTCTGCCCGGCCCCCACTTGCACTCTGTGTGTGTGTGTCTCTCTCTCAAAAATAAATACACATTTAAAAAAATTTTTTTAAAAAGTAAAAAATGAGCTCTGACTGGAACCTCTTAAGTTGTGCGTCTCTCTCTCTTCCTCAGAAAGCTTCCTTTCAGATGGAAGCGACCAAAAGAAACAGGATGCAGCTTATATGTTTGCTTATATACATACTCTTTGACCCAATCATGTGACCAGAGGGCATGAGGTTCTAGGATTTGCCCAGCTTCAGACACCTACCCAACCGTGGTCAAGGAGCCGTACCTGTTTCTGAAAAAGGTGGGGGGAGGCCGATCAAGGCCATGCAGGTACAATCCTGGGAGAATAATATAGAGTTCTAGTGTGACAGGTTTCTTTTATCCCAACAGCCTTGTGAAGATGTCATCCTACTGTCTTCTGACGGCCAATGGGAAATACGTTGTCAGTCTGCCTGTCCTTCCATTGTAAGTAAACCGTATTTTCCCTTTGATTAAGATTTTTCTCTTTGTCTTTCATTTTCTGAAGTTTCACTCTGATGTCATTAAATACGGATTTATTTTTATTTATTTTGCTCAGGACTCAAGTTTCTTCAATTTGAAGATACATATCTTTCTTCAGGGATGCATGAAAAAAAAAAAAGAGATTGTTGTATAACCATCATAATGGCAAAAATTAAAAATTATCGTGTTGGCAAAGATTTGGGGAAAATTCTGATAAACCATTGATGAAAATTTATAAATTATCGTGGTACTTCTGGGGTCCAATCTGGGGATGCTAGCAAAACAGGATATTGTATAACTTATGATCAAGCAATTATTTTAAAAAAGCAATTATAATTTTAGGTACTGATCCTGGAGAAAACTTGCATTTATGGGAAAAGGAGGCACACATACAGCTGTTCAGCAAAGCCTTGTTTGCCATTGGCAAAAAAAAAAAAAAAAAAAAAAAAGAGAGAGAGAGAGAAAGGGAAAGAAATTAATAAAAATGTCCACTAATAGGAGAATGAGTAAATCAATGATGGTATGTTCATAAATAAAATTTTGAACAGCAGTTAAGACAAAGTGAAACATATATGCCTACACCAGATAAACACATTTGGAAGACAAATGAGGAATAGAAAAAGCAAATAGTAGATGGTAACTGCAATCTGATGCCCTCTGTGTACTTTTTAACCACCCACAGTATTATATTTCCACAGTAAGCAGAAACCATGAGCTCTCAAATGCTCTCTATAATGGAATCAACTTTTAAAAAATGACAACAAAATGAAAACCTATCCAAGAAATATCCAAGAAATATCTATCCCCCTAGAAGTCAAAAGGAAGATCTGAAATGATTCCTGGTTTGAAGAAATAACAAAAATTAAGTAAACAGAAATTAAAACCTGTATAGAAACGGTCAATATTATTAGCCAGACACAAATGTGTTTGGAGGGATAAGTGGGAGACTAGTGATCAGCCTCGGGTCTCTCCAAGGTCACAGGTCTTAGAAAATAGAACCTTTTCCCTGAGTCCATTTTGGACCTGGCTGGTGCTGTGGCTTCAGCAGGTGTCTGACATGGGGACAAAGGCGTAGAGTTAGAGTATATCCTCCTTCCCAACCTTCCTATAGTAATAGGTAGGAAAGCACAGTAGAAGATAATGGAATGTTGTAGAATGTGGAGGGATGTAAAATGGGCAGTATTAGGAGAGGGAGGCTCAGAGTACAGGAGAGTGAGGGCATCCGAAACAGTCTTGTGCTGGGGTCTGGGTGGCCAAGCACAGGCAGATGTCTGTAGCTCCAACAAGGCCGTGGCTCTGTGTCCTTGAGCGAGCACAGCCCGACCCAGCCAAGTTTCAAAGGCAAGTGGGAATACGGGGGTAATGCCAGAGGAAGTCTGCTCAAGGTGTGGGGCTGGGGGGTGAGGGAAACCAGAGATTAGGGAGGAAGAATGCTGGACTCCAATGAGATACAGCTCAGAAGCCCATACCTCCACAAAGAAGGATCAGGCCACATGCTGTCCCAAGGCAGCTGGAAGGTGAGGCCAGGGGAGGCCACTTCTCTGGGCAAGTGGCAATAACAAGGCAGGGGAATTGAACTACACAGAGCCTTCAGGTACAAATGTTTCTCCTGCCTAAACTCAGGTGCTAAACGAACAACAAAATGAGAACCTCTACTATGAACACTTTTCAATGATAGATATGAGAGGCCATTACATTCCTGGGAATGACACCAAGGGGTGCCATGACAGACAAATTAGTGGGTCAGTCCCACTCAGATCCAATAAGGAAACTTAATATTCCTTTGGCCCATTTTAGATTTTGGCAAAGCCAGACCTCGTACTCAGAGCTTGCTTGGCTCTATCCTCCATATCATCCAGAAGATACAGTTATTACAGAAAGCAAAATTGGGGCGCCTGGGTGGCTCAGTCAGTTAAGTGTCCGACGTCGGCTCAGGTCATGATCTCACGGTTTTTGAATTCGAGCCCCGTATTGGGCTCTCTGCTGTCAGTGTGGAGCCTGCTTCGGATCCTCTGGTCCCCTCTCTCCCTGCCCCTCCCCTGCTGGTTCTCTCACTTTCTCTCAAAATAAATTAAAAAAAATAAATAAAATTTTTAAAAAAAGGAATGCAAAGTTGAGAAGCCAACACATTGGTGTGTATTAATTCATGTAAACTTTGGATATTAGCACAGAAATGTAATGACTAGAAATTACCAAATTCTCTGTGTTTGTCTGTTGTGGAAATAAAACCCCCTGGGGATGGATGAAAAATATCTGGAAATTACTTGAAACCGGTGGATAACTAAATGGATGTTATAACTAAAACGTGCTATAATCCAACTGTATTTTTTTGTCTTCTAAGGGTTGGCTTTGGCAAGCACCGTGCAGTGAATATGCAAAAAAAAAAAAAAAATTACATAAAGCCCCCAAAGCTGTTTTATGTAAACTTCCTGACTGGGGGATTTTTGACCATAATCTTTGGTATATTAACTCTGATAATTCTGTATGTTAATTGATTTCATGTTCTGACATTTTGACTGGTTTGGGGAAAACTGAATTGTCCCAAGGTTGAACCCAGAGTTGTGCTGGTAAATGTTTAACGGCTGGCTCTTTGGGTGGAAAGCCCTGATTTGCAGTGTTTGCCAATTTCCGTGGCAGAAATATGTCCACCATGGCTGATTGCAAGCCATGCGCGTGATGTCACTGAATGCAGAATCGGGAGCCATGTATACCGCCGACCCTTGTAAGTTGGCATAGGCCACTGTATGTACCCAAGGGCGTGTGTGAGACTGCAGTTTTTTACTAAAACTTCTGCCCCATAGATAGACAAAGGCACTAGTGAAAGAAAAAATATATAAAGGGAAAATAAAATAAATTCAAGTTGGGAGCTCAAATGGTGATAATTGACAGTGGATTTCTTTTTAAGAAGCGGTATTTGTGCATATTCCGCATTTTATTATCTTTTATTATGCGAACGAGGTATCGATGTATCACACTGAGTGTTCGGAACTCTGTTTCATTGGTGTTCTCCTAGACGAAGGCTAGGGCTTCTTCCCTTCCAGATGTTGGTGTGAAGTCAGCATGACCCAAGAATCAGTGGCACTTGCGTACCGTGAAGCCAGTTTCGGGACGGCTGAGCTGAGGTTCAAGACAGAAGAAAAAATATGGAGCCTTCTGAATTTGGGGGAGACAACGCAATTTAGACCCATGGTTTGGTATGATAATATAGTGGGTTTTTAAAAAATTAATATTAATGAGGGGCGCCTGGGTGGCTCAGTCGGTTGAGTGTCTGACTTCGGCTCAAGTCGATCTCGCGGTCCGTGAGTTCAAGCCCCACATTGGGCTGTGTGTTGACAGCTCGGAGCCTGGAGCCTGCTTCGGATTCTGTGTCTCCCTCTCTCTCTCTGTCCCTCCCCCACTGGCTCGCTCTCTCTCTCTTTCTCAAAAATAAGTAAACATTAAAAAATTTTAAAAAATTAAATTACATTGATAGTAATACAAACAAGGAAAATTGGTTGTTGAACAAATGAAATGGATTAATAAACTCTTCTGTAAGGGCAGGGCAAGAAGAACTTATTAAAATAGAGGTGAACTGGAAATCTCAATAAGAATTATAAGCATTTTTTAAGGGAGGCTTTATCTGTTCTGTCCCTACAGTGATTCACGCTGTTGGACATTTTTGCTATCATCCTGCCAAATTCTAGTCAGAATGTGGAAGAAGCTGATTTGTAAAACTGGAGCCTGTGGCTTCTAAAGCTATTCTCCAGTGAAAAAAACAAATGCCCTTGGAGGATAGTTGATTTCATATTTCTGGGCAGGGAAAAAAATCAGGATTAGTTTGCAGCTCCTGGATGTTGAAAGAAAACAAGGTTGCCTTAGGGTATCAGAGAACCGTGGTCCATAATGATGTAAAATAAATAGATAAATAAAAAAGATAAAACAGAACTGGCCGAGAAACATACCTGGTCTCTGAAATTGTTTACTTAAAAAGCTGTGTGCTGATGACTACAAATTATGTGAGGCCTACACTTGAGGTTTTAAAACCAACAGCTGGAAAATGCCAGATGCTAGTTTTCTCTATGAAGAGATGGGCTGGTAGCAGGAGGGTGTCAGAAGGGGTATCGCAGGACATTATCAGTGTGCCAAAGATCTCCGTGAGATGCGGTTGGCTTGATTAGCCAAGGATGCCAGCAGATTGGAGAGAACCAGGATTTCTGGATATTCCAGCAATGACCTGTAAGAGTTCTTTGCCTCATCTTTCCAGTAGTAAATCACCATCTTCCCTAAGCGTTGCCAGCAGCGTTTGCACGGTGGATAGAGGCATCCCCCGGAATTGACACGAAGTTTAATCAACTAGCCAGCAGATGTGCACTATTGCAAATTATGTCGTGTTGTGCTGGCCATTTATCCAACAAGGATCCACTGTGCACAGGCAGGGGCTCTACATCCTATTTCTGTATCACTTTTATTACCGTGTGGCTATGTGCCTCGGATAGCAAATCGGAGCCAGCTTCTCTACCTGACTAAGCCTCACCCGAAGGGGAGAAAATCCTACAGGTGTCACAAAACGTTAAATGGACACTGATGAACAAAAAATTTTGAGTGGGCAATACCAAACAAAAAAAAAAAAGCATGCTGGTAAAAAAGTATCAAAGGTATTTAAAAAGGAAAACGATAAATTAAAGGGAAAATATGCCATAATAATGTAAATTTTAACCGAGCTTTTCTTTCTAAGGAGATTTTAAAATTAAAGAAGGAAAAGAGATCCTTTTGTAGTTCGTAAGTGTGACGATTGGATGTTCACGCCGTTGTGTGACATGCGCCTCCCTTAAACCTTGTTACGATGTCGGCACATTACCCGTCTGATGTGGAAAAAAAAATAAAGAAAGAAGGAAAAGAAATAAGTGAAGGAACAGAAAGTACAATGATAAGGAGTAAGTTTGGTCATAAATATATGAGGGAAAAGACGCTTGCATTAAAAACAACCAAAAGTACCAAAACCAAGTGGAAAATGGGTCAACACCATGCGGGTTGATGTGTCTGTAAGTAAGAATTAAAGGTATGATGAAACCAGTGAAGAAAAGGTCATTTAACACCAGTTGGTGCCTCTGATAACATCCCGCTCTTAGCAAAATTTGTATCTGAGACAAGCAAAATTTGTATCTGAGACACATACTGTGGTTTATTCTACAAAATTGGAATGGGACCAACTAACAACAGATTTATCATCAAGAAAGGATGGGACAGTTGCCCGGCATATGCAAGTTAGGGGGTCAAACCACTTTCCCCAAAGGAGGTGGTAATGGAGGTGTGCTTTGGGCAAGAAGTCAGCAGCGCTGTGGGACAGTCTGATGGATGTGTGATGGAGGCACCCGGTGAAGACACAGTGGGAATAAGGGAGGAACAAAGGAAAGAGGGTGTTGGCTTTGTAGAACACATAGATCCAAGGGGGGGGGGGGCTTCAAGCCTGTGGGCACCACCCATGGTCAGTGTCAATGACTTGGGGTTGGCAAGTTCTCTTTGTTTAGACTTCTCCGCCATGGGGGTCACCGTGAGGATTACAAGTCAGATGGGATTCGTAGTAATGGAGAAAGTCTACTGCTCTAAATAAACTGTCCTTGCTCCCACCATCTCTGAGGGACAAGTGGGACTCCTAGAGAGAGGGTAAAAAGGGAGGCTGTCAGCATATGAACATCCCTCCTTTACTGACTCTTTAAATAACTGAACAGAACGTGTAGCAATTTGAGGGATATTGTTCTGGACACCACTGAACACCTACTGCATGGATGTACGTGAAAAAAAAAAATCCAGAAGGCTCTTTCTCTAGGCCTTCTATAAGCAGGAGAAACAGGGATATTTGCAGGTGGTGAACAGCAACTCGAAGAGAAGAAAAGGCTGACTTATTGGTGATTGTTGAGCAAGGCTGGGTTGTCAGCCCCGTTATGTACACTCAGAAAAACTTAGGGCTATTTTGAAGAGTTCAAATTCTTTGCTTCACGGATCGGGGACTTGAAGTCGTTTTTGGAACAGATATGTAAATGCTGTCTCCTTTCTGTAGTCATAGGCTGGTGAATCGATAATCCGAATAATGTTCTACTTACAAATGCACTCATTCCTACCCTCACTCTCCCACTTCCCTTCTTTGCTTCTCTGTTCATACTGAATGGTTTATATTATGTAGTTTTTTGATGATGCCCCACTGCTTCCTGGTTCTTGCCATCACTATCTGACCCTTATGTGGCCCAGCTGTGGCTTTCCCTCTAGGTCCTGGGCCATGGCTTCTACTTGGCACTGAGGATCTGGGCCATCTGCTTGGCTTTGCTCCTCTGACTAAATTCTAATACCCATGGGCCTCCATGCCCCCATCCCAAGACACAAGTGGACCAGATTACTCATCTCTCTCATCGTGGGTCAATCTTTCTCTGTTCTCTTATATTGCAGAAAGAATTTTGCTTGAATTAATTCTTCACTAATATTAGTGTAACACAGAATGGATCCTACAGTTTCTTACAAGAGCGGGTGAAGTTTTGGAATAAGAAATGTTCCCATGCATAGGCGTCATCTGAGTCTGTAAGAGAGCTCATGTTCTAAAACAATTCCTTAGAACCACAGACCTGTAGAAGGAGTATAGACATCAGTCTATAGTCCAACGAGCCTAATTTAACAGGGGAAAGAAAAAAACAAGTTCCAGAGAGGGTAGATGAATTGCCATGAGTCTCTCAGAAAAGCTTCACTGGCAGCCACACTTCCTGGCCCACTGTTCGAGACACTTTCTATCATTAAGAATGCTTTAGGGGGCGTCTGGGTGGCTCAGTCGGATAAGCGTGCGACTTTGGCTCAGGTCACAATCTCACAGTTTGTGAGTTCGAGCCCTGCCTCGGGCTCTGTGCTGACAGCTCAGAGCCTGGAGCCTGCTTCAGATTCTGTGTGTCTCTCTCTCTCTCTGCCCCTCCCCGACTTGTGCTCTGTCTCTGTCTCTCAAAAATAAATAAATGTAAAAAAAAAAAAATGAAAAAAAGAATGCTTTAGTAAGGTACATCATTCTGGAGATCGTGAGGACAACTTTGAGTAGGGAGGGAGGCAGAAAAAACATCTAGGAGGCTGTTGTGAAGGTCCAGGAAAGAGATGATGAGGGAATGGAGGCTAATGTTGAAGGAGTAGACAGTCATTCATTCATTGGACTCGAATTTCCTCACCTGCAAATGACACAAAGATCCATCTACCCCATCTGTACCATTCCCAGGGATCAACCATTCCAAGCCGAGGTCATATTGTATATACGGAGCCATGAAAGGGATCTCCAGGTGGTTCAGTACGGGTAGCATGTAGGATGCATGTAGGAGCAAAGGGGGAGATAATCCACTCTGTGGAATTAGAGTTTCCTCGCAAAGTCTGCAACAGATGTTCATTGCACCCAAGGGCTCAGCCCTTGGGAAGTTTCCAGAGGAGGATCCGGCACAGCTACTGAAAGCTCCACCTAAAGAGAATGCAAACACAACGACCACAGCTTCCGTCTGAGAACCGGGAGCCATAGCACAGTGGGCAGAGGAGGCGATGATGGAGGCCATGGGGGGACACCTGGAGCAGGGAGGAAGTGGGTGTCCCAGACCATGGCCAAGAGCAGTCCTGAGAACAGGGGGAATAGCGCCGAGGAAACAGGAGGGTCTGAGGCTGCCCCACTGGATGGAGCACACACTCGTTCACAGAGTCTTAAATGTATTTATACGTCAGAGCCAACTCAGCATGCACTGGACACTGTTAAGTGTTTACTCGCAATGAGCAATGCTTCCGAATGTGGTTTTCAGAACAAACCGATCGTTCCCATGCCCGGCCGAGCCACTTACCCATCAGCACAGACCATATAGCCACCATTTCTCCCGTTGCACTGACATGTGTTAAGGATTTACTGAGCTACGCCCTATTAGGTATTTCATAAGCTGATAGGCTACCTTATTGAGTCATACTTCAAGCTCTTTAAACATATCATATTTTAGACGAGAAGAAAAGAAGCTCCGGAGACCCGCCCAGAAGTCACATAGCTGACATTTAGAGGATCTGAGATTCTGACACATGGGCAAGCCCTCTTTTCCCGGTAAATCTCAGAGAGCTGATGCTGCCTGGTGTCCGCCTCCGAGGCTGCCAGGCCTTGGGGTTCCTTCCCTCAGGGACGGGTGATTCCCGCTGTTGCTGTCCCCTCCCCCGTGGAAGTGGCTGACCTGCTCCTACATGCTGCTCCTACATCGTCTGCTCTTTGGAGCAAGACCAAAGATCAGAGGCCCCAGCTTCACATGGGAATTTGTACTGACCGAAACACTGGTTCTCACACTTTCCGGCCTTGCTCCTGATTTGGGCCACAGCCTATTCTCCCCACGTATGCTCCATCATCTGTCTCGTTCATCTTAATTAAAAAAAAAAAAAAAGTCATCATTTATTGATGGCTTACTGTGGGCCAGATACCGAACTTTAGCTGTATTTAATTTTCACACAGCCCTTTGAGACACATCGCTTTGTTATCCAAGTTTTAGAGAAGAAGAAATAAATCAGCCCAGCGACGTTAATAAGTCACTCAAGGTTCCGTAATTAGTCAGGAGTGAAGCTGGGATTTGAACCCAGCAGACCGGACCCTGGCTTTGTTGACTTCCGTATTGACCTGCCATCCCCTGAGGTTCTTGATTTTGCCACCTTGCCTGACTCCAGACACTGACCACAGCTCTTGCAACCCAGAGGAGGCTGGGGAAGGCAAGTTAGATGTGTGCCCAAGAAGAAAACCTGATTTTCATGAACAATAAACTGTCCCTGCCACGTTCCCCTTCTGATGAGTAACAGCCTGCATCTTCGTGCTTTAACTTTCTTCTTCAGTTTGCTTTCCTGAGTTTTCCAGGGCTCAACTGTTAGGTATTTATAGTTTTCTACTTTATCGAGTGGGTTTGTTCTTTTAGGCCTGTGGAAGGTGGCAGGAAAGAAATTAAGTACGTGAGTGATAGTACAAAGAATGTACAATAAAGTATAAGAGGATGCCTGATTCTTCATCCATCTGTGGAAGGGAACATGGGGAGATAGTAGGTTGTTGGGTTTTGAAGAAAGGGCTACATTTGGGTAACGTGCCGGATCGTACAGGAGTTAGGATGCACCCTGGACGTTGCTCACTTCTTTATTGATATTTCTATAATTGTAATCTGGGTAACCAGATACCCTTCATGAGACTAGGCACATGATAGATGTAGATGACTGAGGAAGGGAACATCCATGCTTATCTGGAATTGTAGTTACGGGTTTTTTTTCATGAAGACAGAGCCAATAAAAGTCACTGTATTTATAAACATTCCATATAAAAAAAGGCAGGGTCTTTCTCATTTCCCTTGAAATGTTATTCTTCATTCTCCCTTCAGTCTTGAATAAAGATTTCTTGACTTGGGGGCACCTGGGTGGCTCAGCTGGTTGAACATCTGACTTTGGCTCGGGTCATGATCTTGCGGTTTGGGAGTTTGAGCCCCTGGACTGATTGTGATTCTCTCTCCTTTCCTCTCTCTGTCCCTACTCCACTTGCCTGTGCACACCCTCTCTCTCTCAAGGAAAAATAAACTTCAAAAATTAAAAAAAAAGAAAAGAAAACGAGATTTCTTGACTTGAATTTCATTAGTAAAACTTGTCAGGTTAATTAATGGAAATTCATGTATCGGACAAATGTATAATATTGAAAAAAGAATTAAAGCTTTGTTTGTTGTTACTGAGTAATCTCCAACACCTGAATGAAGAAAGCGAGGTCCAGGGAAGTTAAAGGAAGTCCTGGTTGAAATTCATAGCAATGCCTGCTCAATTTCAGATGGAGAGTAATGGGAAGACTTTGCTCCCTTCCCAAAGAGAGAGCCAACCCTTTTGTGTTTGTTTTGTTTTGAGAGAAAGCCAAGTCTTCTATGAGAGCCACATAATTGGGTTTCTACTCAGGAACTTCTGAGAAAGAAAAAAAAAAATCAAAATAAATCTCCTTAAAGAAAAATATGCCTGCAGTTCCAATATGAACTTGTTTGCATGAGACGGTAATCTTCTCTTGTGTATTATGAGAACGAAGGATGAGGGGGGAACGTGTTAAATATCACCTAAGCAAATAAAAGAGACAAGTAAGATCTAAATTTCAAGAAATTGGGGTTGCGAAGGCAACCGAAATCAGCACAGAGGCTGCTGGAGAGAAGTGAGTAGAGGGGCAGCTGGGTGGCTCCTTTGGTAGAGCATCCGACTCCAGCTCTGTCATGATGGGTCATGATCAGTCATTATCGGTCATGAATGGTCATGATCTCACAGTTGGTGAGTTTGAGCAGCATCAGGCTGCTTGGGATTCTCTCTCTCCCTCTGTCTCTGCCCCCCCCCCCGCCCCACCTTCAAAATAAATAAATAAACTTAAAAAAAAAGAGAGAGAGAAGTGAGTAGAAAGGTGTCCCTCTGGTAGCGGATGTCAACAATGCACTTCCTGTAGATCAGGGCTGGCACAAGAGCATTTCTTGCACGTATCAGGGGCTGAAGGATCTGGGAAGTGGGGTTGGGGACTGAATGGAGACTATGTGGGAGAGCGAAGGTAGTGACAATGCATGGTAGAAACTTACACATCAGGCAGAGGGCTAAATTTTTTATTATTAGAAAATACATGATCTTTGATGCTAAAGAACATCAACAAAGAAAATGCATGATGGAAAGCAAGCAAAGGCAAATCTCAGAAAACACCAAAACAAAAAAATGAAACAAACAAAAGACCACCTTAAAACCTAAACAACAAAAATGGGAACTTCCCAAAAACAGACAGGAGAATCCAGCTAGTCAATGCTGAGGATAATAAAAAGTAGTTGACCAAGAATCATGGAAAGATAAAATAATTTAAAAAATCAACAGAATTTATCAGATTAACAATATTTTGTTTAAAATAAAATGAACATTTTAACCAAATATTTTGTCTTGAGTTAAAAGAAAAAAAAACCTCTTTAAAATTTTTTTTCTAATGTTTACTTATTTTTGAGAGAGAGAGAGAGAGAGAGAGAGAGAGAGAGAGGAGGGGCAGAGAGACAGGGAGACACAGAGTCCCAAGCAGGCTCCAGGCTCTGAGCTGTCAGTACAGAGCCGGATACGGGACTGGAACTCACGAACCTTGAGATCTTGACCTGAGCTTAAGTTGAACATGTAACCGATTGAGCCACCCAGTCACCCCAAGAAAAAAACAAACTCTTAAAAAACAAATTGCCCCTATGAAGGGAGATTCCCAAGCAGAAATACAAAAACCCAAGGGAGGAGATACAATGTGAGCTGTCCAAAAGAAAAAGAAGAAAATAAAAAGCAATTACTCTATACAAAGCAACCTTGTAACACCCCGTTGGTTTGCAAACTCCTTGGGAGCTTCTCAGGTGTAATGTGACACTGGGCCCTGAATGCAGAGGGCAGGGAGAGAAGAGAAAGCAAGAGGCAGGCCAGCCACTCCAGGCTGGTAGGTGGCCGCTTCAATACGGAAGGAAACTTACGAATGAGGCCTGTCTTGGTAGGCAGCAAAACGAACGGATTTTTTTGCGCCCGCTTGCCAAACCTTAAAAGTTTACACAGAGAGAGGCCTTAGTTGGGTTTGGTCACACATACCCTGCAGGTGTCCTCAATACCACCTCGCTATTTCTTGGCGCAGCGTCTGGGAGCGGGAAATGCACAGAGAAGCGCATTCCGAGGACGGGGGTGGGGGGTGAGGAACTCTGAGTGCCCAGGTCCAGCTCACAGGTCAGCCGGCAGTTCTAATCTCTCCACGACCTTCTCCAACACACCCTCGTTTTCCTTTTAATCAGTAAGTTCCGTCAGCGAATGTTTGTAAGTTCCAGCCGAGTCAAAACGGCCTCAGGCATCCCCAAGAAGGGAGGGGCAAGTTCAGACCAGTGTCACCTCATCTTTCCCACAAACCTTCTGAGGAAGAAATACACACCAAAAATTAACAACTGCAAACTGCAAAACTCAAGAAGGTTTAGTAATAAAATAGAGCAAAGTCCCAGTATACTTCTTATATTACTAAATGTGAATAGGTTCAAATCACCTATTAAAAACTATTTTCAGATTAAACCACAAAGCAAACTATACCAGCAAAACATCTAAAATAGAGTGATTCAGAAAAACTAAAAATAAAAGGAAGGGCAAAGTTACACTGAAACAGGTCCCCACCTCGACTGAGAAAAGACCGGCACTGTCACGATCTCAGTATCAAACAAGAATATTAGGTCATGCCAAAGAGTATTAAGTGAGACTAGTGCTTTTTATATAACAGTAGTGTGGGCTTGATTCAAAAGTAATGAATATCTACTCACAAAACAATATAACGTTAACATTTGTTACACTGAAACTACAGGATATGAAAGCAAATAATGATCAAAGTATAGTAGATGGCTTTGACTTCTCTCATCCATAACAGAGCAAGTAGGCAGAAAAAAGAAGCCAGAGTATAGAAATCTTAGTAACACAATTAGTGAGATAGATGTCGTTGTCACGTATGGATGTAATTAACGGATATTATTCCTGAAAATATAGGTGACTATGGAAGATCAAGAAAATTGACCATTTCCTAAACACATACAGGGGGGCAACAGGTACATGAAACGATGCTCACCATCACTAATCATCAGGGAAATGCAAATCAAAACCGCAATGAGATATTATCTCACACCCGTTAGATGTCTATTCTCAAAAAGATAAGAGATAGCAAATATTGGTGAGGTTGCAGAAAAAAGGGAAACCTTGTGCACTGTTGGTGGGAATGTGAACTGGTACAGGCACTCCGGAAAACAGTATGGAGCTTCCTCAAGAAATTAAACATAGAATTACCATATGATCTGGCATTCCCACTTCTGAATATATAGACAAAGGAAACAAAATGGCCATCTCAAAGAGATGTGTACTCCCCTGTTGCAGCATTCTTCACAGTGGCCAAGATATGGAAACAACTTAAGTGTCTGTCCATGGATGGATGTATATAAAAATGTCACACACACACACACACACACACACACACACACACACGAATATTATTCAACCATAAAAAGAAGGAAATCCCGCCATTTGTGACAAGATGGATGAACCTGGAGGCCATGATGCTAAGAGAAATAAACCACACAGAGGAAGACAAATAAATAGTTTGTGGGATCACCTATATGTGGAAAAAAAAAATCGAGCTCATAGAAACAGAGTGGGATGGTGGTTGCCAGGGTCTGGAGGGTGGGGAAGCTGGGGAGATGTTAGCCAATACAAACTTCCAGTTATAAGACGAATAAATTTTGGGGATCTAATGTACTACATGATGACTATAATTAATAATACTGTTTTGTAGACTTGATATTTGCTAAGATAATAGATCTCAGTCTCATAAAAAAAAGAGGGGATAATTAACTCTGTGAGGTAACAGATATTAATTAGCTTGATTGTGGGAGTCATTTCACAATGTATACATATATCAATTATCACACTGTATGCTTTAAAGATAATTTGCATTTTATTTGTTAAGTATACCTCACTAAAGCTGGAAAACAATCCTTAAGTTCCACAATGCAAAAGAAACAAAAAAAAGCAAAAGAAAAAAAGAAAAAGATTAATAATGATGAAACCCAGAAAGACCTTTTCCTTCTCCAATTTATTTATTTATTTATTTATTTATTTATTTATCAAAAATTTTTAATGCTTATTTATTTTTGAGAAAGAGAGAGAGATTGGGAAAAAGAGCAAGCAGGGAGGAACAGAGGGAGAGGGAGACACAGAATCCAAAGCAGGCTCCAGGCTCTGAGCTGTCAGCACAGAGCTGGACATGGGGCTTGAACCCACAAACTGTGAGATCATGACCTGAGCCGAAGTCTGACACTTAACCAACTAGCCACCCAGGCACTCCTCCAATTTAAAAATACCACCGCAGCCTACTAAAAATAAAATTAAGAATTTAAATCCTGGGTGGCTCAGTTGGTTGAGCATTGGACTCTTGGTTTCAGCTCAGGTCATGATCCCAGGGTCGTGGAATTGAGTCCTGTGTAGGGTTCCACACTGGGAATGGAGGCTGCTCAAGATTCTCTCTCTCTCTGCCTCCCCTGCCACCCCCCGCTCTCCCTCTCTCAAATAAAATTTAAAAATTAAAAAAGGAGGGTGCTTGGCTGACTCAGTTGGTGAAGCAGGTGACTCTTGATTTAGGGTTTATGGGTTGGATCCCCACATTGGGGGTAGAGCCTACTAAAATTTTTTTTTAAAGTAAAAAAAAAAATACCACCACCATCATATCTCTCTCAAATAATTTTTGGTTAAAGAGGAAATAGAAACCAAAATTTCAGTGTTTTGAGAAAACAATAAAAATACTACAAATCATAAGGGATACAGCTAAGAAGCCTTAAACTCTAATTTCAAGAAAAAAAACAAAGAATGAAAGTAAGTGAAATAAACACTTTACTCAAATGTTCAAAAGTAAACAGGTAATCCAAAGAAACGCAGAAGAAAGGAACAATGAACATAAAGGCAGAAACTGACCAAGTGGGAAAGGGAAAACCAAGTGTTTTCTGAGTGGTCCACAGAGAGCTTAAATAATGATTGCGCCCCAGGCCAAAAATGTGGCACAAGCTTTCCTCAAACTGAAGAAAAATACCAAGGTAATTGATGTTGTCAAATGAAATTCACTGCCAATTGGCAACCTGATGGATTAGGAAGAGAACGTGTTTAGCCAACATTTATCGAATTTGTTTCGGTGCTTTGCCAGAGCACCAATACAATGCCAATGATGCTGTGGGCTGAGAAGAAATTCATTAAAATTCAAGGAACCAAAACACCTTTCTCAAAGGTATTTGAAAAATGCCAGCCTTTCACCTCACTCAATTTTAATAGACTGGTTCTGTGATTGGATAGTTTGGGGCAAAAAACTAATTTTATGTGTTATGCTGACTGATCATGGAGTGTCCAGTTTCAACATTATTTCTGGGCGTTTTTGTGAGGGTGTTTCTGGGTGAGATTAGTATTTGAACTGGTGACTCAGGAAAGCAGATTGCCCTTCCCAGTGTGGGTGGGCACCATCCGTTTTGTTGAAGGCTCGGAAAGAACCAGAGGCAGGGAAAGAAGGAGTTTGCCTTTCTTTTTTCTACCTCACGGTTGAGCTGGGACATCTCATCTCATCTCAGGCCCTCAGATTGTGATATACATGATCTGCTCCCTTGGTTCTCAAGCCTTTGGACTTGGACTGAATGAAACCACTGGCTTCCCTGGGTCTCCACCTTGCAGAGAGCAGATCCTGGGACTTCTATGCCTTCACAATCCTGTGAACCAATTCTTCATAATTTATTTCCTCTCATATATATGTACCTCATTGGTTCTGTTTCCTGGAGAGCCCTGACTAATGCACGACAAACTGTATTCCGTTTATGGGGAGTAATAGTTCTGAGTAGCATATTAGGAAACTCTGGTAAGGATTCTACCTTTCCAAGCAAACAAGTTTCTACAGTATCTCCTAAAGTGATTTGACCACAGAATCCTTTTTACACATAACATCTCTTAATACTCCATGGAGCACAGGTTGGGATATGCTGTCTTAGAGTTTGCTCATTTTATAAGAGTAGATTAGGAAAGCTGCAAAATATTCTTTTTAAGAATACCATCGATATGTATTCACTCAGTGGTCAACCCTCTAATATGTATCAGTAGCAATTTATCTTAATTGTCTAACATGACCTTAAAAAAGCTAATTTGTGAATTTCCTTCTCCAGGAAGGAAAGGTCCTCTTCCTGCCAAATTCTTTCTCAAGGTATTGATGTTATCTGGAATGCAGTGAAAATTTATTGACCTTTGCTGATGATTATAACCTTTGTAGCTAAAAGGTGACTTAGAAGGGAAGGATTAGAAACAAGAAAAAAGCTCTTAGAAAATAAACACTGAAGATGCATATCAGTTTCTAAATAAAGCTAGACTTCTACAGATTGTTATTAAAGTCTAGAAATCAAATAGTAAGTCTTACAAAGGCTTTCCTTTTTATATTATAAAGTAGTTCTGAGAACAACTACCCAAAGCCATCATCTCTAAGAGCACTCAGACCAGGTGAGCCAGCACAGGCCTGGGGCACACAACTGGGAAAGGGAACAGACCCTCCTTCTGCTCCTGGCCCCAACATGGGGCTCAAAATTATAACCCCAAGATCAAAGTCACATGGTCTTCTGACTGAGCCAGCCAGGCACTCTCATGAGTGACATTTTTACATTCCAGAGTGCATACCTAACCTTCTTCTTGTTCTTCCAGCTCTGTGCGCTTTTCTTCCAGCCCTTATGCTCTCCTTATTCAAATGCAGCAGATGACATAGAAGGAGGAGCTGTCCAGGATACTGAGATCAGTTAGGAGGGCCCTGGTCTCAAACCATTATTATTTGGTCATTTCTGAAGATTATATACCAACATGATGCTACTGATATACTTTCTATGGGCTTGGAAGTTGCCTTTTTTTCCCTCATCAGTGGTGGGCAACTTTCAGGGTGGTGTGGAGACTACGTGGGCTTTGGAACCAAGCAGTTGAGGGATTGGTTTCAGCACCATGACTTTCATCTGTGAGACCCTGAGAACATCATTTCTCTGAGTCTCAGTTTCCTCATCTGTGTAATAAAAAAATATTATCCTCTCAAGAGGATGGTTGAAAAGATTCCAAGTAATAAATGTAAACTGTTTATTAAAGGTCTTGACATCTAGTAGGTGCACACAAAATGATAACCAGATGGTAATAATAATTATTATTTAAGTATTCATTTATTTATACAATTAGTGTTTATAGAGCACCTGCTCTGCACAAAGGCTCTGAGGGACACAGATGACTAAGATATGCTTCCTGACTTCTAGGAAGTTTCATTTTTGTTGGGGAGGTACAATTTAACTGTTTTATCCAGACTCCAAATCACTTCGGATCCAAATCACTTATAGGAGATCCTAATCACTTACTTAGACAGTGACGAGGTATATTCAATGCCCATTCAATGGAGGAAAGTCACTTGTTCTAAACAGAAATTCTAACCCTAAGCTTGGAATTTTTTACATTGTGCTCTGGGCTGTTGAACCAAATCAGCCAGAAAACAGCCATTGGGTAGCACATTTTGGATTAAAAATCATCAATAGCCTATGTGGTTAGAGGAATGACTGGAGATGCTGTCTTAATGGTTTGTGGCGGAGAAAGACTCAGAGTGATGTGGTTATAATGGAAAAGGCACAGTGTTAGAGTCAGTTACTCTCTGGGGGATCAAGTTATGAATCTGCATATTGAGCTCAGGATATTTGCTCTTTCTCTCAGGATTGCTGTGAGGACCTAATAAAATGTGACACTAAATATAAATAAAATGCAGTATCGCTAGAGTTGATATTGCCTCTATTGTATATATTTTTATATTTTATATTCTTTTTATATGGTACTTTTAAAATGCAGTGATCACAGATCTCGGTGTTTTTTTTTTTTTTTTTTGTGCTCCTCACTTGTCAGCAAGACTTGACAATGAATTAGTCAAAACCATCTATGATGGCAGGAAGATAGATGCTTCAAGGAGAGCCACTTGGCACTGTTACTGCCTGTAAGAGAAGGATCCAAACATTTTTAAATTTTTATGTTTTCCAAAACCACCTTGAAATCAAGTGTTTTAGAGAAACAGAACCAAGGGAGTGTGTGTGTGTGTGTGTGTGTGTGTGTGTACACATATTAATGGCTCACACAATTATAGAGATTGAGAAGTTCCAAGACCTGTGGCTGTAAGCCAGAGTCTCAAGAGAGCTGATGGTGTAGTTCTTGTCTGAGTCTGAAGGCCTGAAAACTGACGGTATAAGTTTCAGCCCAAATGCTGGCCCAAGACCCAAGAAGAGCCAATGTTTCAGTTCAACCCAGAAGGCAGGCAAATCTGCATCCAGGCAGGAGTTCTCTTACTTGAGAGAGCCTATTTGTTCCATGTAGGCCTTCACTGATTGGTTGAGGCCCATTCACATTAGGGAGAGCAATCTACTTTACTCAGTCTACTATTCAAATGTTCAATTCACCCCCAAACACCCATAGGCACCCAAAATAATGTTTGGCCAAATACCAGCATTCTGTAGCCCAATCCAGCTGACATGTAAAATTAAACATTACATCAAATAAGTTTTGTTTTCACTTATACTGATACGGTTTTCAGAGATTGGAAAATTGCAGATTTTTAGAACATGTAGATTGAAATGGATACAGAAAATCTAATTGCGAAGGCAAATAAGGACCTGTTACACAACAATAATAAAAAAAGTCCTTGGTTCTAAAAGAACAGGGGTATTTCATTTTCCCAAGAATTTGCTGTCCAAATAGACAGCCATTAGAGGGAGCTCTGATTGCAGCGTAGAAACAAGATTATTCTCCATGAATTGATAGTGTTAACTTGGAATTCCAAGTTTCCATGTTTTTAAGGAGACACAGAATATATATAAATACACACACACACACACACACACACACACACACACATATGTATGTATATAAACCCTGAATTAAAACCAAATAAGTATCTTCTAACACCATCATTTTGTATATTTGACCTTAGTGAGATCACCCTTGCTTCACAGGGCATGAGATCCAAAACAACGCAGAGACAAGGCTGGGTGGGGTGGGAAAGGTGCTAGGTCTGATTTCCAGCCACATCATGTGTGCCCTTGAGTCAGTCACCTCTCTCCTCCCCTGGCCTATTTCCTCTGCTGAACAATGAAGATGACAGACATTAGTGTTTATGACACGTCAGTACCTGTGGATGGAATAATGTTAGGAGAATTTTAAAAATTTCTTTTTTCAAAAGACAACCTTCTTGAAAATGTTACGTTCTCGAAAGTCACGTGGATGATACACTCACAGTCAAAACCAGCTTTCTGCCCTGCAGTTCCTGAGATGTGTTGACAGTTATGTTGGTACCGAGTGATCCCTGTCTTGAAGTGACAGCAGTGAACTTTTAATGTGTTGCTAAGCCTCTCTGGAAGCTTCAGGTTGGTGTTATCAAAATGACGACAGTTGGCTTATAATTAGCATCATACTCGTGTTATAAAGACAAATTTTCTCTTCAGCAGAGATTGTATGCAATTGAAAGCATTGTTATACAAGAAGGCTTCAGAGTCATAAGTCATTTTGCAAACTGAGATTCCGATTTGACATAATAAAAAGTATTGCAGAGGAATGATGTACCGACTAGTTTCCTGTCTTTCACTTCTCGGGCTAATGAGAAGAGAACAGAACAATATTATGGGACCAAGACATTGTACAAGTAAAAGCCACATGACAATAGACTGTACTGAATAAGCCACATACAACAAAGAGTTTTAGAAAGTTGGTGGTGGGTTGGAAAGAGAAAAGAAGCCTTCGGTCCTCCTTCAACACTGTATGATAGACAAGCCGAACTCAGACCTGGATCACAGCAGGCGGAAATACACTCATAGAAAGTAAAAACCTTGTACAGATCTTGGTTTTGTGCCATCAACTCAGAGCAGCTTAGTAGCAGTAGCTGGGAAGATTTTCAATAAGTCCTCATTATTTTAGACTGCACAATTTTATCGATTGTTTCGTTATAATAATAGATCATTGTTAAAAGAAGAAAGCAATGACTCAGCATGCTCAAAAAGAAAATTAGAATAGGCCGACAGGTAGGAAAAAAAAACCAACTTCACAAATACATTTTTCTATTATTAAACCAATATCCACGTTTTAGTTTAGCAAAACGGCATCACCCATTGTAACATTAAACTTCTAAATTTGAATGAAGGCAGTTTTGTAGTTTTGCTTCTGAACTATTGTCCTGAAAATACATCATGTCAAGAAGAAGGTGCTAATTATGTATTTGCGTTCACACCAAGTCTCCTTGCTGCTTATCAAGAATGCATGCCCTTGGCGTGGCTTCCGTGAGTCTCTGCTCTGTGGTCTTAGCCTTGTTCCTGCTCCTGCACTGTCCTAGAACCTGGCTAGATGGAAGGAAAACAGAAAATGCTGGGGTCAGCAGGAAAGTTCTTCAAAGTGGTTAATCCATTTACAGATCACTGGGAATGGACTGTGCCGTGCTAAGTCGGCATTCTGGTATTTCTGCTCAAGCACATGATTCTGTAGACAACAGCTGATGGTGTTTTGCTGGCAAATATAGCTTTGAGCTCCTTTTGCTAGCTTGGCCCTAACTCAACAAAGTCTTGACTCACAAAAAGATGCTAAGAAAGAGAATATGCAGGAAAGTGTTAAGCAAACCTCGGAATAAGCAAATCTTGGAATTAGAGAGAACGTTGCATATTCCATTCTTAAGTGTGGTAATGGCTTGGGACTAAAAGGGAAAGGACAAGTGTAGGGGGCCACAGTTTACTGGGACTTTCCATAGCTAGGGTCATTTACATTTTAGGAGAAGGGTGTTTACTCTCAGTGCCTATATTCGATCTCATTCTTACTGGTGTTGAGAACTTTTATATTGAACTTTTGCTAAGAGAGGCCGTCAGTTTTTATCAAGAGTGTGTTTACTGGTCTCATAGAATCTCTACCCCTCCTAGAAAGAAGTTGAGATTAGGTCTTACCAGTCCTCCCCAAGGGACCGGGGCAAGACAGAACTGGGTCCCTGTGGAGGGAGCAGGTGGGCGGTAAAAGAAGTAGGAGAGTAAGGGAGAAGACGCAGGTGCCTATCTGAGATGTATTTTGGATGGATCAAATGTGGCCAGAGGAGAACAGTAAGGAACATCTCGCTGAAACAGTGACAGTGGTATGTGAACATGATGTTTAAGTTTCATGACAATCTTGTGAGGCGGGGATTATCATACCCATTTTATTATTATTTTTTTAAGTTTATTTATTCATTTTGAGAGAGAGACAGGGTAGGAGCAGAGAGAGAGGGAGAGAGAGAATTCCAAGCAGGCTCTGCACTGTCAGTGCCGAACCTGACATGGGGCTCAAACCCATGAACTCCGAGATCATGATCTGAGCTGAAACCAACTGACTGAGCCATCCAGGTGATCCCCATGCCTGTTTTAAAGCTGAGAAAAGTCAGCCTCAAAGAGCTTACATGAATTTGCCAAAGGTCGTCAAACTAGCCAGTGGCAGGGCTAGACTTTTAACCCCAAATCTACCTGACACCCATATCGGGCCCTTCTCACCACACCACCCTTCTCCTCTATTCTCTACCTCTCCTAAACTCTCCGTCTGCTTTCCTCCCTCTTACCTGCAGCCCTTCTGACTAATGGGGCGCAGGTAAGAGATGCAGACTCTGGGCACAGCCTGAAGCTCTGTGACTGGGGGATGCCAACTGCAGCCAAGATCCATAACCCACACATTGTGGCAGCATGTTCTACACCACCCCACGCCTACTGAGTCAGAATCTCCATTTTAGCAAGATCCCTGTATGATCAGCCAGAGCATTAAGGTTTGAGAAATCTGCTCAAACCTACTCAAGTAACCTAATTAGATGGTGATGCAAATTTTAGGGCTCTATCGTCAATAGAAAAGAGAAAAGACCATCAATTTAAAAGCTCACCGTCTTAATTAAGGAATACAATTTAGTGGATTCATTTCTGTAACAGGTAACAAGGCAGTTGTAAGTTTTAATAGACTTGCATGGAGAATATCCAGATCGCTATTTTTTTTTTTATTTTATTTTAGAGACAGCATGAATAGGGGGAGAGGGACAGAGGGGGAGAGAGGAAGAGAGAGAGAGAGAGAGAGAGAGAGAGAGAGAGAGAGAGAGAGAGAATCTTAAGCAGGCTCCGTGCTAAGCATGGATCTCGCAATCCATGCGAGAAATCATGACCTGAGCCAAAATCAAGAGTTGCATGCCTTAACCGACTAAGCCACCGAGGCGCCCCTATCCAGATCACTATCCGCTGAACACTTTCTATATGCCAGGCACATATTTCATCCATTTGCTTCCCACAAAATTCTTGTAAGATCCATAAGCCTCCATTCACAAGCAAGGAAACCAAGGCACAGGGAGATCATGTGACTTGCTCAAATTCCCACCTTTGGTCAGTGCCAAGGTTGGAACTTGAATCCCAGTCTTTAGACTCTGGGTCAATCCTCTTCTGACTAGCAGGCAGGACTTCCCAGGAGTTCACCCCAGAGAAGATGGGAAGAGAAGATGCCCCTCACTTCTACTGGCTCACCGGAAATAGGGACCAGGGCTCAGGGGTTCAAAAGTGAAGCTCGCCCCATGTCACATGGCAAAGTAGCAACCCACTGACTCTGTGGGTGGCTGAGCTGACAAGAGCCAGAGACTCCTGGGCAGGTGAAAGCCATTATGTCCTATAATATGATTTGGAGATATTTATGCATAGGGATACAGTATATTCTTCTGTATCACCAGGAAGAAGCAGCCCTCATACTAAACATCAAATATGCTGGTCTCTCCAGAGCCTGTAGGACTTCCAGGAAGTGATCAAATGTTATTTCAGATTTCTGGTAATGTACAAGGGATCTAGAAACATGAAGCTTTAGGCTTTTGATTAAATATGGCAGACTTAACATGCATGATTATCTCCATTTCGCCAAGAAGCCCCAGTATAATGGCTGTAAAGGGATAACAAATAAAATGAGTATAAACAAAGGAACCCTTATGTTTAGGAAAACATGGGTTTTATGGTCGTGAAATGGAAGGACTTGGGAAAGGAGAACAGAAGGAGAATTAATTGCTCTGAGAAACAAAGCACCAAATTCAGGAATTGCCCTCCAACAGGGAGGTCTGGGGGCTCCTGAGAACGAGAAGAAACTCTGAGAAGGAGAAAATCATGACAAGGAGGGCGCTGGTAAGCAGTGTCCCAGGGAAAAGACATCAACGGGTGGATTGTGGGGGCGATGAGTGAAGAATAGTAAAATGTCAAATACTCTATTTTTGATGTTTCCTGTCCCTCCAGTCACCTGTCACTTTTCCCAACTAACCACTTAAAGTCTGTAATACGCGTTAGGTTGGCGTGGGCACTCTGGGAAACGGGGAGGGGCTTATCCACACCAGAACAAAGCCGGGAGGAGAGGGCAACAAGGTTGGGAGGAGGTCGGGGGGACCAGAAGTCAACACACAGGATCATAGAGTCAGAGGGAGCCAAGTGTAGCAAAATGTCCTCTCTCTGACTCCTTACCCACTGTAATTGCAGAACCTTCAGTAAGGTAGTACATTATACACACCTGTTTGGGCCACTGCTAATCTGAGGAATGAAGGGAAGGTGGCTGTTTCCTGTCTGGGGCAAAGTGAAGTGCACAGAGAGGCAAGACAACAAATAGGGTCATCAGCAGGAGGAATTTGGAGTGAAGGGTCAGTCTTTCTCTCCTGCCTGAACTATGGAAATTGGTCGCCTGAACTATGGAACTTATGGAAATAAGTCTGCCATATTTAATTGCCAGCAGACTTGGGGACTGAGTAAACTACAGATACCAGGTCTCATTTCATTCATTTAAGTGAGTGATTTAATCCTCACTTAACCTTATGAGATTAATTTTTATCTTCCCCATCTTACAGATAAGAAAACTGAGGTTAGTGAGTTTCGGTATCTAACCCAGGATAATGTAGCTTAAAAGTGACTGAGGGAAAATTTGAGCTCAACTTTGTATTACTCACAAATTATCTACAATTTGTATTCTGGGTTTATTCACTTACAACATTTGCATCTGGACGGGGGGACTTCCACCATCATAAAATTGTATATTTTATTTTAGTCATTTTTAAAGTTTATTTATTTACTTTGAGAGAGTGAAAGTGGGGGAGGGACAGAGAGAGAGAGAGAGAGAGAGAGACAGACAGACAGACAGAGAATCAGGCTCCACACTGCCAGCATGGAGCCTGGTGCAGGGCTTGAACTCACGAAACTATGAGATCATGACCGGAGCCAAAACCAAGAGTCGGGCGCTTAGCCAATTGAGCCACCCAGATGCCCCATAAAATTGTATATTTTAAAGGCAGCATCAGTGGGCTCCTAAATACCTTCCTCTCCACTCTTGCCTTCGTTGACCTTGACCTCCTTGGCAGGTCAGGGCACGGGCCGGAGTGAGAAATCTGAAAATGAAGTGTGATCCTATCAACATTCTCTGTCTTTGGTTTACCCCATCGCTTGTGAAATTGGGGTGAGCCAGTGTAAGGGACGGAGTGCCAAGACAGACACTGTCCCTTCGTATCTTAAAATAATTGCCAATAGGTTTCCAGAGCTCTCAGTCAGATGGGTGCAGATCCCTTGGTCAAGAACATCAAATACCCTTTTGTGTGTCTCTCCCTATTTAATTTTTTTTTTCAACGTTTTTTATTTATTTTTTTTGGGACAGAGACAGAGCATGAACGGGGGAGGGGCAGAGAGAGAGGGAGACACAGAATCGGAAACAGGCTCCAGGCTCCGAGCCATCAGCCCAGAGCCTGACGCGGGGCTCGAACTCACGGACCGCAAGATAGTGACCTGGCTGAAGTCGGACGCTCAACCGACTGCGCCACCCAGGCGCCCCTGTCTCTCCCTATTTAGACCTAGCTCCAGGAAAATGGGCAGGAATCATACGAGGTTCATTTCCTAATTTCCCACAGACCAAACCCAGAGCTGTGTACCTTCTGTGTGAACTGCGACCACTTTTTGAAACTGAATTGGGTTGAACCCTGCTTCCCCATAGATAAGTCCATCTATCATTTCTGCAGAGCCTACTGAGAAGTGGATGGGAAATAAAACTCCAGTCTGTAAAGCCTTAATAAAACTTCTCTCCATAAACTTAATTATTTATTTATTTATTTTTGAGAGAGAGAGACAGAGAGAGAGAGAGAGAGAGAGAGAGAGAGCACAAGCATGGGAGGGGCAGAGAGAGGTGGGGGACAGAGGATCCGAAGCAGGCTCTGTGCTGATAGCACAGAGCCCAATGTGGGACTTGAACTCATGAACGGTGAGATCGTGACCTGAGCTGAAGTCAGACGCTTAACCGACTGAGCCACCCAGGCGCCCCTCCATCAACTTTTAAAAACCAACAACAACTTCAAAACCTGCATGAAGGGACACGCTCAATACGCTACACAGAATAAACCCCCTTTGGGGCCCCCTCCGCATCTCTGCTTTGCTACCACACCGCTTCCTCTATCCGTAGCGATGAGATCTTTGGGGTGAACAAGACGGTTTGAGTACAGCTGCCCAGTGGGCTGGTCGGGCTCAGGTTACCCATGTGAAGTGCAACTCAGTCGCCGTGTTCTAGGGGGGCAATGACTGTTTATAGATTAGTTCATTGTCCCATAAACATGACTCAAGTTTTAGCTAAATTCCCATGTTAACTAATTGCCTCAGAAGGCAATTCTGTTCTCAACGCCGAGAGAAGACATTCATTCAAGGAGAGGCACACACTCACTCCACCTCAGTTTTGATGTTCAGAAAAATGCATGGATCCGTGGCAAAGGGGTGCAGATGAACGTGTAAGCAGTGGGATCCGACTCCACGGCCCTTCCAGACAGTCGGAACTCTGTGGGATGCACTCCAGCAGATGTCTCCGTCGGCACTCACTGGAAGGATGGGAGCGTGTTTTCTCCACCCGGGGAAGTTGGGGTTTGGGTATCATCTTCTGTTGTTTCTTGCCCAAGGACGAAGTGGCTCAAAAATGATAGAAGCCGTAGCGTTTGACCATTTGTCAGGAGGAACCTCCCAGATTGTCTCCCTACTGCTAACACTCTGGGAGCCAGGCCATGGGTCTGAGCCTGGGACTCCCCTGCTTTGTGAAAACCTTTCCGAGATTCCCAGCTACTCGGCCTCGGAGACGCAGCTCTGGTTCCTTCCCTCCCATCCCAGGGGATTAGCGGTCACCTCTTCTCTGCCATCATAACCCCTGGACCCTGGGAAAGGAGCTCTGTGCCTGAGTTGTAGAAGGTACTGGCACTCCTGTATTACTCCTGTCAGTTCGATGCGGATAAAATTCAGCATTGACTTGTGATTAAAAAACTAGCAAATCTATACTACAAAGAACTTCCTGGGGCACCTGCATGTCTCCGTTGGTTAAGAGTCCAAGGGTCTGACTCTGGATCAGGTCATGATCATCTCACAGTTTGTGAGTTCGAGCCCCGCGTCGGCCCCTGTGCTGATGGCTCAGAGCCTGGAGCCTGCTTCGGATTCTGTGTCTCCCTCTCCGTCCACCCCTCCCCCAATCACACTCTATCTCTGTCTCTCTCTCTCAAAAATAAATAAACATTAAAAAAAATTAACAATAAAAAAAGAACTTCCTTAATCTGATAAAGAGTATCTATGGGTAGCCACAGCAAATACCCCTTTCCATGGTGAAAAGTTAAAAGCGTCACCTTTGAGGTCCAGAACAGGACAAAGACACCCACCATCACCACTGTGCGTTGACATTGTTTTGGAGTTCTCAGCCAGAAAGGAAATAAAGAAGCAAAGTGGACGTTTTTAAAGACATGTGCACAGGAAATGCTGAAGAAATCTATAGACAAATTAGAATTAATAAATAAATCTTGCAATTTACTTGCTACAGAATATCTGTATCTATGTTGATATATCTAGATATAGACATTCCAAATGAATTTGTATATTCTGAAGATGTCTTTTACAACACTTGACAAACTGTCGAGTTTATAAGGAATTGCAAGGGGCTGAGAAGAGCCAAGATAGTTCTGAAGAAGAAAAACGAGGTAGAGGACTTGCCCTACCAGATATCAAGATTGATATAAAGCTTTAGCAGTCAAGACAGTTTGGAACTGAAACAAGGAGAGAAAAATATTCCAGTGGAACAGAAGAGAGAGTCTGGAGGCAGACCCGTTCTTATATCAGTATCTCATTTATAAGGAAAAGTCATTGAAAATCAGTGGAAGAAGAAAGACTTTTCAATAAATAGTGTATGGTTCAATAAAGTGTCTGGTTACCCATGTAAGAAAATGAAAAGGAATCTGATGCATCTTGACAACATACACAAGAGTCAATTCTAGGTGCATTAAAGTGAACACTATGGAGATTTTAAAAGATACTCTATACCATATACCGTATACTCTGAAATCTCACCTTCCTAGTCAACCTCTCTCTCCCAGGATGTTGACTTAAATATTCTTACCAATGTGATACAGAATTAGTAATTAACTAATTAACAATTAATAATTAATTAATTGATGAAGCAGACTTCTAGACTTTTCAGAGGTCAAGGACAAATTTCATAGACTATAGCAACAATTGCTAAACTTCACACTTCTTACAAGTGTCCTTTGCTAGAAATAGCATAACACTTTAAAGAAGTTTTTTTGGTGTTTATTAATTTTTGAGAAAGAGAGACACAGAGCATGAGCAGGGGAGGGGCAGAGAGAGAGAGACGCAGAATGCGAAGCAGGCTCCAGGCTCTGAGCTGTCAGCACAGAGCCCGACGCGGGGCTCGAACCCACAAACCACGAGATCATGACTTGAGCCGAAGTCAGGCACTTAACTGACTGAGCCTCCCCCGTGCCCCACATAACACTTTTATCAAGCAGGCTACTATCTTTTTTCAGCAGCTCTAGGGTGAGATGAACATTTTTCCGTCTTATTTGGATCTGTTTTTACCAGTTGTTAGAAAAGTTTGTAAGTATCAAGGTCAAGTGCCAGAATTCCATTAGTCTGTCCCAAAGGAAAGAAAAACAAAAACCCGATGTGAGCAGCTCAAAACTTACAATATGGAAAGGAAAAGGATATGTCAGGATTGTTAACACATTGAATGTGAGGTAAGAAATGTTTTGCATCTATAAGACCAAGCTGACACCCCTAGGCAAGGTCCTAGTTTATTTTTAATATTTCTGGTTATTCTGTTAACCCTCCCAACCAAGGGTTTTGTTTGTTTGTTTGTTTTGGTTTTTGGTTTGTTTGTTTTTGGTATAAATGAGAGAGTTTGTAAGTCACCACTGATCGAAAGTTGTGGCCGAAATGTTGAGTATTCATCCAATATCTGTGGTTCCGCCATATCCCCTGGTCTCCCTTCAGTTAAATGGAGTCATGTGACTATTCGTGGCTAGTTACAGTATGGTTAATATCACGGCGTGACAGGGATTATGCAGATGGCGCTATGTAACTATCTCTAAGCTGTGAGCAGAAGTGACGCATCAACTCTCGTGTCTGTCTCCTCCTTCAGACCGTAAACTTCTTTTAAAGAAATTTTTTTAAATCTTTATTTATTTTTGAGAGAGGGAAAGAGATAGAGCGCAAGCAGGGGAAGAACAAAGATAGAAGGAGACACAGAATCCGAAGCAGGCTCCAGGCCTCGAGCTGTCAGCACAGAGCCCGACGCGGGGCTCGAACTCATGAACCATGAAATCGTGACCTGAACCCAAGTCAGACGCTTAACCGACTGAGCCACCCAGGCGCCCCTGGACTGTAAACTTCCTGGGGGCAGAGACCCTCTGTCTCTGTGTCTCCAGGTGTGGTGATAACTCAGTGGATAGTCCCATCCATCCTGATCTGTATGTTGCTCTTTCTGAAGTCCATCTGCTGACTTCAGCTTTCTTTCCCAGTTTCTAGACCTTTTCTTTAGCGAATATTTTCCATTTGATGTCCCGCAGGGACTTTAAACTCTCCGTGACCAAGCCTGAACTCATCGTGTCTTTTACCCAAACTGCTCCTCTCCCAGGGCCCCCTACTCGGTGTGTGGTACCATTTTCTGCCTCTTTGCTCAAACCAGAAAATGGAAGGCATCCTTAATTTCAGGTCTTCTCCTACCAACATCGCTCTCCCTCATCCCCCGGTCCCCCAGTTGTTACTCTGTCACGTCAGCTTCCCAAATGTCACTCAGATCTATTCACTTCTCTCCATTCCTGCTGCATTCATTCACTCAGGGCACCATCATCTCTCATCTGTCATCTCTGCGTTACAGAAATCACATTTCTTGGAGTCTCCCTACCTTCAGATTGGCCCCCAGCACCTAGAGCCATGTCTGGCATGTGGCCAGCCCTCGCTAATTGCAGACGGAATGAACACGTGACTCTACGTCGATGCATGAGTGTGTGACTCAGCCATGTCAAGAGGAGCCTCGTCTGTTTAGACCTGTGTCTTCCAAAGACCCAAGAAATGACTTGGGGGCTGCTTCTCTTTGAACTTGGGACTGGATTAGCTTTTTTTTTTTTTTTTTTGGAATAACTTCCTTGACATGTGCCGCCCCAACAGCTTTGAACGCATTTGCATGCCACTCATGTCAGTTGAACCCCACGCTCCCCGATGAGATAGACACCTTCGGGAGCCCCTTTTTGGAAACTGAGTCTCTCTTTTGCACAGAGGTAGAGAGGCTAAGTGATTTTCCCAGGGTTACCGAGGCTGTTAGGAGCAGAGGCAGGGCTCAGGCAGAGGCCCGTGGCCTCCAAAGCCTGGCCCGGTTTAGCCGGATTTGGCTCGTGCTCAGGGGAACGCGTGCTCCTCAGAGAGCAGCTCTGGCAGTGGGATACTGAAGGCCAGGGAAGCCCGGTGCAAACTTCTGGACCTCTCTCTGCTGGCCAGAGGTCTGACGCTTCATCCGCACAGCCTGGGGAGCCCGGCAAAGGGGTCAGTGAAGGGAAGCCTGGAACCTGTGGGCTTGGGGCTCTTCCTCACCGCACTCTGTCAACCATGATGGGCAGTAATCGGGACTGCTGGTGTCCCAGATTGCCACCGGGCGTGTCACAGAGATGAAGTGCCTCTCTGCTCGGTCCTTAGTTTGCTTTCTGGAAGCCCAAACTGCTGGAAATGTAGAAACGTCACTGATGAGATCTACTTGGTCAGGGCAGAAAATTCAGAATTGGGAGCAATCGCAGAAAGAATTGTTGCCGTCAGCTCGATGCCGGGAAGTGGGCTGTGGACGGGCAGGGATGGTGGAAGGAAAGAAGCGAGGGCATCCCCAAAGGTCCTGCGGCCGCCTGAGCTCTGGAGGGGGTCCACATCTTCCCAAGGCAACCGCGTGCTGATGTGCGCGCTCCCCGTCCCCCCCACTGCCGTGTGCTGCCTGGGAGCAGGAAGACTTCACTCAGGTGACTTTCAGCACCCCCGAACTCTCAGCCCTCGAGGTGCTGTGCCGGGCCCTGGGCACGGAGCTGAAGCAGTAAGGGCCCTGCTCCCTAGAAGCTGGGTCTAGCTGTGTCGACAAAACCTGGATGTGAAGAGCACAGTGTGAAATACAATGTCAGATGTTTCACAGAAGAGATTCTGACAAGGTCCTTGGGCATCTGGGGTTGGGGGAACCAGGATTTCTTCATGGCGGAGGAGGCTTAGACTGATATGTAAGATTTGGATAAGCGGAGAATGAGAACATTCCTGAAGGAAAGAGCCACATGGGCAAAGACAAGAACGAGGCTTTGTGGCAAGGAGTCTATCTGTTAAAGGCTCCTCAAACTCAGCAATGGACAGCCCAGCAATTTTGATGCCATTCAGCCATCTCTGGAGTTTAACTTCTGCCCCCGGTGGCTGGTAGCTAATAGTTTCTGCAAATTCTGGGGCCTTGTGGCTACTTGGTTCCCAGCTTGTTAGTTTCCCCAGAAACAATTCTGCCAGGGGTGCTCTCCAGAGCACTGGGTCCTGTCACCTCCTGCTGGGATCCCCTGCAGCCAAGTTGTAGCACACGGCGTATCCCCCATAGTTAGCGCGCTGTGCCCGTATCCCCCCTTCTTGTTACTGTGTTTGTGCACACTGGCTCCCTGTGTGATTTCCTCCCAGCGGCCAGCACCTGCGCTATGTCGAGTCTTCCCTCGGGCTACAGGTCCCCTTGCCAGTGCCCGTGAAGAGCCAGACATGTGCTCCCAACCCAGGGTCAGCCCTTGACCAACTGTTGAGAGATGCGGGGTATGAACACTCCATCTTCCTTGTCCCTGAGGTGTGCCTAACCGGTCTCCAGAGCCCCCTGCAAGTTTGAGCCCAATTTCACTCTGTGGGACCTTGCTTGATGTCATACTTTGCTTGGCATGTTTTCCCTTTTTTTTTTTTTTTTTAATGTTTATTTATTTATTTTTGAGACAGAGAGAGAGAGAGCAGGCAAGGAAGGGGCAGAGAGAGAGGGAGACAGAGAATCTGAAGCAGGCTCCATGCTGTAAGTGCAGAGTTCGACTTGGGGCTCGAACCCACAAACTATGAGATCAAGACCTGAGCCCACTGAGCCACTCAGGTGCCCCGGCATTTTTTTTTCCTTTCTTGATCCTACTTCTCTTTCACCTCCCCAGGTTTTTCTCAGAAGCATTTCCTAACTACTTTCATCTGAATTCTCATATCAAGGTCTGCCTTTGCAGAACCCAATTAGACGTATTGTCTAGTATGGAAGGCAAAATCATGGCTCCTCAAAAGCTGTCCCCCCCTAACCCCTAGAACTAATGAATATGGCAAAGGGATTTGTGTATTCTGACCTACAGAACTTTGAGATAACACACTTGTGTTCTTTCTTAAGCTGCTGAGTTTGTGGTAATTTGTTAAAACAGCAACGGAAACTAATATACTAAGATTTCCCCTAAAAAGTATACACACTCTTTGCATGTTCTCATGGTCATTTGCACCAGTAACGTCATGGGTTGTGCTCTTAATGGGAAGACTTCAAATCCAGATACTGATATACGGATTTATGATGTTGGTTGACCGTTCTCAGGTCACTCCTTTTGTCCCTTCACTGATCTCAGTCTGGTTGCACTGGGGCAATCCTTTATTCCCTCTGTTTAACTCCCACCCGGATTTTATCAGTGAGGAATGGTTGAACGCTTCCGGCAGGCTCTGACGCGGGGCCCCATGTGTGTTCGCTAAGTATTGATTTGCACAAATGAGTGTGTAACTCAGGAATTTGCGTGTCATCTTTGCACAGGGGCCATGATAACCTTCTCTGCATCCTTCTGATTTTAGTATATGTGCTGCCTGAAGCGAGCTCTGAATGTGAGTCAGATATCAGTGGTAAAATTTCCTGTGCTGCCCGAGGCAGCCATTTTGCTCTTGTCTATACCGAGCCTCTTAAGATGTTTGTCTCCTCTGCTAAAGGTCTGAAGCCATGGAGGGGTCACTTTGTAGTTTTTGGAATTCCACTCAAAAATTCCCATTGAACATATCAATTCTCCCAAGACCCGCTGCCTGGCTGTCATATGGAAAGCAGTTCTGTCCCCCTGCACATAAATAGAACCTGCCCTTTGAGGCTCCTCTCAGTCAAATTTTATCATGTAAGTGTATTTAGAGACTATATTTATAACTTCACTCTTTCTCTCAGGTTTATGGAAAGACTCTTGGCTGAACAAATATAGCACAGGTTCTGGATGTGCTCTGGTGAAAACACTCACTCCAACGTGCGGCACATAATCAAGTCCAGGATGTAAAGCACAATAGATTCTTCTTCAGCTGTAAGACCAAAATATCTCTCTATGGAGCTTCTCATCACGTGTCCTGGGTGGGGATGTTACCCTGTCTCCCCGGGTTTTTGTCTGAATTACTTTTCTACCAACTCAGGGGCAAGCCTTAGGTCCCTAGATGCCTGTGGACCTGCTATCTCTTCTCCATGCCCTTGGGTGACCAAGCCCTCCTAACTCTGGGAAAGAAACAGCCATCGCCTTGTGCCAGAGAAACTCACCAAGATGCATCTTCTAGATTAAACTATATTGGAGAGCCTTTTGATGGCAGACTTGCCCAGTGGGGAAAGGGATGTCCGGAGACTTCGGGAAAATTCCACTAGGACTATTCAACCCAACAAATCCAGTTTCCTTCTTTTGTGGTGACTTGAGAGGGGGCCTTCCTCTGGGAGGCTGGGTCATGTGACTTTCTGTGACAAGTATGTCCCTGTCCTTGAATCCTTCCAAGTCAATGCTGGTGTTGCCTGCAGCCCTTCCCTCTGGACCTTCCCCTTGTCCCTTTAATTCTTTTCTCATCTACCAGAAGACTCACATTCATATTGAAGGCTCTTTCCCCTTTCCCCTCTGTGTTGTTGTTGAAGCACACCTGCCCTTTTACCAATTATGGGATGTTGTTTTTGGTCTTCCTTCTAACACGAACTCATCCAAGCATTAATGCTCTGTATTCTCCTTCTCTAATATTTTTATCAACATGCAGCTGTGCACTCGTGCTGTAGCCTCAAGGATTCTTCACCTCTCAGAGCCTTCTAGGCATCACCGCTCTGTGAGTCAGGAGCTTTTTCCATCCCAGTGTCTGGTTCTCTGATGATTGGGGATGAATGAAGGGTGATGGAAATGATAATCTGAGTCACACAGCTTGAGGTGCTCTTTCCCTCTCTGTCCCCACCTCCAGAGACGTACCTCTGGCTGTGAACATGTCCTAGGCCTATGGTGATGGTGGGTGGTATTAAGGGGACACAAAGTCCTCCCCAAAGAGGCCTCGCGTGGTGGCACTCTTCCCCTTCACTGACCCTCGGCTTCTTCATCTGCACTCATTTTATCAGCACCCTGAGAATGGATTCATCTCTCAGGCAGGTTTCACATTAATAAAGCTCATGAACGGGACTGAAGTTGAAAATAAACAGGCCAGATTAGTAGTTGACGAGAACCATCTCAAGAAGTAGAATATTTCACGTCCAGCTGAGACGCATGCTATTTCCCTGGAGAAGAGTTACCGCAAAGCTAAACCATAACCAGAGCCCCAAATCTGATTTGCAGTGAGAAATCCCTACTGTGGAGAGAAAATTCTGAAGCCCAAGGGAGCCTATAAATTTCCCATGGGCGGTCTTGTGCAGGGAGCCAAGTAATTTTACGGTCGACTGGTAAGGGTAGAAGCAAAACAAAGGGAGTCAAAAAAAAAGAAATGTTCAATGCCATTAAGGACATCAGAGCGGGATGCTTTCTTCTTATGGTTGGGAGAGGCTCATAGTGGCCATCCAAGAATACTCAGAGTCTGTTAGCCATGATTTGCCATGTCTACATCCATCATTAGAGTAGAGATGTCTTCACCCCCCAACCCTAATGCTCTAGGTCTACCACGTGTGAACCTCTCTCCGCTGGATCGTGGTAGCGTCTCACCATCCTTGTTCGCCTTGGTTCTCCTGTTTCTGCATGGCTGAGCAAGCTCTCTTCTAATGGAGATTCCTCCTTTAGATGCCAATACATTTGATCTCATTAGAGTGAGAACCTGCCAAATAGAGATCTGTGTTGACTCCATAGTGTAGGTTTTTTCCACTTCATCACCCACTGAATTTACAATCTGGCTTGGAGGGAAAATTTTATTTCTCTCATTCCCACGTTCTCACAACATGAACCCCAAACTTCTATTTTTACTCTTAGATGTATGTATGTATGTATGTATTTAAATTTTATTTAAGTCCAAGTTAGTTAGACTCTCCAATAAAGTTTAATCTAGAAGATGCATCATCCTAACAAGTGCCCTCCTTAATTCCCATCACCCATTTAGCCCATCCATCACTCAACATCCCTCCAGCAACTCTCAGTCTGTTCTCTGTATTTAGGAGTTTTTTATGATTTGCCCCCCTCTATGTTTTTATCTTATTTTTCCTTCCTTTCCCCTATGTGAACCCCAAATGTCTTAGAAAGCCACCAGGCTCAGAGTCCTTCTCGACCACTTCTTGCCCTGACACCTTCTAGAAGTTCTAGGCTCCATGTGGATGTACAAGGCCTCCATGGGATAAAGACACAGGAACAACACTTCGGCCACCATAAGATACAGCCCCCAGCTGGCAGACCAGCAGCTACTCTGATGTCTGAAAGCTACAGAAGACACACAGAGGGAGAAGGGAAGGAAGTTTTACTTTCTTTCAAACAACCACAACAATAAAAAAAAACAACAACCAGGGCTGGTACATGGGATAAAGCAGGGGCCACCTAGTGACATTTGTTTGGCTATACTCCTCTGCCTTATTGTAGTGACAACTTTTACTAGATCCTGGCAATTGACTACCCATCAACTTCTGGTTTCAGTGCAGTTGTGAGTTTTCACATTTTGGTAGTATTTCTAGGTTGGGGAAGTCTCTATCAAGTGCTTGTAGCTTGATTTAATCATAAACAGAATTCCTGGTTCTGCAGTGGATTTTGAAGTTTGTAGCTGCAAAGTCTAAACCTAGAACTTTATAAACTTCAAGGATAAACAAAAGGCATTGTTACTGTCCTGGGTTTCTCTCTCACTTCACCTAGGAATTTGGGTGAGCTAAGCTTTGATCAAAGAACTCTGATCGCTTTAGATTCAGCTAAAATAGGTGAAGGTAACTCCACATGGGGAGCCATCGGAAATGTTGGTATTCATGTTGGCATTTTCTTTTTTTAATTTTTTAAACGTTTATTTATTTTTGAGAGAGACAGAGACAGAGTGCAAGCTGGGGAGGGGCAGAGAGAGAGAGGGAGACTCATAATCTGAAGCAGGCTCCAGGCTCTGTGCTATCAGCACGGGTCCCAACGCGGGACTCGAACTCAAGAACTGTGAGATCATGACCTGAGACGAAGTCTGCCACTTAACTGACTCAGCCACCCAGACGCCTCCAAGTTGGCATTTTCTAAGAGTCTGTTGACTGCAACATCAACTTTTTTAAATTTCAGAAATAGGTCAAGTTTAAAAGGACTTTAAAACTTTCAACACTCAGTGTCTGCCATGGGGAATGAAGACTAAAAATACTAAAAGTAAATATTTTGAGACAGTGTTCTTCATGGGGAAACTGAATCGCTTTCAAAGGAATTTAACTGTGCTCTTGGCTTTCTGTTTAGGTTCTTTCATTGACTGTGATGTGTTGGAAAGAGAATGAGCTTGGAGCTGGTCAAAACAAGTAGGAAAGCCAACCACGGGAGCTGAGACAAACTGGTTTTACTTCTCTTTGAAGTTTGCTTTGCTCCACCGTGAAAATGTGGGGGATGATAGCAGGAGTCAAAGCATAATGTGCAAAAAGTGGTCCATAAATGTTAATTTCCTCCCTTTGCAGCATCTTTGTCTTCTTTTATTTTTAAAATAAAAATTATGCCATTCACAATTGCACCAAGAAGCATAAAATACCTAGGAATAAATCTAACCAAAGATGTAAAAGATCTGTACGCTGAAAACTATAGAAAGCTTATGCAGGTAATTGAAGAAGATATAAAGAAATGGAAAGACATTCCCTGCTCATGGATTGGAAGAATAAATATTGTCAAAATGTCAATACTACCCAAAGCTATCTACACATTCAATGCAATCCCAATCAAAATTGCACCAGCATTCTTCTCAAAACTAGAACAAGCAATCCTAAAATTCATATGGAACCACAAAAGGCCCCGAATAGCCAAAGTAATTTTGAAGAAGAAGACCAAAGCAGGAGGCATCACAATCCCAGACTTTAGCCTCTACTACAAAGCTGTAATCATCAAGACAGCATGGTATTGGCATAAAAACAGACACATAGACCAATGGAATAGAATAGAAACCCCAGAACTAGACCCACAAACGTATGGCCAACTAATCTTTGACAAAGCAGGAAAGAACATCCAATGGAAAAAAGACAGTCTCTTTAACAAATGGTGCTGGGAGAATTGGACAGCAACATGCAGAAGGTTGAAACTAGACCACTTTCTCACACCATTCATAAAAATAAACTCAAAATGGATAAAGGACCTGAATGTGAGACAGGAAACCATCAAAACCTTAGAGGAGAAAGCAGAAAAAGACCTCTCTGACCTCAGCCGTAGCAATCTCTTACTCGGCACATCCCCAAAGGCAAGGGAATTAAAAGCAAAAGTGAATTACTGGGACCTTATGAAGATAAAAAGCTTCTGCACAGCAAAGGAAACAACCAACAAAACTAAAAGGCAACCAACGGAATGGGAAAAGATATTTGCAAATGACATATCGGACAAAGGGCTAGTATCCAAAATCTATAAAGAGCTCATCAAACTCCACACCCGAAAAACAAATAACCCAGTGAAGAAATGGGCAGAAAACATGAATAGACACTTCTCTAAAGAAGACATCCGGATGGCCAACAGGCACATGAAAAGATGTTCAACGTCGCTCCTTATCAGGGAAATACAAATCAAAACCACACTCAGATATCACCTCACGCCAATCAGAGTGGCCAAAATGAAGAAATCAGGAGACTATAGATGCTGGAGAGGATGTGGAGAAACGGGAACCCTCTTGCACTGTTGGTGGGAATGCAAATTGGTGCAGCCGCTCTGGAAAGCAGTGTGGAGGTTCCTCAGAAAATTAAAAATAGACCTACCCTATGACCCAGCAATAGCACTGCTAGGAATTTATCCAAGGGATACAGGAGTACTGATGCATAGGGGCACTTGTACCCCAATGTTTATAGCGGCACTCTCAACAATAGCCAAATTATGGAAAGAGCCTAAATGTCCATCAACTGATGAATGGATAAAGAAATTGTGGTGTATATACACAATGGAATACTACGTGGCAATGAGAAAAAATGAAATATGGCCTTTTGTAGCAACGTGGATGGAACTGGAGAGTGTGATGCTAAGTGAAACAAGCCATTCAGAGAAAGACAGATACCATATGGTTTCACTCTTATGTGGATCCTGAGAAACGTAACAGAAACCCATGGGGGAGGGGAAGGAAAAAAAAAAAAGTGGTTAGAGTGGGAGAGAGCCAAAGCATAAGAGACTGTTAAAAACTGAGAACAAACTGAGGGTTGATGGGGGGTGGGAGGGAGGGCAGGGTGGGTGATGGGTATCGAGGAGGGCACCTTTTGGGATGAGCACTGGGTGTTGTATGGAAACCAATTTGACAGTAAATTTCATATATTAAAAAATAAAAAAATAATAAAAAAAAATAAAAAAATAAAAATAAAAATTATGTTGGGGTGCCTGGGTGGCTCGGTCGGTTGAACGTCTGACTTCGGCTCAGGCCATGATCTTGCGGTTTGTGAGTTTGAGCCCCGCATCGGGCTCTGTGCTGATGGCTCAGAGACTGGAGCCTGCTTCGGATTCTGTGTGTCCCTCTCACTCTGGCCCTTCCCCACTCGCGCTCTGTCTCTCTCTCTCTCTCTGCCTCTCAAAAATAAAGAAAAAACTAATAAAAAAAATTTTTTAATAAAAATTATGTTTATGGGGGCACTGGGGTGGTTCAGTCAGTTAAGCGACCCACTATTGATAGCAGTTCAAGTCTTGATCTCAGGATTGTGAGTTCAAGCCCCACACTGGGCTCTGCACTGGGCATGAAGTCTACTTAAAAAATAAAATAAAATAAAATAAAATAAAATATTTATATAGATTTTTTTCTCCCCAGAGAAAAATGCATTTCGAAAATAAAAGGAAATGTGATAAAACAAACAATCACTGTAATCCTTTGATTCTGTGAATATCATTAAAATTCACCTGTCTCAAATGGTGCACTTGGGGTGATTTGTAGTATACTCAGAATCCCAGAAAGAAGGCAAAAATTTCCTTTATTTTGAAGGTAGTTTAAAAGGAACACCACTGTCACGTGTTGACACTACTCAGGTATTTTCTGGTCTGGTAAAAAGACAATTGGTCACATGAAGCCCGACACCAAGAGTCCTGTTGCCCAGGCAAGCAGTGGAATAACTGAGGCGGAGACATTTGTGCCTCTGCATTTTGAGGTGATTCTCCTGTTGTTCACCCATACTGGGATGTTTCTCTCTAATCCTCTCACACATAAGCTCTTTTTTTAAAATGTCTATTTTTATTTATTTTGAGAGAGAGAGAGAGACAGAATGCGAGTGGAGGAGGAAAAGAGGGAGAAAGAGACAGAATCTCCAGCAGGCTCTACGCTTAGTTGGGAGCCAAGTGCAGGGCTCAACCCCATGACTCTAGGATCATGACCGGAGCCAAAATCAAGAGTCGACGCTGAACTGACTGAACCACCCAGGTGCCCCTCCCACATAAATTCTTAGCTGTCTTCTCATTTGAGGAGAGCCTACAGATCACTTTGGGAAATCATTTGTTATTTTTTCGCAGTCGAAGAAACCGAGGCACACGTGCACACAGCTTTCGTGTCTTGCCTGAAGTTGTACAAGATAATGACAAACCAGAAGCCAAGGCTCTGCACGGCCAGGCAGGTTCCCCCCGCCCCCCCCCCCCCCAGATGGTCTGTGCTGTGCCACCTGCAGCAACTATTTGCCTACAGTCCTGCATGAAGCTCATTAATATTAATGTTATCAACACCCAGGAATCTATTTTAAGGTGCTCTAAGGTAACAGTCTGCCCACATGCATTACTTTCTTTTAGGTACTTTAATCATTTATAATATCCAGCCAATAACAATTTCATTATAAATGGATTAGTGAGCACATTAGAATCATTACTACCTGGAGTTGCCCACCTTGGGAATCTTTTATTCTGGCCTCTTTAGTGAGAGCTTCAAAACCCCTGACATCATGTCAATTAAATCAGATTAACTGAAATTGGTTGCCGGGGCGATATCACAGCTCTAGGTCACAAATGTATGTTCATTATTTATAAGCCCTTTGAATATGACTATACATTAGTAATAAAATAATCCAGCCTTGAAATCAAGGATTACTAGTCAATTCATCTTACATAACTTTATAAAGCAATATTACCTTCTAACCCAGAGATAAAGTGACTTAAAATCTACTGGTGAATATGTACAGATGTTCTTGCAATGTTCTAATATCTCTAAGACAGAAAACACTGCAGGAATAGGGGACAAACTCCTCGCTTCCTTTCTCTTATCTACCTTCAGACAAGCACATAGAAAATATTCCCAATAGCCAGAGAATGTAACCCAGTTCATTCCTACTTGGATTCCCAATTGGATTTGCGTCTAGCAACAATGGGAAGAGAACACATTCAATATCTACAGCCTGAAACATTTTCCATGAACTGCTGGAATGTTCCCCTACCACTTTGCCTAAAAAGATGACAATCTTCATGCAAAGTAACAAACTGTTGGTGTGAATTGGAAAGGTATGTGACTTTGGTTAATATTTATTTCTGAGTGACAAAATGTCAGTCATTATTTAATAAATGTATGCACGCGGTAAGAAAACCTAAGTAAAAACATATGTGAAATTAAAGCTCAGTTTGAACATTAAGATTCCCTAAAACTAAATTTTCTTTTCTTCTGTGATATAATACATTTTTAAATGAGACTTTAAATTACTATTTTTGGTTTCATATTGTTGCTGATAATCTTCCTTGTTGTAAAATCTACTTTGTCTGAAGTCTATGAATCTACTCCGGCTTTCCTTGGCTTAGTTAAAAAAAAAAATGGTGTATCTTTCTCCAGCCTTTTACCTTTAACCTATTTATGTCTTTATGTTTAAAGTAGGTTTTCGGGGCGCCTGGGTGGCTCAGTCGGTTAAGCGTCCGACTTCAGCTCAGGTCATGATCTCGCGGTCCGTGAGTTCAAGCCCCGCGTCGGGCTCTGGGCTGATGGCTCAGAGCCCGGAGCCTGCTTCCGATTCTGTGTCTCCCTCTCTCTCTGCCCCTCCCCCGTTCATGCTCTGTCTCTCTCTGTCTCAAAAATAAATAAACGTTAAAAAAAAATAATAAAGTAGCATTAGACAGCATACAGTTGAGTTTTGCTTTTTTATCCAATCTGATCATGTCTGTCTTTTAATGGGCATATTAAACTATTCACCCTTAGAAATGATTATTGATATGGTTGGATTAAGACCTACCAGCTTGCTAGCTGTCTTCCATTTGTTACATTTGTTTTTGTGCTTTTTTCCTCCTTTTCTGATTTTTCTGGGTTTAACTGAACATTTTTATGATTTCTTTTTATCTCCTCTATTGGATAAAGAATATTACATCTCTTTTTAAATGTTTTTGGTGGTTACTGTAGGGTTTACAGTATACATTTATAAAATATGAATCTGGTTTCAAATAATATTATACTGCTCTGCATGTAGTATAGACTCTTATATTCCTTATCCTCCCACCCATGTTGCTATGGGCTGAATGTTTGTGTTTCTCCTCCAATTCATATGTTGAAATTCTAATGTCCAATGGGGGTCTTTGGAGAGGGAGCTTTTGGGGGTTTCCTGAGTCATGAGGGTGAAGCCCTCGTGTATTGGATTGATGTTCTTATAAAAGAGACCCACAGAGTCTCCCAGCCCTTTCTGCCTTGTGAGGGTCCAATGGAAAGGTTGTGATATGGAGGAGAGTATTCACTCACGCATGCTGGCACCCTGATCTCAGACTTCCAGCCTCCAGAATAGTAAGAAATAATTTCTGTTCTTTACAAGCCACTCAGCCTGTGGTGTTTTGTGACAGGAGCCCAAACGGACTAAGGCACATCCCTTGTGCCTTCTGTCATACCTCTTACTTTTACACATGCTGGAAACACACAATCATTGCTATAACTTTTGCTTTAAACAGATTTTAAACAGATAAGAGAAGCAATTAAAAATAAATGTTTTATTTTACCCATATTTATTCCATTTCCAATGCTCTACATTTCTTTGTGTGGATAGTAGTTTCTGGCTATATCAATTTCCTTCTGTCTGAAGAACTTGTAGAGTAAATCTATTGACAATGAGTGTCCTTGATATTTGTCAGTCTGAGAAGGTCTTTACTTTTGAGGGATATTTTTGGTGAGTATAGAATCATGCAATGGCAGTTTTTGTCAGCACTTAAACAAAAAAAGCCATGGTTTCTGATGAGAATTGGTGATCATTCTTATCCTTGTTCCTTTATAGGTGACTTGTTATTTTTGGACGGGGGGTGCTTTAAAGATTTTGTCTTTGTCTTTGGTTTTCAGAAGTTTGACTATAATATGCTTATGTGTGTTTTCTTTTTTTCCTTTTTCCTTTTATGCATAGATATATCCTGCTTGGTGTTCTCTGAACTTCTTGGATCTGTGGTTTGGTATCTGTCACTAGACACTTTCCCCTTAAGACTGGGAGCAAAGCAAGAATGCCTCTTCTTACCTTTGCTATTTACCATTGCACTAGGAGACCTAGCTAGATCATCAAGGCGGGGGGAAAACAAAGCATACAGTTTGGAAAGAAAGAATAAAAATGTTCTTTTTTGCAGATGACATAATTGCCTTTGTAGAAAATCTTGTAGAAAAAAAGTCCTAGAACATAAGTGAGTTTAGTAAGTTTGCAGGATACAAAGACAACACACAAAAATCAACTGTATTTCTACATACTAACAATGAGCAATTGAAAAGTGAAATTGTAAAAAATAATACCATTTATAATGGTTCCAAAAAATGAAGTGCGTAGCTATAAATCTAACAACAGCTCTGTGTTGTGATAAGTATAAGATCTCTGTGTTGAAACTTATAAAACGCTGAAGAAAGAAATCAAAGAAGACCTAAATAAATGGAGAGATATATTATAATGATGATTTGGAAGGCTCAACATAGTAAAGATGTCAATTCCCTCAAATTGGTGTACAGATTTAATGGAATTTAAATAAAAATTCAAGTAGGAGTTTTTGGGATATAGACAAGCTGCTTCTAAAATGTGTTTGTAAAGCCAAAGGAAGTAAAATAGCCAAAATAACTTGAAAAAGTAAAATAATGTTGGAGGAATTACAAATACCCAATTTTAAGGGTTAATATAAAGCTACTGTAATCAAAATAGTACACTATTGGCAAAGCTATAGGCACAAATATCCACTGGACAGAACAGAGAGTCTAGAAATATGCCCAAACATATGTGGCCAGTTGAGTTTTGACAAAAGGGCAAAGACATTTCAATGGAGTCATATTATTCTTTTTAACAGACGGCACTGGAAAAACCGGACATCACATGCAAATTAATCTTGACCTAAACTCCACACTTAACATGTGTCACAGATCTAAATGGGAAATATGAAACTATCAATCTTTCAGAATAAAACACAAGACAAAGTCTTCACGAGCTGGGATAAAGCAAAGAGTTCTTAGACTTGATCCATTTTTAAAGATATTTTTAAATTTTAATTCCAGAATAGTTAACACACAGTGTTATATTAGTTTCAGGTGTACAATATATAGTGATTCAATAATTCTATCCATCACCCGGTGCTCATCACAAGTGCACTCCTTAATCCCCATAGACATGATCCATTCTTAAAAACTGATAAATCTGACATCATTAAAAAAAAAAAAAGTGTTCTGTGAAAGACACTTAAAAGAATGGAAACGACTGATAGCGCTAAATGCCGGCCAGGATGTGCCACACCTGCAACGTTCACACCTCATAGTGGGAGTAAAAAAATGGTGTAACCTTTGGAAAATAGTTTTAGAGTGTCATAAAGTTAACTATGCCCTTACCATACGACCCAGCAATTCCTTGCCTCGGTGTTTCCCAGGAGAATTGAAAACATACATCCCCAAAAATGAACATACAAGAATGTTCGCAGCTACCTTGGCTGTGGTAGACAAAGCCTTAAACCAACCCAAATACCTACCAATAGTACAATGAATAAGCACATGGCTCCATGTACCTGATGTTTATTTATTTTTATTTATCTTTAAAATTTTTCGTGTTTATTTTTGAGAGAGAGAGAGAGAAAGAGAGAGAGAGAGACAGAGTGTGAGTGGGGGAGGGGCAGAGAGAGAGGGAGACAGAATCCGAAGCAGGCTCCAGGCTCTGAGCTGACAGCACAGAGCCCGACGAGGGGCTTGAACCCACGGACCGTGAGATCATGACCTGAGCTGAAGTCCAGCGCTTAACTGACTGAGCCACCCAGGTACCCCACCTGATGTTTAAAAACAGGTAAAGCTAATCTATTGGGACAGAACATTGGTTGGTTGTGATGGGTGGGAAATGACCAGAAGGAAGCACATGGAAACTATCTAGGATGACAGACATGTCCTATATCCAGAGCAGCTTGGCAGTGCTTCCAAAGACGGTCTTAACAGTCCTTCCTACTCCATATGTTCTTTTGTAGTGTGACTTCACCACTCTTCCACCATAAGTCTTCTCTTCATTGGATGTGGTCCAGTGCAATGACCTTTTCTGACCAACCAATGAGGAGGTGATGGTGGCCTTTGTTTCCTAGGTTTCAAAGAGATTTGGCTGATAAAACTGAAGCCATCAGATCCTTTTCATAATCACTGAACTTTATTTTTCACCACATGCTATTTCGGTTTGTAAGACTTGGACTGAATGAGTTGCGGAAAATAAAACGTGTTACTGTGCTCACGGCTTAGTTTCTGAACAGGAAGAACATTGAAAATTCGCCTTACCGAGTAAAACTGTCACAGATAAGGACCGAAGAAAGGGTTACCTATTAGGGTAACTTTCACGTAACTTTCAAGGCTGGGCCCTCACGGAGCATCGCTCTAGTCTTGGCTTCTTGGAATGCTTCTTGGAGCCCAGCTGCCCAGGCAGTCACCCGAAAAGGCCCATGTCAGAGAGAGCTGAGGCCTAGGTCTGTAGTCTCAGCTGGTAGTGGGTCCCAATTGCCAGCCTATTTGGACCTTCCAGCCATCCCAATCACCAACTGCCACCGTGTGAAGCAGAACTCCGCGGTCAACCCATTGAATCTTGAGAAATAATAAATTGTTCTTAAGGTACTCAGTTTTGGAGCACTTTGTTCTGCAGCAGTAAATAACCAAAGCTTCTGGGCTACTAGTCACAGGGGCACATACCTTTGGCAAAACTCATGATTGTATGCTTACATTCTCAGCATTTTACTGCACATTAACTTGACCTCAAGAAGAAAACAACAACAACTTACAAGCAAAAGTAAAACATAAGCCTCCTAACTCATCACGAAAAACCAATGCCAGTCATCATAAGAAATTCAAAGCCAATGTAAGTAAAGTCAGGATCTAGAAAGGGATGCTGTATGATTTAAAATTGCTTTCAAGATTTTAGCTAATTAGTGTGCAAGAAATTATAATAGGCAAGTTTTGGAAAAGAAGAGAAAAAACGATTTTACGTGCCTGTGTGAAAATTGCTAGAAACATCCGGGGAATCTATTTGACAATATGAGAATTAATAAAAAATATAGTGAGGTGAGTGGATTGGTTGGCGATAAAGTGCTAGCAGCTTTCTTTACACAAACAACACTAAGTTAGAAACAGAAATGAAAAGATACCCCATTCTCAGTAGCAACAAAAATACCATAGCTACCAAAACCAAATGGAGAAAGCTACAAAACATCATTGAAAATAAGATAAAATGTAAGATGAGGGGCCGCCTGGGTGGCTCAGTCAAGAAAGTCTGACTCTTGGCTTCGGCTCAGGTCATGATCGCGCAGTTTCGTTAAGTTTTAGCTCCTCGTCGGACTCTGTGCTGACAGTGCTGAGCCTGCTTGGGATTCTCTCTCCCTGTCTCTCTGCCCCTCCCCCACTCACGCCGTCTCTGTCTCTCTCAGAATAAATACATAAACTGAAAAAACAATGAGAGATGCTAGATACCTGGCTGGGAAAATATATATGAAAGTATTAATCTTTCCAAACTATACGTGTACGCACACAGGCACAACACGACTCCAGTAAGAATCCCAACCATTTTTAATTAACTGGTTCGAGTCGCTTGACCATTCACAAGGAAGAAGAGCAAAGATACTTTTGAGAAGTAAAATGATGATTGCACGTGCGCTTTATCAGCCATTACAATTTACTGTATAAACCTTATTGAAACTGATATAATAGTAAACCTAGGAGTCTGTGGGGGTAGAGCAGAATCCATATACAAATTTGAGAATGCATGAGAACCGATTTACGGCCAAGTTGGCCTTTCATTTCTGGCGTTTATTTAATATACAATGCTGGCCTAAGTTGTTTTTTATCAGAAAGGATGCAATCTTAGGATTCCCAATCTCCACGTACATCAAAGTATATTCTTGACAGGTGCAAATGGAGGTATTTTAGACTGGGAAGCTTTATCAAGGGCACACATATACATGTATTTTCTTGATATATTTTAATTTTAATTTTTATTATTTTTTGATTTGTTAATGTTTATTTATTTATTATTCTTTTAAATATTTGTTTATTTTTGAGAGAGACAGAGACAGAATGCGAGTGGGTTAGGGGCAGAGGGAGAGGGAGACACAGAATCCCAAGCAGGCTCCAGGCTCTGAGCTGCCAGCACAGAGCCCGACTGAGATAAAGAAGATACATTTCAGACTCAAAGAAATTCCTCGGATCTGCTTCATTGTAACAATTTTGCTTTTCTTCCTTGAGAACTTTCTATAGCAGCTCTGCCTCCATAAACATCCCTGCCACCTGGCCAGTGTGTGCCTGCAATCCTGAGACACAGCATTAGTTCAGGGGACAGGGGCTGCTCTAGCAGCAGCCTCACTGGCCTGACCACACACCCCTCCACGATTGACCTTCACAGTGGGGTAAGGAGCTGCCTTGTTTGGGTTACGCAGAGCAGCAAGAAACAAAATCTGCTCTGTGCAGGTTTAAGAAAAGGGAGATTATTCATGAAGGCCCAGAAGGTAACTGCTCAGGCTTCTAAGGGCCGAAAGTAAAGTCTCGTGGGACAGAGTCTGTTAGGTCAGACCCTGGGCTCTCTAAGTCTTGGGCCCTAGGCCTTTCCCGTTTCTGCTTCTTCTGATTCCTTCCCATCATAGACACTCACGAAGGGTCTATGACTTGATAACTGTGAGTTTGGCTCATCATGGCAGCAGCTTGGGCCCAGATCTACATGACCCAGGATCTGATCACAGCATCTGGGTTTTGTAATTCACATTTTGATAGAGAAACCTGTTAGACTCCACCCAGCGCATGGAACTGCCCTCTCGCTTTCTTTCCCCACCTCCTGGTCTGAGGTCTATCTGTAGTCAACTATGGCTGACTTCAGGCTATCCCTTCAGTAAGACCTGTGGATGTGATCACTTCCCCCACCAGCGGGTGATGTGGGCAGAAAAGGAACAACGGGCCTACCCGGTATAGGAACAGTGCTGATTTTAGCCCTCATGAGAACCTCTGAAAGCTGCTGCCTGGGCCTGGTTTCATAGTCTGTTAATTAATTTCAAGGAAAATCTCAACTTCCATGGGAGCCTAACTGTGGCGACCAGGCCATATCTGGGTGACCAGTGATGACAAAGGAAGAGGAACAGGGACATAGGTCTAATTTCTGGTTTTGATGTTGCTACATTTGTTTGAGGCAGCCCTACGGGAACTTATCAAACAGAGGACACGTTCCCAAGGCACCAAAAAAGCATCTAAGGGCGCCACCTGGCCCACCTGCTGGAGCCTCCCTCTGGAGCTCTGTGCTGCCAGAAGCCATAAGCAGCGGGGAAGCCAGCTGACTGAGCCAGGAGAGGGACTTCGCTGGGTTGTCGTGCACTGATACGGAGGCGGGTAGGTGTACTTTAGAGCCTCTTTTCAGGATTATTTCCTTTTCAGGATTCATCACGAGCTTTCTTCAAACGAGCACCTTTGCAGCAACGTTGCAAGCTGAATGCAACTTGCATCCAGCACTGATATTGCCTGAAGGCAGATGTCCTGGTAAAGAGGACACAGCCTTACGGAGGGAAGTCACCTCTATCGTCGACCATCCCTCCGTAACCATGACCTTGGTTAGCGTCCCGGATGCGTCCACACTTTGAACTTCCCCTCCATAAATGTGGGGCGATGGGGTGGCTTCTTGCCCAGCTAGCAGGATCCCTGCTTAGAAAGAATGCCACGTCGGGGAAACAAAAGTGCTCGCGCAATTCTCACCGTTGTTCAAATGTGTCTTGGCCGAGAGCCCTGCCCGTTATAGGATTTCTGCCTCCGGTGCCCAAGGCCTTCTCTGCCCAGAGACGGTTTTGTGCTGACTGTATTACACGTTTTGTTGCTGGCAGAGGCAGAAGAGACCAAGAAGGCTCTCTGGCCCAACAGACCGGACAGGCACGTGTGTGTTTCCTCCACACGTTCCCACTCAGAGAGGTGCCAGATTCACGGTCAGCTTTCAGATGTTCACCCTCCGGAATGGCTTGACTAGAGGTCCAGAGACAGGCTTCCAGGGATCTGGGGTCCCCTGTTGTGGGAAGGTGCCTCCTAGCTGGGCCACTGGAAACAAGCTGCCCCTAAACCTACGGCTGAGTTTGTGAAGGGAAGCGTGCAGTCAGGTTCATTGCTGTTCCTCAGGTGGCAGAGGTTTCCAGGGCCAGGCCCTGCCTGACTCTGAAACGCTTCTCTGAGGGGGTAGGAGGCGTCACAGGGGCAAGGGCGCGTCCCTCACGATCGTTTACCTCCCTACAACTCAGCTTTTCACAAAGGAGATTTGAGGCAGTTGGAGAAGCATGGGCAATACCAAAGAATACCAAGAAGATTTAATAAGGGATGAGAATAAAAGAGACTTAGAGCAAAGGAAAGTGACAGGGAAGAAACGTAAAGCTGATGACACGGCACCAGAGTTCAGTGTGTTTTCTCTGATGATAAACGCCCATCGTCACATTTAGCGGCTCTCCTTTACGATCCCGGGGACCGGCAGAGGTCGGTTCTGGATTGCGAGTGGGATTGGTTCTCTCCTCTCTATTCTCAAGCGTCCTGACCCCTGCTCCCCCAGGAGTAAGCCAGTCGCTGCTCACCACCTTAAGGGAGTTGCCATACATAAACCTCGGGATAGAAAGGGTCAGGGTCAGAGGGCAGACTCAGATTCAGGAGCCCAGAGTCCTAGCCGGGGTCCCGGTGGGGAGAAAGGCCAGGGGGAGCATGATGCCAGCTGATCTGCTCCTGCTGTCCTGCACCCCCCTTCCCCCATATCCGTGTCCCTTCTCTGACACAGCTGTGTCTGCTGGTGTCCCAGGGCGGGAGGGAGTGGAGGCCGAACTATAAAATACAGCCATGTGACAAGGAGCAAATTTGTTCATCTTCCCCAACTTATTCAAATGAAGCTGACGTGACCTGTGCGAGAAGACAGACATCATTTGAGTTAAACAAGGTAATGTATTTTAACTTATTTACATTAACTTGTTTGCAAAGACCTACGGAGTTGGTTGAAACAGAAGCCAAACACAGAAACTCCAGGGCGACTGGAAAGTTGGCATCGAGATGCCAGATCGAGAGACAGACCCAGAGATCTCTGGAGAAGCTGCGTTGCATGGTGTTTAGTGGGAGTGTGGGAGACTGGCCTCTTTTACTGACTTTGGGTAAGTCGCCCAACTTCCTGTCGTCTCAGTTTCCTCCTCTGACAAAGGGGAATACGGCAGTCCCCTCAAATCTGCAGGGGATACCCCGTAGGTGCCTGAAACCATGCGTAGTATCGAACCCTATATACAGTTTTTTTTTCCCCTCTACGTGTATACCTATGGTAAAGTTTACCTTACAAATGAGGCCCAGGAAGGGAATAGCAATACTAACTAATAATAAAAGAGAATAATTATAACATATTACTGTAAAAAAAGTTACATGGGTGGTCTCTCTCCCTCACGATATCTTATTGTGCTGTATTCACCCTTCTTGTGAGGGTGTGAGGTGATGAATGCCTGCCCAATGAGAAGAGCCTGGCGAATGATGGAGGCATGTGATGAAGTGTTAGGCTGCTAATGACTTTCTGATGATACGTCAGATACTACGATGATAATGAACCCGGGCAGGTGAAACCCTGGATAAGCGGGACTGCTGTATTCAGAGTTACAACCTTATGATTGTTGGCGGATTAAATGGCCTGATGCGTGAAAGGCGTTTAGAACTCTGATTGTCATGGTAAATGCTCGGTGAACTTAGACCACGGCCACTACGTTACCTGACATTAATTTTTTAAAATTTTTATTTAAATTCTCGTTAGTTAACATATAGTGTAGTATTGGTTTCAGGAGTAGAATTCAGTGACGCGTCACTTACATACAACACCCAGTGCTCATCCCAGCAAGTGCCCTCCTTCATGCCCATCACCATTCAGCCCATCCCCCACCCGACTCCCTCCATCAACCCTCAGTTTGTTCTCTAACTTTAAGAGTCTCTCTTGGGGCACCTGTGTGGCTCAGTCGGTTAAGCGTCCCACTTCGGCTCGAGTCATGATCTTGTGGTTCATGGGTTCGAGCCCCACATCGGGCTCTGTGCTGACAGCTTGGAGCCTGGAGCCTGCTTCAGATTCTGTGTCTCCTCTCTCTTTGCCCCTCCCCCACTCGCACTTTGTCTCTCTCTCCCTCTCTCTCAAAAATAAATAAACATTAAAAAAATTTTTAAAAAAAGAGTCTCTCATGGTTTGTTTCCCTCTCTCTCTCTCTCCCATCCCATAGTTCATCTGTTTTGTTTCTTAAATTCCACATACCAGTGAGGTCATATGGTATTTGTCTTTCTCTGACTTATTTCGCTTCGCTTCGCTTTATACTCTCTATCTACGTTGTTGCAAATCGTTAGCTGACGTTAATAACATAGTAGGAGTGACTTCCAGGAAATCGCTAGTAATTGTGGTGCACGAGGATGTCATATTCCCCCCCTCCTCACATGGCGGATGGGCACAGGAGCAGACTGTGGACAGCCGTGTTCGCAGAGACTTGGCAACAGTTTTTGTTGGAAACTGACCTAATGGTACTCCCATTTCGCTTACAGTTGTGGCTGAGGGAAAGCATGGTCACAAAGAACACGTCTGCCCGACGCATTTTCCCTCTGCCAACTCTCCCATCACTGCTTTTCACGTAGAATTGCGTCATTTACTCAGTGGTGATGGGACCCCGGGAAGTCTGCACAAAGCAGAATGACAGCTGACGTGTTGGTAACAGAGGACAAAGATACAAAGATAAGGGCCAAATACCCTTTTCTGAAGATGAATGGTGTGTGCAAACATAGAAACCGTACCATTTCTGCGATGGAGGCCGAATCGGAGAAAGCTTGGATTATTCTATATCTTTAAAGAAGCGGGTGGGGCTTAGGGAGATACATTAAGAAATAGATAAGGGTGATTTATAATTAACATAGAGTTATTTTCTTTTTTTAAAAAAAATATTTATTTATTTTGAGAGAGACAGTGACAGCATGTGCAGGGGGAGGGGCAGACAGAGAGGGAGAGAGAGAATCCCAAGCAGGCTCCACGCTGCCAGTGCAAAGCCTGATGTGGAGCTCAAACTCACAACTGTGCGATCGTGACCTGAGCCGAAATCAAGAGTCGGACACTTAACTGACTGAGCCACCTAGGCGCCCCATAGAGTTCTTTTCTATAAAAAGCTTCATTTAAGGGGCGCCTGGGTGGCGCAGTCGGCTAAGCGTCCGACTTCAGCTCAGGTCACGATCTCGCGGTCCGTGAGTTCGAGCCCTGCGTCGGGCTCTGGGCTGATGGCTCAGAGCCTGGAGCCTGCTTCCGATTCTGTGTCTCCCTCTCTCTCTGCCCCTCCCCCGTTCATGCTCTGTCTCTCTCTCTGTCTCAAAAAATAAATAAACGTTAAAAAAAAAATTAAAAAAAAAAAAAAAAGCTTCATTTAAGAATGCTCAGGGGGTTCATCTGTTGAGGAGGTTAAACAGCCTCCCTAACAATTTCATTTACACCATCACATTGCTCAGCAAACTGTTTATTTATGTAAAGGTGTTTCCCAAAGGCGGTGGGGGGATCAAAAAGCCACAGTACCTGCTGCCCCTCGGTCAGTGTCATCTTGGGCGACTTTGAAATTAGCCTTAGTAGGTTCAAAATGAGTATTTCCAGGGTTCTCTTAGTATTAATAAAGGGAGGAAAATGAGCAGAATTCTCGTGTGTGTGTGTGTGTGTGTGTGTGTGTGTGTGTGTGTGAATGTGTGGTTCACCACCACACACAGGGCCTGGCACACAGTCGGTCCTCAGGGAATGTTTACTGAACCCCGAGCACGGACAGGAATTTACGTGTCCCCAGAAGCCCACCCACGGTGCACATGCTCTTCCCTGAGAAGTATTTCTGGTGACAGAGGATCTACAAAGACCTGGGTGGGTGGGGCTGGATTTAGGGGGTGGCCATGGCTGTCTAGCAGTTCAGAGACCAAGAGACTCAGAGAAGATCCCACAGCCAAGGCGGAGGTGAAAAGGAGGGAGGGTCTTGGACTCCGTCTGCTAGGACTTGGCATTCTGGCTTTGTCACTTACGAGCCGTGTGACTTGGTCCCCTGGCCTTCCTGAGCCTCAGGTTTCTGATCTGTCAGATGCAGGTAATGAGACTCATCTCACAGACTTGCTGTGAGAATCCAGCGAAAAACCACAGGCAGAACATGCAGAAACAGAGACAATATCCCATCCGGTGAAGCTCTGTAATAAAAACCAGGTGTCTCCCTTCATGTTATAAGGAAAAGCACCCACTGAATGCTTGCTAGGTTCAGGGCACTGACACGCGGTGTTCCACGCCTTCTCTTGTTCCGTCCTTGCTACAACCTGAACTTCAGGTATTTCCATCATTCCCATTTTACAGATGGAGATGCACAGGCAAGTTAGAGTGTCACCCAGAGAAGCTCACAAGTACATGATGGCATCGGGAGCCCAACCAACCAGCCTGACACCAGAGGGAGACTGAGCTTCCCTCCTGTGTCTTGTGTTGACCACTTTCAAGAGTTGGGCCACGAGCACCTATCTGACAGACACATTAACCAGTTTCTTTCTTGAAGCAACCTTAGGAGGCACGGAAGTCGGGAAATAGTATACTTATTCTGCAGATAGGGAAGTTGAATTGAGGGGCCGTTATTTTCTACACATTAACAATGTTGATGGTCATCATGATTCCTCATCACGTGGAGAGCAAGTACTGGAGAGCATCTGCTCTTGTCGGGAGAACTGGCTCCGTGGATGGTTGGTGCAAAGACAAGGTCACACAGGGACTCACTGAAGAGGAGAGCCTGGCCAGATTCCAGGGGGCTCTCCAGGGCAGAAGAAGAGGGCAGAGAGGACTCAGAACCCACTGTTCTTAGTCTCACAGGAGACCTAGTGGGACAGGAGGGAGTGACGTAATGGGGGTTGACCAGCCATATTGACAGGACAAGTCACGACACATATAGGGACTGACACCTCCCTGATGGCCCACATCCGTCAGGTGGTAGTTCTGACGATCCCCCATTTGGGTTGCTGTAGCCATTGGGACACATCTTTCCTCTCCTGGGGAACTTCTACATCAGTGGTTCCCCCAACGCTTGGCCTCAGGATCTCTGTACACCCTTACAAGTTATGGATGAACCACCCCCCCAACAAAAGAGCTTGCTTATATATGGGCTATAGCTACTGATATTTAGCGTATTAGAAATTAACAGCCAGACATTACAAATATGTATGCAGTAATTCATCTTAAAGTAACAATTATACATTCATTACATGTTACCATACATGACATACATAATATAATTTCCAAAGCCAAGAGGTTAGAGTGGGAGAGAGCCAAAGCATAAGAGACTGTTAAAAACTGAGAACAAACTGAGGGTTGATGGGGGGTGGGAGGGAGGGCAGGGTGGGAGGGAGGGCAGGGTGGGTGATGGGTATTGAGGAGGGCACCTTTTGGGAGGAGCACTGGGTGTTGTATGGAAACCAATTTGACAGTAAATTTCATATATTAAAAAATAAAAAAAAATAAACAAACAATTTAAAATTAAAAAAAATAAATTTTTGCCAATATGATATGTAAAAAATAATAATAATAATTTCCAAAGCCAAAAAAAAAAAATACTTCACTAAGAAGATTGGCCTCTTTTTACCTTTATGAACTATTGTTGGCACTGACACGTGAGCTTGGTTTCATAGGCTTTCGTGATCTCCTAGGAATCCTGCTGAAAGCGTTTCGGCCGCATTTGTTCCTCAGTATTTAGATATATTTAGATACATTTTAACGGATTCCTTTGGATGTTTAATGCCAGCATCTACTTCTCCAATTAATTGTCAACTCTGCAGTTCCTACAGGCCCACAGATTCACCTTCCACAGTGTGCCTCGGCCCGATGTAATAAACAATGTGACTTTCTGAAATGGGACATGGAAGCCTCTGCAGCAGCGGAAATGTGTGTCATTTACTGGGGTGCTGTGGATGGTGCCCAGAACTCGGCCCGAGCTCCAACATCTGTCGGTGGCAAGACCAAAGGTCAGAGCAGCTAAGAAAGATGTGTGAGTGTGAACACAGAGAAGGAGAAAAGGAGGGAATTCACAAATCAGGAGTGATCTTTTTTATAAATATAGATATTTTTAGTTATTATTTATTCATCTTGAGAGAGAGTGTGTGCGCCAGTGGGGGAGGGGCAGAGAGAGGGAGAGAGAGAATCTCCAACAGGCTCTGTCCTATCAGTGCAGAGCCTGACTTGGGGCTTGAACCCACAAACTGGGAGATCATGACCTGAGCCAAAACCAAGAGTGGGATGCTCAACTGACTGTGTCACCCAGGTGCCCCTAAATCAGGAGTGATCTTTATGTTTCAGAAGCCCATTGAGCATACCAAATGACCAAGCCAATGTGGTGGTGGTCTTTGGGATGGCCTCTTCTGGCCATTAGTCTGTTAGCCTGGAGTCCTTCCCTGTGGCCTCCAACCTCCGGAGCCTGGGAGTGAAGCAGGCCTGCTGTTGAAGCAGGCCTACGCCACCCAGCTGTTCTCCTGGTGGCCTGTGGTCTGTGACTCCTGCCACTGTTCTTCCTCCCCTGGGTTCCCTGAACATATACACGTTTTCTAGCTCACCTTTCTAAAAATTACTTTTATTATTTTGATTTTTAATTCTGGTAAACACACACACACATACAAGTTATCATCTTAATCATTTGTTGTCAGGGTGTGTGTGTGTGTGTGTGTGAGAGAGAGAGAGAGAGAGAGAGAGAGAGAGAAAGAGAGAGAGCCAGGAAGGGGCAGAGGGAGAGAGAGGTTTTTTTTTTTTAATTTTTTAAAGTTTATTTATTTATTTTGAGAGAGACAGAGTGAGATCAGGGGAGGGGCAGAGAGAGAGGAGAGAGAGAATCCCAAGCAGGTTCCCCTACTGCCAGCACAGAACCAGATGCAGAGCTCGAACTCATGAAACTGTGAGATCAAGACCTGAGCTGAAACCAAGAGTCAGACGCTCACCCGACTGAGCCACCCAGGTGCCCCCATCTTAATCATTTATAAATGCATAGTTCAGTGACATTAAGGACATTCACAGTTGTGCAGCCATCACCACCACCCAGTTCCAGAACTCTTGTCACCTTGGGAAACTGAAAGATCGACACCTTTTATACAACAACTCTTCATCTCTCCTCCCCTCCAGCCCCTGGCGACCACCATTCGACTTTCCGTCGCTATGACTTTGATTCCTCTAGGTACCTCACATAGGCGGAATCACAGTATTTGTCTTTTCACGACTGGCCTTATATCACTTAGGGTCATGTCCTCAAGATTCATGCGTGTTTTGGCATGGGCTAGAATTTCCTTCTTTTTAAAAGCTATGTATATGCCACATTTTGTTCACCCGTTTATCTGTCGATGGATGCTTGGGTTGATTCCACCTTTTGCTTATTGTGAATAACGCTGCTATGAGCATGGGTGTACAAATGTCTCTTTGAGACTCTGTTTTCAATTCTTTGGGGAATATACCCGGAAGTGGAATCGCTGAATCGTAGGGCAATTCCATTTTTAATGTTTTGAGGAGCTGCCATATTGGTTTTCATTGCACCGCGGCATTTTATATGCCTGCCAACGCTGTGCAAGTGTTTCAATTTCCCCACATCCTTCAACACTTGTTATTTCCTGCTCTTTTTTTAAAGATCTTTTATTCATTTTGAGAAAGAGAGAGGGAGAGAGAGAGAATCCCAAGCAGGCTCCACACTGTTAGTGCAGAGCCTGATGTGGGGCTTGAGCTCAAGCTGTGAGATCATGACATTAGCTGAAATCAAGCGTTGGTCATTTAACTCACTGAGCCACCCAGGCACCCCTCTGCTCTTTTTGATAGTAGCCACCTTGGGTGGCTCACCTTGTATTTTCCGCAACAGCACATGATACAGTGCCTGGCCCAGGGGATGACCACAGTGAGAGGCTTTTAAATGGAATGCCTTTTTATTTCAATGACATATTGAACCAACTCTCCCTCCGATCAGCCTTCTCAACCTCATTAAAGCCATCTTTCTCAATGAACAGTGATAACCTGTAGCAGGGCTGAGAAATTCTGTCACCTGAAGACAGCGTCTCCAGACACATCCTGTCCACACACAGGAAAGTCTGACATTGTAAAAATGTCAATCTTTCTGAAACAATCTGTAAAATCACGTTGGAACTTGATACCACAATATAAAATTCATCTAAAAAATACGCGCATAAGGATAAACACAAAAATCCTGGAAAGGAAGAAGAGTGGGGCACAGGGGGACGATGTTTGCAGCTATGTAAACACATTAACACAACGTGCATCTGCTGGTGCTGGTAGCCAGAGGCTTGCGAGATTTCTGTTCAACTCCCCTTCCTTGCCTGAGGTCACAATTGTAAATCCCAGCATCGCCTGCAGGGCAACCTCCTTCCTTGAACTTATTCACCACTCAATGCTTCCAGCTCTGGCTCTGGATCATAGCTTGTCACCCTTTCTTTAGGAGGGAGAGTTCCTCAGAGATTTTCCCTACTTCCTGCAAACAAAACCCCAAAAGTAAATTTCCTTTAAGGTCTGGGTGTTCTGGGGTAAGTGGGGACAGGGAGCAAAACACCTATTGCGCCATTGTGCTAAAAATAGATTCACTTAAAGAAGTCAAGGAATATTTTGAACATTATCATCATTTTGCCTCTGTGAAACTGAGGCAGATAGACCTAATGGCTGGGCAGTGGCCACGCCCCGACCGGATCTCAAGGCCCTAGCGCCCCACGAATCCCTGTTTGCAGATGCTGAGATGTCACATTGCCTCTGTTGAATGGCTTGTGATTGGGAGACTGGTGTCTCGTTTTCTGGGAGGCCAACTAAGTCTTAGAACCAGCAGAGAAATCAGTGGCTTCATGCCGCTGGCTCATCACTGTCCTGTCTCCACTTGTTTATTGCTGGGCCAATCAGCTCTTCTGATTAGAGTTTTTCAGGAAAGGCTCCTTCCAGGTTTCTAGAGAAGCCAGAATTACCACGTTGTGCTTGCTAACGACCATTATTTTTTCATTCTTTATTGAGGTATGACTGACAGATAACATTGTGTGAGTTTAAGGTGTACAGTGTGTTGTGAAATCCAATCTTTTTATCTTTTTCTTTTTATTGAGGTGTAATCGACATGTAACATTTCAGGTGTACAACATCATGATTCAATATTTGTAGATACAACGCAACGATCACCACAGTAAGTCTAGTAACATCTATCACCAGATGGTTACAGTTTTGTTCTTGTGATGAGAACTTTAAAGATTTGCTCTCTTAGCAACTTTCAGATAGCAATAGAGTATTATTAACTGTAGCCACTGTGTTGTATATACAGCCTCATGACTTACTCTATAAATGGAAATTTGTACCTTCTGTATCAAATATTTTTTTATGCTGGGCAGTGAGGAGGAGGAACAACCAGACAGACTTTTGCTGCCACCTACACCCTCGTGTTCCTCCCTCTGTTGACCGTGGGCCATTCAAGCATATGGGAACGTCCCAGACCTGGTCCTCCCCCAGAGCCTGTTAAGACCCAGATGAACGCGGACTGGGGGATCAAGGCACTTGGACTGCTGTCCAGCTCACCCTGCAAATACCACTTCTTAACAGTTGATGAAATCTAATGCCCTACCTAGATCTTTTTTTTTTAATGTTTTTTATTTATTTTGAGAGAGACAGAGAGGGAGAGAAAGTGAGTAGGGGAAGGGCAGACAGACAGGGAGAGAGACAGTCCCCAGCAGGCTCTGCACTGTCAGCGTAGAGCCGTATGCAGGGCTTGAACTCATGAACCGTGAAATCGTGACCTGAGCTGAAATCAAGAGTCAGATGCTCAACTGATTGAGTCACCCAGGTGCCCTTGCCCTACCTGGACCTTAAAGCACCTTACAGATGACCTCATTGTACAATGATTAAAAGGAGATGTTGTGAAGGTTAAATAGTTACTTGAGAAATGTTATTCGAATGGAAAATCGTAGTAACAGCAGCATGAAAATCTGACCGAACACCTAAGATACACGGAGTTTGGTGTTAGCACAATGGGCACAGCTTTAATCATCAGCCCAGGTGGAGACTGGATCCATGGATGAAATCTATGCAAGGAAGTCTGTGAAAATATACGAGTCGAAAGCTGCCTTTCTGAAGGTGTGGCCCGTGGAAGAGGTCCCTCAAAATACTTTGAAGAAAGGGGTTTTATGTTTAAAGCAGTTTGGAAAATCCTCTCTCTTGCATCCACTCCTTTGGGAATTTACAATGGATATTAATTTATTGAACGTTTGGTGAATCTTACAGCAGGGAACCCATGAAAGCCGTGATTTCCCACATGCACTTGACTACAGAACTTGTTTTCAGTAACCTATACTGACATCAAGAGGAACACAGTTTGGCAATGCTGATCTGGATCTTTACACCTTGGAAGGGCTATGCCAGGTATGAATTGCCTGTAAAAGATAGTAGTATATAAACATAGCTCAGCGGAGACACGAGCAGGGTCCACACAAGAAAGTAGAAAAGGAGCTGGACCAGAGCAGCCTTGCAGTCTCTCTAAGAGGAAGAAGATGCCACCTGAAGAGCCTTGAATGCCAGGCTAAAGGGTCAGGACTCCTAGGAGGAAGCTGATGTGTCGTGTCATGTTTCTCAGTGGGCTCCTCCTGAGAGAACCGTTAGCTTTGCATATGGTTGCCTGGGACCCTCAGTATGCACACCAGGCACCTCCATGTCCCAGGGAGGAGACCATCAAGTTGCGTGTGCATTGTCTCCAGTCCTTGCTTAGACCAGTGGCTCTCAAACTTCAGCATGCAATAGAGTAAACCTGGAAGAGTTGGCAAAACACGGATTGCCGGGTTCTCCCCAGTGTTTCTGATTCGCTGGGTCCCTGAAGAGACCTACGAATTTGCATTTCTAACAGGTGCAAGGTGATGCTGATACCACTGGTCTGGGGACCACCCTCTGACTAGTCCTTCAGGAATACTTTTAATCCTGACACTTTGCCCACTAACAGTTCTTTGCCCTGATGGACATACAGAGGGCACAGTTGATGGGGGTATTTTAAATGGTACTGGAGAGAAAGACACTTATCAGGGTCTCAGTTTCCCCACAGAAATGGTAAATGGCTTGGGGCTTGAACCAAGTTAGGGCTTCCAAACTCAAATCCTAGCCACGTCCAGGCAATGGACAATGACAGTGACAGTGAGTGAGGCAAGCTGAGATCCAACTCGTATCAACTGGTGCCATGCTAGGCGTTGGGCCAATGTTGCCAAGTAGGTATCAGGTTCAGGTTCACGTTTCTCTACGTAGGGAAACAGGTCCAGTGAAGGGAGATACTGGGCTCAGGGCAACTCAGCTAGCAAGTGCAAGGTTCACATTTAAAGGGTTTAATTCCAATATCTTCATTCTTCTTCCTATACAACATTGTCTCTGAGGGTGCCCTACTCCTTGGTCACAGAATGACATTTGTAAAGTGTTTGCGGGCTGGGCAGAAGTGAGGAGGCGTGCAGAGCACTCCCAGGGATCTGGAAAGTGTATATTCGCCCTTTTTCCCTCTTGCAATTGTGAGGCAGGGCCACGGGCACAGGGCAACATAGACGAAGGATGGCTGGAGTATGCTCAAAGTTCCAGTATGCTCTACCGAGTCGAATCCTCCTGATTCTCTATCACAACCTTTCCCCCCAAGTTTCTTGCCTGGGAGCTAATCACGCCTTAATTGGAAACAGAAATGCAGCGTCTTGCCCAAGTCACAGGACAACAACAAACCAAGATAAATTAGAATTAGGCTTGCAGGAGCTGGGGCTGCTTCTGCTGATGATGCGAGCACAAGAAGGGAGTCTGCAGCCAATTTGAAAAGACGGTCCCCTGTCGCAGTCCGCAGCACACAGGGTAAGGTTGCTCGCTTGTGCATTCGTGGCAGCATCTAGGGGGCATAAGGTGAGCTGGACTTCATTTCATTTCTCTTCTGTGCACTGCCCCAAATGGGTCAGCAGCGATGGATAAGGAAGAGAAGGCAAGGACATAGATGTAGAATTAATAGACTTAGGAGAATGAATAAGGGAATTCAAAACTTTTTTTTTTAATGTTTTACTTATTTTTTAGACAGAGAGAGACAGAGCATGAGCAGGGGAGGGGCAGAGAGAGAGGGAGACACAGAATCTGAAGCAGGCTCCAGGCTCTGAGCTGTCAGCACAGAGCCCGACACGGGGCTCGAACTTGCAAACCTTGAGCCGAAGTCGGACGCTTAACCGATTAAGTCACCCAGGTCCCCGTGAATAAGGGAATTTTAAAACGTCGTGAGTGAATTTAAAAAGTCCTTGATCTACAAGGTCAATATATAAATATCAATCGTATTTCTTTATACAAACCATATAGAAAAGAAAAGTTAACTTCCATTTTGCAAATACAATGTACGATTGCATAAAATGTTTTAAGGACATAGGAATAAGTACAACTAGAGATGTGCAAGACCTCCACACTGAAAACTAAAAATCACAAGAGACCTTAAAGACTATCTATAAAAATAAGGAAATATACAATGTTCATGAAATAGAGTGTGCACTCTAACGAAGATGTCGGTTCTCCCCAGACTGATTTATAGACTCAATGCGATCAGAGTCAAATTTCAGAAGGATGTTTCTTGGGGTGCGGGCGGGGTTTGACAAGCCGGTTTTAAGTGTTACAGGAAATGCAAAGGGACACAAATAGCCAAGTCAACACTGGAGAACAAAGACTGGAGGATAGTGAGACTTATTATACAATTATCTTATTTAATATAAGTTTGGGCAAGGTTAGTAGAACAGAATGTAGAGTCCTAACACAGACCCGTACATGTGCATCACCTGATTCTCACAAAGGTAACACTGCTGTGTGATGGGCAGAGGAGGCTTTCTTCCTGAAGTGGTTGGTGACAGATCCCTGACTTCACCCTAATCACAAAACTCAATTCCAGCCAGATTACTGATTTAAATGTGCAGGATGAGCCATTAAATCTTCTCAGAGATAACATATGACAATATCTTCTGATTTTAGGGTAGGCAAAGGTTTCTTCAGTGGACCACAAAAAGCAGGAATACTTAAGGAAAAAATGGGTACATTGGAATTCATTAAAGTTAATAACTTTTATTTTTTTATTGTTTTTTTAAATTTTTTTAAGGTTTATTTATGAGACAGGGAGAGACAGAGCATGAACGGGGGAGGGTCAGAGAGAGAGGGGAACACAGAATCTGAAACAGGCTCCAGGCTCTGAGCGGTCAGCACAGAGCCTGACGCAGGGCTCGAACTCACGGAGTGCGAGATCATGACCTGAGCCGAAGTCGGACGCTTAACCGACCAAGCCACCCAGGCGCCCCAAAAGTTAATAACTTATAGAGAAGGGTGCCCTTCCCCAACGTTCCCTCCTAATTAAAAGAAAACAAAAAGAAGAAATAATAAGAACTTTAAGTCCTCAAAACTCCACTAAGGAAGCAGGAAATGTGCCCACAGAACAGCAGAAAATGTTTGCAACACATATATTAACACCATAAAGAACGTCCACAAATCCCTATAAAGATAGAGAACTCAACAGAAAAAATGAGCACTTTACATAAAAGGATTTTATGTAAATTAAAAAAAAATTAATGTTATTTATTTATTTTGAAACAGAGAGAGCATGAGTGGGGTAGGGACAGAGAGAGAGGAGAGAGGGAATCCCAAGCAATCCCACTCTCAGCGCGGAGCCTGATGCAGGGCTCAAACTCATGAACTTCTGGATCGTGAACTTAGCCAAAAGCAGGAGTCGGATGCTTAACTGACTGAGCCACCCAGGCACCCCAAAAGATATACATTTTTTGAAATGTGTTCAGCACCAGAGAAATGCAAATCAGTCATCAGGGACGTGCAAATTAAAACTGCAAGAACAGGGGCACCCGGGTGGCTCAGTCCGTGGAGCGTCTGACTTCCGCTCAGGTCACGATCTCGCGGTCCGTGGGTTCGAGCCCCGCGTCTGGCTCTGTGCTGACAGCTCGGAGCCTGGAGCCTGCTTCAGATTCTGTGTCTCCCTCTCTCTCTACCCCTAACCCACTTGCACTCTGTCTCTGTTTCTCTCAAAAATGAATAAACATTAAAAAAATTTTTTTTTTCTAAAAACCGCAAGAACAGTCCAAACTCTGTGACCCAGTAATTCCACTACTGGCTATATATCCCACAGAAATGCTCTCTTTTCCCTCATATCTCCCCGACATTTTCCAGCTCTTAGGAGTCCCTTTCCCTGGCTATTGTGGCCAGGGAGACAGATTTCCCTGTGACTTAGGCTGCCTTCTGAGCAAAGTGGTGAGAGAAAAGAGAGGAAAAGAAGAAAGAGGTCTCCTTCCACCTCCTGGTCCTCTTGCTACAGGGATGGACACTCTCTTAGGGCAGGACTGGGGGAAAGAGAAAGCGAACACAAAACCAACCCAGGGATCTCTCCACAGCATTACGGAGAAAGTATCAACTATAGAATGCATAGAAAGTGAGTAGATGGTATGCAATTATAGCACAGACCAGGACAAAAATAAAATCCATAATTAAGCATTGAATCTCTTTGTTGCTTCCTGAGAGACATAAAGACAAGGATGCATGCTTGCATGGGATTGAATCTTTGGACTTTTTCACTTCTAAAGCTTTTGGTAAATTTTGCTGTGTTAAGAATTTTGTTCTCCAGGAGTGGTTTCGGAGCTGGCAACCAGTTTTCTGGAGAGCCCGGGGCTGCCACAGTGTGGCCAGTGTGGAGGAGAGCAGACCATTTGTCCTCTGAGATATTCCCTTTGGGTTGGCATCAGCCCTAGGCACAGAGGGGGAGCTGCAAACACATTCATAGCGTCTCCGAGTCTCCGAGAAGGAGAGGGTGGGGCCCGGGATTCTGCATTTTTACCCGGTGGTGCAGGTACTGTTGCCGGTCCAAGGGCTACACTCCAAAGCGGCTCCTTCCGTCTCAGAGCACGTGGATCCAGGTTTCCCCGTGCCTGGACGCTGTCTGCATCCCTCAGGAGCCGGCCCCTTCCCAATCTACCTGGTCCTGCTTACCCTCCAGGAGGAGAGCTCTGAAGGTGGTCCCTTCCCTTTCCCAGCCCAGTCAGTCACCCTTGGGACGGGTGATAGCTTGTTGTTTTCCTCACTGAACTGTGGGCAGGGTGGAGGGAGAGGACAATCGCCCTGGAGAACATCCCTACAGCAGCCTCTGCAAGATCTCAGCCACGGAGCCCGGCCTCTGCCCCTCGTCAGACAAATCAGAGGAGCTGGGCCTCCAGTGAGCAGCGCTTTGCCTTACAATTTTTTTTTAAATATTTATTTATTTTTGAGACACACACACACACACACACACACACACACACACACAGAGTGAGAGTGGGGGAGGGGCAGAGAGAGGGAGACACAGAATCCAAAGCAAGCTCCAGGCTCTGAGGTGTCAGCACAGAGACCGATGCGGGGCTCGAACCCACCAGACGTGAGATCATGACCTGAGCAGAAGTCGGACGCTTAACCGACTGAGCCCCCCAGGTGCCCCTTTGCCTTGCAATTTTGAGGAGACCCCTGAGCCCCTCGATCTTTTACTTTCTCAGCCTCCGTCACTAACTACATGTGACTTCAGGCTGTCACTCCACCTTTCGGAATCTAAGGACCGCCATTTGTAGAAATAAGAATAAAGCCATATATTCGTGTTCATTGCATCACTGTTTACCAGTATCCAAAAGGTGGAAGCAACCCAACTGTCCATGGATGGATGAACGGATAAGCAAAATGTGTGTAGACACAGTGGAATACTATTCAGCCTTAAAAAAGAAGGGAATACTGTCACGTGCTACAACACGGATGAAGCAAGGGAGGACATTAAGCCAAGTGAGATAAGCCAGTCTCGGAAAGGCAAATACCGTATGATTCCACTTACATGAGTTTCCTGGAATAGTCAGATTCATAGCGGCCGAAAGTAGAATGGTGGTCGTGGGGCACTGGGACTGGGTGGGGGGTGGGTGGAGGGGGGAGACTGGGGAGTTGTCCAATGGGTACAGAGTTTGGGTTTTACAAGATGTGAGGTCCCTGGGGATTTCCATGACAATATAAATACAGCATATTTAACACTATTTGATTGTACTCTTGGGAAATTAAGATGGCAAATTTTATAGGTGTTCTTTTTGTTGTTGTTTTGTTTTGTTTTTGTTTTTTTTGGAAAATACAGTTTTTAAAAATGAGATACAACTACAGACCTCACGGGGCTTTTGCGAGGCTTCAGTTCAACGGTGGGCGGGGCTACCAAGGCACAGGCCTTATGGAAGCTTGGTTCTTCTGCAAATAGAAACTTTGGCCACGTGCTCCGTCTGCAGAGTCCTGCTGTCCCTCATTCCCGTGGATGGGATCATCCACTCCGCACCTGCAAGTTGGACACCACTCTGGTCTGGGAAGTTTGAGCAAATGTTGGGGAGCAAACAGATTTGCTACCCCGTGTTGGGTGCGGAGCCTGTGGCTTGGAGGGTCACTTAGGGCACTGAATGGAATCCAAGAAAGGGTCTCCCAGGCAAAGGGCCAGACTCCCTGCCCAGGGAATTCCTTCTTGGGTTTTCCGGGAAGTGGGGCCCCATCGCTCATTCTTATTCTGAGGGCCCTGTCAGGTGCTCACAGAACTCCATCCTGAAGGAACCCTTGCTCGAGCATTGCCCAGTGAGGAAGAGAGCCAAGCAGTCAGCCTGCCAGGAATTACATACAGCCAGGAGGGTGGAGGGAATTTGTTGTTCTTTTTTTTTTAAATTTTTTAAACGTTTATTTTATTTTTGAGACAGAGAGAGACAGAGCATGAACGGGGGAGGGTCAGAGAGAGGGAGACACAGAATCTGAAACAAGTTCCAGGCTCCGAGCTGTCAGCACAGAGTCCGACGCGGGGGTTGAACTCACGGACCACGAAATCATGACCTGGGCCGAAGTCGGCCGCTTAACCGACTGAGCCACCCAGGCGCCCCGATGGAGGGAAGTTTTGAGGAACACCCCCCACCTTTTTTTTCCCACCTGTGAGTCCAGCTAGATCACGCGCGATGCTTTTCAGAGGAAGTCTCAAAACAGCCATCTTACAGAAATGAGCCCTTGACAACGTTATTTCATATTCTGGGCTATTTGGTTGTTGATTATAATAATGAGGAGGTAAATTAATTGAAATCGTTAGCAGTGGAGTTTAGTGGGTTCTACCATTCCACATGTATGTATAATTCTTTACAACAGAGATTCATCCTGATTACAATGAACTCTGTAAATACTGAAAGAAATACCGTCATCAAGGTAACACAGCACTGGAGCTCTTCGGTTTAATCCACCAGTGAGCTTCGTGACCAAAATCCCCTGTCATACACGTGGTCACTCTCCACCACGGTGTCATGCTACCCCCCACGGGCATACAGGCAGGCCCCAGCCATCTCCCAGGTCGCCCTTTACTTCTGCTCTCTCTCTCTCTCTTCTGCAAACTCATGCTCAGAACTTATTTACAGATATGGAGAAAACCAGAGAAACAGCCAACTGGTAGGTGCTTATAAATCCCCTTTCAAATTCTGAGTTGGACACGGAAGTCCCAGTGTGCACCAGCCCCTGACGATTAGACCAAGCACCAAAGACTTTAGGCAACTTAAATCAGTCATCAAGGACTAGAACGGTGACCATTCTGCAGCCTGGCCCTCTACGCCCATTATCCTTGCCAAGATGACTAGTGAGTTGACCCATAGGTAGCTTTAGGGACCGAACTCCAGCCAAATGCCCCAGTGAAATACGCAGGAGAAGCTCCAAAACTACTAACCACCTCCAATCGGCTGAAGCAGAGTCCTATTCTCGGGTGACTTTCACCAAAGGTGACATGCGAACGTGTAAAGGGTGTGCGCTTTGAAATCCAGCAGAGCTGGGCTTAACTAAGGATTTTGCTACTCCCTAGCTGTGTGAAGATGGCCAAGTGACTTAACCTCTCTGAGTACAAGTTTCCTTAAAGATAAACCGGAGATAATATTTGCATCTCTGTGTGTAGAGTGTTCAGCGTATTTCCGGAGACAGAGTAATGGACCTGAACAGACCCGACACAAGGTCGGTACAAGAGACCTGGGACCTGTTGGCGTTGGGGAGGATGACAGTGGTAACGACGCTTCCGAGAAAGGGGATCCAGAAGTAGGGGAAAGGTGAATATAGAAACATCCCATCTTTTGGAAATTTGCTTCCTGGGACATTCTTCCTCCTGCAAAGCCTGAGGCATGGCATCCTCCAAGGCCTTGCACGCCCTCCTTGAAATGCCCTTTCCAGAACTGCTTAGCCACCGCCATTACATTTTAAATAGCCGTATTGATTTGTCCCTCCCTTTACCAGCGAAATCCTCCAGGCTCTGTCGACAGAGCAAAGCACCTCCATGCGGTGCCCCGCGTCAGCTCTCTGTGCCTTGGTTTGGGGAGAGAGCAACTGGAGAGTGTGGCAGGGCGAGTGCAGACCACCCGTCCATTCCCGGCTGGTGTGGACAAATCAGTCGTGCAGGTCAGGGCGGAAGTGGAAGTGACGTGGGGTCAGGCCTTGGGGAGATGCGGAGACCCCTTTGGTTTTCATGGTGAAGAAAGGGAGTTCCAGAGCTTTGCTTCATCCACTTGCCTTTTCCCTTCATCGTGCTTCAAATCATGCTGGCGGCTGCTGCCAGCTCTTGCCGAGACGACACCCAGGACGCTGGATGCCAACTCCTCACCTTCAGTGCTTGTACAGCCAGGTCCCAGACATGCAGGCACATGGCCTCGCACCATATCGTGAGGACTGACTTTGGTGGCCTGGTGCCACACGCTCTGCATGTTTGTTAGAAACACCAGTCCACGGGATAATGTCCACTGGGAGTGAGGAGAGAAAGAGGCCACCCTCACCCTCAAGTGCCCTCACAGGCTCAGAGGGTTGTCCCCCAGGACGTCTGCGGTCAGCAGCCTCTGGGCCAACCAGTGTGGAGAGAGGAGAGTCAGGGATGGGACCAACATGGGAAATCAAAATACATAGTAGGGAGACCCTTTGCTGGTCTTTCCTTGTCAGGACAGACAGGTTAGGAGAATCTTGGAGACAGTCTCCTCCTTATACTGTGAGAACTACCAGAGGCTCTGAATCTCCTTCCCTCCCTTCCTTCCTTCCTTCCTCCCTCCCTCCCTTCTTTCCTTCCTTCCTCCCTCCCTCCCTTCTTTCCTTCCTTCCTCCCTTCCTTCTTTCCTTCCTTCCTTCCTTCCTTCCTTCCTTCCTTCCTTCCTCCTTCCCTCTTTCCCTCCTTTCCTCCTTCCCTCCCTCCCTCTCTCCCACCCTTCCTCCTTTCCCTTTCATTTGCAAACATTATTTCCCCCAGCATGTCCTGTGTTGTAAGCATTGGGTATTGGGGACCCAGTGGTGAACAAGACAGAATCCTTACTTCTCAGTCCAGTGGTGGAGAAGATCAGAAGCAAGCATTTCTCTCTAGGGAGTTAAGTGCTGTCACAGAGGCTTGGGTGTCCAGGGTGCCGTGGCAGTACATGGATGGGCACCCTAGTGAGCTATAGGTGGTGGGGGTGGAATTGGGGAAGACTTCCTGAATGAGATAAAATCTCAAACTACAAATAAATATTAGCCCAAGCATAAAAGTTGACGGACTTCAAGGTGCACATGTCCCTCAGCCTCTTTCCCAAATGTTTTCTCAGTTCAGACCTTCCAGAGCTAAGAATAGCATCTCACTTTTGAAGATGCCCAAAGTGTTGTCTAAATTTTACAAACTAGAAGGATGGCTCAGAGCCATGCAAGGCAATAAAGGCAAATATAAATGCAATGAGTAGACATTGATGTTCTAAAGCAATTAATTAGACCAACGGAAATCTCTAGGCATTCAAAGCATTTTGCCTCAAGGTTACTATTAAATACCTATGGGTAAAATTCAACAAATATTTGTGAAGGGTCCGTTTAATCCCAAGTCCTATTCTAGGTAATGGTAATGGGGGTAAAGTAGAGAGTGAAATGGACAACGCCTCTCCCCTAAAAGACCTTATACTTTAGTGGGGGAAGGTGGAAATGAAACAATAGAGCCCCCTTTCTCTCTCTCTGTAGAAATACAGATAAACGTTTTATACACACACACACACACGCGCGCGCGCACGCACACAAACACAGACACACACACAGTTAATAGGGATAGTTAATATAAAATAGAGTAACTCCAAATTTGTATTATCCAGTAGAGTAGCCACTAGTTATATGCAGTAATTTGAATATACATTTAAATTAATTAAAATAAAGTAGGGGTGCCTGAGTGGCTCAGTGGGTTAAGCAACTGACTTCGGCTCAGGTCACGATCTTGCAGTTCATGAGTTTAAGCCCCAGGTTGGGCTCTGTGCTGACAGTTCAGAGCCTGGAGCCTGCTTCGGATTCTGTGTCTCCCTCTCTTTCTGACCCTCCCCCACTCACACTCTGTCTCTCTGTCTCTCTCAAAAAAAAAATAAACAATGTTAAAAAGATAAAAAAAATAAAAATTCAGTTCCTCAGTCTCACTAGCCATTTCAGTTGCTCAATAGTGATATGTGACGAGCAGCTACAATATTGGACAGTATAGAACATGTATATTGCTGCAGAAAGTTCTACTGAATGACACTGTTCCCACTTAGCTGTGTGCATGGCTAATTTAATTTTCCTTTAATATTAAGACTCTTCGATTGTGTTGCCATGTTTCTCTAGAGAAACAGAAGCAATACGTATATATATGTAAAGAGAGATTTATTATAAGGCATTGGCTCAGGCGATTGTGGAGAACGACAGGTCCCAAGATCTGCAGGGTGAGTCATTCCACTGGAGACCCAGGAGAGCCAGTGGTGGAATTCAGTATGAGTCTGAAGGCTTGAGCATCAGGAGAGCCGTCCAAAGGCTGGCAGGCTTGAAGCCCAGGAACAAGTCTCGAAGGCAGAAAAAAGCTGATGTCCCAGTTCAAAGGCAGTGAAGAGAATTTCTCTTTTACTCTAGGGGGAGAGACAGTCATTTTGTTCCATTCAGGTTTTAACTGATTCCATGAAGCCCATCCAACATTATGGGGGGCAATCTGCTATACTCAGTGTGTAGATTTAATTGTTACTCTTATCTCAAAACACACTCACAGAAACATCCAGAATAATATTTGACCTACTATCTGGGCGCCCCACAGCCTAGTCCGGTCGACACATAAAATTAGCCATCACACCAACCTCAATTCATGATAACATTAATGACTGTGACATTCTGAAGCACCGTCAATCCACACCCAACCACCTTGGCTACGAAAATACCAACTCTGACTTCACTCCGTTTCCAAGGAATTAAATCCCAAAGCCAGAGAGAAGAAACGGCTTCCACTTGAACTCTTATCATATGCAATTTTAGAGCATTTCCTTATGACGATATAGGGCACGACATACTGGAAAGAGCTTGGATTTATGGTGACACAAAATGGATTGAAATCCCAGCCCTGACACTTGCTAGCTGTGTCACTTTGAGCAAGTGATGTAATGTCTCTGATTCTTGGTTTTTCCTCCTGGAAACTGGATGACAATACCTCCCTCACTGTCCTGTAAAAATAAATGGGATAGAGGTGCCTGGATGGCTCAGTTGGTCAAGCGTCCAACTTTGGCCCAGCTCATGATCTAAAGGTTCGTGAGTTCGAGCCCCATATTGGGCTCTCTGTGTCAGCACAGAGCTTGATTCAGATCCTCTGTCCCCCTCTCTCTCTGCCCCTCTCTGCTAATTCTCTCTCTCTCTCTCAGAATAAATAATTAAAAAAAGACAAATAAATGAGATAATGCAAAAGATGTCTGAGAGATGTGGTCTATGCCAATACCTTTATAATGTAACATTGAAATGGGAGGGCACTTCACTGTGAGACCAGAGGGCATAGAATTCATCTTAATTTATCCCCAGCATACCTGCCCTGTCATGGTAGATCCTGAATGGAATATGAATGAATAAATGTATACATGAATTTTGGGCCTAACCAGTTGTGAGCTTCTAAAAAACAAGATACCAAATTTTTTCTTCCTGTATTTAGGACAATGCAATGTCCACATATTAAGCTTTCAAAAATGTTTTATGACAGAGTATCAGTGTTTGAAATTCAAAAACGAGTTTGCTCATAAGCAATTCAAGCCTTAGAGATTGACTACTCTATAAAAATGTGAAACTATTAGATATTCATTTTCTTGTCATTCCTCTTAGTGTATCAGAGATTAAGATCACATTTAATAGCTTTTTGTTACAGTCACACCATCCGACCACATTTTCAATTCAATAACTCACCCACTATGGAAGTCATTACATCTCACTTGGGGAAGAGAATAATTCTGTTTCACTCAAAGGTGGCACGTTGGCCTATTTTACTCCCTCTGATTTCACCTATAAAATAATTCCCGATTTCTGTTTTTCTGCTTAGTGTGACCTTTCTCTGTAATGAATAAAAATGTGCTCATCAACTAATCTCAGTGAATTTTCTTTCTGAAAAGAAATGCCATGACTCTGTGAAGAGACCTCTTCGTTATATTAACAAAAGGAAGAAGGGTGACTCACCAGTGGCTCCTGATTCATTGTCTTCGCAGGACAGTGAGTCAGTTGGGCCCTGGAGATGGTGTGTATGACAAGGCAGCCATGTAGACCTCTGCTCCTGGAGTTGCCAGTGTGGAACAAAAGAGCAGGTCTGTAACCAGCACCAGAGAAGGGAGGCTCTGTGGGTTAAAGAGGTAGTTGGACTTCTGGAGACCAGCCAATGAAGGCAAGTGGGCTTCCGACAAGAATGACCCAAAGGCTAAGGAGACATGTAAATTTTTACAGAGATGGCAAAGACATGAATCAGTCACATGTGGGCTTGTTTGTGAAGTCTGGAAATCAAAGCAGCCTTAGTCCCGGGAAAAGTTTGCAATGGTATCATAAAAGAGTCCTTTTCAACAAAGTGCTTTGTAAAAATGGAAATACTCATTCCTAAGGGACTGAAAGGCAAGAAATACAATTGAATTCAGGGCGCCTGGGTGGATCAGTTGGTTAAGCAGCCAACTCTTGGTTTTGGCTCAGATCATGATCTCACAGTTCACGAGTTCAAGCCCTGCATCTGGCTCAGCGCTGACAGTGTGGAAACTGCTTGGGATTTCTCTCTGTCTTTCTCTCTGACCCTCCCCTGCTCTCTCTCTCTCTCCCAAAATAAGTAAATAAACTTAAACAAAAAAGAAATACAATTGAGTTAACAAAAACTAGAGGGGCAAGAAGCATTTCGTAAGCACCTACTATGTGGGTACTGCACAGATCATTCTGTTTAATCTTCAACACTCTGGAGGACTGTGGCGAAGCATAGGTGTTGGGCAGGAGATGATAGTGCCCTTGTAAATGATGGTGCAAAGCGAAGTGTCATATTTTGCAAACAGGGGACCCATTTCCAAGCAGGAAAGGGTCCTTCTGTCATCTTTCATACACACCCAGTGGAAGTAAACATACACCCAGGTTTCTTGGAACAAAATTCATCAATAGTATGCAAATTTGCTTTTGCTGTCTACAGAATATGGATATACACCACACCATAGCAAGAAGGATGTCCTTTATGATGCTAATAATATAGAAAACATATAAATGACTTGATTACATAACATGAGACTAGATAAAGTCCAGAAAGAGTGATAAATATAATGAAATACTATTCAACCATCTAAAATGGCTATGGAAAAGAAAAATTAATAATGTTGGGTAAGAATGTGTGCAATACATGGTTACATGAAAAAATAGTTACATACAAAATAGTGTGGATAGTAGTATACAATTATCACTAATAAAATAATACCCTTTCATTATAGGATCATACTGTATGTAATATAATGTATCACATTGGGCAGTCTCCTGATCCTCTAATTCTAAAGCCTTTCCCTCCCCTTATAACAGATAGAATTCTCATTGCAATTCCTTAGGTCTCACCTCAAATATGACCTCCTTCATGGAGATTTTAGGGGCATTTTCCCCAGCTGGGATTTCTTCCTCCCTCCCTCCTCTGTGCCCCAAAGCCCTTTGTTTTGACCTCCCTTATGGAGCGTCTATCCTCCCCATTGTACTATGTCTTAATTCTTCTACTAGGCTGTTGACTCTTTGGGAACTTGCAGAATTCGTCTCTTGAATTTCCTTAACTCAACAAAAACACACGTTTTCTCAGAGCGTGAGTGTTCTCTCCCAGCTCCTGTCCTATTGACTGCAAGCCACTTATTCTGTCTAGCCTTCAGCACCACCAATGAAGCTCAGCTGCTGCTCTTTTCTCGGCCTCATGGCCAACCTTCTCAACAGAGTAGCCCCCATGTACAGTCTTCCTTTCATGGCGCCATGACTCTTCCACTCACCGCATCTGGCCTTTCAGTGGGGCCACCTGCTGCAGGTGCTTCCATATATTCTGCATCTGCTTCTTACATCTTCGCACATGCCTTGATGTTTAACTTTCTTGACTTGTTTCAGCAGTGAGTTTTAGGGGCGCCTTGGTGGCTCAGTTGGCTGAGCGTCCAACTCTTGATTTCAGCTCAGGTCATGATCCCAGGGTCATGGGATCAAGCCCCTTGTTGGGCTCCATGGTGAGTGTGGAGCCTGCTTAAGATTCTCTCTCTCTCCCTCTGCCCCTCTCCTCCACTCATGTGCTCTCTCTTTCTCTCTCAAATAAAAAATAAACATTAAAAAATTAAGAAAAAAGAAATGGGGGCGCCTGTGTGTCTCAGTAGGTTAAGGGTCTGACTTCGGCTCAGGTCATGATCTCACAGTTTTTGGGTTCAAGCCCCACGTTGGGCTCTGTGCTGACAAGTCAGAGCCTGGAGCCTGCTTTGGATTCTGTGTCTCCTTCTCTCTCTGCCCCTCCCCCACTCACACTCTGTCTCTCTCTCTCTCTCTCTTTCAAAAATGAAGAAACATTAAAAAAATAAAAAAAGAAATGAGTTTTATATGGTGTAGGGTTCAGTTTTGTTTTGTGAGTCAATCTCCAAATTGTGTTCTTTAATAGATGAGTTACAACTACTAGAGTTTTTTTTATAGGATTGATTTGGCCTGTTCTCAACTGTGTCCTATGATTTTATGTTATATTTACTTTATGTATTATGTCCTATTTCTCTGTGGTCCATCTTCTCTGTTGTTTGTTTTTTGTATTCCTTTTGGTATTTAGAAAAGTTTGTACTTTCGTTCTAGTCATTACCTTTATAGGAATGCCTTTTATAGTGTCCTTAGGTGTCTTTCTTTACTTAGACTTCCACTGATGATTTGTTCAGCCCTAAATTATATGCTTTTATTTTTAAAAAAATTTTTTTTCTACACTTATTTATTTTTGAGAGACAGAGAGAGACAGCATGAGCAGGGGAGGGGCAGAGAGAAAGGGAGACACAGAATCAGAAACAGGCTCCAGGCTCCAAGCTGTCAGCACAGATCCCGACACGGGGCTTGAACCCACGAACCATGAGATCATGACCTGAGCCGAAGTCGGACACTTAACCGACTGAGCCACCCAGGCGCCCCATATACTTTTATTTTTAACTACCACTCATGCAGCAACCAATTAGATGATTTTATTTTCTCCTTTCTGTCTACCTTCTTCCCCTATTTTTAAGATGTTGTCCTAGAAAACATTCTGTTATTTTAAAAGTTTAACAGGATTTATCTTGAATACAACCATTTTAGATTAATTTTCAGTATTTAGATTTTGACTTTCTTTTATTTTTTAAACTATGTTTTATTGTCTACAAGAGACTCATTTTAGATCTGAGGACACCTTTAGATTGAGAGTGAGGGGATGGAGAACTATTTATCATGCTCCTGGAAGCCAAAAGAAAGCTGGAGTAGCCATACTTATATCAGACAAACTAGACTTTAAATTAAAGGCTGTAACAAGAGATGAAGAAGGGCATTATATAATAATCACAGGGTCTATCCACCAGGAAGAGCTAACTATTATAAATGTCTATGCGCCAAATACCCGAGCCCCCAGATATATAAAACAATTACTCATAAACATAAGCAACCTTATTGATAAGAATGTGGTCATTGCAGGGGACTTTAACACCCCACTTACAGAAATGGATAGATCATCTAGACACACAGTCAATAAAGAAACAAGGGCCCTGAATGATACATTGGATCAGATGGACTTGACAGATATATTTAGAACTCTGCATCCCAAAGCAACAGAATATACTTTCTTCTCGAGTGCACATGGAACATTCTCCAAGATAGATCATATACTGGGTCACAAAACAGCCCTTCATAAGTTTACAAGAATTGAAATTATACCATGCATACTTTCAGACCACAATGCTATGAAGCTTGAAATCAACCACAGGAAAAAGTCTGGAAAACCTCCAAAAGCATGGAGGTTAAAGAACACCCTACTAACGAATGAGTGGGTCAACCAGGCAATTAGAGAAGAAATTAAAACATATATGGAAACAAACGAAAATGAAAATACAACAATCCAAACGCTTTGGGATGCAGCGAAGGCAGTCCTGAGAGGAAAATACATTGCAATCCAGGCCTATCTCAAGAAACAAGAAAAATCCCAAATACAAAATCTAACAGCACACCTAAAGGAAATAGAAGCAGAACAGCAAAGGCAGCCTAAACCCAGCAGAAGAAGAGAAATAATAAAGATCAGAGCAGAAATAAACAATATAGAATCTAAAAAAACTGTAGAGCAGATCAACGAAACCAAGAGTTGGTTTTTTGAAAAAATAAACAAAATTGACAAACCTCTAGCCAGGCTTCTCAAAAAGAAAAGGGAGATGACCCAAATAGATAAAATCATGAATGAAAATGGAATGATTACAACCAATCCCTCAGAGATACAAACAATTATCAGGGAATACTATGAAAAATTATATGCCAGCAAATTGGACAACCTGGAAGAAATGGACAAATTTCTAAACACCCACACTCTTCCAAAACTCAATCAGGAGGAAATAGAAAGCTTGAACAGACCCATAACCAGCGAAGAAATTGAATCGGTTATCAAAAATCTCCCAACAAATAAGAGTCCAGGACCAGATGGCTTCCCAGGGGAGTTCTACCAGACATTTAAAGCAGAGATAATACCTATCCTTCTCAAGCTATTCCAAGAAATAGAAAGGGAAGGAAAACTTCCAGACTCATTCTATGAAGCCAGTATTACTTTGATTCCTAAACCAGACAGAGACCCAGTAAAAAAAGAGAACTACAGGCCAATATCCCTGATGAATATGGATGCAAAAATTCTTAATAAGATACTAGCAAATCGAATTCAACAGCATATAAAAATAATTATTCACCATGATCAAGTGGGATTCATTCCTGGGATGCAGGGCTGGTTCAACATTCGCAAATCGATCAACGTGATACATCACATTAACAAAAAAAAAAGAGAAGAACCATATGATCCTGTCAATCGATGCAGAAAAGGCCTTTGACAAAATCCAGCACCCTTTCTTAATAAAAACCCTTGAGAAAGTCGGGATAGAAGGAACATACTTAAAGATCATAAAGGCCATTTATGAAAAGCCCACAGCTAACATCATCCTCAACGGGGAAAAACTGAGAGCTTTTTCCCTGAGATCAGGAACACGACAGGGATGCCCACTGTCACCGCTGCTGTTTAATATAGTGCTGGAAGTTCTAGCATCAGCAATCAGACAACAAAAGGAAATCAAAGGCATCAAAATTGGCAAAGATGAAGTCAAGCTTTCGCTTTTTGCAGATGACATGATATTATACATGGAAAATCCGATAGACTCCACCAAAAGTCTGCTAGAACTGATACATGAATTCAGCAAAGTTGCAGGATACAAAATCAACGTGCAGAAATCAGTTGCATTCTTATACACTAACAATGAAGCAACAGAAAGACAAATGAAGAAACTGATTCCATTCACAATTGCACTAAGAAGCATAAAATACCTAGGAATAAATCTAACCAAAGATGTAAAAGATCTGTATGCTGAAAACTATAGAAAGCTTATGCAGGTAATTGAAGAAGATATAAAGAAATGGAAAGACATTCCCTGCTCATGGATTGGAAGAATAAATATTGTCAAAATGTCAATACTACCCAAAGCTATCTACACATTCAATGCAATCCCAATCAAAATTGCACCAGCATTCTTCTCGAAACTAGAACAAGCAATCCTAAAATTCATATGGAACCACAAAAGGCCCCGAATAGCCAAAGTAATTCTGAAGAAGAAGACCAAAGCAGGAGGCATCACAATCCCAGACTTTAGCCTCTACTACAAAGCTGTCATCATCAAGACAGCATGGTATTGGCATAAAAACAGACACATAGACCAATGGAATAGAATAGAAACCCCAGAACTAGACCCACAAACGTATGGCCAACTCATCTTTGACAAAGCAGGAAAGAACATCCAATGGAAAAAAGACAGTCTCTTTAACAAATGGTGCTGGGAGAACTGGACAGCAACATGCAGAAGGTTGAAACTAGACCACTTTCTCACACCATTCACAAAAATAAACTCAAAATGGATAAAGGACCTGAATGTGAGACAGGAAACCATCAAAACCTTAGAGGAGAAAGCAGGAAAAGACCTCTCTGACCTCAGCCGTAGCAATCTCTTACTCGGCACATCCCCAAAGGCAAGGGAATTAAAAGCAAAAGTGAATTACTGGGACCTTATGAAGATAAAAAGCTTCTGCACAGCAAAGGAAACAACCAACAAAACTAAAAGGCAACCAACGGAATGGGAAAAGATATTTGCAAATGACACATCGGACAAAGGGCTAGTATCCAAAATCTATAAAGAGCTCATCAAACTCCACACCAGAAAAACAAATAACCCAGTGAAGAAATGGGCAGAAAACATGAATAGACACTTCTCTAAAGAAGACATCCGGATGGCCAACAGGCACATGAAAAGATGTTCAACGTCGCTCCTTATCAGGGAAATACAAATCAAAACCACACTCAGATACCACCTCACGCCAGTCAGAGTGGCCAAAATGAAGAAATCAGGAGACTATAGATGCTGGAGAGGATGTGGAGAAACAGGAACCCTCTTGCACTGTTGGTGGGAATGCAAATTGGTGCAGCCGCTCTGGAAAGCAGTGTGGAGGTTCCTCAGAAAATTAAAAATAGACCTACCCTATGACCCAGCAATAGCACTGCTAGGAATTTATCCAAGGGATACAGGAGTACTGATGCATAGGGGCACCTGTACCCCAATGTTTATAGCGGCACTCTCAACAATAGCCAAATTATGGAAAGAGCCTAAATGTCCATCAACTGATGAATGGATAAAGAAATTGTGGTGTATATACACAATGGAATACTACGTGGCAATGAGAAAAAATGAAATATGGCCTTTTGTAGCAACATGGATGGAACTGGAGAGTGTGATGCTAAGTGAAACAAGCCATTCAGAGAAAGACAGATACCATATGGTTTCACTCTTATGTGGATCCTGAGAAACATAACAGAAACCCATGGGGGAGGGGAAGGAAAAAAAAAAAAAAAAAAAGAGGTTAGAGTGGGAGAGAGCCAAAGCATTAGAGACTGTTAAAAACTGAGAACAAACTGAGGGTTGATGGGGGGTGGGAGGGAGGGCAGGGTGGGTGATGGGTATTGAGGAGGGCACCTTTTGGGATGAGCACTGGGTGTTGTATGGAAACCAATTTGACAGTAAATTTCATATATTAAAAAAAAAATAAACTATGTTTTATTAAAGTTTATGTATTTATTTTGAGAGACAGAGAGACAGAGAGAGCAAGTGGGGGAGGGGCAGAGAGAGAGGGAGAGAGAGAAGGAGAGAGAGACAGAGAGAGCAAGTGGGGGAGAGGCAGAGAGAGAGAGAGAAGGAGAGAGAGAATCCCAAGCAGGCTCTGCACTATCAGTGCAGCACTGGTAGTGCAGAGCCTGAAGTGGGGCTCGAACCCACAAAGCCATGAGCTCATGACCTGAACTGAAACCAAGAATCAGACACTTAACCAACTGAGCCACCCAGGAGCCCCTATTTTTGAAAATACCTTTTAGAGTATAATTCCGTTTTCCTCGTTCAAAGTTGAAAAGATATCTTAAAGACTCCAATCATATACGTGTTGGTACTTTCTTACCTTGTTTCTGTCTCTGTTATTTTATCTTTGATTTTTTTCACTTCTTTCTTTATTTAGCTTTTGTTCTTTTGGCTTCTTTTATTCTTCTTCTCAGTGCTCCTTCTTTACATTTTTGGTCAAATCTGTTCTCTTTTGTGTACCTTACAGTTTAGTTCATTTCTGTAATGACTTTGCCTTGCTGTTGTTGTAATTTCTTTCTTGAACTTAACTCCCATTTCACATTTCCTGTGTTCTCTCCATTTCTATTACACATTTTAAGTGTTCTTATTCAAGATGATTTTTCATAATTACAAATGTTTGTTTATCAATATTTACCTTAGGTTGGGATGTCATGTAATTTTTTTTCTTTGCTTCATGGCTGGATTGTAGGGAGAAATATTAGGGGAAATGTTTTATTCCCATTTAAAAATTTCTTCTTAAGGTAGCTATGTATAGATGCAGCCTGCCATTTTCTTTTTTTATTAAAACATTTTTTTTAAATGTTTATTCGTTTTTGAAAGAGAGACAGAGTGCGAGCAGGGGACGGGTAGAGAAAAAGAGAGACACAGAATCTGAAGCAGGCTCCAGGCTCCAAGCCGTCAGCACAGAGCCTGACATGGGACTCGAACCAACAAACCGTGAGACCATGTCCTGAGCCGGAGTCAGACACCTAACCAACTGAGCCACCCAGGCACCCCTTCTGTCTCTTTTTAAAATGCTTATATTTTTCTGGGCCAGATGAGATCTGGGGCTAAGGAGTTTGGATAGCTCACTGGCTTTCTCAGTTCGAGACCATCCTCTCAGTTGGTACCGACGTGTAGTTTTTTTAATGGGTGGAGTGAGGAAGGAGGGATTAGTTAGCTTCCTAATTTTATGACCCTTTGGCCTCTCAATGACCCTTAATCTCCACCTTTTGCCTCCTTCTTTACATTTACCATGAAGATTCCACGAGACGCTCTCCCCTTTCAGTTGCCTCTCTTCCCCTGAGCAGTGTTTTTCCACAGTCTTCTCAATTTCCCCACAAACCACCCCAATCCCATCCCACAGCCAGTGCTCCGGCTTGCCAGGTTTTAGATCTGTTCTCATTTTTCTCTTCTTAGGGTGGGACCATCTCTTTCTGGTGAATTTTATTTTGTATCTCATCACAGCTAGGCTCCTGCTATCCTCTGCTGCCCATGCAGTCTCTGGCCATGCTCCATTTGGGTATGAATTCTGCAGCTGGCTCTGGCTTTGCTCTTTTGAATATTTATTCTATTACTTCCAGACAAGTTGATTATTGTAATAGTCCTTGCCTCCTGGTTATGCTATAGCATGGCTTATATGTGGCTGTCTTTGCTTTCTTTAATGCTCTGTATGTTTTCTGGAGGACATATAAGTAGGCTCTAATTTAGATGGGCCATTGTCCTTCAAAAACCTGGATTCTATTCACATCATTTTTGAAGGCATCAACATCTTTCAGACAGTCCCGAGGGTAAATCTAATACAAAGTCAAACTCTGGCATAAACTTGGCAATATAGAATGTTGGGGGCCTCAGAACACTTCTGCTCAGCCTTTTCTCTATTCTTGGGACAGCCGTTGAAGGGAATCAGTGCAACCCCTCCAGAGAGCAGTATAGAGATCCTTGAGTTTGAGGTTTACTACAATCCCTCTAACACCAAGTATTCTATGGGTACCAGCTAGGAGCTTGCCAGTGATGCTTAATTAATAATAAGATTCAGTTCCCTGGAATGGCATCACAAACAGCTTAGTCAACTGATATTTCTTGGATTTTCCTCCTTTTCTTTAAACCACAGATTGTCTGGTAAGCGATCATAGAGACACAAGGAGTAGGGTGCACAGATGAATTCATTCCTGTGTATTATGAGCCCCTACCAGCGTGCTGAGTGAAAATCCCTATTTGTTATGAAAAATTGTCACTGTGCTAGAAAGCCTCCTGTCCCTGAAATGGAACTTTATAAGTGCTTTCTCTTCAATCATCATTTTCTGAAGGCTCGGTGCTGGATCTGCTAAAAATGGCTCCACAACATTCCCTCCCTCGTCTTGCTAATTGGCATCCATAAGCTTCCGTCGGCATTAACGAATTTTGAATTCCCTTCTGAGTTTCTGGTCTGATGCTCTTGATCCAACAGTCGGAAGCTTTTTCTAATCATGATGCTTCTTACCATGGATGTAGTTCTCTCATTCTTTTCCCTAAACCCTTTCAAAACCATTATTTCTCGAGACCCTTCTTGAGCTCAGCTGGGCAGGCATTCTCAAAAGTGTTTTATTTTTCATAAGATAAAACTAAGGCCAAGAGAACTGAAGTGACTTGTCGAAGGTCTAGTTGAGAAAACTAGATTTACACTTATTCCTAGACAAATGCACATCGTCCACTAGATTTCCTTAAATTTATAATTAACGTAGCCTAAAGTAGAAGGTGGGTTTTTTTTCTTTCCACTTTCCTAGCAGACATTATCCAATGGGCTGGTGTTTTTAACAAACATGTAGAGGGATGCATCAGACCGCACCACCAGGGCCAGGCCTCACAATATGTCGCTGGGCCGTATTGCCACCTTCTACACATCTGGGCTCTGGCTGAGTCACAAGCACTGAAGGTGAGGGGATGGCATCCAATACTAGGCATCATCTCAGCAAGAGCTGGCAGCAGTCGTCAGCGTGAGTGTGTTGGAAGGGAAAAGACAAGTGAACCAAAGCCCGGGAATCTCCTCCGATTCCCTTTCTTTACTATAAAAAAAAAAAATAAACAAAAACAAAGGAGCCTCCGCATCTCCCCAAGGCCTGACCCCACGTCACTTCCACTTCCGCCTTGACCTGCACGACTGATTTGTCCACACCAGCCGGGAATGGACGGGCGGTCTGCACTCGCCCTGCCGCACACTCCAGTTGCTCTCTCCCTAAACCAAGGCACAGAGAGCTGACGCGGGGCACCGCATGGAGGTGCTCTGCTCTGTCGACAGAGCCTGGAGGATTTCGCTGGTAAAGGGAGGGACAAATCAATACGGCTATTTAAAATGTAATGGCGGTGGCCAGACGGTGTCGGAAAGGCAATTTTAAGGAGGACAGTTTAGGATTCAAGGAAGAAGAGGAAGAATTTCAGTGGAGTTTTGTAAGCTTCATACTTTTGTCCTTCTTCTACTTCTAAATTGCCTGTTTCTGAAATTTCCTACTCCCCAATCTTGCGCAGAGATAGTAATACCTGCTCTTTCTTGACTACCTACAATGTGTCTGGAGGTTTGCACACAAAATCATGGGACTATTCACCCTAAAGATTTTTCTATCACTTCTATGACTACTAGGTTATTTCACAATTTCCAGTATATTTTGTGGAAAGATTTCTAGAAATGGGATCGCTGGGTCCAATAAAGACAGGATAGCTAAAACAAAGGAGCTAAAGCAGTTTCTGGCTGGTTGTTGGAATACCCCACGCCACTGGAGAAGACTTCAATGGCTGGAGGCCCATGGAGGGATAGAGTGAGGTCATCCCAGAAGGGCCCATTTTCACTGGATTGGGCAGAAGTGCTTGATACCTTGGCCCAACCTCAAAATGGCTGCCTTTCTTTCCCATAATTTCTAGGACTGTGTGTGTTTATGCAAAAAGGATTGCACGGACAAATGTTTTCCATATAAGACCTTTGGGCCACAGTGCACAGAATTTTTGCAAGGAGGCAGTTGCCTAGACCCTAAACTGTGGCCAAAATGTTCCTCCTCACTTATAGGGTCATGAGAGGTTTTATCTTGTTCCATGAATATAGAGAAATGCAGCATCTTTGGCTTTCTTACTTGTAGTATTTACTACAATCCCTCTAAAACCAAGTATTCTACGGGAGCTAACTAGGAGCTTGCGATTGATGCTTTGCATTGATGTCCCACAGGTAAGACTCTCCACTCCTCATGACAGCTGGAGCTCTAAGAGGTTTCATCTTTTTTTTTTTAATGTTTATTTATTTATTTTGAGAGAGAGCAAGACAGAGAGGCAGAGTGTGCATGTGCACATGAGTGGGAGAGGGAGAGAGAGAGAAGGAGAGAATCCCACATAGGTTCCACCCTGTCAGCACAGACCCTGACTCAGGGCTTGAACTCACAAACTGAGATTACAAACTGAACCAAAATCAAGAGTTGGACGCTTAACCAACTGAGCCACCCAGGAGCCCCAAGTAGGCTTCATCTTATTATATTCCCCCCAAAAGCCAAAACAGCATATCCTGACACCAGATAGTGTGTGTGTGTGTGTGTGTATTGGGGCATGTTAAAAGGGGAGGTGGAGGTGGGGGCAGGACACCAGACTAGGGGAGCAAATACCTAAATTATAGTTCTTCCCAAAGGCCTTAAAGCTACAGTTAATGAGAATACAACATAGAATCGATATATTTTGAAAATTAAAACCTTGAAAATTGAAGCTCATGTCTTCAATAGCCTGGCTTCCCACACAGGAAGGCTTGGTTAGCCTCGTTGTACCCACCTGCATAACCCCAGCCCCAGTCCCCTGGGATAAACTCTTCTCTTGTCCTTCTAAAATCCCCACGCCCTGTGAGACCAGCAGAAGGGACCCATCTAGGGAGGTGAGGAGAGATCATCTCTCTCTGGGAGTTGGTGTGAAGGCATTTTAGAAATACCTGTAATAAGACACCATTTTAAATGAAACTTGCCCAGGGACATCGATCCACTTACGTCTCCATGTTCTGGTCCCATTTGGCTTGGGTTCTATCAGGAAGTAGGAGTGCTAAGCCAAGACCCAAGATGTCCTCTTCCGTCCTTTCCGAACCCTTTCTTGATTTAAAGTATGTATACAGAAGATTTCAACATGATTAACAAGCTTGATCTGATTCATGTATATAGAACACTACATAAACAACAGCAGAACATTTACTCTAGTTGAGTCACACAGAACATTTGCAAAAATCATAGACCCTAAAGCAACAGACGTTTGAAAGGATTGAAATCATAAAGAGTGCAATTAAACAAGAAATCTTAATAACCACCACGCTGAGAAAATTGCATAAGTTTGGGTCAAAGAAGAAATGATAATGGAAATTTTAAAAATATAGAATTTTCGGGGCACCTGAGTGGCTGAGTCAGTTGAGCGTCCGACTTCAGCTCAGGTCATGATCTCACAGCTTGTGAGTTTGAGCCCCGCGTCGGGCTCTGTGCGGACAGCTCAGAGTCTGGAGCCTGCTTCGGATTCTGTGTCTCCCTCTCTCTCTGCCCCTAACCTACTCGCATTCTGTCTCTGTCTCTCTCAAAAATAAATAAACATTAAAAAAAAAATAAAGAAATATATAATTTTCAAATGAATGTTAATGAAAATGCTAAAATCAGTAATTGGAGTTTGCAGCTAAAGCTGAGCTTAAAAGAAAATGTATGGCCTTAAATAAGTATAATGGATATATTATAAAGTAAGAAAGGCCAACCATCAAACAAGTTAGAAGAGAAAATGAAACTCAAAACAGAGAAATGAAATCATGAAGAGGAATAAATTAGTGAAACAGAAGGAAATTTAAAATATAGAGAATCTATAGCACCAAAAAAGTTTCTTTGAAAAGATTAATACAATTGCCATATACTGGCAAGATGGAAAGAGAAAGAAAGAGAGAGGGACAGGAAATTAACACAAATAACCCATATTAAGAATAAATGAGGGACATCACTGCAGACATTAAGATAATATTAAGAACAACTTCATGCCAGTAAGTTTTAAAGTATACATGAAATTAATCAATTCTTAGGAAAAAAACACATAAACTGATCCAAAGAGAAATAAAATAGATCCATAGGTGTTAATGAAATTAAATGTGCAATTAAAAACTTTTTCAGAAAGAACTCCAGATCTAGATGGCTTGACTGATATGTTCTATCAAATTATTAAAACTCTTTTAGAATATTGACAAAGAGAGGATACTTTCCAGCTTATTTTGCAAAACTAACATCACTTTGATACCAAAACCTGACAAATTCATTAAGGGAAAGAAAAATTACAAATCAATCTCACTAAAGAGATATTAATGAAATGTTAGCAAGCTGAATCCAGAAATAAAATAAAATAACCATCAAATATTAATAAAATTAACAAACTGAATTGAGCAATACAGGAAAAGTTTATTAGAATATGATCATGTAGGGTTTATTCAAGGCATGCAAGGTATGCTTGACAGTTAAAAATAATCAGTACAATTAACCATATTACAAGAATAAAGGAGAAAAATAATACAATCATTCCAATAGATGGAGAAAATAATTTGTAAAATTCAACATCTGTTTATGTTTAAAAAATGCTTTAAAAAATAGGTATGGAAGAGAACCTCTTCATTATAGTACAGGGGAGCTATAAAAATCTACAGCAGAAACTGTGCTTAATGTAATATGTTACCAAATATAAGCATATTTCAACTGGAAATTGGTATACTTATTCTGAAATTTATATGAAAATTCAAAGGGCCATGACTATCTTAAAGAAGAGAAGGTTGGAGGGATCACTATCTATCAAATTTTGTTGTAACCCTATATCAATAAAGATAGTATAGTATTGCTACAAAGGTAGGCAAACGGCCCACTGGAACAGAATAAAAAGTCAGAAACAGACCCAAATATATATGAAGCATTGACTTTGACACAGTTGGCATGACAGAGCAGTGGGGAAAGACCATCTTTTCAAAAAACAGTACCGAGTTGACTGGACATTCATGTGGGAAAAAAATGAATCTCAACCTCTACTTCACAGCATACACAGATCTATACACCATTCATGCCATACACAGATCTAAATGTAAAGGATAAGGCCAATAAGAATAAAAGGCCAAGGCATAGCGAAGAATATATTTCCAAGACATTTAAGTGACAAATGTTCACTTACAGAGCATGTGGAATATAAACCCAAAGAAAGAGACAGACAACCTAATATCAGAATAGGCGAAATGCATGAACAGGAATTTCACAAAAAAGGATAACCAAATGTGCAATTACCAAATGAGAAAAGCTCTGTCTCATCAGGCCAAAGGGAAATCATGATTAAGACTAGACGAGACCACCACACACTCTGCAGAGTGGGTAGAATTGATAAATAAAAACAAAGTAGTGTTCTGTAGAAACAGAATGGAACCTCAGCCCAAATTCGGTTTCAAAGTCAAGACTGATGATGCCACATACACACACCAAGAGGATCTGAATAGATTTCAAGCGGACATAATGTGGCTTCCTAGGGAGAGCAGTTCTGAAATGGCTTGAGGGAGCAAGGAGAAGCAGAATGGTTTGGGGTTTTTATTCTGGTTAATAAAAACCGTAGTGTGGAGCTGCAGTGAGAGTTCCTATGCACGGTTGGAACTTAGCACCAATGCCCAAGGAGGAAGCACCTGGGCTTTCTTATCAGCCTCCCCAGATGTGAGGCACAGGAGAAGATTGAGGAGTGAAGCCTAAATCTTGTCAGAAATCAAAAAGTAAAGTCAGGCTCTTTATTACACAGACGATACCAAATATTGGCAAAGATGTGCAACACCTGGAACTCATTTACACTGTGAACAGGGGTGTTTTGGAAAACTCTTTGGTAGTATCTATGGTAGCTGTTTAAGGCAAAATGTCCAATTTAACCTCATGCTATCATAGCACCCAAGGTTCATGTGACATTTCCTCTCCCAAGGAGAGGAATGTCCTTTATGTCATCTCTCATCATGTCCTCACCTCCAGCTCCAAGGACCGACCTCACTGGATGATCTGAGACTACCTAAGGATGTTTCCCTCTCCCACCTCTAGAACTGCCGCTTCCTTAATTACTCTTTTCAGCCTCTTTATCTGACCAGAAACTTGCTTCTTAGAGAATTTCCTGATCTACTAGTCGGGCCTAGCTGCCTTTACTATTACTTTACTATTATTTAACTAATACCTGTTAGTTACCCCCATCGGAGTACATTTCCTGCTATGCTGTAAATGTTGATTTATTTGTTTGTCTCCCTGTTAGACTGTGAGTTCCCAGAATTTACTGTTGTCTCCCAGTCCTTAGTTGAGTGCCTGGCACATAGTCAAAAATCAGTGAACATACTGAATTGGATTGAATTGGTAAAATACTGTGGACTGTGGGTGTGAGTGATTTATTCTGTTTGCTTTGCTCTCTGTTTATTTTTTTCTTCCCTAGAAAACACGAGATGTGGCAAGCCTTTATTTGCTCTTTTTATTCCTCAACTATTATAATAGAAGATGCTTCAGTGTCACCTAGTTCCAATTCCCAGTGCTTACTTATGAAGGAATTCTTTTCTGAGAAGTCTAGTCTAGCAATCCATTCTTCAATACTAACATCTAGGGAGGTCTGTACTTGCCCTCACCTTGAAAATATGGATGCTCAATTTTCTTAGCAACTAAAAGTTCAAATGAAACTATACTGAAATACCACTTTTTATTGACAAAATTAGCAAAAATTCAGGGTGGGTGAAAATGTATTAAATCTACTTTCCAGATGTAAAAGAATGAAGTTGCACCCCTACCTTGCACCATAAAAAAATTAACTTAAAATGGATTAAAACCTTAAATGTAAGAGCTAAAACTATGAAACTCTGGGAAGAAACATAAGACAAACGATAGTGGAGAAACCAGATCAACTGGACGTCATCAAAATGAAAAACTTCTGTGCTTCAAAGGAAGCCATCAAGAAAGTGAAAAGACAACCCACAGAAGAAGAGAACATTTTGCAAATTGTATATCTGATAAGGGACTTGTATCTGGAATATACAATGAACCTTGTATATTACACCTTGTAATGTACAATATACAAGGTGTATATACATAATATACAAGGTGTATAATATACAGTTACCCCTTGTAACTCAATAGTGAAGACAAATAACCCAATTAGAAATGAGCAGAGCATTTGAATACACTCTTCTCCAAAAAAGATGTATAAATGGCCAATAATCACATGGAAAGGTGCTCAATATTATTAGCTATTAGAGGTATCAGGGAGATGCAAATCAGGGAGATGAAATACTGCTTCACACTCACTAGAATGGCGATAATCAAAAAGCCAAATAATAACAAGCATTGACAAGGATGTGGAGAAATTCGAATGCTCAGCAATACAGCCACTTTGGAAAACAGTCTGGCAGTTCCTTAAGTGGTTAAACATAGAGTTCAAATATGATCCGGCAATTCCACTCCTAGATATCTACTCAAGAGAATTGAAAACACATGCCCACACTAACACTTGTACGTAAACGTTCATAGCAGCATTCTCCATAACAGTAAAAAAAAAAATGGGAAAATCCAAGTGTCCATCAACTGATGAATGGATAAATTAAATGTGATATCCATATGACGGCATATTATTCAGCAATAAAAATAAAGGATGTGTGTTACATATGTGTCACGACATGGTTAAACCTTGAAAACATTACACTAAGTGAAAGAAGACAGGCACAAAAGACAAGAGGTTATATGATCACATTCATGTGAAATGCGCAGAACAGGTAAATTTATAGAGACAGAAAATAGTGGTTGCCTAGAGCTGAGGAGGCACGATGGCAGGGCAGGGGTGACAGCTCAAGGATATGGGGTTTCTTTCTGGGGCAATGGAAATGTCCTACAATTTGGTGGTGGATGCACAATTCTGTGAATACACTAATTGACTTTGGATTATATACTTTAAATGGGTGAACTGTATGATATGTGAATTATCTCTTAAAAATCTGTTTAAGATGTTTTAAATGTATTGAAACTATCACTCAACTCTATATTTTTAATCAGTATGAAATCTAATGCAATTAACTTGGATAGTTTCCTCAAGCATGTTAAAATGGATCTCTTTTGGTCCATTTATAAGGAAGGATATATGTTACATAACTATTGATAATAGTTAAAATTTAAAAACAACCTAATTTTCAGGGGCACCTGGGTGGCTCAGTCAGTTAAGCCTCTGACTCTTGATTTCGGCTCAGGTCATGGCCTTGGGGTCGTGAGATCGAGCCCTGTGTCGGGGGCTCTGTGCTGAGTGTGGAGCCTGCTTAAGATTTTTTCTCTCTCCCTCTATCACATGTGCTCTCTCTCTCTCTCTCAAACAAAACAAAACACTCCAAATTTTCAAAAATTAGAAAAGATTATAATGACATTGTAATTATACTTGCCAAACTTAAATGTGCTACATAGAAAGGCAGTCAACATCATCAGTCATAAGAGAAATGAAAATCCAGATCACGATGAGATACCATTACATACCCATTGGAATGAGTAAACAACACCAAGTCCTGGTGAAGAAACCGAGAGACTGAAAGTCCACACTTTGCAGGTGGGAATGCAAAATGGTGCCACCACTTTGGAAGACAGATTTGCAGTTTCTTACAAACATACACCTGCCGTAGGACCCAGGAGTCATGAACACTTGAGTTCACACAACCGCCTGAACACAATGCTTATAGCAACTTTATCCATAATCTCCCCAGACTAGAAACAACGCAGATGTCCTTCCGCTGAGGAATAAATAAACAGTGGCATGGCGATGCATTGGGATAGTATCCATCAATAAAAAGGAAAGAATACTAATTACGTGCCACAGGAGGACGAATCTGAAATTCTTCAAAGGGTTAAGGGAAAGTAGCCAGACTTAAAGGCTACATGCTGTAGCTACATGTTCATTGTCATGACATTCTGGAACAAGTGAAGCTATAGGGACAAAACACCAATCGGTGGTTTCCAGGGGCTGGGAGTAGGGGAAAGGTTGACTACAAAATGGCACAAAAGAGTTTTGGTGATAGAATTGTTCTATATATTGATCGTGGTGAAGGTCACGTGCACTTGGCATGTACTTGTCAAGTATAAATTTGTCAAAACTCACAGAATTGTATGCTAAATAGGATGGCTTTCCCTGTATGTAAATCATATCTCAATAAAAAGTCTTAAAAAAAGTTTTTAAAAACTACTAAATACACCAAATTAATATACCTTTATTTTTGCTTCCCATTTTGTGTAAAATGTTGACCAAATATATAAAATCATGAAAACACATTTATGATATAAGAGTATGAAAAAATCTAGTGATTATATATTTATAGCATGAATAGAAATACTGTGCTTTTAAAAGTCTCACATATTAGGGACGAAAATAAAAAAATGAACCAAAATGTCATTTATGACTGGAGGGGGGGCCCTGGGATGGCTTGTTGCTATATTTCTTTTCTCTTTTCTATGTGTAAAGTTATACTTAATATGTATGTATTGTTTTTTCACAAAGAAAATGGCATTTAAATTTATGAAAAGGAATATATAGGAGTGTGAATAATCCTTCCCACATATAAACATCGGCTCAGAGTATAAGTATATCCATCTAAATAAAAGGTTCACTTTGTAAACAAGTCATTATTCCTTGTGCCTTTAGTTTACTTTTCTGCCAAATGAGAGGAATCCATGTGATAATTTTTGCTACCCTCACCCTGAAGGCAAAATAAACAAATGGCAGCTCATTCAGAGTGGGCGGCAAGGGGAGTCTGTAAAACCAGGAGCATTTATTTGCATGCCTTGACTTCAATTCCTATTTTCAATCAAGTATTTCCTACGGCTTCATTTTCCCCTTCCTGATAGTAGTAAAGCTCTCCCATTACTAAGCAACATGTTTATCTGAGCCACACTCTCTTACTTATCCAGTCTACGACAGTGTGAAAGAAGGTCCCCTCGCTGAGCTCCGTTTCCATAGCACTGGCCAACAGAAAGCTATGTGGTACCCAGGCTTAGGAAGTGGCCCTTTGTTCGCGCAGGGACCTCCCCGATACCTCCAAGTCCAGAAGGAAAATGTGTTCTGACTCTGCCTGAGTAACCTCATGAGGGCCCACGGTGCTGCTGTGGGACTGTTTGTGGGATTAAAGGATTGTCTGAACTGAACAAGAAGCAAGGCCAGCCTACACATTTTTGAAAGATAATTGAGCCAACATACACTTTGGGATGCAATGAGAGAGTGACCTCAGGACCATTCTAATGTAAACAAACTGCCAGGAGGTCTCAGGGCTACAAAATCAGATAGACCTGGAGTTGACTCGGACTTCTACCCAAACTGATGGTAACAAATACCTCTTTAACTTCTGTGAGTCCCAGTATCCTCATATGTAGTGATGGAGATAATAAGGACTATTGTTGAAAAGTATAGGGATTAAATGGGGTAAATGACAAGTGCCTGGTATATAATAGGCACTTAATAAAATGCTATTTCTTTTCCACAGAGCTTCAGGGTGTTTTGTAAAAAAATAATAAGGAAGACTAACCAACTGTTCTAGAAAGAACAGTTGTGAGCGTCTTTGTGTGTGTGTGTGTGTGTGTGTGTGTGTGCATGTATGTGTGAGCGTGTGTGTGTTAGGAGTAGTGGTCAGAAAGAATCATGTGATGGTATGGATATACAATTTGAGGTGGAAAGTGAAGCCTAAAAGATTTGGAAGAGAGACTTCCAGACTCCTGGTGTAAAAGTTATGAAGAAAGAGAAACCATTAGCCAACCCATTTTAAAGGGTCAGGGAAAGCTAATTACAGGGTCATGGTATATTCTAGGTAACGTTATTTCCAAATTGATGGTGTCCAATTTTGTGTCATCTTTCAAGCAAAAACAAAACAAAACAAAACAAAACAAAACCCCAAGGTTCAGAGAAGTGAAGGGAATTTCTGAAGGTCACACAATACTTGGGGAGCAGAAATGGGACCAGGACATTCCAAGGCCCCTGTTTCTGGAAAAGTAAGGCCCTCCTTGCCCTTTGAGAAACTGCTGACCCCTCTTTGAAATGTCTGTATAGATAGGCTCTGTGCTAGGTGCCAGCCAAAGTAAGGCGTGAACCCCCCCACCCCACACACACACATTCGCACACAGACCCTTACATTATATATGGTTAAAACTTGTTACTACTTTACATGGAGGGATCCATGAAGAAGCCATGTCTGCTCAGCAAAGAGAATCTGGGTCTTAAGAGATCACTGCAGAGGGTCGTAATGATGCTAGAGTTGCAAGGATTCTGGAAGGTTTTATCTGGCCACGTGACCTTAGGAAAGTCACTCGACAACCCTCTTCTCACTTTCACTTAAAAAAAAATTATTTACTTATTTTGAAAGAGAGAGTGGGGCGGGGGGGGGGGGGTGGTAGGGACAGAGAGAAGGAGAGAGAGAGAATCCGAAGCAGGTTCCAAGCTCAGCGTGGAGCCTATGTGAAGCTTTATCATGGCCTGACCCAAAGTTAAGAGTCAGAAGTTTAATCGACTGAGTCACTTTCACTTTTGATTATGTTGCCTGAACATCCCAGGTCCTCACCAGCATGGGACTGCAACCAAGGTCATGGGAATGGCAATGGATAAATGAGTTAGAGCTGCCAGTTGTGTATTCAGAATGCCAAGCCCTTTTTCCAACTTCTCCCCTGTCCTTGGGAACTTCTAGTTCTTCTTGAGATATCTGGTGTCTCACCTACAATTTGAAGCCGATGTCTGCTCACTGAGCCTCAGGTGGCCCATTCCCAAAGGAGTGAAACTAATACGGGGGGCTTTACATTATCTTGAGATTCTGGGCTTTGAGCTGAGTGCAGGTCATAATGGGACCCCAGTTTGTCTCACTTACAGAAGAAGTTAAGAGTGTTCCCTATGTGGGAGGAAGAATAAATTGGATATTTGCTAAGCTACCGGACCGTGGTGGTGACCACTAGGTGTTGGCCAACACTGTTTTCCTTTTCTCCTAGGGTACACAGTGAGACTACACTTCCCAGACTCCTTTGCAACCAGGCACAGTCACATGAATAGTTCTGGCCAACAGAATGTCAGCAGACATTATGGTGTTATGGCAGAGGCTCTATCTGCATGAGGGCAGAGCTACGTGATGGAAAGAGCCCGGATCATGAGCCACTGAGTCAGAATTTACATAAGCAAGGAATCGGCTTCCACTGTGACACTATTGAGATTTGGAGGTTTGTGTTACACGTCTAGCCCACTCTACTTTCTACATTTCATTAACCTGAGATGTACACAATTCCGTATTTTAATATCCCTTCTTAGACTCGGTGAAATAAAGTGCTGTAAGACTGTTAAGAGAGGCTTATCCACATGCTCACATTCACACGGTTAGTGTGTTCCTGACACTCCACTCCAAGTCTCCTCGATATTGGACCAAACTTTGACATTCCACGTGGGGCTAATGAGGAAGGGAAAGCTACCTCATCACAGAAGCTGTTACTCTTGACTCACTCACCCACACTTTACTGTCATGGCGGATGGAACCATGGAATGGTATCCTTAGCATTTTGAATATTCACTCTCTAGATTCTGTGACCTACGTAGGGACCAAAGGCTGAACACTAGCTAGATTTGGGGGTAGTGGAGGGAAGGGCTGGTAAACCTAGTAAAGCACCGAGAGCCCTATTGTGTCCAGGAAAGGGGAAGCTTCTCCTTTGCAGAACGGAGCTCAATTTCTGTACTGTGCAAGTACAGAAAGGAGGTGCCGCTGCCTGCAGAAATAGTATGCGTCACCATCAAAGAGCCTTCAGATATTGGGTCTGCTATCAGTATCACGGTGTCTGGTGGCCAATGTTATAATGCTCTTCTTGGACAGAAAATCAAGTAATTGCCCCAAACCTGCAGTTAAAGGTCAGAGTGGGTAGAACATGCAGCCTTTCTGGCCTATAAAGGGAGAAGCATGCTGTAGGGAAAGCAAATAGTTCAGATTCCTCCTTTCAGGCCAAGCTGGTAAAAATGATCTGGGTTGAAACTTCAGAGATCAGCCCTAAATACGTGAGCACCTTGATAATGCCACAGTAAACCCATAACTGGACATTGGAGACGGATACTGGGAAACTGAACCCAAGAGCCCAGGTCTTTGAGGGGTCATGGTCCCACATGAATGACAGGTAATGGTGGAGAACTAGGAGAAGTACACGTCCCAGATCCTGTGTGTAACTTAAATAAAGTTTTGATTTTCTGCCATTTTGGAGCTCACAAGACTTAGGGATGGTGGGAGACATTCTCTGGCCAGGATCATTTAGTTCTGCAGCCAAAGCTTGAAGAGACAGACCACTCTGGCCATGGGGCTAGAGAAGTAACAGACTCAACTCTCAGGGAAAGGGAGCTACCAATTGCCCTGTGCTTGTTGCTTTTTATCCTTCTTATCATAATTTTCACTGGTATTGATGTTTTTAACAACATCGCTGCTCCTTCTGCTTCTAATAGTATGTAGTATTTCTGTCCACTGGTTTGTAAATAATGTCCAGTGAAAGCATTATAAATCCGGCACATGCAAGTGGCAGATGGGTAACTGTAGAAAAACTCATAAACTGAAGTTTCCTTCCACATACCTTGGGTGCCCAGGGTACCCTTGGGTACCTCAGCAGTAATCAGTCTCAAACATTTCCTGTGTTACTTCAGAAAAATTCTCTGCTTATATAAAGACATATAAATATATTTTAACAGATGTGGGATTTAATATACATACTGTTCCTCAACATGTTTTTTTATCACTTAACACTGTGCCTTGGGCATATTTCCTTGTTAGCACCTATAGAGTTATATATATGAGAGATACAGATTTGGCAACATAGAACAGTAGAAAGAGCATGGGCTATAATTAAGGAGATGTGAAAAGATTTGACTAAGAGATGATAAGAGCTTCCTTCCTTCTTCATAATAGTGAGACTTTGGCAACGACCTAAGTGTCCATTAAAAGGAAATGTCATTATGGTATCATAGAAAAATACGTAGCAAAACAGCATGTTTTGTTTGACATTAAATTTTAATTGCCTTACACGAAATAGTTCTCAGACCAGATTTAGGACAATTTTTATTTCTCATGCTCCATGTGTGTAATTGATTCTTTTCCATAGCAGCTTGTTCAAGCTTCACGTTTCAAGAATTCTTTCTTCTCGCTCTGAAGCTATGTATTAAACATAGTTTAAATTTTTATTCTGAAGTCAGTCAGAGAAAGACAGATATCTTATGTGTTCACTCATGTGTGGATCCTGAGAAACTTAACAGAAGACCATGGGGGGAAGGGAAGGGGAAAAATAGTTACAAACAGAGGGAGGGAGGTAAACCATAAAGGACTCTTAAATACAGAGAACAAACTGAAGGTTGATGTGGGGGTGGGAGAGAGGGGAAAATGGGTGATGGGCATTGAGGAGGGCACTTGTTGGGATGAGAATTGGGTGTTGTATGCAAGCGATGAACCACAGAATCTACCCCCAAACCCAAGAGCACACTGTATAAAGTGTATGTTAGCCAACTTGACAATATATTATATTAAAAAAGAAAAGGAATTTATGTATTTATTTACTTATTTACTTCTTTCTTTATTTATTTAAGTTTGGTCTTCTTTCATATAGTTCATTCAGTCTGCTTGTCTTAAAGAGTGCTTATATTTCTTAGAGTCTGGGTTATTTTGTTTCAACAATTAACTTGGCTTAATGTGACTGAGGAAGAATATAATAAACCTAAGCCTTGAGCAATAAGCCTTGAGCCTTGAGCCTAAGCCTAAGGCTAAGCCTTGAGCAATAAACTTGAGCAATTCAAGCAATTTTCTTAGCTGAGTTAAGAAACGGATCAGGAGCATCTCAAGATGGAGAGGAAAGGAGTAGGTGTTGCCATCCAGGTTTCACTTAACCTTGTTAGTAACTTCCCACCTTTCTCAGGTGACTGTCATCCTTGAGGTACCTCTGCCCAGGAGCTTTTATTGTCTCTTGTAAAAGGCTCAACCACTGGATCAGGGGTGAAGGAACTGTGAGGTGGGGGGATGCTTGGAAGATTGTCAATGCGCTAGCCACGATTACTATTGGTTCCCCACCCCTAGCTAGGTGTAGCACTAGGGTGATTTTTGTCACGTATAAATGAGATCATTAACTTCCTGGCTTGAAAGTCCTAGCATAGCTTATCATTATACTAGAAAAAAAAACCCAAAGTCTTTCTCATGGCCCACAATGCCCTGCATGATAGAACTCCTGCCCATCTCTCCTCCTTTATCTGCCCTCCCTCCTTCCAATCTTCAGGAATTCCCATTGGCCAAACCCAGCTGGAAGCCAAAAGGACAAGAGAATCTATTAAGGTGATTCACGAAAGTCAGCACACAGGGGAAGAGAGCAGAATGGACAGAGTAGAGAGCAGGTCTGGAAGAGAAAGATATCCCAAGTGATAATCCCCCAAAGTTAAGAGGCATAGGTTAGTGGTTATTTAAGCTGAAATCCAGGACTTATTTGAGGAGGTATGTCTTACCTTGCCTCAAAGGTTATAGTCACTTAGTGTGAGGAGAGTCTGTATGTGGGGTGGGGGGCAGGAATGCTGACATCCCCCCCAGAAGGCACTCTTCTCTTTAGCCCTCCACCCCATGGGAATCAGACAATGCTCAAATAAAGTGAGGGGCAGATTTCCATTCTCTCCAGGACAGGTACTTTGGTTGACCTTAAGCGTCAACCGAACTTGCTCTAGTCAAGGTAAATGTTTTAGTCTGTACGTGGCACTTGCTTATAACATCTTGAAACCTTAGTCCAAGTGCTTCATGAGCATCAAGATACATTATTTTAAAAAAGTCTTTACAAATAGAACATTTTCTTAGCGACCGATGCAGAATCCTATTATAAAAAGAATAGAATGTAGAGTTTTTCTACCTAAGAATGTGCGAGTGTGCTTAAATGTTTGTGTGTGTGGAAGGAGGCCAGCTGGATTTCTGTGTGCTCCTCATTTTCCTCACCTCAGCAGCACTTGAGATAGCGGTTTGGAAAACAGTAGTAGAGTCTTCTACATAGCCCCATGTCACTTCATGGACAGGGAGCCCAAAATGAACTTAGAGTTCATACAGGGACCAGAATTCTGAATCTCTTAATGCTTGGTCTAGGGCTCTGTCCAGCTCCCTTTTCTGCCTCCCATATGGTTTCTGGTATGATCACAAATATGTCATTAAGCAGACCCAAAGCATATTTGATTTGGGAAGCATACCACATAGAGTGGTGGGGTAAGAGTAGGCAGTAGGACAGACTGAGGGAAGGAGAGTGGTACATGTCAAAAGAAAAAAAAAGCAAAATATGGAGCAAATATTAAATACAAAATGTGTTTTCTGGTGACTTTATTTTCTCCTCAAAAATGCCAAATGCTTATGTTTGGAAATGAGCAAGTCTTAATGACATCATTTTATCAACTCATTAATCAAAAGGAAAGGCTTCTCATTCTCACAGATGTTAAGGATGAATTACTCTCAAAGCATGCAGGCCATAGATGACAGGTACTCTATCAGCCTAAAGTATTTTTGGAAGCAGGGCAGTCAGTGAAAACTGACCTGGTTACTGAAGTTGGTTGGAATTCAGCGCCATTTTGATGGTTACCACAGGAAGCAGATGCTACTGAAGAAATTATTGACTCGTCTGTTAAAAATCATCTAATTAGGAATTTGGGCTTTAGTCTCCATATAATAACAGACTAAAGGCCTTATTAAAGCTGTTCTGAGAAAAAAGCCAATCTGCCTGCCTTTCAAATTTAAAGCACATACCAAGGTGTCCACACAACTAGCTTTTGGGACATTCTCTTGTTGTGTCTCCAAGTTTTTGCATTTCCAAGTTTGGGCACCACACCTACCACTTCTGATGTGTGTGCATTTTCTTTTCTAGAAAAGCTCTAAACATTTACTGACATTTATTATCAAAAGTAACGTTTTTAAAGGCAACAGTCGTGACAGCAATGCTACCTTACTGGAGAGGACAAGAAATGGAGGTTGGATTCAAGCCACTTGATTGCTCTCAATTCTGCTTCAGTGATTGAAGGGCTTGGGGTATTAGTCACTGGAAGACAGTGAGTCTTGTTGCAAACCTAAACTCTTTGTGTCTTTCAACCAGTATCCAACTGTCTTCATCTTTTGTTGCTACTCTTATAAAAAGTTAAACCTAAGTTCTTGAATCTGTCATCTGCTCACCCAGAACCCATTTATCTTCTGTGTTTTCAGATACATGTGACATCCACGGCTATGTGGCTTCCTGACCCACTCAGAAACACACTGGAAACAGAAAACATGGTGGGATGACGGTAGCGGCAGGAATACAGGAAGGATGAGATGGACACGTGTGAGGAACAATAACTCCACTCACAGACCTCTTTTTAGTTTGCTAAAGCACGATAAAAAACAAGTTTGAGATCAGTAGGCTATGCTCCCTCCAAAGGCAGTAGGGAAGGATCTGGTCCAGGCTATTCTCTTGGCCTCTGGTACTTCCTTAGCTTGTGTCAATATAACATCAATCTTTTCACGGCATTCCCCTTTTGGCTGTCTGTATCTAAATTTCTCCTGTTTACGAGGATATTGGTCATATTGATTTAGGGGCCTATCCTCCTCATCTTAACTAATGCATTTACAACATCCCTATTTCCAAATAAGGTCACATTCGGAGACTGGGGATTAGGACTTCAACATATAAATTTGGGTGTGGGGCAGCAGGGAGGGACAGGATTCTACTCAAAGATCTCAACAGCCTCTGATGGTGAAATCATATCACAGAAAAATCCACAATGAACTGTCATGAAGGGGCTACAAAAGAGGAATGATGGACTAGATTGGCCCTGAATTAAGATTTAAATCTGTATTCTTTCTAGCTGTGTAACTGTGGTCTCCTTTCTTAATGATTCTGAGCCTTTTTTTTTTTTTAATCTATAAAAGGAGATAATGAAAACTTTTCTTGTCTTGGGATGGTTGGAATCAAAATAAATGTGAAAGCCCCTTAAAGTTTCAAATTCTATTCATGTAGCATATAGTAAATGTACATAATCTACTTCGAGCTAATATTGTAATGATTTATGTAAAATATAGAAACCTTGCAATATAGGTTCAGTTATTTTCCATTATTTTTCATACTATAGGTGTCAAATGTACTACATTTTTATGCATTATAAATTTGACAAGGTAATGTATTAAATTTTACTTTAAACAGTCATATGTATTTTAAACCATGTAAGAGAAAAAAGATCTGTTATATTTACCCAAATATTTACCGTTTCTAATGCTTTTCCTACCTCCTTAAAATCTGAGTTTTCCCTTGGTACCCTCATTCACAGTAGCACATCTTTTGGCAAAAAATTCTTAGTTTTCTCCTATTCAAAATGTACTTATTTTCCCAAAATTCTTGAAGGATATTTTTGTTGGATATAAAAACGCCAGATTAACTGGGTTTGCTCCCCTTTGCTTGTAGCACCTTAAAAAGTGTTTTCCACTGTCACCTTGGCCTCTATGGTTTCAGATAAGAAGTATTCCCTATTTCAGATCATGCTCTTATATGTAACTTGGCATTTTTGTCTGGTGCTCTCAGGATTTCCACTTACCTCTGATTTTCAGAAGTTTGACTATGACATGTTTTAGCATGGTTTCCTTTTTGTTTATCGTGCTTGGAGTTTGCTGAGATTCCTGAACCTTTAACTTTATGTCTTTCATCAAACTAGGGAAGTTTTTGGCCATCATGGGAGGCTACCCCACCATTCCAGATGCAGAATTTCTATACTATAGTGGGTTAGAAGCTAAAGACTGGCAGAGCTATCTTGAGATGTCATTCCACATGGCATGTGGAAGTCAGAATTCCTGGGAACTGAGCACAGATGTACCAAAGACTCCCAATTAAGACTCTTTGCATTATTTCTCAAGAGAGACGACAGACATCTTTGTCAGCAAATAGAAATGGTGTACTGAAAGGACTAGGGCTTTGGGCTTTGTGTTGGGTAAGTGGGTCCTAGTTGCATATGAAGACATCCAGAAATGGCCAGAAAGGCATAAACTGGTGGGATATCTGCCTGAAAGCATTTGTTAGGTAAGCCTACCTAGTGGTGCCCTCTCTTCCACATGGTGTGTCTGATGGCTATGTGAGTCTGCAAAGCACTGGACATGTACTGATAGGTGGCTCTGATTGTAGAAACATACAAAGGGCCATCTGTTTTCTTTTCTCACAAGACTTTACTAGTACATATCCAGGCTTAAGATTCAGGGTCTCATCCATCTGAGCCATGAATTACAGGACAGAGGCTTGTATTCACTCTTAAATGCCTGTGGTGCTGCTTTTCACTCTTCTTTCTTCTGAATTAATAAACTGAACAAAATTAAATGTGAGAGGTTATTACGCTGTGACTTGTGAACATAAAGTAGCTCTATCTGAGTTAAGGGTGATGGCCTTCTTAGGTCAGAATAAATAGTGCTTATACCCAAGCAGATGGTAGACTAAATATTTCAAGACACTCGTGTTTCCTCTGAGTTTTTAGTGCTTATTGGAAATCCGACAAATCAAGCAAGTTCCTGCTCTTAAACTAGACCACCTATCAGAGAGTCACAGCTTTTCTTCTGCAAATTATTTACAGCAATAGAAAAATCACTGATGTGTGATCCAGACTCTCTAGCTATGATTCATCAAGAATGAGCTTTAGTTAACAGATTAAATGCCACACTGTCTTTGGAAAATTAGGACATTAACCTCAGATTCTACTTAGAGTGTGTGAGTTTTAATTCAGGAAACAGAACGTTTTCTCCTATCATCAGTGTGTCTAAGAACTCTAGAAATGAGTTTTTGTTCAAAAGCACTGTGGTTACCAAATGCAGAACCTGAGGGCATTTTTATCTATGACCAGAGCATATGGGCCATGAGGCTAGAGAATCAGGACACTGGAAACTCTGATAAACTTTTGGATTTTTATAAAACAAAGATTCTACTGTGAGAATTTTCAGTTCTGGTAACAGTAACTAAATAATTCAGACCAACTTCTCACTAAGAACAATAGAAGAAAACATTTTTGAAGTATGTGTTTAGAGGAATCAATGAACCAACAAGAGAGTGAAGAATTACAGGTCCAGGATCTGGGAGGAAAGCAGAGCACAGAGAAGTGATCTGATCATTTGAGGCCACTATTTCATGGGGTTAGCACTATGGGAGGAGAGGATGTTAATCAATGTTCAACTAATCTGATGGCAGTTGGTAAAAGCTGCACACCCAGCATCTTTCTCACTCAACCCCTTCTGACTTACTTTGGAGAGTTTTCTATCCATGCCTTATACAACTAGTGGGGGTTCTAATCATGACTCTCAACAGGGTAGGCATATGACCCAAGCTGGGGCAAACAAACAATATGCCATTCAGGAGAACAGCATTAAGGTAAACAATAAGGTGAGAACTGAATGGTGAAGAATTCCAACTCACAGAGGTACCTAGGGGATGGGTAGTAGGAAGAGAACCACATAGTGTGTGATCAGTCACATCAGGAGTGAGTGGCATCCATGGAGCCCAAGAGAAGAAAGTGTCATGAAAACCGAGGCCAACCATGAAAGATACTCCTGAGAGGTCAGAATGACAACAAAGGTGTCATTATATATGATAGCATGGAGTTTGTTGGTGACTTTTGACAGGAGAAATTTCAGGAAAAATGGTAGGAGAGAAGCCAGATTGGAGTAGGAGGAGAGATATCAGCTGATAAGGGAATGGAAACACTGTGTAGACAATTATTTTGTGATTTGGGTTTGGAGGGGGTAAAAAATGTGGCCATATCTGGAGGTCGATAAAAAGTCAAGGGAGTGTTTGTTCTGTTTTACTTTGCTTAAGATGAAAGATATTCAGGCCTGTTTGTATGGCTGCTCTGAAGTTGAATCCATTTTTATTATACATGAAACCAGCTTTTGTTCTAGTTTTAAGTTCTTATTCTTACACTGTTCTCTACGACCAACTTCTTGACATCAGATGTTGAGAGTAGATAAATTTGTAAGGCCTGCATTTAAACATAAATATTTGGGAGCTTTAGAATTGTCACTAGTCCAATCACAATGGGTCATGCTAAGCCATCTTAACAGTTGGCTAATGACAGGATCTTGTCCTTGAAGACTAGGGAAGCCAGACATAGAACTTTAACTTCTCTGATGAACCTAATGTTACACAGGGCTCACATTCACTCTCAAAACTTTAAAAAATATATGTAAAGAGAAACAACTCCAAAACCTCCTTCCCCCAGTCTCCTGAGAGTGTGTGATACTGTTCTTTAGACCATGATCATGTTTGGGATATCGATAACATTGAATCTCTAGACCGTAATGTGTGTGATAGTGTTCTTTAGACCATGATCATGTTTGGGATATTGATAACATTGAATCTCTGGACCATAAACCTGGGGGTTGGGCCTTATAACTGGGCAAAGTTGTTGATGTACATTATGAGCCCCTAACTGGCCAGTTGGTTGGAATCTTCAGCTAGTAGGTCTATTTAAGGGAAGAGAGAGTTCGACATTCAATTTTCTTAATTCTTAATCAGATAATTGGCCCAGTGGGGGTCTCTTTCAGTTCTAAGCACCAACTCAGAATCTAGGCAAAGTTGTGAACTAAGCAGCCAGAATATAATGCTTATTTATGAGCACTTTTTGTAAGAAAGTGCCAAGAAAGAGCAAAATATGTGAGCAGGAAAACAAAAACAAAATCGAAGAGTAAATTAATATGGAGTAATCAAGCATTTGAAGCTTTCTAAAAATTTCTCTCAAAAAAGAGCAAATAGATGACTATCTTAAGCAATTGTCAAGCATCAGATTCAGCCTACGTGACTGAATATCACCTATCATGTATAGGTGACACAGCAAAATCAAAGTCACAAGTTTATTATCTCCTTGAAAACCCAATTCCCAAGTCCTTGTCACGGTCTGCAAACTTCCACAGATATAAAATTACTTGAAATAGATTGGAGCCCTCATCCCAGAGAAGCATCTCATGCAAGTATAGTTGTCATTACTAAAACAAGCAGTACTTTCAACAGGATATTAAACATCTGGCTCAAGACTTAAAAATCTACGAAACTACCAGATTTATGAAAGTGCCAGGCTTGACTACATTTGGTGTGCAGGCTGGGGTGGGGGTGTGGAGTGGGGAGCAGGGGCTAATTCTATATTTGAGCAAGGCATCGTTTTGAAAACTTTCGGTTTTTCAGGACTTCCTGTTTTCTTGTGAATTAACTAGGTTATTCCATTCTTTACTTAAAAACGTTCCCCTCAAAGATGCAAATAAGCATGTATGTACACACACACACACACGCGCGCGTGCGCGCGCACGCGGGCGTGCACCACACAGTAGATGAATGTCTTTCTTCTAGAATGATTGATAATAAATTTTTTTGCAGTTTTCCTTTTTCAACAATGCAAATTTCGACGAAAAACTGGGCAACATCAAGTTGGTGACATCGAACCCATTTCATCACGGAAGTGGCAGTGATTTGTCCTCACTGGAATAGGTTCTTGTTTAGAGAATGGATTTGCCTTCTCTGCTGGCACCAGCCCCACCATCTATGGATTTATTGAATGCCTTAAAATTCATTACGTAACCCACACCACATAGATTCAGACTGAGCAACCCAGTTCACAGCATGAAAAGTATGCCACTTGGCTCTCACCTCTGGAGTTCTCAGGACTCACCATCTACTCTATCACTGAGAAGGAGCTGGCCACCTAAAATGGTTATGTTGCTAAATGGAAAACAAACCGCTGGGTGATCAGGGTGCTATCTCTCGGAATGTGGTATATATATTCTCAACCTGCAGCTGGTATGTAGAGCTTTAGAACACTACTACAAAGTTGTAATGACCCCTCTCATTATTACTCTTAATGATACAGTTTTTGCTTCCCATCCCAGAACTCGGAGATCTCTTGATCTAAAGGTCTTCATTGCCACGGGACAAAGAATGGCCGCATCAGATTTGAAACACAGGCTGTACCTGGCCAGGTTGGCTTCCTTATACCACTGAAACAACAGGCATTGAGACAACGTTAGTTGAAACAGTCATTGCAATGGGGCCAGTAACCATCTAGGGTGATTTGTTCCGATAAGTAACGGGAAATTGGGTTTCTGCTATGAAATGGTTTAGAAGTAGTTTCGTACGGAGGTTGATTTCTAGGTCGCCTGGAAATTTCCTGTTTGGCTTCTTAGCATTTCATCATCGGTGCAGCCAATATCCTGCATTAAATTTCCTCTGTTTAAAATATTTAGAGTGGTTCCTTAGGACCTTGATCGATACAGGCGTTGGTATCAGGAGTGGCCTCATGAAAAGCCCCTCAGGGTGGGATTCTAAGAATGAGATCTCATGTCTTTGAGCACAATTTCAGGGTCGTCTACCTTAACAGACAGAAAATGGTTTGCCAGTACCCTCGGCATGAGCACCTTCTTCCTCTGCAGTAGAATCTCCGTATGTTATCTGAGCCCATGGCCACCCAGAATAGCTATCAGTTTGGGGCAACTTGACTTGCACTACGTATACTCATGTGATTAAGTCTGGCCAGTGGAATGTAAACGGAACTAGTATGTGTAACGAGCCATCTTTAAAGGGAGGGGATTGCAGCTCCTTTCCCCTTTTTGACTGCAATGTACACATGGAGACTGGTACTCCAACAGGTTTCTTGGACTATCCTTTAGGACAGCAGAAAAGAAAACTTGAAGGAGACTCGGCCTCCAATGAACTTAAAGAACTTTCTTATCTGCCCAAGGGCTGGATAAAACCACTGACATTGCCAGTGGCCCCGGGGAGGCCAGAGGCTCTTTCTCAGAGATAAGCAAGATCCAATATCTTAACTGGAGACCATGAAAACCTAGTACGCAGGACGCCAAGAGGCCTCTCCTCTCCCACGAAAGGGAGATTTCTAAGGGTCCCCTTACACCCATTTGCCACACTGCGAAGGAGATAGAAGAGAGGGATTTCTGTGATAAAGAGATGATATTCAAATTCCCTGAATATCCACCCTAAAAAGACTCAGAGATCCAAAGAAAATGGTTTTAGCCAGAAGGGACTGAGACGCCATACACTGGAACATTCAAGGTTTATTTTTCCTTGCAACCCAGTGGGTGGGGACAGAAGGGGGACATTAGATCAGTCACAGGAAATAAAAAAGCAACATCCTCTTTGAATATGTGGGTATAGAGGGTGTGAACATCTGAAAAAACTGAGTTTTATATGGCTGACTTGGTAGAATGCTAGAGTCATAGTTAGGGAGGAATTATGCTTGCTAAAACCAGAAAGTTCTCACATTCTAGTATGGCTGAAGTCGTCAGGCAGAGCACGCCTGTCATTTCTTGTATCAGGAAATTCTATGTTGTAAACAAATGCCCACAGTGATGAAACAGCAAAGACTCTGATGAGCTTTACATGTACGAGAATAATTCACATACCCTGCAGCGATCTCTGCCAACATCAGTGCAAGAAGACATCTGTAAGCAAGTTGTAGAAACTTCAGGAAACGCCTCAGCCCAGGTCCTGATAAAACCAAGATCCTGAGCGTTGGTGACGAATGTCAGTCATCCCCCACTGGAGCCCAAGTTCCATAAAAGCAGTGACGGTGTCTGCTTTTTTGACCGTGTGTACCCAGTGCTCAGAACAAGGCCTGGCATCTAGTAGCTGTTCAATAAAGATGTGATGAATGTACAAATAGAGAGAGAATCCATAGCCTTGTCTTTACTTTCAAAATCTTCTACCACAAGGAGATAGTGTATTTATATTTAGAAGGAAAGAATTATTAACATCTTCTTAGTAAATATGAAATGTAGTACTTTAAAAAGTTTCCCTATTGGTGTCTCCGAAAGAAAACACCAGAAGATAATGGAGCAAAAGCTACATACACTGGAGGAAGAAAGTTGTGACTTAAGTAGGGGAAATAGTGACAGGGGTCAAGGGCTTCTAGGACGCAGGGGACCAGGACTGCCACAGAGGGGAGGTGGGAGAGCCAGAGGCAAGGATGGGCACCATGGCGACATGTTGACTTTTATTTTCTCCCAAATATTTGGGGTGGCTACTAGAGGCAAAGCACTGTTCTGGGCATTTTATTTCTGTATCTCCTTTAATTCTCATAGCAATCCTGTCAGATAGGAATGATTCCCATCGAACAAGATCAGAGAGGTTACACAACAACTTGCAAAAAGTCACACAGCTGGAGGCAACTAGAGTGAGACCTGATTCAAGCTGTTTCACCCACAAGCTTGGGCTGATACTTCCAGACTTACGTGAAACGCCAGCTCAGGGGGGCACCCCTCTGCTCACTGGCTATCTCTGCTCCTCTCTTACCCCGGGCTCTGACTGACTTATTTCGCCTAGCATTATACTCTCTGCATCCACCCACGTTTTTTGCAAATGACAACATTCTTTTTTATGAGTGAGTAGTATTTCATTGTGTATATATACCACATCTTCTTTTTTTTTATATTTATGAAATTTATTGTCAAATTGGTTTCCATACAACACCCAGTACTCATCCCAACAGGTGCCCTCCTCAATGCTCATCACCCACCCCCCCTCCCACCCCCCCCATCAACCCTCAGTTTATTCTGTTTTTAAGAGTTTCTTATGGTTTGGCTTTTTCCCTCTCTAACTTTTTTTTTTCCTTCCCCTCCCCCATGGTCTTCTGTTAAGTTTCTCAGGATCCACATAAGATTGAAAACATATGGTATCTGCCTTTCTCTGCCTGACTTATTCCACTTAGCATAACACTCTCCAGTTCCATCCGTGTTGCTACAAAAGGCCATATTTCATTCGTTCTCATTGCCAAGTAGTACTCCATTGTATATACCACATCTTCTTTATCCATTCATTGATCAAGGGACACTTGGGCTGTTTCCATAATTTGGCTATTGTAAATAATGCTGCAGTAAAAAACAAAACCTGTATATATGGCTAATAAGCACATAAAAAGATGTTCAACATTATGAACTATCAGGGAAATGCTAATCAGAACCACAATGAGATACCGCTTTACGCATATTTGTCTGGCTATAAGGATGTGGAAAAATCGGAACCCTAATACACTGCTGGTGGGAATGTAAAAGGGTGCAGACAACTTTAGAAAGCACCCTGGCAGTCCCTCAAATGGTTAAACAAAGAGCTGCCATATTACCCAGTGCTTCCATTCCTAGGTAGATACTCCAAGGACATGAAAACATATGTCTACCCAACAACTTGCACAGGATGGTCATAGCAGAATGGTTCATAATAGTAACAAAGTGGGAACAATCTGCCAGATAATAAATGGATACATGAAATGTGATATATCCGCACCATGGAATATCATCTGACAATAAAAAGGAATGAAGTACTGATACATTCTACAACATGAATGAACCTTGAAAACACGACGCTAAGTGAAGAAGCCAAGCACAGCGGACCAAATATGGCAGGATTCCACTTATACAAGATGTCCAGAAAAGACAAATCTATGGTGATAGAAAGTAGATTAGTAGCTGTCAGGGGTTGGGGCTGGGGGGACACTAGGACTGACTGCCAGGTGGTGTAGCACAGTGAAAACTAGACGGTTCCCAGAAATCTATATAGATGAGGGGCTGACAGGGATCCCAGACAGGAGAGTGGCTGTCACACGGTCACATGTCAATTTCGTCCAGATTTTCAACTTTATTCCTATGGTAATATTTTGTCATGAACAAAATCTATTTCTTATTATATGACTATTATAATGTCTAATGCTGTGTATTTAGTTGGGCTTTCTTTATCAAATAGTAGGTAACAGTTATTGACTACTTAAAATGTTCTGGCAGTATATGCTGATACTAAGAGGACAGACACTGGAACACCATGAATGGAGTTAAACGTAGCTTCACCACTTGCTGTGTGACCCTCAGTCAAGTCATGTAAGCTGGGATGAGTTATCCAAACCTGCCCTGGTTGCTTACCTGTAAAATGGGAATATAATAGCTCGATATCATTGGGTTGCTGTGTAGTGCTGAGAACAGTGTTGGTGGGTAATAAGTGTTGGCTATTTTTCTTTCTTTCTTTACTGCAGCAGAATTATTTAGTCATGTTTATTATTAACCCTCCCCCCCAAAAAACCAGTACATGACCTAATTTACCAGTTCTATTTTGTTGTTTCATTAAAACATAGTATATATGTGTATATATATATATATATATATATATATATATATATATATACTATATATATATATATAATACTATATGTCTGAGGGTATTATGTACATCTACATAATAGTAGATATATGTATTATATATATTAAAATATAGCAGATATGTTTATCTACTATCTACTATATATTTTATATATGTACATTAATATATAGTATATATATCTACTATATAATAAAGTAGATATATATATCTAGTTTATTTTAATGGCATTTTAGGTTCACAGAAAAATATAATGGAAGGTACAGAGTTTCCATATTGGCCCTCACAATATGCACATAGTGTCCCCTATTATTAACATTTTGCATTAATGTGGTACATTTGATACAACTGATGACCCAATATTGATATGTTATTATTAATTAAAGTCCATAATGTACATTAGAGTTCACTTTTTGTATTGTACATTAATTGGGTTTTGACAAATCTCCAATGATTCATATCTATTATAATAGCATATAGAATAGTTTCATTGCCCTAAAAGTCCTCTGTGCTGCTTATTCATCTGTTCCTTCCCCCGAACCACTGGCAATCACTGATCTTTTTACTGCCTCCAGAGTTTTGCCTTTTCAAGAATGTCATATAGCTGGAATCATACAGTATGTAGTCTTTTCAGATAATCTTCTTTCACTTACTAATATGCATGTAAATTTCTCCCGTGTATTTTTGTGTCCTGATAGCTCATTTCCTTTTATCACTGAATAATACTCCATTGTCTAGATGTACTAGTTTGTCCATTAACCTGCCAAATTACATCTTGGTTGTTTCCAAGTTTGGACAATTATGAATAAATCTGTTGTACACATTCATGTGAAAGCCTCTGCGTGAACATATGTTTCCAGCTCATTGGGGGTAAATACCAAGAAGCATGATTGCTTGATTGTATGGTAAGAGTATGTTTAGTTTTCTAAGAAACTGCCAAACTGTCTTCCAAACTGGCTATCCATTATGAATTCCCATCAGTAATAAATGAGAGTTCTTGTTGCTCCCATCCTTGCTGGCATTTGCTGTTGTCAGTGTTTTGAATTTTGGCCATTCTACTAGGTATATAGTGGTATCTAATGTTGTGTTATTTGCAATTCCCTGATGATATATGACATTGAACACCTTTTCATGTGATTATTTGCCATCTGTATATCGTCTTTGGTGAGGCATCTGTTCAGATCTCTTGCCCATTTTTAAATCTGGTTGCTCATTTTCTTACTGCTTAGTTTTAAGTGTTCTTTGTATGTTTTGGATACCAGTCCTTTATCAGATATGTGTTTTGCAAAGATTTTTCACCCCGTCTCCTGCTTGTCTTTCATTCTCTTAATATATTTGTTTTTCTAACTCATTAATATCTTCTTTAACCTTGATGTAATTCTCCTGCTCTTTTTCAGATTTGCTCATTCTAACTTTGCGAGTCAAATGTTTATTAATGTAATTTCTTTATTTGCTTTTGTTTAACATGAAAATGTGCATGCTTCTGGATTGTCTTCTTGGTGCATTGTTGGCTGAATCCCATTTTTTTTAATAACTAAGGTTTTCAAGATAATGATGAGAAGTGATAGATAACATGGAAATTAAAAATAGTAAATTAGGATAAAAATGAAAAGACATGTGCTATATGATAAGAAATTATTAAACTTAAATGAGAGAATACGATAGAGTAAGTTACAACAGCCTGATGCTCCCCCAAGATTGACTAGGGAAGCTGGATAAAATACAAAATCCCATCTGTCTGGAGACCACAGAGAACTGGTGAGTACTCTGGGGGCCACGATTCTGGAGAAAGATGAGAAGAAGGCAGATTGGTGAGTAGACATTCTAGGGTTGCTCTGCCCTCGGGGAATTCTCCAATTCTTGGCACCAACCCAGGCAGAAGGCAGAGAAAGGAAGAGATTCATTGCTTAGAGCCAAGAAGCCAGCAGAAATTCTAGCAATCTCACACATCTGGGGAGGTAAAGGGGAGTTTGGGGTTGACCAAAAAGCCACAAGAGACCCCAACGGGAGCAGCTGGTCGTTGGAAGCGAGTCTGATGCTGTTGGTTTTTCTGGAGGCGTTTGTCAAATTCTTAAACAGTACAGGAAAGAAATATAAGACACTGGGAAGAGGGGCACCTGTGTGGCTCAGTCGGTTAGCGTCCGACTTCTGCTCAGGTCATGATCTCACAGCTTGTGAGTTTGACCGCCGTGTCGGGCTCTGTGCTGACAGTTTACAGCCTGGAGCCCGCTTTGGATTCTGTGTCTCACTCTTTCTCTGCCCCTCCCTCACACCTGCTCTCTCTCTCTCTCTCTCTCTCAAAAATAAACACTAAAAAATTTTAAGATACTGGGAAGAAAGACAAAGGACAAATCATATTTTTTTTGCTCATGGTACTGAGAAAATAAAAATTTGAGTTCAGGACTGATCATAGGAGATAGGGCTAGTTAACAATCTTGGAGCTCAGTCAGGAACCCCAAAGGACCACAACCTCGGAAGCAAGTGGAATCAGAGGTCGACTGTGCAAAAAGTGCAGTCCAACCTTGAATTAGCTCAGTCCCTGATTGGATTAAGGTAATCCATCACTTCAATGATCTGCTTGCCAGAGGATAGATTGAGCCTTCTTAGATAAAGAAAATACTGCTCAGAGTTGCTACAATTTGACACACAATACACAGCACTCGGGAAGAAATCGCAAAGCCTTCCTAGGAAACTGGACCAAGAGAAAAACAAACAATAGAAGCACGTTCACAGATGAGACAGCTGTTGGAGATGACAGACAGTGACTTTGAAATTTTTATAAATAACATGTTGACGAAAAGAGCATTTCACAAGAGAACTGTAATATGTAAGTGAGAATCAAATGGAAATCTTAGAATTAAAAAATGAAATTACCCTCTGATCCAAGAATTCTACTCCTCAATATATACTGAGCAGAAATTTGCCCGTATGTTTTCTGAAGACCTGTATAAGAATACTTTTAGACTGTTAGTTTATAATAGCCCCGAGCTGGAAACTACTCAAGTGTCCATCAGTGGGCGAACGAATAGACCTGCTGTGGTGTAGCCACACAATGGAACACTACTGAGTGACAAGAAGGGAAGAACTATCAAATACACTGAACTCTTCTTTCCACATCCTCTCCTTTTCTCCGTCAAGCCCGCCCCTCCCCATCTTTGCTCAGAACAAAACTGTTGTAGTCAACTTTGACTGCCTTCGTTCTCTAAGATATGCCCTACGAGCAAATCAAGTTGACTCTGCTTTCAAAACATGCTTCTCTCAAAATAGCAATTTCTTTTCAAAATTTTGGTTCCAGACATTTCTCATGACTCCCCAGTCATCACACCGTGATCATAAGCCATGATCATTTCTCTCCTAGAGTCTTCAGGTGGGCTTCCTGCTTCTGTACTTGCCTTCCTAGCACTCCCAGATGTGAGCCTTCTGAAATTTATCTCACCTGCCCATAGCCATCCAATGATGCCCATCTCACATGGAATCACATCCTGAATGTCCCACATGCCACATATCATCTCTCTTCTCTTGTCAAGCTCCAGGTCCACAGGCCCTCTACTTGCCAAACTCCTCAGGAATTTTCTATGATCTTCTCAGAATTACCCTTGACTGATAAGGCCTCCTTACTTGGAGATGACTGGAAGGTTAATCTCCACTCCCAGGGGGTCAATTATTAACATAGCTATAAAACACTATCCCCTTGCCTCAAGGTGGGACAATGTTGGGATAAAATATACGCTCCAGAGCCTGGCTGAGGTTCAGGCCATGGCTGGACTTCACCTGGGACTATATTCTTGCTCAGCTACGTCCCCTGCCTCTTTTTGCTTCCCTCCAGCCCCTTCTCCTACCTCTTCCCCAATAAACTGCATGCATCCAAATTCCTTTCCCAGACTCCGCTTCTAGTTATCCAAACCTAAGACACAGAGCTATTGCAGAAGAAAGTGCAGTGACTTGGTTGAAGATAAAGGCTCTCATAGCCAGTTTCCTGTGCCATTTATATAAGTGGTAGGTTGCCCATTCTGTTCAGAGTGTCCTCGCGGATTTGGGAATTTCAAAACCTCAAGTCTTCAATGAGCCTACGAGTTAATTAACAAAATTTTAAAATTTAAAGAAATTGATGAACACAGGTAAGGGCTGAACTCTCAGACATCACTGTCAGCAGGGCAAAAGCCTTGGCATGTGGTCAACTTGGAAAGTTCAAAGTCTGGAAACCAAGCCAAAATAGAGAATACCAAGATAAGAGGTCCATAAATCTTATAGCAAAAGTTATGCCTGAATCCAGAGTAAGGAGTAGTTTCTCCTTTGAGTAATTCTATATTTAAGGAGACTTGATGGAAAAGTTCCAGGGAAAAAGCCAAGTGTTTCCAAGAGGAAAGATGTAGAGCCCGCTAGATCCCATTCCCGGGAACTGGGGGTTTAATTTCTCAGACTGCTACATGTTGAAGCAGCTTCCACCAGCCAGGGCAATCTAGGGAGTTCGCCCACATCAGCCTCTAGCTGCAGCGACTGTAGTGGTTGGGGGATGGGTATGCCAGGTGGTAAAGAGAATTCAGGAGGGCATCAGCAGGGTTCATCATACCCTGCCGTCACTAAAAGCTATTAAGAGAGTGGGATATGAATCTCTGAGAGAGACAATAAGAAGCCAATTTCCTCCATGTCACTAAAAAGTAAACTACAGGGCCACTCAGGACTCCTGCCTTTTACTTCTCTGAGGGTAGCTATGAGTTTGGAGGCTTTTCCTTTATAAATATCCAATCCCTTCTTCTTGGGTTTCACATGACCGGAAGTGTTCCTCTTTACCCCCAAATGTGGGCTATCATAAACTCCTTACTCCTACCACCTAAAATATTAACCCAGTGCGAGTTCAAATTTTCACAGAAGCATATTCAGGGGACTGTCCCCACTCGGGACCTCTGGAGCCCCCAGCCTAAGCCGGCTGTCCTCCCATAGCATCTCATGACCTTCTCAGCCACGGACATGTGAGTGTCTGGGGGGCCTGCTGTAAATCATGACTCGAGCTGAACTTCCTGGTGAGCCCCCCTCCCCTCTCCTTTAGTTGAATTTTGCTTGAATCCAAGTATTACTCTTACATAAATGTAAAGATCAATGTCCCCAGAAAGGAGTCTTCCAGTCTCTTTCCCAAGATGCGTATGTCTGACACCAGAATTACTATGTCAGATGGGAAAGAGGCGCGTGAGGTGCCATCACCCAGGACACGGGCTCAGCTCCTCTGCTCCACATCTCACCACATCCTCAGCTGAGAGCGAATCTCCAGAATCCTCTTGCCAGTACGTTCCTAGGCCGCCGAGGGTAGGGGACAGATCTGATGGGTGGGTTCGATCACCTCCACGTTGACGCCATCAGCAAATTCTCTTCAGCGTCCCACCACAGACACCCTCCCGCCTCCCACAACCCTCCCAGGTAACTGGTGTGTGTAGCTTCTGCATCTCCTTTGATTCTGGGATGGAAGTTCACTTGTTTCTTGCTGCCTTCACCATCGGCAGCACCCGGTTCAAGGTTACCCGGTTAGTTACCAGGTAACCATTTCACTTTTAGCCTTTGGGAATTTATGGGAATTTATGTCATCTCCAGTTTTGTTGGACTGAACTCCTGTTCTCTTTGTTCTTACGAACTGATGGACTTCTTATTCTTTACCTCTCACTTTAATGGGTTTGTCAGGGAATAGACCTTCATGCTTGGGTTCAGCCTGGTGTATTTCCGGCCCAGACTTTTCAGAGTTTTGTATGTTAGTGGATCTTCCTCCACAGGCTCCTTGCTCACATCCGTAGTAATTATCCAGAGAATCTGAGGTGGATTACAGAAAATATATGATTTTACTTTTAACCTTCAAATAAAGACCCAGGGAGAACGGAAAGGGCGAAGTCTGGGATGGAGGGGCCATCCCAGGGCACACCTGCCTTGTCCATGCCAGCATCTTTTTCTGGAAAGATTGCTGGAGCTGACAGTACCCCATCTACCATCCCAGAATCCAAACTAAAAATAAGCTCCTTCCAAAAACCATCGGAGTGGGGTTTTCTTCTATTCTAGACTTTCCTATTTTCAAAGGTGAGCTAGGAAAGATTGCTTCTATTAATTTGTGTTGTGAACGTTGACCTCACGCTTTAAATTTACAGAGAGCTTGTTCAGAAATAATCTGTCACTTCTTGGTGGTAATCAAAAAACATACAAGTCCTGCCAAAGAGTGCCCTTTGACTGTGCTTGGCTGGATCCAGTGTCCAGAATATAATTTTTTTTCCTTGAAAATATGGTCCTACTTCTAACTTGGTTAATTTCTAAGTCTGAAGTGTGATCCCGCGGATGGCCATTAGGGGGTGCAAGAATTTTAACTGTAAGGTCCTAGAGGATGCCACTCTTATCTTCCATTTAATGGGCAAAAGTGGACTTTTTCTTATGACTTTTATTTATTTATTTTAAAAAATTTTTAACGTTTTTTATTTATTTTTGAGACAGGGAGAGACACAGCATGAACAGGGGAGGGTCAGAGAGAGGGAGACACAGAATCTGAAACAGGCTCCAGGCTCTGAGCCGTCAGCACGTAGCCCGACGCGGGGCTCGAACTCACAGACCGTGAGATCATGACCTGAGCCGAAGTCGGCCGCTTAACCGACTGAGCCACCCAGGAGCTCTTCTTATGACTTTTATAAAAACTTTCAAACCACTGCATATTTAAAACATCATGTAGATCACCAAATGCGAACAAAGGAAGAAAGAAAAAGCAAAGAAAAACAAAAAACTAATAAATAACCAGACTACTGGTCCATGTTTCAGCATGAACCCATTCATTCATCCATTCAACAAATGTTTATTAAGTACCTACTGCCCACCAGATACTGACCCAGATGTTGGGGATTCAGCAACACACATGCATTCCTGCAGGTCTCACAAGTACTCAACTTGCTTTCTCTTCTTCATATTGCCTGTCTATAAGAATTCTGAATTCCAGAGACTTCCAGCAGATGACATCAGAATATTTCAGGGAAATTTTTGGCTAAAGGCCAGAGAAGAATCCTTTCCCTTAGCTAGGTACCAAATGAACTAACGGGTTCCTTTAAGAAGGTCACAAGGAGAACGTTTGGAACTTTAGAGACATCAATCAGCAAAGGATTTGGACAGAATTCAGTACTTTTCCTACTCAAGATACCATTGGGTAAAAATCTGAGGATACCTTCCATTTTTTCTCTATTCTCTTCTGGTGATGCAACCATCCTTTAATTGTTTCAAAGGGCAATCATACCTGCCCTGGGATCACCCAGGGTCACCCTCCCTGCAGTCTTAGGAGGAGACAAATAAAAAGTTCATCTATTATGAAGCGCCATTGACATGAACTGGTCAGTGGTTCTCCCTCAGGATAGCCTGTCTCCCTCCTTTATGTCCATGATGACTGATGATGATAAAGCTTATTCTGGCTTGCTTATTTATTTTTTTAATTAATTTGAAACAGAGATTGAGAGTGTGTGCCCACAAGCAGGGGAGAGGAACCAGAGGGAAAGAGAGTGAGAATCCCAAACAGGCTCCACGCCCAACATGGAGCCTGACTTGGGGCTTGTTTGCAGGACCCTGGCATCATGACCTGAACTGAAATCATGAGTTGGACGCTCAACCAACTGGGCCACCCAGGCACCCTGAGGCCAAGGCTTTGCCTACTCTCTGAAGAGGTATTTCAAAGTAGTAAGTGGGCAAAAATTTTATGCAGTGGTGCAAGAGCATCACATTCATTCATTTATTCTTTTCCTTTCTCGTAACATAAAATTGATCTCAAAGAAGAGGAGCGATCCAGGCATTGCTGTACCCTGCTTTCCTATTGACAACTTACTACCCCATGTATCCCAGATCATAAGAGTTTTAGCACATGGTGATGGTCCTGAAGTCCTCTGGGCCTGATGAGGAAGGGCTGTTCCAAGATCTCAGGCATATGCTCATCTTTATATGCCCTTTGACGGGAAATATGGCCACCGACAACTCCCGAGGATTATTTCTTATTAATTGTACCACTGGAAAGAAACATTAACTCTCTAGATCCCAATGCAAAAATAACTATAACAAACAAACATACACACAAATAAATACTCAGATGCTATCCCTGGAACAAGCAAATGTCACCAAAAGGGGGGAATCGTGGGCAGATCATGGATGGGAACCTCAGGGCAGTAGTGGAACAGCTGTTCTCAGAAGAATGGGCATGATGTGAAGACAAAGCCATAGGTGTCCACTGTGGCAAAGTTCACCATTCCTTTTCAATATAAAATTAATTCTCACTTTTGGATACAGAGCTATTTTGGGTGTGATTGATATGGAAAAAAAAAACTTTGGCTTTTCTTTTTTTTTTTTTAAACAAGAACACACAAAAGCTTTCAAGAATGGATCCTGGTTAAAATTATACTGAGGAACCCTTGGAGTCATGCCATATGGTATACCACAAAAAGGTAAAACACCATCAAATGTCACTGATCCCAGCGAAACTCAACAATGAATCTTTCATCTAGCATAAATGGAACTTAGCACAATTCCTAGTGAAAGACATACTTTCCCTGACCCCGTTAAATATCCTGTTTCCAAACCCCTTACATTCTCAACTATGATATCTATGGGCTAGTGGCAGAAGAAAAGAAGTTGTTTTAATTGCCCCATCTATAGAAAGAAGGGTGATCTCTAGAGAAACACAGTTTGAAAGCATCTGAATTTAGCACCTTTAAGTTAACAGTGGCAAACAGGAAGATCCTGCATCTGGCAGAGGAAAGACTTTCAAGTATGTAATGGAATTTAGTTCCTGCAGTCTGAAAAAGCCCTAAATATAAACTTTTGGGAGCGGCCTAAAAGTGTTTGTGGCTTCTCTGTTTGGATGAATTTGTTTTTTGCTTTGTTTTTCTGAGAAGTTTCATCCTGTAATTAACAAACGTGAAGAGGAATTTTAAGACATTTTCATTTCACATTCAGGGTTACACTAAAATGGTTGAACTTGTATTTCCAAAGATAGATTTTATTTCTCAGATTGTTACATAATACCTACTTAGAAAAAAAAATTTTTATTGAGGTTTAACATTCATCTCAAGAATACAGCTGGATGAATTTTTACGTGTGTATAATGTATCTGTGTGGTCACTACTGAGATCAAGATGTAGAAAACATCCAACACCACAGAAGACTTCTCATGCCTCAGTGTGGTCAACTCCTACCCCTACCCCTGGTCCTAGAGGTAACTTTTTTTTTTTTGAAGTTTGTTTATTTATTTTGGGAGAGAGAGAAACCATGCACATAGGTGGGGAAGGAGCAGAGAGAGAGAGGGAGAGAGAATCCCAAGCAGGCTTTTGCTATCAGTGGAGATATGGGGCTCGATCTCACAAACCATGAGCTTATGACCTGAGCCAAAACCAAGAGTCAGATGCTTAACCAACTGAGCCACCCAGGCGCCCCCAGAGATAACTTCTATTCCAACTTTTATGACTATTTGGATTTCATAAAAATGGAAAAATTTGGTATATGCTGTCTTGTGACTGGCTTCTTTCACTCAGTGTTATTTGCCTGGGATTCACCCATGATGTTTCATGTAGCGGTGATTCATTTGTTCTCATTATTCTATATTATTTCATTGTACGAATAGACCACAATTTCATTATCCGTCTATTGTTTTATGGTAGACTTATGCATTCATTTCTCCTAAACATACCCCTGGAGTGGAACTGCTGAGTCATTGGGTAGGCAGGCATTTATCTTTATGAGATAATGACAACCAGTTATCTAACTTGATTGTGCCAATTACACTGCAGCAAGAAAGTTGTTTCACGTTCCTAACAACTCTTGGTTCTAATCAGGCTCTCTAATTTTAGCCATTCTGGTAAGCACAGAGTTTTCTTGCTGAAGTTTTCCTTTGCATTTCCCTGTATGCTGCTAATGTTGTGCTGCTTTTCATATGCTTGATGTTATTTGGATTTCTTATTTTGTAAAGCGGTAGCTCAGTTATTTTGCCTATGTTTTGTTGGGTAGTTTGCCTCTTTCTTTCTTTTTTTTTTTTAAATTGTCTAATGTTTATTTTTGAGAGACAGAGCACAAGTGGGTGGGGGGGGGGGGCAGAGAGAGACAGAGAGGGAGACACAGAATCCAAAGCAGGTTCCAGGCTCTGAGCTGTCAGCACAGAGCTCGATGTGGGGCTCAAACCCATGAACCGTGAGATCATGACCTGAGCCGAAGTCAGACACTTAACCACTGAGCCACTCAGGCATGCCTTTTTCTAACTGATTTATGGAAGTTCTTTATATATTTTGGACATGGGAACTTTGTGGGTTGTATGCATTGCAACTATCTTCTCCTAATCTGTAGGTTGCCTTTTTACTCTCATATTGATGCTTAATGAAAGTCAATCCATCAATTTCTTTTTCTAGTTAATGGCTTTTTTTTTGAATCTTAAGAAACTTCTTTTAGTTTTGAAAGAATCGTAGATCCATAGAAAGTTGCAAAATAGTGCAGAGGGTCCGTATACTCCCACTGGTTTCCCACAAAGGTAGCATCTTACCAAACTGTAGTGGAATAACTAACCAGGAAGTGGACATTGATTCAATTCAGAGTTTATTCCCATTTCACATCTTATATGTACTCATTGTGTGCACATGTGTGTGTGTAGTTCCATGCAATTATTTCACGTGTGTATATCATGTAACCACTACCACGGTTAAGATACAGAAGTATTCCAGCACCACAAAGATCCCTGGGCTACCCCGTTATAGCCAAATTCATCCCCTACCAACCACTAATCTGTTCTCAATCTCTAATTTGTAATTTCAAGGATGTTCTATAATGGAATCACATCGTATGCAACTTTAAGAGATTGGCTTTTATCACTCAGCACAATGCCCTTGAGATGCATTCAACTTATTACATGTACCGATGGTTTGCTCCTTTGGGCTATAGCAGTACCACGGTGTGTTTAATGATTGGCCCATTTAAGGACATTTGAGTTGTTTCCAATTTTTAGCTTTTACCAATGAATCTGCTGTGTATATTCATATACAAGGTTTTGCATGGACATAAGCTTTCATTTCTTTGGAGGAAATGCTCATGAGTATGGTTGCTGGGTCATATGGTAAATAGGTATTTTGTTTTTTCAGAAACTGTCAAACTGTTTTCCAGAGTGACTGTATCATTCTATGTTCTCACCAGCAATATCTGAGGAATCCAGTTCTCCACATCCTTGCCAGCATTTGGGACCATCCCCTCCATGTGTTGTGTGATAGTGTGGCATGATGTGATAATGAGGCTTTTCCCTCTGGTGTCTATTGTAACTTTTATTTCTTTAGGGTTTTTTTTTTTTTTAATCCCAACCAGTCATTTAAAACCCAAGTAAACACAGACCTGGGAGCAGGGGTTGGACACTGCACCTCCCTCCTACTCACTGTGAACAGCAGTGGTAAAGAAAGAGGGGACAGGAAGGGTGGCTAAAGTGAAACAGCACAGAGCCATCTCCTTCCTTCCCCAGGCTCTGGCTGGAGCCCCTCTGGCTAGGGGTGTGGAGTGGACAGAACTCCCCTCTAAGCCCTCTCCCCTCCTCAGATAGCCTTCCTGAGTGTTCAACCCATTTCTTCTGGCAAGAGACTGAGGCACAGAGAGAGGAGAAGTGGGAGAAGAAGACACTGGAGAGGCAGGGATGTGGAACAAATGAATTCAGAGGTGAGGCATGGTGAGGTCCCTGTTTGGAGGCCTCTGTCCACTTACCCCATGTCCAGCCCGGGGAGGGGTAAGGAAGTCATTCCATCACATCATATTTTTTATTTTAGTTTTTCTAATAAGTATGTAGATAATATATTGTCTTATCATGATTCCATTTCCCATGGATTTCCCATGGATTTCCCATGATTTCACATTTCCCTAAGGACTAATGACATAGGACATCTTTTCTTGTGCTTGCCAGTTTTTCCAATAAAATGTCTGTTGGTGGGCTAGACTTGACCCATGGGCCACAGTTTGTCACCTTTAGTTCTAGATTATTTGTTTGTTCTTTGCCTCTCCATTTCTTCTTTGTCCTAATTGTTGTGTTCTTTATTTTGAGTCATACGTCCACTTGCTTCTTTCATGTGACTACTTGTTCTGCATCATATTACCAATCTATCCTTTTATCTTAATGAAGATATTGATTGTGCATTGTCCGTGTCAATAACTCTACTTCAGACGATATATGTTACTTACTTTTTGTCTTCGGAACTGTGACATAGTATGATGTTTAAAAGCTTTGGTGCTAGAACCTGTCTGCCTGAGTTCAAGTACTGGCCCTCCACCTACTGGTCAGTTAAGCCTCTAAGACTCTTGTGTAACTCCAGGAAGTGATAAAGTTCCTCCAGAATGACTGATATTGGATCACCACCAGTATAGCAAGTGGGAGCTTGGGGCCCAATTGAATGTGTCTCATAAAAATAAAACAATGTATTGTACTTGCATTGTGCACAGTGGAGCTAATTTAAGGCCACAACATCTACATCTAGTAACCATAATTATGATATGCCACATTGGAGAAGCTGAAGTAAACAGAATCTTAAATGTGAATCCGATAACATTGTATATTAGTAAAAAAGATGTAGTATAAACTTTATGAAAGAATATAAAAAGAGCCTTAAAAAATTCATGCCCTTTGGCCCAGTAATTTCACATCAAAAGCCTTTTTAAGCAAATAGTGGACATGTAAATATGGAGACAAGAAGCATATGTTAAGGATGATAGAGCAGGGACATAGAAGGAACTTGACTCCTGACAGAAAAATTGAGCTGCTCTGTCCCTCTCAGACCCTGTATCTCCCAACTTATTGTTGGACAGCTCAAGGCAATCCTAACTGATAGAAACTCAAACTCCCGACTACCAAAAATGATAAGTAATATTGTAGTCCATTTATTAGACTAAGATTTTTATAAAATGCATTGTAATAGCATATCAAATAGTTTATGGCGGGGGTGGGGGGAGTGAGAGGCATGATTTTATGTGCCACGTGTTTAGAACTACAAGGAAAGACATTTCCTACCAATGTTTATGCTTTAAGTAAGTTCTTGTTTTTTTTAAGTCTATTTATTTAGAGAGAGAGAGAGAAAGAGAGAGAGCATGAGTGGTGGAGGGGCAAAGAGAGAGAGAGAGAGAGAATCCCAAGCAGGTCCAGCACTGCCAGCATGGAGACTGATGTGGGGCTCAAACTCATGAACCATGACATCGTGACCTGAGCTGAAACCCAGAGTTGGATGCTTAACCAGCTGATCCACCCAGCTGCCCCTAGGTCTTGTTTCTTATCCTATATTTCGAGTTTCCTTTTTTAATATTTCATAATTATGAATATACAAAATAAAAACAAATAGTGTTTTCAAAATACATTTTCCAGTGAAATACTGAATCTGGTAGAGAAGTACCAGAAATCTAATCTATGCCACAAGTGTATATTAAGTAATGAAATAATGGTGCTGGATGGAGAGGGAATGCAAACTTCTGAATTCATTTAAGATCAGCTTTGCTTACATACAGGGAAGGAAAAAAGCCTATTCAGCATTCCTAGTTTCCTTATTCTTAGTTTCCTATTTTTATTCCTAGTCTTATAATACCTAGTTATGCTATTCAAAAACCAAAGACTCCAGGCACCCATTAAATGGATGAGATGGATATTTCCTTTGAGATTCAGTGTCTCTGCAATGAGGCTGCAAGTTGGCTATGTTCAGAGGGATTGTATGCACAGTAAAATCATAAGTATTTTTTCTTCGGTTGGATTGGGGCAAATGTTAGTAATAAATTATTCTCCTAAGCTTAAAAGAAGGCAATTGGCAATAAATTTGAATAATCACAGAAGACTGAGCATGTTGAGATCATTAACATGGCCCAGGCCATGCAAGTAACTTACCATATTTAATTTTTTAAGCCATATTTAATTTTTAAAGAATATATAAAAGAAAGTTCTAGTTTCAGCAATGTTGCGGAATGAGAAGTCTAAAACTCCTCCTACTAAAAACATTAAGAAATGATGGCAAATATAACATCTTTGAATTGTATTACCAAGCATTTTGGAAATTTTCAACTGTCAGAAACTAAGAAAACTAGATACCAGAGATGTAACTTCACGAGTTTATGTTTGTGGCTTCCACAGATGTCTGGTGGTGAGAAGAGTAGTTAGTTTCGCCTAAGGACTGACCTAAAGAATTGGGCTGTGTTGGAAAGGTAGAGAAGGGAGATAAAGCCCAGGCCCATGAAAGGCATAACCAAGATCCTAGAATAAAGCTAGAATCTTTCATAGGCTCCACTATCTGCCTTAACTGAAAGGGCAACCTAGGGGAAAAAATCAATTTTATCCCCTCACTAGCAGTGGGTGTGGGGGATAAAAAGAAAGTCCCTCAACTGAGACTAAGAATGTGGGCCTGTCCCTGACCTGGGCTTTAGGTTAAAAAAATGTTTTAACTAAATGATACAAGAAAGTAATGTGTAAATTTACAGTAATACTCTTGGCCATTGGAAGAAAAGAAAATAAATTACTCCGAAGAATATGTCCTCAGCTTGTACTCTATAGAATTCTCACAGATAAAGTTCTGTTAATGATTAGCTCACAATCCCAAATTACAAGACACAGGAGGAAATAATTCACCATGATGAAAAAACTACATATGTGATATAATAATCTGACAGAAACTACACATTTTAAGTGTTTAAGATAATTAAAGAAAACTTCTGACTCTGACCATGATAGAATAATGGGTGTCAGACTTACACTCCTGGTATGAACATCTCTAAAACAGGACAAAATACGTGAAGAAATATTTAAGACTTTGGACCACAGACAACACAGATCTGTGATCCTTTAGAAAAAGGAAAAAAAAACACATGAAGTGAACCCCACATACATCCTGGCATCTGAGGCATCTTGAGGGCACTTTCCAAAATGGTAGCGTAGGGAAGAGAGCACAAGCAGAGATCAGTTATCTGCCTGAGCAAAGGAAACACATACTGAAAATCAGAGCTTTGGAGGCAACTGGAATTTGCTGAGCAGGGAAGCAGAGAAGAGGGAGTGTACAGAGAAGGAACCCAAGAAATATGCATAGGAACCCCTTGAAGTCTGGTCAAATACTAAAATGGACATAAGCAGAACAAGACTCCAAAAGGCTTGGCAGAGAACAGCTACTCGGCTGTAAGGTGAACAGAGATTCTATTCACCTTTGAGATGAACAGATGTTAGAGATGACAAAGATAGATACGGTTTAGAATTCCAACCAGTCAGAGTGGAATGATCTCATTGTGCACCTAAAAATTCTGCCGAGATCCTATAAAGGCCACAAAATAAGGGGGGAGATACCCCTCCAAATAAAAATTAAAATCAAGATTTGATAAGATCAAGCTAAGTCTCCAGTAAAGGAATTGTTGGCCAAAACAAAGCTCAACATTTTTTTTTAAAGCTAACATAATGCAAACTCTCAACTACATAACAGCCACAATGTTCAGAACATAGACATTTTTGAAACATACAAAAAGGCAGGAAAATGTGGGCTATTACCAGGAGGGAGAAAAAGTAAAGAGAAACACATCCATGGAAAATACACATGCTGGAATTTGCGGACAAGGACCTTAAAAATTTATGTAGATAAATTTAGAAAATAAAGAAAAAGACAGACTGAATGAATGAACAGATGGGTAATCTCAGGGAAGAGATGGAAAACTATTTTCTAAAACAACTAAAGAGAAATTCAGGAACTGAAAAGTACAATATTTGAAATTCCCTGGATGAGCTTAACACAAGGTGGACACTGAAAAAGAAATGATCAGCGAACTTAAAAATAGATCAATAGACACTATGCAAATTAAACAGAAAGAAGAAGCTATTGGAAAAATACACATCTTTGGTGACTTGGGGAACAACAGCAAGTGGTCTGATACGTGAATAATTGGAATCCTAGAAGAAGAGTAAAGAGATTGTGCAAAAAATGTTTGAAGAAATGTCTGAAAATTTTCTAGTTTTGATTAAAAAAAAAAATCAATCCAGAAGTTCAGGAAGCTACACAAATCCATGCTGGTTACACACAAGGAAAGCCCCACATAAACACATCATATTCAAACTGATAAAAAACAAGATAAAGAGTAAGTCTTGAAAGAAGCAGGGGGAAAAATACACATAGAAACTAATGATAAGAATCTCTACTTATGTCTTATCAAACACAATGCTACCAGAAGTCAATGTAACAGCATCTTTCATGTGCTGAAAGAATAAAACAGTCAGCTTAGAACTATATATCCAGCATGAGTATCTTTTAAAAATTAGGATGAAATATGGACTTTTCAGATCAACGAAAGCTGAGGGAATTTACTGCCAGCAGACCTGCACTAAAGGAAGTCATTCAGAGAGAAGGGCAAAAATGAAATAATGCCAGAGTGAAACCCGGATTTACACAAGGGAACAGAGATTGCTAGAAATGGTGAATATGTGGGTAAATCACAAAGCTTTTTCTCATTGATAATGTTTAAAAAAAAAGAGCAATAATAATGTACTGTAGGGTAAAAACTTATGTGGAAACAAAACAGGTGACTGGAAGAGGGTAAATGAAAATATTTTGTTATAAGATTCTTAGATTAGATATAAAGAATTATTATATTACAGCAAGGTACACTGTGAGTAGTTACAGATATGTAAATAGCAGCCATAAGAAAGTCAAAGTCTCTGTATTAATATTCAAAGTACAGTTCAAGAGAGATCTTTCAGTTCATAAAAAGACATAGGGGTCCTAAATCATTATGTTTCCATGAACAAAAATTCAAAATACATGAAGCAAAATCACAGAACTAAAAAAAGGAATGGATGAGTCTATAGTTATAGTTGGAGAATTTATGCCTCTTATCTAGTTACTATTTGGACACTTAAATAAAAAATAATGTGTAGAGAATTTGCAATACTATTACATAATTTAACCAACTACACATTTAGAGAAAACTTCACTTCATTATTCACTGAATAATACACAGTCCTCAGAAGTGCATAGGGACTGTTCACCAACAGACACCATATGCTGGACCCCTAAAAATCTCAATAAATTGAAAGGAACTGAAATCATATGGAATATGTTATCTGACCACAATGGAACTAAACTAAAAGTTCAACAATAAAATGATACATGGGAAGTACCCAAGTATTCAGAAATTAAACAACACACTTCTATATGACCCCCAAGTCAAAAAAAAAATCTAAAAGAAGATCTAAAAAAAGATCTAAAAGCTCTTCTTGTGGAAGAGCTGAACTAATGACCACTAAAACCTAATATACCAGCCAAAGAAGTCCTTAGGTGGAGTCCCAGCTCTGGAAAAGAATGCTACAAAATCAGTGATGTAGAATTTCATCTTTTAAAAAGGATAGAAAATAAGAGCAATTAAACTTTAAGAAGGCAAAAGGAAAGAAATAGTAAAGTGAAATCAGTGAAATGGAAGACAGTCACACAATAGAGAAAAGCAAAGAAACCAAGAGTGGGTTATTTGAAAAGATCCATAAAATTGATTGGTCCTATCTATCCTAATGGACCTCTCGTAGGACTGAGAGGAAGAGAAAGTACTATCAGAAATGAAAGAAGGGACATTGCTACACAACATACAGATACTAAAAAGTTACCAAGCAATACTATGAATTATTTTATGCCAAGAAATGTGGCACCTTAGATGAAATCCATAATTCCTTGGAAGACAGAATTACTCATAGTGACACTAAAAGAAGCTAAAAGTCTGAAGAGCCTTGTGTCTATTAAAGACATTGAATTCAAAATTTAAAAAGAGCTTCTCACAAGGAAAACGCCAGGCCCAGATGGCTTTACCAGTGACTTCTAGACACCATTTGAGGAAGAAATAATATCAGTATCACACAGCTCTTTAAGAGAATAAAAAAGGAAGGAACACTTCCCAGCTCATTTTTGAGGCCAGCACTTAGAACAACAGATAAAGATGTTTTAAGAAGAGAAAAATAAAATTCAGGAGGCTGGAGCTAATATCTGAGCTAAGGGAGTGATGGCTTTTGCTGGGTCAGTTTTTCCATGCTATAACCCCCAGTTATTCAAATGCCAATCTAGATGTTGATGGATGGGGATTCTGAAGATGTAATTAATGACCCTAATCAGTTGTATTTAAGTAAGGAAGATTATCCTGGATAATTTGAGTCTGCCTGACTTAATCAGTTGGACATCCTTAAAAACAGGGCTGAGGCTTCTGAGAGAGAGCCAGCGAGAAAAAAAAGTTCTCTCTGTGGCTAACAGCTTGGGCACAAGCTTGGGGCCTGCTCATGAGCTCTCCTTCTCTGGCTGAATCCTGACTGATACAGCTAGGGTAGCATTAGAAGTTAGAAAAGTGCACAGAACCCAAGTATGCTAGCTCTCACAGGCTGTGTTAACAGGAAGGGGTTTTTCAGTGTCGTTGGATATGAACAGTCATATAACCTGAAGGTTTTCCCAAGAACTTGCTTAATAAATACCAACTTCTGCCCATCGAAGTAGAGAAATAAAATGAGATCATATATTGGTGAGTTTAAAGAGAAATTACAACCACTTTATCTTTGGGAACTATATCCCAGGGACACGGCTGAAATTAAAAATAGAGTATTTATATTTATATATGTATATATTTTTCTCCTGCTGTATAACAAATCAGCACACATGTAGCAGCTTTAAATATAACACCCATTTAATAACACACAGTCCGTAGGTCGGAAGTCTGGTAGGACTCAGGTCCTGGTAGGAGTCATAGGACTGAACCTTACTGGCTGTCAGCTGGGGTCACTCTCATTCCGAGGGGCTGTCCACATTCCTCCCCACATGATCCTCTCTATCTTCAACAGAAAATCCCTCCTCACTTGGAATCTCTGTCATGCTTTGAATCTTCCTGACTTTGAACTCCAACCAACCTCTAGACCCAGGTTCGAAGGGCTCCTGTGAACAGGTCAGGCCCACCTGGGAAATCTTCCCTTAAAGACAAGTGTCCCCCATAACTTAACCTAATCACATAGCGAAACCCACCATGTTCACAGCGCTGGGGCTATAAAGTGCATGCACGCCAGGGAGCTGGGAAGCTCAGCCCATCTTCAAATTCTACCCACCACAATATCTATATCAATATGTAGTCTAGATAGATGTATAGATAGGTAGGCACACAGAATGTTTATTCATAATGTATGTGTATATTCAAATATGTGTCTACTAGATATAACTGAATTCCCAACTCTAGGCCAGCCAGCCTGTGGTAGATTAAATAACGAAATATTGCCATTGCTTTGATACATGTGTCCTTACGTATGTTTCTGGGACGTTCTTGCCTGCTCGCTACCTCTAATGGCAATGTAATATCTCATGGAATAATGTGTGTGCAGTGATAATAAGAATTGCAAAACTGCATATTAGGATTCCTACAAGGATCAGATTGAAAATTGGGAAGATGGGGTTTTTCATTATTTTGTAGTTGTTATAAGGTGGGGGATGGGCAGAGAAAGAGCAAATGCCTTCAGATAAACAAAATGGGCTTCTCCTGTCTTCACCATTTGGGGGCTTCTGCTCACACCAGGCAAAATTTTCAAACTAACGGGGCAGAAGTAGAATGAATTTGGCAAACACACGCTTCCGGTTGAAGCCAGACTCCCAGATCATTTCAAGGCTGTGTGAAGTTGGCTTGCAGAGGCAGGGCGGCTGGGGAGAGGGATTCAGTGAGGAGGGCAGTGGGGGAGGGGGACGGGTGACTCAGCTCCCAGGGCTCCCTTTGCTGAGAGGCTCTGTCTGCTCCTGACTGTTCCCTTCATCTCTGAGTCACTGATTGTGAGTGACAGCCAGAGTAAATATAAAGTCCTTTTCTCCTCTTTCCAGCCAGCCGTCCAAACTCCGTTCCCCTCTGGCAGAGAGGCCCCATCCTGGTTGCTGACTGATCTCCCCAGGCCTTGGACAACCTTCCTTCACACTCCAGGCATCAGACTTCATTTTCCTTGCTTTCCCAAGCAGGCTGCCCTGTCGAAGGCCTGGAGGGAAGAGGCCAAGCAGGGCAGAGAGGCCAGAAGCTTGCCTTCACACTTCAGAGACTTTGGTAAATGAGTTTTTCTTCCCAACAGTAAGAGCACTGGGACGGAGGGGCCGTGTCTGTTTGAAGCTTGTAATTCAGACATCCATCTTCCTGGTGAATTCGTGTTGTAATTTTCTCGGAAATCAGAGTAAACTAAACTTAGGAAGGCCTCTGTGCTTTCAAACAGCTCAAGCTAGGTCAGAAACTGAGGTCCCATGATGGCTGCTCCTTCCAGTGGGTGGTTGGCTCCTACCCCTTCCAGTTCCTGAGTCGTCCTGTAAAGCTGTTCTCCCCATTTCATGAGAGTGTTTTTAAGCTTTAAAAAATGTCTCCTTTCTCTTGCTACAAGTCACTGAGGGCTTTGAGGAGCATAATAAATTTTCCTGTGCTTGACATCTAAGAGACTTGGAACAAATGTGCGTGGGCTCAGGAGATGGCAGTGCAGCTGAAAGGCACAGAGCTTCTTCTTTTGTTTTGTTTTTCTCCCGTGCCAGGGTCCCATCCCTGACTTGCAAACAACGTAATCCCACCACCCCCCCCACCCCCACCCCCCCCACCCCCCCCCCACCCCCCCCCCGCTCACAAACATAGGTAGTAAATCTAGGCCCACCACAGGTGAGGTGTTTTGTTTGAAAACTTCCTGAAATCTCCATTAACGTTCACAGTAAGTCTCTGAACCAAAGATCCCCAGGTCAGTGACTTTCCCCTATTTTTCAGACGATAAACAGGCCAGTAGAAGGGCCAGAATGTAATAACTGAAACAAAAATCCCAGGAAATCAGAAGACTTACAACAAACGAAGACAAACATTTCCTAGGGAATATAAGAAAAAAATGCAAAGAAGGCTCCATTGTGAAATGCGAAACACCAAGGACTTCTTTCCATTTGTCCAAATGAAAAGAAAAAAACAGCCAATTTTGAAAACAGTTTGGCGGTTTCTTTAAATATTAAACATATGCTTATCATATAATGATCCAGCCGATCCTAGGTATTTTCCCAAAAGCAACAAAAGCATATGTTCACACAAGGACTTGAACGTTGAGTGGTCACAGTGGTTTTATTTGTAAGAGCCACAAACTGGAAGCAATCCAAATGTCCAGCAACAGATGATGAATAAGCAAACTGTGACACATGCATATAATGGAAAGCTACTCAGCAATAAAGAAGATGAACAGCTGATACATGCAACTACACGGAGGGGTAAAAAAATTATGCTAAATGAAAAAAGCCAGACAAAAAGAGATTGCAAATGGTATGCAACCATTTATATAAAATAAAAACTCATCCATACTGGCAGAAAGCAGATCACTTGTTGCTGGGGATGAGGTATGGGCTACCAAAGGCATGAGAAAACTTTTGGGACAATGGCCTTAATTGTGGCGATTGTTATATGGATGTCATCAAATTGTACTTTGTATTTATTCATTTATTTATATTTTTAAAAAATTTTTTAACGTTTATTTTTGAGACAGAGAGACACAGAGCATGAATGGGGGAGGGGCAGAGAGAGAGGGAGACACAGAATCTGAAACAGGCTCCAGGCTCTGAGCTGTCAGCACAGAGCCCGACGCGGGGCTCAAACTCACGGACTGCGAGATCATGACCTGAGCCGAAGTCGGACACTCAACCAACTGAGCCACCCAGGCGCCCCAAATTGTACTTTTTAAATATATGTCCTTTATTGTGTCAATTATCTCTCCATAAAGCTGTAAAAAATAGCAATGATTCTTTCCTTCATTTCAAAATGAAAAGTAAAAAAGAATATGCTGTGTGTCCCCAAGACCTGTGAGATGATTTAGACGTTTGCAATGACATATACATAGACATAGATGCTTTTGACTTGAATGTTTAGGACTGGTTTGGAAGGCCCAGAGGTCGGAAAAATAATTTCTACTGTTTGGGCTCTCCAAAAATATATAATAATCTGATTGTTCTGAACTTGGAATAAATTTTGTAGCTTCATTTGCGGCGTTTCCTCACAGATGATGTGCCTGTAGAGTAAGAGATACTGATTTGGTCCATGGGATAGGATCTGTCAGTACTTCCATTGGGAAGTACTTCCATTGGGAAGACCCTTTGCCCTTACACACTTTCCATGGCAGGAGAAGTGACTTACCTGATGGGCGAGATTAAAAGACATGGCCCTCTCTCTGGCTGAGCCTCATGGACACAGGCTGTTATTTTCTTCTGTCCCCCCCTCCTCCTAATGGCAAGTACACCTGGGTTGGGCCCCTTGTCTACCCATCTGATGGGGCTTGAGGTACATTCCAGATCCATCATCCACATGACTATAGGAGTCCCCTGTGCAGATGATTCCACCCCCCCCCCGCCCCCGCCCCTTCATGTAGAAGCAAGGTCTACGTTTAAGGGCGGGGGGGGGGGGGGTCATTGAAAACAGAGTTTGGCCTCAGGTCTGAATCATATTCTGTAATTTCACTAACAATAAAGTGGATACTATGAGTCAATTCCAACCTGTCAGTTGGTTCAAAATCCATGGAGATGGGTGGTGTAATTAGAGGATGGGATCATATCAGGTGGTGCTGTAACTGCAGTAGCATTCTGCATGGAATGGAATGATGGGTAGGTTGTCATATTCCCAACAGGAGGGGGACTCTTTCCATAAATAACGTAGCAAGTAGGACTTCCAGCTATAAAATAGATCGATGATGGGAAAGTATGGTGACTATAGTTAGTAATGCTGTATTGTGTATATGAAAGTTCTTTGTTCACAACCCCCTCGGGAGCTTCCAGGGTAAAATCTGAAACTGGCCCCCATACTGGAGGGCAGGGAGAGGTGAAGAAGGAGGCAGACGACTCCAGAGCGGTAGGCGGCAGGTTTCTTATGTACCAGGTTTGCCTTGGGCAGCATTGTGTCAAGTGGGTCCTTGTACTTACACGCCAAATCTTAAAAGTTTATAGAGAGGCCTTAACTGGGTTTATTCACATATGCCATGCAAGTATTCTCAACATCACACCATTATGTTAAGGCTGTTTCCTTGGAGCAGGCTCCGAGAGCGGAAAAGGCAAGCCAAACCCACATTCCAAGGACTGGGGAGGGGGTGAGGAGCCTCAAATGCCCAGCTTAGGTCTTATGGGTCAACTGGCAGTCACATCCTGTCAGTGACTTCCCCCAACAAAAGTTACTGAAGAGTAGGTCTTAAAAGTTCTCATCAGAAGAAAAAAATTTTTTGTAACTATGCATAGTGATGGATGTTAACTAGACTTTCTGTGGTGATCATTTCACAATTACCATGTTCTAGGTTAACTCTATCTCAAAAAAAGAAGAGGAAAAAAGTGGTATTTTTAAAAAGTAAAGGAAAACGAAAGGTGAAATCGTTGTCATATTCCTAAATTAACCAGAGTTTCTTCCCCTCATTTGGCATTTTGATATAACAATGATAAAAATTGTTACACCTTTAAATCAATAGGTTCACAGAAGAGATTAATCACCCTTTTACGCTAAGAATGCCAATGCTGCTTGATAGTATGCTACAACATTTTGATATGTAAAGGTATTTTTTGTCATTCAGTTGCCAAGTTGTTTGAGAAGGATTTAGAAGATGTTGAAGATATATGGGAAGAATTGTTATATAACATTTAAATGAGTAAACTATGAGATTATTTTTCCTGCATTCTTTACGACTTTAGTTCTCTAAAATAAGAAACCTGAGGTCCAAAAATAAAGGGAAGAATTTAAAGCCATTCAGAGGTCCTTTTTCCTTTGTTACACATCTCTCCACTAATTTTCGAACTTGTTATGGCTGAGGAAAGGTTCGAGAAGTTTTGCACGGGAAGAGCCGGGGAACAGAATTGCCACGCGCACTGTGTTCCCTCCGGGCTCAGGTCAAAGGGCGTAGCCTTGACACCTGCCATTCTCCCACAGGCCCTCTGAAATGTGGGCCGGGGAAACATCGGAGTCCAGTGGGTACCACTCGTGAGAATTTGCGTTTGCTGCTTATTACCTAACCCTCAAGCAGTAGTGACGGCAGTAATTTTGAAACAACAGGTACTTTTTCTGTAGTGCTCACCATGTGCCAGGCATAGTCTAAGTGCTTTACGTGCATTATTTCATTTAAATCTCCTATCATATCAATGGAAAAGCTAGAACAAATCTTAATTCATTAGAGATCTTCAAGCCACATCACACCACTTATAAAGTCTTGTGATCACTGCAAGTTTCCAGAAGACAATTTGTATGTTGATTCGCACTCCCAATCTCTCTCTCTCTCTCTCTCTCTCTCTCTCTCTCTCTCTCTTTTTTTAATGTAGCTTTGAAGAGTGGCCCAGACTATGAGCTGTGTGTTCAGGGCAAATAAATACGAAAAAGAGAAAGAAACGGTGCCCAGAGAATCAATCTGTAGTAATAAGAACTAACTGTCAATATAGGGGCTTAGAGTGCAGAAAAGAGAGGTGTGTGTGTGTGTGTGGGGGGGGGGGGTCGGTATGCCTGGGTGGCTTAGTCAATTGAGCGTCCAACTTTGGCTCAGGTCATGATCTCATGGTTCATAAGTTCGAGCCCCGCGTCGGGTTCTGTGCTGACAGCTCGGAACCTGGAGCCTGCTTCGGATTCTGTGTCTCCCTCTCTCTGCCCCTCCCCACTTGTGCTCTGTCTCTCTCTCTCTCTCTCTCTCTCTCTCTCTCAAAAATAAACATTAAAAAAAAAGAAAAGAAAAGAGAGGTGTGATGGCCCCATGGAATGATATGCCCACCATGCATCATTTTTTTCATGTCATAGTACTCTCAGTTAAAGGACTAAGAGTCTCGGCACACTGCCCAGATGGGGCAGCTTTGTGAATAGTTTCTATCACACACTTGCTGAGGAGCGCTCTTACCTTCTCCCATCATCTGCCACTGAGCCTCATCTCTCCCCAGCCCCATTGATTCTCCATCTCTCTTTCTCCTTCTCTTCCCTCTTTCCATCTCCCTCAATACTCTTTAACTATTTTTTATTTTAAAACCAGCTCATCGAATACCTCTTTTTTTTTTTTAAGGGACTTGAGAAGCCTTCTCCAGGTGCAGTGGAGAGAGGCTCCAAATTCTTGGGTTGGACAGGAAGTGCCACCAAAATGGTTTAGAACACAATCCTCTATACCTCATTTACTTCCAGTTCATGCTGGACTAGTGTTCTAGTAAAACTGCTGTCCTAGAGAAAAGAATTTTGAGAGTTGGTTGGACTGTCTCCAAAATAAAAATTGGATTAATAAGAAGCTTCATGGGGAGAATGAGGATAAATTAAGTGACATGTCCAAGACAGAGCTGGAGCCAGCCAAGGTTTGAAGCCAGCTGCGTCTGAGTTTGGAACCACCCTCTCTAACCACTACTCTGTAGTGTCTTCCAGCTAAGGGGCAGTTTACCAATTACCAGCCCCAAGTAGGTCAGTCTGCATAACTGTAGTTGTTTCTTATAGAGCTTTACCTTTTCGTTGTGAGTGGGGCAGTCCATGGCAATGTCTTTGGTCTTTCTCTTTTAGGAGTGCTTCCCAGGGTCAAAGGCCTTCTAGTCTTCTTTCTAAGTACTATCATTATTTCAGGTGTAACTGATAATTCAAGAGCCTCGCACTTTTAATTCTTAGTGTAATGTATGTGCTGCTTCTTGTCATTCCACCTGCCATGGGTTCCCGGCCTCTGGTCTCACCCCAAAGCCAGCCTCACAACACTATTTACTTGTTTCCCCAATTCCAAATCCTATCTGGAAATGTAGATTTTACTAAAGAATTTGTAAGAGAGGTGGAGGAAGTACTTTACATAGCACGATAGATGTGTTTCACTCAAAAATTCCTAGATATCTTCTAATTCTCTCTTCTGGGACTTGCAGTCGCAGAATTTCCTTGCTCTCCTCCAGCCATCTTCCTGTAGGCTCCTCCTCATCTTCTCCTCTCAATTCATATGCAGAGCAATGTAGCTCTCTCTCTGTTTCCATATTCAAGTTTGCATGGCTCCACAAAACCACTGATAGCGTTGTCAAAGGTATTGTTTCTGAACACAGAGATTTTTGTTTGAACCAAGCAAGCAAATGATTCATCAACCATTTGATGAATAACCAACCAGCAAATGAATAACCAACCATTTTAAAGACAGTGGAATATGGTGAATACTTAATGCAGAAGGAAGCAGGGTAATCAGGGCTGATTAAAACCCATCTTGTCTAGGATGATAGAGAGGCTTCTTAGAGAGTGACTCCTGAAATCTTTAGAATGAACATGTCTTTAGAATGAACATCTCATGGAAACGTTTGTTCCTGGAGAGGCTTCTTCATCTACAAATGGAAGAGGCTGGGAAAGACCTTTGACAGACCATTCATCTGTATGAGGCCAATGTAAGGACCAACGGGACTGTAATTCACATGTCTAATGCTAGAGATCTGGTGGGAGGGTCAAGACCTCCCCAGGAGAGGCCTCATACTTGACCCAGAGTTATGTGGAAGAGCCAGTATTTTATTTGCTCCTGAAAGAGTTTTTAAACAGTTAAGAGTTTGTGTCCAGCAAAGATCTATAATACATGGCAGGACAATGACAATGTGGACCAGGGTCAAAGAACTCCATTTATGTAGGCACTTATTCTAATATCTGTTTCTTTTTATCAACCCGTGTCCTGCCATGATGTGGAGAAAGATAGATTTTCATGAGGTTTTGCACAAAACTGTAGAGATGACAGCAAGCTTCCTAGCATCTCACCGTCTCCCACCATGATCTTTCCTAGCTTCCCAGTACCTCATCCACTTTTCTCTTTAGCCAGAATGAATTATACAAGAGGCTCAGTCCTACGACTGTGAAGATCCAAGACCTGGCATTTGTCGTGGAGAGGCAACTACAATGGAAGGATGTATTGGTTTCTCGCCATTTTATGTGCAAATGTTGATCATTTCTTCCTGCCAACTACTGAAGATCCCGAATTTGAGATACGAGCAAGAATCAGCTCCCTCCCTCTGACCCAGGATAAGAACCTAAGCGTCTGCATTTCTCAAAAACACCGGCAGCTAATTTTTGTACAAATTAAAGTTTGGTAATCACAATGATAGAAAGATTATGGATGGAAGCTACCAGGAGAATATATTGGGAAGGGTGAGGGAGCAGTGCTAGTACATATGGGCCGAGGATGGTTTGACAGGCTGGATTCATCTTAAGAATAGAGAGAGTTAGTGAGGCAACTTTTGGTGGTTCCTCCAGAACTTTCTTACCCCTTGTCAGATATCTTCGCTGGACTGACATATCCTTGGCTGACTACAAATCAGGTCTGCCACTGTCCCACCATCTCCCTCTTTTCCACAGACACAGAGCTGCTGAGGTGAACTGGTTCATAACCCCTTGAGAGGAGCAGTGATGACACATTTGCATTAACATCTGTCCCTTTATCTTCAGACACAGTCTGGGTGGCCTCATTTAGGTAGATGCTCTACACTCGTGTCCTCCTAATTATCTCCTGCAAACTGTGTGTAGTCTTTGCAGCTGTTTCTGGAGTCTCGAGGGGCATCCACCAGGCCCTTCTAGTTTCCTGCCCATCTGTCAGCCTTTCTATCCTCACTCTCAACAGTGGGACTCAGCTGCAGCCACTGCATAGACGTCAGGGCTCCAGCTGGCCTTTACCTGCTGCATAAGCAAGCCAGAAGCAGGCAACAGTGTCTTGAGTATGTTTCTCTCTGGCTTTGCAAAGGCTCACTGAGGCTCCCCGCCTAGGTATCCTGAGATCTTTTCCCTGGAAGAAGAGATGGGACAGCAAAGATATCTAAAAAGCTCCTTAGAAGTCGAGCCTGATCCAGAACTTTAAGTGTTGTGGTGTTCCTCCCTGGGTCAGAGCCAAGAGGGCTCAGGCCAGGGTTGGTAGCTGTGGGGAAAGAGGACCTTAACGTCTGTTCTGAGGCTTTCTCCTGTCTTGACTTTGTATCACCTTTGAGCTGAAGTGGGGAATGGTTTGTATCTTGAGATAGATTCTGCACAGTCTCTTAGAGCAGACTCTGCACTGGCTGGCCTCCTATTAGGGTGTTTTTCCCCACAAGGGAGAAGATAGGCATGTAATAACCCTTTAGGGAACAGGGTCAGGCTCTTTGAGCATAAGTTTATTCCCAAGACCTTAGAGCTAAAGAGAAGTTTCCTTTAACCCTAATAAGAGGAATCATGAAAGACTGATGGATGCAGGGAGAAGGGAAGGGAGATAATAACCCAGCAAGCCTAGCCTCTTGGTAACCAGTAATGAGAAGTGTCAGAAAATCTTCCACTATCAGTGCGCCCATGTTATCAGACTTGTGCTCATCTGTCTTGAGTTGGGTTTCTTAGAACAGAGCCCATGAGAGACTCCAGGTTATGGAATTTATTGATGGAGTGCTTTTCAGGAAAAACCTGTGAGGAAGGGAACCCGAATAGGAAAGTAGAAAGAGCTAAAGAAGGATAAAGTCTCAGCCTGGTCCCTGGGTCCAGAGAAAGGAATACTCCCTATACCTCAGCCTTGACTTCACTCCCCAGGGATTCTGCACCTCATTCTTAACTGCTGCCTCACTCAGCTCCACAAGCTTTGCTGGGTGCTGGCGGTGGGCCAACATGTCCCTGTCTTGAAGAGCTCACAGTGGTCATAAATGACTGTAGGCAAGCAAGTATCTTTGTTCTCGCACTTTTTGCTATCACTGGATTTCTATACCTTATACTGGGAAGTGAGTTATTTCTAGTGAATCTGTCTCTGCTCTTGGGCACATCAGTTCATGAACACATTTCAAACCTAGTTTTCTAATGGTTCTGAAATAACCTTCCTCCCAGATTTTGCTCTGGGCTACAACGGTGGGTTATTATTCCTATTTAAAAAAAATACCCTGCAAACATTTACTTCCTTTTTTAAAATCTACTTCTATTTTTAGGAGAGTTGCTTGTAATTTGGTGTTTTAGAAATGATTAACATATTGAGGTTTTCCTATTTCTAACTTAAAGTTAACGTCTCAATCAAAATGAAGGGAAAAAGAAAAAAAGAGAGAGAAAAGGAAGCAAACTATAAGAGACCCTTAACGATAGAGAACAAACAGGGTTGCTGGAGGGAGTTGGGTGGGGCATGGGCTAGATGGGTGATGGGTATTAGGAGAGCACTTGTTATGATGAGCACTGGGTGTTGTATGTAAGTGACAGATCACTGAATTCTGCTTCTGAAACTAATATTATACTATATGTTAACTAACTAGAATGTAAATAAAAATTTGGAAGAAAAAAATAAGATGCTAAAATCAGTAACTATACACCATGATTTGTAACATGTAGATAAAGTTAATTTTATTTTAAAATTAAAGTTGAAAGCTTTAAATAATATCATCTATTTGTTTAGTGTGTGTATTTCCATATACCTATATAAGTATATTATAATTCATGAACAAAGGAAGCCTATGCATGATGAAAAAGAGGGAACTAGTAGCTTAAACCTGATGCTTGGAGAATTTAGTTAGCTCTTAATAAGAGGTCATAAAGAGCTGTTCTCTCCACTTTGTGTAACCTGCCCCCAAAACAGACATTTCTTGTCTCCCCCACCCCCCCAAATTCTCACTTGAGTGCTGGATAACTTTGTGTCTTTGTGCTGACTTTTGCCATGCTCTTAAATTACGTTATAAGCAAACATCAAAAATTCCTTTGTCTAAATTGTTAAAGCTCCTAGGTTACCTTCTGTGATGTCTATTTTATTTTATTTTTTTAAACTTTATTTATTTATTTTGAGAGAAGGGGGAGAGAAAACACGAGTAGGGGAGAGGCAGAGAGAGAGGGAGAGAGAGAATCCCAAGCAGGCTCTGCACTGTCAGACACAGGGCTCAATCTCACGAACTGCAAGATCATGACCTGAGCCAAAATCAAGAGTCAGATGCTCAACCGACTGAGCCACCTAGGCGTCCCTGCTGTACCTATTTTAAATGTTGCATTGCCACTCTGGTTAATAAGGGACCCAAGCTATTAGCATTTTTTATTCTCAGGCTCCTATGCTCCTATCCTAATGAAGAGGCCAATCTCCTGCAACAATTTTTTTTTTTCTGGATATAATGCACCTTTATTACCTTTAGAAACATCTTTTATACATGTGTCTTTTCAGAGTGCAACAACTTTTTTTTAATGTTGCACCCACTTAACAGGATGGATTGGAAGCCCCTGGAGAGATTTGTAAAGGCTCTCCACAGCTACAATATCTTCTTACCTTCAGGGTAATAATTCAGCCTGACTTATTTAAAAAATATATATGTGCATGTATACTTAGCATAACACTCTCCAGTTCCATCCACGTTGCTACAAAGGGCCATATTTCGTTCTTTCTCATTGCCACATAGTGTTCCATTGTGCATATAAACCACAATTTCTTTATCCACTCATCAGTTGATGGACATTTAGGCTCTTTCCATAATTTGGCTATTGTTGAGGGTGCTGCTATAAACATTGGGGTACAAGTGCCCCTATGCATCAGCACTCCTGTATCCCTTGGGTAAATTCCTAGCAGTGCTATTGCTGGGTCATAGGGTAGACCTAATTTTAATTTTTGGAGGGACCTCCACACTGTTTTCCAGAGTGGCTGCACCAGTTTGCATTCCCACAAACAGTGCAAGAGGGTTCCCGTTTCTCCACATCCTCGTCAGCATCTATAGTCTCTTGATTTGTTCATTTTGGCCACTCTGACTGGTGTGAGGTGATATCTTACTGTGGTTTTGATTTTTATTTCCCTGATGAGGAGTGGTGTTAAACATTTTTTCATGTGCCTGTTGGCCATCTTGATATCTTCTTTAGAGAAGTGTCTATTCATGTTTTCTGCCCATTTCTTCACTGGGTTGTTTGTTTTTCGGGTGTGGAGTTTGGTGAGTTCTTTCCAGATTCTGGATACTAGCCCTTTGTCTGATATGTCATTTGCAAATATCTTTTCCCATTCCGTCGGTTGCCTTTCAGTTTTGTTGATTATTTCCTTTGCAGTGCAGAACTTTTTATCTTCATGAGGTCCCAATAGTTCATTTTTGCTTTTAATTCCTTTGCCTTTGAAGATGTGTCAAGTAAGAAATTGCTGCAGCTGAGGTCAGAGAGGTTTTTTCCTGCTTTCTCCTGTAGGGTTTTGATGGTTTCCTGTCTCACATTCAGGTCCTTTATCCATTTTGAGTTTATTTTTGTGAATGTTGTAAGAAAGTGGTCTAGCTTCAACCTTCTGCACGTTGCTGTCCAGTTCTCCCAGCACCATTTGTTAAAGAGACTGTGTTTTTTCCATTGGATATTCTTTTCTGCTTTGTCAAAGATTAGTTGGCCATACTTTTGTGTGTGTGTGTGTGTGTGTGTTTATCAGTCAAAGAATTCTATCATCCTCCATTTTTAAATCTCGTTTGTCACTGCAACAGATTAAACATTCATTTTGTTTTGTCATCAGTAGGTGGTCTCTCTGCTCTCCTCTCACTTTGCCTGAGGACCTATTATGAGTTACAGACCAGAACCTCCAGCTTCTGAAAGTAACACAAAGAAGGACAGCCTCAGAGCATCGTAGGAAAGGCTGCACCAGAGTCTGATACTGATACTGTAAGGAATATATTCAGGGAAAAGCATCCAGAAGGAATGACGCCCATAAATAACCAGGACAGCTATACCAGAATATACTGGTTGAAAATCCATTGCACAATTATCACCTCTCCCTTTCCTCTACACCCACAACTTAGATTCAAATATCACTCTATGAGATGCTGTATCTAACTGTGACAATGTCCTTGACCCTTTGGTCTTCAGCCTTTTTTATTTCCTAATGCATTCATTAACTTAGAGAAAGTAAATCGAATTACCTGTAAAGTCCTCCCTTTCTAGGATGTAGGCTTCTGGCTTCTTAATGTTTTGCTGACCTTTGAGGAGAATTTTTTTTTTTATCACTAGATAGTAACTATTTAGGTTCAACACAAATATATCCAGGCTCCAGGCCAATAAACCAATGCTGATTTGCATGCCTACCCAATTTAATCTTGTTATTATTTTAGTCAATGTAATTTCTCATAAAAATAATTTACTAATGATTTGTACTTTCATTATTCAAAGAGCTCTTATAAGTACAAGTGTCTCTTCAGTGATGTAAAACTTCCTTTTCTTCAAGATTAAATACAAAATTTTAATTAAAATACGCAAAGCAATAAAGTAAAATTCAAATCCCTTTATGTAGTCAATGAAATGGAATTCAAAGAGAGAGGAATAGTGGATTTTTTAAAAATGATCCATCCAATCTTTTTAAAAATTTCATTAACTTTCAAAAATAAGTTATCTGAGATAATGTTTCCTCTTAACAGGCGGCAGAGTTTTCCAATGAAGTTGTTATTATTCAGTCACTAGTAAAATAATCAGCTACAGGGGATTTTGCATCCCTAAAATAAATGTCTGGTCTGCTAATGGACACATACCACCTCTTTCTAGGCCACTTCCATGTAATTTTATTTTATGTAGGTATATCTCATCTCGGCATTCGTTATGGAAGTGGAGACAATTCTCTCATTTTAGGGACTGCAAATATGCCAGCAGCAAGCAACCGTGTCACGTAGACAAAATTGTGAATTTGCAATCCACACCTGCAATTTCCACACAAAGTTGCTTGGCCTAAGTTGCCATGAAAAAGGTTAAAGTTCACTTGATCCTACATATATATGTATAAGGGAGAAGTTCTCTCCACCACCACAATTATGCTATTACACATCTTGTGTACTGTGAATAACGAATTTAACTATTCTAAGTGTCTCTTCTTGCACAAAGTTGCCAGCTCCCTCCTTCTTAAGATGCATAAAACCTTAAAAAGCTAATATGTAGTAATTAAAAATTACAAGTAACAGGAGAAGTGTCTGTTGAAGATTAGAAGAAAGAATCGTCTTTGAGAAAATGACTTGTATAGACAATAAAATAAAACTTAAGAAATTGTCATGTTCTATGAAACGGAAGGGGAAAGCTAGCATTATGAAATGAGAGTCACTCTGCCTTCTTCATGAGCACATTAGAATGTTTGCCACATAGTACTCACTGAATCAATATTTGTCATTTTAATAGTTGAAGAAAAAAATTTCTGAACTAAAAAGAACACCAGGGTATGCATAGCAACACAAAATGCATCCTGGGTAAATTTTGTATTTAAAGAATGAAAGGTAGGTAGATAGATAGGTAGACAAATAGATGAGAGAGAGGGAGGACAGAAATTTCTATGAGCATTGAATAAAGGGGGAAAAACTGGGAATGGAAATCCGACTGGCCTCACATCTCCTTGGAAGGAAATACTAGACCCCAAAGTACAATGAAGAAACCTCTATAGATTTTAGGAAAAAGTTACAACTTGTTCCTAAAAATGGAAGAGAGAAAGAGAGAGAGACAGAGAGAGAGAGAGAGGAGATCATGAGTGGGGGAGGGGCAGAGAGAGAGGGGGAGATAGAGAATCCCAAGCAGGCTACATGCTCAGCACAGAGCCTGATATGGGGCTCGATACTACGAACCATGAGATCAGGACCTGAGTGTAAATCAAGGGTCGGATGCTTAACTGATTGAGTCACTTAGGTGCCCATTCTGTCAAACCTTTATGCTTAAAAGCAATAGAAAAATAGTTCAAACATTTTGTTCTTATAATTATTTTTGAAATATTACATAAATATTTTATTCCAGCAGTCTTCAATATAAGATACACTTACCTCAGGAGTATACAAAGATTCTTTAGGGAGATAAATGGGCAAGTTTCATGGGAATCAATTCCTATATCCTGAACATATGCACTATTTATTAGAACTAGTTTGCTTGGTGGGTTTTTCTTTCCAAACTCCCATTTAATGATCACCCTTATCCCACTTGAAAAAATAAAGGTCCACTTCTTACCCACCCAGAAAACTACTACTGTACATGATTGCCCTTGGTGTAAATATCTCTGGCACAATTCAGAATAATGGTGTCAGGATTGAAAAGGTGACCCTAAAGACAGTAAAAACACTTTTGGAGATCAGGGAAGTGATCACTTTGGAGTGATCACTTTGGAGATCAGATGCTGACAAACAGCATCTGTTGTCTTTAATAACCTAAATGGTAAGCTGCTGGATTGCTTAAAAAAATTGTTTCACACTAGTGAATGTGATTTTTGACTTATAACATAGAAGTCTAAAGAACTAACATTGTTATAGAAAAGACTTTCTATTGAAATCTACTTAAACATTATTTTGTGCTTCCTAGAGTTTCATATAAATGTACTGTTTTCAGTCTGACTTCTTTCGCTCAGCATAATACCTTTGAAATTCATCCGTGTTGTTGCATATATCAACAGTTCACTTCTTTTTATTAATGAACAGTACTTGATCCTATGGATATAGTACAGTTTACTTATCCACCAGCTGTCAATGTGCGTTTATGTTGTTTCAGGCTATTATAAATAAAGATGTTATGAACATTCGTGTATAAGGTTTTGTAGGGACACATGTTTTAGTAAGTATCTAATATGAAATAACAGTTAATGTTCTTTACTCTTGCATAGATATCTCGAAGTGGCATGAGCAGATCATATGGTAAGTTATGTTTAATATTTTAAGAGGCTGACAAACTCTTTTCCGGAGTGGTTGTGCCATTTTATATTCCCATCAGCACTGTACGAGAGTTCCAGTTCTGCCACATCCCACCAACATTCTGTAAGCTGAAGCGAAAGCAGTGCTTGTAGAAAACGTATAGCTTAAATGCTTATATTAGAAAAAGAAAGTTCTAAAATCAAGCATCGAGTCTTCCAAAACAAGGATCTAAAAAAAAGAGCAAATTATATCCAAAGCAAGCAGAAAGAAGGAATTTATTGACATACAAGGAGAAATCAATGAAATTGAAAATAAAAATAGAGTAGAAAAAAATCAAATGAAACCAAAGGCTGGTTACTGAAAAGCATTAATAAAATTGGTAAATCTCAACAAAAGCAAAAATGAACTGTTGGGACCTCACTGAGATAAAAAGCTTCTGCATGGTGAAGGAAACAATCAGCAAAACTGAAGGCAACCAACGGAATGGGAGAAGATATTTGTAAATGACATATCTGATAAAGGGCTAGTGCCCAAAATCTATAAAGAACTTATCAAACTCAACACCCCAAAACACCAAATAATCCAGTGAAGAAATGGGCAAAAGACATGAATAGACACTTTTCCAAAGAAGACATCCAGATGGCCAACAGACACATGAAAAGATGCTCAACATCACTCATCATCAGGGAAATACAAATTAAAACCACAGTGAGATACCACCTCACACCTGTCAGAATGGTTAAAATTAACAACTCAGGCAGCAAAGATGTTGGCTAGGATGCAGAGAAAGAGGAACCCTTTTGCGCTGCTGGTGGGAATGCAAACTGGTGCAGCCACTATGGAAAATAGTATAGAGGTCCCTCAAAAAATTAAAAATACCCTACAATGTAGCAATTGCACTACCAACTATTTATCCAAAGGATACAGGTGTCCTGCTTCGAAGGGGCACATGCACCCCAATGTTTATAGCAGCGCTATCGACAATAGCCAAAGTATGGAAAGAGCCCAAATGTCCACTGACGGATGAATGGATAAAGAAGATGTGGTATATATACAATGGAGCATTACTCAGGAATCAAAAAGAATGAAATCTTGCCATCTGTAACTACATGGATGGAACTAGACTGTATCTTGCTAAGCAAAATTAGTCAGAGAAAGACAAATATCATATGGCTTCACTCATATGTGGAATTTAAGATACAAAACAGATGAACATAAGGGAAGGGAAGCAAAAATAATATAAAAACAGGGAGGGGGACAAAACATAAAAGATGCTTAAATACAGAGAACACACTGAGGATTGCTGGAGGGGTTGTGGGTGGGGGGATGGGCTAAGTGGGTAATGGGCATTAAGGAAGACGCTTGTTGGGATGAGCACTGGGTGTTCTATGTAGGGGATGAATCACTGGACTCTACTCCTGAAACCATTATTGCACTATATGCTAACTAACTTGGATGTAAATTAAAAAAAAAAAAAATTGGTAAATCTCTAGCCAGATGTACTAAGAAAAAAAAGTGAAGATACAATTTAACAACAGAAGAATAAAAGAGAGGCCACTGCTACAGATATGACAAAACACTAAAAAGATACTTAATTCATCTGTCATAAAGATGACATTGAGGGAACTAAAAAGATATGGGACTATTACAAAAGATAAAAAGATTATAAGGGAATATGATAAAAACACTATGTCTATAAATCTGACAACCTAGATGAAATGGATCAATTCTTTGAAAGACACAAACTATCAAAATTCATTCAAGAAGAAGGGCAGATAACTTGAATATTGCTGAATTTATTGAAGAAATTGAATAAATTATTGCTAATATCGTTTTAAAGCAATAAAGAAGACTCCAGGCCCAGAAGATTTCACTGGCAAATTATACCAAACATTTAAAGAAGAAATAATACTAATTCTACGCAACTGTTTGAGAATATAGAAGAAAAACAAACTTCTCAAAGACAGAAGAAAGAAATCTGTAGGTCAATATCCCTCATGAATATAGATACAACCCCCCTCCAAATATTAGCAAATCGAATTCAGCTATACAGAAAAAGGATACTGCATCACAATGAAGTGAAGTTTATTATGGAAATGCAAGGTTGGGTCAACACTGAAGAATCAATACCATTTACCATGTTAACAGACTCAAGAAGAAAAGTCTTATGATAATCTCCATAGAGACAGAAAGAGAATTTGATGTTTCCATCCCAGTACTACCTAGCAGTGACCTCAGGCCAATGTACTTTTCAGAGCAGAAAGACCCTGTCAGCCGGTCAATACTTCCATGGCCAGAGGTGAGCTATGTTTGCTTATGTGTTCTAAGAAATAAGGACGGCCTGGGTATAAGGATATCACCTGGACAATAATCTTTTCAAATCAAGCTCCTTGAGCCCTCTCTCATGAATGGAGAACAGGGCAGGGGGAGGCGGGGAGGAGGTGAGAAGGCAAGGACCTTTTCAACAAAACATTTCTGCCCCTGTCATCAACATTTTGCAAAGAGCTGAGTTTTAAGAGAAATGGAACAAGAGAGGAGATCAGAATAGCTCAAGGGCCATCAAACTTCTTTTGATAATGTTTTAACAAGATTTGTGAGTCTCATTTTGTGGCTTAAATAAAAGTCCTTCCGTCGAGAATTTGAATAGTTTTCATAGACTTCATCTTTGTTATGAGACAACAGAAGGCAGTGATGAGTCCCAAGCATTTTTCTTGGGAAATTCCTTTTCTTTTCTTTGAGATGTTTCCCCCCTTTGGCCTTTGAGACAACAGCTGTGGAATATCTTCTAGTACCTGGTATCTCTAATACCTGGAGAAGAGCTTGTGGTGGATATGTTCTAATTATAATAAGGGCTTGAACCTGGGGTGCCTGGGTGGCTCAGTCAGTTGAATGTCCGACTTTGGCTCAGGTCATGATCTCACAGTTCATGAGTTCCAGCCCCACGTCAGGCTCTGCGCTGACAGCTCAGAGCCCGGAGCCTGCTTCGGATTCTATGTCTCCCTCTCTCTCTGCCCCTCCCCTGTTCGTGCTTTGTCTCTCCCTCAAAAAGAAATCAACATTTAAAAAAAAAAAAAAAATAAGGGCTTGAAACTAATTGCAGCCCTACTTTCCATTCATTTGCTCATTGTTCACAGTGAAATTCAAAGTTCTCATCCTGGCTCACGAGGCCCTACAACTCTAGCCTCTTCCCCTGTAACTCTGTCCTTTCTTCTCCTCGTTCTAGTCACTATTTCATAAAGCCTTCCTAAAATTTGCCTTCAGACACGCTGTTCCCTCTATGTGAGATGTTCTTCCCTTCATTCCCCACCTGCTTACCTCCTATTCATGCTTCAGGGGTCCACCTAAAGGTCCTCCTCAGAGATAACCTGCCCTGAGCCCACCACCCCAAGTAGGAAATGTTGTCCCCTACACTTTCTCTCAGCACCCCTACTACGGCTTCATTGCACTTAGAATGATTTGCTGCTTTGTACGCATTTGGGATCTCGTCCTTGGCACTTCTCCCACTAGGCTGTAAATTCCATGCAGGCAGAAGCAATGTTCACTTTACTTTTTTTTTTTTCCAGAAAAACTTAACAGGTTTATTTATAATTGTTATACAGTTGAACTTGTTCACAGAAGCATTTTGACTTGCATTAATGCTTTCTGTCCCCGCATTTAATTAAAAATTCACCCACAAATGAAAATGGAAAAACTGCCAATACCTGACTTGTGTCCCCTATTTTTCCACTCGCAATCGTGTACTTAGGTACCCTTTGGCCCCATGGGGAAAAAATATCTAATGTTTGGAACTATCAATAACAGGAAGAAGAGATTTATCTATCTATCTATTTATTTATTTATTTATTTATTTATTTATTTATTTATTTATTTCTAGGAACGAAACGATTTCCATCATAGCACCATGTTAAGCACGCGTTCCTCTGTGCAGTGCACTAGCTGGGTGTCTTCTGGCGTAATTATTACACGTTCGGCATGGACAGCCCACAGGCTGGTGTCTTCAAACAGCCCCACCAGATAGGCCTCGCTTGCCTCCTGCAAAGCACCAAGAGCTGTACTCTGGAAGGGCAGAGGTGTTTTGAAGTCCTGAGCAAGTTCTCGCGCCAGGCGCTGGGAAGGAAGTTTGCGAATCAGACGTCCTGCGGGCGTCTGATAACGTCTCATTTCACAGGATCAGGCCCGTGACCACGCGGTTTCTTCACCCCTCCAGTAGAGGGCACACTTTGGCCAGCAGCTTTTGTAGCCAGTTGCTTCCTCTGTGCTTTACCACCGGCGGAGTTGCGGGCAGTCGGCACGGTGTAGAGACCCCTTCCTTGATTCTCCTCCTTGGACAGCAGCGACCTGAGCCGGAGGGGGCGCGGGTGTTAGCGAGCCAAGGAAGGCATAGCGGTAGCGGCTGCGAACCCCGCAGTGTTCGCTTCATACACACACTCCATACATACACTCCAGTGCGTAAACAAGTACTACCACATAGTAAGCGCTCAATAAATCCTTACTGAATAACTGTTGAATGGACTTCCATTATTCTTCTGGACTTTCCTACTTGATCCAGAGTGAATACTCCGTACTTAAGCCCGGTCGAAATATATTACTGTAATTAAAAACTTTTAATAATATGGCATACCTATTAAAATCACGTGCACTATTAGAATGAAAATGAAATTAGTGTAGTCTAAAAGAAAAAGGCACGGTTTTGAATGTTTAGTTACCTTGGAGTGCTGGAGAGTCAAGCAACCTCACCACCTGTGCCATCCGGCATTGCCACCACGGGTTGCTACCAGGTATGATCAGATAGCTTAGAAAGAAGTCGTTCTGCAAACAATTTCCACTAATTTGTTTCCACTTTTCTCTACTTTTCCCACCCATTTCCTAGTAAATGCTCATGCAGTGGGAAACAATTAATCATTTTATTTTTCTAGTAGGCTACTCTGTGCTTGATGAAGTGATCAGCACAGGGAATCCAAGAAGTGTATGTAATACAGGCTGTCTCCTCTCCTGCTAAAAATAGGATGATATGTTGGTGTCATTTGTTATATTCTAATTTTTTCCATTTTAAAAAGCGCCCCAAAGTTGGGGTAAGGAGGTTGAAATACCCAGTCTGTCTTTGCCTTGGCAGCTGAGCTACACATCCGTACTTTTCATTTTTCAGTTGCTGGACCACTACTGTGTCTAGCTACGGAGTGACAATGATAAGGAAATTAATAATGTTGACCATTTTGCTCCTAGACTAATGGTTTGTTTAATTAATTGGTTGCCAGGCACAGCAAACAGTATTTCAATGTCTCAAGCCATCCATAATGGGGACAGCATCTCTAATAGACTCAGGATCCAAGAGGTAAAGGAGACTGTATTTGAAATCAGGCCAACTACAATGACAGCATTATAACTTCAACATGAAGACATATGGTTTGATAAATAATTTCAGGACACTGATTCATCATGTGAGATTGGAGTGGCTCCAGGAAAAATCAGAATCAGGTTATCGTAGCCAAAATGTAAAGAAGAATGTTTGGATTCTTGGAAGAAACAAGACCTGATGAGTATTTCCAGTGTCCAAGGCATCCTTCTGACCAATGAAATGGAAAGGGGAAGCGAAATGGAGTCACTTCCTTTGCAGCCTTCTTGGGACAGAAGGAAGGGGCTATTGGCCTGGGACCTGAAGTGGAAGAAAAACCATAAAAAGCCTGCATGATACTAGGACCCAGAGAACTGGAAAAATTAGCAACCATGGCTAAGAGCAAGACAGACAGAGAGAGAGAAAAAGATAGTGACAAAAGCCATCTGGTCACAGGGGGGACCAAACTGAGTGACATGATAGAATTCTGTGCTCATGGACAGCTGAGGATCTGAATGGGGCCAGAGAGGTGAGGTAAGTAAATTGTGCATGCTTTTGTCACCCAGAAATTCCCAGTGGCTCTTTTCAAACTACATGCTTAATGTTTTATATGTGTTGTGTGTATATAGGTAAATAATATATATAATATATATATATTTGTGTGTTGTGTTATATAATACTACGTATATATACTATTATGTGTATATGTAATATAGAGACGTTGTATATAAATAAATGTAGTACTCTATGTTATTTAGATAGTGCTTACCCAATGTTTCAAATAATCTTCCAAGTGGTTGGGACAGGGGGTTGTGGTATCTGGCAACATTCTATGCAAATCATTAACTGTTTTCTCTTTCATTCCTTTCTTTTCTAGAGTAACACCAAATTTATTCCCTTTTTAATAAAGCATGATTCTGCCCAACCCCAAGTCCCTGACTCTCCCCTCTTTCCATGAGGCGGACCCAGTTCCTTAAGTGGAATACAGAAATAACTATTGCTACAATTGTATATACAGTTGAGTTATATCAAGTGGCATGTAGGAATATTCAGAGTTCTTTACGTTCATTCTTTGGGGAAAGAGAGCCGTGCTTTAGGCTGGTATAGTCAGTGTTGGTGTTTCCTGTCCCAGAACCCCTTAATGGAGCCAATGGACCCATCCCCTAGTGGGTGTGTGCCCTCACATGGCTCTCCACTGTCCCCTTCCCTGGAGAAGAACTGTTTTTGGCCAAGGAGAGCTCTTTCTGGAAATGCCCGGGAGGTTGTGTCCTCTGCATCCCCATGATTGATTCATATGTGGTTAAACTACTGAGTTGTTTAAACTAGGGAGGTCTGAGCAGGGGACTACAGGAAATATAAAAACGGCATTGTTTCTTCCCCAGAGGATCATCCTTCACCACTTAACTGAATGACCTACCTGGGGTCATTCTTTTGCCCAAAGGGGTGAGGTGTAACATCAACATTGACCCTTACCTCCACAATGGGGAGCAGGCAGACAACTGGCTGAGCAAACAGCATAGAGTATAAAACCAAAGCGAGAGACTCTTAACTATACAGAACAAACTGAGTTTTGATGGAGGGAGTGGGTGGGGTGATGGGCATTAAGGAGGGCACTTGTGATGAGCACTGGGTGTTGTAAGTGATGAATCACTAAATTCTGTTCCTGAAACCAATGTTACACTCTATGTTCATCAACCAGAATTAAATAAAAACTTGAAACAAAAAAATAATAATAAAAGCTAACCACCACCCCAACCCCCCCCCCCCCACCACAATGGCAAGAAAAGCCATTTCTGGGGGAAATAAATAACCAGCAGCAAGAACTTTGGAGACGGCATGGAAGGACACTCCATGGAGGAGACTCAGCACTTAAAACTACATCTGGAAAATCTTAGAATCAGACCTAAAATTAGCTGCAATTGGTAATAAGAACCTTCACATAAAAATAACAGTAATAAAAAGTAATAACAGTTATTGTTGATTGAGCGCCTGCTGAGTCTGGGGCTCTGGGAGGCTCTCTGCCAGGTTCCTTACAGTTATTCATCATAATCCCTGCAACAAATGTGTAAGGCTGGAGTGGGGCCAGCGCCTGCCTCCAGCCACAGCGCCATATTGCCCTGTTCTTATTCCGGTACAAACTTGCATGGGAAAGAGGGGTGTGGAACATGTAAAAAAAAGAGAAATGGAACCCATAGTATCATTTCCTTCTTAGCACACAACACAGTGAGTGCCTGGCTCTGGTAGTCACTCAATAAATTTTTATGGAATGAATGAAAGACCGGAAATTTACATACCAAAATTTTAATAATACTTAACTTTGGATGGTGGGGCCAGGAGGTGCACTTTTGTTTGTGTGCCCTCAAGCTTTCTGCATTAAATTAATTCTTTCATAAGTTGGAAAATTATGAGCATATATAACTACATGCCGATACTTAAATATTTTGGAAATTATGATCAAATTATGTATACCAAAAAATGCTTTAATGAAGAGAATTTTTTAGTTTTTCCATGTATCCCTTTAGGCTTTAATTTATTAGTACACATAAATCCGAAGTTGCATAAATGCCTCTTAGAAATAACTGTTAGCACCAACTATGGCAATTTGCATTATGCCATTATGACTCCAACTGTGTCCCAAGTTGAAGTGAGCTTCAGCTTTCCCTGGGGGAGGGGGCCACGGTTTAAGACATCTCTTCTCTATGAAAAGGGAACTTTTACTTTCATCTGTGGCCATACAAACGTCCCCATAAGAGAGAGTCCTGGACATGTTCTTTAAATCATGGGCCTGTTTTTCATAACAACCGGCAACAAACAAAAGAAATCTCAGCAAATGTGATGGCAGTCAGATTCAAAAATTAGGATTCTAAGAAGTCTGCTTAGATTAAAATATGCCTGGGTGCCATGACTCCGTTTTCTGGAATTACACCTCGGTGAGATAAATGAAAATACTCTGGAATGCCATTTCTTTTCCCCAGTGAGCCGCTTTCTGACCAGCCATCAGTCCTCTGCTGGGTAATCTGGAACCTGAAACTGAACTGTGTTCCCATTTTAGATGAAGAAACCGAGGCTCAGAGCCGTCTGCCAAAGAGCACAGCTAGCTGAGAGCAAGTCTGAAATGAGAATAGGTTTCCTGGTTGCCCTATGCAATCTCTGTGGTACCCACTGACGAGCACAGTTTGTCTGGTTCTCCTGCACACGTTCTTGTCCAGAGGCAACTCGGCTTCCCCATCTCACCTCTGCCTCCACCCCATCACCACTTGCTTCTGGAAGAACTCAGCATCTGGTCCATCTCTCCCTGTAATGCTTTCCCCATCTGCAGCTGACATTTTTCCTGCCTTCAACCTATAGGGGGCAGAGGTGGTCCTTCCCGAGGGTCACCGTGCCAGGAGCTCCAGGGCGGGGCCCAGCCAGCCCTCTCAATGCCACTTTCTCTGACCCCTGTCCCCGAGCAGCCCTTTTGGCTGATCCTGGTCCTTGGAGGCTGGGCGCTTTCTTTCAGCTGTGGTTGAATGAAGCTCTCACTAGGTTCCGGCCAAGCAGCCTCCCCATTTCCTCCTAGCTTGGGGTCCTCACACTTGCTGGGCCTCCTGGAGAAGGGCTCCTCTTAACTCCACCCTGCTGGGTGCTCACTACATATTCGGTTAAACCATATTATCCATATATTTTTTTTTTTTCACCTACGGAAACGTCAATTTCGTTTGGTTTAACTTAACATGGAAAAGTCCTGCACAAACACCAAGACACCAGACATTGTTGCATTGTAAGTGGGTGAGATTTGAAAGAAAGGTTATCTTCCAGGCATTGTATTTTCCTTTTTGGAAAGGCTTGACTTTTCTAGTCACTTCCATACCATATAGTTATACATCCTCCTGTATACATGTGCCTGTGCGTGTGCGTGTGTCTAAACGCGTTATGTCTTAATATGTGTTGATGCTATTCTCACTGACTACCATTTAGCATGGGAACATAACGGTTTATAATTGAAAGCGAAGCCAGGGCTCTAGGTCCTGTACTCTTAGCACACGTGGAGGGGCTCTGTTCACAGCTGTGCCCTCGGTGGGTGGATTCCAGCAGGGACCACAATCTTCAGATGTCCTTCAGTGGGCACAGCAATGTCATTCTGCCACAGGCTTGGTTCCCTGCCAAGGAAACAGCTAAGCTCCAGAACAGAGAAGCCAGCATATCTGTCTGCTTAGGAGGAAGTTTTGGCCCAGTCACGCAGAAGGTCTCAAAATGGGGTGGGAGCAATTTGCAATTAGGCACCCTCATTTGCATTTTTGTTACGAACAGCCATGTCGAGAAGAGCTTAGACATGCTGGCTAATGATTCTGGGAGCTGGGTCTGCCTCTATCCACAGACCTGCAGGCAGAAGGGATTTTACCAGAGCATCATTGAAATACTTACGGGAAAACACTTATGAAGCAGATATTCCATCTTGCTTTTTGTGTTAGTAATATTTTATCTGTTCTCAGGACTGTTTACTACAGCACATACTGGATTTCTCCATAGACTATCTGGGTGAGCTTAGACAAAGCATTCAATCTTTCTAAATCTCGGTCTCCTCATCTGTAAAATGGGGTAAGAACGTGTTCCTCATAGGATTGTTGTGAGATCACGGTTACATTGTGGTGGGGCGGGCATCCAGCAAACCATGATCGTACTGGTAAGTGTTTGTTGTCGTTGTGATGAATGATGAAAAGGAAGCATTCAGGACATCATAAGAGTCACTAATGGGGATCTGAGTTGGTTGGGGGTAACTTTACATCTTAGGGAAGATGTACTGAAGAATGATGTCATTATGATACCCAGTTAGGAAAAGACAAGGGGAGCGTCCTGAGATTATTACCAAAGTTTAGGTCTGGGATGCATGGCTTTGGGTAAAGGAAGGAGCTAAGACACCGTAGTTATCAGTAGACGCTTTTGTATTCTGTTAGTATTTCTAAATGTGCTTGATGAAGCAAAATAAAGGAAGTGAATAAATCAGAGGTAGGCATTTACTTCTGGTTCAGGGTTTTAAACACTATTGACATTTTGAGTGGGGTAATTCTTTGTTGTGGGGATCTGTCCTGTGCACTGTAGAATACTTAGCCACATCCCTCAGGTCTACTAACCTCCTAGTCTTGACATCCAAAATGTCTCCAGACACTGTCAAATGTCCCCTGGTAGGCAAAATCACCTCCCACGGAGAATCACTGTTCTAGTGAATTCATCTTAGAATCATAGCATTTGGAGTAGATAAATCAATAGCAAATAGTCCCCCACTTTTGAGAAGAGAATAGATAAAAACAAACAAGCGAACACAGTAACAAAGGCAGCCCAAGACTTGGTCAGCACGCAGGGTGGGTCTTTCAGCATGAGGACGTCTCCCTGAGTTGGCTGTGCTGGGTCTTTCTGCTGTCAACTTTGTAAGCTGGAACTAGATTTCTCAGAAGCCCCATCCCTGAGCGGCTTCAGACAGGGCTGGTCAACAGAGGAACCTGCATCGAATCTGGGAGGCCAAAGTGAGGCACCAGCCATCACTCTCAGAAGGCGTTCAGGGTCTGGGGGCAGACACACAGCCAACTCCAGCTTGTCCTCATTCTCTTCCACTCCTTGTCTGGTTCTTCCCGACAGCTGGGCCTGCTGACCGACAACGACCCCAGTTCACCACCAGAAATGTGACTGTGGAGGGGCAGAGATGGTGGCTGAGAGACAACAGCTTTATCTCCACGACAGATCTGCTTGGGGAACCAGACACGCTCGGCTTCTCAGAGATCCCTGCAGCCTCTGACTTGTCCACCTGACTTGTGCTTCAGGACGTCTGGTGAGGGCTTCTCTGAGCTCCTGATCTCTTTCAGAACTTCACTCCCCCTGCTTTTCCCATAGTTGGGCAATGTCCAACTTCTATAAATAACCCAACCCCTTATTCCATAACACTCATCACAGTTGAATGACCGATCTTTGAGACCACCTCTCTGTCCCTTAGCCTTCCTCAGAACTGGAAATTCAGGAGCCACTGCTATCTGAGCCATTGTTAGTCACATCCATCCCAAGGGAGGACACTTAGGACATGAGTCATCACCCAGAACAGAGGCAGAGGGAAACAGGACAAGCAGTCAACTTCCTTCCTAATTCAATGGGCACTAATAAATTTATCTCTACTATGCCTGTTCCAAGAGCTCAATTTGTTTTGTCTGCCCTGGAAGATTGTAGACTAGAAGAAAATTAACTCTTTGTAGGCTGGAAGAATAAGGCTGTCCCCTGAGCAGCCTCAGGCTTTAGATTTAAGCTGTGGTGATAAGTTCAGTAGAGCGGCCCCCGGCCCCACATCCCTACTGAAGGTAGTAACCACAGTGCAACTGTGGGATTCTTCTGTGTCTTAGTTCAGGTTCCCCAGAAGCAGACCCAGAGGCAAGGATTTGAGGCAAGCCGTTTACTTGAGAGATGATGCCAAGAGACACTGAGAGAGGCATGGGGAAACGGGGCAGGCAGCCGATAAAGGGTTCGTTATCAAGCTAGTGGCTGTGTGGCTAACTGCAGGTGCATTCCACTGGGGGGCTCTGGGAACCAGCATAGAACACACTGGGTTAACCCACCTGGGGTTGCTGCCTCTTAGGAAGGAGGAGTATTATGTTAATTCTTGACACGTGCTTGTGACGTGCTCTGCACACAGGCAGAAGACCCCAGCGTCCAGAGAATGCAGATGTTATAGCTGGACGTTGGCCAGTGGGCGCTAAAATGTTAAGGCCCAAGGGAATATGCAGAGAGGCACTGACAGCATCTGTTGTTCTCTGCAACACCAGGTTTTGTGCCTAAGAGTCAATATTCAGACAGAACCCAGATCTTAGAAAAGAAGCACATCAAAAAATGTAAAAGGGTGTGTCGGATGTCTTGTCCCTAGTCTCAGGAAGTGTTTGGTACCACTGTCTTTGAATCTTGAGTCCCGGAACCTTAAAGTCTTCCTCATTCATGTTCCTCTGTTCGATTTAGAGTAATGTGGAGCACAACCCATGTATTTGCTCAGTTTATTTGTTTCCTATTCTTTCTGGATTTACATCATCTTCAGACTTGATGGTCATTCCTATGCTTCCTCTTGCGTTGGTACGTTGGGCCACAGAAAGGAAAGAGGTCAGAGGTTGTTCCTGGAAACTTCACAAAATGAAAAGGGTGACTCTTGAACATAGGGATATATACAGGTATCCAGGGAAAAGAGCAAACTCAGAATGAAATGCACCCATGACTGGAGTGCCACTTGTCTTGGCACTCAAGGAAGAGAGAGAGAGAGTGATTAAAGTCTGGGGGAAGGACGAAGAGGAAGGAAAAGGGAGGAAGAAAGAATAGACAGGTGGGCCATAGTGCTTCCTGTTGCCAGCCGGTGAGATGGTCTCATCTTAATTTCGTGGTGATGCCCCTTAAGCTCAGAGACATTAAGTGGCTTCCCTATGGTGATTTAGCCAGCATGGCCAGGCAATGCTCACATTCAAACCAGGTCCGACTTCCTCCAAAACCAATATCTTTTCTACTTTGCAACCCAGTGCAACAGTTGTACTTAGCAGACAGCCTGGGTGGGTGGGTGTGGGGGTTCATGGTACAACTCCCTGCAGAGGTGAGAAAAGCCCAGTAAATGCAGTTACTCAAGTGTCACCCGCAATACCTTCGTCTATATTATTAACGATAAGTGAATGATAAATAGCATTTCGGAAATTACTACATGCTGTGCACTGTGCCTGTCACTTAATCGTCAGAGCAACTGTGATAACACTTTAGAATTACCTGGGAGCTTTTAACTATATGAACACTTGCTGGCTAAAATGAACAAATCAGGAGACTCTAGATGCTGGCGAGGATGTGGAGAAAAGGGAACCCTCTTGCACTGTTGGTGGGAATGCAAACTGGTGCAGCCGCTCTGGAAAACAGTGTGGAGGTCCCTCAAAAAATTAAAAATAGATCTATCCAGCAATAGCACTGCTAGGAATTTACCCAAGGGATACAGGAGTGCTGATGCATGGGGGCACTTGTACCCCAATGTTTATAGCAGCACTTTCAACAATAGCCAAATGATGGAAAGAGCCTAAATGTCCATCAACTGATGAATGGATAAAGAAATGGTGGTTTATATACACAATGGAATACTATGTGGCAATGAGAAAGAATGAAATATGGCCTTTTGTAGCAATGTGGATGGAACTGGAGGGTGTTATGCTAAGTGAAATAAGTCATACAGAGAAAGACAGATACCATATGTTTTCACTCATCTGTGGATTCTGAGAAACTTAACAGAAGACCGGGGGGAGCAGGAGGGGGGAAAAACTTACAGGGAGGGAGGGAGGCAAACCATAAGAGACTATTAAATACTGAGAACAAACTGAGGGTGGATGGGGGGTGGGGGAGAGGGGAAAGTGGGTGATGGGCATTGAGGAGGGCACCTGTTGGGATGAGCACTGGGTGTTTCATGGAAACGAATTTGACAATAAATTATGTTTAATATAAAAAATAAAATAAAAAATAATAAAGAAACATTAACAATTTTTTTTAAAAAAAGAACACTTGGTGGGTCCACCTGGGATCAGTATATTGGACTTGCTTGGGGTTGGAACATGGCATTAGTACATTTTAAAAACTCACTGGGTGCTTGTAATGAACACAACCAGAGTGAAGCACCATGGCTTATGACAGTGGTTTCTAGACCAGCGTGCATCAGAATGCCCCCGAGGGTCAGTAAAAAGGATTTCTGGGCTTCCCTCTGAGAGTTGATGATTCAGTAGATCTGGGGTGGGGACCACAATTTTGCATTTCATACAAGGCCCCAAGGGACCACTGATTTTGCTGGTCTGAGGACTGTACTATGTGAACCATCAATCTAGAGCAACTTTGAGGATGGTGTTAGGGTGATGTCCATTTTTCATTTAATAAACTGAAGCTTGGTGGTGACCAGGCAAGAACTTGCACTCAGGTCTGGGATGCTTAAAATCTATTCTCTATTTGCCTAATTTTATACACAAGTAGATCAGGCCTGACTTTGCCGATTACTTCACTGAAAAGCAGCTGCAGCCAATTTCCAGCATTGTGTAAAAGTCTGCCTGGTGGGCTGCATTAAGTCAGTTCCAAATTCTTGCCTAGCAAGAAGGAAAAAGCATTAGAAATGAGAAAGCTAATTTGGCTTCATTAATCAAGATAACATTAATTACTCCAATCTTCTTAATGAAAAACTGCTAATACATACAAAAACACTTTATCCAAGAAAACTTCCAAGTGCCTCCTCCAGGGCTTGTGCTCAGAATGAAAGCTCTTCTGGATAAATGTTCTCTCCTGAGTGGACTCAGCTGTCTGCACTGCCTGCCTAGGTAGCCAGGATGTTCCTTAGAAAGTACAACTTCTGTTCCAGCTGATCCCCGGGGCAAGCCCCAGCCGTCCCAGTGAAGGAGGGCTTTGGTCTATGGGGAATTCAGGGACAGTCCTGGGTGGATTTAAATCCGTTGTGAAAGTCAGAAGTTAAAGCCAAAGAACATCATAAACAAATTGATTATGAGTTCAATTTCCTCCAGGATATATATTTTTTTATTGCCATGGAAGTGAATTTTGAAACCTCAAGCATCCAAGTGATTTCACTCCTAACTTCAATCAATTCTCAATTTAACTTTTAGAATAGGCTGAGGGTCTCTCAGATTCTAGAAGGAGGCCAGCCTTCCGTGTATATACCCTCCCTCCCAGATCCTCCCTCCATGCCATCTTGCTCCTTATAACAGTGGTCCTTTCACTTAGAAGAGGGGTATGGAGCTGAGACATGCTCTGATCAGATTATTCCCTGACCCTCCTCTCTCCCTTCCATTTCTCCCTCTCTCCCTATAATATTCCTCACTTCCTTCCTTCCTTCCTTCCTTCCTTCCTCCCTCCCTCCCTCCCTCCCTCCCTCTCTTCCTTCCTTCCTTCCTTCCTTCCTTCCTTCCTTCCTTCCTTCCTTTTTCTCTCCCTTTTTTTCTTTATTTCCTTCTTTGCTTCCTTCTTCTTTCTTTCTTTCTTTCTTTCTTTCCTTCTTTCATGAGAGCCATACCACCAATCTGAGAGTAAACATAGAAAACTATCTTATGTGGATTCTCTAAAAGCAGAACCTGAGATGGCTTATTTGCAAATAATGGAAGGAATGATCTCAATTCCCATGAGAGGGAGGAGAGCAGGCAGGAGAGGGAAAGAAGCCAGGCAAAGATGTGAGTCAGCTGAAGTCTAGACTCAGCCTGACTTCACGAGAAGGGTGAGTACAGTACAGGGTTCCTTCCCTGAGGCCAGGGGCTCAGCCTTCTGTACCCTGTGTCAGTCAGTGACTGGTATGCCACTGGTGGAAAGGGCGTAATAGATAGGCATTTCCAGAAGTGATTCCCAACAGACCAAGGGCATATCTTGGGATAAAGAGACAGCTATCTGACATTCACAGAAGCTGCTTATGGGAGCACCTGCCTGATAAAAGGGATCCGGACACCAATAGCATCACTACGGGAACTTCACAGAATCAAGGAGATTCTTTCTCTTGTGTGCAGATAGCAAGTGCCACTAGGAAGAAATTGACATTTTCTTTCTACAGAAGGTCCTTTCTTTAGGACCGCCCAGGGCCCTTGGCTTTCCCCCCTCTCTATTCATACCTCCTCTGTAGCCCTGGGGTATGTTAATGTGTTTATTGTGTCCTTCTCCACCTTGAGACCAAGAGGTCCTTGAGGGTTGGAACCCAGACTTACTCCATCTTTGTATCCTGAGACAGCACCTGGCACATGCAGGAGCCTCCTGGTTTGCTAAAGGTATGATCCAAAGCTTTCCTGTCCCTCCTCTGCATTAACACTTCTCAGTCCAGTCCCATCTGGGCCACTTTCAGTGAAAAAGATGGCAATCAGGATCTTAAAAATGCACATGTCTGGAGCTTACGAAGCATCTTAATGTAATTGCAATTGTGTAGAAATAAAGACCGATTATTCTCTCTGAATAGAAGACAATGCCAAAAGATTTAGTTATTCTTGAACTTTTCTGGTCCAAAGAAAGACCCACTTACTGGATCTTTAAAGGACGAGGCAACAACCTGCACAGAGATTAACAAAAGAGACATGGACCATTCTTCAGGGTATTAACTGGCACATTCAGAGATAGCATTTTGTATAACAAAAGTTGTTATGGAGAATAAAGGCAGAATAACTCGGGAATAGACGCTCATTTCGCAAGGCCGGTAGCCTGTAAGTAGATATCACTCTGGCATTGTTATAATATGTAGAAATTGGGTTTTTCAAGTATATTCCAAAACATCTTCTACTTAAACTAAAACTCTTTCCTTTCCACTTATAACCATGAAAAGTTATTGCAATACAATAATCACAAGCAAAAAACAATTTGCACAGAATTGATGCAAATTGCATTTTAAGGAAAGCAAAGATTGTTTTTTTGTGGTTGTGTGTGTGTGTGTGTGTGTGTGTGTGTGTGTGTTTAGAGAGAGAGAAAAAGCATGTGAACCAGGAGAGGCTGAGGGAGAAAGAAAATCCTATGCAGGCTCCATGCTCAGCACAGAGCTTGATGCAGGGCTCGATCCCATGACCCTGGGATAATGACCAAAGCCAAAAACTAGAGTCCGATGTTCAATTGACTGAGCCATGAGGCACCCGAGGAAAGCAAAGATTGTATCATGATGGCCACTTGAATACATGGTTTTGCCTAAAATCTCTAAAAATCACACATAAATGATGAAATCAAGGTCTTGATTTTGATCGAGAAGATCAAAGAAGAGCTCCATCTGGGCACAGTGTTTCTGAAAAGATTAGGAGTGTTGGAAAGGGTTCTCTTGGACCACTACCCACATACTTAGCTACTGTGACATTCCCTTCTAAGAATGCGACTGGTGGAAACTGGGCGATGTGCCTAATCCTAGTGCCATTTTCATGGTCCAGTGGGTCTTTTTTTTTTTTTAATGTTTATATGTATTTTTTTCAAATATGAAATTTATTGTCAGATTGGTTTCCATACAACACCCAGTGCTCATCCCAACAGGTGCCCTCCTCAATGCCCATCACCCACCCTTACCTCCCTCCTACCCCCCATCAAACCTCAGTTTATTCTCAGTTTTGAAGAGTCTCTTATATTTGTTTCCCTCCCTCTCTAACTTTTTTTTCCTTCCCCTCCCCCATGGTCTTCTGTTAAGTTTCTCAGGATCTACATAAGAGTGAAAACATATGGTATCTGTTTTTCTCTGTATGACCTATTTCACTTAGCATAACACTCTCTAGTTCCATCCACATTGCTACAAAAGGCCATATTTCATTCTTTCTCATTGCCACGTAGTGTTCCATTGTGCATATAAACCACAATTTCTTTATCCATTCATCATTCTAAATGGTGGACACTTAGGCTCTTTCCATAATTTGGCTATAGTTGAAAGTGCTGCTATAAACATTGGGGTACAAGTGCCCCTATGCATCAGCACTCCTGTATCCCTTGGGTAAATTCCTAGCAGTGCTATTGCTGGATAGATCTATTTTTAATTTTTTGAGGGACCTCCACACTGTTTTCCAGAGTGGCTGCACCAGTTTGCATTCCCACCAACAGTGCAAGAGGGTTCCCGTTTCTCCACATCCTCGCCAGCATCTATAGTCTCCTGATATTTTCATTTTAGCCACTCTGACTGGCATAAGGTGGCATCTCAGTGTGGTTTTGATTTGTATTTCCCTGATGAGGAGCGATGTTGAGCATCTTTTCATGTGCCTGTTGGCCATCTGGATGTCTTCTTTAGAGAAGTGTCTATTCATGTTTTCTGACCATTTCTTCACTGGATTATTTGTTTTTTGGGTGTGGAGTTTGTTGAGTTCTTTCTAGATTCTGGATACTAGCCCTTTGTCTGATATGTCATTTGCAAATACCTCTTCCCATTCTGTTGGTTGCCTTTTAGTTTTGCTGATTGTTTCCTTTGAAGTGCAGAAGCTTTTTATTTCCATGAGGTCTGAATAGTTCATTTTTGCTTTTAATTCTCTTGCCTTTGGAGATGTGTCAAGTAAGAAATTGCTATGGCTGAGGTCAGAGAGGTTTTTTCCTGCTTTCTCCTCTAGGGTTTTGATGATTTCCTGTCTCACATTCAGGTCCTTTATCCATTTTGAGTTTATTTTTGTGAACGTTGTAAGAAAGTGGTCTAGTTTCATTCTTCTGCATGTTGCTGTCCAGTCTCCCAGCACCATTTGTTAAAGAGACTGTGTTTTTTCCATTGGATATTCTTTCCTGCTTTGTCAAAGATTAGTTGGCCATACTTTTGTGGGTCCAATTCTGGAGTCTCTATTCTATTCCATTGGTCTATGTGTCTGTTTTTGTGCCAATACCATGCTGTCTGGATGATTACAGCTTTGTAGTAGAAGCTAAAGTCTGGGATTGTGATGCCACCTGCTTTGGTCTTCTTCAAAATTGCTTTGGCTATTCGGGGTCTTTTGTGGTTCCATACAAATTTTAGGATTGCTTGTTCTAGCTTCAAGAAGAATGCTGGTCCAATTTTGATTGGGATTGCATTGAATGTATAGATAGCTTTGGGTATTATTGACATTTTAACAACATTTGTTCTTCCAATCCATGAGCGTGGAATGTTTTTTCCATTTCATTATATCTTCTTCAATTTCCATCATAAGGTTTCTATAGTTTTCAGCATACAGATATTTTACATCTTTGGTTAGGTTTATTCCTAGGTATTTTATGATTCTTGGTGCAATTGTGAATGGGATCAGTTTCTTTATTTGTCTTTCTGTTGCTTCATTATTAGTGTATAAGAATGCAACTGATTTCTGTACATTGATTTTTGTATCCTGCGACTTTGCTGAATTCATGTGTCAGTTCTAGCAGACTTTTGGTGGAGTCTATCGGATTTTCCATGTACAATATCATGTCATCTGCAAAAAGTGAAAGCTTGACTTCATCTTTGCCAGTTTTGATGCCTTTGATTTCCTTTTGTTGTCTGATTGCTGATGCTAGCACTTCCAACACTATGTTAAACAACAGCGGTGAGAGTGGACACCCCTGTCGTGTTCCTGATCTCAGGGAGAAAGCTCTCAGTTTTTCCCCATTGAGGATGATATTAGCTGTGGGATTTTCATAAATGGGTTTTATGATGTTTAAGTATGTTCCTTCTATCCCGACTTTCTCAAGGGTTTTTATTAAGAAAGGATGCCGAATTTTGTCAAATGCTTTTTCTGCATTGATTGACAGTATCATATGGTTCTTATCTTTTCTTTTATTAATGTGATGTATCACATTGATTGATTTGTGAATGTTGAACCAGCCCTGCAGCCCAGGAATGAATCCCACTTGATCATGGTGAATAATTATTTTTATATGCTGCTGAATTCGACTTGCTACATTCTTATTGAGTTTTTCTGCATCCATATTCATCAGGGATATTGGCTTGTAGTTCTCTTTTTTTCTGGGTCTCTGTGTGGTTTAGGAATCAAAGTAATGTTGGCTTCATAGAATGAGTCTGGAAGTTTTCCTTCCCTTTCTATTTTTTGTAACAGCTTGAGAAGGATAGGTATTATCTCTGCTTTAAATGTCTGGTAGAATTCCCCAGGGAAGCCATCTGGTCCTGGACTCTTACGTGTTGGGAGATTTTTGATAACTGATTCAATTTCTTTGCTGGTTATGAGTCTGTTCAAGTTTTCTATTTCTTCCTGTTTGAGTTTTGGAAGTGTGTGGGTGCTAAGGAATTTGTCCATTTCTTCCAGGTTGTCCAATTTGTTGGCATATAATTTTTCCTAGTATTCCCTGATAATTGCTTGTATTTCTGAGGGATTGGTTGTAATAATTTCATTTTCATTCACGATTTTATCCATTTGTTTCATCTCCCTTTTCTTTTTGAGATGCCTGGCTAGAGGTTTATCAATTTTGTTTATTTTTTCAAAAAACCAACTCGTTTCATTGATCTGCTCTACAGTTTTTTTAGATTCTATATTGTTTATTTCTGCTCTGATCTTTATTATTTCTCTTCTTCTCCTGGGTTTGGGGTGTCTTTGCTGTTCTGTTTCTATTTCCTTTTGGTGTGCTGTTAGATTTTGTATTTGGGATTTTTCTTGTTTCTTGAGATAGGCCTGGTTTGCAATGTATTTTCCTCTCAGGACTGCCTTTGCTGTATCCCAAAGAATTTGGATTGTTGTATTTTCATTTTCATTTGTTTCCATATATTTTTAAATTTCTTCTCTAATTGCCTGGTTGACTCATTTATTCTTTAGTAGGGTGTTCTTTACCTCCATGCTTTTGGAGGTTTCCCAGACTTTTTCCTGTGGTTGATTTCAAGTTTCATAGCATTGTGGTCTGAAAGTGTGTATGGTATGATCTCAATTCTTTTATACTTATGAAGGGCTGTTTTGTGACCAAGTATGTGATCTATCTTGGAGAATGTTCCATGTGCACTCAAGAAGAAAGTATATTCTGTTGCTTTGGGATGCAGAGTTCTAAATATTATCTGTCAAGTCCATCTGATCCAATGGATCATTCAGGGCCCTTGTTTCTTTATTGATCCTGTGTCTAGATGATCTATCCATTGTTGTAAGTGGAGTATGAAAGTCCCCTGCAATTACCACATTCTTATCAATAAGGTTGCTTATGTTTGTGATTAATAGTTTTATATATTTGGGGGCTCCCGTATTTGGCACATAGACATTTATAATTATTAACTCTTCCTGATGGATAGACCCTGTAATTATTATATAATGTCCTTCTTCATTTCTTGTTACCACCTTTCATTTAAAGTCTAGTTTGTCTGATATAAGTATGGCTACTCCAGCTTTCTTTTGACTTCCGGTAGCATGATAGATAGTTCTCCATCCCCTCATTTTCAATCTGAAGGTGTCCTCAGGTCTAAAATGAGTCTCTTGTAGGCAGCAAATAGATGGGTCTTGTTTTTTTTATCCATTCTGAAACCCTATGTCTTTTGGTTGGAGCATTTAGTCCATTTACATTCAGTGTTATTATTGAAAGATATGGATTTAGAGTCATTGTGATGTTTGTAGATTTCATGCTTGTAGTGATGTCTCTGGTACTTTGTGGTCCTTGCAACATATCACTCACAGAATCCCCCTTAGGATCTCTTGTAGGGCTGGTTTAGTGGTGATGAATTGCTTCAGTTTTTGTTTGTTTGGGAAGACCTTTATCTCTCCTTCTATTCTGAATGACAAACTTGCTGGATAAAGGATTCTCAGCTGCATAATTTTTCTGTTCATCACATTGAAGATTTCCTGACATTCCTTTCTGGCCTGCCAAGTTTCAGTAGATAGGTCTTCCACTAGCCTTACGGGTCTCCCTTTGTAAGTTAGAGCCTATTTATCCCTAGCTTCTTTCAGAATTTTCTCTTTATCCTTGTATTTTGCCAGTTTCACTATGATATGTTGTGCAGAAGATCGATTCAAGTGACATCTGAAGGGAGTTCTCTGTGCCTCTTGGATTTCAATGCCTTTTTCCTTCCCCAGATCAGGGAAGTTCTCAGCTATGATTTGTTCAAGTGCACCTTCAGCCCCTTTCTCTCTCTCTTCCTCTTCAGGAATTCCTATGATACGGATATTGTTCCGTTTGATTGCATCACTTAGTTCTCTAATTCTCGCCTCATACTCCTGGATTTTTTTTATCTCTCTTTTTCTCAGCTTCCTCTTTTTCCATAATTTTGTCTTCTAATTCACCTATTCTCTCCTCTGCCTCTTCAGTCCGTGCTATGGCCGCCTCCATTTTATTTTGCACCTCACTTATAGCATTTTTTAGCTCCTCATGACTATTTCTTAGTCCCCTGATCTTTGTAACAATAGATTCTCTGCTGTCCTCTATGTTTTTTTCAAACCCAGCGATTAACTTTATGACTATTATTCTACCTTCTTGTTCCATTATACTGCTTAAATCATTTTTGATCTACTTCCTGGAGTTTCCTTTGAGGAGAATTCTTCCATTTCGTCATTTTGGGTAGTCCCTGAGGTGGCTCCAAACCGCAGGGTGCTTCCCCTGTGCTGTCTGGAGTAACTGGTGTTGGTGGGCGGGGCCACAGTCAGACCCGACGTCTGCCCCCAGCCCACATGGGGGGCCACAGTCAGACTGGTGTGTACCTTATCTTCCCCTCTCCCAGGAGCGAGACTCACTGTGGAGTGGTGTGGCCCCTGTCTGGGCTACTTGCACACTGCCAGACTTGTGGTGCTGCTTCGATGGGATCTGGCATATTAGCTGGGGTGGATCTGCAAGGTGCACAGAGGCGGGAGGGGCAGGCTCAGCTCACTTTGCCGTTGGTGGTCCTCTGTGGGAGGGTCCCTGCAGCACCGGGAGGGAGGCAGGCAGACCCGTCGGAGGAATGGATCCACAGAAGCACTGTGTTGGGTGTTTGCACGGTGCAAGCAAGTTCGGTGAACTGGTTCCCTTTGGGGTTTCTGCTGGGGGATGGGCGAGGGAGATGGCGCTGGCCAGCGCCTTTGTTCCCCACCAAGCTGAGCTCTGTTTCCCGGGGCTCAACACCTCTCCCTCCTGGTGTCCTCTCGCCCTCCTGCTCTCCAAGCAGAGCTGTTGACTTTTAACATTCCAGATGTTAAGTCCCACTGGCTGTCAGAACCCATGGAGTCTGGCCCCTCCACTTTTGCAAGTCTGACTCAGGGGCTCTGCCTCCCAGGCAGGCTGCCCCTCCACAGCCCCAGCTCCCTCCCACCAGTCCGTGTAGCGCACACCCCCTCTCCACCCTTCCTACCCTCTTCTGTGGGCCTCTTGTCTATGCTGGGCTCTGCAGAGTCCATTCTGCTAGTCTTCTGGTGGTTTTCTGGGTTATTTAGGCAGGTGTGGGTGGAATCCAAGTGATCAGCAGGACGAGGTGAGCCCAGCGTCGTCCTACGCCTCCATCTCCCTAGTGGGTCTTAATCCAAAGGTGGTTTCCCAGGAACAAAGGCAGATCCTCTTGTCCTGCCCTGAGCAGGTACCACAGCATCCTCCTTAGAGCATGTATGTGCTAGAAGGAAAACTCTCCCTAGCGCTCATGGATATCAGGGCTTTTTTGGTCGATCTCCACTCCTGCCTACCTTTCCTGAGCTCCATTCCCTTTTTTTGTGGTTGGTGGTGAGCAAGGGGAGGGAGTTGCCATTTGAGGGGAGTCACAGAAAGAATTCCTAAAAGATATCATGGTGATAGGGGTAGGGAATCCTTCAACAAGCCATGATGATTCCAGGTTTTTCAATTGTTAAGATTCCTAGAGCTCTAACTCAAAGATTAGCCCTGGGAGGAAAGCCTGTGTTTGTGTCACTTTCCTCGCCATGCCCAGTGCTTTCCACCTGGGAGATGCTGTGGCCGATACAGGCATCAGTTGCTATTCTAGATCCTCACCAGAGTGATAAAACTAGTGAAAATCTCCTTGATCCTGGAAGTCTGTCTACTTTGGGGCATTGACAGGAGTGTAGTATGTTACTGGGACTATGCAAAAGGCTGCTCAGACTGCATTCAACATGTCATTTTTACACCCAAAACCTCTAACTTTTAGTGGAATGTAGTTAATGTGACTGCTTCTGCTTCCAGCTTTTTAATGCCTGAACCACTTGGATGCTTTACTACCTGATGTCTTTAAGACAGATCTTCCTTCCATACACTTATGATGCATGAACTTTGCTCACCTACATATTTTGGTGTGTTTTTAAATGGTTTTCCATAAATCAGTCAGAAAAATACAAATACCATGTGATTTCACTCATATGTGGAATTTAAGAAACAAAACAAATGAGCAAAGGAGAAAAGAGAGAGAGAGAGAGAGAAATCAAGAAACAGACTCTTAACTAGAGAACAAACTGATGGTCATCAGAGGGGAGGTGAGGGAATGGGGGAATAGGTGATGGGGACTGGGGAGTGAATGTGTCCTGCTGAGCACTGGGTGATATATGGAATTGTTGAATTGCTATCTTGTGCACCTGAAACTAACATAACGTTGTATGTTAACTACACTGGAATTAAAACAAAATCTTAATTAAAAAATGGTTTTCCATAAGTGTTACTTAACCTCACAAGAAAAATCTAAGTGATCTGATAAACACTCCTAGTATTTTTTCTAGTTAATTTTTCATTTTTCCCAATGTTTACTTTTTAAAAATTGAGCCTAAAATAAACTGAACTTAAGTGTACACTGTGATTATTTTTTATTATTAAATTCACATATAATTAAATTACAGTTAAACATATTAGTTTCAAGTGCACAATATAATATGATTCAACAAACGGTTTGATTAATTTGACATGTTAATCCACCCGGGGAACTTTCTCATCCTCCTCCCATTCAGAGGGAGCCAGAAGGTAACCACTATTCTGATTTCTGTCATCATAGACTTGTTTGGTCTGTCCTTGAACTTCATGTAAATAGATGCTGTTTTCCTTTTTTTTTTTTTTTTTAAGCATTTGATTTACTTTTGAGAGAGTTCAAGCAGGGCAGGGGCAGAGAGAGGGGGACAGAGGATCTGAAGCAGATTCTGTGTGGACAGCAGTGAGCTTGATGTGGGGCTTGAACTCAAAACTGTGAGATCATGACCTGAGCCAAAGTTGGGTGCTCAACCAACTGAGCCACCCAAGTGCCCCTATTTTGCAGCTTTTCAAAAATTTATTTAACATAATGTCATTGAGATTTATCTTTGTTTCTGCATGTATCAGTAGCACATCCATTTTTTTTTTTTTTTTTTTTTTTTTTTTTTGCTGAGTGGTGTTCCATGGTGGGAAGATTTTTGTCCTTTTGAAATAAGTGTTTCTATTTTTCTTGAAATATATAGGCATGGAATTGTTGGATCACAGAATAGGTGTATGGAAGTCATTTCTTGTTCCACATGAATGATGAGTGTCAGTGATAGTGATTTAACAATCACAGACATTGAAAGCCAGAAGTTAATTTAACCTGTTCTCATAATCAAATTTAACTATGGGTATGGGTGAATTGACCTATGGCCAGGACCTCCCTGCTCAACAGAAACAATAGCCATATAAGGAGGCCAATCAGAGACAGCTAGCTACCACGTCTGGAGAGATTCCCTGCCCTTGGTGTGCCTTTAGAACAAGAAGAATTAGGAAAGGGGATTGAGAGAGTCAGGGATACTAAACATGGAAATCTGGTTAAAACAATTTTATTTGGCAATGTAGTTCTTTGCTGAAAGGGTTGTGGAATGTCCTGTGGTCCAATATGCATGGCCATGGGTGGGGGCCAGTGCTGGATCATGAAGACATTTATCTGCCAAGCTACCCAACTTACATTATGTTGAAGGCAGCAGGAAACCACTGAAGGTTTATAAGCTGGAAGGTATTGGATTGAATTTAGACTACAGAATGATCTTTTTCATCACGGTAGGAAAAAATAGACTAGCAAAAGAGAAGGATCGGGAGCAGGGAGACTAGCTGAGAAGATGCAGGGGTCATCTATATGAGAGTCAGTGGGGTCTGAAACCAGGGACGTAGCGAGGATGGAGTATGAAGGATCAGAATCACCCTGGATCGCTGGGACTGCAGATGATGAGAAAACCAAGGAGGTAAGAATGACATTCTGATTTCTGACTTGGCTATTTAAGGGGATGCAATGCCATTTGCTGCTTCCCAAGACAAAGGAGAAGGAGGGGTTTTGACGTAATAGAGGCATAGAGATGAGTTTTGGACACTTTGAGTTGGAGATGTACCTGTGGGACAACCAAGTGGAGGTGTCTCAGAGACAGTTGATATTTCGGTCTGTATCTCATAGCAGAGCAGGTCCCGTGGGTGTGCAGCGTGTGGCAGTCACACAGGGCCCCGAGTTCAGAATAACCCCCTGCTGGGCTTAATGTTCTGCTGTTGCCATCTTGAAATTCATGATAAGTTTTTAAAATGTATTTTTCTTAATGTTTATTTTTGAGACAGGGAGAGACAGAGCATGAACGGGGAGAGTCAGAGAGAGGGAGACACAGAATCTGAAGCAGGCTACAGGCTCCGAGCTGTCAGCACAGCCCCACGTGGGGCTCGAACTCACGGACTGTGAGAACATGATCTGAGCCGAGGTTGGCTGCTTAACCGACTGAGCCACCCAGGCGTCCCATGATAATTTTATTGTGCATCGGGCCCCACAAATTCTGTCACTGGTCCTACTCAGTAAAGTAATCAGTTCTGGGGATACAAATTTGTAAGTAACGAGTATACAGGTGGTCACTAGAGCCAATGGAGTAAGAATCAACATAGGAATTTCCACAAGAAGAAAGTATGGAATGAGAAGAATCTAAAGGTGTCTCTGGAGAAAGACATATTTAAAGGATGAGTAAGAAGAGCCCCACAAAGGGAATAGAAAGCATCCAGCGACATCAATGGGGAATGAATCCGTGGACATTATGGAACCAGCATCTAGAAAGATGGACATGGAGAAAAGAGAACATGCTTATAGAATCCTGAGAAAGTTACATGCAGCTTTATACTTTTGATGAATGCTATCTATTGGTCCATATGGAGACTTCTGTCAAACACATATGAGCCCTTTTCCCCCGATCTTCCTCCTCCTTCTCCCCTTCCCCAGGATTCATTTGCCTCTTCTACACTCCTATCCTTCCTTCAGGGAGGTCATTTGTGAAGTAGACACACAAGGTTCCTGGTCCATGACAGCAGATCTTGATGCTCTGACCTCAGGAGTAGGGGGATGGGAGGTAGAGGCAACAGATTGTAGCTCGAGGCCCTTCCGATCCTTGAGAGTGCTATCTTCAAGGTGAACGTATCTTTTTCATGCTTATATTAGCCATCTCCCGTGGCATACCTTTAAGCATTATTATAGCAAGAATATTTCTATCTCCTTACTTTGTCTTACCAGAGACAGACCTCCATCTGGACCAGGTAAAATATGGGGTGGGAGAGAAAGGATAAAGAAAAAAGGAAATCCCAACCAATCACTTAAATCAAAAGAGATGAGAGCATTAAAAGGATGTGGTAGTTACCTGTCAAATCAACAGACAAGTCAAATAATAGAAGATCTCACAAAACCTGCATCAAACTCTACAATGTAAAGATCACAATTGACTTCTTCCAATCATGATGGAATAGCTTGTAACAGACCAAGACTAGCCAGATCAGTTATTTAAAAAATATATTGGAAGCCATAATACAGATTCTGGGGCTCCCAGGACTTCAAGGCCAGTATTCTGGAACAGGAAATCCTGAAGAGGTGGGCCAGCACCCTACAGTTGGTTTTGCCTTGGGGCATTTGCCTTTTCTAGGATCAGGAAGAAGACTTGGGAATCTGAGTGGCTTCCATGCCAGAGAGCTACTGTTAACAAGCAGAGAAGCCAATACATTTTGGGGAAGTCTTGTAGACCTAAAGGGATAAAAATATGAGACTTGGGTGGCAATACTGTGGAAGAAGAGAAGACAAAGAGTGAATGGTAATGAAAATTTTGAGAAGTTTGCCTTCCAAGAGGAGAGCAGAGACTGGGTAGGAACTTTAAGGATATTCAGGGAAAACAAAGCGGTAAAAGTGAGGGTCCTAAGAACAAATTTGTAGGACTCAGATTAACTGATTCTAAGATTTATTATAAAGCCACAGGAACTGAGACAAAGTAATATTGGTGAAAGGATGGGCACATAGATCATTGGAATAAAATTAAGACTCTAGAAATAGACACATGAATATGATCAACTGATTTTTGACAAAGGTTCAAAGATAATTCAGTGGAGAAAGGACAGTCATTTCAAAAAACAGTGCTGGATCAATAGAACATCCACGTGCAAATAAATAAATCTGACCTATGCCTTGCATCATAGAGAAAACTTGCCATTCACAAAGGATCAAAAGCAAAAAAAAAAAAAAATGCTTATGAGTACATTTAACCTAGGGGTGGAAGATCCAATACACTGCTAACTGTAAGGTATTGATGAAAGAAGTTGAAAAACACACAAATGGAATTATATCACGTGTGTATGAATCAGAAAAATTAACGCTGTTAAAATGTCCTAACTACCCAGAGTGGGCTATAGATTCAACGCAGTTCCTATCAAGATTCCAATGGCATTTTCCACAGAAATAGCAAAAACAACCCTAAAGATGTGTATGGAACCACAAAATACTCCCAAATAGCCAAACAATCTTAAGAAAGAAGAACAAAGCTGGAGGCATGACATCTCCTGATTATAAACCATATTTAGGGCACTCTTTGGGATGAGCCCTGGATGTCATATGTAAGAGATAAATCACTGGGTTCTACTCCTGAAACCAATAATGCACTGTGTGTTAACTAACTTGAGAACAAAAAACAACACAAAACAACAAAAAGACCACCCCCCTCCCCACAAAGCTATAGTAATCAAAACAGCATGGTATTGGAATAAAAACTGGCACATAAACCAATGGAACAGAATAGGAAGCCCAGAAATAGCCCCCACATTTATGGTCAACTAATATTCGACAAGGGAACCAAGAATACTCAATAGAGAAAAGATAGTTTCTTCAATAAATCATGCTGGGAAAACTGGATATTCGCATGCAAAAGAATGAAATTGGGCCCCTATCTTACACCACTCACAAAAACTAACTTGAAATGGACTAAAGACATAAATGTAAGACTGAAACTGTAAAACTCCTAGGAGAATACTTAGGGGAAAAAACTCCTTGATTTTGGCCTTCACAATGATTTTTTGGATATGACACAAGAAGTACACGCAATGAAAGCAAAAATGAATGAGCAGGGCTAAATCAAACTAAAAAAAAACTTCTGTAGAGCAAACAGTCAACAAAATGAAAAGGCAACCTATGAATGAGAGAACATGTTTACAAACTATATAGCTGATAAGAAGTTAATATCCAAAATACACAAGGAGGGGCGCCTGGGTGGCTCAGTCAGTTAAACATCCAACACTTGGTTTGGCTCAGGTCATGATCTCACCATTCTAGGGTTCAAGCCCTGGGTCGGGCTCTGTGCTGACAGCGTGGAGTCTGCTTGGGATTCTCTCTCTCTTCCTCTCTCTCTCTCTGCCCCTCCCCTGCTCACATTCTCCCTCTCTCTCTCTCTCTCTCCCCCAAAATAAATAAATAAACATTAAAAAAATAAACCCAAATTAAAAACAAAACAAAACAAAATACACAGGGAACCCACACAGCTGAGGAATTGGGGTGGGAGGAAAGTGATCTGATTAAAATGCGCAGATGAATTGAACAGACATTTTTCCAAATAAGAGATACAGATGGAACAAATACATGAAAAGGTGCTTGGCATTACTAATCACCAGGAAAATGCAAATCAAAGCCATAACGAGACACCACCTCACTTGTCAGAGTGGCTATGATCAAAAAGACAGAAGATAACAAGTGTGGGCAAGGATATGGAGAAAAGGGAACCCTTGTATACTGTATAAATTGGCACAGTCACAGTGGAAAACAATATGAGACTCCCTCCAAATTAAAATACAACTACCATATGACCCAGAAATCACACTTTTGGGTATATATCCAAAGAAAATGAAATCAGGATCTGGAAGACATATTTACATTCCTATATTCATGGCAACATTATTCTCTGCAGCCATCATGTGGAAACAACCTAAGTGTCCATCAATGGGATGGACGGATAATGAAAGATGTGATATAATGGGATATTATTCAGCCATGAGAAAAAAGGAAATATTTTCCACAACATAGATGGACCTTGAGGGCATTATGTGAAGTGAAGTAAGTCAGACAGAGAGGGACAAATATATGTGGAATACAAGAAAAGCTAAACTTATAGAAACAGAGGGATGAATGGTAGTTGCCTGGAGAGGGGAGTAGGGGAAATGGGGAGATGTTGGTCACAGAGTACAAACTTCTTGTAAGATGAGTAAATTCTGGGGGTCTCATGTACAGCATGACAACCATAATTAACAATACTATATTATATATTCGAATAGTGCTTAGAGAGTACATCTTTTTTTTTTTTAATGTTTTTATTTATTTTTGAGATAGAGAGACAGAGTGTGATTGGAGGAGGGGCAGAGAGAGGGAGACACAGAATCTGAAGCAGGCTCCAGGCTCTGAGCAGTCAGCAAAGAGCCCGATGTGGGGCTCGATCCCATGAACTGTGAGATCATGACCTGAGCCAAAGTCGGACACTTAACAGACTGAGTCACCCAGGTGTTTCAGGACTTTGAATTTTAGAACTGGGATCGTGCTGAGTAGCCCAGGATAAGTTGGTCACCCTAGATCTCACCTTCTAGGCTCTGAGAGATGTTTGTCACAAGAAGGGATTTGCAGAGGCTTACTCCTCTAGGGTCTCATGTGACTCCTTTCATGAAACCGGGGGGCTCAGTGGTTCTCTTCCTACTTTCACCATGTGCCTTTGCTCTTCTCAGAAACCTGTGGCCCCTGCAGAGAACACTGTCTAGTAAGACTCAAGGAAGGAGAAACCAAGGATTGATTTTGTTTTCTTTCTCTCCCACTCTGAGGCTTTTTCTGTTTCCAGTTCCCATGTGAGTCTGGGAAGAGCAGACGTCCAAAGGTCCAATCAGTCACCAACCCCCTTCCCGTCAACAGTGCTTCTGGTGCTCACAACCACTAAATCAGAATTAATTTAATAATTCTGGATCTTGCATTTATATCGCCCATTGCTTCAAAACCTCTTTGAGAACGATCCCTGAAAGAGAAACAAAATAATTCTAGCTATCGATGGATTTCTTTAACTTTCTGTTTTGAATGCATTTCAAGAGAAATTTCCAGTTGATTTCACTGAGGGTTTTAAAGTCATTGCCTGCAGCAGATGCGTGTGCTGCCTTCCCATAATCCCTCACTCTTGCTTCCTCAGGGCATGGCTGTCCAACTTCCAACTGGCAGCACCTGCCTTTCTTTGTTGAGAGTTGTCCCTGGTCTCCCCCCCCCCCCAAAAAAAAATCACGTGAGGTGACCCAGAAGTGCAGAGGAATTAACATCTGCAAGGAGCAGCCCCCGGTCCATGACTGAGCTGTAGTAGAAACAGCCTACAGCTCCCTTGCCTTCCAGCAGAATAACGCTGAGGCCTGAGTTTCCAGCTGGCTCCAAATTTCCCCTGTGGGATTAAGGTTCAGGTGCCCCCCGTGGTAGCTTTGCTTGATGATACAGCCCTGGTTGGCTGTCTTCCCTTTCCTGTCTCACTTCCCCACTCACCCACCAGTGTTTTCTTCATTTTGCTAGGAAGCTGCCTGTTCTCCAGGCTCTGTGTCAGGTTCTGCTTCTGAGGAAACCCAAACTACAGCTCTCCCGGTTACAAACCCAGAGCAGGTTGTTTTCTTTCAGAGCACGCTGTTTGTTTCTTCAGAGCACTTACCACGATGTAAGATTATTGGTGTTGTTTTTTTTTTTAAACCAATTTATTTATTTTGAGAGAGAGAGCATGTGTGACTGGGAGAGGGGCAGAGAGAGAGGGAGAGAGAGAGAATCCCAAACAGGCTGTGCGCTGTGAGCACTGAGTCCAATGCAGGGCTCGATCTCACGAACCGGGAGATCATGACCTGAGCTGAAGGCAAGAGCCGGATGCTTAGCCAACTGAGCCACCCAGGCGCCGCACAATGTAAGATTACTGTGTTTACTTGGGTATTAACTCTCTCCCTAACAAGGTAAGCTACGTGAGTTTAGTCTATGTCCATGTTCCTCAAGCCTTTCTCCTTCGAACCCTCGCAGAGCTTTGCATACAGCAGGCGCTCAATAAATGGTTGTTCAATGAATGGATGAAAGAGTGAATTTGAAGCAAACTGACTCAAAACCAGGAGATCTACAACCAGCTTACCCAATTATGTTTCAAGGAACACACACACACAGTATGTGTGTGTCTACACCAAGCTTGTCTAATAAATGATATGCAAGAATATCCTCCGGTCGAAACTGGAACCTGAGCCACTAGACTGACGTTTTCATCATTTAAAAGCAGTTATTACCTACATTATTCCCAATCACAGAGGCTTCCTGGGATCATTACAGTACTGTGCGTACGACACAGCTGTGAAAAGCATTCCGCATGCCCGCCTCTGGCAGACACTGTCCATGTCTGTGCGTGTGAAATGGGAAGAATAGGACCCTTGTCTCTGACGGAGGTTGAGGGCATCCTCAAGGACGTAACATCTATAATCACAACCGGCTTTCCAGAAGAGATCCCTATTTCCGTAAAGCACCTGGGTACCTGCAGGGTACCCGAAGCATCTGTTTTCAGGATACCGGCCAGCTTGTTTGACAAGTCAGGCTGCTTAAAGACAAAGAGCCTGGAGTGCAGGGAAAGCAATTAAGGAATAGGCCGAAGTGTGAAGCCACAGGCCCGGATGGACGAAGCTTGAAGAGGGTGTAAGGGCAGAAGTCCAGCTCGGTTCACTGGCTCCCACCATGGTTCCTAGGATACTTTCTCCTCTTCTTTCAGGATCCTAAAAACAAATCCCACCCCTTGCCTCATGCAGAGCAACGTTTACTTTTTTCTTTCTTTATTTACATTTTTTAAATGTTTATTTATTTATTTTTTTTGAGAGAGAGACAGAGTGCAAGTGGGGGGGGGGGGTGGGCAGACAGAGAGGGAGACACGGAATCTGAAGCAGGCTCCAGGCTCCAAGCTGGAGCCCCACGTGTGGCTTGAACTCACGGACCGCGAGATCATGACCTGAGCTGAAGTTGGATGCTTAACTGCCTGAGCCACCCAGACACCTTCTTTATTTCTTAATACCTTCCAACACCCAGGCCCACAGAACCTCCTCCATTTACATGGCTGTGTAAAGTGGAGGTCCCCAGAAGTAGAGTCTGAGACAGGGATTCACGTGCACAGGACATATTCGGTATGTGCTCTCGGGGAGACTTGAAAGGGAAAGAGAGAAGCAGATAAGGTGGACAGAGGGGCTGAGAGAGAATATGATCTCAGCTGGGGTCCAGCTTCAGCCCGATCCAGTGGGGAGCTCAGGAGTATGAGCTCAGGAGTTGGTCCCACTCTGAGACAGGCGGCCAGTGTTTGAATCCCTTTGTCAGTCACTCATTGTTGTGGGGCTGTCCTGGGCTGCCACCTTGTAGCAAGTCAGCTCTCCTCTGGCTGAGGGTATCGTTTTGGAGAGGGGACAGCTGTGAACCATAAGAGGTCTACACTCACTTCTACCCTTCACTTCTCAGTACTACAGTACTGAGGTGATGGGGGCACCAATTGAATAATGGGGTCTGAAATGGGTATCGAGAGCAGTTAAAATGGGGGTATGGAGTTACTTTGCAAAATGGAGGCACCGAAGAGGACTTAGGTCTTGGAATCTCCAACATGCTCATTTGTAATTATGCATCCCCCCTTCTGCACGTCTTTGGATGAATGGATTAAAAGCTATAAGAAGAATCCTATACTGTCCGTCTTTTTTTTTTTTTAATTTTTTAATTTTTTAATTTTAAAATTTACATCCAAGTTAGTTAGCATATAGTGCAACAATAATTTCAGGAGTAGATTCCTTAGTGCCCCTGACGCATTCAGCCCATCCCCCCTCCCACACCCCTTCCAGTAACCCTCTGTTTGTCCTCCATATTGAAGAGTCTCTTCTGTTTTGTCCCCCTCCCTGTTTTTATATTATTTTTGCTTCCCTTCCCTTATGTTCATCTGTTTTGTCTCTTAAAGTCCTCATATGAGTGAAGTCACATGATATTTGTCTTTCTCTGACTGACTAATTTCGCTTAGCACAATACCCTAGTTCCATCCACATTGTTGCAAGTGGCAAGATTTCATTCTTTTTGATTCCTGAGTAATACTCCATTGTATATACACCACATATACATACCACATCTTCTTTATCCATTCATCCATTGATGGACATTTGGGCTCTTTCCATACTTTGGCTATTGTCAATAGCGCTGCTATAAACATGGGGGTGCATGCGCCCCTTTGAAACAGCACACCTATATCCCTTAGATAAACACCTAGTAGTGCAATTGCTGGTTCATAGGGTAGTTCTATTTTTAAATTTTTGAGAACCTCCATACTGTTTTCCAGAGTGGCTGCGCCAGTTTGCAATCCCACCAACAATGCAAAAGAGATCCTCTTTCTCCACATCCTCGCCAACATCTGTTGTTGCCTGAGTTGTTAATGTTAGCCATTCTGACAGGTGTGAGGTGGTATCTCATTGTGGTTTTCATTTGTATTTCCCTGATGATGAGTGATGTTGAGCATTTTTTCATGTGTCTGTTGGCCATCTGGATGTCTGCTTTGGAAAAGTGTCTATTCATGTATTTTGCCTATTTCTTCACTGGATTATTTGTTTTTGTGAGTGTTGATTTGATAAGTTCTTTATAGATTTTGGATACTAACCCTTTATCTAATATGTCATTTGTAAATATCTTCTCCCATTCCATTGGTTGTCTTTTAATTTTGCTGATTGTTTTCTTCTCTGTGCAGAAGCTTTTTATTTTGATGAGGTCCCACTAGTTCATTTTTGCTTTTATTTCCCTTGCCTCTGGAGACGTGTTGAGTAAGAAGTTTCTGTGGCCAAGGTCAAAGAGGTTTTGCCTGATTTCTCCTCTAGGATTTTGATGGCTTCCTGTCTTTCACCCATTTTGAGTTTCTTTTTGTGTATGCTGTAAGAAAGGGGTCCAGGTTCATTTTTTGGCATGTTGCTGTCCACTTTTCCCAGCACCATTTGCTGAAAAGACTGTCTTTATTCCATTGGACATTCTTTCCTGCTTTGTCAAAGATTAGGTGGCCATACGTTTGTGGGTCCATTTCTGGGTTCTCTATTCTGTTGCATTGATCTGAGTATCTGTTTTTGTGCCAGTACCATACTATCTTGATGATTACAGCTTTGTGATACAGCTTGAAGTCAGGATTGTGATGCCTGCAGCTTTGGTTTTCTTTTTCAAGATTGCTTTGGCTATTTGGGTCTTTTCTGGTTCCCTACAAATTTTAGGATTGTTTGTGCTAGCTCTGTAAAGAATGCTGGTGTTATTTTGATAGGGATTGCGTATACCATCCATCTATATGCCACCTATATACTGACTTCTATAATCATGCATTTGTCACTCATATCAAAAACAAAAACTGCCTGAAACTTGTGACTATGCCCCATCCTAGCTAATATTAGTTGAGTGCTTACTCTGTGCTTGCCACTGATCTAAGATTTTTTCTTTTTTAAATTTTTTTTTAACGTTTATTTATTTTTGAGACAGAGAGAGACAGAGCATGAACAGGGGAGGAGCAGAGAGAGAGGGAGACACAAAATCTGAAACAGGCTCCAGGCTCTGAGCTGTCAGCACAGAGCCCGACGCGGGGCTCGAACTCACAGACCGTGAGATCATGACCTGAGCTGAAGTCGGACGCTTAACCGACCGAGCCACCCAGGCGCCCCTGATCTAAGATTTTTATATGGGGGCACCTGGGTGGCTCACTTGGTTGAGCAGCTGACTCTTGATTTCGGCTCAGGTCGTGATCCCAGGGTCGTGGTACTATGCTGCTTGGGATTCTCTGTCTTTATCTCCCTCTGCTCCTCTCCCCTACTTTCACACTCTCTCTCTAAAATGAGAAATTAAAAAAAATATGTTAAGACCTTTATGTGTTATATGACCTAGCTCTTCCACAAACAGAGGAGGTACTATTGGCCCCAAAGTAAACTGCTCTGGAACAGAGTAGAAGAGGTCAGACTTCCAAATTCCTTTTCTAAAAACCAATATAACTCAGATACCCAAACCTGACAAAGAGCACACGAAGGAAGGAAGAAAAAAAGGAAGGAAGGAAGTAGTAGATCAATTTCACTTATAAATAGGGACAAAATCCTACAGGCAGGAAAAATTTAAGAATTCTTTTATCACTGTAACTATATAACACATATATGTAATATAACTAATACCCAATATGATTAGATAAGAGAAAGAACAAGAGGTATAAATCATAGGATATTAGAAAGGCACAGGCAAAAATATTACTATATGTAGATCTTGTAATTTTATATCTGAGAATTTAAGAGAATCCATTGTATTTTACAATTCAGTGATCATATTTTTTTTCCTTGAAGGCATTTTTTTTCCTGATCTAGATTTCTTTCTATATCCCTTGTTTTAAATTTTACACTTACAGTGGCGTTATGTTGTTGTATTTGAGTCTTTTGAACTAAGCAGGGAGGAAAGCAGTGAATTCTCACTTAAAATGCTGATGGCAGGAAAATTATTCACTGTGCTGAGAGGTAGGTATCTGAAGCCTGAAGCTGACTGATCCACTCTCCCCTTTTCAAACTATTTCCATGATTGGTGGATATTTTAGATTTTAGGCTAATTTACATATTAGTGAAATATAGTATTGCTACATGTGTCCCTTTCTATTAATAGGGCCAAAGTAAGTTGTTGGGTTTTTTTTTTCTGACTGCTAGAAGGGAAAAAAAGGAGAAATTGTATACTAGCTTTGGTTGTTGTGATTTCTTATTTGTTTGTTTGTTTGTTTGTTTAAAGTAGGATCCATGCCCAACATGGGGCTTGAACTCATGAACTCTGAGATGAAGAGTCATAAGCTCTACCACTGAGTCAGCCAGGCCCCCCTACTTGCTGTGATTTTGATGCTAATGTCAACTCCCTACTACATTAAACTGGAAAGATTTTGAAGGCAATATACATCTCAGCTGGGAAGCCTAAAGGAGGACTAAACAGAAGGAGTGTGGGATGGTAAGGAAGCAAGTAATCTTGCAGAGTATTTTCAATTCTCAAAAAAAAAAAATACATTTGAAAGTAAGCTTTGCCACAACAGGAAATATTAGAACTATTCCAAATGTCCATTAAACATATCATCAACCTGTCTGAGCAAAGCTAGGATTGCTTCCTGGGAAGCAGTAATATTTCCAGAAAATAAAAATGTAAACATTCTTTTTGCCTAATTCCTCAAATATGGGGAATTAGCAATTAATTACAAACATAATAGAAGGGCTTATTAAAAAGATGGAAAGTATCAGGATGCAACTCTTTTCCTGGTTCCTCCACTTATTGGCTTCATGAGCCTAGAAAAGTTACTTAACTTCACTGAGCCCATGGTTTGCATCTTAAAATGAAAAGAGTATATATAGTATGCCACTTTTTGTGTAAGAGAAATAATGAAATAATAACACTATGTATGTATCTGTATATTTTTGCAAAAGGAAACACGGGAAGGATTGTTGGAGAAAGTCATTGAGAGGATGTGACCGCTGGTTGACCCAGAAGCTGGACGCGGGTGGGGTAGGGAGCAGGGGCTAGGGGGTGGGGGAGCAGTTGGAATTTTCTCACCCCAGCTGCTGTCCTTGGAATGTACACTCTCCCCAGCCTTCCCACAATGGGAGCCGTTTTCAAGGACGCAGTCTTCAGATAGTGATGTGATTTTGAGACCATCTGCAAGGTATATGTGACTCAATCCTGATAAGCCTCTATATACACTTTTAAGATTCTGGTGGGGAGGCATGGGGATCTACTGGTCTTGTAGCCACCAGAGACAAGCATCATAAGTAAGTCCCCTTTGCTTATTAAATCACCACCCTTTCTCCTTGCCCTCCATGTATGGAGCCAGTTTGTGAACTGACAACGATAAACCAAAAACTAATGGGATTGTTTACCTAAAGGAGGTGGATGTGAATGGGGTGGATGGGTTGGGGGCAATAACTCATATTCCTCTGCGTATCTGGTTTTGGATAGTTTTGACTTTTGGAACCATGGTGGTGTTTCATAATAAACAACAAGTAAAATTTAAAAAAAAATTACCAAGGATAAGAAGGGAAACCCTAAATTAGAATAAACAAAACCAAATGTATTTAATTATACTTCAAATGAATAACATAACCAAACTGAAGAGGGGAAAAAAAGAAATAACCAAGGTAACAGTATTTTGACTAGATACCCTCAATCTGAAATTAATAAAAAACTTAAGTAAATATTGAATTCTAGTTAGTAAGTTTCTTTTTTCCCCCACCATTGTGTGTTAGCAATTCTAATACTGCTTTTTATACATTCTAAGATTGAGCAAATAAGTCAATATATTAAGGATGGAGAAGGTACGATCAAAGCTGTGGTTTTGGATTGGAATTGAAAGCATCAGCACAAACTTGTGGTTTCTGATATAGAGATACATCGATAGGTGATAGATAGAGATGAAGAGATGCGTATATTTACATGTACATACATACATTTCCTAGCTCTGTCCACTGTGAGTCTGGAAGCTATGATACAGCAGTAGTAGTAAATACATCTGATGCCCAGATTGTAGTTGCTAAATTTCTTCTAATGAAGAAAACCAGAAGTCCTTGGAGAAATGGCTGATGCCAGGGCTGGGGCTGGGAGCGTAAAGGATAAACCTTGACATTTTGTCATGCCATGTTGACATAAAAGCTAAGGTAGAGGAGCACACCAGGCCAAATAGGGGACGATGTGAGGACCAAACAGAATAATGGCAGTAATAGATTAGAACACATGAATTGGGGAAAAAAATCCATGAGTCCATAGTGACACCCCAAAATAGAGATAAACAAGGAAAGACCTTTTCTTTAGAGAAGAAAGCTGGCTAACAGATAGAGAAGAAATAATAGAAATTAGGGAGGAAAATCACCATCTTGTAACCTGAGTGTCATAACTGATTTAGGCAAGAATTCACAATGGATGCTGATATCATTTGTTGATAAGTTATTGGGAAACAGAATATTCAAATGGTTTCAAGTTACCTTTCCACAAACTACTCATTTGCAAAGGGAAAAATTTACCTTCTAATGGGAGACACAGGATACTACTTTTGCTTAGGAGAGGTATTTACAGCAACCAAGATCAAATAACATACATAAAAGGACAAGGAATAGGAGAGAGGCCAGTTCGCTCATCTGATATACAAGATTATAGCATAGAACTTTGTCATTGCAACAATACAAGAAATAGGAATATGAGATGCGAATATTCTTCTGAAAAGATTAAACTCTGCGTGTAGCTGGTATGGCTATATGTCTAGAAATTCAGGAGAATCAAATGAAAAGCTATTGTAACCAATAAGACGATTCAATAAGGTAGCCAGAAACATAACCAACAATTTAAAAATTCAATCATTTTCTATACATCGGAAAATGTTAATAGAGAAAGATTGATTCACAAAGGAAACCAAAGCTAACAACTGACACTGAATATGTGCAAGACTTGTGTGAAGGAAGAAATGGAAGAATTTTGCCTGATATTAAAACATACTGTAAACAGCACAGAGTTTTGGTAGACATAGAAAAGCATATCCCGATGATTAGTGATGTTCAGCAATTTTTCACGTGTTTACTGGCCATCTGTATGTCTTCTTTGGGAAAGTGTCTATTCAGGTCCTTGGTTGCCAGAGGGGAGGAGTGTGGGATAATGGGTGAAACAGATAAAGAGGATTTAGAGTACACTTATCTTGATGAGCACTGTGTAATGAATGTATAGAATTGTTGAATCATTACATTGTACATCTGAAACTAATATAACACTGTATGTTAATTATACAGAAAGAAAGATGGGGCGTCTGGGTGGCTCAGTCGGTTAAGCGTCCGACTTCGGCTCAGGTCATGATCTCAGGGTTTGTGGATTCGAGCCCCGCGTCAGGTTCTGTGCTGACAGCTCAGAGCCTGGAGCCTGCTTCGGATTCTGTGTCTCCTCCTCTCTGTGCCCCTCCCGTGCTCATGCTCTGTCTCTCTCTGTCTCTCAATAATAAATAAATGTTTAAAAATTTTTTTAAAAAAATTATACAGACAGAACAAAAGAAAGAAAAAAAAGAAAGAGAAAATAATGAATCTCTCCCTCCCTCCCTCCCCCTCTCTCTCTCTCTCGCACACACACGCACACACACGCACACACACACACGCACACACATGTGCGCGCACACACACACACACACAGCAGAGACCACCACTTTACACATGATAATGGTGGCAGTTCAAGCCAATGGGAGAGAATGTTAATACATGATGTTAGAATAAAAAGTGACATTAGGGCAAATAAAAGTAAATACGGAAGAAACAAATTTAGAGCCTTCTCTCATGTCACACACAAAATTGAATTACTATTAAATATTTAAACGCCATAAAGCTTCAGGGAAGTATTATTATTATTAAGGCGGCAGAAGCTGTTCCTCACAAGGTATAAAACACATAAGATATATGTAAAAGGTTGACAAATTTGAAAACACCGAAATTCAAATTTCTGTAACAAATTGAACGATAATCCGAAAACTAAAACATTCATAAAGCCATATTGACACAAAGGAATGACTGAAGAATAAAGAAATAAGTGGTGAAGGGGAAAACCTTAACAGAAGAATTTCATATAATAAATGGAGATTCTTTCCCCTCTTCCAGGCGGCGGAGCTTAATTTCCTTCCCCTTAAAGTGTAAGCTGGATTTAGTGATTTGCTTCTAACAAACAGAGATTGGAAAAGGAAAAATAATGACTCTGCAATGGAGAAATCTGGCAGACACCATCTTCAGTGAGTGATGAAGGCTAGCGTCGCCAGTGGAAGGTCATGTGGATATTATGTACCCCCGATATGATGCGGTGACAAGGGCACTTCACCTCCAAGGTGTTCTTCCTCCAAGTCAGATTGTGAGAAAATGCCAGAGAAACCCAAACTGAGAACATTCTACAAAATACAGATAAACACTCACCAGAAGTATCAACGTCATGAAAAACAAAGACTGAGAAATTGTCATAGATTGGAGGCAGCAAAGGATACATGATAACCAAATGCATCAGGGTGTCCTGGATGAGATCTGGGACCAGAAAAGGGGCAGTCGTGTGAAATCTGGTGGAATCTGAATGAAGCCTGTAATTTAGCTAATACTATTGTACCAATGTTAATTTCTTAGTTTTTGACAAATACATAATGATTATATAAGATATTCATATTAGAAGAAGCTGGGTGAAGAGTGTACAGGAAGGAACTCTTTGTCTTATCTTGCAACTTTTCTGTAAATCTAAAATTATCTCAAGACTTAAAAATGTTTAAAAGCTTGATAATAATGAAGAATCCACACCACAAAAAGAGACAATATTATAATGACAGAACAGAAAGAAAATTATACATACATACATACATAAAAAGCCCCTAAAAATCAATAAAAGGCAAACAGTCTGGTACAGAACTGGACAGAGAGTGTGAAATGGAGGGGTTCCTGGGGGGCTCACTCAGTTAAGTTTCCGACTTCAGCTCAGGTCATGATCTCACAGTTTGTGAGTTCCAGCCCCTAACTGGGCTCTCTGCCATCAGCATGGAGCCTGCTTGGGATGCCCTCTGCCCCTCACTCTCTGCTCCCCCCTCTCCAGCTCATGTGTGCTCTCTCAAAAATAAATAAACATTTTAAAAAAAGAATATGATGGAAAACAAACACAGAAAGAAATTCCTATGACTGATATTTCTATGAGAAAATTCTAAATAATCAGAAAAATGCAAATCAAAACAAAAAGATATGGCATATGCCAACACAGATGGCAAAAAATGAAAAGAATGCTAATAATGGGGACTGGGGGGCATGGAAACTTACTTTTTACAGCTGACGGGAGTGTAAATTGGGGCAACGTCTTTTGAAGGCAATTGGCAACATCTATCGAGCTTTTAACTTGGGATAGTCTTTATTCACAACTCAACCATTGGGAAAATATTCTGGAGAAATGCTCTCACTCATACACAAGTGTATACACACAAGGATAATCATTAGAAATCTGGTTTATAAAATCATAAATGCTCTAAATGTCCACAGAGGAAGGTATTCAGAAAATTGACAACAATGTAAATGTCTAAAAAAGAGCATTTAGGGGCATCCGGGTAGCTCAGTCAGTTAAGCGTCTGACTTCAGCTCAGGTCATGATCTCACAGCACATGTGTTCAAGCCCTGAGTCAGGCTTTGTGCTGCCAGCTCAGAGCCTGGAGCCCGCTTCGGATTTGTCTCTCTCTCTCTGCCCCTCCCCTGATTATGCTCTGTCTGTCTCTGTCTCTCAAAAATAAATAAGCATTAAAAAATTTTTAAAAAGAGAATTTAAATTAAATAAGTGTATGAATATATGAAATATCATGCAACTCTAAAAAGGAGGGAAGAGATAGAGAGGTAGATGATAGACGAATAGATAGATAAATAAAAAGAAATGATAGATATATGCTTATTGTCTTTTCTTCCTTTGACGGGACTATGGGCCCTGTGATTTCAGAAATATAAGCAACAAGAGGGATGAGTGAAACAAATAACGTACTTATTTTGTATCAAGCGTACTCTTTACGAATACCTGAGCTTTGTTGACTTTGGGAAGGGCAGTCTGTCTCCTTGTCTTTAATGATCTTGAAATAGAAAGAATATATGATCATTATTTTGACCTCAAATGAAATCAAGATGCTCCGCATTCTGAGTAATGCTGGGAGAAGGCTAACATTTTTGTGTGTCTGTTTGGTGTTGCACAGATACGTGCTCATTGTTTTGCAGGAGTGTGCCTCTGTGCGTGTATCTGGTATTTTGTGTGTGTGTGTCGAAGTGCGTTTGTGTGTCTGGGTTATAAGGAGGTGCTGCTTCTCACCAGTCCAAGAACTGTGTAAATCCTCTGCTGTCCTTGTCTCCCTGGTCCCCTATTTCCACCCATGACAGCTGCATTGGCATAGGAACGTTTTGTTCTGGCCAAATGATTGTGCGCAAATGGCAGTATTAATGTTTTTGGAGCAGGTATGTGCCAAAACTCTACCAAGGATAAAGGGGAAAGAATGTTTTCATGCCCTGTCTACAACCACTACCCAGGCAGGGCTCAACTTAAAATATTTTATTCTCCCTACAAATCAGAAAAAACAATCTTTGTCAGACAATGTATCTCACTTAGAGGTTCAAAAAATACAGCCATTCAATCCATACCAGGGGATACTATTCATCAATAAAATAGCCCCAACTTCTGATATTGACTGCCACACGAATAAACCTCAAAAACATTATGTTCAGTGAAAGAAGCCAAATGCCAAAGACCACATATTCTGGTTCCACTTACACTAAGTGTCCAGAAATGACAAATCTGTAGAAACGGAAAGTAGATTAGTGTTGCTTGAGGTTCAGGGGTGAGAATAGGGAACGTTTGCAGTATATATCTTTTGGGAGTGATCAAAATATTCTAGGAGTGGATTGTGGTGATGTTTGCACAGCTTTGTAAATTTACTAAAAATCGCTGTACACTTAAAATGGGTGAGTGTGATGTTATGTAAACTATACCTCAATAAAGTAGCTAAAGATATTTATACAATCTTAAACAGAACAGTCAGACGATGCTGAATTTACAGCATCTACGGGGTCTATGTGGTACTCAATGTGTCACTGCCTACAACTAGACTACGTCCCATATCCACCGAATGAGAGTTGCTGTGGTTTCTCATCTGACGGCTTACTCATCCATCGGAAAGTGCTCAAAGGCCACAGTGGCAGGAGGCTGCCTTTAGCCATGGGCACACGGAAGCCCTCGCCTTCACATACTGCCCTCTCCAACCCCTTACATGCACCAATCAATATCAACCAAACAACTAAAAGAGAGGAACAACCATCGATGTTGATAGACACAGAGGCTTGGACAAGGTAGGCAAAAGCATAGCTCAGGATCATCATTCACATTAATATTGGGCAAAGAACAAGCCCAGTTAGAATTGTCCAACTTATAACTTGAATAACAAGCAGGAACATCCACAAAACTAAGGACTAAACAGCTTGCAAGAGAAAGATGGAGAAAACATATGGATTACTGCAACAGATCCCATACCCCCATCACAGAGGCAGAGCCATGGCCCAAGCCGAGCCATTCTGTTCTTTGTAAAAAAAAATTTTTAATGTTTATTTATTTTTGAGAGAGAGACAGAATGTGAGCGGGGGAAGGGCAGAGAGAGAGGGAGACACAGAATCTGAAACAGGCTCCAGGCTCTAGCTGTCCACACAGAGCCCGACACGGGGCTCAAACCCACAAACTGCGAGATCATGACCTGAGCTGAAGTCGGACCCTCAGTCAACTGAGCCACCCAGGCACCCCTGAGCCATTCTGTTCTTAACCTTTTGACCACACTCACTGATGTAGGGATAGGAATGTAATCAGGCTACCTCCTAAACACTCCTTTCTCCCTCTAGCTAGAGAGAAAGTATTTTGTCTCCCACGATGAAGGGTTTGAACGAGGGCCTGTAGGAACCAGGTATACCATGAGAGAGAAGGAAATTAATTCAATGATACAAGTAGAGGCAGGAGACAGAGAGGCTGCCGATGGCATTATGCCCCTAAATCCAGCTCCAACCCTGCCCCTCCTGCAGTTTGGTTATGTGAGCCAATAAATTTCCCATTTGTACTTAAACTGGTTTGTTTCCATCAGTCGTAACCAGAATCTTTTCTAATATAAACTAACACCGGAAAAAAGAATCAATGACAACAGGGACTCAATGAAACAGAAGTTAAAGAGGAGACACAGCACTTCAAAGAAGCAATAAAGCAACAGAATGGGATGTAGAGGTAGCTAGCAGGATAAATTAAAGAGACGGAAAAGAAACCGAAAACCGCCTCAAAGCTAAACATTAAAACAAGAAACAGCAAGAAGTAGGATTGACCAAACAGGAAAGTGTATCAGGGATATGGAGTGCAAGCTTGAGGGTGAAAAATCACAGAGAAAAATTACAGAGGGATTAATAAAGCAATTTTTTTCTGAGATAAAAAGGCCCGCATCTGTAGAGGGAAGGGATCCACAGATCCCAAGAAGGGATAGAGCCATCACCAACCTTTAATGCCAGCATGCAAAAGAAGCAGTACAATTACAAAGGAAAATGAACTAGACCAGCCTCAGAAGAGGATAGAACAACACATATGACTGCAGAAGACACAAGAATATCGATACTGAGTGCCATCTACATGATAAGAAGGTATAATGGAATTTAAAATGACATGGGAGGCATTGATCATACACCCTTTGCTTTTATTTGTCTTGTATTTATGACTGGATAACTGAAACTGTGCTATACTTGAATGTGGATCAACACCTGATAGTTGTAGCTTAAAACTAATCAGCCATGTGAAGTCAATACTGGAACGTTCTCTGGTGCGTGAATGTTTTCAGGGATCTATGTCACAAAGAAACAAGGTGGGAGGCAAGTGTGTATGAATGTGGGTCAAAAATGACCTAAAGGTCTGAGTTAGACACATTTGAGGAGGAAATATTCCAAAGGCATTAAGGCCACAGAATTTACCTACCATCTCCGTTCATGGGCTATTCAGGGACTTGACCTAAGTGATATTCTGTGACACCAGGAGGAGAAGGACTAAACACTTTACACCGCTGTTCCAACTCAAACGTGTGAGGCCTTGGCGGTCCATGCCTGTCAGATAGTTCCAGAGCACCACAAGCGGAGATCCCAGTGTGCCCCTCAGCCCCACCTCAGCTGAATAATTACGGGAGCCAGCAATGGCTAGGTGTCGAGACTAGATTGGAAAAGACACAATTCCCCAAGATGGTGGAACCCCAGCCAAAGGAACACCCTGTCTTGAAAAAACAGGAAAAGTAGAATGATGGTAGTTGGGGCCCTATCATGATTTCAACAAATTATATCCCAGTAAATATTTCTATACTCCAAAAGCCTGGCTACCCAGAGAGTTCCATGTTATCTGTTTTAGGCAGATTGGGAAGAGAACTGGAAATCTTCGACTCCACTCTGACCGGGGCCATCCATCATAGAAGTCTTGATGGAGATGTGATCAAATATGCCAGGAAATCTAAAACGAATGCTCTCTAATGAAAGAATTTACTTCAGGGTATAACGCAGCCCAAGAGGAAGAGAGAGAAAGGGAAGGAGAAGGAGGCAAAACGAGAAGAACTCACAAAGGGACAAGCTGTGGCAATAAAGGCACAGGAAGTCTTGGCTCCATTTAAATATATTATATATAAACAGATGTCAGTGTATGATATATAGATATATATTGGTACAATATTACTACACAAATATATAAATATATATTAATACACATAAGATGTAATTACATATATTAATCATAGTCTAAATAATTACAGTAATCTTGATGACAAACATAATGTATGTGTATAGTTCCTAAATGAAAAGATAAATAATGTAAAATATAATTTATCTTTAAGACACAGAAATATAGCTCAGAGGACACTTGCAAATAACGGGAAACGGGGCCAGAGGTGGGAAGAAGTATGAGTTGCTAATTTTCCCCACTTTAATTCGGAGAAAATAGAAACTTCTTGGTTTCTGAAGTTGTTACATTGGTGTTGGTGTTGAGATGATTGATTTTAATAACCAAACTTCTGTCTGGTAATATCTGAGGCTTTTAGGAACTGTAAGTGGCTCTTCTGGAGAGTAAAATGGCATAACCTATCCAAGGTCTGAAATACCTTTGTAAATGTTGATTAAAAAATTCTACTTTTGGGAATTTTCCTAAGAGAGTAATCAGATGTACACAGAAGCACACAGATACATGCAATCAGATGTACAGCAATTTGTGTGCAATTTTGTTTACAGCACCAGTATGTATGTGTACAAGAGGTCATTCAAATCCTGTACAATCAGGAAGGTGCCAGTGCAAGTTGCATTCTAGCCAGGATATTTCTGAGAGTGAAAGGCAGTGCTGTTAATAATTATACCAGGACGGCAGGTGCCAAGAGGGATGGTGTCAGACACCAGCATGTACTACGAGTACCATAGGTATATATTACCTTTATAGTCAGGAGAAAAAGGGTTACTTTAAATTTTTTTTTTAACGTTTATTTATTTTTGAGACAGAGAGAGACAGAGCATGAACGGGGGAGGGTCAGAGAGAGAGGGAGACACAGAATCTGAAACAGGCTCCAGGCTCTGAGCTGTCAGCACAGAGCCCGACGCGGGGCTCGAACTCACGGACCGCGAGATCATGACCTGAGCCGAAGCCGGACGCCCAACCGACTGAGCCACCCAGGCGCCCCGAAAAAGGGTTACTTTAAAATCTACTAAGTTCTGGGGCGCCTGGGTGGCTCAGTCGGTTAAGCTCTGACTTCCGCTCAGGTTGTGATCTCACGGTTCGTGAGTTCGAGCCCCGCGTCGGGTTCTGTGCTGACAGCTCAGAGCCTGGAGCCTCCTTTGGATTCTGTGTTCCGCTCTCTCTCTGCCCCTCCCCTGGTCATGCTTTGTCTCTCTCTGTCTCAGAAAAATAAATAAAAAACATTAAAAAAATAAAAAAAATATATACTAAATTCTTTTTTTTATTATTTATTTTATTTTTAGAGGGAGGGAGAGAGAGAGAGACAGAGAGAGAGAGAGAGAGAGAGAGAGAGAATCCCAAGCAGGCTCCATGCTCAGCACGGAGCCCAACATTGGGCTCAATCCCACAACCTTGGGATCATGAACTGAGTCAAGATTTGGGGGGCCTCCAGCATATACAGGCTGAGATGCTGACATTCTAGCATCACAGGACTAGAGCGATCGAGAAGCTTGCCTGGCTGCCTCTCACCACTCACCGTCCCCCAGTTTCCTGTAAGACAACATGACTTTGATGATTCTCTGTTGTACACCTAAGATCTCGTAATCCAGAATTTTCTTAACTTTTAGGACATCAGAACAATCTAGCAGTATCTTAACCACACAAGGAATCAAACATCCAACAAAAGAAAAGTCATCCACTAGTAGGAGCACATTCCTTCACATACACATCTGTTAATGCACCAGGAATGACTGCACACAAAGAAAAGCTCTCAGGGAGTTTTGTGGAGGCTCAAAAGGCTGTCTCATTTAGCCAAGTTTTCCTGAAGGAAATAGGATCAGGGAGGCTCTCAGAGAGGAAGAGACATTGAGGTAGTCTTGAAGGAAGTCTTCACATGTCGGAATTTCATGAAGTCTTAGTGTAGCTGGTGCAGAAAATATATGTTGAAAGCCCAAAGAGAAGCTTCCAGAAAGGAAAGAGTGAAGAGATGCATGGGTCCTTCCACTGCACTGTCTCACAGGCCCCAGCCTAGTACCTAACAAAATCATCCCTTGTTTGCTGGGCCAAGAACCATGTGTTTCGTTGGATCTCCACGTTCACAGCCTCCCTGGGCATAGATGACAATACCAGACACTCAACTGCTCCAAGCCACCTTTGTCCCAACTCTGACGCTATGAAAATGTGTTAGGGTTGCAGCTGCTAACAGACCTAGGAGTGACTGCTCTTCCCTCACCATTGTCTGCCCAAGGAGAAGGGGAATTAGCAGGAGTCTTCTACCAATGGGAGCGCTTTGAACTCTACCCAGTGTGAGCAGACACTGTGGGGCTGACCTACAGGAGTGGTGTGAACAGCAACAGGTTGCCCAAGATCTCTGAGAGGATCGGCATTTCGAAAACAATCTTGCCACGGTTGGTGGCGTCGGACAAAGGAACTCAATGGCAAGATTATTGAAACTGTTGAATTTGTACCTGATACGCAGATCGAAGGCTAACTTTTCTTCAATCCACTGATCATCACGACAATGAATGGGCAGAACTCATCACCATAAATCAATTTTACTTTGTTTCCCACTGCCTCTTTCAAGTTTGCTCAGTGGGAGGACTTCTCCGCCCCTAGTTCAAAACTCACTCAGTAAATTGCTTTCTGATCTCTCATAGATCATGGAAGATCCTTCACATGTTTAAAAATAAAGCATAGAACCTCCACTGAGAAATTAAAGTTCTAGTCACCTATAATAATTTAGATTCCAAACTTAATTCAAAGTTAAATCTTCCCGGCCTTCCTAGTTAGGGCCTTCTGTAATCTTTCCCTTATATCCCTTCTGCTCACCAGCCTGGTTTCTGACCCACATTTGCTTTGCCCTGGCAGGTTGCGTGAACAGCCTCTTTACTCCCAGCCACTTCAGCCTGTCAGGTAGCAGCCTGTGTCTCACCCTTTGTCTTCTCAGTCAGCCCTCGGTCCACTTTGTCTCTCCAACTGTAGGTGATACGGTACTGTGCTGTGAAGAGTTTCACTGAGATGAAACTCTTGGTCTGAGATGAAGGGAAGCATCGCCCACCTTCACCCTTGCTCACAGCCCATGAACAGCTCCCCACAAATCAGTCCAAACTATGATAAGCTCCCTCTGATGCCCAGAAACCCAATCCTTTTATACTCTCAGTGTCAATGAGGAGTTTAAGAGTCATGTAACTGGTTTCTACTCATTCCTTTGAAAATTTTCATTTTGGTTTAACACCTTGTTATTCAAATGTGGTCCAAGGACCCTGTAGCATCGTCTCAGCGCTTGTTAGAAACAGAGAAACTCAGGTCCCTGTCTCAGACCTACAAAATCAAAATCTGCATTTTAGCAAGATTTCCAGGCAATTTGTGTGCATGTTAAATTTTGAGAAGTGCTGCTTTAGAAACTCTTTTCGACTGTATTTTGGTGTCTCGGTCAAAACTTCCTATTTAATTTTCTGTTAACACATTTGTGGTTCAACCTCCTTAATGTAGCAGCGTGGGTTCTATTTTCAGAAAGGAGGGATGCTGGTGTCTGTCCTTTGCAAGTTCGGATCTCCAACCGCCTAAAGAACTAAAGTAAATGTCTTTCTGCTGAATTCAAACATTCCTCTGTTACTTCCAATTCAACATAACTTAAACCGAAGTCATCATTTTCCCCCAGACTTGACACCTCTTCCCGACTCCTTTTACCTATAAACCTACCCATTCTTTAAGACCTGATAAAGGTCAGTCTCCTCCAAGGCTTTTCTTGACTACTACAGACCACACTGATCGCTCCCAAGTCTCATCTCACACACCATATCATCCTTCAGCACTTCTTATATGCTGCTATGTTTCATTTAAGCTAGACTGCCCTGAATTGGTATTTAATTTTTTATTCATTCACTTACTATGTGCCAATCAATATTCTATTTATTGAGCACTTACTATGTGCCAATCAATGTTCTAGGAGCTGGGGATATAGTGAAAAGCAAAACAGATTAATTTTCTGCCCTTATGAAATGCATATTCTTGGGGAAGAAAGAGACAAAAAAATAGATAAACAGATAAATACGTAATCTTCTAATGATGACTATCAAATTAAGATCATGAGTCCCAACCTCTCCCTTTACCTGTAGCTCATACAGTCAGTTCTCTGCTCAGTATCTTCACTTGGATGTCTGACATGTGTCTCTAACTTAACATATCCCGATCGAACTCATGATTTTCACCCTAATGCCCCCTTTCTCAGTGTCCTCGTCTCAATAAACGGCATCCACCTCCCATCGATCTCTCCTTCTGTCCACCCCACTTCTACTCCATCATCAAGTCCTGGTAACTCTGCTTCTAAACTTATCCAAAACATCACCACGTCTCCCCACCTCCTCTGCTGCAGCTCTGACCAACAGCTCCTTTGGACTGTGACAGTAACCACCCGCCAGGTCCCATGCTTCCGGCTCCATCCATCTACCACAGTAGCACTCAACACAGGAGCCAGAGCAAACCTTTTACAGGGTGAGTCTGAGCATTCCCTAGCTCAAACCCTCCAGAGGCTTCCCACTGCACTAAGAATTAAATCCAGAGACGCTGCAGACTCTACACTCCTTGTGACCACTGACTTTACTCCCACCTCTGTCCCCATGCCTTTCCTAGCCCAGCCACCTCAGCCTACTTGATGCTGCCCGACTCACACAGCAGGCTCCCTCCCTAGGGCTTTTGCAATTGATTGTAGCACTCTTCCCCCAGAGAAGGCCTTCTCCCACCTAGGAGGCTGGCCTTCTCACTTCCTTTAGATCTCTACTCAAACATCACCTCCTCTGAGAGGTCTTTCCAGATTACTTTACCCAACAAGGCACTCCCTCACCTTCTCCTTTTCTTTTCTTCATGACATTTGCCCACTGTCCACCCCTGCTGCCCCCCACCACCACCACACGGAAACACACATTTCTTCATTCACCTGTTTATTTACTGTCTTTTCACTAAAATGTAATTACCCTAAAAGGTAATTTCTACAGATAGCAAGAAATTTGTTGTTGTGTGGTTTGTTTTTTTTTTAAATTTTTTTTTTAACATTTATTTATTTTTGAGACAGAGAGAGAGAGAGCTTGAACAGGGGAGGGTCAGAGAAAGAGGGAGACACAGAATCTGAAACAGGCTCCAGGCTCTGAGCTGTCAGCACAGAGCCCGACGCGGGGCTTGAACCCACGGACCGCGAGATCATGACCTGAGCCGAAGTCGGCCGCTTAACCGACTGAGCCACCCAGGCGCCCCTCTTGTGTGGTTTAAAACTATTTCATGCCAAGCCCCTCGACCAGTGTGTAGGGAGTCGATATTCAGTAAATATGTGTTGAGTAAGTGAAGCATAATTAGAGTACCTAAGTTTGCGAATTATTGACTTTGTTTAATGACAACCCAAAGTGTCCCTGTAATTACATCACTGTCACCAACTTGTATTTTAAAATGCTTCCTTAAGTAGGATTACAGCTGGGAACTGGCCCTTGCTTATTCCAGCCTGACAGTGTCATGCACATGAGTATCGTCCATCAGATGCATGAAGTAGAAGGAAAATTTGAGAGCAGTTGATCTAAAACACAATTTCCAGGCCCGTTGTGCAGGTAAGTTTTTCTTCTGGAGGCATTAAGTGACAAGGCAGGAGCTTGGCCTCAAGAAGCTGTCCCCTGACCTTCTCTGAGGAGTTGGGAAGATGTTGCCTCCCACATGCAGTGAGGAATTCACCCTGCCACCACCTTGCCTGCATCAGAGCAAAGATGTGGACATCAGTTTGATGGCGATGTCCTCTCGGCACGGCTCTGACTGTGACCCCTGACTGCGCTGTAGACACACACAGAAGTTTTTAAGAAACAGCCACACCCCTAGAGATTCTGATTTAATTGTTTTGGGTGAGCCAAAGCATTAGCACTTCTTAAAAGCTCCCCTGGCAATTTTAATGTGCAGCCAGGGGGCCAGCGTCTGGTCTATAATCCCCGGGTGTTAGCGCCAGGGTAACACAGAACAGAGGCACATTCTGGGCAGAGCCAAGTACGAGGCACTTGGGGTGAGACCCGGGAACCACAGCTGGTCTCAGCCTCCTTCAAGAGCTCACGGCCCTGTGGAGGGCTTCACAGCTGTATGCTCATATCCCAGTTAGAACACTGGGAACACTTCGGGGTTCGACAGTTCTAGAGGTGTGGAAAACTTAGGAAGATTCAAGAAAAGAATGGATGGAAATATCTGCGGTGTTTGGAACATGAAATATATGAGGCAAAAGTCAAAAATTAGGTTTAGCTAGCTTGGAGAAGTAGAGTTGGTAGGAAAGTTGGTAGAAACAGAGTTAACTTTTCGATCATTTTTAAGTGATTACATATATACCTACACGAAGAAAGATCTAGTGTACAAAAACGTGTGAAATAGACACAAGAGAGGTTAATTATTTATGCCTGTATTATACACACAAATACACACAGATTAGTTACAGGCTGATATTTACACAGTATTTACCATGGGCTGGGTACCATTCTAAACTCTATGTACAGCTGCGTGTATATTCACTCATTCAGCTCTTTGGATAACCCGATGAAATAGATACAGATATTATTCTTATTTTACGAGGAAGAATCTGAGGCACTCGAAGGTTAAGTAACTTGCTCTTGTTACCATATGGATCTGGAACTTAAATCTAACTGGACTGGTTGCAGTGTGATACACATATACATATGTGTATATACATGTATATATACATAGATATATGTTATATACGCTGTGAATTTATGCATGTATATATCCATCTTTCTAGATACATACTATAGCTAGCTATGTAGTACTATGGGTGAGTATACCCACCCATCCACAGACATACAGATGCACATACGTGTGTAGTAATGTCTTAAAGAACACACATACACATTTTGCTTTACAAAAAGATGCAGTTTGCTTTCAACAATAAGCAATACTTATTTAAACAATAACTTTTAACATTGGGATTCACAAACAAGTAAGCAAGAATTTTGAAGAGAAAAACACTTCCGCGATCATGTGATAACCCATTACAAATCCCTTGTTGGGAAAGGTTTTTGAGACAGATTAACTGGAAGGCACGAGTAGTTCAATGGAAAGTCTCGTACATTTGTTCTGAGTTATTTTAGCATGTGATGGATAAATATGGTGAAAAATGTGTTCTTTCAGGATTTTCCTGAGGGAAAACATAAAAGCCTGGCTTTTAAATATTAAGGCTCTGAAATTCGGTGACTCAATGACTTATTGTTCTCTGGCTAATTGGCAGGGGGGCAGGGGGGTTGGTATTGGGGAGGATGGCATGTTCTTGAAGAGACTGCACATCAACAGGGCCATTAAAAAGCTTGAGTTTGGGTTTGTTTTTGCTTTCGCTGTTGTTATTTTAATAAATTAGGCAAGGTGCTTAAAGGATTGCCCAGGGAAGTAGTTGAAATGCCAGTTTTACAAATACCATCTAAAATTTTCTTGGAAATAGGTCTGGGTTTAATGCGATGATCTTTTTTTTTTTTTTTTTTTGGTTAATGTTTATTTATGTTTGAGAGGGAGAGAGAGACAGAGTGCTAGTGCAGGAGAGGCAGAGAGAGAGAGGAAGACACAGAATCCAAAGCAGGCTCCAGGCTCTGAGCTGTGAGCACACAGCCGGACACGGGGCTCAAACCCACAAACTGGGAGATCATGACCTGAGCTGAAGTTGGACACTTGACTGACTGAGCCATCCAGGCGCCCCATGCAATGATCTTTTAAACGACGAATATGCACATGGTTCTAAAAATTAAAATATTCTTTTATTTTCTATTGGTTTACTTGAGAGACAATTTAGAAACCTTCCTATGTGGGATTGAAATTCTTTAATTTCCTAAATATTTGTGATTTGATCATTATAATGCAAACTCAGCTGAAAGGTTAATTCAAAATGAACTCGCGACATAATCATTTGGTCAACTTAATTAAGTAGTACTGAGTGTAAAGAGTGTGCAGCAATAATGAACAAACATAAGCTGAGGGTGAGGGGTGAAAGTCTCCGAAGGTCGAGGATGATGAATAAGTAAGGAGGGTGATACCAGTTACACTGGCCCTTGTTCCATTGTCCCAAAGTTGTTGATAGTTAATGAAATATTTGAGTATCAAAGACAAGAGACAAAGGTGCTTTATGGAATACTGGTGACCAAAGTCTTCTTGTGAAAGGGCAGCCGCTCAACTTGGTTGATGCCCATTAAGGGCCAAGTTAGCCAATTTTTAAAACACAGATGCCCTGCAGAGCCATCCTTTCCCTAGTTTCATATTCCCCTTTGTCTAGTAGGATGTGTGCTGTGAATGTAAATGGACTCTTCAGACGTAGTTACGAAGTGACTCGTGGAACATCCATAGCATTTCTGTCCTGTCAGCCAGATTTCCTCGGGGGGCTGGGTCTGCCACCTCCCCTGCCCTGCCCTGCCCCATCCGGTCTCCCCTACGGTTAGGGATCTCTGGGGGACAGGGAGCGTTTTCCCCTGCAGCTCGCACCCTGCCCATTCTTAGCCAAGCTTTCTGCTCCAAACCTTTCCTTGTGTCCTGACTCTGGTGGTGAGTGGAGCTACATCTCTAGGATCCCCACTTGGATCTTTCTCGAAAAAGACCAAAAGCAGGTAGCAGGGCCACTGCCTATCTCATGCCCCTCCTCCTGGCACTGCCCAGATCTTGTCATCAGAGGCGACCTTCCACACAGGAGGTACCATTAGATCATATCAGCCCCAGGAGAGAAAAACCATCTAGCACTAGAAGAAAAAGGATGGCAAGAGTCTCAAAGAACTTATTTTAATCATCTTCACTTTTCCAGAGCTACCAACAATACCTGGCAGTCACGGGTGTTCAATAAATACTGGTTGTACTGAACTTAGACTCCTTTTCTTCCTCCTCCCAACGTCACCTTCAGGATCAGCAGCCCTATTGGGGGTTTCTTATGAAATTACCATAAAATATTTTACTTATAATGCCTCGCATGTGAATTGTCCCAGGTCAACAAAATTTCCAAAATTCAGATGCCTTAATTAAAAAAAAAAACTTTTTAAGAGATAAGGTATGGTATATAATTTGGAATATAAGGCATAATAGTAAAGAAATGAGTTTTAAAACTCTGTAAGTGTTAAAAACTGGCAATTACCAAAATGCCCTTTAATAGTGGAATGGATAAATAAACTGTAGTATAGCCACACACTGGAATACTATATAGCAACAAAAATAAACAGTCTACAGCTACACAGAAAAATATGAATGCATGTCGCAAATATAATATTCAGAGAATTAAGCCACATACAAAAGAATACAGTGTAGGAGTTCATCTATATAAAGCACAAAGCAGACTAAATGATCTATGCTATTAGAAGTCATGATAGTGGTTGCCTCACAGGCAGAGGTTCTCAACCAGGAGTGGTTTGGTCCTCAGGGCATATTTGGCCATATCCGGAGAGATAGTTTTCGTTATCATGCCGGAGATGGGAGTTGCTACTGTGGGTAGAGGCCAAGGATACGGCTCAAGATCCTGGAGTACATAGGACAGCCTCCCCCACCCCCAGCAAAGAACTCTTCGGCCCAAAACATTAATAGTGCTGGGGTTGAGAAGCCCTATCTTAAGAGGAGTCATGGCTGAAAACATACAGAGGAAAGCTTCTGGGGTCTGGTAATATTCTGTTTCTTATCTGCTTGCTGATTACACAAGTGTGCTCCATTGGAAAATTCATCAAGCTATACACATGGCACGTGTACTTTTCTAGATGTACATTATCTGTCAACAACATGTTTTTAAAATGCTGAAAAGCTACCTATGCTTTAGTAAACCTTTGTTTAATAAAAAATATACCCTAGGATTCAAACAAAGAATATGCTAAGCAGCTCTCAGCTTACATTAACCAAAATCATCTAGACTTAGTAGAAAACAGAAAAAAAACAAGTAACATGTTATAGAAAACCCTAAATGTTTAATGATAAGACACAATTTAAATCTTTCACTCATCGAATCTTGCACTGAATATTAGAATTTAGGATGCACTTTAAAATGGCAATGACAATTTCATAAAAAAGAATCATGCACTAATAAAAAATGCATGAATGTTTTATTTACCAGAAAATCCTGCTTGATCTGTAGGTAGGAATCTGGCCAAGTCACTTAGAATCAGAATTTGTTGTGTCAGCATCTGCAGAGACCAAAGAAGAAATTATCTACTTTAAAATGCCTCAGTGCTTTCCATAGCTTCTTCTTGGGACCTCTCTTCAGCCTGCACATCTGCAGCGTCTCCTGCTCTGGGGTTGTTGGTTCGCAAACCAGACCCATACATGGAGGCCAGGCAGAGACCCAAGGAAAGGGTAGGCCACTCCAGATTGGCAGATGGCAGGTTTAACAAGCAAGGGAACTTACTTGCCAGGCTTGTCTTGGGTGGCCATGAGACGAGTAGACCCATACCTACTGCCAGAATCTTAAAAAGTTTACATAAATTCCTGGACAGGGTTCAGTCATGTATAACGACCTTCCAGAGGGTCTCAACACCACCTACCTCACTATCTCGAATCTGTGCCCTTGAAAATGGCTCCAGTTGTAGGAAAGGTGGGCAGAAGTTACATTCCAAGGACAGGAGAGGGGTTGGGGAATCTCTCATTACCCGCTAGCAGCTTGTGGGTCAACTTGGGATCACATCCTCTTGATGACCTTCCCCAACAGTGATGAGGTCCTTTGGCCCATGAAATTTACAAGATTTTCACTGAATGAATTGTTCTCAACAGAGCGTTCTGAATGAGAAAGTCTACTGTGGTCATCCTGTCCTCACCTCCCATTTATATGTTGTATGTGTTGAGGGCAAATAACTTCTCTTCTTAGTTCCCAGGCCTCCAATCAAGCCTCATGTGGAAGGAGGTAGGTCCCAAAACCATGGACTCCAATCCAGATGGAAAGAGATCTTGGAAGGGGGTAAGTCTATTTTGCATGTAGAGGAAACAGGAATAATTATGGCCAGAACATAAGGCTGTGAAAGATCATTTACAAAAATGGCCATAGTTACTTTCTTCCCTCAATCTAGACCTCCATGAAGCATGGCTTTGCAGTTCTTTCCCTGGGGAGATGGAGTCCATTTCACCCCTGCTTGAAATCCGGACTGAACTCGGGGCTTGTTTTGATTAAAAGAGTGTAGTTTGGAAAGTGAGGCCATTCCAGTTTGGAGCCTAATGCTCAAGAAGTCTCGCCCACTTCTGCTTACAAGAGCCATGCCCCTGCCTCGTGAACAAGCCTGGGCTAGTCAGCTGGATAATTAGAGACCACATGGAGTAGAGACAAGCCATTCCAGATGAGGTCATCTTAGACCAGCCAGGTCCAGCTAATCAAGGGGATGCCCACAGATATGCAAGTGAGTCCATCGAAGACCAGAAAATTAACTCAGCTGAGCCCAGTTCATATTGGCAGCCCACAAAATCATGAACCAAATAATTTAGAGTGATTTCTTGTATACCTTTGTCCTCAGAAAGATGACTGTAAGCAGCTCCGGCATTTATTCTATTCATGTCAAGTCCAGTTTTATGAATAGCCCCTCTTTCTCAATAGTTGGCCTAGCTCACGTAGCGTAACACCATGGCCAGGGAGTTGGATGCTTGGTGGCCATATCTTGGTCCTTTTCAGAAACTGGGGAGATGGGATAGACTGTGAGATAGTGGTACTTCCCAAAAGGCAAAAATGCACAACGCACAGGTTGCACCGTATCTCATTGCCTCTAATGTGAGAATTTAGCTGCTACGATGTTTCCAACTGGTTGGTCACTCATTGCTTTGTAGATTCTGTCCTCACCACGGACACCAGAGAAATTCATTTATTCGTTATTCTACTTACATGATTTGAAACATGAAGGATCACGAGGAAAAAAAGTCAATCAAAACAAGTTTTGTCTTTTGAACGCTTCAGTGTTTGGATTTCTGGATGACTTATCTTCTACTATATTTTATCCTTGAAGTATATCAGAGATCTTTTCTCCTGAGAGTGAAGGAAGGAAGTGTTGGCCAATTTTACACTGTGACATGTTACGGAATGACACTCCTTATAGCGAATGCTCCCGTTTGTATGGAAAGTAGAATTAGAAGCATAAAATGAAGAAAGAGATGTTAATGCTTGAATAATAAGTACAGAGCATTGGCAGATAATGGACAAAAGAACACTATTTCCTTTAATCTTACTTAATAAGCTTTGTCTTCTAGCCTTTTGATTTTTTTCTGGCTGACTGCGGATGCGCTTGACTTGAATTTATTTACTTTCAAAAATAATCAACACTAAGAGGTGGACACGGTGCGCGAGTGGGAAATGCAGTGGAAAGCACTGACAGAGCTTACTAATCCTTCAGGAGATGAAGAGTGTGTGGGTTCCTTCTGTTGAAACATTGGTTTTGTGATGGGTAATTCACCAAATCATCCTGGTGCGTAAACCACTCAGGAATCAAGAAATGAATTCTAATACATTCATAGGATGGAATGATCTGCAGCTGTTGAATAGTGACAAGGGGAGTGTACATAACATTTTGCCAAGTGAAAGAAATTTCTAGCAGTATATTATATTATCATTTTCATTACACACACACACACATATGTGTGTATATATATATGTATGTATATATATATATATATGTATACACACACACACACACACACACGCACACACACACACATATATTACATATATATTACCAGTGGGGTCTCCAAAGACAGATCATTTGAGTGCATTTCTCCCTCTAATGTTTCTTTATGTTTTACAGGCTCCCAGTGTTAGAATGTATTACATTCATAATTATAAAATATAAAAATGTAAATGTATCAATTAACTATATTGATAGTCATGCTGACAAAATATTTGCAGCCAGAAAAAAACTGATTCCCTCCCTCCTCAAGGTGTGTCCCTCTTGTATGAATTTTGAAATCAGTATTGTAGTCTGATGGGGATATTCTTTTCAGGGCTGCTGGGTCTAAGCTAAACTACATAATTCCTGACATCTACAGAGGACACGCTCTATGTCAGACCCTGTTCTAAGTATTTCATGAGCTTACGCTCATGGGATAGTCAGAATATCCTATGAGGTGGTGACTACTGTTATCATTTATGATATTTTATTTATCATCTCATTCCATGAGAACATGGAAGCGTGGAGATTTGAAGCTCAGACTCCAGGGTTCTTGCTCTTGACAAGTATTCTACAGTTCTCTCCTGTCTTGTGAGACCGGCCTTTCCAAGTATCACTCATCTGAAAAGGAAGGACCTCTTAGAGAAAAATGTAGAAGTGTGAACGCAGAGCTGAGGTAGCCACAGAAGGTCCTGATGTTCTTCTCTTTGTCTCTTCATGGAGGAATTCACCTTGAGTTTTCAGGACAGCATCTACCATTTAGAAGCTGAGAAGGATGTAGGGAAGAAGAGACTCCGGCACCCTATTTGCCTTATGTGGGTCCCCTTTGTAAGGCTTGGGATACAATTCAGGTAACCAAACTGATATCTCAGGACATGGTGTCCATAAGATATTGGTTGTGTGCTAAAATAAAATGTTCTGTACTTGAGAATCGCTGCACTAGGAAAAGTTAGAGGTCTGTTGCAGGACTGCTCAGAGCCTTTATTATGCCCATGTACCTTTTAGTATCCGTGAGTTAGATAAAGTGTGCACCACTGCCCAACTTCGTTCAACCACAAACATCTTCTCATGGAGCATCTTCTATTAGCGCCCCCAAATTAGTGTTCCGTGGGGCAAAATTTGAGAAACACTAGTCTCAAATAATGGTACTCTTTTTAAAAAAATTTTTAATGTTTATTTTTGAGAGAGAGATACACACACACACAGAGTGCAAGCAGGGAAGGGGCAGAGAGCAAGACACAGAATCTGAAGCAGGCTCCAGGCTCTGAGCTATCAGCAAAGAGCCCCATGCGGGGCTCGAACTCATGAACCGCGAGATCATGACCTGGTTTGGAGTTGGCCGCTCAACTGACTCAGCCACCTAAGCACCCCTCAAGTAGTGGCATTCTTCATGTTATTTCCATTTTTCCTAGTCTTCAGTGATTTTTTTCAACATCCCAACCTTATCTCAAGTGTTCTCTGGAGACACAAGGAAAAGATTTGTGTCCTTGTTTGGGTATGTTGATTAGAAGAAGAGTAGAAATCCACTGAGACCAACATGGTGGAAGGAAGGTGGGGGAAATAAATCTTGGTGCTGGAATAGGAACGGGGTCTGAAACTTCACCAAGTCCACCATGAGCTCTCTCTCCATCTACAGTAAACTGTGGGAGGTTTATTGTTAATGAAGCAGTGTTTCCTTCTAGTAATGTTAGTTGAGCTTGGCCTGTTGAACTGCAGAACTTGCTATATGATACACATGGTTACCAGAGGAGCATATGGAGGAGCTCATCACCAGTGACCTGATTCAAAAGGCACGATGGGGTGGGAATGATGCTACATTCTCGTTTTGTAGATGGCAAAGGAATGAGAGATGTTTATAGAACTCAAAAGGTCGTGCAGAAAGTCCTTTTCCAAGTTTACCTCCTGCACACGCTCATCTTCAAAAATACTGTAGAGTATATATTTGGTTGAGTTGTAAGGTTGTACATGGAAAGAAGTTGAACATTCATGCTAGGAAGAGACTGCCGGTCAATTATTAGGAGCATTACTGTGCTTGGTAATACAACCAACTGATAAATATTTCAAAAACGTTTTTGTGCATGCCTTGGAATTACAACTATGTCTTATTTAAAGAATGGTGGAGAGGGAACAAGAATAATGAGGGAAAAGCATAGAAAATCACTAAAATAATTTGTTAGACGGCCTCTGACTTACAACCCATTTCATTCAGTTAGTAAGGCTAAGTTATCCGTTTGGCAGATGACCCACTTCCTCAATGACCCCAGCAAGATCAGCTGAGCGAGTCCAGTCCCAAAGAACCACCCAGCTACCCCATAGAATGATGAATTAGTAAGTGCTTATTGTTTGGGTTTTTAAAAATTTTTTTTAAATGTTTATTTATTTTTGAGACAGAGAGAAACAGAGCATGAATGGGGGAGGGTCAGAGAGAGAGGGAGACACAGAATCCGAAGCAGACTCCAGGCTCTGAGCTGTCAGCACAGAGCCCGACACAGGGCTCGAACTCACGGACCGTGAGATCATGACCTGAGCCGAAGTTGGACGCTTAACCGACTGAGCCACCCAGGCGCCCCAAGTGTTATTGTTTTAAGTTGCAACGTTTTGATGTGGTTTGTTACACAGCAACATCTAACTGATGCAGTGTCCTTGGCATGGTGAAGATTTGGAGTCTTTCCCTTGATGACCTGACCCCACTTTGGCTCTTAACGTCATAACAGAACCTCTGAACTTCAGCCAAATCCCACATCAGGTCTCTGGCCTTGGCAAACCACCTCCCATCCCCTGCAACAATATCGCCTACCCCCTCCCGACAGTGCCCCCTGCAGGCTTGCTGGCCCTCAATAATCAGTATCTTCCACTCCATACAGGAAGTATGCAGGCATTTGTGGATTTCTTCCATGCTGTATAACAGCTGAGGGAGTGTCGGGGTTCCATCTCCTATTCTTTCTCACCTTAGGTTGGACACAGTTCCACTCCTGCTTGGCAGCGGCTGCTCTGTGTTGCCAGATGGGAGCCACGTGGGGCTGTCTCCTTCCAGAGTCCCAGATGAGCTATGGAAATAAAGGAGTACCATGCAAATAAGAAAGCCACCATCGCTTGCATTTGGTAGAGTCAAAAGCAGACAGCAGAGTAGGAAAGTTTTATAACTAAAGAGAAAAGGAAGGTATTAAGTATGATCTGATTGGACGCTGTCGGCATAGGAAGTCTGGACGCAGTCTAACTAGAAGCGGGGCATCTTACACGATTGGTTTAGAAAGTATATTTGGCCTTCTCTGATCCTGATTGGAAGCTGGGGCAAAACAATTAAAAAGTCGGCAATTATTAACAAAATGCTAATTGTTCTGGGCCAGATGCTACAGAGGTTGTGTTTTTGCTTCCTGAACTGGTTGCTGCAGAGGTTGTGAGCCAGCATTCTATTGTCATACATGGTCTGGTCATTTTCCTTTGTATATTCAGTCTCTCAGTCTTCCTTTTGGCAACTCTCTCACTCCTGTGAGTGATGGGTTGGCCAATTCAGGGAAGGCTACAGATCCAGATCTTCACTGTGGGGATGGTTCAGTTGTCTCCATGGTCAACTGCATAACTGCAAGATCACCTTGAGCTTTTGGTTGTTGTGTTGTCACGGTGATTATCTGTCAAGAGAGGAGCTATGCAGTAGGATTTACTATTCTGGATAGGATGCCAGAGACCAACATCATGACCACTGACAAAAACCAAGAATAATTAATAGTCCCTGTAAGACACTTACAAGAACCAGGAATCCCAACTGCCCATCCCAGGCCCAGTAAATGAATCCCAGGGGCCATAAAGATCAACCTAAAAATGTCAAGTAGCTGTTTCCCTAAGGCAATGTATTACCTGTTCTACTTTGCCTGTTTCTTTAGTCTAAGTATTAGCAAAGACTAGCAATGGCACAGATACCACCAAGACCAGCCAGCAAAAAATCTAGGGTAATATAATTGTCCATCGTTACTTGTGCCAGTGAGTTGAGATTGGTCTGTACATCATCTAGGGTGGAGGTGGTATTGTTAATCATTTCTGCCAAAGTTAATAATTATTTATTTATTTACTTATTTAGAGAGCACGTGCGTGAGCGAGTGAGCTAGGGAGGAGCAGAGGGAGAGGGAGAGAGAGAATCTTAAGCAGACTCTACATTCAGCATGGAGCCTGATGCAGGGGCTCAGTCCCATGCCCCCTGGGATCATGACCTGAGCTGAAATGAAGAGTTGGACACTTAACTGACTGAGCCACCCAGGCTCCCCACTGATAAGTTTTTTTTTCTAGATTTTCTGCTTATAAGATTTCCCCATTGGAAACACTGCTGTCATTCTTCACATAAACAACTGGTTGGAAATTTCTCAGAATGCCTGGATAATCAAGAATGGGCTTGTTTGGGAACTTTCATCTCAGTTGGAATTTTCTATGTTCATGATTTCTAGAATTAGGATCTCTGTATAGCGATGTCTTGGCATACTATTGCTAAAGTGCATGAAGTATGAGTCAGAGGCAAACAAGACAAGGCATTCTGGCTGCAAAAGAAGTAGTATCCAGTAGGGGGCACATGGAGACCCAGGAGAAAAGGAGTCCCTGATGGTGGAAGAGGAGGTCTTACATTAGCCCAGTTACAGTTTTGATCGCTATTAATGTCTTCCAGGTGGCAAGTAATTGGCCCATCACCCCATGAAGGTGGTTGAATTCCAATGTCTTATAATAATTGGTTCTTTTTCTGAGAGAAGGGCACTACCAAATTCATGTGTTGACTTAATTAAGGTCATTTGTCTATTTTGATGCAAATGCCATTCCTTATGGCCTTGCTTATTAAGACTGAAATCCCCCCGAGATTTTTTATCATGATGATCTGGTGATGGATGGCATATACAGCAATCAGCGAGGCAGTGGTTACTGTTTGGGATAATCCAAGAATGGCATTAGAATGCGTATGTGCTGACCTAACAGTTATAATAAAGACCAAAAGGGCCATTATGGGTGGACAATAACCAAGGGTCTATAGGAAATGAGCAGAATGGTTATAAGTGAGCAGATGAGCAAGCTAATTCCAAAACAGGAATTAGCCAGGAGCCTCGTCCTATGTCTCAGGCAGTGACTGTCCACTATCCTAAGTTATTCGCATATTCCATAGACCTTGGGTCAGCTACCTACTTCCAAAAGTTGGCTGCTACTAGAGGATATCTGAGAATTTGAAATTTGAGGTCCTTTAATGTAGTAGACTGCCAACTGTGTGGAATTCTGAATGCTTCTTTAATTATGAAACATGGACCCAAGGATGGACTCCCTGGAGTTTCACTGCTATATTTGTTGCTAACAGTATATGATAGGGTCCATTCCAATGAAGTTCAAGAGTAGTTTTTCTTTGAGGTCTCTTCTAATAGGTGAAATTTTCTGGTTTAAGATTGATAGGAGGCTGAAGCTGTTTAGGAAGATGTTGTGGGAGGGCAGCCTTAACCTGTTGATGATGGGAATGAGTACATGAGTCCTTTGCAATGTTTTGCCAACTCTGCGAGAAACAGGGTAGAATATCAGAAATGAAATCCCTAAATGTGTGGGTCTTGCAGTTACGAGATCATAGGGGGATAATGATGTGTGCCTGAGGGAGCGGACTGAATGGCCACAATCTCCTACAGCTCATCTTTTCTTTTTGTGTATGATTAAATTATGGTCTAATAAAATTCTGTTGGAAATGTTTTGGGTATGTCTTTTAGCAGACTTTTCTCTAATTTGGGGGGCCCTTTTGTACCCTCAGGATTATTACAAAAGAGTGACTCGTAGACCCCTTTCTGTGTTTGTTCGATCAGTTTTTGCCATCCGGGATTTAGCATCTGATGTTTTGATCAACACGTGTACAAGTTGATATAATTCAGGTAACCTTGGGACATATGCACCCAAAAGAAAGGTAAATTCTATCAATAGGAGCTGGCCTTCTCTGGGTTAGGGAAATTCTGAATTCTAACTATAAATTCAGCTTGGATCCAAGGCATACCTGACTCATGGCAGGAATGAATTTTTAGAAGCAACCAGCATTTAGGGGTCTTAGGAAAGTCAGTAGGAAAAGATAGGGGATCTGGACAAGGGAAAGAAGAGAAAGAAGTTATCAGAAGTGTGGAAAGAGAGAGATCAGAAGGAAAAGAGGGATGAAGGAGAGCTGGATATAAAGAGGGAACTGGAGGACAAAGAGGGAGAATTTACTCAGGAAATGAGTCTAATTTGTCATTGCTTAGGATTGTCAGGCTTCTCATTGGCTTCGGCCAAAAAATCTTATGGTGAAGCAATTTTTTCAATCAGAATTTCATTTGGAGGCCTCTGCATACCAATAAAAATGCTGCCTATTAAATCTGAGAAGTCTCGGATCCTTTGTTTTCTAAGGCACCTCCCAGATGAACAATTTTATTCAAGCCAAGTGTTCCCAGGGTGGCTACTGAATCTCCAAATCATCGCTGGTGAAGAAGTGCCATATTTTGGGAATTAGGATTATAAGAAGAGTTCAGGTAGAAAGCAGGAGTTTCTCCTGGAGGAGGAGGAGTAAAGGATTTAGACCGAGATGGTCCCTTGGGAGCAGGCAACCCTGTGTAAAGTGATGCTTGTGCACTTTGTAGCTTGGCCCCCAACCTGATGGTTTGGCTGCCTCTGAACACAGACTTGACCATCAGCACCTCCAGGCAGGTGGAAAACCGAAGAGAACATTCAGCAAAGAGAACATTTTCTCTGGATCAAAGCCAAGCTTTCAGAACAAAAAGAACAAAAAATGTGGTGGAAGGAAAATCTCACCCCGTCTTACAGGTAACGTGGCAAAATTTGCCCCAACGGGCTTTGCTTTGCTGGGAACCACAAACTCAGGCTCAAAGGGACCTATGCTTGCTTCCTATTCTGTGATTCTCCTTCCTATGGCAAACACTTTTGAGAGCACATCACACAAAACAGAAGCGCAAAAGAGCAAAACGGGTAAAAAAAAAAAAAAAGCCTGATTACATTAAGGGTGCCAAGCCAATAGGTACCAAGAACAGAACCCAGGTACCGAACTGAGAATAAATAGTGGAGGAATTCCACATCCAGAGAGCAGAGCTCAGGACCAGGGCTGGTTCGCAAATGTTTGGTGAGAACCTGACAAGCCACAGTGGCGAGGCACAGGGGGCCTCTGTGGGCACCTCGCCTGGTAAAGGCTGGGGTCCGTGGCGGTGGGCAATGCAGTTTGTCTCAGTAGAACCTTTAGGAAAACTGGAAATAAATGAAGACCACCCAAATGAAAATAAACAGAAGCTTTTTGTTCAGCACTTGTGTTTGGCAGAGGCTCAAAGGCAGGCAGGGGAATAGGAAAGCTTTATAATGAAAAAGAGGAAAGGCTTCCAGCAACCTCCCTGACTGCAGGCTGGGGCACGAGGAAGCCGGAAGCAGGCTACCTAAAAGCAGGGCAACCCTACGTGATTTTGGAGCGTATTTGGCTTTCTCGGTTGTCCCTAAGTTGGAAGCAAGGGCCAAAAAATAAGGAAGCCAGTAGCCAGTGACCAAGTCCTGATCATTGAGGGCTGATTGCCGCAGAGGCTGTGGTTTGGCTTCCTGCCTGGTTGCTGGAGAGGTCATGGGTCAGAGCCCTGTTGTCATCTCTGGTCTGGCTATTGTCCGTTTGTACATTCAGTCTCTCAGGGGCTCAACTCCGCCAGCCCCAAATGCTATGTGGTTTTCAACTTCTCACCACCTTTCCTCATTTGCTATTCTCAGCGCCCTGGGGACCAAGAAAGATTCACAAGATTCAGTCCTGCATCTTTGGGAGAACCAGCATTATTTTTTACCTACCACACTCATTTCAAATGATCCCCTTGCTCTTCTGGTAGAGAGATTTCTTCTTTTTCCTCTTCCTCCTTGCCTTCTTCCTCCTCCTCCTTCTCCTTGTCCTTCTAATGCTCCTCTAATTCTCCTCTTCCTTCTCCTCCTTATTTTTGTTCCTCATCTTTTACCCCTTTTTCTTCTCCTCCTTTTCCTTCTTCTCCTTTCCTTTTCTACAGAACAGAATCTTCCTCCACATTATATCCCCTTTCTTTCCAGATCTTTTTTGTCTCCTGGAGTCATAAGCCTCTTGGCTCTGCCTTAAAGGTAGTGATGATCATAGTGGAGGGGGGAATTACTGAGAGGAGAAATATCCTCAATGAACCGTCAACACTGCAGCCAGCATGGAAACGCTTCATCTCTGGAAAGAATTTCAAAACACATGAAAATTCAGGTCACCTGACTAAAAAAAAAAAAAAAATCAATGTGAATATTCAGCATGCGCAAAAGCTTCTGAACATCTTTGAATTGTAAATGTTGGTGGATGAGCATTTTCTCTGGCATCTTCATTCGTGTAATAAATATTTATCCAGCACTTCCTATGTGCTAGGCTCAGTGAGCAAAACAAAAATCTGTGCCCTCATGCAGCTTATGCCCTAGTGGGGAAGACAGACAATAAGTAGTAAACAGAATAAGAAAGTTAATAGTGTGTTAAAGGGTGACAGGTGCTATGGAATAAAGAAAATGCAGAGCAGGGCAGCGAGGGAAAGAGGACAGATTCACCTGCCTGGGGATGCCTGACTGCCACTGCAATGGCAACTTCATTGCTAAAGCCTCAGTGAATAAGATCACGGCAATTAAACCATCCCTCAGGCTTTGAGGATTGTTACGAAGGGGATGCACACTCACACACAGGGCACTGGCTAAGTTTCCGGGCATTATTGCTAATGTTATTAGTCCCCAGCACAACGGCAGGCTGAATCAGCTGCTTCAGACCTCAACTGGTTCAGGGTTCAGCGAAGCGTTCTATCTGATTTGGCTGTAGAGGTTATCAACCAAGCCTGGGCTTTATCGTGGGGACCTAATTTATAGTAAGAAAATTCTAAGAGAAGACAGTCGCAAATGAAGGCTCTGTAAGTTGGTAATCATCTATACTCCCATAAAATAACATTTTGTATCAGTATCTCTTAGCAGCAGCAGGATTCCTTATTGGATACTGTAATCAGTGAATGACAAGATTCTATAATTACTTCTATACTGTCCTTCCAAGATAGAATCAACCTTACTAAAGAAGGCAATAAAGCTTTTTAGAAGCCATTATTTAGTAGGGAATGTATAGCTGTATAAAAAATATTCATTGTTCCAAAAAAAAAAAAAAACCACCTTGGAGAAAAATACTGTGCTTACTAGAAACAATGAATTCTTTTCTAAGCATTTCTATTTCTAGTTCTGTTTCGTCTAGTATGATCTATGTCATCAACGCAAGATACACATATGGTCACATGTCTTTTGTTTTTCCAGTTAATCACTGCTGAAGAGCAGAGTCCAGGGTGTGCATTTTGAAGCCTCCCATTTCTCCTCGGATTGTCCAAAAACATGAGTGTTCACTTAGTGAGCACTAAACTCCATCCTGTTTCCTCACACGGCATGCAGACTGGATGTATGTTGTGGTCCTCTGCTCTCCTACCGTGCTGGGTGGAGCTCTGAGGACTGGTCCTATGCAGCTTGGTTTGTCAAAGTTGGTGTGAACACATACGTTTTCATTTCTCCAGGACAAAGGCCCAAGGTGAGATCGTTGGGTTGTGTGGTAGGTTCGGTTTTTGTCGGAAAAGCAATAGCCACACTGTTTTCCAGAGCGGTTGCACCTTTGTACATGCCTACCAGCAATGCGTGAAGTGTCACAGTTTCTCTGTCTCCTCGCCGGGATTTGGTGTCGTCACAATTTTGTTATCCTACCCATTCTGATAGTATGTAGTCATACTTCATGGTAGTTCTCACTTCCATTTCCCTTGGCTAATGATGTCGAGCATCTTTTCGTGAAATATCTCTTCACGTCATTTGCCCATTTTCTAATTGGACTGTTTGGGAGTACACTATTGAATGTTGAGAGCTCTTTATATATTCAAGATACAAGTCCTTTGTCAGAGGTGTTATTTGAAAATATTTTTTCCCAGCATACCACTGTCTTTTCATCCTCTTAATAGGGTCTTTTACACAACAAATGGGTTTAAAACATTTTTTTGATGAGGTCCAATTTAGCCAATTTTCCTTTCACCCACTTGCTTTTCATTCAACAAATAATTACTACATGTCTACGGTTTATCAAGATAATGTTCCAGTTGCCCATAGGAATCAAAGATGTGACATGGTTCCAACTTCAAGGCATTTCCAGTCTAGTTGGGGAGATTGGTGATACACCCAAATAACTAATATTACCTAACAAGTGTTACGTGGAATGGAAGAGGTAGAGATACATGTTTCAGAATTTTGTTTTTGAAAATCAGATATTATGTTTTGGCTGACAGCAAAGTAGTGGGCAAAGGTTTCATCACTTCTATGCCAGCAGATGCCACAAAATGGTATGGAAACTTCCTTTATAAACTCGTTTTTTCCCAGATTGAAACAATCGTTTTTAGATAGCTAACATATTAAATCTCATTATGTGCCAAGAATTTCACAAACATTGTATCAGTAATAATCTTGCCGGGCAGTGGAGAGGATTATACCATATTTTAAATTTAGAGAATCTAGGATTCAGCAAAGTTCAGTAACTTGTCCAAGGTCACAAAGACAGGAAGCAGTAAGGTCATAGGAGCACCCTGGTCTTTTGTGATTTTTAATTTTACCCAGAATCCTCCTGAGACATGTCCTTTTCCTGCCAGTATAAACTCATCAATCTTCTGGCTAAGAAATGGACTGTCTGATTTATGTTTTAAAAAGATGAGATACACATCCTTGGTGCACAAAAGTCAACGAGCTCTTCTTGATAAAGGAAGAATCCATTCAAACTTTTACAGTGGTCAAGATGATGCAAAAAAATGGAAAAACAAGCACTACCTGTGAGTCAGGAGAAGCAAAAGAAGGGATGGATGTTGCTGGAATTCAGTAAAATTTTGCTGAATGACAGCCCAGGATGGAGTGGTCAAGGGGGTAGCACTTTAGGTCACCTTCTAGCAGGCTGATTGTTACCCAAATCATCTTCGAATGCCAAACCTTTCACGGAATGTTTTAAAAAAAGTCACTAATAGCTCAGCAAAGGATGGACGCTGTGCCTGTTTCTGACCCTATAAGACAACAGAAAGGGAACTGGGGCTCTTTCTTGTGCATAATGTCCCTGGATTTCCATCTGTACTTTCTTCCTGTCTTATTTGTAACCTTGCCCAAATCGCTGAACCCTTCCGCATTTATTTTTCTTTTGAAATGTTTATAACTTAGGAAAGATGTTAGGATCTTGATTCTGAAAGAGGCTGTAAAGTGGCGAATTTATAGATTAGGACAGTTTTGCAAACACTTGCATAATGTCAAATAACCTTCGAACCCAGTCCCCGTTCTTGCCAGGATGCAGCCACTACTCGGCAACCCCCAGGTGGAGAGTAAGTCACACCTTTACTCTGCTGGCCTGTGCCAAAAGTTAGACCTACCATTTTGCATAACAAAAGGCAAAAATGGGAACACGGGACAAATACATCTGGTTGATTACATTTTCTCTAGGAGGGTAACCGGGAACAGGACAGCAATGGGGCCCCCCCGGGGAGAGGAAATGAGAGGCCGGGAGCATGGGTGGGAGGGTGTCTTCTTACCTGTGTACCCATTTGGACTTTCTGAATTTCGTCCCATGCTAATGGTATTCAAGTACAGGTAAATAAAATTAAAACTGAATGTAAAGAAAAAAGGAACAAAACACAAACTTTCTTCCACTTTAGCCCGTCTGTGGATAATAAAATCCCTTTAAGAGAGGAAATCAGATCTTTAGAGAAATCAACTCATTTTACCTTCCAAGTTCCCTTCCTAAAGGTTTTTTTCTTCCTTCCTTCCTTCCTTCCTTCCTTCCTTTTTTCTTTCTTTCTTCCTTCCTTCCTTTTCTCTTTCTTTTTTCTTTTCTTTTTTCTTTTTTCTGCTGCGGACAGATCAGCAAAGGAGCCATCCAATTCTACTGAGCAAATCCACACGGAGAGGACACTCTTAATCCACCGGCCTGCGAGAGGATTCCCAGGGCTTTAGGAGTCATCAGTGTAGGGCAGCTCCACAAACGCGTTATTTTGATGGAGTGACTCCCAGGCTGCAGCTAAAACCGACAATGTGTTTTCAGTCTAGTTGTCGGGGCTGAGGCAGTCAGTCTCAGGAAGATTCCCGGCCCTGCGCCTGAAGGATGCAAAGGCGCTAGGAAGCCCTGGCCTGGGGGGGAACCTTTCAACTCCCGGGCGTTCTTCCAGGACCTGGACCCCCTCCCTGCCAGGGGCCCGAATGCATCCGTCACTTGCGGCCATCCTCGGGCATCCTTCTGGCAGCGCGGGCTCACTAACCCGGCGGTGCGACGGCGAAGGGGTCTTGGGAGGTTTGCGCGCGCAGTAGCCCGGGGCGGACCCTGAGCCGGGTGCGAACCCAGTCGGGGCGTGTTGAACGACTGGGCGGCGCTACACAGCACATTCCCGGGAGAATGAAAGGAATCCAGCTCAGGGAATGGGTCACCACGGTGACTTTAAATACCCAGGGACTGTGAAGAGAGGAAGAGCTGTGTTTGGAGAAGCGCCACGCCGGCCCTGGTGAGGCTCGGGAGAGAGGGCGCCCACACTCCGCAGGGCGAGCGGCAGCGCTGGGAGAGCCAGGCCCACCCCGGATTCGGGTGACGCGTCACTCCGCGGTCTGGGGGGGTCCGGGCCCCGGGGCTCAGGGGCAGGGGACAGGAAACACCTTCCTCCCAGGCTGATAGCGACCTGAAGTCTCACCTAGGGGCTCCCGGGCCGTGGCCCCAGCACTGCACTGCGCCGCCAGGAAGAGCCCGAGAAGGGGCGCGGGTCCCCGCCCCGGGCGCGCGCAGCCCCAGCCCCGCCTCCTCCCCAGGCGCCCCGCCCCTCCCGGCGCGTGCCGCCCGCGCGCCCGGGGAGCTTCCGAGGAACCGGCCCGGCGGGCACCCCGTGCCCCGGCGCAGGCGCGAGCGCGCGCCGCCCCTCCGGCCGGGCGTCCCGCTGCGCCCCCCCCCCCCGCCCCGCCTCCGCACGCGCCCCCGCCCCGGGCGCCTCTGATTGGCCGTCGGCCGGGCCAGCAGGTGTCGGCGGCGGCTGCGGCCAGGCTGGCCCCGGCTGCCTGCGGCGCGGGCGCCTCCCTCGCAGCCGCTGCCACCGCCGCGCTCCCGCCTCCTGCCCGCTCCCGGGCTCCCGCTGCGGCTGCGGTTCTGGCGGCCGAGCCCCCGCGGCGCTGCAGCTCAGATCCGGCGCGCCGAGCGACCCGCGCGCCCCTGCCTCGCCGCTCGCAGCTCCCTCATCCACGCGCCGCGCTGCGGCAGGTGCCCCGGGCGTCCTGAGGCGCGGTGGCCTGAGCGCGGCCGCCATCGGTGACCCTGGCCAGGGACCTGCTCCAGCCTGGCCACCCCGCGTGAGTACCGTCTCCTCCCCTCCGGCGGCTTTGCGCCACTGTCCCCCTTGCGTTGCCGCAACTTCGGGGGTGGGTGTGTGGAGGTGCCTCTCACGCTCCCCCACGCCCGTGCGAGTCCTGAACCAGGAGGGTCCCCGGGCACGGCCAGCCTGCCTCTGCGGACTGGCTTGCGGAGGGCGGGGGCGTTGAACTTGCTCGAGGTTCGTCGCAGAGTCGCAACCGCCCCTTTCCCCCCTTGGCCGCGGCCGGAGCTCGTCCCTGCGTTTCCCTCGCGTTCGCCGTTCCCCGCCGGCCACGTAGCTCCTGGGCTGCGGTTCGCCGCGCACCTACTACGCTGCAGGTGCATCCGCCGGGCGCCTGGAACCACCGGGTAAGCGCCCGGGAACAGCCAGCGCGGCGGACTTGGCTCTCTCGGACTCTTAATTTCTGTAAAATGGGGCTAGTCAGAGACTCACTCAAGGTCATGGCCCGTGCGCGGAGTAAGAACCCTAGTCGATCGCTTCCGGCCGGGTCCGCGGACTGCCTGGGGAGGGGCGCGCTGTGCCGGGTGGGTGGTCACTTCGGCTTCATCCCGGTCTCTTCCTCTTACTTCCTTCCCTCCAAGTCCGCGGGATTTGCAGACGTCGGGAGCCGGTCCCAAGGGACCCTACAGAGGTTTGGGGGCGTCCGTGGGGGACCTTTGGGGGGAGCGCGGTGCCGAGCGCTTCCGCGGCGGAAATCCCTGACCTGAGACATTTGCAGCATCCCCTCCAATCCCAGTCATTTAATTTGCTAACGTCTCGGCGGGGTAGGGGCATTTTCTAGGTGCCTGCTCTTAGAGAGTCCTGCTCCGTTTCCGTTTCCCAGATAAGCCCTGTCCCCAAGATAAGTATGGGAGAGACGAACTGGACATGTCAGTTTGGGTCCAGGGACTTCGTAAGAGAAGCGGGTTCGCTCTGCTGTTGGTTTAGCCAACCCTGGCTCCCATCTGCTCTAGGAAAATGCCTGGAGTCTGGCTTCATTCCTGCCCTCCCTACTCCCTGCCCCTTGATCTGGGTTTGTTGCACACTTTCCCTGGGGAGGGTGGAGTCCAGTCCCAGAATGTGTAACTGTTGCCGGATGTCTGTCGTTTATTCCAGATCCTTTGAGGCAGTTCCAGTGGGTTGTGGGCGGTTCTCAGAGCTTTGGGCTTGGGAGAGACTTACCCCTCCTCTTTTGACATTGTTTCTCTGTCCCTCCAACTCAGCCTACCCCGCCCTTACTCAGCGATCACATGGCTACTTGGATAGTTTTGTGATGCGTGACAAACATCTTTGAGCCTCAACTTTTTTTCTTTTTAAAGCAAGCTCTGTGCCCAATGTGGGACTTGAACTCATGACCCCAAGATCAAGAGTCGCATACTCTGTAGACTGAGCCAGCCAGGCGCCCCCGAGCCTCAATATTTAAAATCTATAAAGCAGAATAATCCTTGTGTTACAGTCTTTCCAAGGCGGTAAGGGTTCAGGGGACATGGTGGAGGTGAACGTAGAAGGCAGTTGGTTCCAGACGATCTGAGCTGTGCGTGGAAGTGGAGGTGATTTCAAAAATTTTTTACAGCAGTCTCTGAGACCCTAGGCACAGATGTAAAAATCTTTGTTTCTAGAGAAATTTACTCTGCCAAGACTTTGAAAATACTACTTTTCATCTTCCAGTTGATGTCTCTCACTTGGCCATGGGCAGCTACATCTCTCCTAATTACCCCCTGCCCCATCTGTGGTCTTTGTGGGCAGGGAGCTGGCTGTCTCTGCCGGGCTGGGGGCTGTCTGTGGTGGTGGCGAAGCACTGTATCTGTGTGGGGGGGGTGTTGTCTCTGTGAAGGTGAAGTGTATCTCTGTGGAGATGTGTGTATCTCTTTGTGGCCTAGGTTTCCTGTGGAGGGGGAGGGACAATTGTTTGCTCCAGGGTCTGCTCGTTTTAGGAAAAGTGAAGGGCTAGCCAGGCTCTGCAGTGTAAACAGTGGTATGGATTGTATCCTGTCTCCTTCCTCCCTGTCCAGAAGGATAGAAGGAGAGCTCCTCTGTGGCCTTGGTCTTTAGAAAAGTCAGTTGGGGCAGACTGGAATACCTCAGAGAGAAATGGGCATCCCCTGTTTTGGGTTATTATTGTTTATGCAGTCTTTTGTTTCAAAGGCGAGTTAAAGAGGGACGACGGGTCTGAACTTGGTGACTTTATTTTAACGTTATATTCAGCTATGACATAATAACAGAAAATAGCACAGATCTGAACTGTACTCTCAGTGGATTTTCACAAGCTGGACACACCTGCACCTGCCCAGATTAAGACCTAGAATATTCCTCGTCTCCCCATGTCCTCCATAGATCTTATCCCTCAAGGGTAACCATCATGCTGCTTAGTTTTTTCAGGTGAGCTTGATTTTTATTTTCATTATTATTTATTTTACCAGTTTAGTGTCAAAGGTAAAACGAAGCTGCTTGGTGATTTTCTACTTCTTCTTTTAACGGATGCTAACCAAAGGTAGTTGCACATTAACCAGTCCAGAAAGCTTGTAGGGAGGCTTTGGGCTTAAGATCTAGGTGGAATCTAAACTGATTGTCTCTTCCTCGCCCCCCAGCTGGTTCTTGGGTGGTGAAATAAGCCAGACCGCAGGTACAACAGCACTGACATTGAGACATTGAAGCCAGGTTGTTCATAGAGTGTATTTGAATAGAGCAGACCTGAAATAGTATCATGAGAAAATATACATGAAAAAACATATGAATTAATTCTCATTTGAAACATAAAAATGGGAATATTGTGAATCTCTCAATGTTAAAAATTGGTAGAGGACCACAGAACTTCAAGGCTGAGTGATTTATAAGCCGTTTGTGCTGTTACCACATGGTGGCGCCACCTTGGCTGGAGAACGGCACTACCGAGCATTCTTTCCCAAGCCCCCAGTAAGGAATCCCAGGAATAAAATCCAACAGTGCAGTGTCTCCGGAAATGATTTCCAAAGTGTGTGGCAGGCAGGCCTCCCCTCTGGCGCCTGCTACCCTAAATCCACGGATCGAACCCTATCCCAGCTTTTTAGGAGGGTGGCTTGTGTGTTGGAGAAGGTGGAGTTGGGACGTTATGGCCTCTCTTTGGTAGTGTGGAACTGTGGTATGTCCTTGGAATTTTTTTTTTTAATTTTTTTTTTAACATTTATTTATTATTTTTGACACAGAGAGAGACAGAGCATGAACAGGGGAGGGGCAGAGAGAGAGGGAGACACAGAATCTGAAACAGGCTCCGGGCTCTCAGCTGTCAGCACAGAGCCCGACGCGGGGCTCGAACTCACCGACCGTGAGATCATGACCTGAGCCGAAGTCGGACGCTTAACCGACCGAGCCACCCAGGTGCCCCATGTCCTTGGAATTTTAAAGAGGGTTGACTGAGAAGCTAGCTCAGGTGTGTTGTGATTATTTTGGACTCATTTCACCCCGGAATTCCCCCAAAGGTATGAGAGAAGGAGTTCTCTTTCCTGAGCCGGGTAGCTATAGTCACACCGCACTGTCCATGGTGAACTTGAAGGAATAAATAGGTATAGGTGTAGTCAGACTGCTGCCCTCTGAAATGCCCTCTGTGTTCCACACAGAGGTGGGGGCCAAGTCACAAGGGGAGACCACAGGGTGTGGGCTTTTGTAGCCAGCTGTGGAGAGGGCTTAAGCAGACCATTCTAGTGCCTTTTCCCTTCACTGTCCGTGTGATCAAGATGCTGCCTAGAAGACTGTATTCATGATGGCCACCATGCTAAGAGTATTGCATATTGACCATGTGCTGGACCATATATACATATATATCCCTGTATTTTATATATATACATATATATACATATATATGTATATACACACACACACACACACACACACATATATATCCCTGTATTATATGTATACATATATATAATATTATATATATATATGGATATATGGATATATATGGGGTTGAGTCCATGAAGCCTGCAACATTGGGACTGAGTGTGTGCTCATCAGAATGTGTAGTCTTACTTTATGTCTAAAATTTTAGGGGCGCCTGGGTGGCTCAGTTGGATAAGCAACCGACTCTTGATTTCGGCTCAGGTCATAATGTTGCGATCTGTGAGACTGAGCCCCAGCGTCGGACTCTGCACTGACAGTGTAGAGCCTGTTTGGGATTCTCTCTCTCCCTCTCTCTCTCTGCCCCTCCCCTGCTTGCATGTGTGCTCTCTCTCTCTCTCTCTCTCTCAAAATAAATAAATAAACATTTAAAAATTTATGTAAATGAAGGTCTGTTAATTTATTTTTGTAATTTGCTGTTTTTCACCTAACATTGTTTTAAAAGCATATGTTGATAGCATTTGTTGATAACTGAAAGTTTAGTTGATGCATTTTAACATAGTATTTCCTTGTTTGGTATCATCAATACCTCATTGATGGACAAAAAGATATTTTTACTGTTTGCTATTATGAGAAATATTGCAGGGACTATCCTTGATAAGGTCTTGTAGAAATGTGTAAGTGTCTCTAGGATATATATCCCCAGAAGTTGAATAACTGGGTAGTAGGATATGCCTGCCTCAACATCTGTCTGTTACAGGTTTTGCAAATTGCCCTCCGTAGTAGTTGGCCCGCATTACATTCCTACTAGCACCGTGTTGGAGTTCCTTGTGTCCCCATATCTTTGTGCATCAGATGTTTTGATTTTGGTTCATCTGATAAGCATAGAATGTATTTCACTTTGCATTTCACTTTTACTTTGCATTTCCCTGAGAGTTTTTTTTTTCTTTAAAGATTTTACTTTGGGCAATCTCTCCACCCAGTGTGGGGCTTGAACTCACACCGCTGAGATCAAGAGTCACATGCTCTACCAGCCAGGTGCCCCTCACTTAGAGATTGTTAAAAAATACGTTTTGGTTTTCAAAGTTTCTTTTCTAGGCATTGCCATATTTTACTAGAGAAAACGTTCAGGTCTTAAAACTCCTCTGAAATTTGTATTTCTGTATTGTGTGAGGCAGGGATCTAATTGTTTTCCATACTCAAAACCACTTCTCCCATTATCATTTATCGAATAGTTTCCTATTTTCTCACTTATTTTATTGCAGTCTTCATAATATGCCAGTTTGGTTACAATTTTGGATCTGTTTCTAAACTCTGCTTTATTAATCTCTTATGATTCCTCAGCTAATACCATTTTATTGAATTATTAAGGCTGTATAATCTTTTCTTCTTAGCTTTTTTCTTCAAAATGGTCTCGGTTATTCTTGACCCCCTAGGCTTCGACATGAATTTTAGGATCTTTCCTAAAGATCCATTTTAATGAAAAATATTATTACAGAAATTTGGTAAAATACCAAATAAACTATATTTTTGTGTTTCTTTTTCTTCAAATATATATTGTGCTCATCAAAACTTTTAATTTCCCATAATTTGGTCTCCATTTTAAATGGATTCACTTTATGTGACTCTTCTCTGGCACCAGATATCTTGAATAATAAGGACCATTTGAATATGATTTTTCAAACACATATAGGATCATTTTTTAAATTCAGCAACATACGAGCAATGTTAAAGTCAATGATTATTCTTCTGTGACATTTGTATCCTCGTAATAATTCATTTCATTTATGTACCATAATTTATTTAACAAATCCTTCTTTTTGTTAAAACCTGAAGCACTTTATACTTTTTATTGTAACTTCATCCTTGTGCACATCTCTGTTTCATTTGTATGAATTACTTTGTTGAAAGTTGTTTACTTTTCCTTACATTTTTGGTACACATTGCCAATTAACCCCCCAGGAAAGTTTATAAATTGATTTTGCTATTAGTCGCATATGAGTATGACAGATCCCCATGACTTGCCAGCGATAAATACAATTATTCATCATCATTTCCAGTTTCACGGGCAAAGGAAAAAAGCCAGAATCCTGGGTTGTTTTGTTTATTCGTTTAGCTTTTCTTTTCTAGGAAGACAGAACATATCTTCATGTTTATTGGTTCTTCAAAGCTGACTTCACTATAGAATTTTCCACGAGGGTTGTTTCTCTTTTACTTTCTGTAAAAGAAACTTGCATTATCACTCTGCTTTTTTTTTTTTTTTTGAGAGAGAACAGATTGTTTTATACAAATCATGTTCATATTTTTAATGTTAAATATTCTGTCATATGAAAATACCGTATTTCAAAAAGCTGTTCCCCCGTGATGGACTTTAGATTATCTCTGTATTTTTTGGCTATTACGTATATACATGCAATAAACATCCCGGAAATGTATTTATGTGCATGCAAAAGAAATTCTTGAGGATCTGTGCCCAGAAGTGGGATTGCAGGATCATATTATATGCAGTTTCACAGCTTGATGACCTGTTGCCAAATTGCTCTCCAAAGCGGCCATACTCAGTTAAACTTCCGTGGCACTGTGTATGGATAGTGTCTGGCCCATAAAGGAACCGATACTATTAGAGAAGGGAGAACAAAGGCGTTGAAAGAAAACATAGTAGGTATGTATGTTTGTGTGTACGTAACTATCCTAAAGTTCATTTAGCAAAACTCAGAGGTTGTTGACCTTTTCATTTAGAAACTTGCATCATAGAAACGATTACATAGAAGTACATAGAAGTAAGACCAGAACAGCATGAAACTGCTAGAAGGTTAGTAGGGAAAAAGCTGGATGAGGAACTTGGTTGGAAACAGGCTGGAAACTTTACTGAAAGAAACCTGACCCCATTCAAATGTACTCTGAGAATCAAGTCTGCATTTGTGGAAGGGACCTAAAAAGAGCCTAATGAAACTGCGTAAATGCTGTCTGAAAACTGTTTCTGGTTTGGTGTTCGACCATGTGTTATATTCCCCCATTTTCTTCTGTCAGTAATTATGAGTTCTTTTTTTTTTTTTTTTTTTTTTGTATATATTTATATATCATCAGCTGGGGAAAGAAAAACACTCTGTAGAAAGTTCTTTTGTGGCTGTGATTTACAGCGTAATGCCACAGATACGACAGACACGCGATCTGCAGCTGGGATGCACAAATCCATTCTGTGGGCTGACAATTTAATCTCACTGAGCAGACACTTGAGAAAAGAACGCAAGACGTGCAAGGAAGGGCGGGTGCCTGGAGGACGGAGGTGCCCGCCCGTGGCCCCAGGATCTGTTGTGGCTATTTGCCAGAGTCCCCAAATCATCTTCTGACACTGACTCGTGACTCAGATAACCATGTCCTTCTATACGGTTCTTTCTTTGTGGTATGAAATAGAACTACCCTAAAGTGTGCAGGGTCATTTTCTAGGCTTGGATGTACTATCTATATCACTGCCGAAAAGGAAAATTACCCGTCTCTTTGCATTGTTTTCTCTGAAGATTCACAGTCTGGATAAGCAGTGCTTCTCGCCCCAAACATCTTCCTAACCTCCTCTTGAAAACCATTGTCTCAAGCGTCATTTCACTTTATCTGTGTAGCTCCAGACTCAGAAAATATGGAAGGTGCTGTTTTGTGTTTGTGTTATATAAATGTGGTTTGGGTGTTTTGCCTTTTTTTGAAAAGCAATTTATTGATCATTAGGGACTTTGATTTACTAGAATGACATGTAACCAGCATAGTCAAGATTAGTCTCTTTTATGGCTAATTAGAAGAAAAAGAAAAAATGCTGTTTTAATTGAATCTCTGTTTAGTCTTTTAGAAATCTGCGAGTTGGTTTTTCAGCTTTGCAGTCCAGTAAATGTCAGGTGCCTCCCAGGACGGCAGATCTTGCAGTCTGGTGCCTGAATGCTTCGGAAATCCCCTAACTGTCCCTTTGGGCTCCCAGTCTCGAATCTCTCCCCCTCAGCTTCTGGGTACCTGATGCTTCCCTTCCCACTGTGGTCACCCTCACTTTCTGCCTCAGTTTCCTTCCCTTCAGACTGCTGGTGGTGGTGGATGCCAATGCAGTGCTGTTATCTTCCCCTTCTCTTCTTTAAATGATCCAGAACCGGTTAAGAGAATGAGAAACAAAAAGAGCCCAGCACCATTTTTGGCTAATCAGGGAGATGGTTAAAATTGCTTCCCCTAAGAGGAAGGGCTTCCCAAAGAAGTGAGATCTAGTGGGAGTGCTTTGGAGACGGGCAGATGTGCTGTGCTTGTTCAGTCAAGACCACTTCTCAGGAGGGCTGGGGCTTTTGGATGGACACAAAACCCAACTTCCTTCTAGGTCACAGTGGGATAAGAAAGCCTATAGAGTTGGCCACCACTTTCTACCCCCACAGCTTAGTGCTGTCCTCCTTTTTCTCTTGATCAATATCACTAGAGTTACAGTTTTTTTTCCCCAGATTTTCCAAAGAAATTTGGCTTTCTTTTCTCTATTGTGTCATTATTTTTTTATTTTATTAATCTCCATTCTCATCCTTATTATTTCCTTCCTTCTATTGACTTCATTCTTTTTATAATCTCTTACCTTTACAAGATTTAACTCATTAACTTCCAGCCTTTCTTCTTACACACACATGCATGAGCCCAATCAGTTTGCCTCAAGTATTGCTTTAGCGATATTTGTATTCCACAGTTTTGATCTGTAGCGTTTTTACTGTTCACATGTAAGTTTTTTGCATTTTCACTAGGATTTCTTCTTTGACTTATGAGTTCTTTATATGCTTTTTATTTTATTTTTTAAATTTCCAGAACCTTTAGCCATTATTTTTTCTATTTTAATACATTGTGATTAGAGAATGTGGTCTACGTGAGTCCATTTCCTTGAAATTTGTGGCAATTTTGTGTTATGGCCTAGTACATAGTTTTCGCAGATGTTCCCATGTTTTCATGAAAATAAAGTAACTGGTTACAGTAGTCAATATATGTTCATTAGCTTAAGCCAGTTAATTGTGTTATTCAAATCTTCCCTCTTCCTTACTCATTTTTTGGCAGCTTAATTAATCAGTTATTGAGGGAGAATATATATAGAAATGAATTTGTCAATTTCATATTGGGCTGCTTTCAGTTTTTGCTTTGTGTATTTTGAAGCAATATGTTATTAGGTGCATTCTAGTTTACTTTTTCTCCTGGTCAACTGAACCTATATCATTATGAAATAACCCTGTTAATGTCCAGTAATGCCCCTTGTTTTTAAGTCTGTTCTAATAGAGCTATGCCAATTTTCTTTTGCTTAGTATTTGCCTGTTTTATCGTTTTCTTATATTTTCACTGCCAACAGTTATGTATATTTTTATTTCACGTGTGAAGCTGTTTTAAAGAGCATAAAGTTGCTTTTTTTAACCTGTATGTTTTAATGTGAAAGATACATTCATTTTCAGTGCCACCATTAATATATTTGGTTCTCTTTTACTGTTGTACTTTGTCCCACCTTTTATATACTTAGTTACTCTATCTAGTTGCTTTCAGTATAATTTAGATCCTCTCTTCTACCCCACATTACAGTTTCCCCTCTCACTTATTCAAAACTTTATGCTCTATTTCTGTTTTCTAGTGTTTATGATATGGTAATTTTAGCATACGTGTTTACCTTAACAAAATTCAAACTGAGTCAGAGTCATTTCTGTCTTCCTGAGCAATTCAAGGACTTTATACTTAACTCTGATCACCTCCCTCCCCAATTTATATGTGAGTGCTGTCTGGTGTTTTAGTAAGATTTTAACACTTTATTATTATTTTTTTCACATAGTATGTGATGTGTTGACGATATTATTCCACTGTCTTCTAGCTTCTATTGTTTCATTCCAAGAATTCAGCTAATAATATGCTTATTGTTCTTTTGTAGTAATCTTTTCTTCCTGGCTGGTTTTAATTCCTTATTAGTGTATTTGTTGTTCTGAGTTTCACTATAACATATATAGTAATGGGCTTCTTTTTTTTTTTTTTTTTTTTTTTTTTTTTCAATGTTTTTTATTTATTTTTGGGACAGAGAGAGACAGAGCATGAAAGGGGGAGGGGCAGAGAGAGAGGGAGACACAGAATCGGAAACAGGCTCCAGGCTCTGAGCCATCAGCCCAGAGCCTGACGCGGGGCTCGAACTCACGGACCGCGAGATCGTGACCTGGCTGAAGTCGGAGGCTTAACCGACTGCGCCACCCAGGCGCCCCAGTAATGGGCTTCTTTTTGATTGTTCCACTCAAGAATCACTGGACTTCTTAAATGTAAGGATTGCTGTCTAATCAGTGTTCTGGAAAATTCTCAGCCATTTTTTTCTTTGCTTCTCTTCCCCATTCTCTATTTTCTCCTGAAACTTTGATCAGAACCTTCTTCCTATATCATCTGGGTCCTTTAAACTCCTTTCTTATTTTACTTCTTTTCTTCCTGCTGCACTTTGGGTTATTATTTCAGCTCTCTCTTCCAATTTACCACTTATCTTCTCTGCTGTGTCTAGTCTGTTTTTTAGTATGTCCACTGAGTTTCCATTAACTTTTTCAAATAAATGTAATTTTTATAGCTTCTCGTTCACAGTTGCACTTTGATAAAGTCTTATTTCCCGAACCATATTAAGCATACTTATTTAATGTTTTGTATAAAATAATTTCATGATTAACAGGAATTTAGCAACTGGGGAAGACTGATCTGGCAGTCTAGTTCTGGGTTCTTTATTAATTTATTAAACAAGGGGTCATGTTGGGGACCACACGCTAGAACTCAGACTTGCCCTCTCCAGATGCTCTACCCATGTCCCTCCCAAAGGGCAGTAGGGGGTTGTAAGCGTGAGTAGTACTGGGCTTCCTCTGGTATCCTCACCATCCACGGTAGGCACCACAGGGCACCCTGCTCCCAAGCTGCCCCTGCTCAATAAAAGTTGAAAGGAGCCCCTCACGCTGGGTTAAAGGTCACGTCTACTTTGGCCTTCTGTTCTCCATTGACTTGGTCAAGAGGAAACTTGAAACACTCCTCCCTCTCCCTCTTGCCCCTTGTGACTCATGGTCCCACTCCCACTCTGCCTTGAATGGACCAGGACTCATCCCGTCGTGCTCTTTATCCCCGTTTTTCAGTCCCCCTGACTCCAGGGCTGTTTCCTTTCAGTTCCTGATGACTTCAGCTCCAGATTTTCCACCACTCCCTGCAGCACTGCTCCTGCCTTAGAACTGGCACTTTAGTATACAGGTAGGGAATCCTTCTAACATCGAGGCCTCCCAGTTCCTTGACCTGCTTTGCTCTGATTTTCTGTCTTCCGCCCCATTCTGCCACCGACTTCCACAGTCATGGATGGACACTTTCATTCCCAGTAATGGCCAGCCCTTCATAATCAGTTTCATGCAATCAACTTCCGTCTTCCAACCCTTTTCCTGTCTTCTTCCAATTCCGGCAGTCCCTCAGTGCTCCTCACTCTCAGCCCATGACCCTAGACCCTTGAGGTCCTCTCCTCTGCCTTTTCCAGCCTATACCTCGTGGCATGCCCTGTAGTCAATCTTTGGAGCACACCCTCCGTTCACATACCCATCCTGGACACCATCCTTCTCTCTGGTTCAGTCCCCATCTCTGCCTCTCCCTGCCTGCATCTTTGCCACTGAATGTGGCCAAAGGAAAACTCACAAGCAGTTGACTGGCCTCGTATGGCCATGAGCTTCGGGTGGGTGCCTGATATTTCCCTGGGCCTGGCCCTCTCCCGTTCTCTTCACTGATTGTTTCACACTCTCTCCCCTGCCTTCCCATTTGCCTCAGATGTGCTCACCTCTCCATCCTCATTCTTAAAGTGTCCCTGCTGTCACTCTCACTGAGAAAGCTGGAGCCATCCAGAGGGAGCTCCCACAGACTCACTCCACCATCTGCCCCCCACCTGCCTCCCTCTGTATCTACATCCTCTGCCCTGTGTTCTGGACTAACTATGAAACATCTGTGTTTGGATCTAAAGTGAGACCCTCCGCTCCCTGGCCCCGTAGCCCCTCCTACCTTGAATACTCAAAGATATCACTCCAGCGATTCTCCCTCTGTATTGCCAGTTTTCTCTGTCTACCAGATAATTCTCGTTGGCTTACACACATGTTATTTCTCCTTTCTTGGAAAACACTCCCTCTGTAACTGACTTTTACCTCTAGCTCTGAGTCATTTCTCTGTTTTCCTATATACAAAAACAGCTAAAGAGAGTTGGTCGTCTAGTCTCACTGTCCACAAATTCCCTCCTCCCAGTCTGTGTTACCCCACCCTGCCCGCCGCAGATGGCCAGCTCAGTTTCACCAACTCCACCAGCAACTGCCCGATGATCCGTGAGCGACTCCACCTTACTGAACCCAAGGGCTGTTCTCACTCTCCTCCTTCTTGTTCCATTAGCACCATTTGACTCCGCCAGTCAGCCCCTCTTCCTCGATATACTCTCTTCCCTAAGTCTGGAGGATACATTCATAAATGCCTTCTACATCCTTCGTAGTTCTCTAGCTGCTGCTTTGTCTTTTGCTTGACCTCTGAATGTTACAAGGCCCCAGGGCTGAGTCTTTGATCTGCTTTGCCTTTTTATTTCCATTTCCTCCCTACAGACCTCACCTCGGTCTTATTTCATGGTTTCAAATACCATCTATGCCAGTGATCCTTGACCCTTTATCCCTGGGCAAGACCTCTCTCTCAAGCTCCTCGAATAACTTACTTGCCCTCTCCTCCTGGGTGTGTAATAATCATCTCAACTCTTTGAAAACCGAACCCTGATCTTACCCCCAAACCTCTTCTACCTTCTTTTTTCTCATCAAGCTGCTTAGGTCCCAATCAATATAATCAATCTAAAATTATTAATGCCTTCCTTTACCTTCTTTTTTGTTGTTGTACTACTCTTTGAAATCTGATGTGTACTTTTCAATCATGGAAGATCTCAATTTGGATCCTAAATTTTCATCAGAATTACTTGATTCAGGGGTGCCTGGGTAGCTCAGTTGGTTAAGCATCTGACTTTGGCTCAGGTCATGATCTCATTGTCTGTGGGATTGATCCCCACGTCGGGCTCTGTGCTGACAGCTCAGAGCCTAGAGTCTGCTTCAGATTCTGTGTCTTCCCCTCTCTCTCTCTCTCTCTCTCTCTCTCTCCCTCCCTCTCTCCCTCCCTCCCTGCTCATGCTCTGTCTCTTTCTCTCTCAAAAATGAATAACCTTAAAAAGAATTACTTGATTCATAGTTAGATTTAGTGAAATATACAGTTAAAAAAACTGCATCCACACACCCAAGTTGTTCTAAATTTATTTAAATGTTTTCCCATAGCTGAATTGACTATCATTTAACAGGAAAGGTTAGACTTGTTTTGCATAGCAGCTAGCTCTCTGTTGGTTAGAAGGAAGTCAAAAATTTTGTCTGGAGCAACTTTGCTCTCCTCTTTGTTATCTACACAGTAGGATATTACCTAGGGTCAACTCTCTTTATAATCCTGTTGCTTAAATATCTTTGAATATGACCACAGTTTGGAGGGACTAGCCGAACACCCTATTTTATCAGAAATATTTTCAGTGTCTCCTTCCTGAATAGGGGGGCAACCCTGGGTTATAACTCAAAACATAGCTGTAGCCACCTGGCATTAATTTTCTTCAAGTGATTCTTCTCCAGATTCATGGAAGAACTCCTCAAATAATTATCTTTCCAGGGGAAGGGATGTCTTGCTGTGTTTCCATTCCTTCTGTTAGAAACATGTGAGAAATTCACTTAATTGCCAGACCGAGACAGAGGCTGAGATCTTGTGTTTTTGCCCTTTTGGACTCATTATTCTGAAGTGGTCTTAGAAATAAGCTTTTGGGACTTGGGAGGACAGGCATTCAGTACTTAGTATTTACATCAGATACGCCTGATAAAATTGAAAAATTTTTGAGGAAGCACTATCAATGTACAGCCTGGGCAGTGTGGGCATATAACACTCCTTTCTCAGAAAGGGACTTACTGAAAACCTAGGCAGTGGCAAAAACAGGTTTTTAAAAAGAATCTAAAATTATTTGGGGTTCGGTGTGGAAGCAAAGGCCTAATTTTAGTGTAGAGCGGTGTTCCCGGTGAACCTGCACAAATGGGAGATCGGCTGTGGGCACACCATCATCTCTGTCCATTTTTGCTCATTAGGTGCCTTCACTGTTTAGATGCCACCCTTCAGACACGCCGGAAAGTATGTCTCAGGAGCCTTATTGTACCCTTGGACTCAGCCATTTCATTTCTGGGAATCTAGCCTAAGGGGGAAAAGTCCTTAATGCGGAAAACCCTTGATGCACAAAGATGTTTCTCATAGTTCTCTGTGAAATTGTCCAAAATTAGAATCAACCCAGATGTACCACACTGGGAACGGGTCGATAAGGATATGCGCTGGATAAAATGTAATGTAACCATTAAGAGTGATGCTTAAAAGGGACTGTACCAACACAGAAATACACCGGAGGTAAGGTGTTTAGTGGACAACGGCACCGGTCTCTGTGCGTCATTGGACAAAACCCAACAGTAGTCCCTACAAAGAGTGGGACAAATGGCACTTCAGCAAAGCCATGTGTTAGTATACGCTGTTTGTTCAGTAGTGTCATGGGATTAATTTTCTTTTATAACGTCATCCTATCTTTCAAATTTTCTTAAGTGAGCATTTTCTGGGGGTGCTGAAACCACACAAAAATTCCAAAGTAAAAACTCAAAAGGATAAGAAGGGGTGGAGATCTGTGAGAGCCTCCTTCTGATGAGCACCCGGGACATTGTTTCTCTTTGAGAACTGTTTCTGCAAAATTGAGAGTGAACAAAAAAGGGAGAGAGATGGTAGAGGACAGGTGCCCCAGCTGGGCCAGATGGGGATACACATTGTTGGGAGGTTGTCTCCTCTGCCTGTCTGGAAAGGTCGGGCAGGGCTGCGTGCTGTGAATCTCAGTCCTCCTTTGTTGGACATATCTCTGGGCACACGGGGGCACCCCAACAGCGTTTGTTGACTGAAGAATCGATGGGCACAGACTATAGCGGATTCCATTGGCCATGTTACAGAACACTGAAGATTATGCTCTTAGGGTGTTACCTTTGAATTTTGAGAAAAATCTGGAAGAAAAAATTTTCGCTTATATCCAATTTGAATGGAATGCCTATGGGCATTACTACTCAAGACTAAACTACCTTCCCCGCCATCTCTCAAATTGCTGAACCCATTTATTTAAAATTTTTTAACGTTTATTTTTGATAGAACACAAGGCAGGGAGGAGAAGAGAGAGAGGGAGACACAGAATCTAAAGCAGGCTCCAGGCTCTGAGCTGTCAGCACAGAGCCCAACGTGGGGCTCGAACCCATAGACCATGAGATCATGACCTGAGCTGTAGTCGATTGCCCAACCAATTGAGCCACCCAGGCGCTCCTGAACCCGTTTATTGAAAATAAAGGTGTAGTTATTTTTGATTAGCTTCTGCTTCAGAGTTCTGTAATCTTGTCTATAGAATTTTGTGACACACCTTTAATTATTCTCGAAGTAGCTAACTTTAATTAAAGCATGTGTCCCTGAACCCCCTGCTGATGGAAGATGTACTTCATAGCTGGGTTTGTGAAACCCGCCACAGATCAGGCTAATGTTAAAGATCATTAAATAATTTCCCTTCTGCCAAGGTACTGAATTGGAGATTTTTTTTTTTATTGCCTAGAGCAGCTTTACTCTCTTCTTTGGTATCCAGTAGGATATTATCTAGGGTCAAATCTCTCTTTATAATGCTTTTGCTTATATATCTTTGAATATAACCACAATTTGAAAGGCCTAGCCTAGCACAATATTTTATTATAAGCTTTTCTGTCTGAAACTATTTTCCCTTTGAAAATGTACACTCCAGTCTAGTTCAAACACTCATTTCAATGTTCACTATATTGAGACTTCAAAGAAAGAGAAAGAAAGAAAGAAAGAAAGAAAGAAAGAAAGAGAAAGAAAGGAAGGAAGGAAGAAAAAGCAATATATTTATCGCATGTGGGCCTTGGGTCATTGACAAAAGCACGCAGTTAAAAAGGATCAGATCGGAAAGGGGTTTTGAAAAGGATCTGGTCCAGAGGTAGAAAACTGGTGGGCCAAGAGTCATCAGTAGGTCATTCCCTTATCTCACCAGGTGATGTGCCATGTTGGTGAGACCAGTGAAGTCCATGGACATGAGCCCATGGCCAAACTACTTTTGCTGTAAAACGAGTTTCTTGGTCAGTCACAATGTGACAGAGGGAACCGTGGTAGAGAATGAAGTATTCGTCACCGACGGGCAAAGATGCAGTCAGGAGCGTTACAGGCACAGTTGGCAAACCCCTGCTTGTCTATTCCAGGCAGGAACCAGTGCTCCCTGTGTGACAGAAAGGGACTAGTGTAATCACTCTCCACCAGGTAATTGGCTGGTTTCCTCCTCTCCACGTCCTGGGGAAGGGCTGGCACTGGTCTCTGCTATTGGGAAGACAGGCCTAGGCACTGAGCAGTGGTGACAGTCAGATGAAGCCTGCAGCGGGGAAGTTTGTGAGCTCGGACCCGCGTGTGGCCGTGTTGGTGGACCGTGTCCCCAGGGCCCACCGTATAGGGGCCCCGCTGGGGAAGAGGCCACCTGATCTCCCCACATGTCATCTTGTCCACCTGATTATCGAGAGCTTCCACAGAGATACTGAGACATTGCCCTGCTGCGCTCCTCTGGGGGGCCCATCGCCCACATACCTCTTCCTCACACCTCCTTGTCACTGGCTTCCCAGTCTTCTTTCCCATCCTGCCGTACTGTCAGCCACTGCCCCTGAATTGGTCTAGGTCCATTCTTCCAGACATCTCTTGGTCCAGACAACATGGAAAATCAATATACTGCTTGACATCCTGTCTGCCAGAAGGATTAACCTTCACTGTTACCCGTCGGGGCCACTCCTCAGCAGGGCTGTGATGTCATAGCTTTCCACTTTTGGAAATCTCGCAGAACTGTCTAAAGCAGGCTTGGGGGTTTTCTTCATGTTGGTGATCATCAGCAACTTCCTGTGAGGAGATAGGTGTGGCTTGAGGGAGAGGAGACAGAGCAACAGATACGGAGGGCGTGGCAGCCTGGGACGCCTGCCCCCGCAGCTTACATCATCTGATGTTGCTTCAGCCTGATTGCCTATATACCATTTCCACTTAACAGTAGATGCCTACTGTCCAGCCTAACGAGAGGCTCAATGCTGGGTTCTTCTGGTCATGGTGGGGGGCGGGGGGTGGGGTCACTGGATGTCTCACTGTCACGTGTTCAGTACCAGAAGCCGTTTTGCACAAGGAGAACGCTTCTGTGTAGAAGAGGGCATGGCTGTGTTTTAACACCCTTAGAGGCCTTGTGAAGCCTCTCTTAGAACTTCCCAGAGGTCCTGCCCAGCATCTCTCTTTGTTACAGACACTTCATATGTCACTGGGTCTGTCGGATCCTGCGTAAACCAAGGGGCAGAGTGGCTTGCGTTACTGTCCGGATCGCTACAGGGGCTTGTCTGACTTCGGGCCCTGCTCACTTCTGGCTGCCTTATAGTTTACTTAGGAAATGGCTGAGAGCAGCGTTCTTGTGTGTTTCTTATTTTTTTCTTTTTCTTTTTATTAAAGTTTTTATTTATTTATTTGAGAGAGAGCATGAGCATGGGAAGGGCAGAGAGAGAGGGAGAGAGAATCCCAAGGAGGCTCTTTAAGTGCAGAGCCCAGTGTGGGGCTGGAACTCACGAGCCGTGAGCTCATGACCTGAGCTGAAACCAAGAGTTGGACGCTTAACCGACTGACCCACCCAGGTGCCCCTGCTTATGTGTTTCGATGTGTCATCTTTGAAATCCAAAATAGCCCTCAAAGCTTCAAGCCTCTTTTTTTTTTTTTTTTACTGAAAGGCTAAAAGATGATGATGATGATGATGATAGCAATAATAAAACAACAACCCTAGGCTGTCTAGGATATTGATCAGAGAAATAACAGCTACACTAAGGTGGTTGGGACACGAGTCTGCAGCTGGCAAGGTGGGGTGCTAACTCTGTCACATCCTGGTGAGACCCAGGTAGACGGATGGGGGGGGCACAGATGCTTGTTCTTGAAACTCTTGGTTTAAAGTACTGTGGGAGCTGCTTTAGAATTAGACTTTTTACTGGGTGCCTGGGTGGCTCAGTCAGTCAAGTGTCTGACTTCAGATCAGGTCATAATCTTGCAGTTTGTGGTTTCGAGCCCCACGTCGGGCTCTGTGCTGACACCTCAGAGCTTGGAGCCTGTTTCAGATTCTGTGTCTCCCTCTCTCTCAGCCCCTCCCCCATCTATGTTCTGTCTCTCTCTCAAAAAATAAATAAACATTTAAAAAATGTAGAATTAGACTTCTTATCATGGTTTTGAAAAGTACCCCTCATTTGGGAGTTTATCATTTCTATACATTTCATTTCCTCTTCTTCAAGATTATTGTCTATATGTGTGTCTTTAGCTCATCAAAGGCCATGATCGGGGTCATTTTCTTTTCTATTTATGTATAGACCGTATCTCTGAGTTTCAAAGTCATATATTGGGTTTTAGGCACTCGGTAGGCATTTGGGATGAACTTATTTGCCAGTTGGCACTGTCTTAGTAACAGCACTCGTGGCTGGATTTTGTGAAGTTTGGCAAATTCTTTTTAATGGCCTACTCTGAAATCAGTCAAATAAATGCCACCAACCCCTGAGTGACTCAGTAGAGGCAGAGGCTGGAAGGCCCCCTGGGTGCTGAGGGAATTGTCACCCACATGTTTTCCAAGCTCAGACACTTTTCTCAAGCCAAGTCTTTGCCAGTGAAGCCCTGCGGAACAGATACCCTGTGGCACCAGTCTCTCCCCCAGCAGAAAATCCATACTTCTGGGAGTCACCTGGAATCTGGATCTGAATACACAGATTGAAAAAGCTTAGATCAGAGGGGCGCCTGGGTGGCTCAGTTGGTTAAGCGTCCGACTTCAGCTCAGGTCATGATCTCACGGTTCATGAGTTGGAGCCCCGCGTCGGGCTCTGTGCTGACAGCTCGGAGCCTGGAACCTGCTTTGGATTCTGTGTCTCCCTCTCTCTGCTCCTCTCCCCACTCATGCTCTCTCTCTCTCAAAACTAAAGCTTAAAAAAATTTTAAAAAGCTTAGATCAGATTGAAATAATTTAAATTTGCTATAAAACGAAACAACTTTCCTGCAGTCACAGAACGATTCCAGAACAGGCAGATCAAATAAGTGTGTGCCTTTGAAAGGGTGTACTAGAGAGTTGAAGTGTGTAGATAGTTTGGAAAATCTTGTTTTGAAAGATCTAAAATGGACTACAACAAGCACAGAAGTTGAAAGAGTTCCTTCCCGCAGCGTTCAGCACTTTTTCTTTTTTTTTTTTGAAGGCAAATCTATGAAGTATGTTGTTCCCAATTAGTGTCATCTCTTCCTAAAAGTAGTGCTAAATTTTTACACCAAGAAAGAGGAAGGCCTCATGAGCTATAATAATTTACAACTCCATGGGAGGAAGGAGTTGGAAAGAGAAAGGGGAGATCCAGGTCGAATATGCTAGAAGATGCTCAGGCTTCTGTATCAAACATGCACAGGAATGGTTTGCAGAGAAGGGAATGAATCACTTTTCAGTGTTCTTTCTTGCAGTTCAGCGAAGCTAAGAGAAAGTCTTTTATTCTGGGGAACCCATTTCTAAGATGTAGTGGGAACTCTGTGTTGGTAGATAAACCACAGCATTGAAATGGGAGCAGAAGGAAAGGACAAAGGATCTGAAATGATTTGCTGACACTTGCTTTACCTTCTTTCCACCATGGCACTGAACACCCCAATCCTCAAGTAGGCTTCCATGTCCTGTAACCAGGGCACGGTGAGAAAAGGGGTTTTCCCAGGATGCTTTGGGTCGTCCGAAGTTGGATAAAAATAGATAAAGCCATCTCTGGGCTCATCATTTATTTCTGAGTCTAAATACTGAAGACATCAAAACAACTACATTTTTACAAGGTGTTTTTAGTTGATGATGTGTTTGAAAAATTGTACCAGGGTAAGACTAGGGAGAGGTTTTCTTCAGTGCACAGAATGCCGCAGCAGGCCATGGGCGACGGAGGTCCAGCAAGCCCCGTGTAGAAATGGGAACTGCCAGGCACATCGTGGTGATTGCTTATAACCTGGTAACTTCTGATAACATAACTTGAAAGTGGGAACTTTCAAGTTGTCTCTCAGCCATTTTAATCTGGTAGAGAGGAGACATTTTTAAGACCGTAAACTGAAGAGTTCCTGTCCTCGGCAGTCCTTGGGCTTTGGTCTTCCTGCAGCCACATTTCATCTGACTCAGATGAGAGTTTCTTCTATAGTGGAGAGAGGCTGACTCTCCCTTAACAGACTGAGCTGTGAGGCCCAAAGGATGAAACGTGGGAGGTAGAGAGAAGAAATCCTGGCCCTTTGGGCCAAGCAGTGTGGGGGAGAGAGGGGAGAGAGAGAGAGAGAGAGAGAGAGCACAATGTGGTGAGGAGTGTATGTCCTGACCCTCCTTGCAGTGGGATGGAGGGAGGTGTGTGTGGATGCCATATGTTGGGCAGAGTAGAACCTTCAGCAGAAGGGACGGGGGTTCGAGAACATGGGGGGGGAAGACTAGGCTGGAGGGCACTGCATCCCTCTCTGGGAAGTCCTGTATAACCACATGCACCGTGGCCCAGGTGTGACCATGGAGCACTGATGGGGAGAGCCACCTCTCGGGTTGGGTCCCTCAGCCTGTGCAGGCCATGCAGGAAGCCAGGGGTTCCTGTGAGCTCTAGTGAGCGAGTGTTGAATGGCTGCATGGACAGCTGGAGCTGTCGAAGCCTGGGGTCCAGAAGGGGAGGCTGCCAAGAACAAGGACCTTGATGTTGAGATGCCTCGGTGGAGCCACGGTCAACAGCTCGGTGTGCCATTCATGACAAAGGACAGAGAGGGCTGGTTACCACTTGATACATATGGTCCAGACACCAGACCGGCCCCCCTGCGGCAGAGCCCAGCCTAGAAGAACCCTCGTCTACTAGTCACCCTGTCCCTCATTGCCAAGAGAGCAGTAAAGCCTGCCCCTGGTGTCAGATGGCATCTTGGGAAGGAGGAGGGATCACCAACACCTGGAAACCTCCCCATCTCTGGCTCCTCCTCCTCCTCTCCCACCAAGGGCAGTGACTCACAGTCCATTCCTCAGGTAGCCCTGACCGCTCTGTACTTGGATTGCCCTTTATTGCCTGCTATCCTGACCTCCACTCAGTGAAAGTGTGAACAAACAGCACTCACCCCGGTCCCAGGATTAAGTGCCAGCATTTGTGACTCGGAGAACCCTCAGATCTGAGGTTTGCATACTAAAAACCCAGGCTCTGCAGCTGTTATTTGCTTACACTGTAATTGTAGTGTTTACATACAAATTGATACTTCTAAGTAAGTACCTGCTAATAATTTGCTCCCTTTGGAAGGTAAATATTCTCCTTTTCTTGTCTGCTATTAGTTGCTATTGGCTATCCCTTTACTCTGAGAACAAATGGCTGAATTTTAGCCTACCATGTTTGATCACAAATTCAGAACTGATGAGGTCTGAATTAGTGAGGTTTTAGTGTATATTTCTTCATAGTTTTATGTTCTCCGCTGTAATTATGTGATCTAATTCCAAATACAGCCAGCTGCCAACTCTTATCTTGATGCACTTTTATTACAGGCAGAAGAAATGTACCAGACTTTTATATAGCAGAGGGAGCAAAGAGCATCATTATCCAGTTGAAACTGAAGAGGAAATTCTCAGTGGGGAGAAGAGCTGTGTATTTTTATCGAGTGTTCATTAGCTGTCCTCTGTGCAGGGGATCTACATGAAAACACCCTTCCCTTCCCCAAAGGATGGGAAGCAGACAGAGAAAAAACCCAAACAGCAGGAGAGGCCTCACACAGCTTCCACTGTGTCCAGTGGCTCAGAAAACAGAAGTATGGGGTGTCAGGTGCTGCTTTAATGTCAAGATGGGAGAGGAAAGCGCTGGGCTTCATATAAACACTGGGCTTTTTTTGTCTCCTATAACTACAGTCATCACAGATGAAGCCAGAAAAATGCAATCAAGGTTTATTAAAGAGGTCAGGGTTTTGTTTTTTTTTTTTTGTCAATAAAGTGTAATGTGTGTATGTATTAGGGTTTTCCACAAACAGGACCAATAGGATGTGTGTGTATAAATATACATATTTATATAAATGTGTTAAAGATATTTATCATGAGTAATCGATTACGTAGGGTGACCTATCCCATGTTTTGTGGCTGAAAACCCAGGAGAGTCAATGGTTAGTTCTAGTGTGAGTCCAAAGGACTGAGAACAGGAGAACCAGTGGTGCTGTTCCAGCCCAAAGATCAGTGGGCTTGGGAACCAGGAAGAGCTAATGTTTCAGTTTCAGTCCTGAAGCAGGAAAAAGCCAGTGTCCCAATTTGAACACATCAGACAAAAAGAATTCTTTCTTATTTAGGGGGAGGGGTCACCCCTTTTGTCCTGTTCAAGCCTTCAACTAATTGGATGAGGCCCACACACATTAGAGAGAGCAATCTGCTATATTCAGTCTGCTGATTCAAATGTGAATTTCATCTAGAGATCCTTATGGACATACTCAGAATAATGTTTAACCAACTATCTGGGCACCCTGTGACCCAGCCAAGTTGACACATGGAGTGAACCGTCACAGGGTCTGTGAGTGATTTCTGAACCCAGAGTCTACAATGATCCTAGTCCCTTATGCCTTCTTGTGGTGACAGTAATGACGGCCCCCTTGTGGACTCTGCTGGGCATGCCTGGGGATGCCAGGGCACAAAGAGCATGCTTTGCAGCTTTCGGTTTAGATCCGGGTTTCTCACCCATGGCATTATTGACATTTTGGACCAGATTATTCTTTGTTGTGGGGTACTGTCTTGAACATCACAGGATTTTGAGCATCAGCCTCTGACCTGTACCCACTGGATGACAATAGTGTATCCCCAGCTGTGACAACTAAAGACCTCTTAGACATTGCTGATTGTCCCCTGGGAGGCGATATAACCCTCAGTGTAAACCAGAAAACCACTGGTTTAGACTCCTACTCTCTTGCCCTTCCGCCAGCCAGCTTCTGCTGACTCCCTCCACTTTGTGCTTGGGGTGCGTGTGAATGTCCTTCTACTGCCATTTCACACTATCCCCTAGTAGCTGTTGCCACCAGACAGAAACCAGTCCATAAATATGGGATATTTCTTCTGTGTTTAGTGTACAAGGCTTGAACTTCTTATGTTAAATTTATTTGTAAGTATTTTATTCTTGATACTGTTGTAAATGAAATTGCTTTCTTAACTTTATTTTTTGAGGATCAATTTCTACTGTTTAGAAATATGATCGATATTTATATATCAATCCTGTGTCCTGCAACTTTGCTGTTCTCAGTTTTGTGTGTGTGTGTGTGTGTGTGTGTGTGTGTGTGTGTGTGTGTTCCTTAGAATTTTCAGTATACAAGGTCGTGTTCTCTCTGAATAGAGATAGTTTTACATTTTCTTTTCCAATCTGGATGCTTTTTAGTTCTTTTTCCTGTCTAATTGCCCTGACTGGAGCCTTTAGTACAATACTGAATAGTAATGGTAAGAGTGACAATCTTGTCAATATTTGAGGAGAAAGCATCCATCCTTTCATCATGAAGCATGATGTTAGCTGTGAGCTTTTTGTAGACAGCCTTAATCAAGTTGAGAAAGTTCCCTTCTGTTCCTGATTTGTTGAGTGTATATATAATGAAAGGGTGTTGGATTTTATCAAATGCTTTTTCTTTTATTGAGATGATCATGTGGTCTTTGTTGTTTAGCTTATTAATATGCTGTATTACAGTGATGGATTTTCATGTGTTCAACCAATCTTACATTCCTGGCATAAGTCATATTTTTTCATATAGTATTCATAATCTTTTTTTATATGTTGCTAGATTTTATTCGCTAATATTTTTGAGCATTTTTCATCTATATTCATGAAGATACTGCTGCATAGTTTTATTTTATTGTGCTATCTTTGTCTGCTTTTGGTGTAATAACCACTGAAGCCATCTAAACCTGTGCTTTTCTTTGTGGGAAGGTTTTGGTTACTAATCCAAAATCTTTACTCGTTACAGATCTGTTTTCTATTTTTCTTGAGTCAGTTTTTGTATGTTCTGTCTAGGAAATTTTTCGTTTCATCTAGGTTATGTAATATGTTTGCATACTGTTCTCAGTATTCATTTATAATCCTTTTTTATGTCTGTATTGATGTCCCTCTTACATTGTAATGATACAAATCTTGTATCTTTTTCTTGGTCAGTTTCACTAAAGGTTTGTCAATTTTGTTGATCTTTTCAGAGAACCAACTATGGGTTTTACTGATTTTTCTTTGTTGTCTTTCTATTTCATTTATTTCCTCTCCTGACTTTATTATTTCCTTCCTTTTGCTTACTTGGGCTTATGTGGTTTCTTTTTCTAGTTTTTAGGAGGTTATTGACTTGTGATTCTTCTTCATTTTTTTTTTTTAACGTTTATTTATTTTTGGGACAGAGAGAGACAGAGCATGAACGGGGGAGGGGCAGAGAGAGAGGGAGACACAGAATCGGAAGCAGGCTCCAGGCTCCGAGCCATCAGCCCAGAGCCTGACGCGGGGCTCGAACTCATGGACCATGAGATCGTGACCTGAGCTGAAGTCGGATGCTTAACCGACTGAGCCACCCAGGTGCCCCGATTCTTCTTCATTTTTTAAATATAGGTATTTATAACTATAAATTTATCCCTAAGCACGGCTTTAGGTGCATAAGTTTTGCTATGTGTGTTTTCATTTTCATTCATCTCTAAGTATTTTCTTAAATCTCTTGACCCTTTGGTTATTTAAAAGTGTGTTGTTTAATTTCCATATACATGTGAACTTCCTACATTTCCTGCTGTTATTGATTTCTAATTTCAACCTACTGTGGCTGGAAAACATACTTTATATTATTTCACTTCTTGTAAATTTATTGAGATTTATTTTACACCTAATATATGGTCTATATGGAGAGTGTTCCATGTGCATTTGAGAAGAATGTATACTGTTCTATTGTATAGAATGTTTTGTAGATTTCTGTTAGGTCTAGTTAGCTTGTAATGTTCAAGTCTTCTATTTTCTTGTTGATGTTTTGCTGGTTGTCCTTTTATTGAAAGTTGGTATTGGAGCCTCCAGCTATTATTGCTGAATCCATTTCTTCCTTCACTTCTGTTAGTTTTGCTACAAGTATTTCCTTTGGTATTTCTTGCAAGGCAGGTCTGCTAATCACGAAGTCTTTCTGTTTTTGTATATCTAGAATGTCTTATTGGCCTAATTTATCATTCATTACTATAGTTTTTCTGGGTATAGAATTTTTGGCTGATAGTTCTTTTCTTTCAGTTTTTTGACCTTCATGATTTCTGATAAGAAGTTTAGCAGTTGGTGGGATTGAGGATCCCTTGTATGTGATGAGTAACTTTTTCTCTTGCTTTCAAGATCATGTCTTTTTGGGTTTTTTTTTTTTGTTTTGTTTTGTTTTTTTGGCTTTTGATAATTTGACTATGATGTGTCTAAGTGTGCTTCTCTTTGAATTTATCCTACCTAGACTTTTTGGATGAGAAGAGTAATGCTTTTCATCATGTTTGGGAAGTTATCCACCATTATTTATTCATATATGTTTGGGAAGTTATCATTCATGTTTATTCATATTTATTCATTCATGTTTGGGAAGTTATCCACCATTATTTATTCATATATTTGTCTATGCCTTTTATTCACTCCTGTTTTTCTTGTGTACTTGAAGGAGTTCCATAGGTCTCTGAGACTCTCTTCATTTTTCTTCATCCTGTTTTTTGTACCCCAGACTAGATCATCTCAATCTCAAACAATCTCAAAACTTATCTTCAAGTTACCTAATTCTTTCTTCTGCCAATTCATATTTGCTGTCGAGTCCTTCTAGTGATTTTTTTCATTTCAGTTATTGTATTTTTCAAGTCCAGAATTTCTACTTAGTTCTTTTTCATAATTTCTCTCCCTTTGTTGATAGTATTTGATGAAATGTAACTCTCATACTTTGCCTTAATGATTTAGACATGGTTTCCTTCAGTTCTTTCATCATATTTATAATAGTTAATTTAAAGTCTCTATCCAGTAAGTCCAATATATGGTATTCCTCAGGAACAGTTTCTGTTGACTGATATTTTCCCCTCTCTGAGTCATTTGTCTATTCCTGTGTCATAATTTTTTTTTAATTGGAGATTCCAAATAATATAGTATGGCCACACTGAAAATCAGATCTCCCCTTCCCCTGGGTTTGTTTGTTTCTCTTTGTTTGTTTAGTGACTTTTCTGGACTAATTCTGTAAATTCTGTATTCTTGGTAGCGTATGACCCCTGAGGTTCTTGGTTAGCTTAGTGGTCAGCGGATTAGACAAGAGATTTCCTTGGTGCTTTGAACCAAGTCTCCCAGCCTTTGCCAAAGGGGCTCTGTGTTTGAGTGTGTTTTCAGTGCTGTGGCAGGCAATTTACACCTCTGTCTTAGTCTTCACCTCTTGCTTGCTCAGTGCCTGAAGGTTCCTCTAGAGATGAGAGATTGGAGTCTTTTCATCTCTTTCCTGAAGGTACACACAGATCTGTGAATGCACACAGCTTTGTAGTTTCCCAGGCATGTATTGAAGCTTTTCAGAACCTCCCATGGACATCTCATTTCTCAGTTTTTCTTTTTAAATGTTTTGACCAACCTCTTGTTATCCTTACTGGATATCCTGTCCTTATCAGTTATCCTTAACTACTCTATCCTTAGAGTACACTTACTCTAGAGTAACTCTTACTTTAAGAGTAACTACTCTATCCTTAGAGTAGTTAAGGATACTCTTTTCTGGGTCCCCTTATGTTCTTTTTACTCCTAACTTGTAGAGCCCTGTGCACTTCCTAGACTGAGCATGACTCACTTTCTATATGAGGTAGTCTGTTGACTTGCATATTTCCCCTCCTAAATTACGATACTTATCTAGACCAGTGATCAATACTTTTTCTTTTTGCATCTGAAAATGTGTAACATATACCCAGATGTTTGTGGAACAAATGACTATTATGGACTCTGTAACACAAGGAAAATTCCTTATCCATATGATATGTGGTGTTTCCATGTTGCATTTAAAGTTCTTATTTAGCACTCAGAATAGGAATTGTTTTTAGATAAACCTTTCTTTGCAACCTCTCACCTGTTAGGCATAGACTTGAAATGTGGGAATTATTTATGTTTTTGAAATATGCTGAATAGCCTTCAGTTCCTGATGCTGGTTTGACAAGGCTGCTGGCTCTGGGTTGAACAGACCTGACCTTTTCAAACTAAGCCATAATTGTTACTGAAAGCTTGATATCGTTTACTAGAAAGTATAGATTTTCCCGTTGGAACATGGGACAGAAGAGAGCTTGCTTCACATTCCTTAGTGTAAGCTTAAGTAGATGTGATATGAAACTGACATTTGTTTTTGGAAATAATAAATTTGACTCTATCTCTATCTCTACTTAGATATATTTTTCTTATTTGATTTTAATTCCAATAAAATATATATATAACACAATACTTAGAACTGTAACCATTTTTAAGTGTGCAGTTCAGTAGTATTGAGTATATTCACATTGTTGTACAACTAATTTCTAAAGCATTCTACCAAAGACGTCCATTAGTACCTGTTTTTGCTAATTGAAAGAAATCCAGGGGTGCCTGGGTAGCTCAGTCGGTTAAGCATCTGACTTCAGCTCAGGTCATGATCTCATGGATGGGGAACTTGAGCCCCGCATCGGGCTCTGTGCTGACAGCTAGGAGCCTGAAGCCTGCTTCGGATTCTGTGTCTCCATTTCTCTCTCCCGCTCCCTGGCTTGCGCTCTGTCTCTTTCTCTCAAAAACGAATGAACATGAAAGAAAGAAAAGAAAAAAGAAAAAAGAAAAGAAAAGAAAGAAAGAAGGAAGAAAGAACGAGGGAGGAAGGAAGGGAGGAAGGAAGGAAGGAAGAAATGCAAAGAGGACTTTCGTATTTACCAAAAAAAAGAGGCCAAAAATGAAGACAGCATTCAGCTGTTTTCCAGTGAGCTAAGCCACTACAGAGGCAGTGTGCATCCTAAGCCACCAGACTGGTGCTGCCCAGCTCCTTCCCCAAGAACCTCACTCAGTGTCTCAGCATCAAGTGGTCATAGCTTTGAACTGTGTCTGTGAGCATCTTATTTTGATTTATTTTGTGCATCCATTAGCAAGATGTGTCCTAAGGTGTCAAAAAAGCCTAAGAGACGTTATTTTTGGGGTCTGGGAATGCTAAAAATTTTCCACCTGAATTAATGGTAATTGTGTCTTTGCTTTACACAATTTCGGCTTAAGAAAGTTTTCATAGAAACACTTTACTTTCAGATAACAGGGGAAACCTGTATTTTAAAAACTGAACTCTATAACCTGAAACTGTCTTGATTATTCAAGGGTGGTGAACCAGTTTGTGGAGATCCTTTGGGTCTGTGTCTGCCTCCCTGGTGAAGCAGTCTTCATACTTCATAATAAGCATGCTTGTTATCAGCCGCGGGGGAACCCAGAGCTAAAGGAGAGTGCGATCCATTTCTGTTAATCATAGGCAACTTCTATTACTGCACTGGTGGGCAAGGAGCTTAAGATATGGTAGGTGATGTTTGAGCCTTTTGGGTGGATTGCAATGAATCATGCTCTATGGAGGCGATGTGTCACAGGAGGCAGAGCATTGACTTTGGAGGGACACCATTGTTTGTTTTGAATAACTAGATTTGTAACCTGGGGTAAAGTACTGAATCTCTCTAAGCCTGTTTCCCCATAGGAAGAATGAGACTATTGATATCTGTTGCCTAGTTAGATAAGGATTTATAAAATTGCTGTTATTGACTGTCTTTTATTTGTTTGTGAAAACCAGAAAAACCAACTTTGTCTCCCTGTTACTTAGAATTTTGATCCCCTCCCCCCAAAAAACCCTCTACCATAAAAATAGCATAGTTATTTTTAAAAAGCTTTATGTATGCTTAGTAATAAGTTGATGCTTTCCAGCTTTAGTTTCACATGCCTAGAAGAGGATTTCAGCTTCTCTTCACATGTGGAAACAAGAGTCCTACTATTCATACGTGTGGGTGTGCTAGTTGAAAATGATTTGATTGCAAAGGATAGGAGTAGCCTTTAGCTTACTCAAGCAGAACAAGGAAGTTTGGGGAAAGAGACGTGGAGGCCTCGGAGATTGAAACTAGGATGGCTTAAGGATCTCGGCACATGGTAGTATGACCAGATGGAGAACCTCTTCACGGAGGAGCCCTCGGAATTACTCAGCTCCAATTAGAAACAGTCTTTGGGCTACTTGGTACAAGAGTCACATTTTGGGGGAGAAAGTCTCATTGGCCTGGCATGAGTTCTGTGCCTGTGTTTTGCCTGGAGTGACAAAAACTTTAAAATAAATGGTTCCACCAAGACCGCATGAAGTGTGGGACTAGAAGTTCCGAGGAATGGAGTTGGGTAGTATTACCAAATTGTTGGGGTGGGGGGGGTGGATACTGGGCAGGGGAAGACAACATGTATCTATTCTCCCAAGTACAACCTTCTAGGAATTGCCCGAATTGATCAAAGCCTGGTAGGCAGAAGCCATGTTGATGTGAACAGAATAAACACTGTGCTTTAAATTCAGAGGCGATAAGAACCATCTCCCCACCTTTTAAATTGTTTACAGTGTTTGGAAATTCCAGTGGTAAAGATTTATAAAGTAGTAGGTAGGATGGTGAAAAGTCATGTTCTCTGAGACATGGCTTCAGGATCTCGTGGGGTTCTGATATTGGTCTCTCAAGAGAGGTACAGGATTCGTTCCCTCAGAATAGGGAGGTAGAGAGCCTAGACCCCAAACTCTACCTGGATCTGACTCCACCTCTTTGATTTCTGTTGATCCTGCATCAGGCAAGTGTTTAATCAAGCTAAGCACCAGTTTTATCATCTGTAACGGGGGACTGATAATTTCACCCTTCATAGTTTTCATAGTTTCATAGTTTTGTAATGTCATTATATGCAGCAGCTAGTACATGTTCGGATAGACCCAACGTACTGATGTCTCTTCCCCTAAACTCACAACCCTTGAGAAAACATTTATTCAACCCCTTCTTGACTAGGCATTGAGGAAATTAAGACCAACAACGTATGGTCTCTACCCTCAAAGAACTCTGCCATAAGCAGATGGTTTCAGGCTATCAGCACAAGGTGTGTGAAGGCAGACGGGTGGGCGGTAGGAAACGGGGGCATCTAGACTGATCAGGAAAGGTTTTCCAAAGCAGAGATGGATCCTGAGCCAGGGGGCACCGCATAGGTAAAATGATGAGGAGAGAAACCTGATGCACACAGTGCTTGGAGGGACTGCATTGGTTTGGCATGGCTGGAGTATAGCCGTACTCAGGGTAGGGACAGAGCTGGAGAGCCGGCCAGGGTTTACCTGGCTGGGAAGGACTAGGATATCAAGCCAGGAAGTTCTGTCTTTTCTTGTTCCTGGAAAACATCCTTCGCAAAGTGTAATCCTTCTGGGTTATCTTTACTTTGTCCTGAAAGAAGGAGGGAGGGGATATCTGATGCAGACTGAATAATTCTCAGGAATTTGGATGCCAGAAAAAGCTGGGTTGGGTTGCAGCAGGCACCATTATTCCTTTCCACATTAACAGCCAACATGGCACAGAATTCTCAAATGATGCAGGTAGGATATGCTTTCATTTAACCAGAGCTAAGGCTGAGTTTCATCATAAATGTTTCCTCCTGGCTATAGGACTGCCTTAAGTTTAGCAATAATTTTTTTCCTTTTGTTTCAGTTTTTGATTTTCTATCCATTTTAGGAAATACTTATTTTAATGGGTATTTTCAATCAGTATTCCTGTCTTTCTCCCAAATCCTATAAATCAAGGAAGCCAAAGGAAACCAAAATACAAACTTGAATGCAAATTCTAGGTAATTAAAAAAAATCACTCCTTTTCATCTGCCTTACTCCTACTTAATTTGTGTTTTCCATTGACAACTTTAAATTCAAACAGACTTTATTTATGAACTTAATTTCATCAGATGCTTCATCAGCTCTTTGAGCAACAGGGGAATGTGATAACAGGAGTTTCTTTGGGTCTCGGCAAAAGATTATACCATAGTTGGTGATGTACTGACAGATAAGTCTTGGTGAAAAATGAACAATGGCGTGTCTTCAGGTTTTCTGATCTTGATTCCTGCCAAAGAAATGATAATGTTTATATTCCAGTTGAGGATTTTCTTCTCTGCAGTCTCCTTTTTTGTGTGGGTAGGCTGTCAGACCTGCTGGAGTTTTACTGGGATTTAATGACACATCCCCCTGGGACCTTCCAGTTCTCTGTAGCTACATCTTCCACCAGAAGCCAGTGAGGGTTAATCTAATCTAAGAAGCTGGTACCTTTGGGGGAGGCAGATTGTATTCTGACAACCCCCAAGTAGGAAGATTCTGGGACATACGCTTGAATATATGCCACTTAAGTTAGATATTTTGGTTTAGCCAAGAGTTTCAAATGTATAAAACTGTTTGCAATTTGGAATCTTAGTCACTTAAAACTTAAATGTAGGTTTGCATTACAAGTTCAACTTAAAATCAGCATGGACTTTGGGACTATCCTTTAACAGTTGTTTTCATACACATAGAGGGAAAGATTTTCAATGTGATTGCTTCTTATAATGACCCTTTGATGGTAGGATGGAGCAGGTTAGGAACAAGATTCTGGAGTCAAGTATCTTTAATTTGTAGGTTGGTACAGCCACTTACCAGTTGGTGACATTGAGTCGCTTGTTTAACTCAGTGCCTCAGTTTCCCTCAGTGAAAGAATAGGAACTATAATAACTGTGATTTTTGAGAGACTTTAGAGCAGAGCCTGCCACAAATAATACATTTTATAAAAAATGTTAGCCACTTTTGTTATTGTTAGTTAATGATAATCATCATTAATATCACTTAGACCCATATGTTTGGCCAACAGAGGTAGGGTTTGCAGAAAGCAGGAATGCTAATGTAGAAATTATGTCTGAGTTATTAGAATCATTTTTTAACTTTCTAAAAACAATTTCTAGTACTATTAGTATAAAGTAGAGAGAGTGATAAAAAGGGCTTACAAAGTGCCAACCATTATATATGTATTTTATAATATTGCACAAAATACATAGCAAAAATTGAACCCAGTACAAGCTGCTGTATATTCTATAATTGTCTGCAGCTGTCACACATCATGGATGCCCCAAAGCTGTTATTAAATATTTTTGTATCTCTTTCTGTTCTTATCCCTGGAGGTGCATTTATAAACCATGGACTGCTGATGAATTTCCTGTCTCATGGCCCAGCTTTATTTTTCAGAAATCATGTAATTTTTCATTTACTTTCCCTCCCGATAAGAATAGCATACATACATATATTCTGTGTAATATCTATTATGTATGTGATAGTATATATATGTATACACACACATATATATGTATATATATAGTTTCTGGTTATAAAGTTAATAAATACTTAGAGGAATGTAAAGAATATACTATCTTAATAATTCTAACTCTTTCACTATGAACTTTGGTGTAATTTTTCAACAGTATGCACCTGGTACTTTCAGAAGGTGAATATTTTTGAGGATACTATGTATCTTCATAACAAATAGGTTTTCTAATGCATTTTTACTAAAAAATATAACAAGGAGATATCAATGAATGTAGCTGTCCCAAACTCTGCTCCTTCTTAAAGTGTATAGGTTATCAAACACATTGAATTTGTTACAGCAAATTGCCTTTGACATAAATACTGCAATTTCTGCTTTTTATATATTGTTTGATATATTTTTGTTAATTATCTTACTTTTACCCTTTGAGTCTTTTTTTTATTACATTTTTTTAAATTTTTTATGTTTATTTATTTTTGAGACAGAGAGAGACAGAACATGAACGGGGGAGGGTCAGAGAGAGAGGGAGACACAGAATCTGAAACAGGCTCCAGGCTCCAAGCTGTCAGCATAGAGCCTGATGCGGGGCTCGAACTCACAAACTGTGAGATCATGACCTGAGCTGAAGTTGGTCGCTCAACCGACTGAGCCACCCAGGCGCGCCCCTCCTTTTGTTTTAAATATGCCTCATATGTGGAATGTAAAATTGGTTGTTAATCTTTTTTGAGAGAGTCTTTTTTAAAAGTGGTTTTTTTTCACTTACAGCTATTATAAATTATAGGCTGGTCTTAATTCCTGCTGTCTCATTTTTGTTTGCTAATCTTAACATCTGGGTTATCTCAGCCTATGTTTCCTTTTTTTCTTGGCCTTGAGTGACTTTTTTGTCCTATTTTTCCCATGTCTAATAATTACTGATTGTATATTGGACATTGTAGAGGATATATTGTAGAGCTCTAGTTTCTGTCGTTTTCTTCTAAAGAGTGTTGCGTTTTTTCCTTCAAGGCAGTTAAATCATCTTGATGTTATGGAGCTTGATTTCACACTTTATTAAGAGGGATGTATTTCAGGTTTTATCCTTAGACTTAGGGTGAATACCTTAATTTTGGGAAACAGTCTTTACTTTTGCACTGTGGCCCTTCTTGGTTTCAAAGGAAAAGCTTGAGGTGTTCATTCACCGAGATGCTGTAACTTGGCAGATCTCAAACTTTCTTCACTTCTTCAAAGAGCAGGAGCTGAAATCTCTCCTTATATTTCTCAGTGTTCCATGTATTTATTGCTTTAAAATTGTGCTCCTTGGAATTCTCCCCCCGCCACCCCCCACAGGGATGAGGTCAGCCAAGGATGTGAGGGGAATTTATAGGTGGATTTTGAAGCTCCCCTCTAGGACTCCCCTTGTTCTGGGTCTACCCTCAACCCGCCACCTCAATTTCCAGCCACCCTGGCAACACTGAGCTCCGTTTTCCGATACTTCATGAGTTCCAGTCATCCTGCACCCCACAGACTAGTAACTGTTCTCATTGGAGAAGCCCTAGAAATATGGAGGTTACCCCATGAATGTATTTCCCTTTTTTCAAGGGCCAGATCCCCTCAAATTTCTGTTTGCTTTTGATTGCTCCCTGGTACCTTCAAGCAGTTATATTTAATTTTTTCCAAAGTTTATAATTGTTATATGCAACAAGTTTAGTCTGATATAGACTACTTGTCTATTACTGGAACACACTTGGAATGATTACATTTTAATAGCTTAGAAAATGTTAATTTTGTAAGGAATAGGTGTTCTCAAATTTATTTAGCCATTTCCTCATTGAGGAAAATCTAGCTTTGTTCCTATATTTTTTTGCCTGTAAAAACCATATGCGTGCTAATAAGTCAGCTCTGGAACCAGATACCTTGGTTCATTTCATTAATCTCCTACTTCCAATATGTGTTACCTAGAGCAAGTTATGTGGTTTCTCTTTGCCTCCCTTTGCTCATCTGGTAGATGGGTATGATTGTTTCTGTCTCCTAAGTGTGATGATTAAATGGGTCAGCACATGTAAAATATGTAAATAATTATTTACCCATAGACTGCAATAAATGGTGGGAAATTGTGTTGTTAATCATTATTTAAACCATGTGTTCTGAAATTTGCTCTGATGTTCCTTGATGTAGGTCATTTTTTATTCATTGTTCGGGTCTCAGTGGATTCTTCTAATCTGGGAATGAATATCCCTCAGTTGTAGGAATTATTTGCATAATTTGTTTTGATAATTTATTCCTCTCCAGTCTCTCTGTTATATCTTTTTGTATCTCCTTTTCTTTTTTTCTTTTAGTCTTCAGTTTTCTGTTTTTTTGTTTCACTTCCTGGAGATTGCCTCAGTCTTCCAAACTTTTTTGTTGAATACGTTTTTGCCATTATGTTTTCGACTTACAGATGTTTATTTTTGTTTGTTAACTAAATATTTGTTTGTAATTTAGTGTCATTTTTTTTTTCCTCATGGATGAAATTGACATCTTCTTCCGTATCTTGGAATGTATAGGGTTGTGGTTTTTTTGCATTTTCTCTAACTCTGAGCATTGTATCTATTTCTTCTATTAATCTTTTTGTTAGTTTTCTTCTTTGTCTTGGCTGTGGCCTGAGCTGTCTGACCACCTGAGCAGGCTGTTTACTCATATTTATGTATTTTTTTTTAAGTTTATTTATTTGGAGAGTGAACATGAGTGGGGGAGGGGCAGAAAGGTGTGGAGCCCTATGTGGAGGTTGAAGTCACGAACCATAGGATCATGACCTGAGCTGAAATCAGGAGTCAAACACTTAACTGACCAGTCCACCCAGGCACCCCTGTTAACTCATATTTAAAAATAAGTAATAAAATGCTGGTTAGAAGCTTCACGTGTGTGAGAGGCCTTACTGACGTATAGCCATCACCAAAGGCTGAAGTAACTTGTTGCCTTGCTACTCAAAAGTGAGTGGTACCTCCAGGGCTTTCCATTTGAACATACCAGTTTTTCCTCAAAGGAATCTTCTGGTCTTTTGTTCAGGTATAAGCCTGAATGCCACCTGGGAACTGTGTATGGGGAGTGGGTTGGAGGCCCACTTTATGTAGATTTTTAATGAAGCCTCCTGTTTTCAGGGTGATTTTACACTGACCTTCAGCTATGCCTATAGTTTGTGCATTCAGAGATTCTCTAGCTCAGTCTCTCCTGAGAGGAAACCATGTTTCTTCTTCACCCATCACCCCATTTTTAGTGGTCCTTGGTGCTCCCTGATTTTTTAATACTTTTTCAGCTGTTGTGGAACGGATCAGCTTTTTCCTGATGACTTTCCCCTCTGCAAACTTGGATTTTAGTTTTCTTAACTTCACCAAGTCAATTATCCTTCATTTGTGTGTTTCTTTCAAAATTTTGTTGACATCATTAATCTGTCTTTTCTTCTTTTGTTTCTTTGTTCCTGAGTTTTGTTTGGTTTTGTTTGGTTTTGTTTTTCTAATGATTTTTAGATTTCTTTCCCATCTTTTTAAATAGCGTTTTGGGAGATGGAATAGAAGATAAATGTTTACTCCAGTATGTATAAATAGAAACATCCTTGTTAAATGTAATCCTTATTCTAATATTTTATCTAATTTATGAACATTAAAAATGGTATCTGAACATTTTTCCCTTTTCTTATTATGTTTTTTGCAGTGACTGTTGTATCTTGAGTGATGTACTGAAGTCATCCTTCAGTTTGAATACCTGTGGATTTATGCCCAGTCTATTCCACAAAGGTGGTTGATGCTTTGCATGTTAACTTCTTTTCCCTGTGGCCCCAGTTTCAGTTTAGAAGCTCTGAGAAAATTTCATCTTTTCTATAATATCTTTCTCTTTTGCATCCCATAAGAGGATCTGTTGGGCCTGTCCATTGGACTACTTTGCATGCCCAGTTGGGTGCATTAAATCCTGTCACCAGTCTTACGATATTTTGTGAAGGGGGGTACCGGAATAGAGATTTAGGGACTCAAAATGGCATTGTAAATGATCTTAAATATAATTTAATTTTTCTGTTCTTTTTCTAGAAAAAGATTATGCATTATTTCTGGATAGTTTCCTAATATGATTTTGAGAAATTTAACTAGGTGAGACTGCTTTGCTCGGTGGTTAGGGGCATAGACTCTGGAGCCAGTTACAGATGCATGATCTTGGGCAAGTCATTTGCTTTCTCTTTGCTTTAGTTTCTTTCTTTTGGAAATGAAGATAATATTAGTACCCACTTCCTAAGGAGGAAAAAGTTAATGCATGGAAAGTGTTTAAAACAGTGCCTGCTTTGTAGTCATTGTGATGCGTTTCCTGTTATGTGCTTTGAATCAGGCGTACAGAGTTAAGTAATCCACACGTAATCCTGTAATTTCCTCCTGTTTAAGATAGCAGAAGAGCATATCTGTTAATGGCAGATCAGGCAATTGGGACTTGCTCTTCTATTGATGATGACTGGAAACTCTGAATAAAATATATGGGAAACAATAACAAAATACCTCTGTTTAAGAGCGTTGGAGAGCTAACAAGATAGTGAAGACTCAATGGGCCAGAGCTTCGGTGGACGAGAGACCGTCATTTGGGGCTTTTCCCTGGGGCATTTGCCAGTTTGTGAGGCTGAGCAGTATTTTTGACAGCTTCTTGGGGCTAGGGAGATTGGACTTAGAGGCCTGACAAAGCCAACTTCCTTGTGCTGAGATCCCCAAGGGTTCCACCCTTCAAGTGGGGTGAACTGGGTGGAGAAAGCCTGTGCAGGAACAGCAAGCTCAGCTTCCGGTGTTTTCAGTTTTGAAGTTGAAGTTCAATCTTGAAGATAAGAGTGCTTGCTTGCGGTCACTACAAGGCCCCTGACACAAACAAACAAGAATCCTCCGTAGAGGAAAGTAACTACAACATAGGCTTCCATTTTCTTTTTTTTTTTTTTTTTTTTTTAATTTTTTTTTTCAACGTTTTTTATTTATTTTTGGGACAGAGAGAGACAGAGCATGAATGGGGGAGGGGCAGAGAGAGAGGGAGACACAGAATCGGAAACAGGCTCCAGGCTCCCAGCCATCAGCCCAGAGCCCGACGTGGGGCTCGAACTCACAGACCGCGAGATCGTGACCTGGCTGAAGTCGGACGCTTAACCGACTGCGCCACCCAGGTGCCCCTAGGCTTCCATTTTCAAACCCAGTGTGCATAAAAAAATAATGGGGTACAAGAGGAGATGAGAGGAAATGAATACAAACAAGCAGGAAGAAAAGGGAAATATAAACAGACCTACAGAGTTCCCAGATAGTTATCAGACAGATTCAAAAATAACTGTGTTACTGTATTCACGGAGATAAAGGAAAAGATTGAGAATCTAGAAAGGAAAAAAAAAAACAAAACAACAGAACAAGCAAGAAAGAATGAAATGGAAAATTTAGAATTGAAAAATTACCAATATTAAAAACTTAAACATAGATTTAATGATAGGCTAAAAATACATGAAGAGAAAATGAATAAACAATCAAAGAATTCTGACCTCAATTGGAAAAATATCCAGAATGATGTATGAGAAACAAAAAGGCATAAAAAAGAGACGAGTATATTGAGAAGGTCTGACAATCACATGTGCTTATAGTCACCAGAAAGAAAGAGAAGGAATAAAAGAAGTATTATTAGAGGGAAAAAATGCCTGAGAAATTTACAAAACCGATGGAAGTGTAGGAGTGTTACAGATCCAGGATATTTCTCCACAAAACCTCTACAAAATGGAATGTAATTATGAAACAAAACACAACTGTGATGGCTAATTTTATGTGTCAACTTGGCCGAGCCACAGTGCCTAGATATTTGGTCAAACACTATTTTGATGTTTCTGTGAGTATGGTTGTTTTTTTTTTTTTTTTGGATGTGATTAACATTTAAATAGGAATTTGAGTGAAGCAGATCACTCTCTATAATGTGCGTGGACCTCATCCAATCAGTTGAAAGCCTTAAGAGAACAAAGACTGACACCCTCCTTCCTCTACTGTGAGCAAGAACAAATTCTGCCAAGGGACTGCCTTTGGACTTAAACTGTAACTCTTCCCTGGGTCTCCAGCCTAATAGACTCCCCTATCAGACCTTGGATTCGCCAAGCCTCCACCATTGTATGACCCAGTTCCTTAAAATAAATCTTTCTCTCCTCCTTCTCTCTATCCTGCTGGTTCTGTTTCTTTGTAGAACCCTGACCAATACAACAACCAAAGGAGAATTTTGAAAGAAGAGAAGCAAAAGCCAACTATCTGGAGAGCCCCGGACCAGAGAAATAACATAGTGGCATGGCATCTGATGATACTGGAACCAACGGCAGAAAATGACTCAGCTTCAGTGTTTCCTGAATTCCAACCTATAGGCTCATTCCTTCTCCAGGTTGAACAGGCATCCTACAACAACAGCAGATGAACATGACACCACCCACAAGGGGAATCAATTGGGAGCCAAGTAGGGATTGGGAATCAAGTAGAAATGGGGAATCAGTGGTGGATCAAGTAGACAGGGCAAGCACCCCCCCCCCCTCTGCTGGAAGAAGGGGATGATTCTGCCCCAAGTACCTGGGTTGAGAAGCACTCGGTATCACCACAGGCTGGGGGTATCTTACCACAGGTGCCCAGCCTGGGAAGCCTCTTCATCCCTGTGGGGCTGATACCTTTCTCCCCACCTAGACATACTAGGAGGAATCCTGCCATAACAGGCAGCCTAGACCTAGAAGCCTCTTTAGTTCCACGGGTGGGGTCCTCCTCACCACACCTGGCAATCTGGTTTAGGAAAGCCCAGTGCACTCCCTCATGAAGCACAACAGGGACCAATGTGAACCTCAGTGGCACGAGATAAGCCAAATGGATTTTTGAAGGCCATGGTAAGTAAATTGTCATTGGAACCTTAATCTAAAAAAGTAGGACAGGACCTTGTGCTAAATAAACCTAAACAGAGGTACTTCCTGTTACAACAAAATAACTAAATAGGACCCAGAGTCTCCTAACATAATAGCCAAAATGTCCAGGGTACAAATGAAAAACACTCATCATACCAAGACCTAGGATATTACAATTCTAATGAGAGAAGACAACAACTGATACTAACGCAGAGATGAATCAGATGTTGCAATTATCTGACAAGAATCTCAAAGCAGCCATTATAAAAATGCTTCAACGAATAATTACAGATCCACTTGAAACAAACGAAAAATAGGAAATCACAATAAAGGGAGTTATAAAAAAAAGAACCAAATAAGAAATTATGGAACTGAAAAATATAACCAACCACAGAAAGAAAAACAAAAAAACTTGCTGGATTAACAAAAAACTATAGTGGAGATGACAGAGGATCAGTGAACAGAAGGACAGACCAATAGAATGTGCCCAATCTGAACAAAGAGAGAAAACAGACCCCCCCCTCCCCACCACACACAAAATGAGTAGAGCCTCAGGGACCTATGGGACAGTAACACAAGATCAACACGTTTAAGGGTAAGGGCAAGAGAGAGCAGGATGTGTTCTGATAACTTAGTGTGCCTGTTGTTTCATAGAGATCAGGGAAGGTTACAGTCAAGCCCAGAGAGAAGGAACAGGTTAGGATGAAGTCTTCAAGGGCCTTGGTGGTAAGCTGAAGTTCTCTGAAATTTGCCAACAAAACTGTAGGGAATAACAAAAGGTTTTTACGCATGGGGGTAACTTGATCAGTTTATCTCTTTTAAAACAGATTATATGTCAGTAAAACCTTGGATTATGAGTAACTTGGTCTGCCAGTGTTCTTCAAGACAAGCAAACATTTCTAATAAATTTTAACTTGAGAAACGAGCGATGTCTTCCAATACGAATAGTATGTGATTGCTCAATGTCACATGATCACAACTGAGCCAATGGTTTGCTTTGCTTTGATATGCAAGTGTTTTGGACTACAAGCATGTTTCTGGAACAAATTATGCCCGCAAACCAAGGTTTTACTGTATTTAAATTTAAAATATTAAATACACAATACATTTAAATCTTTCAAAATTTCAAAAGCATTAAAAAGTATGTTTCACATAGAACAGATGAACATAGGGGAAGGGAAGCAAAAATAAGATAAAAACAGAGAAGGAGACAAACCATAAGAGACTCTTTTTTTTTTCTTTTTTCAATATAATTTGTTATCAAGTTAGCTAACATACAGTGTATACAGTCTGCTCTTCGTTTCGTGGGTAGAGTCCCGTGATTCATCACTTACATACAACACCCAGTGCTCATCCCAATAAGTGCCCTCCTCAATGCCCATCACCCATTCCTACCCCCCACCCCTAATCAACCTCAGTTTGTTCTCTGTACTTAAGAGTCTCTTATGGTTTGCCTCCCTCTCTGTCGTAAAGGACTCTAAATACAGGGAGCAAACTGAGGGTTGCAGGCAGGATGTTGGGTGGGAGGGATGGGCTAAATGGGTGATGGGTGTTAAGAAGGGCACTTGTTGGGATGAGCACTGAGTGTTATATGTAGGTGATGAATCACTGAATTCTATTCCTGAAGTCATGATTACACTATATGTTGGATTTAAATAATTTTTTTAAAAAAGTATGTTTCACATCCCTGACCATAGTTACCCTTCTCTTTAGGTAAGTCATGCTACTGGGTTTTTCCCATGCATTTTTCCAGAGATATTTATGCACATACAAGCAAATGTGTGTATGCACATATACATTAGAAACATATATTTTGTTCTCTTTTTATGCAAATGATGGTATGGTACACCTACTGTTGGGCACTTTGCTTGTTGTGCCTACTGTTGTGCACCCTGTACTTAACCCTGTATTTGAAGAATTTTCCATATCAGCTCATACAGTTTCTTCATTTTTTTCTTAATAGCTACATAGTTTTCCATTGTATGACTAGCCCATTGTTATTTTTCACTTAGTTCTCTAGTGATCTTTCTAAATATGCCATTTTGCATAAACATATGTGTATTATCTCTGTGGGATGAATTCTTAGAAGTGGAATTGCTGAATGAAAGGATGTCTATCCATCCGTCCGTCCATCCATCCATCCACCCATCCGTCCACCTACATATAATATCAATAGATATTAGCAAATTGTCCTTCACAGAGATTGTACATTTACAGTCCTCACAGCAATGGACAAGAGTGCCTGTTTTCTTAAAGACTTATCAGCACACCGTGATACTAAGCTTTTGAATCTTTGCAGATCTGATCGGTGAAAAAAAAGTCTTTCAATTTGCATTTGTCTTTTTATGTGTTTGATAGGTTTATGAGCCATTGGTAGTTCTTTTGGTGCACTCTATTTCTTTTTATTTTTATTACTCTCTTTGTCCATTTTTCTATTGGGTTTTTGCTCTTTTTTTTCTTACTCACTTGTCAAAGTTTTTATATTGAAGGAAATTATCTTTTTGTCTTTGATGTAAGATGTATTTTTCTTCTTTGTCACTTAACTCTGCTCATAGTGTTTTGGTACCTTATTATGCAGACATTTCCAATCTTATGTTGAATTTATCCATTGTTTTCAATGGCTTCTGAATTTTGTGTCTTATTTAGTAATGGTTTTCCCCCTCTGAGATTATGGAAGAATTTTCTCCTGTTTTCTTTTATTACCTTTATGGTTTTATTTTTTTATCTTTAAGTTAGTCCTGTATTTTGGAATTATTCTGGTGCTGTGTGAGGTCTGCTCATGTTACCCATTATTTTTCTAGCTTACAAAAATTCAAAATTGAAAAGGTCATTTTTCCTTCAGACCCAGTGTAGTCTCAAAATCTTCAGGAATTGCTTATGTTCTAGTATTTCCATTTCCTTCTTTTGGGTCTCTTCTAGGTTTCCTCCATATCTACAATATTCTCCCCAGTCTTTCTAACTTTATTTGTTTCACTTTGGCCCCTTTCTCATGTCTTCTCCCTACCGTGTCTCTCACTTTGTTCCACTGGTTTCTCAGCTACCTCGACTGCCTTCTTGGCATAATTTCTGTAGTGGTTGTAGTTTCCCCCACTCCTTTCCCAAGCGCTGTCAATTCACATTTTATCATTTCTTGATACTTTGATATTTTTTCCTGTTTCTTCATTCATGGCTGTGATTTGATCAATAAGTGTTTAATTTCTTAAAAATCTTTGGTCACTCCATTGCTTCATCAAATGTCTTATAATGAGAGATCTTCCCTTGCTGCTTGCCTTTCTTTCTCATTTGTTCTTCGAATGTTTTTATGTAGTTCCTGAGGGTTTTTTTCTTTTTTATTATTCATCATCAAAGGAGTTTAATTTTTCCTGAATAATTATTGTGGAAGGTTTATAGAGATTGGGGATATGGTTCTGCTAGGTGGAGTTTTATTCTATTTTGTTTTGTTTTTGTTTTTTTAGAACTGGCCTTTATTTTACCAAAGCCAATGAAGAAAGGAAGATTTTTTTGTTTTGTGTTGATTTAACTCTTTTATTTTTGGGTAATGAAAAGATTGTGTTTTCTTTACCGCACAAAAGAAGACTGCTTCCTTGTAAATAAGTGTTCTTTGTGATTCCTTGTAAATTGTTGCCATTTTCTTTGTGGGGGAAGAAAGAAACAGACAAAACACTGGATCCACACAAGCTCATGGAGCCAGCTGGTCTACCTCTCCTGTTACAAGCAAGAGTTGAAATGTCAGCCTGTGTCCTTTGCCTTCGAGAAGGGTAGTTTTGCTGGTGCTTGCTGAGACCTTCAGCTGCAAGCTCTGCAGCCTTTTCTCTTCTCTTCCTCCAACTTAATTTCCTCTGTTTTAGATGCTTTTCCACTTACATTCGGTCTCTATAGTTTTAATTGTCTCCTGGTTTAGCTGAAATGAAACTTGCATTTTGTTTCTCATTTTCCTTGTTGATTTTTTGGATGATTTCCAGGGGGAGAAGGGGGAAATGTCGACATTCACACACGCGGCTTGAACTAGAAGTCAGTCTAGATTTTGTTTGAGCTGCAAAAGGCCCAATAATTAACACCTTTATTTTAAAAGTCATTTGGTGGCATTTTCAGGTGGGATTGCAGCAGGCCACCAAGATCAACACACTCTAGCTGAATGTTAATAGCATTCCCAGACAAGGGACTCTGCCATCCCTGGTCCAGTCAGCTGTGCCCCGGTGGTGCAACGTGTCTGCTCTGGGCCATTCCTGTGTGTAGGGAAAGGGGGGGAGTCTCAGAGAAGCAGGCTGTTGTGGCAGGGATAGCCACTCTTAAAGGTGAAGGAATGAAGGTCATTGAGCCCTACAGCCCAAGTACCACTTGCTCCAAAGAACAGACCCAGTGAAAAATACATCTCGTGTGTGTGCGTGTCGGTGTGTATGTGTGTGTGTGTGTGTGTTTCTTGCCAGGTAAAGTTTTTTTTTTCTTCTTTTCTTTTTATCCTGGGAGAGTTCTAACATTTAGATTTTTTTCGAGGGCTAAGAACATTTATTTTCAATTCTAGTCAACATCTAGTCATGGTCAAAGAGGGAAGCTCCAGCTGTATTTACAGTTTTATCACCTTCAGAATTTCGGACATTGCAAGTTAACCTTTTTTACTTTTCTCTTTCTATTAGATTCATCATATCACACGTTGTGGGTTTGTAAAGATCTCATTCAATTGTCTGTCCTTGACCTTTTTCTTCTTAGTACCTTCCTAGAATGTCACTTTGTGTAGATAGACACTGACCTTTTGTGATGAACTTTCCATAAATTATGTATGTATGCACTTAGTGTCCTTGGAGTTACTTTTTTTTTTTTTTCTCATTTGTGAAGTTTGTACTCACCAGTTTCCTGGAGAAGTGTCTGTGTCCTCCCTCATGGCTGTTACTTCTATCCAGGAATAATACAGACGATTCTACTTGTGTTGGGTCTTCTAACTTCAAAGTTATGAGCCATTTGCAGCTATAGAGAGCTTTGAAAATATAAAGAAAATCACTCCTGAACAACTGCTGCCAGGCATCTGCTCCTTTGTTACAATCTAGCTTCTGCTTTGCTTCTCAGGGTGGCTGACGCAGGTCGTTTTTTCTCTGACGCTTGCAATCAAACACCTCTTCCATAATGTCTTGCGGAAGTGCGGGTGAATACATGTGAGCACACTGCTGTTTCGTGTCACGTGGAAAGCCTCCAAATGGAAGCTGAGTATGATGAGACTTGGTTTGGTTTCCTGTCTAAGCTGCTGTCATCACATTTGACCACGCACAGAATTAAAACACTGTTCCGTCTTGAATGGGTTGCATGGTTTCATAAGTAAGACCCCCACCTCTTTTATAGGTGGGTTTTCTGTTCTCCACATTTTGAGAATTGTACTGTTTACAGACGGCCTCAGGCCAAGCTGTTTTCTTTTTGTTGGTCTATCAAGATTGGAAGGATTTACCCATTTTTGCATGAATTATACTAAAATTTCCAATTATCTTTTGCTCGACCCCAGGTTTTTAAAGGTTTCCCAAGTCTTGAGACTTAAATATTCTTTGGTTTCTGGAGCATATTAGGAACCTGAATTGATATGAGTTATTTATCAGTTGATGCTAATAGCGTATCCATCAGGCATTATTTCAAGGCTTTGACATAAAAAGGGATTTTTTAGTGATTGGTCTTATAGCTCTTCTTTTTTTAGGGTATCTGGAGCTATAAACTGATGTGAAATACAACATAATTGAGTAGTGAGCAGTTTTCAGACTCTTTCCTATATTATGATAACATCAGGCTTCTCCTTTGACATTTTAGTTTTCATGATCCTGTTATAATGTCAAGATCATGTATTATAATTTTGAGTTACTCTTCCAATGTTATCACTAGCTTTGTTAGTGTTCAAAGTAACATTTATTTTTCATTAAGGAAGTAATCCATGTTCATTGTGGGAAAATTGGAAAGCATAAATAAGCAAAAACATAAAAAATAATTAAAAGCTTTAAGAAATCCAGTCATCCAGAAATAATAACTATGAATGTTTGGCATATGATTTGTCATTCTATCCTTTTCATTTTTTTGGTTGTTCTTTCTTTTTAATATGAAATTTATCGTCAAATTGGTTTCCATACAACACCCAGTGCTCATCCCAACAGGTGCTCTCCCCAGTGCCCATCACCCACTTTCCCCTCCCTCCCACCCCCATCAACCCTCAGTTTATTCTCAGTTTTTAAGTCTCTTTTCATTGGAATTCACAGACTTTTTTTTAAGAAAAATAAAACAATTGAAATCACTTAATACAGTTTCCAGTCTGTAATTTTCAGTCATAAATATGTTGTGAGTATTTTTCCATGTCAGTAATATATCATTTTTATAGCATTTGAATATACTGTCTCAGAGATACAGCAGATTTAACCAATGGTCTGTCATTAGACATTTCAGTTGTTTAAACAGATTTGCCATTGTAAATAGTATTAAGGAGAATACCCTCATACGTATCCTTGATAATGTGTGTTTAATTATTCAAATGGTGTTTATTGTAGAAGAAAGGGAAAAAACACGCAGAAGCGAATTTTCAAAAATTGCATCATACGAAATTTAACCATTCAGAGATAACCCTTGATAATATTTCTTGTGATTATCTTTCAGTGTATATTTTGAGTTTATCTGTTCACATCAGGATTTTACTGTTCATACTGTATTTTCTACCTTTTATTGAGCCATGTCACACATAGGAGAATACGCAAATCAAAAGCGTACACGTTGGTGGATATTCACAAATTGAACACATCTGTGTAACCGGCACCCAGGTCGGAAACAGCATTAACAGTCCCCAGCCTTGCCCTTTCTGGCCACTGTTTTCCTGCCCAGTGATGACCACTATCCTACTTTTCACACAACAGAATAGTACTGCCTGATTCTGAACTTTGTATAATTGGAATCTCCACGTCTAGCTTATTTTGCTTAGCATGATATTTATGAGATTCAGTCACACTGGTGTATGTAGTTGTAGTTTACCCATACTTACCGGCATGTAGTATTCCACTGGTGAATATACTACCCTTTAGTCTTCTATCGAAGAGTATTTGCCTAGTTCCTAGTCTGGGTCTATTATTCATAATGCTGCTTTGCACCAGATGCGTTTTCATCTCAGCAATAAATTTTCCATTTTCCTCTTCATTTGTTTTTATTGCTTTAGTTTATTTAACTCACTAACAGGTGTCCTTAGAAATCTCACAAACCTGATGTGATTGGCCAACTGACCCAATACCACTTATTGACCCATCTATCTATCTGACTTAGATGATCCATGAACAGATAGTTAGATACACAGACACACAGACACATATGGGACTTTGTTGGGACTTTCTGCCCTGACCTGTCCTAAGGTGGTCTCATGCCAGTAGCACACTTTAAAACCCACTATTGCAGATCACCTCGCATCATTTTTCCTTTTCAGAACTGTCTGGCTGACATTATCCATTTATGTTTCCAGATGAACCTTAAAACATCTTTGCCAAGCTGGGAGCAAAAATTCAAATGAATCTTTTATTGACTGAGGAATGTGTCACTTAACCTGGCAAAGATCTTCTGTCTTTACAGTATTAGGTATTCTCATAAAGGAGTGGAAAATAGGTAGGAGTTTATGCATACTTGATGATAACTTAAAAATAACACCCAACGTCTTGCTGCATAAAACAGGGAAGTTCACATGGCAAAACATAAGATGAATAAAATTCAAAGGCCAGTGGCAATTCGGGGAAAAACAGGACAGATGATTATTTTAATATATTAAGCCTACTTTTAAAATACTAAGAAGTACATAAGGTTCTCTGAAAGATCAAATTACACAGCTCATGAAAGTAGATAATTCCACAACTATCAGGGTCCAAAACAAGGTTTAATGATATATTCCATATACTGGTAACCAAAGCACCGCTAATTATAAGAACTTGCCATTTTCATTTAATAAGATTTGAGGAACACAGGCATTCATATATCCTAGTAGGAGAAATACAAGAATCAATGCTTTAATAGCAATCTGGCAGCTATTATCAAATATGCCTAAGCATTGACTCAGCTGTTTTGATCTAAGAATTTTCTTTAAGAATGTGCAAGGATATATGTACAAAGATGTTCATCTTAGTGTTGTTTATCTTTTTTTAAGTTTATTTGTTATTGACAGAGAGAGAGAGAGAGAGCGCGAACACAAGCTGGGGAGAGGCAGAGAGAGGGAGATACAGAATCCAAAGTAGGTTCCAGGCTCTGAGCTGTCAGTACAGAGCCCAATGCAGGACCCGAACCCACAGACCGTGAGATCATGACCTGAGCCAAAGTCAGACACTTAACCGACTGAGCCACCCAAGCGCCCCAATCTTAGTGTTGTTTATGATAGAAAAATATTGAAAATAAGCAGAAAGTATGTAAGTATGATTGGTTAAATTGTGCTACCGCCATACTATGGAATATTTTGGACCCATAAAACTGTCTTAAAAGGAAAGAATTTTATGACATATTAAGGGAAGAAATCAGATGAAAGATACAGCATGTAGTTTACCAAAAGTATGTGTTGTTACAATATTGTATTCTCTCTGCTACCATCACTTATAAACCAGAGAGATCCAGGAGCAAAAGCACTGTTCTGGAAACCAGGAGCTTCTGAACCAGTTTATGTGTTGGGGAACCCTCTTCCATTTCCTATGTTTACCCTCTCTCATCTGTAAACGAAGAGGTCATACCTAAGTGACCTGTGACTCGTGGATGTGAGGCTTCTCTAGCTCTGAGACGCCATTTCTGTTGTTCCATGGGAAATCTAATTGTGTTTACTCTAGAAAAGGAAGATGCTTTCCCCATTTTCCCAAAAGGTTTTCTCATTGTTCTCCGCCTTGTCCATGTAGAGCTACTTTATTTATTTCTTTACAGAAACCATGTATCCCTTTGGAGTCCCGATCATTCTATTTAGATTTGAGATGATCAGAGCTGCCACTTCTGTCTTTCACTAACTGGGCATCTTAGAAACTCAGTTAGAATTCTCAGAAACCAAAAGCCAGTGAAGTGAAGGGGACAGATATGTCACTTTGGGGGAAACTCCAAAGTGCCATTATCACCTTTAATGGGGTGTTTTGAAGGAAGAAGTCAGTCTGCATTTTCCCTGTGCCCTCTGATCTGTTTCTTCCTGCTCGTCGAGGGATTTGAAGATGGCAGTTTATGGAGTTCTCCTTGGCCTGGCAGCCTAAGAGTGGAGTCTTACTTCTAATTTACTTCTGCGGACCAGCAGGTGCACTAGGATCTCTCCCTACCCCCACCGCCCCCACCACCCCACCCAACACCATGTGTGCAAAGCGGCCCACAGATTTACTTTTGACAAGTAGCCTAAGAGGCGTGAAAAATCTTTTTTCTTTTTTCAAATAGTTGGGACTCCTGTTGTGATATTTTGGCTAAATTTTGAGGTTCATTTGCGTCATACAGGCATGGGGTTTTAAAGTCATTTAACAGAGGACGTTTAAGGACTGGCACTTCTCTGTTCTCTGCGTTTGTTGCCATTATTTGGAAACTAAAAGAGCAGGTTACCTTTGTCTGAATAGCAGCCAAGTGATGGGATCCCCTGTTGTAACATGTTAGAAAGAGAGGGCAGGGAACTCTAGACCCCAAGGGTGAAAACCTGAGGTCTAGAGTTTCCCTCTGCATCTCACAGGAAGGCCTACACGTGGAGTAAAGGTGTGGCCTCTGAGCCAGATACAGACCCAGTCAGACCCTAGCGGTCTTTTGTCATTTATCTGTTTTACAGCCAGAACGTGGAACTATGTATCCACACCTTCTCATCTGTGAGTGGCGGCAATGGCTGTGGTTGCCTGTAGAATTTTGTGAGAGTTAAGAATATCAAGTGTAATATATCTGTATCTGTATCTATATCTGTATTTATATCTGTATCTATATCTATCTCTGTATCTCTATCTGTATCTATATCTGTATTTATGTCTGTATCTATGTCTATCTCTGTATCTATATCTATCTCTGTATCTATATCTGTATTTATATCTGTATCTATCTCTGTATCTATATCTGTATCTATATCTGTATTTATGTCTGTATCTATGTCTATCTCTGTATCTATATCTGTATCTATACCTGTGTCTGTGTCTATATCTATATCTGTATCTATATCTATATCTGTATATAGATATCTGTATATCTATATTTCCTCTGAAACATAGTAGGTGTTCAACCAGTAGTGATCTATCAAAATCATTATTTAACAATTTACAATTTTTTATTGTTGAAGGATAGTTGGGCATACAGTGTTATTTGTGTTAGTGTCAGGTGCACAGCCTAGTGATTTGACAAGTTTGTACATTACTCACTGCTCACCACAACAAGTGTCGTCACCATCTGTCACCATACAGTGTTATTGGAAGATTATTGGCTATATTCTCTATGCTGTACTTTTCACCTTCACGACTTACTTATCAAAATCATTTTCATCATTTTTCTTACACTTCTCAGCATATTCGCTGGACAGTGTTTCAAATGTTTGCTCTAATGATGGTGAAATTACCTGAGTTTTGTTTAGTGTTATGTTTACTTGAGTTTATATGCTTATAAAAGATACCTTACAGACAAAAGTGTATATAAAAGTTGGACTTTTAATAATAATAAGTAATAATAATAATATACTATTAATATAATTATTACTTAATAATAACGGTAGTAATAATAAGAAGCAGCAGCAGTAACACTGTCTTTCCATTGAGAGCTGTGAAGCCTCTATGTAATTATCCCCAAACCCTCCCTCTCCCTCAGTGATCCCATCTTGCTCTTTAGGGTTTTACCATATTTGTTCCTAAAAAATACATGCTTTGACTTTTTATGCTTTTGAACTGTTTATGAACAGGATTATAGTGTGTGCCTGCTGCACATGTGTGTACATATGGTGTGCTTTTCTGTCTCAACATTATGTTTTAAGATTCATCCATGTTGGTGGATAGACCTACGGCATGCCGTTTTTCACTGCAGTGGGGAACTCCATTATGTGAAATAAATATACGTATCTGTTGACCTTGCCATTAATGGATGTTCAGGGTAGTTTGCAGGTTTTATTTGATTTGTTTTACTTTTTGTTTTACTTTTTTACTTTTTTTACTTTTTTACTTTGTTTTACTTTTTTACTTTTTGTGACTGCTAGTAACGTCTCCTGCTAGGTCGAACTACGTGAAATAGACATTTTTATAAATTGGAATGGTGCAGATTTAGAAATTTCATGTGAGCCAACCAAATCCCTACCTCTTGGTGCATGTTTGCAAGATTATATCTGAGGCATACCCCCAGGTGTGGCAGAAATGCTAGTTCATAGGGTACATGCATCATCAGCTTTGAAAATGATAATTGTGTCACAAAGCAGTCGGGTCAATATGTACGTGCTATGTGAAAGCCGCCATTGTCCCTCCTCCTGTCAACACTTGATAAAGGCTCTTTATTTTGGTGGGTGTGAAATGTGGTTTTGATGTGCAATTCTGTAATTACAGGTGAAATTAAGCATCTTTTCATCTCTCGTATTCTGTTATTTCTATGTAAACATGTGCAGGTGGCTTTGGAAGTGGCTCATGGGTGAAGGTGGAGGTGTCCTGAGTCACACGCTAGAAAAAGCCGAGGTTGCCTTGAGGAGACTGTTGGTGGAAATATGGATGGTAAAGGTGATGCTGCTGAGGGCTCGGGAAGAAGAGAGGTACCTTCTGAGAGAATACGGGTATCGTTGTGAATAGAAAGGTGGTCAAAATGTGAATGTTTAAAGCACTTCTGTTGAGGGCTCAGGCAGAAATGAGGAACGTGTTATTGGAAGTGAAGGAATTGGATCCTTGTATAAAGTGGCCGAGAATTTGGCCAAGTTGTGTTCTAGTGTTCTGTGGAAGGTGGAACTTCTCAGTGATGAACTTGGGTATTTAGCTGAGGAGACGTCTAAGCAAAGTGTTGAAGCATGGCCTGGTCTGGCCTTGCTGCTTCTAGCAAAGTGCAAGAGTAGAGAGATGAGTTGAAGAAGAGATTGTTAAGCAGAAGGAACCAGGATGTTAAGGTTTGTAAAGTTCTCAGTCTATCCATATTGCAAAACATGAGAAAGTGTGTCTGGGGAGAACATCAAGGGTGTGGCTGGACAGCCACTTGCTACACAGATTATGAGAACAACTCAGGGATCGAATCAGCCATTTCAGCAGAAACCAGGAACAGAGCTTTGGTTACCCAGGAGAGAGCTGTAGAGGACCCTCTTGTTTGATGGTTTGGCCTTCTGTGTATTGCATGGGAAGCCAACAGAGTTTTTGAGAATTCATATCAGCAGAAGCACTGCCAGTTTAGACTAAACAGAGACAGGATGAAATGAAAGCAGCCTGGCGTCCTCTGAGATTCTGCGGGATGTGGCCAATAGAGCTATCTGGCTTCACACGTTGTGTTATCCTTCAAGAAAGGGGAAGAATGAGCCCGAAGGCCATTCGGAGGTCCCTGGAGCTGGACTGCCACCATGGCCTGTGGGGTGGGACTCCTCCTGTGGCAAGGCCACCTCCTCAGTTTCAGCAGGGCAAGCTGCTGTGGCTACAGGGCCAGGGGAGTTGGATAGCCACCCTGGTGGGCTCAGAAGGGAGGGCCACTTGGGGGCACAGAGGAAGGGACTTATTCTTGAGGCTTAAAATCTAATGAAATTTGCTCTGCTCTCAGATATGCTTGAGACCCAAGACCCCTTTCCTCTTTTCAGTTTCTCCCATCAAGATTGGGAATGTCAATCCAATGCCTCTCCTGTGTCTTCCATTTTGGAACAGGTAACTTGCCAGATTTCACAGGTTCACAGCTGGAAAAGAATTTCACCTCAGGATGAATCATTGCTCACGACTTGCCTGTACCTAAATTAGATAATATTTAAAGGAGGGGTGCCTGGGTGGCTCAGTCGGTTAAGCGTCCGACTTCGGCTCAGGTCATGATCTCGCGGTCCGTGGGTTCAAGCCCCGCATCAGGCTCTGCTGACAGCTCAGAGCCTGGAGCCTGTTTCTGATTCTGTGTCTCCCTCTTTCTCTGACCCTCCCCTGTTCATGCTCTCTCTCTGTCTCAAAAATAAATAAATGTTAAAAAAAAAATAAAAGAAAGAAAAGATTTGCCTTTAAAAAAAAAAAAATAAAGGAGACTTTGTACTTAGAGTTGATGCTGGAATGGGCTAAGACTTTTGTGGCTGTTTGGATGGGCTGAATATATTTTGCATGTGAGAAGGCCATAAATTTGGGGAACCAAAGGGTAGAGGGTGTGGGCCAAGCTGTCACCCTAAATCTCATATGTTGAAGTCTTAACCCCAGTGCCTCAAATTATGACTGTATTTGGAGATAGGACATTTAAAGAGGCAGTTAGGTTAAAATGAGGCTATTAGGGTGGACCATAATCCAATATGTCTAGTGTCCTTATAAGAAGAAATTTAGACATTGATACATATAGAGAGAATACCATGTGAAAACACAGGGGGAAGATGGCCATCTGCAAGCTAGGGAGAGAGGCTTCAGAAGAACCCAACCCTATCGACCCCTGGATCTCAGACTTCTAGCTTCCAGAACCATGAGGAAACTTTTTCTGGTGTTCAAGCCACCTAGTCTATGGTACTCTGTTATAGCAGCTTTGGCAAACTAATACACCTGCCTGTATGTCAATACCACTCTGTCTTAATTAATGTAGCTTTATAATAAAGGCATTCCACACTGAGTAGAGGTAGTGAGAGTGGATGTTTGAGCCTTGTTCTTGACCTTTAGGGAGAGCATTTGGTCTTTTGTGATTGAGTATGATGTTAATTTTAGTTTAGGTTTTCTTTCTTTCCCTTTCTCTCTCTCTCTCTCTCTCTCTCTCTCTCTCTGTCTCTCTCTCTGTCTCTCTCTCTTTCTTTCTTTCTTCCTTTCTTTCTCTCTCCCTTTCTTCTTCTTCTTCTTCTTCTTCTTCTTCTTCTTCTTCTTCTTCTTCTTCCCTCTCTCTCTCTCCCCCCTCCTTCCTTCCTTCCTTCCTTCCTTCCTTCCTTCCTTCCTTCCATCAATGCCCTGCCCTATATATAATGGAGGAAATTTCCTTGTAGTCTAAGTTTGCAGAGGGCTCCTGTCACGAATGGGCATTGAACCGATCGTATGATTTTTCCATTTTATTCTGTTAATGTGGTGAATTACACGGGTTGATTTTGAATGTTGAACCAACCTGGAACTGTTTAGATAAAACCCACTTGGTCTATGTATATAATCATCTTTTTTGAAATCTTGCTGCATTGGTTCTGCTAATACTTTACGGAGGATGGTTGCATTCAGGTTTATGCTGGTCTTCAGTTCTAGGCGATTTTCTGGAATTATGTGTTTGATTTTATAAATGGATACAGCTCTTCATTAAAGATGATTTTCAAAAATATTGCTTCCCGTGATTTCTAGGCATGTGCGGCTGGGAGGTGCTCCTTTCAAATACCATCTTTTCTACCGCTGAGAAAATGGCTAAATAAGATGATTTTACTATATTTTTTCCTTTTGCAGAAGAGAGTTTATTGGTTTCTAGTTTATATTTTATAGCCATATGATTAAAAGATCAGGGGATAGGGTCTCCTGGGTGGCTCAGTCAGTTAAGCCTCTGACTTTGGCTCAGGTCATTATCTCGTGGTCTGTGAGTTTCCAGCCCCACGTCGGGCTCTGTGCTGACAGCTCAGAGCCTGGAGCCTGCTTCGGATTCTGTGTCTCCTTCTCTCTCTGCCCCTCTGCCTCTCATTCTCTCTCTCTCTCTCTCTTTCTCTCTCTCTCAAAAATAAATAAACATTAAAAAAGAAGTTCAGGGGTTATAGTGTATATAGGATATTTTAAAAAGTATTATAATTTATTTTATCTTGGAATTATAGATAATACTTAGAATTTAAAACTTCAAGTCACAAAAATTTAGAAGTTTTGGATCCTGTCTTTGGCATTTAGTGGCTAGGGCCACTAGCTCTCTTGTATGCTTGCTTCATTGCATCGAAAAAAGTAATTTATGTCTTTTTTTCTAATTTAAGGGTTGGGTGGGATGAATGAGACTGGCAGATGATCAGGTACCTTCTCCCTTTCTCTGCGGCCTGACATCGTCTGTAAATGTTTGCTGAATATGAGAGCAGAGCAAGGCACCACCTTAGATGAAACTGTATTAATTTCATATGAATAAAAAAATGGGTTGATTTTGGTCCCTGGAGCGCATTCCTCTTGCCCTCAATTTGTGGTCTCTCCTTGATTTCTCAGGTCTTGTGTTATCGTCTGTGTTGGGTATTAAATCATGGGGAGGAAGCTGGACCTGTCTGGTCTGACCGACGACGAAACGGAGCATGTCCTCCAGGTGGTTCAACGAGACTTCAATCTTCGCAAAAAAGAGGAAGAACGGCTAAGGTGAGATGCTTCTGTTGCCCTCCTGGGTAGCACGGGACAGCTTTCCTGAGAATGTTCCTCTCCGCTAGCCCTGAGTTCGAAGTCTTTATGTCATGTACACACACTTCTGTTTATAGGAAGACTGCCCTGTCCTTCACAGAAAGGCTCACCAGCTTCAATGCTGGGCACCATAGTGCCCGTTCGGAAACATGCCTCCCCATCAAGGTTTTCCTTGGGCTTCTCACCCTGCACAGTTTTAGCTGCAGGAGAAGTATACCTTGTGATGACAGTGGCTATTTGGAGCTTGCAACTTGGCTTTAATTTTCCTGTTGGCAGGTAGTAATCTTCCTGTTGCTGAAGAATAAAGTGTTAGGTGAACAGTTCTTGGAAGAATTAGACTCACAGAGTCTGTACAATCTCCTGTTAGAATACTCAACTCCCATGGTGCAGTAGAAGAGTTCCAAAGACCTGGTATAAGGAAAGTGCCATCTGGCTGGGCTGGGGTCACCTGGCCTAGCACCACCTTCCTCATTTTATAGAGGAGGATACTGAGGCCCAGAGAGGGGCTCTTCCAATGCTCTAGTTGGCATTTCCTCGTGGAATGTTCTGAGAAATACAGTTGCTGCTCATTTGGGTAGAAATGACTAAATTTGGAAGAGGTCAGAGTGATCAAAATGAGGTCATATGTTGGGTCTAGTGTGTTGGAACTAGATAGTAAGTCATCATTACCTGCCCTCGTCCATCCGTCTGTTTTCCCTTGGAATCTGATGGGTTTATCATGGCACTGTCTTCTTCCTTAGCCACCGAGCTCAAAACCCCTTTGTAATTCCTCCCCTGACTTGGTCCCCACGCAGGGCTGGACCAGGCACTGCTGAATCTGCCTCCTCACCATCTGTCCCCGACTTTTCCCCAAGTCCAGCTTTTATCACTGTCATCCTGGGAACTGTCATAATCCTTATGGCCTTCTGCCTCCACTCCTCCAAATAGCCAGGGCTGTGCGACATCTGAGCCCCAACCATGTCCTTTCCTAATCAGCTTAAAATGTGGGTTTTTTTTTCCTTTTCACTTGGGGTACGTCAGACTTTCCATCTCTTTACGTATTACCTCCCTGACTAGATTATAAGCACTCCAGTATAATCATGTCTATTTCTATCATGGGTTTTTTTCTCTGTCATATTATATACGGTTAATATGTGCTTGTTTGAAGGAAGACAAAAAAAAAAAAAACCCCACCTGTTAATTAAATAATTAATTGATTTACAAACCATGTGCCAGGCACTGTTCAAGCTGCTGGGAACATGGTGAGCAAACCTAGTCTTTGTCCCATGGAGTTTATATTCTAGGCACCAATCATGGGTGCCTACCGAGCACTTGAAACGTGATGAGCCTGAGTTGGGATGTGCTGTGTGACATACACACCACATTTCAAATTTAGTGCCCACCAATGTGTCCTGCCTTAGTAATAATTTTGTATTGACTTCATTTTTGAAAAGCTCTTGTTATACGAGATATACGAGGGGAAAGAAAAAAACATTAAATGTAATTTTCGCGGTTTCTTTTTACTTTCTCTAGTATGGCTGCTCGAAAATTCAAAATTCTGTGTATGTCTCATGCCATATTTCTGTTGGATGGCACTGCTCTAGAGGGAGGAGAGAGAGGGGAGATGAACAAATAAAAATGTGTTTAGATACGTTCAGTAGTGGTGAGAGCCATGAAGAAAGATAAAGCAGGGAAAGGGGCAGAGACTGGAGGAGGGTGGCAGGTGCTGTTTTTCCGTGGGCTGCTCAGGGAAGACCTCTCTGGGGACATTGGGGACATTTGGGCAGGGATCTGAAGGAAGCGAGGGAGGGAGCTCTGCGGCTACCTGGGGGGACATTAGGCGCAGCAGAGGGACCCACAGAAGTCAAGTTTCTGACTTAAGGACATGCCTTGTATGTTTCCCCGAGGAGCTAGGAGGGAGTGAGCCAAAGAAACATAGTACAGAATGGAATCTCAGCAACAGCCTGAGCTCAAACCATGTAGTAAGTAGAGAATCTGTGGTAAAGCCCTGAATCTCACTCTAGGTGGAGGAATCACAGAGTTTTTAGCACAGGAGACATGGTGGCCTGACATCTGCTTTATAGGGTCGCTGTAGCTGCTCGGTGGGGGTTGGGGGGGAGGCATCACAGAAAGGCGGGACTAGCAGCGGAGGAACTGATAGGAGGCAGCGGTCCAGGTGAAAGGTCGGGCTGTCTCAGAGCAGGGGAGGTGCAGCGGGTGGTGAGTGGTGGTCAGATCCTGGATACGTGTCAGAGGTTGAGCCAACAGTGAATACTGCCGCATTTCCTTACTGGGATATGCAGTGTAAGGGGGCACAGAGTCAGGGAAGACCGTGAGGTTTGTGGCTTGGGTGACTGAGAAAATGAAGTTGCCTTTCACCGAGTGGAGAAGACAGAAAAGCAGAGAGATGTCAAGTCGGCAATTCTGTACTTGCATCTGGCGTTCAGGTGGGAAATCCAAGCCAGAGATAAACACTTTGTAATAGAAATGGCCACCAAAGGGCAGCAGAGTAGGCAGAGCCTGGAAGTACAGTATAATGCCAGTCAACACGAAGACTGTTGGGGGTTTGTGGCCACTCATTTCCACTGAGACCAGTTTCAGCACGGTAGTGTGTTTGCGCCGCGTTATCCAGCTTTTCTCCTCAACGGGACCACCAACAAGACTCATGTCTAACTCAGTTTTGTGCCTCAAGCTCTGGGCACTGGGCCTGGCACATAGTAGGCATGCCCTAAATATCTGTGGGACAGATGGATGAGTGTAGATGGGCTGTCAATCTATATGGCCATCTTTATGTGTGCCTTGAAGAAGCAGTCTTCCTATTTTCTAGGAGTCATAAAGACCAGCTGTGTATCATGCCTCATCTCCTGCAGACTCGGGTATGGGTAAACCAAGAGTGTATTCAGTGTCTTCTGACTGTGGATACTTGTCTTAGCTTCACTGGAGTCATGTGCTGGACTGCGTAGAAGAGTTGCTTTATGGCTTGGTTTGGGGAGACTTATTTTTAAAGGCAGTGCAGTTGCCATTACAGTAGCTTGCCAAGGTGGGCGCCATCTTTCTTTGAGGACTCTTGGCCTTTGGCCAGTAGTCAGTGACTCTCCTGCAGTTCCATACAAATGCACACTTGTGGGAACCTGCATGTGTTAGGAAAGAATGATACTTGAAGCCATCAGTGCCTCAAGAGGAGTGACACAGCACCTCTTCTGTCCCTGGGAGTGGATGATTTTCCTCTGAAGACAGCCGTCACTATTGTCCTTCTACCGAAAGCCCAGTCAACATGCCTCCGTGAATGCTGACCAAACTCTGAATGATTTGGCCTAGGACCTTATTATTGGGTAAGAAGAGGTTGGGACATCACCACCTCAAAACCACCGAAATCATCAAAACATTTGCCTCACCTTTTCGGCATTGCTTGGATTTAGGGCGCATGGGAGAATCTAGGGAGCTGTGTTATAGCAGGCATTTTTGAATTCTTTAATATTTGCTTAAATGACCATAAGACTCAGAATGGAGGATTTTTATTTTAAAGTTTTAAATTGAATTACGTGTCTTTCCTCCTGATCAGCTGTTTTTTATTTACCTGGTGTCTCTCGTGAGCTTTGGTGGGGGTAGGATTGGGTTTAGAAGTTATGCAGTGTTTCTAATGATCTTCAGCGTGCACATAAAGTGCGGCAAATAAATAGGTGGTGGAAGTGTGAATTAAATGTCCTCAGAACAGAAGGGGAGCTAGTGGGACTGAAGAATTCAGCACAATTAGGTCATGGAAATGAATTCACGAAAAGAGAACTAGAAGGTGCAAAGCAGTCACCGTGAACTGGCACTGCCCTGGGTACTCTGTAAAGTCATCTTACTGCTTCCTCCCGGGAGTCTCTATAAGGTGGATCTCCACGTTACATGGAGGCACCCAAGCACAGAGAGGTTGCAAAGCTTGCTCAGAGTAGCACGGCTCGTTGGGGACAGAGCCAGGATTTTGTTTCCCAAATTTCTCTCAGTTATATATACTAGATGAAGCCTTTTCAAAACTGTCTCCCTTCTTTCCTTCCATCCTCCCTCCCTCCTTCCTAGCCCTTCTTCCTTCCCTCCCTTCTTCTCTCCTTCTTCTCTACCCCTCCCCTCCCTTCCCCTTTCTGTATTTTCCTTTCCTTCCCTTTCTTTCCTCTGTCTTTCTTGTGGTTAGGATCTTGTTTAACCAAAAGATAGCCCGAGGTGGTGAAGAGAGTCTGGTTTTAGAGTTTCAAAGTATGAGTTTGGGTCTTAGCTTGAGCCCCAACCCTTAGAAGTCCACTTACTCCTTCGGTTTAAATTGAACCTCTAAAAAAATGGGACTAAAGGCACTTGCCCTATCTATTCCATTATGTTGTTGTAAATACTGAAATAAATGATGCATTTAAAAGTGCTTTATGGGGGCGCCTGAGTGGCTCAGTTGGTCGGCTCAGGTCACGATCTCATGGTTTGTGAGTTTGAGCCCCACATCTGGCTCCTCAGTGCCAGTGCAGAACCTGCTTGGGATTCTCTCTCTCTCTGCCTCTCTGCCCCTCCCCTGCTCATGCGTTCGCTCTCTCTCTCTCAAGATAAATAAACTTTTAAAAAGTGCTTATGAGTTGTTAAAGATATGTATGTAGATCATAGTAACTGACATAGATAGTCGGAGAACATTGACCAGTAGTGGAAGCACCATGACTTGGGGAAGCCTTTCAAGATGGCGAGCCAGGACGGAATCCTCACGAACTGGAGTGACAGGCAGGTAGGATGGATAGTCTGTGCCTCAAGCCAATCTCTCTGTCCTGAGTTCAGGCCTACAGAGTACACTCTGGAGAACGGTTAGCACATGGCTTCCAGATGGCCCTCCCGGGACATCCCACAAGTACCTCCGTCTGCTGTGCCCAAACGGTGCACTCTCCCAAGGTGGCAGGGGATGGGGAGTCACAGACACTGGCCTGACTTTGTAGACCCGGCCTTCAGCAGGAGGAACAGCGGGCTTCTGCAGGGCCTTTCGGATTTCCCAGACATACCTGGGCGGTCCATTATGATTTAGTGTGCTCTGGGTAGACTTTAAAAAAAATAATGGCACATTTTAAGTGAAGGTTAGGGCTCTTTCCTCAGTTTATTCCTAGGTTAAACTGCCTGTGGGCTGTGGGGAAATGATACTTAACAGACATTTATTGGGTGCCTACCATGTGCCAAACACCATGGTGGGTACTGAGTATAGAAGATCAGTGAAACAGTTACATGTCCTGCCCGGGGACAATGACACACATTAAGCAAGCAATCCTACAATTGGCTATATAACTTCAACTGTGGAGAGTGCTCTGAAGGAAAATTGCAGGATGCTTCATCAGAGCATACACAAAAGAACAGGTTAGATGCTGGGGGGCATAGAAGACATTCCCAGGAAACTGACACTCCTGCTCATCCTCAGGGCTGATCTGGAATGAGCCGGGTCAAAAGTTACGTGGATGTTTTGGTGGCAGCTTTGGTATGTGTGCCCAGGATCACGTTGTACCAGCCTCCCATCTCCCCACCTTGGGCAGTGGGATGGTGTCACTGAGCATTTATATACCAAACTGGTTTCAGCAATGCCTGTGCTTGGCTGTAGAAGGTACTCTGGTCACAAAAACAGAATTAGATACAAGAGTATAAATGAAATGTGTGAAGAGGTGACAGGGCTTCTAAGCCGTTGCTTGGGAGCATTGCAGAATCTGCCCCCGGACCAGGTGTCTGAAGATTTGACACATCCTTTTTTCTGGTTCGCTGTGGGAGGGGGGAGAGAGACATCATCATCGCTGTGATGATGAGCCCACAGAGTAAAGTCATCATTAGACCTCATGCCCGTGCTGTTGTGGATCTTGGTCCCCATGCTGACGTGTGGATCAATTCTAAGCCCATCTTGATAGGCTGGTGGAGAACTCAGTCATTATTAGGGTGGCCTGTCGCCCTGCTTCTGCAAAGATCCCAGGTGGGTATAGTCCTGAGGTATTGGAGATTCTCTCTGGTTACCTGTCCGTCCACATAGGTTTCTTTTTTGATGCCCATTATCTCAGGCCACGTGGTCCTGTTGGTTGGGCTGCTGTGTTGCCACATCCAGTATAGATGTCCCCCTGCCACTCTGCCTAACGACCTGTGGTCTCCTCCTGGTCTAATGGAAACCTTTCTTCGCGCCCACTTGCTGCTCTTAATGGTTGCGCTCCCCGCCTTGCTCTCCTCTGAGTCCCCAGGCAGCATTAGTAAGTAAGTTTGGAATCTATAAAAGATGTGAGGAGCCCTTAACTTCCAGCAACTTCTACTTCCTGCCCTGTAAAATTTCTGCAAGCCCAGAATTGACAAAAGCAAATAATACCCATAAATCTGTAGGGCTCATATATGATTTGATACCTTATGTTGGCAAGTGACCTTGTCTTCTGTGCCCAAGGTATCTTCACTTGGCCGTGGTCTCAGTCATAATTGAGCCCTTAGCAGCTGTCCTCTCCAGAAGTCCAGAGTGAAATGTTTCTCCTTGGGCTAGCTTGTGTTGTGAAGAACATAGAGTCAGGTTTGGGTTTTCATTTGTAATGAGAAGTCAAACCAAGCATCATTGTAATTTTGTATGGAATTACATTTTTGGTTTCTAAGATGAATTTCACATAAAGTTAAGTGCACATAGCTTACACGTGTAGTTGAACTTTGATAAATATATGCACAAATGGGTGTGCCTGGGTAGCTCAGTTGGCTAAGCAGCTGACTCTTCATTTCAGTTCAGGTCATGATCTCACAGTTCATGAGTTCGAGCCCTGCATCAGGTACTGACAGTACGAAGCCTGCTTGGGACTCTCCCTTTCTCTCTCTCTCTCTCTCTCTCTCTCTTTCTCTCTCTCTCTCTCTCTCAAAATAAATAAATAAATAAACTTTTATATACATATATATGTGTGTGTATATATATATATATATATATATGTATATATATATGGATGGATGTATACACACACACATAAATGTAACCAATATGCTAATGAAGATGTAGAACATTCCATCATCTCCCACAGTTCCCTGCCTCCAGTCAGTCCCCTTGTCTCAGTAGTAGTGACTGTTTTGATTTCTTTATTTTTTAATTTTTTTTTAATGCTTAGTTATTTTTGATAGAGACAGAGAGAGACACAGAGTGTGAGCAGGGGAGGGGCAGAGAGAGAGGGAGACATAGAATCCGAAGCAGGCTCCAGGCTCTGAGCTGTCAGCACAGAGCCTGACGCGGGGCTGACTGTTTTGATTTCTATTACATGGTAGGTACTCTTTAGGATCTGGCTGTATTGATGTATGTATGTATGTATTTATTTATTTATTTTTGCTCAGCACGGTGGCTTTGAGATTCATCCATGTTGTGGTGTACATCAGCAATTAGTTCCTTTATTTTGCTGGGTAGGACTCCCCGGGGTGATCCATGCTGCCCCAGCTTGTGGACCCCTCCTCCTGTTGTTAATTGCGTCCTTTCCAGATTCTAGCTGTTACGAACAAGCTGCTATAAGCGTTCTTGTACAAGTCTCTGTGTGGGCTGTGCTTTCATTTCTCTTAAGCAAATACTTAGAGGTCAAATTGCTTGGTCTTAAGGAGGTTCACACAAGTAGAAAGTACAAAAAACCAGCGTGTATCCACTCCAGTCGTAGCAACTACCGGCATCCAGAGGCAGTTGCGGACATGGTATTATTTTGCCTTGAAATACTTCATCATGCATCTCAGAAAAGGCGCTTTATTACGTGGCATAATGCATGTTAACAGCTAACAGAATTAAAATAATTCCTTACTATCCCCTGTTATTTGGTAAGTTTATCCGGTGGTCTTTTTTTAAAAGGTCTTTTTACGGTGAGTGTTTTCAACGGAGAATGAAAAGTGTCCACTCACTAATAAATGTTTTGAATCTAAAGTCCCTTAGTTTTGTCATGACTTCTGACTTAAATCAGCAGGCCAGAGCAGGACTGGGTGCCTCCCGGGAATAGTTTTACTTTTGATTTGTTGTTCTCATGGTCAGGCAGAGTTAGAGATGGAGCTTAGTTTTGTTGTAATTTTCCCCTAAGAAGGTCCTTTGTGGCAATTTTTTCCATTGATCTCCCTCCAAATTCTATTAAAAAATTTCTTATCCATAACTTAAGTGTTCTTTTTCTTCTCCCAAAACCATGTATTTAGGTTGGGTGGGATATTTTAACACATGCAGAAAGGACAGCATGGTCGTCAAGGTGGGTGAGTGGAGAAGGGCACGGTGTGGAATGTTACAGCCTCCATTTTTTCTAGGGCTCCCAGTGAGCAACCAGAAGATGCCTGTGCCCCACTCCCCCCAGCAACTTATGATGGGCACAGTCACATCACAACTGGGGTGTATACATCAGCTCTTATGTATCACCTCTTATGCGCACGCAGAGGTCTTACTACATAAAGTGATTCTGTGGACCCCATATCAGTAAGATTGCGTGCTTTCCCAGTGCTGCAGATGTGGGGCATTGAACATTTAATTTCACGAAAGACTATGTGTAGAGTGGGACTGTTTGGAGAGAGACCAAGACCTGGACAGTCCTGAGACTGGTAGACATGCAGTACCAGAAAGCGGAGGGGACACTTATTTACAAGTTCAGTAGAGTGAATGCCGATGCACTTAGCTCTAAGACACACAACAGCATTGAAGCTACGAAATAGAGGATGTTGGAGAACACAAGACATGTTGATTTCTGTTCCTACCTTCCAGGGAGCTTGGGTCTAATCTACTCAGGCACAAGTGTAGAAAATGCACATTATACTCGGTTGATTTTATTCTTTGCTTTTTCTGTTTTTGTCAGATGATTTCATGCAGACAGTAGAAATCAAAATGGTAAAGAAGATCTTATAATGAAAAGCACAATGCCCTCTGCTTCATGTTTAATCATCTTGTTCTTAGCTCTTAGTCTCCCTGGAATTACCCCCATAAATCTAAAAAGTATGCTTATGTTGCTGTTTCTTGATGAATCAATTTTGGACATTCCTTCAGTTCTCTGCTCTGAATGGGCTTTTGCTCACTCACGCTACCATTAGCTTTTGTTTCTTGATGTTTCTGATCTTTGTTTCTTGATATTTCTTGAATTACTTTTGGCCTGGTTTTCTCTTAGTTGTCTTTCAACCTTATATGATAGATACAGACCTTTGAGTCTTACCCCATCAACTTTTCCTATCCCTTCTTGATTCTGACAGTGCAGATGTGCATATTGGTGCCCCTGCCTTCCCTCTACCACTCCTTCGGCTTTCTTTAGCTCACATCTATCTTTGCTCTTACATACTCAAGGCCGAGGCCATTCACAGGCTCTTCTGCAAACATACTTGAGCCTCTCCAGTTTTGTTCAGAAGTTGACGCTAATGTTGAAAATCAGCAAGCAGCCCTTAAGTAATTATGATGGAACATATTATCTGTGCTCCCTCTCCTTTTTTAGAACTTCACTGCAACCTGTAGGTGGCTGATTGTTCTCCTTTTCTCTTTACTTTTATAAATTAATTGCACTTTTATTTCTTTGCTGTCATTTTGAAGTAGTCTTGGGAAGGAGGGAGAGGCAGCTAAGTGTTTGTTTAGTCTGCCATCTGGACTTGCTGGTCAGGGCCGTGAGGTGCAGAGGTGACGAGCACTCCGGTGGCATGAACCCAGAGCACGCTCGCGGTCCAAGGGATGTGGATATGTCTCCTTCTATCACCTCTTCTCTTAGGCTTGGTACCCAGCTTCCTGAACCTGGGAGGTCAAAAGGAGTCCAGAAGAAGCTGGTTCATTGCTGTACGGGAACATTGTCCTATTCGCAGGAAAGTTGACATTTCTGGAAAGTCTGTCCTCACTTTCACTTCACCTCTGTGGATAGAGTGTTTGGGGGTGGGGTGGGGGGAAGGCAACCCATGCGATGGACCCTGTTCTTTCGGTCTTGGATCCATAATTCCAGGCATCAGCGATGCCTGCTGAGAGGCACAGCCTCTCATGGATTTCAGGTTTCTACATTTTTCTTTGCTTGACTGCCCTCTCTACTTCTAGTGTTGGTCTCCTCGACAGAGGAAACTGGGTTCAGTATATTGTCTACACAGGATTCACTGAGAATAATAAAGTTAATTTGTATAAAAACTCAGTGTGTTCAACGCTGTGTTCAACGGCATGCCCTAACAGCTAATGAGATTCGTCATCGGCATGTGAAGTTTCTCTATTGCCTTCTTTCCTTAGTTATGCAACTCTTAAAGAATCTTTGTATGGTAGAAAAAAGTAACTAGACATATCTGCTGCACTGAAGGCCATGCTGTTCCAGAATCTTACCCAACCACTTTATTCCTTAGAATTTGAGTTTCTGGGGACGGTTGGAGTGTGGGAACCCCGGCCGGGATCAGTGTGGTATCTTTAGCAGCTCTGAGCCTGGCACCAGGCTCCATTGAAGTTCTGGGCCAACCAGGATTTTGATGACATCATTTATGGCAGCAACAAAGCCTCAGAGGGGGAGCAAGGCCCTGATTGGAGGAAGAAGTGCTAAACATAGCTTCCTAGGCTGTAGGCAGACTAGTGGACAGACCACCATAGGGCAGTAAAGCTGAGGGTGGGGACGGCCAAGTCGTGCTGCTTCTTTGTTGGACTCCTCGTGCTTCCCATGTGACTCAGATCCAGGAGGCCCAGCATGCATCTGAGCGTGCCAGTCTCCCTGTGGTAGCCTACAGAGGGCCCGGCCCCGGACTTGTACCTCGTCCCTCCTCGGGGGGCTGTGTTCGCTTGAGTATTGGGCATTTGGCCTGGTGTTCCCTTCTCTCTATCTGCCTCTCTGCGTTTCTGGCATACTTAATTTGAAGAACTTCTTTTTCTTCTGTGATGTAGCCTATCGTGATGGTCTGTCAATATCTGCTCAGATAAACAGATTAAATTAGTAAAATAAATAAATGAGGTGTCATCCGTACGGTGGAGGTAGAGAGTGCTCGCCAAATATGTCATGTGTTCCTGCACATTTCCCAGCCCCCCCTCCTCCCCTGCGGTGAGGTCGAGGCCATTTAACTAAGTCCGGCCAATAGGCTGTGGGAGGAAGGGTACGTGGCACTGTTGGACCAAGACACTTAAAAGCTGATACTCCTCTCTATCCCCCTGCCCGCTGTGGGGACCCTGGAGGCCTCATGTTGAAACGTGGCATCACCAGATGGACGGAGCCCAATCCCTAAGACATTGGATGGAGCAGAGTTTCTGATGGCCAGCAAGGGACTTTATGTGACAAAGAAATAAACTTTTATTGGGTGAAATCGCTGAGGCCTCGGGGTTTATTTGTAACAGCAACATACTCTAGTATTGCTTTGAATAATATAGTTTCTGGGAGCTCAAAGGGACCCGAGTATTCATTATTTCTCTGCCCTTGACTTGCAGCTGAAGAAGCAGGCTCAAACAGTGCAGATAGTGGGAGAGCCTGGCCAGGCCCTGAGGTTCTGGATGCCAGGGCTCCTGGCCTTCTTCCACCATCTGGCCCCTCGTGTGGTAGAAGATACCGTGGAAAGAACTCCAGACACGCAGCCGCATCATAGTTTAGACCCTATGATTTTACATTGTCAGGCGCGTTTACAAAGTGGTTTTAACAGTGACTGTTAATTGCACGGTACTCTGGTGTTCACATTGAGTCTCGGAGGCATTTACGAGATAGACACAGCCTTTACAGGTTTTCATTTAATACATGCTTGCCAGAAGCTAGTTAGCAGCTGGATAACTTCCAAACATTTGCTGGTGCTCTAGTGGACCTGTCTGTGGTGGAGCAGGGGTTAGAGGTAATGAAGTGGTTTCCTGTAACTGCGACTGGCCATTAATTGTCAGCGTTCGCTGAACTGGCGGTCTCCTTAAGCCTACCACGCACCGCGGGGCCAGGCTGGACAGGGCCAGCGGAAGGAAGGGAGGGAAGGGTTGAGAGCGCTTCCTGCCTGTCTTTGTCTGAGAGGCTCTCGGGGATGGGGGATGGCGGTGTGCGAGCTTCTCCCCCTTTCCCTGTGTTAAGGAAAGGGAACCGAATGCACCTGGAGACCTGCTTCTGCCGCCCCCTGGTCTCAACTGCTCACTTCTGATAGGACCCGCACCTGCTTTGCCCCGTGTGGGGGAGGGCGGTACTCCACCGCACAAGAGTCAGGTCCAAGTGTCTTGAAATAAGAGCTGCCAGGCGTGTGGAAGAAGCCCTGTAGGGAAGAGAAGCGTCTCCCCCGGTCTAGAAACAGTTTGTGTGTCTAGTCTGTTACACAGACGCTCCTTTGAGGATTCATCGCCCTTTTTTATTAAAGTAGAAAGAACACAGTACTTTTAATAAAATGGGTCAGTGATCCTTCTTCATTCAAAATTCATTTTAATTTTCAACAAATTAAAATCGTATTACAAGAACTTGAGTGTTCAAGAAGTTTCTTTTTCCAAAAGTGAAACGCCTTTGTTCTCAGTGTCTTTTGTGGGGACGCTTAAATCGAGCTAACGAATGAACAAAGGCCCCCGGTTGTATCCGTCTCTGAATTTGGAAGTCCGATGGCCTTGTCTTTACTCGGTTGGAATAAGTGGGCCCTACGGTTGATGAGATAGCTGGGCGTTCAGAGAGTGCCTCTGCCTGACATCTCCACACCGGCCCTTTGTAGCCCCTCATACTCCACACTGACACCGTGGCACTGACCTGTCCAGTTAACGAATCTGTCATCTCAGAGGGGACAGGAGGGACTCCCTCCTCTGCAGCAATAGATCAGCGTGGCCAGCCAGTCACCTGGAAGGGCCCTGAAAGAAGAGAGCCCGAGAGCAGGTGCATTTTAAAGTCCAGTGGAAGGTCTGGTATGGTTCTGTTTGAATGTCACTTTGGGAAGGGGAAGGCCCTGTGAGAGTCAGAACCGGGAGACATCGGGAGAGAGCCTGGAGACCTGTGGGGACAGGTGCAGGGACCTCAGAAACAGGTGGGGGGCGCAGGGTATAGAGTATCAATCTCAAACTAGAGGGGACCTCCCAAGATTTTTTTAAGAATCTCCTTTTTACTTATTATTAGAATTTTTATTAATAATGAAAAGGTCAAATATACTAAATCAGAGTTGTTGGATTATTTCAAAATCATGGACTTAATGTCAGGACCCTCCTGGGCAAATGAGAAGGGAATGAAAGGGCAGAGGGAGAGAGGGAGAGCTTTATAATTTTAATAAGTGTCTTAGTTCTTGAGGAATAGTCCAGAAGGTGGACTTACATGTATAGTTAAGACTTACGTGTATAATTAGAATGTTCTAGAGAGTTAGAAATAAAAACATCAAGGGGCACTTGGGTGGCTCAGTCGGTTAAGTGTCTGATTTTGGCTCGGGTCATGATCTCACAGTTCGTGGGTTTGAGCCCCACATTGGGCTCTGTGCTGACAGCTCAGAGCCTGGAGCCTGCTTTGGATTCTGTGTCTCTGTTTCCCTCTGCCCCTCCCCCACTTGCCCTCTGTCCCTGCCTCAAAAATAAACCTTTAAAAATTTTTTTTAAAAAAGAAAGAAAACCATCAAGGCAGACCCATGGGAATACCTACATCTCGGTGGAAGGTAGGAAAAAGGAAAGACTTCCTTAAGAGGGGAATTTTTAGATCTGATTCTTGAAGACGGACAGGATTTTTTAAGCAGATTAAAACAAAGGTCTGGGTAACAGGAAGCATCCTGGGCAAAGTAATAAGGACATGTTTTCTCAGCCCCACATCGGGACCTGTGGGGGGCCGTGGAGGAAGACAGTAGTTTTGCTTCCACTGTTCCTGATCATAAGGGATAGAGTGTGGTGTTCCAAGAATGTCACCTCCTCTTATTTCTAGTGACCCTCAGAAAAACGGTTTCTTATCCATTGCCAGAAGGGGGAAACTGAGGATCCGAAAAGATGTTAAGTAACTTACTCAGATTGTACACAGTGAGAGGTAAATTCAAGCCGAGGCAGTTTCACCCCAGAGCTGAGGCCGGTAACTAAGATAGATAGCACACAGCCTTGGCATTGAACCAAGGCCACCCAGGCGCCATGGGACGTAGTAGGGGAAGTTAGGGCCATCTTAGAAAATCTGGTACCTGTGCTTGCTAAAGCTTTGCATATTGGAGGGGGGAGCTAGGAGGGCTTGATTTAGGATATGGGAAAGGGTAGTTGGGACATTATAGTAGTCATTAGTCCCCTGTGGCATTGAGCTCACCAAATATGGCTTGTCCAAATTGAGATGTAGTCCAAATATAAAGTACACTCTGGATTTCGAGGATCTAGTGTGAAAAAAAGCTATAAAAGATATCAGTAATCATTTTTATATTGAAAACAAAACGTACCTAAAATTACATTTTAAATAAAAATAGTTAGAATTAATTTTACCCATTGTTTATTTTATTTTTATTTATTTATTTTAAATGTTTTTATTTATTAGAGAGAGAGAGTGGGGGAGGGGCAGAAAGAGGGAGAGAGAGAGAATTCCAAACAGACTCCGTGCTGCCAGTGCAGACTCCGACGCGGGTCTTGAACCCATAAACCACGAGATCATGACTTGAGCCGAAACTAAGTCGGATGCTCAACCCACTGAACCACCCAGGCACCCTGTTTTTTTGTTTGTTTTTATTTTTTTAATGTTTTATTTATTTTTGAGAGAGAGAGAGAGAGAGCACAAGTGAGGGAGGGGAAGACACAGAATCTGAAGCAGGCTTTAGCACAGAGCCCGACGCAGGGTTCCAACTCACAAACCATGAGTTCGTGACCTGAGCCGAAGTCGGACACTTAATCGAGTGAGCCACCCGGGCACCACCCCCGCCTCTTTTTTTTAATGTGATTGCTAGACTACTTTATATACATGTTTCACATTAAGCTTTTATTGGACAACACTAGTTTGGAATGCAGGTTAAGCAGTTTGGAATTTATAAGACCAAAAAGTAAGCTTTCTTTCTCCATTTTGTTTGGGGCTAGTGCTTTTCTGTATGAGGTTTTTAGGTATCTGAAGCGTCCAGGCAATGTCTTAGCTACCAAATTGTATATTGACCTTTGCTTTCAAGTATTGTCTCTCTCAAGTGAAGGTGGTCTCAGAATAATGTCCTGGTTTGGGCCTTACTATGTAGTTTAAAAGGAAAGTCCATTGTGTTCATGCTATATTCACTGCAGAAAGTTTGCACATCTCAGGATGGAATAAATCCTTTGATGTCTCTTTGAAGTTAATGGTTGACCAAGTATGTCATGACCTTTGAAATAATCTGTGGCTTTAGAATAGCCTTATCTTCATAATTTGTATAGTGTCTCTGGCACCATAAAATTAAATTATCATATATTTGCCTATGGGGCCTGCCTTTAGGAATGGCCAGGGGAGTTTGTTGCTGCAAATGTGGTTGCAGGGTAAAAGGGAATGATACTAAAGCTTCCATTCACTTTTAAATGTGTAGCCCTTCGAAGATGTGTAGTTACCAATTGGGAGGTTCTGGTTCCATTCACCCCATAATCCCATAGTCTTTAATAACAGTTTCTTACAAGGTTGCTTTTGTGGTGTTAAGTTCCTGATCTTATTTACTTTTCCACTGCAAATGCCAGAGCTTCAACTCTGTTGGGCTGTGATAAAGCTTCTTGGCACAAATTCTTGGCCTAGCCCTCATTCCTCCAACCCCTGGCTGCGGAAGGCATTTCTTCGGCATTCGGTGTGCACAGATTTCAGAACTTGAAAGGGAGGAAGGAGGAAGGTTTCCACAGCCACTGAAAAAGCAGCTGTCTCTAACCACAGTAGTTCAGGCGCATACACAATCATCTCACCAGAGCTGGTGAGGGCAGATGGGCAACATGGAGATCAGAATTTCTTGTACTTCCTCGCCCTGTGCTGTGTTGCTAGAATAACTTGCTTGTTCCGTGAACAACTTCAGTTTCTGGATATGGACCCTAGCCTTGGTGGCCAGCAGCTGCCTTCCCTTCCCTCCCCACCAGCTCCTAAAGCCAACAGTTCCTAAGCTGACATGTTCATAAGGAAATTCATGAACAACCTGTTTGACTCACAGGTGACTTTTAATGGGCTCCTTCACCCCAGTGGGAGACTCCTGGTCCAGGGTAGAGATTCCATTGCTGGAAATTGGAGCAAGGCCTCCAATTCGAAGAAGAGCTCGGCCCCAGGTGCGCCTCGAGTCCCAGCCTTCTTCAGCTCACCCTGGCCCCTGTTGGCCTGACTCACGGGCTCCCCTTCTGCATTAACTATTAATGTGTGTAAGCCTAGGAGGCAAGTATCCTGCCCTGGCTGATTCTTCTCCCCATGCCTCAGGCCAAACCCAGAGTGCCTAGCTTCTGCATGCCTAAGTAGATTCTGGGTCCCAACACGTTGACATACCCAGTAAGTTGCCAGGGTCTTTGGAATTAGTTCAGGAATGGAGTGTCTCCTTTGCCCCTACCAGGCTTCCCCAAATGTTGGTGTGTGGTCAGCCCCAGTAACTGTGCTGGTTTAATGCTGGTCGTCTTCCACAATGTAATGCTTCGCTTGCCTTTTATGTCTTCTGGGCTGAGCAACTCATAGCCATCAAGGCCTGCTTTGCCCCATTCCATGCCAGGAATGTGCCTGGAGCCTGCATTTCCTCCCTTCCCAAGGCTGCTCCTGGCCACTGGTTAGACAGACATGGTTTTGTATTGCTCTCAGAATCCCGTCTCTAGAGCTCCCTACCCTACTGCTCTACACACCGGGGCTGGCGTCTACCTGAGTGCTCTTGGCAGATTGCCACCCTCCCCTGAACCAAGGCTCAGGCAAGGTCCGGTCAGACTGCCCGATGTCTATGGCTTGTGTCCCTCCCTGAGCCGCATCTCTGAGCCCCAAGAGGACCGACACTTCCCCAGACCCTGGACATTTGCCATACGGTCTTGCCGTACCCTGCTCTTGTGTCCTCCCCTTTTCTTCCCTCGCCTTCTCCTTCCCCTCCTGGGTCGGCTCTCCCACAACCAGGTTTATCCAACTGGGGGGTCCAGGACAAAAATTCTAGAAGCTTCTATTCCTGTGAGAGCATAAAAAACATCTGTGTGTGGTCCTGAAGCAGAGCATAATGGCCTACGTTGCCTGCCGTGCTTTGGTGACGCGTGGTGAGAGAGGGAGAGAAAACTCTTAAAATTCATTGTTGACCGTATTTTTGATCCTCCTTCCTTGGCACAGTATTTATTCATTTTTACATGAACCTCAGAGCAAAAGCGTGGGGGTGGTATGTAAGGCCAGATGCTCAACTGTACTACATGTCTCATTGAAAATACAAGAATGAAGGAGTTCATCAATGTTGGTTTGCTTTATAGCCGAAGAAGCCTCACCTGACACGTGACCATGGATATGTTCCTTCATATTTTGTGCTCTGCTTTTCCCACTGTGCAGTAAGAATGATGGAGGTGCCTATCTGGGGGCTGTGAGGGTTCCATGAATTAATACATGGACAGCCTGTGGACAGATTTGGGACATAGAAAGGACTCGGAAGAGCTGTTGGTGGCTTGCTTTTGGCCAGTTCATCTGGTGCAGGAGTTAAATCATTGCAGTTACGTTTATATTTTCATATCTGTTTAATACATTCAAATGGTTTTATGGCTTGGCTTTTCCTAAAGCGAGATACGTTCTCTTTTTGATTATTAGATGATTCTCGACAAGTAGAAAGGAATGCTCGAGTTTGTTTTATAGCCGATGCTTAATTATTTGGACCTTTTAAAATAAGTTTTCATTTAAATTCCAGTTAGTTAACATATAGTGTAATATTAGTTTCAGTTGTACACTATAGTGGTTTAACACTTCCATACAGCATCCGGTGCTCGTCGTGACAAGTGCCCTCCTTAACCCCTGCCACCTATTTAACCCATCCCCACCCCACCTCCCTTCTGGTAACCATCGGTTTGTTCTCTATAGTTAAGAGTCTGTTTCTTGGTTTGCCTTTCTCTTTTTTCCCCCCTTTCCTCTTTTGTTTTGTTGAAATTCCCCCCGTGAATGAAATCATATGGTATTTGTCTTTCCAAAAATACTAATTATTTGAACCTTTGATGTCTGTCTCCACTTTGTATATTCACTCGAGTCCTGACCCACCGTGGCCAAAGGAGACTTTTTTCCCTTAGATTTGGACACTCTGACTCCTTTTCATTTAGGGAGGTTGCTCTATATAGTTTCTGTTGCCCTGCATACTTTCTGTAGGGCTGTTTAGTAGCTTCTTTTCTTTCTGATTAGAGAAACAAAGTATTCCTATATGAAGTAGAAAATGGCTCAGTGGGCCCATGAAGAGTGGATTTATGAGAAAATCACACTTTCTGCTTTGACAGCTTAAGTATGAAAGGGAAGCTTTTAAATATAAAGTAGAACCCCTGTACGCAGGCAGGCACCCCAGCAGGACTATAATTGACCTTAGGTGCTGCCACTGAGAGTGTTTGTTTTCTCCTGGAGCGACATTTCTGTCTCCAAGGCAGTTTCCAAAATCTTGCGTGTCACAGCTCTACAGTCAGCAGGGCCTCCGAGCACTGCACAGACAGCGTCCAACCTTTAGTCCCTTTATTCTGAAGGCTCTCTGCCCTCATGTGACATTAAAGCCCTCAACATTGCTGATGTGCTCAAAGCCACCTGACGCAGAGGTGATTCTGGTCCACCGTTGCCATTATTGGGGACAGCAAAGGATGCCTCTGGTTGGAAAAGCTTTACATTGAGAAGCCTGTCCCTAAAACTGACATTGTCAAACCTTCGTTTCTTCTCTGAAGTAGAGAGAAAATATTCTAGAGCAAATGACGGGTTTAAGAGCTAAAATAGGATGTAAACATCAGTCCTGAATTCAAGCATAGCCCGCTCGATTTATAAATGAGGAATCTAAGTCCCTGGGAGTTAAGCGTGTTACATAAAGCAACACAGTGAGTGATACTGGCAGTCTCATCCTGTTCCCTCAATCATGACAGCGTGTCTCTTGTTTAGTCTTTGTTTTGCAGTGCAGTTAGGCATTCACTTAAATGTCAGGAGAGCTACACTCCACGACCCCCACCTACTTTCAAGGGAATATTTAAGTTAAGCCCACTGTATTGTTGAAATACAAATAATCATGATTTAAAATAAATTTGTTTTTTAAGGCATTTGATTTTGAAAATTGAGAAATGAATTTGCATCCTTCATTATGAAGCTCGTGCATATTCACATGGGATATTACAGCCCAGCTCTAGGTACGTTGTACAAATGCCAACAGCTGGCTGATTTCTGCTTCTGGGAAGTGGAACAGAGGTACTTCTCCCTATTCCTTCTGCTAAGTACAACTAAAAACGCCGGACACTATATCTAGACAAATGGAAGGAGACTGTGAAAGGTAGGTGGAAGAAGGCAGACTGGCTCAGTGCCCCTGGAACGGAAGAATGACACAGTGGCAAGTTCCCTGGGCGTTCTTTGTGCCTCATATAAATCTGAGATTTGGAAGTAAAATATCTGGCAGCCTGGAAATGCAATGGTCATAGACAAAAAGAGCCTCAACCCCCCCCACCCCGCCACCCCCAAACAAACAAGACCATCCAACAAAAGCCAAAGAACCAGGAAAGGAGTAGCTGAACAAGACTGAAAACTTGTAGACAACAACTGCTCTCCTCGATCCAAACACCCAAGAAGAGGATCTGGGGCTCCCAGCCCCACCCAGAGAAGGCCAGGTAGGGAGCTGAAGCTCTTAGCTTCAGTGGCCACTAACAAGCCCCCACCTCTCTTGTGGTGTAAACGGGGCCCTGTAGGGAGCCAGACTTCTACCTGCACCCGGCAGAAACAAAGTGCTTCTCCCCATCCCTGCCATGGTGGTGTCAGTGAAGGACTAGGGAAGACTCAAAACTTCCAACATTGGCAGAGATAATGAGGCCATCTGCCCTATGGAGTTACTGAAGACCATTTGGGGGGGCTGCAGTTCCTACCCAGCAGTAATGAGGAGCCTCCTCCCCGGGTGTCAACAGAAACCAGTGGGGAGCCTACACTTCTCCCCCTATCTGGCAGCAACAATGCCACACTGGTGTCAGAGAAAGCCAGCTAAAACAGGCTTAAATAAGACCTAGAGTCTTAGAACATAATACAAACATGTACAGGCTTCAGTAAACAAAAAAAAATTGCATACCAAGAACCAGGAACATCTCAAACTGAATGCAAGTGGACAATCAGTAGATGCCCACGCTGAGATGACAGATAGGATGGGAATAGGCAGTATTTGGAAGCAGCCTTGATACAAATGGCTCAGCCAGCAATTTTGAACATGTTAGAAACAAGCAGACAAAACAAAACGAAAAGCCTCAACAAAGGAGTAGAAAGTTTGAGCAAAGAAATAGAAGGTATGATGAAGAACAAAATGGAAATTTTTGAACTGAAAAATATAGTAACCGAAGCTCAAGAACAGAATGGAAGAGTAGAGGAAAGAATCAATGAGCCGGAAGATACAACAATAGAACTTACCAAATGTGAACAACAGGAGACAGTGAAATGAAACAAAAAAAGGAACAGAGCCTTAGTGGCCTGTGGGACTATCATATGGTATCTTACATTCGTGTTATCAGAGTTTCAGGTGAAAGAGGGCTGAAAAAGTACTTGAGGAAACAATAGTTGAAAACTTCCCAAAGTTGTCAAGAAAGAAACACAAGCCTACAGACTTAAGAAACGGATAGAATTTAAAACAGGGTGAACTCAAAGACACGCTCTTCTAAATTAAGAAAAGAAAAAATCTTGAAAACAGCCAGAGGAAAATGGCACCTTACATACAAGGGAAAAACAATGAGAATGACAGCAGATTTCTCAACAGAAACTGTGTAGGCCAGAAAGAAGTGGTACTATTATTATTATTTTTTTAGCTGCTGAGAGAACTGTCAACCCAGAATCTAATACACAGTGGAGACAGTCTTCAGGGATGAAGAGAAAAATCAAGACATTTTTAGGTGAAGAAAAACTAAAGACTGGCTAAAGAAAGTTCTTTAAGCAGAAATGAAGTGACAAAAGAAGTACATTGAAAACATCAGAAAAGAGGAATTTGATAAGCAAAAATAGGAGCAAATACAATATTTTTTATTCCCTGGTAAATATGTTTTTTAAATTATGCTTCACAGTTGAAGCAAAATTATGCCATTGTCTGATGTGATGCTAAATGTATGTAGAGGAAATATTTAAGGCAATTATGTTGTAAACAGGGTAAAAGGACTTAAAGGGAGATAAGATTAATATATTTCACCTGCGCTGGTAAAAATGACTACGTTAGTAGACGGTACTATGTTTTGTATATATAAAATGTCATACCTACTAACCACTATAAAAGTTATACAGATAACATTCTAAAAACATTAGATAAATCAAAATGAAATTCTAAAAAAATGCCCAAGTAACCTGTAGGAAGACAGGACAAAGAAAATAGAGAATCAAGAGAATAAACAGAAAAAAAAAAATAGCAAATTTAAGCCCTAACATATCAATAATTACGTTAAATATAAATGGCCTACATACACCAACCAATTAAAGACACAAATTAGCAAAGTGGATAAAAAGACACATCCCAAAGATATGCTGTCTATAAGAAACCTGCCTTAAACATAACAATAGAGGCTGGTTGAAAGTGAAAATATGAAAAAAGATATATCATGCAAAACTTAATAAAAAACAAAAAGCAACAGGGGGCGCACCTGGTTGGTTCAGTCAGTTAAGCGTCCGACTTTGGCTCATGTAATGATCTCACCTCACCTGAGTTCGAGCCCTGCCTCAGGCTCTGTGCTGACAACTCAGAGCCTGGAGTCTGCTTTGAATTTTGTGTCCCCATCTCTCTCTGCCCCTCCCCTGCTCATGCTCTGTGTGTCTCTCTCTCTTTCTCAAAAATAAATAAACATTAAAAAAGAACCAGGAGTGGCTATATTATAATGGATAAGCTATATTGCAGAGCAAAGAAAATCACCAGAGACAGAGGAAGAAGGCATTACATAAAAAAGGGTTGATGTACCAAGAAGATGTAGGAATCTTAAATGTGCATGTACCAAACAACAGACCTTGAAAATAGGTAGAGAAAAGCAGGTAGAACTGAAACCAGAAATCGTCCAGTCAACAATTAGAGATGGAAACTTCAACAACCTCTCTGAACAGTTAACAGAACAACTAGACAGATAATCAGGAAAGATCTAGAAAAAACCCAACACCACAGTCAACCATGGAGAGGCAGTAGGTTACTGTGGAAAGAGTCCAGCGCTAGGGTATAAAGAGCCACCATGGAGAAGAACATGAGTTGGAAGATGCCTCCAAATTGGAAATTGGTAACTTTGTCCATCAGTCTGTGCCCTCAGAGCAAGTCTTAGCTCTCCCCGTCAGTGTCTGCAGACCTAGTGTGTGCAGGGCCAGAAGAGGTCAGAGAGTCCCGCAGTTGATCCTGAGAGCTCACTCGGTCCTCCCTCCACTCTTGTGACTAACGGCACTGAGGCTGCTCTCCACCCCTGGGGTCTGTGTATTAGGCACTGACAGTGCCCAGCGTCAGGGACCAGACCCTCAGGCCTCACTTCCTAGCCGTGCGCTTGCATTTCCTCAGAGCATTGGCCCAAGCTTCTGAATTGGATATGTTAAAGCAACCATAATCTGCATATAAAATTTAAAGTTACATTTGCATGAATGGTGTTACCTCTAAAAATACGTAGACCAGATTTTAAACAAGGACAGAATGCACAGAATCTGTAGAACTACTTTAGAATAAGTGACCCTCTGGCAAACTGCATGAATCTAGAGGCAGCAGTATGAACTCTTAGCTTTTTAATTTCTTGCCTGATCAACCATCACTGAAAAGTTAATAGCTCAGCATTAGGAACCTTCTCGTGCAGAGATTGGCAAACGATGGACCCACGGGCCAAATCTGGACCGCCACGTGTTATTGTATGTGAAGTTTTATCGGAACCTAGAGAGCAACATCAGAACCATCTGGGAACTTGTTGGAAATGAAATTCTCCTGCTGCACACTATTGACTCAGAAACTCAGGGGGTGACACTCAGCACTGTGTGTTGGAGAAAAGTTGGAGAACCAGTGGATTACCCTGTCCTACCATACACTGGCTAATGCTGTGATATGGCAGTACCTAATACCTTTGTCTTCTCTAAGGATGCAGTTCAGCCAACATCCCTGGATGCTGTGGCCATGCACCTGATCCCTTGCTGTGCCTGAAAGTACACAGGCTCTGGCCTCCCGGGGAAGCAGGCACGCGACCGCAGTGTGGCGTGTGGAGTCTTCTAGGGATGCGTGAGCTCTGCAAGCCTGGAGCGAGGAGGACGGAACTACCAGAAGTCATAGACTTTCCTCGTCACGTCTGTGTTTCTGGAGGTAGGGTGTAAGGTCACCCTTGAGACGGGCCTCAGGAAGCAGGATGAGTGAGAGCCACGCCCAGGTTGCTGCGGTGAGCCTGGAGCCCAGGCTCGGAGCTGGAGGAGGACAGCCCGAACTGGAGTGCCAGGCAGACGGGATCACCACAGCCCAGGCAGCAGCAGACGGCTCAGGGAAGGACGAGACTGGGCCAGAGGGAATGGAAGAGTGTTGCTTTTCTTCTTTCTTTTGCATGCCTCGGTGTGCTGGGCTGCAGGATCTGAGGACGTGATTCAGGATAAAGAACCTAGCTCTGGAGTCCGGCTGGAGAAGAAGCAGAGAGCAGCAGTACCTGAGGTGTTCTTATTGTTTCTAAAAGTCAGAGTCGCGCTCACAGATGAGAGGTGTTAGCAGTCTCCAGCGAGGCATCAGCCAGGAGTTGAGGGTCAGAGGAAGTGATAGAACACTCCGTTATTCAGGTGTAATTCAGATGAAGGCTCCATCACTGAGACTGTAGCTACATGTAATCTGAAAGTTGCCCCACCAAAGAAGTGGGCAGAGCAGGTAGAAACTGCCTCTCTTCTAAGCTAAAGTGGCAAAAGTCATTTTGAAAAAGCCAAGAACCAGGTGACAGGGATACCTCTGTGATGGAGAATGAACCCAGACATCATGAGGCAGGAACGTCTGGATAAAAGGTTGAGTTTAAAGTTGTCCAGAGACAGGGTCTGAGTGAGAACATGTTAAATACAAGTGGGAAGGTTCCAAGGCAATGACTGAACAAGGTCTTTGTCAGGTGGTTATTATGTGTTTATGTGGTTAAAGGGCCAGACACTGGATGGGATTGGTGTGTTACCCAAGATGTGGATAATAAAAATATGCAGTGAATACAAATGAGATGACCTTTAAAAAAAAGAGAGAGAGAAACCCCCAACTTGTGCTTCCTTCTCCCGTTCTCAGGCTGATCCCTTTCCTCCTTCTATGACGGGTGATGTTTTGTTTCACTCCCCTGACTTGTGTGTCAATGACAACATCCCTGTCTCTACTGGTATTGCTCTGTGCTCAGGCATTAACTGGGATAGGGGATCTGGGGCTGAGCTCTTTGCCTGGACACACAGCTCCCTCTCTAGAACACCACGCGTCCTGAGTTCAGATCGTGTTCCTTATGCTTTTCTGCCCCAGCCCCCAACCCTCAGTTTAGAATTCTTTTAACAGTGCTTGGACAGGAATCACAGGGTGAGGCAGCCATAAAGCGGGCCTCGAGGGACTGGAAAGTCTCCGACAGGGGTGTGCGCAGTTGGAGTGACAGTTGTCAAAGGCGGGGAGCTGCTGGGGCACAAGGCAAGAAGGGATTCTGTAAATCACAGACAGTCGGCGCTCAGAGAACGGTGGAGTTAAAGCATAAAACACATTCATGAGCTGAGTGGACTGTCGAATACAGCCCAGGAGTTAGGAAGAGGGCAGGAGCCTTCCTGCAGTTTCAGGGTGGGGAGGTGAGCCAGAGTGTTGGGGAAATAGCTGTGTGGGAAACAATGAGGAGAGCAGGAGGCCGGACATCCCCACTGGGAGTCTTGGCATGTGTCTCCACGTGGGGATTCCTTCCCAGCATGACTCAGGGTGTTTGCACACTTTCCCAAATCCCTAGAAAAATCGGTAGAGGCCTCATGACAATAGGAGGAAGTGTTAGAATTTTTCTGTGAGAAATGAAGCTTACCAATCAATGGAGAGATGTTAATTAGTTTGAAGGAATCCACTGATGTCAAGCAAGGGCAGGGACAAAAGCCACGGACACACGATGTTGAAGGTGAAGGTCAACATTTCTGGGAACAGGACAGAGCAGTCAGGAGAGAAGCAATCATGGTCTAAGTGGTCATTCTTGCTTACGTCTCTTTCCGTGTTACAAGTGTGGGTCTATAGCCCTGGCTGCTGTGAACCCAAGTCATTGTTTGCAAATGGAATAAATATTAAAAGTGTGTAGTCATAGTGTACTTTAGTCAAATTCCGTGAGTGATATTTCAAGATACAAGTTTTTGAAACAAAAGAAGTCCTTTTGGCCATTTCAACATTAAAGCCGTGTGGAATTGTTAACTTTGCTAGGAGATCAAATATTTCATTATTCATGTACCACCATGTAACGTTCACTCTTGTTTTCCAGTGTTTGAATATTTGGCGTAGACCACAGTCCTTTGTAAGCTCTACTAAACAGAATATTTGTTTTCCTTAAACAGTTTTTAGGTATCTGTAGTAAAGACGAGAGGGTATGAAGAAGTGAGTATGGTGAAGTAAGTTTTCAAGAAACTTACGATTTTGAGCTTTCCCAAGAATGCCAAGAATTCTGGCTTCTCATTCTGAATCACATTATCTTTGGGGAGTTTGGGAACACTAGCTAGCTAGCTACAGTCCCCTCATAGGAGGAGACAGAACCACGGAACCACAGTATGGCCAGTGCAGCCTCTACAGAGGAGCGCTGGGGATTCGTGGAGCTAGACGGAGACAGGAAGGAGCGAGAGACGGCCACTGAAGGTCAATCAGATGGCTGAGGCATGAGCATAACCTGGGAGCCCCGCTGTCTCCAGAAAGCCAGCACGATGTGGTGGGGTGGGCTGCCGATCTTCGAACAAAGAGGTCTCTCTGGGACATTCACATTGGCCATGTCTGAGCGCACAGCCAGGTGTTTCGCAGTGAAACTCTGGAGATGGGAAGGGCAGGAAGAACCAGAAGGCAGATCCTGTAACAGCAGCATGTAGGCATATGTTTACATCATGGCAGATGAGGACTTCTGGCAGATTCTTCCCAGGGCTCTAAGCACTCTCTTAAGCATTTGTGATTTATATTTAACCATATATATATAAATGTATATGATATGTATATGTCTCCTTTGCTCTGAAGTTAAGTAACTGAACCATATTCAGGTTGTCATTCTCCACACCCTTGAACCTGAAGCCCGCCTGCATTTGTGGTCTGGCTTTATTCAGCACTTTATGCACTTGGCCTAATTTAGTCCTTACTTCAGTTGTGTGAGGTTAGGCATTATTGTCCCTAATTTACAACTGGAGGAAGAAAAGTCACTGACACAAAGTCACTCAGCTCCACCGGTGGTCAAGCCCAGACCTGCCTGTCCCTCCAAACCTTAACACCTGGCCACCGTGCTCCAGCCCAGGTGAAATCATCTGGTGCTTCCACCACTGGATCTTAGAAGGGCCTTCAGGAGATCACGGGCAGCCTGTCCCTTGCCTACAGGCAAGACGTTTTCATCCTCACGTTGGAGATGATCTGTCCGAGGTGTTAGCATTTTGCATGCGTTTTTGCACAGACCCCAGGAGTAAACTGCAGAAAGAGAGACTAGAGCCTTGCGGTTCCTTCTGTCAAACCGTGCTGCGCTTTTCTTGGCTTGCACCATTAAGAATGGACAGTTTAGCCTAAGGGATCAACAGATAGTTTGAAAAGGTCATTGCAGACCAGACCTGTCCTTTGTTCCTGCCCTTGTCTGTCAGATCGCTGCCTGGCACGACTGGCCGTGGTTGCGTTAACGTCCGCCCATGCTGAGGATTCCTTTTCCAGCCAGGATATTTAACATCAGGTGCATGAATCTGGCCGCTTTCCCGGTAACAGCGGCCTGACGTCGGTGTGTTCATCTTCCAAAGACAGACAAGGCCGCCTTCAGCATACTTGGGGCAAGATGTGTGTTTGCCGGGACGACGGCAAGGTTGTTCCGTATGACTGCTATGCCGCTCTCACTGAGTACTCTTTTCTTAGGAGTCGGGGCCTCTGACACTTTTATTTACACCAAGGTTTCTGAGGCGGAAATCTGGTACATTGTACCCGTGTCCTTCACCTCGTCATTTCTGAGTGGGAAAACGGTGTGCACATTCCCAGTGTGCTTTCTCTGTGCCGGGGCACACCTGAACAGCATCTCAGGCTGGGGTGAAGCCTCTGCATCGGAGTTCCAACTCGCGCCTGCTCTTTATCCTCAGGTCCAACTGGTCTCTGTGATGTGGACCGCCCAGTATTTATGTATTCAAGGCTCGTCATCATTCAGAGGGACTGGAGTTTGTCCAGTCACATCCAGTGTGGCCTCTCTTAGACCTCCGTGCATGAGCCCAAATGAAAAGAGCTAATGAAAGGGGCTCAAATATGAGCTGCAAAATGCTTGAAGGCCTGAAAGATACGATTTAATAAGAAAAATGAAAACAACTAATGGTAGGTTAACTGGTACATTACGGCCACTGCTGGCTCTACCTTCCACGACAATAGTGAATTACGTGTTAGTGATGCCGAGAGAGTATTAGGTTTCCCTGAATTGTCACCAGGGGAGAATTAACCTCCTTCTGTATATATGATAGGTAGGAGCTTTTGGGGGAGGAAGAGGGATAATTTAGAACTGCAGTGAATTAAATCAGAGATAGAATTACAAAGAGAGAGAGAGAATAGGATCCAAATGAGAAGAAGAAGAAATTAAGGATGAGGGCACAGAGAAGCAGCAGCCAGCCACCTTTAGTTAAACCGTGGTCTCTGTGCTGGGAGAAGACACGGGAGCTTGGCACCAACTTTGACACTGAATGCCCCCGTGTAACAAGCATCCGGATCGAGAAGCAGGACGTACGTGACCAGCTTCCAGAAGCCACTCTTCCCCCTTCTAGTCACTAATGCTCAAAGAGAAGGCCAATCTGTGCCTCTAGTGGCAGGATCAGTTTGGCCTCCTTTTGAGCGATAGACTCATAGAGTATATGTTCTCTTCTGAGTGTGGCTTCTTTTGCTCAATATTGTTTCGAGATTCATCCACATGATACGTGTAATTGTAGATTGTGTATTCTCACTGTCCCATAGTATTCAGTGTATTCGACTGTCTGCGTGGGCATCTGCATAGTGCCTAGTTGGGGTCCTTGCAGATACATCCACCGTGAGCACTCTGTCTTGATGAGGCCACGTGGATGGGTTTCTGTTACGGACACACCAAGGAGTGGGATTTCCTGTCAGAAGCATGAGTGTATTGCCAGGGAAGATATTGTCAAACGGTTTTGCGCCAGTTCGCACCTCTAAAGGTTCTGATTATCCTCATCAGAACTTGTATTTTCTCTCGTAATATTAGCCGTTCTGGTGGCCACTAGGTAACGGAGGAGAAAGCTGAGGCACAGAGAGGTGTCTGATACTCCATACCTCCCAAGTGGGGAAGCTGGTGTTTGTACCCTTACAGCTGGCTCCGGGCTTCATGCCCCCCACCCCACCCTCACGATCTTCCTTCCTCCCAGGAGATGCTTCCTTTCCTGTGATGACCCATGTTGGTCAGCCCTGGCCAGCCACCACACCAATAACTCAGTCAGCTTCTGTGGGCCCCCGCCTCAGATATTTTAACCAAGCTCTGTCGTCGGCCATTCGATTGTCAAACCAACCTCAAAATGTAATTTCTGGACCCAGAAAAGCTGCACGCTGCACCCCAAATCGCACTTTGGTTTCACATTTAAAATTCCAAATCCCATTAATGAATTTCCCAGCGAGCCCCAAAAGCGGCTGACTTGTGGTTCACTCTTTGTCTTTGCTGGCCAACCTCTGAGGGAAGAGGCCAGTTCTGTCAGACAGCAGGAAAAGAGCGACCAGCGAGAAAACGGAAACAGCCAGAGCGGGCAACATTTTTGCATGAGAGGGTTCTTTCTGCAGACGTTCGTGGAGACTGTGGGAAATGGACCAGACATGACAAATAGGCAAGGAGTAGTTTAAAAAAAAAAAAAAAGCAAGATCTAAAATGTTACGACCATTGAAATTACATCTAATAAAGCACGCCCGTGCACCTGAACATGTGTCTTTAAGCTAGCAAGAAGAAACAAATGGCTCATAGTGATTGTTTTAGGTTGACAGGACAGTGCCTAGGGTTTTGTAGTCTCTTTTGTATTTCGTGGAATTTTTTGCAAATTGCTTACGTTAGTTTTGTAAAGGAAAAAAAATCGCTTATATCTAAAAAGATTGTTTTCCTTTCATGTTTTTGCTGCTTGCATTTGGGGAAAATAATGTAGAACTGTAATCATTTGAAGCTCTGCAATCATTGTGTTTAAAAATCACAGAACCATCATGTAACAATTAATGGCAGGGTACTACAGTGAAATGAGTGAAAGCAGCCAGTGTTCCAATAAGGAAATGAATCTATATTAATAAAATGGGACCTATTCCAGAAGTAGAATTAAGGAGGTTATAATCTGTGTGTGTATAAATGGATGTATCAGTAATTATGCATATGTACATATATCTGCACATATATACATTGCTGTGTATGCAAACACATGACTCAAATTCACTATACACACTATATATATGTAATTTATCAGTCTATGTCTGCTCATTCTTATTAGTCTCCCTCTTTTTTTTTTGAAGTTTTAGTTATTTATTTTGACAGAGAGCATGCGAGCAGGGGAGAGGCAGAGAGGGAGGGAGAGAGAGAATCCCAAGCAGGATCCATGTAGTCAGTGCAGAGCCTGATGCAGGGCTTAATGTCATGAGCCATGAGCTGAAATCAAGTCAGATGCATAACCGACTGAGCCACCCGAGTGCCCTAGTCTCCCTCTTTTAAAGATAGACAGGGATGCTAAGGACCTGGGAAGTAAAATATGTATAATATGTGTATAATAGTAGATTATATATATCAATAAAATATATATGCTAAAGTATACATTTTGTAAGTGTGTATATTTTCATATAGCTGAATCATATATACACAGGTCTGCATGGAAATACACAAAATAACATCATTGCTATTTCTTGGTGGTATTATGAATAGTTTTCCTTTATACTTTATTGTATTTGAAGATTTTTTTACGATGAACATGTGTTTAAATGAAAAAAGTCAGAAGGAAGGTCTTAGGTAACATTTGAAACTTCTAAGTCCCCTTTGTAAGGTGGGTAAGGACCCTATGAAGGAAAAGGCAGTGTTGTGGAAAGATATTGTTCTCTGTTTTCCAAAGGAACATTGAATTGTATTGTTCAAACCACAGCTCTCTTTAAGTAGATAATACAGTAAAAAAATTGTGAATGTTATGTTAGATTTTTTGCCAACAATGAGGATGTGTTCTTGGCTTTGTTCTCTTTTCAAGGTCTGTTTTATTTTCTATCAGATTTATGGATTATTAGACCCCATTTCTTGTCTTAACAGAGACAAAATGAATCCTTTTATTCTTCTTAATGCTCAATGTTCTGTTCTACTTGGATAGATAATGAGACCATTATTCATTTTGTGCACTTATGTGTTTAGTAAACCAAACAAGGGAATAGAAATGTATTAGGCGGCAAATAAATATAATTTCATCTATTAAAATTCATTTATTTAAAAATGTTTTCTGATTACAAACATGTGACAGCATACAAAACTAAGAAAAGGGTATAGAAACTTAAAGAAGGGGTGCCTGGATGGCTCAGTTGGTTAAGCATCTGACTCTTGATTTCAGCTCAGGTCACGATCTCACGGTTCATGGGTTCAAGCCCCATGTCAGGCTCTGCACTGACAGTGTGGAGCCTGATTGGGGTTCTCTGTCTCCCTCTCTCTGTGCCCCTCCCATCCCCCCTTTATCAAAAATAAATAAACATTAAAAAAAGAAACTTAAAATTTTGCATAATTGCACACTTTAGAAATAACCACTTCAGAAAACAGTGGTGAGTTGCCTTCTAGATATTCAGCATTTATTACCAGTTATTGCCTTTAATGGGTATTTACTGAGCTGCATGGTTTGCATTGCTGTATTCTGGGGAAGAGTTTGTGAGCAGGACAGACAACATCCTGCCCCCACATAACTTACTGTGTCTGCCTGGGCATCACTGTGTGTGTGTGTGCGTGTGTGTTTAGAGGGGTATGCAAAAGGCAGAGGAGGGAGGAGGGAGAGCAAAACAGAAGAGTCCTCTATCAGTTCAGTGCGAAAAGTGCTATTATGGGGGAATTGTAGTCTTCTAAAAATTGTGTGCAAGTTTACACACATACATGCATACATATATACGCAAGTACGTGCATGTGTGTATACAGTAGCCAGATTGTTAAAAAGCAAGTTGGCATTCTATGTAATGTTTTCTCATGTTAATATTATATTAAGCAGTGTCCTATGTTGTCAGATATGGCTATGCCATGTGATATTGCAGTGTCATATTACATCACATCATATCATACGCATGCTTGAGAGCGAGGTTGAGAGAGAGGGTGTGCATGCGCCAGATAAAGGGGGGAGGGGCAGAGGGAGACAGAGACAGAATCGTAAGCAGGCTCCATGCCGAGTGCGAAGCCTGACGCAGGGCTCGATCTACCAACTGTGAGATCATGACCTGAGCTGAAATCAAGAGTCGGATGCTTAACCGAATGAGCCACTCAGGTGCCCTACTTGCTTCTTAATCTAGTTAACCCTTCCTTGATTGATATTTGGGATATTTATGATTTTTATACTATAAAGAATGTTGCAACAAATATCCTTGTATATAATGAAATTTTGTCATCTTCCCAGTCTTTTTTCCTTAAAATCCATTCCTGAAAACAGAATGACTGGCTTAAATGTGTGAGATGAAACTTTTCCAGGCTATGGGACATGCCATCAAGTTGGTTTCCAGAGGGTAGTGCCAGCTGCCTGCCCATTTTTTGCTCACTGGGGAAACCTTTCATATTTGCTTCTTCTGAAACTTGTGGACCGCATCCAGGGGAACACGCCCTGTGTTAAGATCTTTATGGCAAGTGCTGTTTGGCACGGTTCTCTGTTTATTGTCAATTAAGCAAATGGAGGTCAGTTCCACCTACAACATAACAGTGATAGCAGCCCCATGAAGTTAGTACCTCTCTGTGCATTCAGAATAGGAAATGGGGGTTAAGTGGAGGTCAGAATAACAAACGAGAGCCATGTCACTGGAGTTTCCTTTGATCTCATTTGTCTGGCTTGGAAGGCAGAAAGGACCACCACTAATATAAGAAACAACAAGCCCTATATACTTTGTTCCAGAATAAAAATTTTGTCATACGAACCCTGCCGAGACTCTCTCCTAGAAATTCATATCTGACATCTCAGATGTTTGGATTTTATAGAGATGGGAATTAGCAAACTTCTTTTGTGTTTTAGATATGTCAATTTAATCAGCAAAGACAAATAGCTTTCAAAAAATTAAATGAGATACTTGTTGGCTCTGGAACAGTGCTGTGCTTAAAGACACGATAATGGAGTGCCCATATAAGCACTCTTATTTCTGATGACCTTGACTCTTGACCCATCTGGGACACCCACGACTGAGACCATGTTTAGGGATGTAAAGCAATCTTCATGCTCTAGAGATTTTCTCTGATATGGATGAGCTATAGAGCTCATTAAACTTTTGGGCGTAATTGCTCGGATGACCACCATAATTTATGACAACATTCTTGTTAGTTCTATATTTTTATAGACCCTACCCTTTGGTTTAATATTGTTAAGGTTTTATGGTGGTCCCATCCAATGATGAAAAGTAAGTGGCAAACATCTTGCCCTGGTTTCCTGTGCTTTTTACCAGGCGGGTATCCCATGATAGGGCAGGTCCTGAAGGTGAAGTGAAAATGAGTGTCCCTTCAGTGTTGAGAGAAAGGTCTCGGTGGATGAGGGCTGAAGTGGGATGGGCTGGAGGCAGCATGACTGTGTGTCGCGGTGCCTCTGTGTAGTGCTTCGACTTTGGTAACTGCCTTCCCCTCCTTAGTTATCCAGTAGAAGACCACTGCTCTATGAGATCAGTACATTCCCCTGGAATTACCTCTTAATTAACTTTTCTGGTGCTTAATCATCATAAGCCTTATTTAATATCTAGGCAATGTAGGATAGTACCGGATGGGATTTCTTTTATTAGCAATAAGATAAGGTCCCCTGGAGCCTGTTAAATCAATTCTCATTAGACATTGATTCATGGAACCAAGAACTCACCAGCACTCTGCTGCTTTTATGTTGAGTTTAGTGTTTTTATGGGCTTTGTAGAGATGCTCAAATTTAATGGATTCTGGACACTATAATCATTTCAATATGTCCTGAAGCTTTATAGCGATAGTGTGTTTTGTGGTATTCATGTGTCATAGGGAGAAGAGAGTGAGAGGAGCCAGGATGTTTGGAGCAAAAATCAGAGCCCATTTGAGTCTTCGCACACCCATCCCACACAGCCACACAAAAAACAAACAAAAAATTGGGGACAGAAATTTGAAAATACCATATAGTGTGCATTGGAGCTATTAAAAATCATGCTATATTTACTACCATACGACCCAGCAATAGCACTACTAGGAATTTACCCAAGGGAGACAGGAGTGCTGATGCATAGGGGCACATGTACCCCAATGTTTATAGCAACGTTCTCAACAGTAGCCAAATTATGGAAAGAGCCTAAATGTCCATCAACTGACGAACGGGTAAAGAAGATGTGGTTTATATATATAACAGAATACTACTTGGAAATGAGAAAGAATGAAATCATGCCATTTGCAGCAACATGGATGGAACTGGAAGGTATTATGCTAAGTGAAATAAGTCAGTCAGAGAAAGACCGATATCAAATGTTTTCTCTCATATGTGGAACTTGAGAAACTTAACAGAAAACCATGGGGGAAAGGAAGGGGGAAAAATAGTTACAAACAGAGAGGGAGGGAGGAAAACCACAAGAGACTCTTAAATACAGAGAGCAAACTGAGGGTGGACCGGGGGTGGGGTGGGGGAGAGGGAAAATGGGTGATGGGCATTGAGGAGGGCACTTGTTGGGATGAGCACTGGGTGTTGTATGTAAGCCACTTTGACAATAAATTATTTTTAAAAAGTGTCATAAATTAAATCATGCACTTTGCAACCTTTTCAAAAAAATCATGCTATAGTAGGCTCATACATTACTAGATGAAAGTATAAATTGTTACTTGCTTTCTGGGGAGCAGTGTGGCTATAACTATCAAAATTACAATATGTGTAGCCTATAACCTAGTGATTTCATCATCTGCAGAACTATCTTGCATAGGTACTTCACACATTTGCAATGGCATACTTGAGGTTTTAACTGTAATATTGTTTAATATATATACCACTAAGTTATTGGGAAAATAAACCGTGGTATATGTGGACAATGGAATATTACACTGTTACAAAAAAGAATGAGGGAGGAAGCAGTCTTAATATACAAAGATCTCCAAGATATGTTAAGCAAAAAATAAGTTTCAGGACAACTGAATGATACAATTTTATCAAAAGGAACAAAAAATTTTTTAAAAAATATATATAGAGAGAGAGACAGAAGGGCAGCAGGAAGAGGCAAGATAGAGGGGGAAGAGAGAGAAAGAGTCTATATATAGATGAAATATCTCTGGAAGGATATATGGGAAACAAATAACTTGGTTTGACTGTAGGGAGGGCAGTTGGTAGCTGAAGGACAGAATTAAGGGCAAAGAAACCTTTCTGTTTTAAAAGCATTTTTTAAATGTTTTATTTATCTTTGAGAGAGAGAGAGAGACAGAGTGTGAGTGGGGGAGGGGTAAAGAGACACAGAATCTGAAGCAGGCTCCAGGCTCTGAGCTGTCAGCACAGAGCCCCACTCGGGGCTCACACCCATGGATCTTGAGATCATGACCTGAGCCAAAGACGGACACTTAACCGACTGAGCCACCCAGGTGCCCGGGAGGAGACCTTTCATTGTAAACCTTTCCATACTTTCTAAACTTTGAGCCACATCACTGTAAAACAATTGTAAATGGAGCCTAAAAACAATCATAAGAGTCTTAATGGCGTATGGCATTGTTGGATGAATATTAAGGGTTCATCAGAAGTTTATTTTCTTTTCCCTAAATTGTAAAATAACGCGATTGTACATATCCTTCGAAGAAGTATTGTTTATAAGTTTCTACTTTCCTTTAGAAGCAGGGTACTGAGAGAAACATTTATTTTTTTTGTCCTTTGAAATTGTTTATCTGAGTAGCGTTGACACACAAGCTTACATTAGTTTCAGGCGTATAGCATAGTGATTCAACAAGTTTCTACATTATGCTGTGCTCCTCACAAGGACTGTACTCCACTATTGCAATACCATTGACTAGATTCTTTATGCAGAAGTATTCATTTTTATATTTGTTGTCCCTCACTGTGTGACTGTGAATCTTTATACACGTATCAGTAGATTTCATTAATGTTTTGCTGGAACGTAATTTTTCTGCTTTTATGGAGTAGTGTGTTGATAGAATATTAATATTTTTATTTGTTTTACACAGTCTGGACTTGTGCATCTGGGAGAGTCTCTAAGGTGATCTGGTTGGGCCCCATTAAAGGATATGCATAAGGTCCGCAGCTAGTCAGAGATGCCGGGATGTTTTCATGGGTTTTTTGTTTTGTTTTGTTTTTTTCTGGTTTTGTTTTTGTTGTTGTTGTTGTTACCTTAAGTATATATTTTGGCCTCAGAAATCACAGTTATTCCTATGCACTTAACCTCATTCGAAAGGCCTATCAAAATAATAGGAGCTTCATCAACAAGCCAGAAACAAGGGAATACCTTCTAGTCCTCAACCCAAAGGACTCCTCAGCCCATCCAAGGACTCAGAATTGCTAAAATTGTCCAGTCAGTTAAAAATTTAATTGAAAGAGAGACCTCAGATTAAAGGAAAATGAAATATAAATAAGTAGTAGGTAATTAAATTTACAAAATTTGAGTTAGTGTTAAATAATTGTTCTTAATGATTGTACAGCTTAACATGACATCATTGTTAAGAGTCATGAAAAGCATTAATATTCTAATCTGAATAATAAGGCTATGATTCTTTCATGTGGCAGTGGCGGGGGTAAGAAGAAGAGGGAAAGTTTCATAGGCCTATCTTCAGATACTGTTTTATTCTTTATGATGATAGAGAAAATAGGATTAAATAGTTTAAAAACATGTAGGTAATTGCTTAAAAAATTGAAGAGACTACATAGGACTTCTGGATGACCAGAGAAAGAGAAGAAAGATCAAAGGAAGCTTTGATCCCTGCAGGAAAAGACATTGAAGCTGGTAGGAGGGCAAGGGGACAACAAGAAAGCACAAGATAAAATGACACAGGAAGATCAAATATAGTCTCCCAGTTAATGTGAATTTGTTAAAGTTATTTATTGAAAAGTAAAGATGCTCAAATTTAATAAAAAAGCAAAGTCAGTGCTATTGTGAAAGATCCACTTAAACATGGTAATGTAGAAAAGATAAAAATAAAGAAATGAATGTGGTGCTTGGCAGAATTTTAAGATCATCCTCAAGGTCCACTCCATCTGACCCCATCCTGGTATACAAGCCCTGCGTATCCCCCTCCCCGCCCTATGATTGTGTCATGTGATCTGGCACAGCTGGCCATTAGGAAAGGGACTTGTCCAGATGGGCCTGACCTAATCCCATGAGCCCTTTAAAAGCAAAGCATTTTCTCTGGATGATAGCAGAAGAGAAAGTCAGAGAGATTACAAGTGTGACAGCAGGGATGTTCCCTGTCGCTGGGAGGGCACAGGCCACATGGCAAGGGCCCGAGACCAGCCTCTAGGAGGCAAGTCACAGCTAGAAGACAACAGGGACCTCAGTCCTGCAACTGTAAGGAAACAAGTTCTGCCAACAGCCTGAGGGCGCTCGGGGAAGGATCTTCCCCTGGTCAGTGGAGTCCTCTGGATGATATACCAGCTGGCAACGCTTTGATTTCAGCCTTACAAGACCCTGAGCAGAGGCCCCAGCTAAAACACCCAGAAACCCCTAACCCATGGAAATGGTAGATAGTACCTTTAGCGGCAAAGTGGTATTGCCACTGAGTTTGTGGTGATTTGTTACATAGCAATAGAAAACACACACACACACACACACACACACACACACACACACACACACACACGTACAGTCTGGACAAGAAAGTTGGAGTGTTGCTATTAATGTCAGACAAGTTAGAGGTCACAGCAAGATGCATTACATGGGACCAAGTAGGCTTTTTAATTAAAGTAATTTTAAATAAGGTTAGTCTGGTGTGAATTGATTTTGCATTGTAGCTCGGTCACTTACAGCGGAACTTTGGACAAATATACTTGATGTTTAGGAGCCTTGATGTCTGCGTCTGTATCATGGCAGTATGCCATGCACCTCACTGAGGTGGTGTGAGAACTAAAAGACATGTGATATCCAACAAAAAACCTTAGCTGTATATGGTGCCACAGATTGCAGTGATTTCTAACCCTTTGGAGTCAGCTTTTTTCCAAGAGCCCATTAACCACCTGTTTCATTGACTGTCTTTCTAGACTTTAATCAGGCATCGATTTGAAACTTTACCTTTAAAATCTACCTCCTTCTCTTCTCTCATTTGAAAAGCGGAATACCACTGATCTGGCTCAGAACTCTTGGTGTCTATCCTCAGAGACTATTGACAGTGATTTGTGATCACATTTGCAACTTTTGTGGGGGCCCCGATGTGATTTGTCTCAGGCAGGCACCTGGAAGTCAGTATAAGGCACCTGTGTCCTATATTGTTTTAACTCATTTTACCTCTTGTCTTGGATTCCAGTTTCGTATTTAAACTGGAAAATAGTTTCTCCAGTGGAGAACATGAAAGAAAAGAAGATGTTGAAGCGCCCTGAATTTTCCACTAGGCTCCATGAAACAGCATTATACCACCTGCTCCAAGCAATATCACTTTTTGTCTCTTATTCTCATTGCCCTGTGACATAATTTTAGATACCATTTATTTTGAATGTCTTAGCTTATTCTGAGCTTTTCTGTAAATATTCTTGTACATCCATGCCCCTTTTTAAAATAAATTTTTAAACATACTCTTTTCAAAAATATGAGTTCTTCTGTGTTTAGTTTATGCTTTTAAAAATATGGCCTCATTAGAACACAGCACTCTGCACACGGCTGATATTCCATGTTTGTTGGTTTGTGTGTATGAGTGAATGAATCAGATAATTTTCCATATAGCCACACTAATGATTAGTTAAGATTTCTTACCCTTTATTCCTTATCAAGGGCACTCACAATTATATTATCAGTTTTCATTTATAAATATTTCTTTCTGAGTTGTCCTTCACGGGCTTCACCTTTTGATAATACACCTGTTTTTCATATGGTTTAAACAAATATACTTCCCTTAGTTCTTTTCTGCATTTGATCACGTCCAGCTTTTATTTTTCCACCGTTACAAATTCCAGAACCGTGTGTTATTTCTGATTGTATCTTTCTGTTTTCAGGTTTGGTGCTCTTCAGCAGAAATCCTCCTTCTGGAGGTGCTTTGTCGCAGGGACTGGTTAATAGTGACCAGCTCAGTTAATGTGTCTTGAAACACTGACTGGGAGGCAGCAGTCGTCTTGGTCCCTTCTTTTCAGGAGACTCGAGAACAAGGTAGCTTTGTCACAGATAGGTACATTTAATCTGCCAGGGATTTCGTTTCAGATCACTGACCTAAAGCTCCTTTGTGTACTGATTTTCACAATTTGATGTGATGTGAAAATAAAACTCAAGGCCTCTGGTCTTGCATCCATGGTTGATGGAGAAGAGTGAACTGTAGTCCTGGTGACTGAAATCAGCTAAAGAGCTTTTTAAAAACTACACTGTCTGAAGTTTGTCAGTGTAATTCGTTGGGCAAAGGGGAAGGAAGCTGATGGAATTCAGTTGAGAATATTTTTTTTCAAACTCCCAGATGGTTCTAATGTACATTCAGAATAAAGAAGCACTACTTTAGAACAGGTGTTCCCTTTTTCTGTAAAGGGCCAAGGAGCAAATATTTTAGGTTTTGTAGGCCATAAGTTTTCCGTTGCAACCACTCAGCTCTGCCTTTGTAGTACAAAAGCAGCCACAGACAATGTTGTAAAGAATGAGCATGTGTATACTTCTATAAACTTTATTTATGGACATTAAAATTACGACTTCATGTAATTTTCACATGAAATGAGAGATTCTTTCTTTGGGATTTTTTCAACCATTAAAACATGGGAAAACCATTCTCAGCTTATGGTGGATCTGAGCAAAATGGGTCGTGGACCTGACTTGGCCCACGGGCCAGAGTTCAGTGACCCCAGCTCTAGGTACCTCTGACAAAAGATCTCTCCTCCACTGAAACACTTCTCATGGTCTGGGAGGAGGGTTTCATCATTATTTTTTTTTTAATGATCACTTTTTAGTCACTGTGGTATTTGTCTTTTTAGGCTCTTTATCCCAGCTTTACTGTGGTTTAATTTACATGCCATAAATTAACCCATTTTAAGTGTGCAATTCAGTGATTCCGAGTAAATTTATAGATTTGTGTGCAATCATTACTACACCCAGTTTTAGAATATTTTCATTACCCTCCCAAAGATTTCTTGTGACCATTTGCATTCAGTCTCTTTTTCCATCCCAGCCCCAGGCAACCACTAATCTGCGTATCTTTGTAGATTTGCCTTTTCTGGATATTTCATATACATAGAATCATACAATATGTCATCTTTTGCATTTGGTTTCTTTTGTTTAGCATACTGTTTATGAGTTATTCTATGTTGTAGCATGCGTGAGTAACTTACTCCCTTTTACTGCTCCATAGTATTCTATTCCATAGTATTCTATTGTATGGATATACCACATCTTGTTTGTCCATTCACAAAATGGATTGTTTCTATTCTTTAGCTATCATGAATAATGTTTCTGTGAGGACATTCCTCTTCAGTTTCCTTTGTTGAGAGTTTTTGTCCCAAAAGAACATTGGATTTTGTGGAATCCTTTTTCCGCACCTATTAAAATGATCACGCATTTTTTTTTGTCCTTTTCCTACTAATATGGTGTATAACATTAGTTGATTTTCAAATGTTATAAACTTAGTCATGGTATATGATCCTTTTTATATGGTCCTGGATCTGGTTTGTAATATTTGTTAAGGATCTTTGTATTTGTATTCCTGGGGGGGTATTGCTCAGTAGTTTCCTTTAATTATGATATCTTTATGTAGCTTTGGTATTTGGCATTTGGTATTAACCTCATAGAATGAGCTGAAAAGTGTTCTCTGTCTTCTGAATGTGTTTGTGAAGGATTGATAGCAATGAATTTTCTTATCCGGCAGTGTCTTTATTTTGCCTTCATTTTTGAAGGATAGTTTTGCTGGATATTGAATTCTTTGTTGATAGGAATATGGATAGTGAGGGTCCTTTCCAGTCTCTACTGAGGGTGTGAACAGCCTTGCTCTTATACACTGCCTTCCAGAACCCCAGGGATATATGGAAGTTGATGATTATCTACTGCGACTTCCTCACCTGCCATGTCTCCCTGGTAAATTTCTGGCTTGTCTGCTGCTCTGTTGTTTGGCTCAAATAAGATCACAACTTTTGTCTTTCCCCATTCTTTTGTCTCTGGGATTGCTCCTGTTTCTGACAATGCCTAGGGACGTGAGGTTTTTCCGTGTTCTGCTCCAAATCAGAACGGCTTCCTTTGGCAGCCTAACCACAGGTTTTCATGGCTTCCTTCGCCTTGGTAGAATTATCAGCTGGCAAGTGGGGATGGGTGTGCATGTGGGTGTCTGCCTCACGCTAAAACGTACAGACTTCCTCTGTTCTTACGTGAGGCTCAATAGTGTTATTTGAATAAATGCTTCTTAATTTGCTGTGTTCCTTTGGACCACTTCCAGAGTCCTGAAACAGTCGTCTTTGACTTTTTTTTTCTTTTGAATTTTGTCATTGCTTTTTGGAGAATAACTTTTTTGTGTTTTATCATTGGGGATTTGCTGAGCTACTCATGCTGCCATTCTACAGTCTTTTTAACTTATTGATTAATGCTTCCTTTCTTAGGCAGCTTATGGAAAATCTACTTTTCTTTTGTCACTGTCAATAAAATCTGTAACAGGATTATTGGCTCAAGAAAACTTACTGGATTTTATTCAGGGTATTCAAATGTGCTACTAAAACGGGATTTGTGTGGAGGAATGAAATTTTAATATTAAACAATTAAGTATTATTAAATATACATATTATAGATTAAGTGATAGCATAGTTAAATATATTTTTGTATAAAATAGTTTTCTTTCTGAGTGGTAGTCCTCCTGTCTAGCACCGTCACACAGAGTTCTTTCTTGTTCTGGGAGGGCCCTGAGTGAGCCAGAGGAATGAAGAGCCATGAAAAGCAGTTCATCCCTAGCCTCCTTGTCCACCAATGTAGGCAGGTTGAATTGAGCAGTCTTGGTATCAGGTGCCAAAAGGGTAGGAATGAAGACTATTGGGTAGAGTGGACAAGGCAGGAAGTGACGTCAGCTTCCTGGGCCCCCACAGCATCTCCCATTCCCAGAGCCACGACAGGCTGTTCTCTTGGTCTTGGAATTATCCCTGGAGATGAGAAACCAGCAGTAGATGTGACCATGACTTTCTCTTCTAGTCCCCGTTACTGGCCCAGGGTACATCAGAGAGTCAGTGGGTTTGGGTCTTGGAAGTTGGTGAGAAATGGAACCTACTACTAGTCCCACCTCCTGACCGTTGTTCAGTCTATTTATAGTGTCCCCTCCCACCATCCCCATTCTTTCCTGTCTCTGCCCTATCATGCTCTCGAAAGGCCATCACATCAAAGTAGGAATCAGTTCTCACTGAGCATCCTCTTGTAAGAGAGAGATGCTCTTGTAAGAAGCATGAGCCCAGGTAATAAAGCCATTAGTGAATTTTATGTAGAAAGGCAAGGCTGAATAAAAGCATGCAGTAAACTGTTTCTGCTTATGATTATGCAATTCTTCTGTTTCCTTTATTTCCCTGACCAAGGCATTTGTAGTTCATGGCTTACTTTCCCTTCTTCAGCCAGCAACCAGAACTTTAAGAAATCCATACAGCTTCATAGAAGAGCAATATTATGTAAAGACAACACTGTACCCACAATGAAACCAGTATGGCTAGCTTATATGTCTCTGTAATGCTATTGGCACCATGCACATTTGTTGGGCATTTCTTCTGGCCAAGTTCCAACTGAAAAGAATTGAGTATTCTGGGCTTCCATGTGGTGGTTTAGCCATAACAGGTTGGTAACCGGGGGATCAAGACAGAGGCAGATGTTGCCTTCAATATGAGCTTACATAAGCCACGTTAGTCAGTGCTGGTTTTTTTTTTTTTTTAAGTTTATTTATTTATTTTGAGAGAGAGAGAAAAAGAGTGCAAGCAGGGGAGGGGCAGAGAGAGAAGGAGAGGGAGAATCCCAAGCAGGTTCCGTGCTGTCAGCGCAGAGACTGACACAGGGCTCAATGCCAATGAACTGTGAGATCAAGAGTCAGATGCTTAACTGACTGAGCCACTCTGGTGCCCCATAGTCAGGGTTGGTTTTAAACAATTCCATTTCTTAGGAAGCTAGTTGCACACTGGATCTTCCTCCTAAAAATCAGTGCCTTTCCCCTCACGAAGAGGGCGCTATGCAGACAGGAACCTCACGGCAAGGAGAAGTGTCCCTTGGATTGTTGTTGTGCTTGTAACGTCCTGCTAAATGGAATGGGACTTTGCAATCTCTCAGCCCCAGCAGTTTCCTCTTCTCATCCAAATCGAAGCACACAAATATTTCCCTAACTATGGTTTGGATCCAGAATGTTTATCTGGCAGACCTGGGCAAGTTGAATTTTCTGGAAGGAAATCTAGCTTTAAAAAACATCTTAGAACATTGTGTCCAGGGTTGAAATCAAAGACCATGTTTCCCACACACGTTGTTTTCCAAGCAGATTTCCTTGAGGTTCACCCCCCACCCCTTCCGAAGATTGGAGCTTAAGGTGGGGGAGGGGAGGAAACAGCAGGAGACTCAGAGAGCAAACGGACCCACACACGTTTCCCTAGTGACATTTGCTTTATTCATTGACACCTCTATTTGACTTCAGAAAGGACTACTTGAAGTGGCTTCCTGATGTTACCACTTTCCGCCAGGCAAGGGGAAATACGGGGGTGGAAAAGCAAGAAGCGATGAACCCAGGTTACTCTCGAGGGAATCGCTGGGGATTCCTACCACTCGAGGCCCATTTTCCTCTATGCTCTGGAGACCCAGTGGGAAAGCAAAGTGTTGTCCGCATGGTTGAGGCTTGGGGGGTAGGCACCGGCTTTGCAGGACAAGATTAGCCACAACGCCCTCATTGCCTGGCCTTACCCTCTGAAAGATTCCAGATTTGGATTTTGAATGAACCCCTCTATTCCTAGTTGGGGTATCTACTGTCAGAGGGCCACACAACTGCGTCTTTTTGCCCTCTTCCCTCTTTTTGTCTGTTTAGAATTAGCTCCGTCTGTAAGGCACATTTTTCCTATTCTGCTGTGAGGTAGCCCCTCTTCATTATGGCAGTCAGCCACATCTTGCGGTAGGACCGTTCAGCACATGGGGAATTAAAAGGAATGGAAAGCCAATATTTCAGGTAGGACCAATGGCATAGGGTATTATGTGGCTGGTTACATGGATGGAGGCATCAGGATTAAACTGACTCACTGTGTGATTCTGTTTCATGAACAGAGGGTGAATGGACTTCCCTAAAAGATCTCCCAAGGCCAGTCACAGGCCCGGTAGCATAGCCTGCTGATGTAGACACTTCTTTCTTTTTAAAAAAATTTTTTTAAATGTTTGTTTATTTTTGAGAGAGAAGGAGACAGAGCATGAGTGGGGGAGGGGCAGAGAGAGGGGGGGAGACCCAGAATCCGAAGCAGGCTCCAGGCTCTGAGCTGTCAGCACAGAGCCTGATGTGGGGCTCAAACCCATGAGCCATGAGATCATGACCTGAGCTGAAGTCAGACACTTAACCGACTGAGCCACCCAGGTGTCCCTAGACACTTATTTCTAACCCCCTAATTCATCTGGGTACCAACTGCAGACCTGCCATTTTTTAGCTGTATGACCTTAAATAAGTAATTTAATTTCTTAATTTCTCAGAGCCTCAGTTGGCCCATCTGTAAGATGACTGTAAGAATGCTACCTTTCTCTAGGTTATTATGAGGGTCAGAGAAGATTATGCACATAAAAATCTTAGGTATCACCTGATATGTGACAGTGCCTCAGAAATGGCAGTGGTTATTGTATCTAAACCCCTGAACCTGTTGTTGTTATGACTTGGTAATTTTGCATTTTCATTGCTTAAGAGACTGACAATTAGAAGGAAAAAAATTGCCTATCCATCTCCTGGAGAACAATTTGGAGATGGGGAAGAACGCAGAGACACTAACAGCTATATGTTCTCTGAGTTCAACAAGAGGGCAAGAACAGAGCATCTTTAAAATTCGCTGTAATGTGGGGGTTCTCTGTAGGTGAAAGGGAGCTGTGTGCTTGTCCAGAGAAACACAGCCCACCCAGGAGGGCCTCAACTGCACCACAAAAGGAAGGGCTCGCGGACTCTGGTGCAGTTACCTCCGCCGAAGACATTGCTCCAGAACGTCCTCCACCAAGGACATCCCAGAGCTGGGACGAGGGGCCAGAGGCACCCCGAAATCTTGGAGAATTGCGCCTCATATTTTAGAGCCCTGCATTGCTGACTGTGGCCGTGACTTGGAATCACTGTGTAAGAAGATAGAGTGTCTCCGCCAGCCCATTTCTGGCCAAGACACTCAGATAGATGCCAAAAATCACTTGACTTGGAAACTATTTCTGTGTCAGAGTGGTAGAATTCTGGATGATTGAGTTGTTTTCAACTCTGTTGTGTATTCTAAAGTTATCACCGCTCAGTCTTGGGAGAGAACATATGCATGAGACAAACGGAGCGAAGGAAAATTAACACAATTCTATGCATACAATTGCATAAGCTCGTGTATGAGAGGGCCCGGTACCATCTAGATGTCATAGAAAGGTAAAGAGGGAAAGAACACACTTCGTGTCCTGGGTTTGAATCCAGTTTTAGCACTTTCAGAGTGACAGTGCCAGGGCATGTCCTGGCTCAGAACGTCGGTCTCGTGATGGACACTGTCCACCTGACTTAACAGCCGCACCCAACAAATGAGATGACGGGTGTGAACTGCCTGCCCGCATCCATTCCTGTGCATTGTCCCCAGCCGGGTTTGCGTGGGGGTGCTCGATGGGGTGAGGGGGGAAGCATGAGCGATTTGTGAAGATTTGTGATAGAGTGTTAGAGGGGGGAATGACTTCCACTGAGTTGCCGGTGAAGCCTGTCTGGTTTCTTTCTGTCCATCAGTCTGTCTTCCACCTTATTTATTCATAGATGCGTGCATTCCTCCATTCACCTACCCGTGCAGCCCTTTTTATTGAGCATCCTGCAGTGTGCCAAGCACAGATGAACAAAATAGGAGTTGAGACATGGCACCAAACAGGAAGTGTAGAGATGTCACCTTCTTCCTTACACACTCTCACGTGCTGGTGTTTAGATATAAAAACACGGTCACATTGAACACATAAAGCATATTCCTAGAATCATCGATACCAGGAGAAGTTCGATGATCTGCGTGTCCAAAAGTGATATTTATACGTACGTGTGAACATGTGTGTATTTGTATTTCTACTGATCACTTATCTGTATTAGAAGTAAAAGCAGTGGGATCTCATTTCGCATGGAATCTCATTTGCTCATTGTTGTTTCCTGCGTCTTTTACCAATAAATCTGCATATTCATGTTATGTACCGGAAATCTCCATCTTCAAAGATCAGTTATTTTAGCTTTATGTTTAAGAACTACTCTTAAATTTTTTTGAGAGAGATAGAAGGCACAAGTGACTGAGGGGCTGAGAGAGAGAGAGAGAATGCCACAAGGGGCAGAGAGAGAGAGAGGGCGGGTGGAGGGAGGGAGAGAGAAAGAGAGAGAGAAACGGAGTTCACCTGAAGCAGGACTCATGTTTACCTGAAGCTGGCTCGAGCTTACCCGATGCGGGACTCAAACTCATGAACCATGAGATCATGACCTGAGCCGAAGTCAGACACTTAACCGACTGAGCCACCCAGACGCCCCTACTTTTTAGCTTTTTTTTTTTTTAATTTTTTTTTTTAACATTTATTTATTTTTGAGACAGAGCATGAACGGAGGAGGGGCAGAGAGAGAGGGAGACACAGAATCTGAAGCAGGCGCCAGGCTCTGAGCGGTCAGCACAGAGCCCGACGCGGGGCTCGAACTCACGGACCGCGAGATCGTGACCTGAGTTGAAGTCAGACACTCAACCGACTGAGCCACCCAGACACCCCTACTTTTTAGCTTTTAATTACCATTATGAGCAACTTGGTTCCGTTCCGGTTGTTTTTCTTCAGAAGAAAACTTAAAAAAAAATTGTTTACAAAGTATTTTAAGCAGTATGAAGGGTTTTTGAATGGCATGCATGACAGTAGAGCAGGTAAGAAATTGCTGGCAGGCATTCCAAGCAAAGAGGCGGTAAGATATTACGCAGTGGACCATGCAACGAAGAGGCTACAGCGTGGGGCCCTGCCGCGGGATTCTGGCCTGACTGTGAGGAGAAAGAACTTCTCTGTTCTCCTAGAGCCTTTTCTCTGAGTTATTGAGTGGATCTAGATAAATACTTGACATCTGTTCAAGGTCTTTGGTTCCTCTTTTTAAAAACCAGGTGCAGGTTGTTTTTTGGCTTTGGGTTTGTTTGGTTTTTTTTTTTTTTTTTTTTTTTTTTTTTGCTCACAGTGGAGTGCTATTCAGTGTTAAACTAATGACAAGATCACTGAGGCCTGAGTAGATGCTGTTCGTGAAACCCTTACTGCAGGGTCAGGCTGCCGGTAAAACATCATTTGGAAGAGGTCTGGCCTCCAGGAAATTGTCATGAAACCGATCCAAGAAGAGCTTGGAATTCTAGACTGCTTTGGAGCGCGCTGTTGGCTGCGATGGAATTTGTTCACAGCTTTCATGGAAGATGACACTGTTTGTAGAAGTTGGAAACTTTTCTCATAGTCTTCATTTAACTGTGGACACATCTGATTGGTGTAGCTGCTTGGAGAATCATGCCAAGGATAAATCTTGGGTTATTTTGATACATACCCTTTCTAGTTTTGAGAGGAAGAAGGAGAGGTGTATTTGCTAGAGGGGTAATAAAGAGTCAATTTACAAACTCACAATGCTTTAATACATACCTTTGAAATACTTTAAATTTACAATGAAATTCATATTTGCGATCGTGTCTGAGGTGCAAGCTAACAATGCAGTGAAGTATTTTATGTAGAAGCACAAATTTAGTAGAAATTATTCTTTATAATTTTCTCCGTGTCTTCCCATAAATCCACCCTCCCCCCGCAAGTGGACATGTTACATATTAAATTTGGTTTTATTGAACTTATTAGTATTTTGACCCAATTGGAGGCAGCCTTCTTTATGTACATATTTGTGGATCCCAGGAGCCTCTAGGTGAAGCCCTTTGGACGATATCTCACACATTTCTTAACACCGTTTCCCGAATGCCACATAACTGTGAGTTGTATGAAAAGCGAAAGCATTTTATAGAACTAAATGTGATTTTTCTCAATTTAAACTTGGTATTCTTCCCATTTGGAGCTACTTAATGATTTGCTATTTTGTCCCTCTATCCCCTGCACCCCAAATCAGTGCAGCTTTATTTTTACTTAATTATAGCAATTAAGAATATTTTTAAACTCTCAACTTTTTACTTTTCCTAGTAGATATTTGTATCAGTCAGGGTCACCCAGAGGGCCAGAACCAGTATGGGATATGTGTGAACATTTATTGCAAAGAACTAGCTTCCGTGATTGTGTGAGCCGGCTGGGCTTGTCCAAAATCCACACAGCAGGCTGTCAGGAAGGGCAGGCTAGGACTCATGTGAGAGCTGAGCTGCTGTCCACAGGTTGAATTTCTTCTTTCTCAGGAAAGCCTCTATTCAGCTCTTAAGGCCTCTCAGCTGATTGAATCAAGCCTGCCCAGATCATTGAAAATAATCTCCCTTACTTAAAGTCGACTGATTATGGACTTTAATCACATCTACAAAATACCTTCACAGGACCACCTAGATTAATGTTTGAATCACTGTAGACTATAGCTTAGCCAAGTTGATACATGAAAAAGGAGCATCACAACATTCAAATGCAAGACATTTCAAATTCAGCAAAACCGATATAGATTTATGCATAATTATATTTGATATCAGCTGAAACCCGTCATTCCCTTGGTGTTGCAATGAAATGCACGTTTGGAAAATAAATGTTCAAGTCCCTCCTGTCTTGGCAGAGGGAAAAGGGCATTAGAGAGGTGATACGGGCGGTCGTCCCTTGTCGCAGACTTTGAGTCCGGAGTTCTGTCTTGTCCAGCAACAGAATGGATGCAGAATTGAATATGAGAGAGGCTAATGCCTGGGAGGAGACAAGAGCCCCAAACAGGGGTTTTGTCTCTGTATTTATTGAGCTCTCAGGTTTTCCATATGTGGTGAACGTGCAGAAGAAAACAATAAGATAGTGACCATTAATCTGTGTATGTAAGAAGCAAAGGGTTTGCAGGGTGAGTGTCATTAGAAGTTGAGATTAAAGTACAATGATATATTGGAGCCTGATGCCAGATGGACAGTGTTTCTCTGTGGGTGATACGGTCGAGTAGTTGTTATCTCCGAAGTGTAAGATTGCCAGAGCACGCTGCCTCAAGGCTAACAAGGCACCCTTTCCACTAGCTAACCTTGGGTGCTTTCGCCCTGTGGTAGCTTTCTGCCTCTCTGCTTTGTCTTACTTAATGACTGGCCTTGGGCACTTCCGCCCTGTGGCAGCTCTCCGCCCTAAACCGTGTTAACCCATTGGTGCAAGCCTACAGAATTCTTAAACTTATTTCCCACAGTCCCTGAGACTCTCTGCCCTGCAGCTAAGACAGACAGTCAGTAGGGTAATTCCAGGATTTCAAGGCAAGTGCACCCCAGTATGTCCTGTCTTCTCTCAAGTTCCTCAGATCTCATCTTTCTGAGGGGCTCTGTCTAATAAGTCAAGAGGGCTTTCCTTGGCCGTTCAGAGCGTGTCTGTTGCTGAATGATTATCCAAAACAGCCAGGCTTAAACCCAGAAGCTTTGGAAGCCAGGGGAAGGCACCCTGAATTTTACCAACTATACCTATGATGATGAAGGAGTGGCTCCCCAACCATTGCCAGAAAAGGGGTGACAGACACTAGGCATTTGAAACATGGAGTGACTGCTGCATTTGTCTGCTTCTGTTCCACCTCTGAAAATGAAACCTTCTTGAGGGCACAGACTATCAGTGCCCAGAGCATGCCACAGTAAGTAGCACATGTACCAGTTTGGGTCCCAGCAGGAAACAGTGTACTCAAATCTGGATAATTTCAGGAGGGGTTCACCAAAAGGCCTAGGGAAACCCTAAATGATAATGCGGCACTCTATAGCCATTATAATCTCCAGTCTGGAATTAGGGGTGGGGGAAGTCACTGGAGGTCTGAAGACAAAGTCTGGGATGGAGGGACCATGGCCTCTGGTGACGGGATAAGCCAGCCCTCTGGAGATGAAGCTGGGGAAAAGAAATACCCTTGCCCTGAAAATGGACCACATTATCTCCTTCTTTTCACCTGCCTGGGCTCCCCGTTGGCTGAACCCACTAAAAATCAGAGGGCCAAGGAGTCTGCTGATGTGTTCCCTTCAAGTCAGTCACTGGGAGGCACAGTGGAAGGTGGATCAGAGGGACAAAATTAATGCTCTAGACAGCTCCAGGTATGTGAACTTGAACAAGCTGAGTAATTTCTCTGAGCTTCCATTTTTTCATTTAAACATGGGATGATCATAGTTATCTGGCTACGTTAGTTTAGGGGCAGAGAGTATATGTGGATTACCTTTAACAATGGGTGGCATTTCATAACTGTCTCAGCTCTTTTTTAATGTTTATTTCTTTAAAAAAATTTTTTTTAGAGAGAGAGAGAGAGACACAGAGCACAAGCAGGGGAGGGGCAGAGAGAGAGGGAAACACAGAATCTGAAGCAGGTTCCAGGCTCTGAGCTGTCTGCACAGAACCTGATGTGGGGCTTGAACTTACAAACTATGAGATCATGACCTGAGCCGAAGTCAGATGCCCAACCGACTGAGCCACCCAGGCACCCCATTTATTTCTTTTTTGAGAGAGAGAGAGAGAGAGAGAGAGAGAGAGCAAGTTGTGAAGGAGTAAGTAGAGAGAGGGAGAGAGAATTCCAAGCAGGCTCCCCACAGTCAGTACAGAGCCTGACGTGGGGCTGGAATTCATCAACTGCGAGATCATGATCTGAGCTGAAGCCAAGAGTCGGATGCTTAACCGATGGAGCCACCCAGGCACCCCTGTCTCAGCTAACTCTTAACATAGACCGGACCTTCACATGCCAATAATAGGGAAAGAGGTAAGATATTTAAGAAGCATTTTAAACTGGTTTAGAATAACCGTAGCATCTTACATACATATATACATACTTTAACCTAAATTCTGATCATCAGTAAAACAAAACTCCCATCTCCTCTAGAAGCGCCTTATTACCCAAAAATTTCACTTTTCCCTACCTAATTGCCAGGGATAAAAAACAGGTTAGTAACTTCCCCACTTTGAATTGCATTCCCCTACCTATCTCGTAAAGGAGAATTTAAAGACAAGGAAAAAGGACAAAAGATTTTAAGAGAGAATCGGAGACTAATGCGCATTTCCTGACTTCACTGTTACTGCAATTTGATGTGATTACATGAAAACTGTGAGTCTATATAGGCAGATGAAAAATGTGAGTATAGGCATTGTGATACAATAACTGTGCCCACCTGTGTAATTTCTCGTCTCTGGAGTATTTATGATTAGAAAGGAGGATTTATAGATAAGGTAACATAGATAATAGTATATACATAGTACAGATTACTGTGCTTTGTAAGTTAGATCGTTAAGTCACATGGAAAACCAAATAGAAACATCTTAAGATTTCATCTTAGGAACGATACAGAGGGAATCTGCGGTCTTTGCAAAGAAAGAAATCTGCACCTTCCAGGTCCTGCCCCAGCATCTGATTTTGAAAGACATTTTTACTGGTTCCTTAGGACAAACACTTGATGTTGTCTGCGTGGATGAGACTCCTGCCTGTGAATAAAACCAGGTCGGAGGTTTGCCATAGTTTATCAAGATACACCTATGAGTAATTCATGAGCCATCTGTTGACCAAAAAGCCAGTTAAGGAATTCTAATAAATGCGTGATTTCCATTTCCTAGGGTAAAGCAGCGTTGGCATTTACAACCTTCCTCAGCAACAAAATGCCAGTAAAAATATAACTGACAGTTATGGGTCTTTGCTATTTCTAAGCATTAATCACCTCAAAGGCAGTATCACAGATCTTCCTTTCTAGAACTATGAGCTACAAAACGTTGGCAACATGTTAAACTTCAATTACTTCTTAGAATACAACATCTTACATTCACATGAGCAAGACTTAATGACTCACAAAGACAATTTGGAATAAATATGGATATTCACCCTGGAATTTTCTCTTTCAGTGGCAATAATTATTAACAACACTAGTTTCTTCTCTGAGGTAGTAATTTTTGGCAGTTTAGATCTTATTCAGAATGTACTGAAGATGTGATTATTCTTAGTGCCTCTGTCTTTACCAGCTTGTAATAGCTCACATGGTAATTTAATTTCTTTTTTGTTGGGTGAAGGTGGCACTGTTATCAGCAGAAGGATACGATTTTAAAGTATCATGACACAGTGATTTTTAACGTGAACTGTTATGATTCTGAATCATTTTCAGAAATCACAGAGATTGCTTTTTCTGACATCCTGATCGCCCCAGGGAAAAATAAGGAAGTTATACTTTATGAAAGTATCAAACCCCAATCAGACTTTTGTCGCGTGGATTATTTTTGTTTCTGAACATCCCGTCTCGCATTTTTTGGCCCAAGGACGTGATCTGATTACTCTGTGGTGAATAACGTGGGAATGTCTGAGAATCTCACCTAAGTGGGTTAGCAAATAGAGGCGTGTGTTATGCAAACCTCAGGGCTGGCCACTACTGTGCCAGATCCTCCTAGTTTTTTCTTCTAAAATGAGAGAATAGACCCTTCTTTTCATGGCGACAGAGGAGCTACCTTCTGTTTGTAAGCATCTCCTTTGGGCCAGAAAAAAATTCATGCCCTGCAAAGTCTTGATTTTATCTCTCATTCCAACTGACTTGAGTAATGTGACTGTCTATTAAACTGTCTTCGTATTTTGAAGATAAAGATGATGGGTATATAATAAGACCCCAATTTTGTAAATAAATAACGGGTTTTATATGTGTATCAGTACTGATTTTTAAAAGACCTAGAGGGAATATTGCTAAAAATGGAAAATGATTACTTCTGGGTAAGTTCTGTTTTCTCTCTTGTATTTTATTTTCTAAATTTCCTTTAATCATACAGTAGTTTATTAAAAAAAAAAAAAGTTGGTAGTAAGTAAAAGTGTTCATTTCCCTCCTCACCTCATCCACTAAGGAGCACAGCCAAAGAAGGCACTATAGGAGTTTGAAAGAGGGGGTGTGTACTAAGGGGTTGTGAGGGTGACAGGTCCTTCCGGCCAGCCACTCGTTTGGTCAGTGCACCGAGAGATCTCTCCGAGACGACTCCCAGGTTGAGGTTCCCAGAATCCGACAGGGACGTCGGCAGCCCAGTATGATGGTTGGGCAGTTCCAGCCTCTGGGACAAGGATGCCCCTGTTGACGTGACTGGGGTGCTCTCTGCCCTGCTGGCTCCAGAGCGGACGTTTGTCCAGTGTGCACGGAACCAGGGTGGGGCTCCCTCTCTCAGGCTGATTGCCTTTGGCCTCCACCTCCATGGGAGGGACGCACTGCCCTTAGAGTGTTTGGCACGAGAACTTTTGGTTAAACACGACTGGGATGAAGCTTGCCTTTTGCAGTGGAGACCTGCACAAAATCTATTGAAATGGAAAGAATGAAACCTGCAAACCTTGAGGCTATTTAATTTCTAGGTCAGCCTTTATTACTTACCATTTGCATTTTCTGACCTCCTCCTCTGTGCTTTCTTTAGACCAGAACTTCCAGGCTTCCTGTGTAATACTCTTAACCTTCTTTCCACATGGTCAGTACTGGTCATCACCTCTCAGGACAGGGTCCAGCTCTCCCTTCTTTTGTGTTTGCCGGGGAACTCATCCATCGATGGCCGTGGAGTCCCTATTGTATATGTCCTAGGTCCTGGGCAGGGTAGATGCCCTCGTGGACCCGTGAAAGTAACCTCCCTTCGTTAACAAAAAGGCTCTCCAGCCCTCCTCTCAGCAGGACCTCTTAGAGATGAGTTCATTGTTCATTAGCCTTCGCCTTCTGGATATGAGTCTAGACTCAGGCTTCATACCATGTTACTACTGACAAGGGCTGGTCCCAGTCGATGCCTTTGAATTGAGACCTGGGTGGTATGCAGTGTGTCCATTACATTACCAATGTCTATCATAGTCCTCAAGTATAAATAGACAAATTCAGACTAGTGGTATATTGTGCATTGGTATATATCAGACCTGTGTGACATCAGAGGTTTCACTGGTGTAGAGTCACGGAGCAGGTAGCATCTCAGTTTGATGCACAAAGGTTAAAAGTGGGGGACGAGAACTATGGATGTTGGGATGTCTGTGCTATGGAGTTTGGCTGGTGTCCCCCACAACCGTCTGTTTTGCCTGTCTTCAGGTGACCTTGGGGCTGTGCAGAGTGAGTGCCCGGCCCCTCCCCGATCATTGCATCTTGTCTCTTTTACACAGTAAAAATAACTGGGGATGCTATGTTCCGCCTGGGATTATGATGCCTCATTGCCATATGTTTGTGTGGACATAAATAGTCTTCTCAGAAATTTGGCACAAGCCTGGCCACATGCTAACTGGGGACTGGACTTCCTAGAGATCACAGAGAAATCAGTTCCAACCTGAGCCTTGATCGGATGATTGAATTTGAGTTTGGTGCTCTAACCTTCCAAGTGGGTAGCTCCATAAATCTTGTCAAAGACAGTTATTTGGAAGAAAAGTGCTTCAGAACTTGCCATTGTGTCTTACTGAACTTTGTTGCTTTCGTGAAAATGTAACTGCAATCCTCATGTCCGTCACCTAGGCCCCCAGCCTCTTTTATGTTCAAAGTGGTAGCATTTTTGCACTTTCAACATGATGTGATGCTCATTTGCTCCTCCCCCTACTTTTAAAAAATGGTATAAAATGGAGAGAAATTACACAGAGGGTGCAGCCCTCGATAGAAACGGCCCATCGATTCAGTGTCCCATTAGTGTTGACTGTTGAATGAAATCCAACTCAATACCTGCAGAATGCTTAGGGCCTAATGTTTTCATATTCTAGAGCTTTGTGGAGCACTCAGCCCAGATTTTTAATGAGTTTGTCCCTCTTGGGACTTGCAGCATTTAGTAACGAAAACTAAGCAGCTGGCTTGCCAAATATAGTCAGGTGAACAGCCTTTGATCACACGTTCTCCTGGGGGATGCAGGCGACATTCGATTTCATGGCAATTAATAGGTAACTTTTAAATGGCCAATAAATTGGCAGTTGATTATATTTTCAAATGAACATGGCCACCGCAGAAATACCATGTCACCTTTAGTTAACATCACCATGACACTTTTGTAATGACAATTAGCATCAGTGGCTGAAAGACTTCTACAAGATCTGTTTAAAAGTATTTAGGGAATGAAGATTGCTGTGGTTGGTGCTGAGGATAACAGAAGTGAGCACAAGAGTTCACATCCAGTGGGGAGGCAGAAATTAGCCAAAGATTGGCAGAAGGAGTGTGAAATTACAGCTGTAACACAGGTAATGAAGAAGGATCATAATGCTGCTTAGCATTATAGGTTCTCTAGAAGCAGAGCCTGAGGCAAGGGTTCAGATTTCATGATTTATTGGGGAAGTGCTCGTAGGAAGAGGAGAGTGTGCAAATCAGGCCAAGGCCGTGGAGGTGAGACCTCAGCTGGACGGAGCTTTAGCCTGATCCCATGGGGAGCTCTGGAGCACGAGTTGTACCCAGAGTTGCCCCACCTTAAGACAAGGCTGGTCTTTCATAGTCTCTCCTGCCCTGCACTCGTCAGACATCAACCAGGGTCTGACCTGCCGTGGATGGGTATGTCCTCTGGGCAAGCGGGCTTCTGTAAGGTCAAGGGCACCACCCAGAGGAGGAGGACAGCAACAGAGAGAATGAGTGTGTGGACCTGTTAGAGGCCCTGGGTGTGGCACCAGCTGCATGCTCCAGAGATGCGAAGAGAACGTGTGACACAGTATTCTTCCTTATTCGGAACCCTCTGGTGGCCTCCCATATCACCCAGAAAAAGAGCCACATTTCTGGAAAAGACTGCCATTGCCTGTGGGGCCTGGTGGGGTGAACTTTCAGTTATCTTTTCTATTTAAACAGCAAAATCTATTTTGGACCCCGTTTCACATTTCTTCAGCATGTGTTGAGGCACCCGCTTTTGTTGTCTTACATTTTTATTCCAAAGATCTGTAAGTGCCCTCGAATTTTGCTTTAAGGTGCAACTTGACATATGGGATGACTTACCTGGCTTCAGAGAAATCTTTTTTCCTTCACCAAACATGACCAGAATTCCTGTCTCCTTGAAATTGGCCCAGGGCTGAAGAAAGAAAGAGTCTTTGAGGTCAAGAAATACATACATACTTTTAAAATCACACAAAAGTTTTGCTACATACAGTGGACTTCTTTATCTGGGCTATGTCCTTATAACATCTGCCTTTCCTCCCACATTTGGGTTTGTCTCTTAGATCTCTGCGGTCTCGGGTCTTTTCACAACTTTCTCCAGTGCCTGTCTTTATTATTTGGTATCGGTTCATTTTTTTCCTCCTTGAATTCTCCACCTTTCTGAGTTCTTTCTTAACATTTGCTTCTCGTCATATAGCAGATCAGAGGAGGTGCCTGAAATCTAGTCATTTGTCAAAATCCTGTGCTGCCTCCTACTTCCCTTAGCATCCATGTCTTTGAGGCCTTGGTGGGAGAGAGGCCCCCTGTTGATGCCATTGTGGTCCTTGGAGATGTTTTGAGTCCTTGTCATTATCACCCTGGCTGCTAGATCTGAAACACTACCAAGTTCCCGAAGAGACAGTTCCATCTGATAAATGTCTTCCAATTGTAGGAATGTATGTTACTTATAAGACCTGTATCTAAGGACCAATTTAATGTTGGAGGTTAGAACACGTCAACTCATGTTTTCCTGTATGCCAGTGGTGGGGGCACAGGTTGTGGGGGGGCTTCTGGTGCATCGGAAGAGATCGGGAACTATATGTAGTTTCAATAAAAGTGAACTGGCTGGGGTGCCTGGGTGGCTCAGTCGGTTAAGCGTCCGACTTCGGCTCAGGTCATGATCTCGCGGTCCGTGAGTTCGAGCCCCATGTCGGGCTCTGTGCTGACAGCTCAGAGCCTGGAGCCTGTTTCAGATTCTGTGTCTCCCTCTCTCTGCCCCTCCCCCGTTCATGCTCTGTCTCTCTCTGTCTCAAAAATAAATAAACTTAAAAAAAAAAAAAATTAAAAGTGAACTGGCTAGTTTGGAGAATACAAAGATAAAACATTTTGAGTTTTCAAAAACCTGAAATACTAGAAGGGGAAGTGGACTTATAAACACATGATTCAATAAACTGTTAGGTGACTCAATTTCCTCGTCTGTAAACTAAGAGCAAGACTTCTCTTTTGAGAGTATTAAATGAAATAGTGCATATAAATAGTGCATATTAACAGGATGATAGACTTAATGTTAGGGTGCTATTTGGTAGAGATATGTACACAGCAGGGAAAAGGAGTTAATTTTGTAGAGTAGTGGGTCGAGAAGTGTATCCAAAAACACTTAGAGTTAGCACCTGAGAGTTGAACAAGATTTTGTGGTTCTATCCATCTATTCGTGATCTGCATTAGCAGCAACGCCCATATCTGTTGGTGACATTCTGTTTGTTTATATAGGGTGAGAAATTGGACCCTGGTGGGTAGGTCTGATCCCCTCAAGTGGCCTGCCATTTTTCTTCATGGAATTACCCGTTTTATCACCAACTGACAGTTGCAGTTAAATATTATTTACAAATACCTGATGGCCTTGATCATACTAAACAACAAGAATTGCTAATCATTGTGTTTCAGAATCCTAGGCCCTGCCAAGTCTCTTGGGAAGGATGCAAAATATTTTCATAACCAGTTTAGTAATTTTAGCATCATAAAATATCTATTAGGGGATACTAACCGAGTACATATTGTTAATCTTAAAAAGGATTTGAATGTTTTTAAGTAGCTTCCACGTCCAGTGTGGGGCTTGAACTCACAGCCCTGAGATCAAGAGTCAGATCTGACTCTAGGGGCACCTGGGTGGCTCAGTCGGTTGAGTGTCCGACTTTGGCTCAGTCATGATCTCATGGTTTGCGAGTTTGAGCCCTACATTCGGCCCTCTGCTATTAGTACAGAACCCGCTGAATTCAGTCTGTCTCTGTCTCTCTCTGTCCCTCCCCCACTTGTATGCACTCTCTCTCTCTCTCTCAAAAAAATAAACATTAAAAAAAAAAAAAGTCAGATGATCTACTGACTGAGCCACCCAGGCGCCCCTTAAAAAGTATTTTTAAATGAGAGGGGAGTATCTTTTTATTATTTGCTCTACATTCAATTTTTTGTTGTTGCCTGAATCATTATCCTAACAATTAGGCCTAATTTTCACTGAAAATGGACTCTCAAAAACATTTCCTGGAAAACTGAGGCAAAACTGTATCATGGTGCATTGGCAAAATCTCCTCCAGGATTATTTACCCAGTAATGTCAAACTCTATAGATACAAGAACGTGTCAACTCCATTGTCCATGAGTTTGAGTTATCCAGAATAATACAGAAAGCATTTATTGTGATGATGAATGAGAATGAGGGTTTAAAGGTTAGAAATATTTAAAGCCTAAAGCAACCATAGAAACCTAATTCTTCATAAATCTTTTTGAAATTTTGCTTTTGACGAGGCTTAATCCATAACCAAATACCATTGCTAAATATAAACTTGAAATACAGGTTTCTGATATTTGAAAAGGTGGGCCTGGCCTACATTTCAGCCTTTATGTGACCCAGCTCCTTCCTCCCTGCTGGCTTCTGAGCAGGATATAGGGCACTAACTGAAACATTGTCAGGAAAATGTGAAACAGTCCTGCATAGAAAAAAGGAAAACCTAAAACAAAAAAACAAAACAAAACACAAGGTAACATTGGTTTCCTTGGTTGAAACTGTTTCCTTTGGATGTCAGGTGTTTGTGTATATATTTTTACCTTTTTGTTGTATCACATGGTTTTTAAGCCTAAAGTTTGAGTCATAGGAGTCACTAACTAGAAGTATTCCTCATCACTAATTACTCAGTTTTGATTGTTATGCTAGATGCTTTTGACCCTGCAGAGTTTAGTTCTTAATGCCTTTTCTGCTACACCACTTTAACCTGATGCTTGACCTATCCTATTTATTCAAGAAATAGCTGGCAGCCTGCTGTTTGACCCTCGGGAAGGGCTGTGCCGGCAGTGGGGAGCCACCCAGACCTGGCCCCGCCCTCAGGGAGTTCTAGGGGAGGAAGCAATTAACAAGTAAATGAATGAATAGGTATGTAAAGTCATCAGTTACAGATTGTGATAAGATCTGGGAAAGAAAGAAATAGAGCAGAGATAGACATTAATGGGGACACATTGTCTACAAAATGTTTGAAGACGGGAACCTTTATGTTAACTTGATTTCCCAATGTAAACAGGACATGAGACATTTAATTTAGGATTAGGTGCCAGAAAATGCTACCTCCTTTGAGGAACTGGAGAGCTTCCTTCTTTGTAAAACAGAAAATTATCCAATTTATCCTAGTCCCCCCCTTTTTTTTTCTTTTTCTTCCTCACCAGTCCCCTCCCCCCCCCACCCCCGCCCCCCACACACACTTTGGTTTCCAGAAAGCTTGGAGAAAACTTTGACGCCCAATTAAAATCTCTCTTCTGGTCAGTGTGATTGTGCAGCAGATACGCTAAGCACCACCCTGGCCCTCGTACCCCCAACCCAAGGATGTGCTTATAAAATAGTGAGTGGTTCTGGGGCAGACCAGGGCCAGCCTAAACAGACCAGAAAAGAGATATTTCAGACCAGAGCAGAGACAGCAGAGATTTTTTTTTTTTTTTTTTTTTTTTGAAAGAACATGAACATGCGTATGTGCAAGAAGGGGAGGGCAGAGGGAGAGGGAGAGAGAGAATCCCAAGCAGGCTCCACACTGGGCTGGATCTCATGACCGTGAGATCGTGACCTGAGCTGAAATCAAGAGTCCGGTGCTTAACCAACTGAGCCGCCCACAGGCCCAGAGCAGAGGTACTTGAAGGGGAGTTTTTAAAAGGAAGTTTCTCCGAATGATGTGCGACATAACTCACACTTCCATTTCTGCACCAAATTCTCAGTAAAATCTACATTATTCTCTGGTGTGTGGTAGGAATTGGATTTGTGTTTTGGAATGCATCCAAGTGTTGAAGCTGACCTCAAATTGGCTGTAGAGTTAGAGCAGATGTCCCGAAGAGGCCAGCTGCATTCTGTTTACATTTTGTTCCGGAACCTTTCATTGCTTTTCCTTATTACTTCTTCTCCTGGTTCGTTGATTTTATTGGGTTTATACCTTTGTGTATGTGAACATTGATAATAAATAGAAATAAATCCCTCTCTCTTGAGTACGCTGAGAACCTACAGTGTGATAGGCGAACAGACCTGGATTAAAATCCTTGCTCTGACACCGACCGGCAGTATCCTTGGACAAGTTGCTTTCCGGTGGGTGCTCCAGTGCCCCCACCCAGATCCCTTTTACCGGTGCAGGGCTCCCATAGCCCAGTGGCTCTGAGTGTTGACTGCTGATGGCTCGTAATTGCTCCCATGTTAGACTTTCATCCCTAGAGGTAACAACCCCTTTGGGTCAGGGGGTGGAGTGGCCTCCCACACACATGACTGACCTACACAAGGATGCGAAAAACTATCCTCTTTTCTCAGAGTGGCACCAGCTCTTAAGTATAATCCCAGAGCCCCCAGAGCTCCCATGGGGTTGGATTGAAGCAGATTCCACTGAGACTACATCTCTGCCCGACTCCTTCTCCTTTCCTCACCTGCTTCCTTTCTCCCCCTTTTGAGAACGTTCCTACAATAAATCATGTGCACAAGAATCCCCATCTCAAGCTCTGCTCTTTGGGCCTCTATTTTCTCATTTGTAGAATGAAGAGAGCTCATCACTGCTAGAATTCTTTTGAAGATCAAGTGAAATAATATATGTATAGTGTCCAGAAAGGCTTAAAAAATAAGTGTTCAGGAGCTAATATTAACTGTTATATGAGGGAAGGCCACATCACATGGCTAAAGGAATGTTGAAAAACTGAAACCTTATTGAACACTTCTACAGTGTCTTGTTATTCACTTGGATGGTGCTAGTCATCATGGTCCCACAGATGACAATAATCTGATTGCTAAGCGGTAGACTTTTTCCAATTTCTTTTTTTTAATAATTTTTTTAAGTTTATTTATTTATTTTGAGAGAGACAGAGAGGGCAGGAGCCAGGGAGGGGCAGAGAGAGAGAAAGAGAGAGAGAGAGAGAGAGAGAGAGAGAGAGAGAAAGAGAATCCCAAGCAGGCTCCACAGATTTGGCACAGAACCCGACACGGGAGTCAGACTCAATAAAGCATGAGATCATGATCTGAGCTGAAATCAAGAGTCGGACACTTAACCAACTGAGCCACCTAGGCACCCCACCTTTTTCCCATTTCTAAGTGCAGGGCTGCCCTCTGCAGGACTCTGAATAAACGTTAGTTGACGATATTAGGTTATGCAGTAAAACTCTTGCACCCAATGGCAAACTGTGTGAAGATTGTTCTCTCTAAGCTTTAACAAGCTTCCAGTTACCTCTAGAGACAAACCCTGGCAGCCAAGTGTCCTCAGAACTTGTGTCCCTGTTGCCTTGAGGCTTGGGTTTTAGGACCCAGTGGAACCTTTCATATCTGCTCCTACTTATCATTTTCAGAGAAGATACTCAGAATTCAGAGAGGCAAAGTGGCCGTTCACTGCCCCATGATGAATGAGGAGAACTGAATTCAAATCTTACTTGAGCTCTAGCTTCCAACTCAGACTGCTTTTGTGTGATGTGCTGTTGTCTTTGTGGGAATGGATTTGTTCTCTATGAATAGTTCCCATCTGTTTAATGACATCGACTACTGCTTATTTTTCCTACCTTCCTACTTCTCTCCACTTTGCTCACTTATCACTAACCAGCCTGTCATCATACGGTTTTTCCAGCACGAGAGGCAACCTTCCTACTCCAAGACCTTTGCTCTGGCTGTTCCCTTTCTCTGCCATGCTCTTCCAGGTACTGCTTCAAGTCTTTGCCCAAATGTCGCCTTCTCACACTGGCCATCCTATTTAATATGGCAGGACTCCCCCACCCCCACCCCCCGCAGCACTCCAGATTTCCCCTTGCCCTGTTCTTCTTCTTTTTTTTTTTTTTTCCATAGCACTTATCACCTCCTGCCACACTGTATAATTTACTTATCCATTATGTAATATGATGAATGGAGGTGCCCCGAGAGCTGGGATCTCTGTTTCTTTTGTTCACTGACATAGTCCATGTGCCAGGAACAGTGCATAGCACAAAATATGGACTCAATAAGTGTGTGTTGAATTAATTAACCTTCCAAAATGCATTTGTCACCTAATGGAAACGTCACTACTCCAGTGTGAAAGTACAAATCTCTGGGACGTCTGAGAGGTTGAACAAATATCCTATGCCTCATGAAAGGTCAGGTCACTGCTGTCTCAACTCTGTCCACCAAGAGCCCAGTCTCAAGAGGTACACTGTGCTTAGAAACCCCTTATCCACCCTTCACCGCCTTCATGCCCACAAGGCCAAGCCTCCTCTATCCCTGGGCTCTCTCCCCCTGCAAGGCAGGTCAGCCTGTGCTCTGACTCCGCCTCCCCATCTCCCCCAAACACTTCTACTCTGACTCCAGGCTCATCACCACCAGTGGCAGAGGCCCCTGTCCTCAGCCTCTTCTCTGAGAGTTGCCATTGCTGTCTCACTCTTCTACTAAGCTTTTAATAGAGAAACTAAGGCTTAAGTTACCTTAGTCTAATCTTTGCCCCTCTTCAAAGATGGGCAACTTCCCTTTTAAAGAGAGTTGAGGCTACTTTCTATCCAAAGATACACAATGTTAACATTTTGGTGTTTACTCGTCCAAATTATTATTTTTTAATTTAATATCTTCTTAATTCAGCAAGAAAACAAAAGTAATTGGAAGCAACCGCCTCATCTTTCCACCTCTCCTCCAAGGACACCATTACCCCAAAGCCTTTTCAGATGGTGGCTGCTTTGTCTCTTCTCCCCTGTACCCCTGGGCCAGCTCCAGACCAGAACCTCACCCCTTTGAAGCACTTGCCATCTGAATGTACTACTCACCACTTGACCTTGCTCTGGGCATCTGTCAGCCTTGCGGCCAGTCCCCCTCATTCACAGAATATTTTGTTACCTAGACCTCTGTCTCTCACTCTCTGTTCCTATGACCCTTCCACTTCTCTTTGGTGACCTCAGCATCTCTGCAGTGACCCACTCAGCATCCTAGTCTCTCAATTCTCTGCCTTCCATTAATCTTCCAGTCCATGGCCCTTCTCTAGCCCTTGGCATCCTCAACAATGTCCAGCTCTTACATTCTTGACCTCGAGCATCCCGGTCTTTGACCACCACTTCCTATCTTCTAGAGGCCTGTCTCCATCAATTCTTCTTCTCTGGGATCCAGTGGGTCCCACGTTTTCATTGTCAAGGCCACCTCTCGTCCTGACTTCATCCTTACTCAGCTGGGATTTCATTAACGTATTTGGTTTTTGTGTGTTCATTTTCAGTCTGTTGGCCTCTGCTTCCTCAGCCGTACCCACCTGGGAAACCCCACCCCTGGTAAACCCCCAGTTGCCCTCTGCACCTCCCCCCCAGCACCTGAGCAGCTAAGTATGGATGCAGGGAAATGGACCACCATGCTGACTTTCTGACCATAAGAGTCAGTGGGTCCTCAGCTCTGCCTGGTGTTCCTAAATCATTTCCATAGTCATCTCCACTCTCCAAAACGTCAGTTATTCACACCTTGTCCTCTGTTCTCCACCCTTCTCACCCATGTCCCCCCCTCATTCTCAGCTAATTAAATCTTTTTTCTTGAAGATTAATTTTATTTATTCCTTTCTAACTAAGAATAAAGCCACATGTTTTATTAATAGAGGAGTCCTATCCTCCCAGGCATGGTTGCTTATTAATAATAATGAACCAGTAATTGAAATTTCAACTAGAAGTAAATTGGACCTAAGAGAAAAGTCAGCTAGTACCCATTCAATTTTTCCCTCTTCTACTAAACTTTGTAGAGAGAAATTAAGGCTGAAGTTACATTAGTCTGATCTTCGCCCCTCTTTGAAGATGGACAACTTCCATTTTATTTTATTTATTTTTTTTAATGTTTATTTATTTTTGAGAGGGACAGAGAGACAGAGCGTGAGTGGGGAAGGGGCAGAGAGAGAGGGAGACCTAGAATCCGAAGCAAGCTCCAGGCTCCAAGCTGTCAGCACAGAGTCCGATGCGGGGCTCAAACTCACTAACTGTGAGATCGTGACCTGAGCCAAAGTCGGACCCTCAACCGCCTGAGCCACCCAGGTGCCCCCGGCAACTTCCATTTTAAAGAGACCTGGGGCTACTTTCTGTCCAGACATACACACTGTTAATATTTTGGTGTTTATGAGGCCAAGTTTGTTTTTTTTCAATTAAATATTGTTTTAATTCAGCAAGAAAACAAAAGCAATTGGAAGCAACTACCTCATCGTTGTACCACCAGATCTGCTCTGTCTTTCCTCTTCGGGCAGGTGACTAGACATTAAGCATGGGTAGCAGTAAACAATCTGTGGGTAGGTGCAGTATCTCCAGCATCTCAGAGCCCGAGAGAGATGGGCATAGCAGGCCTGAGTGTTTGAGGTTATAAGACTTTGACCTTGTGCTAACTCTTCTCAGCCTTCAAAGACTGTCAACCTTCCAGTTACTTTCTTTACAATGATTTCATTGAAATAATGACATCATTTTTAATCATACGTCTGTCTGCTTTTAATTTGCCTGCTAAATTAGCATAACGTGAACTTGATAACTTAAAGGATTACTTTCAGTATAGCTTAAACTATAGTTTAAACTATAAACGGTTCTTTTGTGATTTAAAGCATACTTAATGATTACAGTATGAACACTTCAAAGAGGAGTCCCAAAGACACAGAACTTACAAATACGAAAAGAACGGATGAATGTAACCTTATAATTGCTATAAGTAAATGTATGCCACCTGGTTACTGCAGGGTGAGATATTATCATCCATAAAGACAATTCTCCGTGTTTCCAAGTAGATTGCTGTCAACCTTTCCTTGCAGTAGCATAGCTAGAAATGTACGAGGTTGTGCTGGAAACAGCATCTGTGCTTCCAGGAAAGGCTCCTTCCTTCCCACGGCACAGATGACTTAAGTCTTAAGTTCCAAAGCAGAGAGTCAAGTGAAAAACCCACACAGACTGCCCCTGAAATCCTTCAATCATGCATGAAGCTGGTCCACAGACTGTGTCATGTGTGTCAAGGTGCACACTATATATCTTTACACAGACTCACACCCAGGAGAAGATACTTCAGGGACTTAGGTTTAGTGGTGTCTATGTTGCTTTCTGTTCCTTCCGTAATTTTTTTGAGTCTTAATTTTTGGGAGGTGAGAGCCAGATTATAAGCCAAGACATCTGATGGGACTGGCATAAAATGCTCCCCGTGTGGTGGATCATCGCACAGACAGCCCTGAGCAGCCCACAGCTGTGATGACAGGTCTCTGCAAGGTTTTACAGATGGAAATTATACATGCTTGCTCATTTCTCCTAATCATGTCCTTACATTAGAAACATGGCTGGCTGCCTCCTCCTTTCTCCTACCCAGTATCTGAATACCCGGAAAACGTTAGAAGTGTTTGCAGTTCAGTTGCAAAGGAATTTCATAAAGTCCCTGTAGCAATATTTCCCAGCGTGAGGCATACAGGTAGACCAGATGAATGTGGGTGGTGCTGGATTAAACGTCTTTTATATTAATAGTTATGTTTTTGTTTTAATGTGTATTAGAAAAAAAATTAACAAAACATATCTTGCCCAGTATTTCATGGATGTAAATACCTAGAATCAGTCAAAATAAGGATAGTTAAGTTCTTTTAGGTGAGATGATTAAGAGCATTAAGTAAATAGTAATAAAGTTGACAAATGCATGTGGCAAAAATTGTGTAAGCAGCCCGCAGACCTGCAATGAGAAGGTGATGCCCTCAAGGGCAGACCATCAGACACAATTTCTTTTTTTTTAATGTTTTTATTTACTTTTGAGAGAGAGAGAGAGAGAGAGAGAGCGAGCATGAAAAGGGGAGTGGCAGAGAGAGAAAGGGAGACACAGAATCTGAAGCAGGCTCCAGGCTCTGAGCTGTCAGCACAGAGCCCGACTCGGGGCTCAAACTCACAAACCGTGAGACCATGACCTGAGCCGAAGTCGGACACTTAACCGACTCAGCCACCCAGGTGCCCCCATCAGACACAATTTCTTACATGGAAAAGGATACGGAAGCTTTCGAAGACCATTGCTTAAAACGAGACAACTCAACATAATCCCTTATGGAGAGATTTGCTTCTTGGGCACTCAAGTTTCCCACTGGAGAGTACAGCTGCCAGTGATAACTACCCGTGCAGAGTGGGCATTACTTTACCATTCTTACGGCGTTTTGTCTCATGAAGAAATGGTAGGAACCATGGAGTCTTTTGCTTTCAGAGTCCACAAATAACCACCTAGGGACTACAACTGAATTCCGTCAGTCATTCATTCAACAAACGCTGCAGAGCACATGTGTGTGTCAGGCGCTAGGCAGGGGCTGGGGCTAGAGGAATGAGAAAGTCACCTCTGGCAGGGTGTTAAGCTTGGGAGTGACTTCCTCTGAAAGCTCATCCTGGCTGTCCCTGTGACTTGACGGGCAGCAGAAACAGAATAGACCGGAGAAGAGGTAATGCAGGAAGACACGATGGTGGTGGCAGCAATGGAGAGAAACGAGCAGGTTCTAGAGATACTTCGGGGTAGATCTGATAGGATGTTGCGGATGAGAGAAAGACGGGAGTCGGGAGGAATGCTAGGGTTTTGGCTTCAGAAGCCCCGTGGGTGGGGGGATGTCAGGTCCCCGGAGCTCACACAGCACATTGCTGGGGCTCAGTATCGCATTGTCTGGGAGGTGCTGCTGTTGTGGCCTGCGTGTCATTCGTCCTGAAGGGAACATCCTTATTCTTCCGGCATGAGGCCAAGCGTGTAAAAGGCATTCGACCAACGTTGGCAAATGGGCTAGTGGAGAACGTGGGACATAAGATGACATGGGTGATTGACTTCCAGTGTAGAGCAGTCACCTCTGCCCCATTTTAAATTTCACCTTGAAGATCATTTCGAAACTAGACTCCTGTATTACCTTGTCACACAAGGAAACACAACAGAAGCCCACCCTTCTGCCACAGGGACATAAGAATGTGCTTGGGGACAGGCAGAGCTGAGACCAGGTGAGCAGATTGAGGTGACACAATAATGGAGAGAGAGGCTGAACACATTTGTTGAAATCCAGTGGAGGTTGGTGCCAGCATGTCTGAGTTCTTTTTTTTTTTAATTTTTATTTATTTATTTATTTATTTTTAACATTTATTTATTTTTGAGACAGAGAGAGACAGAGCATGAATGGGGGAGGGTCAGAGAGAGGGAGACACAGAATCCGAAACAGGCTCCAGGCTCTGAGCTGTCAGCACAGAGCCCGACGTAGGGCTCGAACTCACGGACCGCGAGATCATGACCTGAGCCGAAGTCGGACGCTTAACCGACTGAGCCACCCAGGCGCCCCATGTCTGAGTTCTTAAACTTGCTGCTATGCCAGTGTCTTCTTTCCAAACATTCATTCATTCATTCATTCATTCATTCAAATTCAAGTTAGTTAACATATAATGTAGTATTAGCTCCAAGAGTAAAATTCAATGATTCGTCACGTGCACACAACACCCAGTGCTCATCCCAACAAGTGCCCCCTCCAGTGCCCACCACCCAGTTAACCCATCTCCCCCACCCACCTCACCTCCAGCAGCATTATACTACTGTCATATTTCTTACCTTTACCTGAGGGACTTAACACTAATCAAAAGAGCCAGAGAAATATTGGAGAGTGTATACCGTTAGAACATAGAGCCACGGAGCAGAAGCCTTGCGAGAAAGAAGTCTGCGATGCCCGGGAAGAGTTTCCATCTACCCCTGTCTGGGCTACGAGGTCGGTGTTCCATCGTGCCCACGGATTCTGGCACACCCCACATCGGACCCACTCTGAGTCCTCCACATCCTGCTTCTTTCTAATCCCCACATACGTGTGTTCTGAGTCCCTCTGCTCCTGTGTGCTCCAGGCTCCTGTCCTACTGACCCCCCTCTGTGGCCTACAGCACGTGACCCTGTGCCGTGAGCAAGTCAGTACCAACTCGGTCCTGGTGAAATGCATGAAATAGCACACGTCTCTGCCCCAGGCTTTAGTTTTACCCTCAGTTGTTATCCCTACAAATAATTCAGGTCATTCTTTGGCTTCATTCGCCATTTCACCCTCTCTTTGTTAATGGCTCCAAGGTAAAAGTGGATGCACAAAATCACTGAGGTAGAGCAACTGGGGTTTTCAAAAGGATGCAGCCGAGAGCGTGACGGTGCGGACACAGGCTTCACGAGCAGGTGATTTGAAACGATGCGATTTGACTTCACGGGCACCGAAGCAAAATAGTAACGGAACCATCAGTGGCATTGCCCCTTGCTGTCCCTGGCCCACCCGGTGGCAGCCTGGGCATGTCGGACACGTGCCATACTCATCATTTGAGAGTTTTGTCTCTATTTTGCAGCACGGTGTATATATAATATCACGTGATATTTTGCAAGTCTCTTCTGTAACTGAGTCTCTAGTGGCAAAACAAAAATAACCACACGTGTGTGACTAGAAATGAAGTTCTGGGAGGACCACGGGGGACTTGCTTTACTCTGAAGGGCAAGGGAAGTCCTTTCATGGAGGAACGGAGGAGGGTAGATGGACTCAGGCTGAGGGAACTTGGGGGAGAGGGGCTTTCCAGGAGAGGGGTCTTGTGGGAAAACCTCGGAGGGGGCAAGAGCATGGCATTTTCCAAGAACAAAGTTGAACAGACAGCATGGGGAGAGCCTGATAAGGGGAGTTTGGAGGCAGGCGGGCCATGTGGCTCCTGTTATAGCTTGAGAAAAACTGGAATCTGTGAAGTCATGTTAAGCAGGTGGGTAACCCAGTTAGGCATTCAGTTTTATGTTTTATTTTTTATATTAGAGAGAGAGAGAGAGAGAGAGAGACAGAGAGAGAGCGAGTAGGGGAGGGGCAGAGAGACAGAGACAGAACCTGAAGCAGCTCCAGGCTCCGAGCTGTCAGCACAGAGCCCGACGCGGGGCTCGAACTCACGAACCGTGAGATCACGACCTGAGCCGAAGTCGGATGCTTAACTGACTGAGCCACCCAGGCGCCCTGGCATTCAGTTTTAGAGATCCTTCTTATTGTAGTTTGGAGAAGAAATCAGGGAAGAGAAAGAGATTTCATCAGTTAGAAAGAGGTTATTGGCCTGGTCCCAGGGGATGTGAGGTGGGATGGGACTGTGGGGTGGCAGCTAAGACAAGCACATGGATGCCAGGTATTTCCCACTCAGGAGCTAGAATGTATAGACTGGCTCCTACTGGACTGGCCATGATACGTAAAGAGAGGCAACAGCAAGAAAATATCCCGTGTCTGGCTTTAGCCGCTGGGTGGATGGAGGGGTCGCTCCCGGAGGCCAGGAATCCTGAGGAACCAGCAGCTTGGCAGGGACTGATCCAACATGTAAAATGTTTAATTTGAGGTGTCTGTGAAATGGCATCCACGTATGTACTTGAGGAATCTGTGATTGAGCGCCATCTCGCGGTGGTGGAAATGTCCACGTTAAGTGTTAACGGTGCTACCCCCGGAATGATCAAGGCTATTCGTGTCACTCGGGAACACTGTGTATCTGCAGCGTTCACTGGCCACCATCTGCACCCACTTTGGCCACTATTCAGGAAATGAGGAGAGCTGTCGGGTTACACGGCAAATTGCCATGGTTGTGTTTCCCGTAAGTAGCCAAATCGAATGAGGGGCACGCGGTATGCGATGGCCTCAGCGGATGCTTGGGAAAATCTCTTTGCTTCGGAGAAGGAATTCATATCAGTTTAGTCTTCAGAGTCACTGGGAGACAGAGACAGCCTCTATTTTTGTCAGAGTTCTGTTTCAGGCTAATGCATCCAGCCATGGGGAAAGTGGTTTCAGAAGAGACCGGATCAGGTGTCAGGGAACAGTTCACGTTGAGACAGTAGCACCAGAGCCTTGGCCGGTCATCATTCTCCCATGAGCTGCTGAGCAGACTGTTCTCTGATTTTATCTTTATTTAAATCTATGAGAAAATATGCACAAAGCGTGGCTTTTAAAATAGCAGAACCAATAAGGAAGTTGTGGGAGGAAGTAAGACAGACACACTAATGCACACGAATGCTCCCGGCCTCACCTAGGCCATCCTCTCCTGTCACTGCACGCAGCCTGGGTTCACATCCTCTCCCAATCAATCCCTCGCTGAGTAATGAGAATTCAACCTTCACGAAACCTCAGTTTCTCCTGCACACGCTGGCCATGTGTGTAGGGTGCCTCACGTGACTCCTGGCCCATAGCAGGTTGAAGTAGTCCTCTCCAGAGAAACGGGACCAATAGGGTGTGTGTGTGTGTGTGTGTGTGTGTGTGTGTGTGTGAAGAGAGAGAGAGAGAGAGAGAGAGAGAGAGAGAGAGAGATTTTATGGACTAGGTTCCTGCAGTTGCAGAAGCTTGGTAAATCAAAACTCTGTACGGTAGGCGGGCGGGCTAGAGATCATTCCAGTCCAAAGGCAGTCCGCTAGCAGAACTGCTGCTCCAGTGCGGGTGGTCAATCTTTTTTAAATTAATCCAACTGATTCGGGATGCCTGGGTGGCTCATTCGGTTAAGCGTCCGACTTGGGCTCAGGTCATGATCTCACGGTCGGTGGGCTCGAGCCGCGCATCGGGCTCTGTGCTGATGGCTCAGAGCCTTGGAGCCTGCTTTGGATTCTGTGTCTCCCTCTCTCGCTGCCCCTTCCCTGCTCATGTTCTGTCTGTCTCTCTCTCTCTCTCTTTCAAAAATAAATAAGCATTAAAAAAAAAATCCAGCTGATTGGATGAGGCCCATCCACATTATAAAAAGGTAATCTGCTTTACCCAAGGTCTCCTGATTGAAATGTTAATCTCACCTAAAAAGTACCTTAGCAGCAGCATCCAGACATGTTTAACCAAATACCTGGTTGGCCTAGCCAAGCTGACATCTAAGATTAATTATCACACAGGTGGTCTCTACAAAACGCCCTTCAGACCGGGGATGCCTGGGTGGCTCAGTCAGTTGAGTGTCTGACTCTTGATTTTGGCTCAGGTCATGATCCCAGGGTTGTGAGATCGAGCCCCATGTTGGGCTCCACACTGGGTGTGGAACCTGGTTAAGATTCTCTTTCTCTGTCTCTCTTTTCCTCTTTTCCTCTGCCCCTCTGCCCCTCTTCCCTACTTCCCTTCCTGTGCTCTTTCTCTGGAATAGAGAGAGAGAGAGAGAGAGAGAGAGAGAGAGAGAGAGCAAACAAATGCCTTTCAGACTTCCCTAGCTCTCCCTGCCCAGGTGAACCCTCAGAAGGGCTCTCGCCCTTTTTCATGCCTCCTGTTACTTGCCTCCATGCATGACTTTGTCCTTTTTTTTTTTTTTTTTTTTGGTCTCTGAACCCCCCTGTGTTTAGGACATTATACAGCACAAGGTAGCATCTCCATATCTGTTCATTTAATAAAGAACCACATAAATTATATAGGATTCATTTATAGAAGCAAAAGATAGAAAATTCAACAGGCTGTGAATTTATTTATTGAGTAAAAATTTTAAAGCAATGGATACATTTAGATGCAGGCTTCAGGACACACATCTTATCATACCGTTAAAATAAAAATATACAACCAAAGCCCACGGAGACTGTTAAATTAATGCTGTCGTTCTTTTCCAAATGGTCTTTCCCGTATTCAATTTCAGACCATGTTGTCGGGCATAGCTGGGCTGCAAGTCCTCGTCTGGGCCCTGGTTTTCTCTCCAGGGGACAGAGAGCATGCTGGAAGACAGCTGCGGGAGAGAGCTCTTCAGTGATTTTGGTGATTACTGCAGGACCCTGCAGGACACCTAACATCACGGCTCTCCGTGTGGACACTCACCCTCAGGGGGACCCTGCCACCGCCAAGGGCAGAATACACACTCCTTCCTATCAGCACCCTCCCGCCCCCCCACCAGCGGCGCTGCTTAAGGAACGAGAAGCACACAGAACTACAGGTTCTCTGCAGTCACTTTTGGCTCCTGTCTTCCCGGTCCCTTGTTCCCAGACGGGGCCGCGAAAACGTAGGGATGCAGACAAGGGGTGATGCAGACTGACCTCGCTGAGTCAGTCTCCCTCCCCTCTGACTGTTTTTTTGCCTCCTTGCTTAAAGCTCCTGCCTGCTCTTGCCCCAGCACTGGGGTTGGAGCAGTCAGACTCACTGTCATAAAGCCGAGGCAAACGGGGTAGGGAGGGGAAGGAAGTTACAACACAGCGGGGAACAGCGGGTTCCCCGCTGGAGTGGGTCTTCTAGCTCGATCATCTGCGACGGGCAGACAGGGAGCCCAGAGCTGCATGGCCCAGATGTGGAGCCGACCAGAGCCTGCTGCTGAGCCCTGTCCTGGGCAGGGTCACCATGGGCAGGTGGAGGGATGGAAGGCTGTTAACCTCCAGTGTGATGGCTTGGGACTTCCTAAGGAGTGATCTGAGATGGGGTTCTAGGGGACACAGGTCTTCTGGATGGATGGTGGTCTCCTGGGGCTGGAAATCCCTCAGTTGGAGAGGCCATGTCCTAGCAAAGGACTGCATTTCTCAATGTTTCCATAAATGGTCATATTGATATGACCTACTAATATCATTACAATGATAAAACCCATGATTTTATTATATGCCCATGATGTACAGGTGCTGTGACTGTACATTTCATCTCTAGTCCTCTGACAGCCTTCCGAGGTAAGCATTATTGGCCTCGTGTTATCGATGAGGAAACTGAGTCAGAGAGCTGAAATACCTCACCAGGTCACGATTCTCACCCAGGTCCCTCTGATGCCAAGGCCTGTGTTCTTCATGAAGAACTTTCTTGATAAAGATGATTTTTCTTTCTCCTCCGAGGGAGGATGAGCCCAGGGAAAGGAAAGTTATCCTGGGAACTAGGAAGGAAGGACAGCAAATCAGAGTCCTAGGAATATGGCCAGCCATTGAAGGGCAAGCCAATGGGGGTGGGGGGGAGCTGTATATCCAGGCAGGGAAAGGCAGAGAGAATGGGCCAGTGCTGGCCACTCTGAAGCACAGAGCCAGGAGATTTCTGGGAATTGTGCTGGACAGCAAGGCCACAGGGAAAGAGCAGTGCCAAGACTCGAGGAATTCAGGCCCCCAGAAACCCATGGAAAGCTGGTTTCTGAGAGCCGCCACTGAGGAAGCTCTGGCATCCAGGGCCCAGAAGGGAAGAGAAAGGGCAGAGGGACCCTGGCCACCCCGAGATTCTAGTAGGAAGGACCCATAGCGGTGACAAATAGCAGTGACCAGTTGTAAGCCCTACAGGACCGTGACATGAGGGCTCCTGATTGACCTTCATGTTTCCCTTTGGTTCCAAGATAAGAACAGAGGGGCCCCTAGTGAGCCAGTGAACGAGGAGATGTCAGAAGCCCATGCATAGAAAGCTGTCCCACAGCAGGGTCATTTTTAGACAATGTTCACACCCAGCCCCATTCTGTGGTGGGTTTGGCATGTTTCTACACACAATACTGTGTTTTGCAGGGGTTCCCCAGTCCAGTATGGTAGCTTTAAGTTGAGGTACCTCCCCTGCCCCAGTCACCACCTTAAAGGGGACTTCAGTAATCTCTGGGATGCATGGTCTTCGTTTGGGGCTGCTTGGGTCCTCCCTTCTTCTTTTCCATTCCAACTTGCTTTCAATCCTGCCACTCTCTGCCTCATCACCCAGCTTTCCCTTTCCATCCTTACCTTGCTCTCCTTGACCTTGGCCCTGCCTTCCTCTTTCAGAGTGAGTCTTATCTGCATATGAGAAAGAAACCCAAAGTAACAGTGGATAAAGTGGGTAAACAGTGATCAAACAGGATAGGAGTTCATTTCTCTTTCACATAAGAGAAATTCAGTGGTGAGTTCAGGACTAGTGTGGTGGCTCTCCCATGTCACTGAGGACCCAAGCTCCTATGTTTCTGATCCACACAGCTTCCCAAGCTCAAATCATAGATCAAGATGGCAGCCGGAGCCCATGCTATCAAGAGCACAGAGCGAAATGGGGGAGGAAAAGCAGAAAGACAAAACAGTGCCCCTACTGGCTGAGAGAGCTCCTTCTAAGCACCCTGTGTCCCACACGTCTCTTCCGCTCTTGTCTCATGGGCCAGAATGTAGTCATATAGCCGCACTGTAGGAAGTGTGGGGAAGCGTGGTCTTTATTCTGGGAAGCAAAAGTCCAGGTTCCGTCATTGAGGAAGAAGAGAAGAGTGGGTATCTTCCTTCCCCTCCTCCTGTGCCTCCTTCTTGGCAATGACCAGGCTCACCATCAGTCATGGTTTGGGTTTCCTTCTGGGTTCAGTGTCTTTAGCTGCCTGCGTATGGAAGAAAATTAAGACACGTCTAACCTGAACTTAGCGCCAAGATTATAGCCAGGCTTTCAGCTTACCTGTCTTCTTGTAGGGACGGCATTACTGCCACTGTGTGTGCTCCAGCCCCCTGCGGGGACCCAGACACACTGTGCTGTGATCACACCCGGGGGAGGCAAAGCCCTAGAGCAGCTGAGGACAGATGGAGTGTGCCCTGAGTTTGTTCTTCTTTTATTTCATGAACCAGCCTTTACAGACAGAATTAGAAGCAAGAAAATAGAAATCCTGGGGCATGTAAAAGGTAAACAATTCCCACTCCAACTGTAGAAGCTCTTTTAAGCAAAAACAAGTAAAAAAAAAATACACAAAATGAAAAAGCTCAAAATCTACAGCCTCAAGGTATCCACATTCGGTGACTTTCAGCCTACGTAAAGGAACCATATTAAAGATAAAACCTCAGGCCGATTCCCAGTGTGTAAAGCTAGAAAAGCGGTATTTTATTTCCATTAGTTTACTTAATATTCAAATGTATACTATTTACTTATAAATCCCGCCATGAAATAAAGCCACATGAGTGCGCGAAACTACTTGAAATCAATACTTACAGGGGTGGTCTTGACCACAAGGTTGATACTCAGTTTATTTTGTGTGTATCTTCAGACGTAATATCGCAGCGTATTTCATGACATCATGGAGATCTGGATACACATAGATGAGTGATTGTAAACGGTAACACCGTTGACAGCTCATGTCACAACTATTTCTGCTCTGCCGTGTGGTCTACACAGGAGGAACAGCCTTTATGTGAACCTGCCCGGCCCACAGTGGTAAATGACCCTTGACACTTCAGGCTAAGCCATTAGTGGCTTCGAGATATTAAAAGATAGCACGTAACGAGAAACAGACCCATAAATGCAGAAAGCAAACTGGTGGTGCCAGTGGGCAGGGATGTGGGGAAGGGGCAAGCGGGGTACAGGGGAGTGGGACGTACAGGCTTCTAGTTGTGGAATGAGTCCATCGTGGGGACGAAAGGCACAGCACAGGGAATATCGTCAGCGGTATGAGGGCTGTACGGGCACCGGCAGTAGCTACCCTTGTGGTGAGCACTGCCTAACAAAAGTTGTTGAGTCCCTGCGTTGTACGCCAGAAACTCACCTAAGTATAATTGTGTGTCAATTATACTTCAATTAAAAAAAAAGAAATTCAGGGGATGCCTGGCTGGCTCCGTTGGTCGAGCGTCTGACTAAGGCTCAGGTCATGATCTCACAGTTTGTGGGTTCCGAGCCCCGCATCAGGCTCTCTGCTGTCCGTGCAGAGCCCGCTTCAGATTCTCTGTCCCTCCCTCTCTGCACCTCCCCTCTGCTCACGCTCTGTCAAAACTTAAAAAAAAAAAAAATTAACATTTTCAAAAAGTCAGAACAAAATATAGAGTACATAACAGGTTTGAATGTGATCCTGTTTTTTTTTTTTTTTCTTACGATTTCATAAATAGTGAAGTGTGTTAAAAATGAAATAAAACCCAGAGCCACAGAAGCCCTGGAATACTGCCGGCCACGGCGGTGTCTCCAAGTGGAGAATCCAACGATTTGCTCTCCCCAAAGTTGCCTGTGTCACACTCCCCAGCCTTCCCCGTCCTGCTACTTCTTCTCAAGTTGTCTGCCCTTCCCTCTTGTCTCTCCTGCCGACACTGCTGCCACTTGCTGCCCCCCCTTCTCTGTTTTCTGCCTGTACAGCTTCCCTCTGGTGACCCAGTGTCCCCCTCCTCACATCTTTCTTTGTTGCATGTCCTTGGAGGAGGTAGGGGTGGAATGGGCAGGATGCCGAGTTGACAGGAAAAATCACATTTTTGTACTTCCCTTCATTACCCTCAGTAGCCACCCTGGAGAAGGAAGAACCCTAAAGTGTCTTCCTTCTGTAGTGCATGTGGACAAACCAGTGTGCAAAGTGGTCTCTTCCAGAAGGCAGAAACCTTTTATTTCCTGTGGAAGGAGAGAGACCACGGATGCAGTTCACAAAACGCAACGCCAGATCTTAGGAGCGGGAGCTCTGTGTTTGCAGGTTCAAGACTGGAGGGTTCTCATTCCCAGTTCTCTGAAATCTTGCTCCAAGATTAGAACATGGGCCCTCACCCAGCAGCATCTTACTGCAAAGAAAGAACCTTTTCAGTGTTTTCCATGGCCAGCCATGGTTTCCTTACCAATCATGGGCGGTGGTCTTACTGTGGGAAAGGGAACCCGGGGTTTTGGGTGGGACGTCTGCATTCAGCCCCAGGTTCCACCACTCATGAGTTTTGTGGGACAGAACAAGTTTCCTAACCTCTCCATGCCTCAGTTTCCTGATCTGTAAGCTAGGAAGGTGAGAGCTGCCTGCCTCTACGACACATGGTCTCTGGGCAACTAGATGGAACCAGCATCTTTGACAGTTCTGTGAACCTACGGAGGTTACCCGCGGTCATTTTGGGCAGGTGGGCACACTTGAGAGCTGGGGACCAGCTTATTAATTAAAAAAAAGGGGGTTGCTTAAATTCTCACCTCTTTTCTCGTCCTTGTCTGGTTCATATTCTAAACACAGCTCTTGCTGTATTGGTCCCCACTGCCAGAAGCACTAGAATCTATTGATGTAACATGAGCATTAAATTTATTCACGACCTAATCTTATTTTCATAAAGAGAGGAAAACATAGATCTCTTAGGACATCTTGTAGACGCCGGTGTTGGGGAAGATATTTATAAGAAACTGTTTTTTGAGTTTGCTTTTCTGTGAAACCATGTGATGATTTAGGGATCTCATTTAATTAAATAGATCTTTTGCCATTTTTACCCATATGAGCAAAATTATGAGTGATTTGTATACATTTCCAAAATCCCCAAGACCAAAATATTGTCTTAGAATGCTCCTTCGGTAGAATTTATTTTGGTTTTATCCCTGTGCCAAAGAAAGCTCCAAAAAATAATAATAAACCAACATTTTTAATATGAAACAGTACACGTAATTTACCAAAATAAGGCTTTTAAGTTTCTTTGACCGTTATGTTGCATGTTTTTTGTTTTGTTTTGTTTTGTTTTTCCCTGAAAGCATTTAGCAAAGTCCCTGGAGTCTTGGAGACAGAACAATTACCACCATTAGTGTGGTTCTGAAGGAAACAGGGGACAGTGGGAAGAACCTGTCCTCTGCAGGGGACAGTGTGGACCTCCACCCAGAGACCACTGCTCCCTGGGCAGGCGCCCCTCTCCTGGACCTTAGTTCCCTTGCCCGTACAGTGAGGAGCTCCCCCCACTGCCCCTTCCTCCCGCCATCTGGCCTATGGCAGTTTCCTTCTTCCTGGGCAGGTCTAACAAGTCAAGCATGTTACGTGGGGTTTAAAACGCTGGTGACCTTCGCAGACCTTAACCCGACTATACACATTTTGTTTGATCCCTACGGTATTTTGAAACTGGAGAGCTTTCATAAAAATTCAATCAAGAGCTTTGACTGAAAAATCGGAGGATTTGCAACGCTGGCTGTCTGGTACAACTGCTGTCCACGCTTGAGTTATATGGCCGCCCCTTTGTCGAGTCAGAGAGTCTGGGCTCTCCTGCTCCCTACCTGTCCTAGTCTGGCTCACCCAGGTCACCTGCCCAGGACTTGTGCCCACCAGAGTTGGGTGATCCTCATAGAGTAGCTGTCTGGTGCCTGTCTCAGCCTATCCATAGTAATGCTGTTGGCTAAAAATGCCCGGGGGCACCTCCGTGGGCCCCAGTGAGCTTCCGACAGACATCTCCCCTTTCCAAACTAGTATTACCACTTGTGGTAACCCTTGTGGTTTGTATTTGATTGCAGGATGCCCGTCGTCAACAGCCATCAGGAAACTTTGAAAACAATAAAGGTCTATACCTACAAGACCTGGAAATTACATAGCACACCTGGGACCACACAGCCAGGCCATGGGGAGAGAGAGGGAGAAGGAGAGTGAGTGCACTGGGGCCCATGCACATAGGGGCCAGGCTAATCCTTTTACTGGGGTCAAGGGTGGGGGCCTAGGGTTTCTCAGGCTCACTCTTGGTGAATTTAAAATTTAGGAGTGGGAACGTAAAGCAAAGGAAGAGAAAAAACAAGTGGCCCAAATGGTCAGTTCTCAAAATCAAGCGACATCTCTCAGACAAAGGTGCCTTGGTAGGGGAAGGTGGCCTGGCAACATGTTGCCTCTTTGAGATGAATCCCTCCCCACTCAAAGCTTAATAAGGCAGGCACTTCTTTACAAAAACAAAAACAAAAACAAAACTGTCAAGGCTTTACACTGTAGTAGCAGAATTCATTCTGTTCTTCTTTCCCCTCAGAGATTTGATTGTGAGTGGAAATATCTCTAAGAATGAAAGAAATGGTTTTAACTTTCCATGGGTCCATTTTATAAGCACAACCGAAGGAAAACCCTACCTTTCAAAGTTGCGTGTTGTCATTGCTGATTGATTGATTGATTTTGAGGGAGTGAGAGCAGGGGAGGGGCAGAGAGGGAAGAAGAGTGAGAGAATCCCAAGTAGGCTCCACACTATCAGCACAGAGCCCGACACGGGGCTCGAACCCACGAGCCACGAGATCGTGACCTGAGCCTACTGAGCCACGCAGGCGCCCTGACCCTTGCTGATTTCTCGTGGAACTCTGCAGGGTAGTTCTGGCTTACGTGATTTGCTCTGGAAGTGGTTAGGTTGGTCTGAGAAAGTCAGGCTGCAGGTGAGAGTTCGGTTATAAATTTGTTCAGGTTTTTTGTAGGCCACTGCAGCCTACCCAAGAGCCCCGGGGAGCAAGGCCCAATCACCGGCAGGCTCAACGCATGAGCCTGAGCGACATTTGAAGCTTGTGACAATAACATTCCAAGAGCACCTGCCCGGTGGATGTGGATTCTGGGGCCGGCAGTCACATGGCAGGGCACTGACGGAAGAGGGGAGGTCTAGGGGCCCCTGCATCCCCCTCTCTGCGGGAGCTGGACCCTGTGCCAGAGGGCGGGCACCGCACAGCTAGTTTAGCAGCACGGCCCGGTGAGACAGCCACGGCGGGTTGCTCACCCAGCCCCGGGCCCTCCACGCGTATCCACCATGCGGGCGTCTATGCATGCATGCTCTTGGCAGTCGATCTGGTTTTGTACCTTCGTATCTTTTAAAGACATTATTGCGATGCTAATAAGCGACGCATTTAAGACAGGACACTTATTGCCTACCATCATCACATACCTGTTTTTACATCGCACTAAGGAGAGTTTATCTCACAAGCCATTCTTCACCGTTGCCTGGCTGGCTTCCCTCCTCACCCCTCACTGCAAGCGTGCCTTCAAAGGTCACTGATCGGAGTAACTGTGGTGGGACACCTTTTGGGTCTTCGATTGCTTGAGCTCTTGGCGGAATTGGGCAAAGGTGACCGTGCTGTCCTTGAAGAATTTTTCCTCCCTCCAGCCCCGATTCTTCCTACCTTGTCTGCCATCCGTACAGATAGGTACATGGCTTGGTCCCGGATTCCTTCTTATCTTACGTCTGCCCTCTCTTCTCAGATAATCTCACCCATTCCCATCTCTATGCTGACAACTTCTATACTTTCATTTTATGCCCAGATTTCTCCTCTGCGTTTCAGATCTCTGTGTCTTCCTACAGAACATCTCATCTCTGTTCCAATATTTTCATAGCTATTGGTAGCGTCCCACCCAGGTCCCGGTCACTGCCAGGCCTACCCATCCCCCAGCTGCTGTAGCCCGTTTTCCAAACAACTGCCCTCTACCTAATTGGATCTGCCTCCTTTTTGCCTCTACCCCACCCCAAGGGAGGATCTCTGCCAGCTCCCAGGTGACATGGGGTCATGCTACGACATGGGATGACTTTGGAATGATTCCTGCTGCAAAGCACCCATGGGATCAGGCTGCAGAAGACTGCTGAGACCTTGCTCTTGCCCTGTCCAGTTTATCTTACATCCCGTGTCCTGAGGGAAGTATTTTCAAGAGAATCGTCATCTCAGACTCTGCTTCTGGAGCCTGGGCTAACACAACTATGATATTGACAGCTCAGAATTACTATATCTAAATGTCCCCCACCTCCTCACATCTTATTAATGTACACAAACCTTGAGTGCACCCAGTTAAAATCGGTGTCTCTCAGTCAAGTTACAGATTGTACTGTATTTCATGGTCCAGTCAGGTTTCTTATAAAGAGTTGGACCAGGCTGATGGGGAGGTCCAGGTGTTACCTTCTCCAGATGGGAAAACTGAGATTCTAAGCGGGTATGTACAAGGTACACGTTGCAATGATTTCTCGAACTAGAAATGCAGTTTCCTTCATTGACATAATTACAGAGATGGAATGCTATACTTTGGATCTCTGTCACGTGTGATTTCTCCCTTTGGAACTCACCATCCAAAGCAACTGAAGTTGTTGGACATATATTCCTAGACTGTACAACTTTAAAGCTGGAAGGGAACTTAGAAATTACACAAGAAGCAAAACCAAATGCTAGCTCGCACTGTCTTACATATCTATGAGCAGAGCAGACGTCATTAATCAAACATGGCGCTCTTTTCCAGAGTGTTTAGATGTGCTCTCAGAACCCATCTTAATATGGTCGTAATAAAGCTTGCAGATGACCACTCCCAGTCCATGAGATAGATACATAGGGAGGTACAGACAAAGACACAAACTGAAACAAATATATAAACTGAACTTATTCATAACCTTTATCGGGTTCGATCCCTTTGTTGAATATCTGAGCAAGCTGGGTTCTGATTAAGATAAGTGACTTGCCCAGGGAGAGGCAGACTATTGGCAGACAAGTCAGTTCTCAAACCTAACCCTACAGACTGATGATTGTGTTCTTTTGGATATCTTCTATACATATTTGCATCTCTGCTCCTTTTGTTTGAATACTTAGCCACCAGAAGTTTTGCTGATGAAGATACGTGCATAATTTCCAAATTCCACTTAATCAGGTTGATTTTCTGGCAAATGGTAGAGAATCTGAGACAAAAGACATACAATTCTTTTCCCCTGAATGTGAGTAGTGTTGGACAAGGGAATTATTTACTCTGGGAATTTCCAGATGGGGCCACGTTTTGCGAGTTGTTGAGGGGAAGAGTGTATTTGATTTTTAGTTTAGCAGATTAAAATCCATTTTATTTCGGGGCGCCTGGGTGGCTCAGTCGGTTGAGCGTCCGACTTTGGCTCAGGTCATGATCTCACAGCTCGTGTGTTCGAACCCCGCGTCAGGCTCTGTGCTGACAGCTCGGAGCCTGGAGCCTACTTTGGATTCTGTGTCTGCCTCTCTCTGCCCCTAACCCACTCGCATCCTGTCTCTATCTCTCTCAAAAATAAATAAATGTTAAAAAAATTTTTTTAATCCATTTTATTTCTCACCACTTAGCCTAACGAGTAATCACCTTATCGAAGCTTTTTTGTTCATTTGTCTTTCACTAATTTGTGACCATTCGTTTGGAGTTGGGTGTTCCTGTGAATTTTCATGGTCCTTTCAGGTAACAGAGTAAATTCCAAATGGGAAGACATGAATTTTTCATGCAGTGAGTTCTAACACAGTTGAGACCTGTGTGAACTTTAAACTGGAAGCTTTCTCTTTGCCGTGTGAAATGTGTCAGTCCTAGCCCAGCAAGGTGTGTATAGATTACCGTTTTCTGTCCCTTCCCCGAGGACACCCCTTCTTTGGCCACTATGTTACTACATTACCGACACTCTGACTGATGTCTTAGTTTCGTCCACGACTGTTTTCCCCCTTTCTCCCTGACTATTGATGTGCCCCAGTCCTCAGCACTCTGCTTTTGTTCTTTCACCCTCAGAAATATCCTCCCAGAGGCCCGGTGTGCTTTCTTGTCACCTGCTACACTCGGTCACTTCGTGTTCTATTCATTGCTTGGAGTTAGTGAGCCAGACCTAGACTCACCATATGCTTGCCCGTCCTCAACATGACTGATTTCTTCATGCACACAGCAAGGGCCTTTGTCAGTGAGCCATGAAAGCTGAAGACAGTGGTGGTCTTTGGATCCCCCATTTCCTATATCCTGATATTCTAGGCCCCAGATCCCCTCGGATGTTTTTGTCACGACGTGACTCACACCCGTGTCAGCCCTTCTGCTCCCACCGCCACCTCCCTGGTCCAGGCCTGGGCGGGATGAGCCCTTTGTCCGCTTCCCTCCCAGCATTCATGCCTCCTGCAGGCCATGGAAGTGTAGCAATCCTGGGATTCCTAGAAGAGCTCACTTCCAGCTGTGATGCCTTTAACATCAGGGACAACCAAATCGATAAGGTGGTTATAAAAAATAAATAACATGAGAAGAAGGAAGGAAATGATCGCAAATAACAGTACACATCACCCACCTGGTGATCCGTGCTAGAAACCCGTTTGCCATCTTTGGCTTCTATGAATCCCAACGTTCTATGAGGCCTACTTTTTAAAAATTTCTCAAATTAGTTTCTTCTTGAGTCCCACTGCCTTGGTTTTCATTTATAGTCTCAGCCTCAGTAACCATCCCTGTGACAAAAGTCTCAGCCAGCTTCCCTCCCCTAAGTCAGCTAGCACCTTCTAATCTACTCTCTTGGGCCAGGACTTCCCTTTTTGAAGCAGATTTCACCTTGGTGAAGACCATCATTGTCTTCTTTTTATTTACTTTTACAAATCTTTTTTTTTAAGTTTATATTTTTTGAGAGAGAGAGAGAGAAAAGAGAGAGAATGAGTGGGGGAGGGGCACAGAGAGAAGGAGAGAGAATCCCAGCAAGCACTGTCAGTGCAGGGCCCAGTGCAGGGCTCGAACCCATGAACTGTGAGATCATGAGCTGAGCTGAAATCCAGAGTCGGATGCTTACCTGACTGAGCCACTCAGTCGCCCCACAAATGCTCATTCTTTCCGTAGCTTCCAAGGCCCTTTAAGACCAGCCACAGGCCCTCACCTCTGGCTTGTTCTCCTCCCTCCATTTCTTACTCCAGACACCAAACCAACAACTCCCTCCTTCTCAGACTCTGTTCAGTGATGTACCTGCACTTTTGTGCAAGGTGGCCTCCCCACCTACAATACCTTCTTCCAAATACCACAGGGTATCATTACATGTGGAATCATAAAGAAGATCACTCGTAGAAACTGAAAATAGAAAAGTAAGGGCTGAGTGTCGGGGAAATAGGGAGAGATTGGTAAAGGATACAGCCTTCTAGTAATAAGATTAATGGTTGTACTCTGAGGCTCTAATGTACAACCAGGTGACTGTAGTTGATAATAATGCAGTGCATAATTGAAATTTGCTGTGAGAGTGGAACGCGAGTGTTCTCACCAAAAATAGAAATAATAAAATAAAATACAGGTTAACATATGAGGTGTTAGGCATGTTAATTAACTCAGTGGTTGAGAATCCCCTCACAATGGATACTTACAAATATTATGTTGTACACTACAAATATATTGCAGTTTTGCTAATTATACCTCGGTAAAGCTGGGGGGAGATCTCCCTGCATCCTCCTGGTGGCAAACTCCTGTGCATCCTTCCAGACCTAGCTCAAGCCCCACGGCTTCTATGAGACCAAACTCCATCTCTCCCCGTCTGCTGCCTGGAAATTTATACCCTTGTCCATCGCACCTCGGACATTATTCTGTAGCTCCCTGGTCTTTGTATTGTCTCCTCTTCAAGGCTGTGAGCTATGACTTACTTGATGTCCCCACAACCTGGCAGAGAGCCAGACACAGAATGGGAGCTTTAACCATGTTGGGTGAATGAATGAATGAATGAATGAATGAATGAATGAATTTTCCAAGAATAAAGAGGAATGAACTAAATAATTTCCTTTTTGTTGGAGACATGTGTAAAGTATATTTTTAGAGTGTGAGTTAGCATAAGTGGTAGAAATTATTCAGATTAGTTAGAGATACTCTATTTTGGCAAGAAAACCTTTTTGAACATTCATATGGGATTAGTGAACACAACAATTAGTGTCTCTAATAGGTGATAGAGACATGTTTTGAACTGACATATTTTGAGATGTTTTTTAAAGTTCCTTTTGTATTTGAATCCATATATTTAATTGTGTTTAATACCAGTTTATCCTTACCTAGTATTACTTAACTTTTAGAGACATGATAAATTCAACAGTTACACCTGTTTAAATTATTCAATTGAATTTATTTCTAAAAATAGAATTTGTACTTCTTTACCTATACCTTTTGAATTTTCTTTTTTTTTCTTAACGTTTATTTATTTCTGAGAGAAAAAGAGAGAGAACGAGCACGAGCAGAGGAGGGGCAGAGAAAGGGGGAGACCCAGAATCCAAAGCAGGCTCCAGGCTCCGAGTTGTCAGCACAGAGCCCAACGTGGGGTTTGAACTCACCAACCATGAGATCATGACCTGAGCCGAAGTCAGATGCTTAGCCAGCTGAGCCACCCAGGCACCCTACCTTTTGAATTTTCTGAACGGGTGTTGCCTTTGGTCCAAGGCGAACTGTTTTGTGACCAGTCCCACCAGGCAGTGATTAAATTTCAAGTGAAGGGTGATCATTAATGACACGAGCAGACAGGTGACCGGCTACGGGACCTTGCACGTGTTAGTTTGCACCTATTTACCTGCCTGTGGGATGAGAAGGGTTGTACCAGAAAATAAGGTTTTCCTTGAGCACACACATTCTGGATGTGGAGTGTCAGTTGCAGGTATGGTAAAGGCATCCAGGAAAAGCTGGGAATACATCAAATAATATACTTTATATGTAGAATAATTACTTTCCCGGGGCCGCTCTGATTTTTCTGACTTGCAGTTTTGGTACTTGTACATGGTCTGCAACCGGCTGCACACATCCTCTCTGACACCATCGTAACCATCACATTGTCATCAAGTGCTCACGTGGGCAAGCCACGCTTCTAGATGCCCTGCAGGCAAAGGATTCCACTCATGTCCACGGGTTGCTCATCATTCAAGTACAGAACACGGCACCTGCCAACACCCTCTAGAAAGCAGCCTGAGTGAAGTGTGGAGGCTCCTCCTTCTCTGCCTCAAAAACGTTTTGGAGGGATCACTTCTGCCAAAGGCCTCACACATAGCAGGCATTTCGCAAAGGTGATTGCCATTCCTTTTATGGAAGCGTGACTGAAGAAAGGAAGTCTTGACTTCCCTTTTGCTCTGGGATGGGAGATGTCAAAGAAATATATTTATCTTATTTTTTTAACTTAAGTCCAAGTTAGGTAACATATAGTGTAATAGTGATTTTAGGAATAGAATTTAGTGATTCATCACTAACATATAACACATAGTGCTCATCCCAACAAGTGCCCTCCTTAATGCCCATCACCCATTTAGCCCATTCCCCCATCCACCTCCCCTCCAGCACCCTGTTTGTTCTCTGTATTTGAGTCTCTTTGGTTTGTCTCCCTCTATGTTTTTATCTTATTTTGCTTCCCTTCCCCTGTGTTCATGTGTTTCATTCCTTAAATTCCACATCTGAGTGAAACCATACGATACTTGTCTTTCTCTGACTGACTTACTTTGCTTATTATTAGCACAATACAGTCTAGTTCATCCACATTGTTGCAGATGGCAAGATTTCATTCTTTTTCATTGCTGACTAATATTCCATTGTGCGTGTGTGTGTGTGTGTGTGTGTGTGTGTGTGTGTGTATACACACACACCACATCTTTATCCATTCATCAGTTGATGGACATTTGGGCTCTTTCCATACCTCGGCTATTGTCAATAGTGCTGCTATAAACATTGGGGTGCATGTACCCCTTCAAATCAGCATTTTTGTATCCTTTGGGTAAATACCTAGTAATGTAATTGATGGGTTGTTGGGTGGTTCATTTTAATTTTTTGAGGAACCTCCACACTGTTTTCCAGAGTGGCTGCACCAGTTTGCATTGTCACCAACAGTGCAAAAAAGAGCCTCTTTCTCCGCATCCTCGCCAACATCTGTTGTTGCCTGAATTGTTAATGTTGGCCACTCTGACAGGTGTGAGGTGGTATCTCATTGTGGTTTTGATTTGTATCTCCCCGATGATGACTGATGTTGAGCATCTTTTCATGTGTCTGTTAGCCATCTAGATGTCTTCTTTGGAGAAGTGTCTATTCATGTCTTTTGCTCATTTCTTCACTGGATTATTTGTTTTTTGGGTGTTGAGTTTGATAAGTTCTTTCTAGATTTTGGATACTAACCCTTTGTCTGGTATGTCATTTGCAAATATCTTCTCCCATTCTATAGGTTACCTTTCAGTTTTGCTGATTGTTTCCTTCGCCGTGCAGAAGCTTTTTATCTTGATAAAGTCCCAATAGTTCATTTTTGCTTTTGTTTACCTTGTCTCTGGAGATATGTCAAGTAAAAAGTTCTTGCAGCCAAGGTCAAAGAGGTTTTTGCCTGTTCTCTCCTCTAGGATTTTGATGGCTTCCTGTCTTACATTTGGGTCTAAGAAATATAATATCGTAAGAGGCTTTACAAAATGTTTCTGTGAGTTTTCCAATAGTTTCCTTTTTGTATTCAGATTTGGAGAAGGTAGTTCACTATGTAGTATGAAAGGGTAGACCCAGGTCAGGAGACTCAGCTGTGCATGAGCATTAGGGGGGTAAGTGCCTTAACATCTGTGTCTCATCACCAGTGAAATTTGGCATCTCTCCGCAGGCTGACCTAAACAGTGACTTCTTCTAGATGGAGAAATCAAATATTCATAGAATTGAAATAGGTGTTCACACACAGTGCACGATGCATTAATTGCAGAATACGTGTGATGGTCTGCAATGTAGAGATTTTCTGAGCCTGTGTCCAGCCCAGGTAAATGAGAGAGAATGAAGCCTGGAACATTTCTGTTCCATTCACAACAGCCTGGAGAGTGATGACAGTTCCACTTCTCATGGGAGAGTTTTTTTGCTCAAGGTCAGATCTATATCAACTAGCTGAACAGCAGGAAGAAAATTCTCTAAGGAAAAAGTGTGTGTTTCTGTGGATGCGATGGCCTGCAGCTTCGACTAGCTGCAGAAGCGGGCCTGTGCTCAACCACAGAGAAACTTTTATTTGCATATATTTGAATGATGAGTAAGAACCTTCCAGATACTGAAATAGTCTCTCTTATTCAGAAATAAAAAAGAAGAGTCCTATCCGTTCCCTCATTATATGTGTTTTGCGTTCTTTTAACTTTCCTCTGGTGCTTTCCCTTCGGTGAATTGTAAGCAGCAGAAAGCAGAACGTCTTGACCTGCATAATCAGAATTCACAGATGCAGAGTAAGAGTTGGTCAGGTGTTTGGGTGTTTTGTATACGGGTTCTCCATAATGGTGGAAGCCTAAGCAATTGATCGTCCGGAGGTTTTTATGGTCCCCTGGCCAGCGCTCTTGTTTGACTGTAATCTCCAGCCCGGTGGCAGGACTTGCTTGGAAAGAAAAAATACACACCGAAACACGCAATCCAGGCCAGGCCTTCCGTGCCGGGGAGAAAGGAAGCCACCGGTGCCCTCCTCTCTGAGGAACTCATTGTCCTGTAGAAGGGACATGCACAGATGATTAAAATCCAGCGTGGCGAGTGCCCTGAGAGAGTGAGGCACAAAATGCTAGTCATGCCTGTCGGAACTGGAAACGCAGAAGGGAAGGCGACACCTGAAGTGGGTCTGGAGGGAAAAGAAGTGTGCCGGGAAGGTAGCGGGGGAAGACACCCCACGTGGGGGAGAGAGCACAAGCCGGCGTAGGGACAGACTGGTCTTTGCAGCTCAAGGGAGTGCCATACGGTCGGAAGTCATCATCACGCCTCTCTCAGTAGTGGTGAAGGGCAGCCACGTGTGTTTTCGAGGCTGGTCACTACGTATTGTTGCAGGGGGCTTGGAGTAGATAGAGTCTGACGCGGCCGTGTGGGCTGCTGAGGCTGAGGGCCCAAGCTAAGGGGAAGTGTGTTTAAGGGGGATTGTAGTGGCAAAATGGATAGGATTCGGTGTGCAATTACAAACAAAAGTAAGGAAGAGTCGGGGATGGCTCTGAGGATTCCAGAGGGGCCTCGGGATAGACGTTAGTGCTCTTTGGGGAGATATCTGGGGAAGGAAGTAACAACTATAATTTCAGAGAGTCGGAGTTCAGTCTCACCTAAGGTGACAACCTGGAGATCTTGGCTGCTCCAAACCCTAATCTGAAGCTTAGGAGACCAGAGGGGACCAAACGTGTGAGAACTACCAGCACATGAGCGTCATCTGTGATGCACGTGGGGCTCCATTTCTCAAAGGGGGAATGTAGAAGAAGACGAGGCAAAAGGAGCAACCTCTGAGGAAGACGTAATGAAACGTGAATTAATCTGGAGAGGAGATCCGTAGCCAGAGAGCAGGGTGGTCAAGAGAGCCGATGTCAAGAAGGTCAGATGGAAGGGGGACTTCAAAAAACTCTCTGGATATGACAGTGTGTGACTTCCACTGTCTGAAGATGTGTCAGTCAGGGTCCCATCAGAACAGAAGCCCTCTTAATATTTCATACAGAGGCTTTTAAATTCAGGAATTGGCTACAAAAGTATTGGAAGAGATCATAGAGCAACAGGAAGAAAGCGATGTTCCCCAGAGATCAGTCACCATAGGCGCTGCTTCTGCCTGGAGGGCTGGGTGGAGAAAAAAAGAAAAAGTGTAACTCAGATCCCGCAGGCCTGCACTTGATGGAGTCACTGCTGCTGTCACCTTGCTGCTGAAGGAGCGCCCACTGCAAAAAGGAGATCAAGGAGCCACATTCACCGACGGTCACCTGCCTCTACTGTAACATAAAGCAGAAAAATGGCGTCTCCCTCCCACCTTCCGGTCTCACACAAATGCCTCCCATTGGCAGAGTCCAACCAACACCAGCAGGCAAGTGGGTCTAGGAGATGTAGTTTCCAGGCTTCCAGCCCCCTTTGCTACCTGGAGGAGGCCATGAAAAAGCAAGAAAGAGGCATAGTTCCAACAGCCAATACCTGGGAGAGGGGACTAAGGCAACTGTTTTTATATACTAGGTGTGCTCTTATTTCTCTTTTATAGAAATGATGGTATGTGACGTGTGCCAATTTTTACAGGACGTGTTTCATGAAGTGAGGCACGATGTCTTGTTTTCTTTCTATTCCTAGCGCCTGGATTAGTAGGTGCTCAATAAGTGTGAATTGAGTGAATAATTGGCAAGCTAAGCAATAGTGTCTGTGACCATGAAGTGACAGCTCATAGCTATGGGTCGGAACTCTGTCTCTTTGATAGAAAGCAAGTGACATATGCCATCCCTTCTCCCTGCTACACCTGTGACAGACACGGCTAACTTATCATGACTCTCTAGCTCCATTGAGCCTGTGTGCCTCCTCTCAACACATGGTGCTTCACCATCTACCAACCAATCAGAGTTGGCGTGGCAGTGGACAGAGAAACCATAAAATGTTGCTAAGCTTTTCAGATGTCCGTTGTAGTTGAGAGGGGGCTAGACCAGATGTTGGATGCCATTGCTAAAAACCAGACTAACCACGGTCAACGTCCTTAGTCATTTGGAACAGGCAACTCAAAACCACGAGATGTCACTTCGCACCCACTGTTCCCTGTACTCGAGCAACAAGTGAGTACTGAGCATTCTTGTCCAGATATGAGCACAAAAACCTTCCTGACATACAAACAAGGTGACTCAATGTTACAGATACTCAGACCACTGGGTTTCTTGCTAATCCAAATGAATAACTACTATTTGCTTATTGTTGCTTTGCTCATTTAAAATCTTGAGGCAACTCTAGAAAGTAGAAATTGTTACTGCCACTCAAAAAGGATGGGGCTGTTGGTAAGTGGCTGAGCTCAGCTACGCCCTCCAGCTTCTGACCCATCCCTCTTTCCCACATGGCTGACCATTTGGGGCCTGGTGCTTCCCAGGACATGTCAAAGCAGGTACCTGGTCTTGCATGATTCTTGGTTGATTCTGCAACCAGCTGCTGCAAGTTCTCCTGTATAATTCTGTTTGATGTCTTTCTCCTTGAGGTACTACAGGGCATAGAATGTGATAAATGAGAGATGGTTCCAGAAAAGGGCATGCTACTCCTCCACTCAGCCTCTGGTTCAAGACACTCCATTTGCTTAGAACAAATTCTGGAGGGTTTGGTACAGTTTTCTTATTAGATACTCACTTTTAAAATGCCATTGGAGTTTGCAGCCCTGTGTATCAGGAAACAAAACTCATCAAGCTCAAGTGATCCTGTGGATTGACTTCACAGAGCTCTTTTGATCCCCAAAGAGTTTCCTTCCTGGATGTTTCATCCCATTTAATTTAGTGTCTCTGAAATATCAATAGAAGCTGGTCAATTGCTGAGACTGTTCTTATGTTGTTTACAGATGTCAGAGCTGTCAATGACTTAGCTTCTGCTCTAAATCTGAGAGCCTAGAGAACAACATCTTCATGCCTTAAGGGGAAAAAAAAACAAAAAACCTCTACTTGTTTCCCTGTAAATACTTTGGCCAGCCAAGTATAACTGATCAGCTGGCCTGATGTAGCATCCCCTTCTAATTCTGGATTCAGCCTCCCGCATCTGCCCATTACTTAAGCAACAAATAAGTATTGGGCACTGTTATGCAGACCAGGTAGTCCTGCTCATATCCTGGCAGTGTTTAAGCCAGCTCAGGACACCTGAAAATTGACCTGCAAACACTCCTGAGTTGTTATGGAAAGATGTTTATGATACATTGCTGTTAAGTGAAAAATGAAGTTATAAAACCATACATAAATTTCCAGCTCTAGTAGCAAGGTAGGATAAGCTAGTGCAATCCTTCTTTGTCCAAAAAACACTAATAAAATACAAGATTTAATATGAGAAAGAGAAGATATTTGCAAATCATGTGTCTGGTAAGGGACTTATGTCCAGAATACATAAAAAAAACTCTTATAAACAACAACAAAAAAAGCCAAATAAATTTATCTTCTTTTGTTTTAATTAATTTATTTTTTAAGGTTTATTTATTTTTGTTTTATTTATTTTTGAGAGAGACAGAGAGTGCAAGCAGGGGAAGGGCAGAGAGAGAGGGAGAGAGAGACAGAGAGAGAGAGAGAGAATCCCAAGCGCCTGGCTCCACACTGTCAGCCCAGAGCCTGACGCTGGGCTCCACTCATGAACCATGAGATCATGACCTGAGCCGAAACCGAGAATCAGATGCTCAACCAACAGCTACCCAGGTGCTGCCCCAATAGTCTAACTTTAAAGAGGGCAAAAGGTTCGAATAAACTTTTCTCCAAAGAAGATGTACCACTGGCCAACAAGTACATGAAAAAGTGTTCCACGTTATCCGTCATTAGGAAAATGCAATGGAAACCTCAATATGATACCACCTCACTGTCCCTAGGATGGCTATAATTAAAAAGACAGACAATAGCAAGCGTCGGTGAGAATGTGGAGAAACTGGAACCCTCATGTATTGCTGGTGGCGATGTAAAATGATGTAGTGATTTGGAAGAGAGGCCGCTGTCTTAGAGGCTTCAACATAGCGTTACTATACGACCCAGCAATTCCACCCCCGGCATTCCAAATATGGATTCACACAGAAACTCGCACACGAATGTTCACAGCAGCATTGTTTGTAATAGCCAAAAGGCAGAAACCGCCCAGATGACCATCAGTTGTATGAACGGGTAAATAAAATATGGTGCATCCACAAATGGAATATTCTTTGGCAGTAAAAAGGAATGAAGTGCTGATACGTGCTACAATATAAATGAACCTTGAACATGTGCAAAGAAAGCAGCCAGACACAAAAGACCACATATGGAATGATTCCATGTGTAGGAAATGTCCAGAGTAGGCAAATCCATAGAAACAGAAAGTAGGCGAGAGGTTGGCAGGGGCTGGGTGGGGAGGCCAACAGTGGGGAGTGGCCGCTTGATTGGTATGGGGTTTCTTTCGAGGATGAGGAAAATGTTCTGGAATTAGATAGTACTGATGGTTACACACCTTTGTGAATGTACTAAAAACCACTCAAACCGTTTAATAGGGTCAATGTTATGGCATGTGGAAGTATATCTGAATTTTTTTTGAAGTCGGGGAAAAGTAAAAAGGGAAACTCCCAGAGGGTGGAAGTAAAGAGGGAAGTAAAACCAGAGTGGTCAGCCTAGTCAGAAGGGAAGGAAGGGGCTACAGGCTCTGACGGCTAGTGACTGCAGTGTTAATTTCTGTACGGGGGCAGGAGATGTGGCTTGAGCCTTTGGAGGACAAGCAGATGGAAATGAGACACATGTATAACATTCAGCATTGGAGGGTTTCACTCTTAGCGAGGGGGGCACCCGGGAAATTTCTACTCACTGGCTTACGGGAACTACAAAGCAGGTGACCTTTGCCTAGACCCCTGGGTGGAAGAAAAGAACTCTCCATTAAGAAATCAAGCCTCAAAGCCCCAATCCTGCAGTACACACGGGATTGAAAATCCGAACCTTATTATTCATGTGGCACAGGATTCTCCAAGCTGAGAAGTGAGTATGAACCTGGTCTGGAATCAATAACCTCTCTGTGATGCCTCGTGAAAGCAGGTGCATAGCCGCTCTGCCATGACACCTGCACAGAACAGGTGCCCCACAGGAGGAGTGAGCTTGGCTGACGAGGACCGCAATCAAAGTGATAAACCGTGAAAGCAGAGACTTCACCCTGAGTAAGACTTAATAGACACATCCAGTAGAGGAATTAGCACTCCTTCTCAGAATTTAAGATAATGTAAGAATCAGGAAGAGGGTATAAAGGAAGTATGTTTAAAATAATTTAAAAGATTTACAAAAATCAATAGAACTTGTATTGACTTGCACAAAAGAGAGGAAACAGGCAAACTTCAGTGGGAAAAAAATCAATACAACTTCTGGAAATGAAAGTTAAAGTCAGTAAAATTTCAAAAGAGTTAAACAATGGAGAAAACGTGAATGAAGAAAGAATTTCTAAACTAGAAGCTAGAACTAAAATATGTGTCCTGAATGTATCTGAGAAATACAAAGAGACAGGGGCACCTGGGTGGCACAGTCGGTTAAGCGTCCGACTTCAGCCAGGTCACGATCTCGCGGTCCGTGAGTTCGAGCCCCGCATCAGGCTCTGGGCTGATGGCTCGGAGCCTGGAGCCTGTTTCCGATTCTGTGTCTCCCTCTGTCTCTGCCCCTCCCCCGTTCATGCTCTGTCTCTCTCTGTCCCAAAAATAAAAATAAAAAACGTTGAAAAAAAAAATTAAAAAAAAGAAATACAAAGAGATGACAGAAAGATTAGGAGGCATGGAAGAACAGGGAAGGCTTGACATAGAATTCCAGAAGGACTGATTAGAGAAAATAGAGCAGGGGACAACACTCAAAGTTATAATTGGAAAATTCTTTAAAATTAGTGAAAACTTTGGGGCTCCTGGGTGGCTCAGTCAGTTGCACATTTGACTTGTGATTTCGGCTCAGGTCATGATCTCACGGTTCACGGGTTCAAGCCCTACATAAGGCTCCATGCTGACAGTGCGGAGCCTGCTTGGGATTCTCTCTCTCTCCCTCTCTTTCTGCCCCCCCCCCCCAACTCATGCATGTGCTCTCTCTCTCAAAGGAAATTTTAAAAAATACTATAAAATGAATGAAAGCTTTAAAAAAATTACCAACAGTTCCAAGCAGAACAATGCAAAAAAATCCTCTTTTAGACACTTTATAGTGAACACCAACCGGAACACCAAAGACAAAAACAAAACAACAACAGCAACAATAACAACAACAACAACAACAACAACAACAAAAAACAAAATAAAAACTCTCAAAAGTAACCAGTGAGAAAAATGAGATTTCCTACAAAGGAATAATCAGACTAACAAACTTCATATTACAACTTTTGATGTCAGAAAAAAAAAGGACTAATTCTTTTAATATTATCTGGTGCTTTTGGAAAAGAACTGTCAACTTAGGATTCCATACCCATTTAAAACATCATTCCACTTTAAGGATGAAATAGACACTTGCAGCAAATGAAGATTGCTCGCGTTTTCCTTGTGGGAAGAATTGCAAGAAGTTCAGCAATTAAAAAAAAATTAACAGGAGAGGAAACATCAGAGGCAAGAAGAAATGATGAACAAAGAAATCTGTAAATGTGGATAAATCTATACAAATGTCAACTTAAAAAATAGCAAATGAATTCTGCCTCTGGTATTGACGAAGTAATCTCCTATTGGACCAACCCTCTTGCAGATAAAAAGTATACTTTCTGGGCACAACACAAAACCATTTACTGCACAGCACCCCATTTGCAACCAAATCCAAGAGGTACGAGAGGGATGTTGCCACTTGGAGGAAGGAAATGACCCCAGAATTTCTTGTGTTCAGGGCTTTTCATCTGAGAGCAGGTCTCAGACTGCATCACAGGGGGTGGCTAAAACTATGGCTGAACAATATTAAGAATAATTTTTGCAGTTACAAACCAAGATCGAACCCAAACACTCTCAATAATAACATAGACCATTAGAGGGAATTAACACGATGTTGATGAGAGGAAAGCTGTTAACAGTAGGTGTTAATCCCAATATGCATGGTAACCACTAAAAGAAGTAACAAAGAACATAAAATGCCAGATCATGCTTGGGAAAGCAAAGACAATGAAGAAAATCAATGTAATAGAAAGGAGAAAAGGAGAAAAAGAGGAAACAAATAACATTAGATAGAATTAACAGTAGATATAACAGTAGAAATAAATCCAAATGTATTAGTAATCTCAATATAAATGGTTTACACTTTCATGGGAAAAGAGATTCTCATACAGTATGAAAGTAGAAGATTCAGCTACATTCTGCTTATAATTATCCCAATCTGAAATATGATACATATGGTGAAAGTGAAGAGGTATAAAAAGATCTACCCCGGCACACCATCAGTTTCAAAAATCTAAAATATTAACAAAATAACTAATATAGACTATACATATAAGACAGACTTTAAGACAAAAAGCATTATTAGGGATGAAGAGGGTTGTGTGTGATCACAAAAGGAATATTTCATTAAGTACATAACATTTATGAAACTTGATGCACCTCACATTATAGTCTTAAAAAACATGACATAAAAAATTAACTAGAATTGAAGAGAAATGGTAAATCCACAATTATAATGGGAGAATTTAATGTCTTATTCTCAATGGATAGAGAATAAATATTCTTTTCAAACACATATGGACTTTACAACAGTAGAGCTTGTAGTAGGCTATCGTGCAAGTCTTAACAAGTACCAGAGAATTCACTTCTTCCAGACCCTCTTCTCTGATAAAAATGTAAAAAAAAGTAAAGGTAAAAATCAATAACAAAATCCATATATTTGGAAATATGTTAAATTATTAAAAGTAAGTGTGTTTTACTTTTTTAAGGTTTATTTTTTAGAAGTTAGGGAAAAAACTATATACAGAAAATCCTGAAGACTGAAAAAAAAAACCTGATAAATGAATTCAGCAAAGTCTCAGGATACAAAATTATATACAGAAATCTGTTTCATCTCTACACAGTAGTAATGAAGTACCAGGATAAGAAGAAACAATCCCATTTAAAATTGTACCAAAAATAATAAAATATCTAAGAATAAACTTAACCAAGGAGGTGAGAACTACAAAACATTGATGAAAGAAGTTGAAGGCAACACAAATGCAAAAATATTCCATGCTCATGGATTGGAAGAATCAATATTGCTAAAATATCCATACTACCCAAAGAAATCTACAGGTCTAATGCAATTCCTATCAAAATACCAACAACATTTTTCACAGAACTGGAACACATACTCCCAAAATTTGTATGGGACCCCCAAAGGCCCCAAAATAGCCAGAGCAGTCTTGTCTTGTAAAGCTAGAGGTATCACAATCGCAGATTTCAAGACAAAGCTGTAATAATCAAAACAGTAGGGTACTGGCACAAAAATAGACCCATAGATCAGTGGAACAGAATAGAAAGTCCAGAAATGAGCCCACACTTATATGGTCAATTAATCTACAACAAAAGAGGTAAGAATATGCAATGCAGAAAAGACAGTATCTTCAATAAATGATGCTGAGAAAACTGGACAGCTACATGCAAAAGAATGAAACTACCATTTTCTTATGCTATATACAAAAATAAACTCGAAATGGATTAAAGATCTAAATGTGAGACCTGAAATCATAAAATTCTTAGAAAAGACCACAGGCAATAATTTCTTTGATATTGGCCATAGAAACATTTTTCTAGATATGTCTCCTAAGGCAATGGAACCAAAAGGAAAATTAAACTATTGGGACTACACCAAATAAAAAAACTTCTGCATAGCAAAGGAAGTCATCAGTAAAACAAAAAGGCAACCTACTGAATTGAGAGAAGATATTAACAAATGATAGATATGTCCAACAAAGGGTTAATATCCAAAATACAGAAAGAAGTTAACAACACACTCCCCAAAACAAATAATACAAAATCTATTTCTGCCCATGAAAATGGGCAGAAACCTGAATAGACACTTTTCCAAAGAAGGCATACACATGGCCAACAGACACACGAAAGGATGCTCAACATCAGTAATCATCAAGAAAATGCAAATCAAAACCATGAGATATCACCTTACACCTGTCAAAATGGCTGGAATCAAAAAGACAAGAAGTAACAAGTGTTGGTGAGGATGTGCAGAGAAAGGAACCCTTGTACACTGTTGATGGAATTGCAAACTGGAGCAGCCACTGTTGAAAACAGCATAAAGCTTCCTCAAAAAGCTACAAATAGAAATACCCTATGTCCCAGTAATCCCACTACTGAGTATTTACCCAAAGAAAACAAAAACACTAATTTGAAAAGATACACGCCCCCTTGTGTTTGTTGCAGCATTATTTATAATAGCCAAGATATGGAAGCAGCCCAAGTGTCTATTGATAGATGAATGGATAAGAAGATGTGGTATTTACATACAATGGAATATTACTCAGCCATAAAAAAGAATGAGATCTTGCCATATGCAACAACATAGATGGATCTAGAAGGTGTAATGGTGACTGAAGTAAGTCAATCAGAAAACAAATAACATATGATTTCACTTATATGTAGAATTTAAAAAACAAACAAAGAAAAAAGAGAAACAAAAAACAGACTCTTAACTATAGTGAACAAACTGGCGGCTACCAGAAGGAAGGTGGCAGGGCGGGGGTTGGGGGGGGAATGGGTGAAGGAGATTAAGAGCACCCTTACATGATAAGCAGTGATTAATGTATAGAATTGTTGAATCACTGTATTGTGCACCTGAAACTAACATAATATTGTATTTTAATTATACTTCAATTGAAAGAAGAAAAGAATAGAGCAAACTCAAAACCAGTAGAAGGGAGAAGTGGTAAAGGTGCGACTAGACTTTATTGCGGCAGAAAATAAATAAGCAACATAGACCAGCAACCAAATGCTAGTCCTTCATTTAAATTAATAAAATAAATAGACCTCACAACTTACTGATCAAAGGACAAAAAAGCTTAGGGTCAACTAAACAATATTTGGAAAGAAAAGGAGACATGATTACAAATATAGCAGTGGTCTTAAAGTCGTGAGAGAAATCTGTGAACCTCTTTATGCCAGCATTCTTGAAAATCGAAACAAAACAGACCATTTCCTAGGCTTCAAGATCAAAACAGTATATATAATACCATTTTAAAATAAGAAGGCAGGGGAGGGAGAGAGAGGCAACAGAAAGAGAGGGGATTGGGGAGAAGAAGAAGGAGAAGGGAGGGAAGCTAAAATAGCTCTGAGTAGTAGAATACAGGTAATTCTAATATTTGTCCTTTCTGCTTACCTGTGTCCTGGTTAATTTATTCCCATCCCTAATGTGTCAGGCAAGGGCAACTCCTATCCACGCAGCCATTGTTCACCATTTAGGCCATGGATTTTGAGAATTTGCTTCTGGTCGGGTGGGCCACGGAGGCCCCTGGAAAGAAAGGGGTCAGGAGGAAGCCTGGATGTGCAGAGATGGGACAGCATCATGGCTGGTGGTGGGCCTGGGGAGGCAGCCTACGGGCCAAGACGGTTGAGGACTTGAGCCCCATCTTCTCATTGTCTTCTCCATTGTGTGTCTCCTATAAAGACACTTCTCATTGGATTCGGGGCCCGCCAGGGTAATCCAGGATGATCACACCTCAAGACTGTTCACTTGATTACATCACCCTTTTCCCCAAATAAGGCACATTTCAGGCTATGGTGGTGGGAGCACGGACATACCTTTTGGGGGCCACCATTCAACCCACTGCAGGGGCTGTATGACTGAGAGGTTTATAGAAAAAGGAAGTACTTCTAAATGATGAAAGATACCATATGGCATGTAGAAAAGACAAGTGCAAGACGGGAGAAAGTATTTGCCACATACATCGTAGATTTATCTGGAATGAACTGCACCATCACAGACTGAGGGTGGAAAAATGAGGTACTTTGCTGTTACTGTTTGTGGGCATCCACTTTTGTGGCAGGAAAACCACTCAAATTTGCCAGGTCACAGTAACTTGGCTACTTGCGGTCAGTTTTTCCTTAAGTAACTCGGCCTGTTTGGGGGCATCCTTGCCTCTCCGAGCTTCTCTTCCCTTCTCCCTGAGTGTAGACAGAAAGGCAGGCAGCGTGGTGTTTTGCATTCATATGGCTGGCCGTGTGCCCAGTATGACCGTGAGCTCTTTGGAAGAAAGGATTGTCTTTGATCCAGTTCTGAATCAGCAGTGCTTGGGATTTGCCCATCACCCGGGGAAGCTTTATTGACTTACATCGATTTGAAAGCTTTTAAAATCCCTGGGTGCGTTAGTTTCAGGGGAGGTTAAAGAGGACCGGGGCTGCATTTATCGTATTCCCAGCAGGGCTGTTGTGAGAATTAATGTTTTAGCATGGATGATCTCCTGCTCCTTTAGAAAGGCATTAATTAAGTGAAAGGTTTTATTTTTCAAGGATGTGCTTAGTTTTATGATAATTTGTATCTCAACCTATTGTCTGAAATAGAAGTAATGAGGCTCTTGGGCTTTCTCGTAGAAAATGCGACTCGCAGAAGTGCGCAAGAATTAATCCACCAGTAGGGCTCCTCTCTGGATATCGCGTCAAGCAGTTGGTCTCTTGGAGTTTGTCGTTTGGAGGGCAGGTCGTCCAGGGCGGTGCGGCCCGTGGGGGGGCCCGGGGCGGGGGGTGCTTTACAGAGAGAGCGTCCTGACCGGATGCGCTGTTTCTCTTCTCCCCCCCCCCCCCCACCTGCTGGCCCAGCGAGATGAAGCAGAAGCTGGCCGAGGAAGGCAGCAAGTGCAGCATCCTCTTGAAGCACCAGAAGTTCGTGGACCACTGCTGCATGCGCTGCTGTTCGCCCTTCACCTTCCTGGTCAACACCAAGCGCCGGTGTGCCGACTGTCAGTTCAACGTCTGCAAGAGCTGCTGCTCCTACCAGAAGCACGAGAAGGTGTGGATCTGCTGCGTCTGCCAGCAGGCCAGGTGAGTGGCCGAGTGGGCTCGTCAGGGGCCCGCTGGTGGCCCCGTCTTCCTTCAGCCAGGTGGGAGCAGCAGAGGCCGGCCGGGCAGGACGAGAGTCCTGACCGCGTGCCGTCGAGAGATGGCCCAGGTGCACGGGATGCCACGCGCCCTTCACAGAGAGAACGAGGGAGGGCGACGCTTCTTGTCCGGCCTGACCAGTCACCCCTTCGGCTGAGGGGGCACAGAGCACGGGGCCGCCAGCTCTAGGGTTTGGAGAAAGCTTCCCAGGAAACAAGAAATAAGGGCAGGATGGTAAAAGATGAAAAAGCAATGCTAACGTGAAAGTGGGGTGGGGATGATGGTCTCCACGTGAGGGAAACGGCTAGCGTGGAGTCTCACGGGGACACGTATTTTTATTCTTCCCTCAGTGACTGGCAGAGCGTTGGTTTGATACATTGAGTATTTGGAAACCGGTAAGCCTGATGAGCCAGGGTCTGGCGTTTCTCCTGTGGAATTCTTAAATCTTTGCTGATCCCAGCATCTGCCAGGCACATTCGTATTCATTGCGTCCTTCATAATGCCTCGCGCCGTGAGCAAGATGGGGTCTGGCCGGTCCCAAGAACACACACAGGAGCCCCTGCCCCCCTCATCTTTTCCTTCTTTCTTCCTGCTTCGTTTGTTCACTTCCATCCTTTAACGTATCAAGTCCCAGCATTTTCCCGTAAAGCTAGTTAAAGTGGATGACTGCCAAGCGCCCTTGGGATCGATCCCCAGGGAATCTGTCTCTGAGCTGTAGATACCAGAGATACCCACTGAAGCAAATGGGGTTTGTTGAGCACTCGTTACCCAGGGTGGGGTGCTGCCCAGGCTCTGTGTATGACTTTCAGAGCAAGGAATCCATCCGAGTCTCCATATAGCAGCTCCTTGGTAGGAGGAGGAGAAGCTCTGTGGCAACAAAGAGGAGGAGGAGACTTGAGTTGTACGTGAGCCTACGATTGAGAGTGGATGATGCAAAGAGGTACATCCTGTGCCTTCCCTTTCTCGGTAAAGTTGGGTTAAGGTCAAGTGCTGATAACAAGAGAGTTGCCTGTCGGAAGAGATTATGTGCAACAGAAGTTGGAGACCCAGGCTTTGGAGCTGGGTTCTAATCATTGATTTGTGTACTTGCAACCAACGGGATCATTGTGTGTTTTGCTCCAGCCGTGCTCAACCTCACATATGTAGATATGAGGAAAGTAGACGGCCGGGCTCTTCCTGGATTGGTGGCGGGGTGGGGGGGGGGGGTTGCGTTTCAGAACTTTAGGACAGATGCAAGGATACGGAGTTCAAGATATTTAAAATGTAGAAATTAAAACGATAGACTAATCTGGATGGTGAAGGAAGGAAAGTCAGAAAGGAGCTGTAGATGGTGGGAAGAGAACGAAGAGGTCAGTCAGCTAGAAGTCCCTGGTAAAGTTGAAGAACTGTGACCATGGGGGTATTTAGCAGAGAAAATTTTGTGTACGGGAAAAGCTGTTTGAATTAATGGTCTCCGAAGTGGATCCATCGGGAGGTGAACATGAGCATAGGAGGTTGAGGTCTAGCTGAGGAAGCCACGGGACTAGAAGACAGGTGCACACGGATTCCAAAGTGACCAGGTTGATGGCAGAAGTATGATGGTGATCCAGGTGACATAATCTCATTGAGCAAGGAGGAGGAACTAGCAGGCCGGGAGGCGATAGCAATAAGGAGTAGAAGAGTGTGGTGTGGCCGGATATCACAATTGTGTATCCGGGCGGGCGCCACACAGCATTTGGCTCAAACACCTGCCACGGCACCACAGCGCCGCACCCGTGTTCGTGACCAGCCTAGTCTGTGGCCAATACCTTCAACTCCATTTGGAGTACCAGAGCCCGGCGTGTAGGAGACACGCACATCTCTGTGGGTTGAGTAACAGAACAGGACAATGTTCCAAAGCAGCCAAATGCATGGTACAGGTGAGACTTCAGGAATTTTAAAGAGAAGGGATCCAGAGAGTGTTGGGGCATTCTTTTTCTGGAAAACAGGGGGACCCCAGATGGTACTCAGGTTGGGAAGAGGCATCACAGGGCACTCTTGGACAGGGTGTGCCATGAGCCAAAAAGATCCCACAAGGTGTGCGGAGGGCCCGGGACAGAGCACTCTTGCAATGGCATGTAGAATTTAGGTCGGTTTAGGTGAAGAATTCGGGTTTGATCCCCAAGAGGTTGTGGCATCATTGAAATTCAAAGCATTGAGACTCTAGCAGTCATCAAAATATGCTATTCTGTACTATTCTTCATGTATTCATCTCCACACAGCAGGAAATACTAGCTCTTGCACGATCTTGTTTCTTTTCAGTTTTTCTCTTTTCCTCTTCTTGGTGGATCAGAAAAATCGCCACCTTTACTCAACAGCTAATAACAATAAAACATGCAATCACAGCCTTTCAACCCCACATCCACCCCAAGTTGTGTGTATGGGTCTGTTATCAGCTCCAGTTGAATGGCACATTGCTTTCCTTAAACGGTAGTGATGTTAAGTGGGTTCTATACTGCCTCGGGATCATATCACTGATAAATGGAAGAACCTTGCCTTGAGAGCCAGTCTGCTGACTGAATGCTGTGCTGTTTCATTTATACTATTCCTAGATTGTCTCAAGGAATAGTCAGATATTGAAACATGAGCCATAAACGGGCAGCAAATGGTTTATAAGACTATAGTTTAAATTTCCATTTTACATTTTGAGCCACCGAAAGAGGAGGCAGGAGGCTCAGGTGACCCCATTGACCTGAATCTTGTATCATTTTCATGTCAACATCGCGTGACAACTCCCTGAGTCTCAAAAGAAGGACGTCAGAAAATAAAGAACCCTTTGTAGAAGGGATACCTTGAAAGATATCCCAAAAACTAATGTAAATTTACTCCCATTAGTTTTTTAAAGAAGGGTGGGGATTCCTGAGAAGTCATCCACATTCAGTGCGTCTAGCACAGATAGAACACACCCACACTTGTTTAATCAAAGTTGGCAGAAAGAGGATCCTGAGGAGAAGTTGGGAATTTTTCTGTTTTAATCTTGTGTAACGTCATGTGGGGACATTTCTGGGAGTCTTAGGATTGTAATAATATTGTCTGAAATCAAAGGAGATGAAAAAGTGGAGCTTGTTCCCTGTTTTCTTCAAGTTCATCATAGGAACTCGTTTAGGGAAAAAATCCGTGATGCATGTGGCAGGTTTTTGCTTCTAGAAATTTCTCTAAGGCCCAGTGTGGTAGAGAAGTATGCCTGGGTCAAAGCACCTCAGATGTAGGACCTGTGGGCTGACAGTCTTTTTTTTTACATTTTGAAGGATGCCTCAGAAGAGTTTATTTTTCTGATGTACTAACAGGCTGTGTAACTCCTCATTGCCACACAACAGACACAGCTAAATTCATCATGTGAAGCATTTAAGGGCCACTGTGACTTGAATCATGTCTGAAAAATTTCTGACTAGTAACAGCTTTTAAAGCCTGTCCAGTTTCTTGAAACAGGAAAAAAAAAATAGTTTACAGGAGATTACAGAGACTAAATACAGATTTTACCTGGCAAAAGCTGGTGTCATGCTGGGGGATGGCATTGTGGGCACTGTGCCTCCCTCCATGTTGTTCATTGGTTCCTCTACTCCTGGGGCAATCTGAAGTTCACCTCTTGGTCTAGAAGTGATTTATTTTATTTTGGATATTCTTCCAGTAGATTCACAGTCAAGCAGTGAGGTTTAAAATCGCTGTATATGTCAAAATCTATGAAGAACACATTCCGTGTGTGTGTGCGTGTGTGTGTGTGTGCACGCGCGCACATGTGTGTGTGTGTGTGTGAAATCTCAATGAAATGGTTGATAGCTCTGTGAGATTGTAGAGGTGAGCACTTTGGTGAGGCCACATTTAGACCCATTTTTCACTGCCCACTGGCCATGATGTACTTTTTCCCTTCCTATGTAAATTAATTTCATTTTTGTTGCATTGGTTTAATTTCAAGCTGTTTATCCAGTGGCTATACCATATGCATGTGGAGCCATGAATGACTATAATGATAAGAATTCTGGTCCACAAAAAATTAAGGGGCTAAGAGTCGAGGGTAGACATTTATGCAAAAAAAAATTAACAAATTGCATCAGAAGTAGATGACTATCAGGCACCTGAGCCTGTCTCTGGTGTAGTTCTAAATGAGCGATTTGGATTAGAAATGTAGGGTTCATCAGGGAGGACCCAAATTGTGTCTAGTCTCTGTAAAAATAGTAGAATCTGTAAATTCACCTTTCTTCTTTTTTGTCTCATGTCCTGGTGTTCTGTTTGGTTATTTATTACAGTAAAAATATTTCAATTTTAAATGAAAATTCCCTTTTAATGGTCATTGCTAAAATTATGATGCTGGTTAGTTCATCATCTGTTCTTTTGCTTCATATGTTTTGCATTAAAATATATTTTTTTTGTCAGTTTAGAATTTTTAACTTTGGGAAATTAACAAACCTTAGATGAATTTATTATAGAATGAATGATGGATTACTTATTTTAGAGATTATATAGCCAATTGGATACTACTGAATCATTCCGTCATATACATATATATATGTATATACATATATATATGTAAATTGATCTTCTCAACAACTTCTTGTATAGATTTATCCAAACACTAAAAATAAGGATGTAATAGTAGTTGCATTTTAAGAACTTCTACAGGAAACAAAACTTTCAGAATGAGCCCAGACCTTGCTTCCCAGCCACTGTCATTTGCGGTCCAATTGATTCAAGAACAACACTCCTATTTTCCTTGGGAACAAATTGGCTTCCTAGTTCTTTGCTTCATTATAAAAATTGTTCTCTCTGATTTTTGTCACTTTGTGCTATTATCTTTAACACAGACCAATTTGGGAGATTGTTGTCAGGGAGTGAGAAAAAAAATTATCCCTGGAATTGAAATCAAAACACATCTCCTCATTATGCTTGTGTCATTTGCTTTGTTTTTTTCTGAGACAACTTAAGGCCTCGTTTCTTTTCACTTGGAGCTGAATATCCTTTACTTCTACCTGATCATTTATTCCTTGGGTTGTCACAGAGTCCACATGATTCATAAACTAGCATTACTGACCTTTTGGTATAAACTCCACAGTATGTTTGAGAGATACCCCAGTGGATTTGCAATATCCCTGAGGAAGATACAGTAATATTAAAAATTCTCATCATATGATAAAGACATTCACAAGGGAGCAAATATTCGGAAAATATTGAACTTCACTAGAACGCAAGGGGGTAGAGATTTATGCTTCAAGTAGTTTTGTTTTCCTCATTAAATTAGTGATTTTTTTTCACCATTCTACTCAGTGTTGATGACGGTAGACTGAGAAAGGCACCCTTATCCATTGCTGGTGGAATCGAAATGGACATTATCTTTTACCGACACGTATCAAGAGCCTTTAGCATGTCCAAGCCCCTGAACCCAATCATTTCATTTTTGAATACTGCACAAAAATGAGGTGTGCTGAATTATTTGTAATACAAAAACAGAAGTAATCTAAATGTCCAACAGCAGAGCAGTGGAAGAAAATTAGGGCATATTCAACTTAATAGATTATGATGAGGCCTTTAAAGTAGTGTATACATTGTATTAGCAAATACAAATTTACAAGGGTAAATTCTTACATTAAAACATTATATTAAAAACTGCAACGTAGGGGTGCCTGGGGGACTCCGTCGGTTAAGCATCCGACGTCAGCTCAGATCATGATCTCGCGGTTGGGGAGTTCGAGTCTCCCATGGGGCTTTCTGCTGTGATCACAGAGCCCACTTCAGATTCTCTGTCCCCGAGTGTGCTTACGCTCTCTTTCTCTCTCAGAAATAAATAAACATTAGAAAAAACTACAATGAAAAATGTGTGTACAATATAATTGCCATATAATAAAAGAAACAAAAAAGACTGAAAGGGAATACACTATCAATGCTGTTAACATTGGCATTGGGAGATAACATACGGATAAATCATTTTTCTCTTACCTCTATCTTCCAATAAGTTTCCAAATTTCCCACGTTTTACGCATGTGCTTTTATAACCAGGTGTACATAAAGCAAACATGAAATCTGGGATGTGCTCCTTTCTCGCCTTCCCATTCCAAATCCTCTCGCCCATCACCTCATTGTTGCTGTTCCCCCAACAGCACCCTGCTTTCCACCACGGAGCTAAAACCACCCAGCTTCCCAGGGAAAATGGACCCGTCAAAGGGAACTTGTATTTTGAAGGCCCATATAACGGGCACTTTAGGTTACGGATAGCAGCCTGTCTATAACAGATCTCCACAGAGACTGTGACTGCAGCACTCAGACCAGTCATTGTCAGAGTGACCTGAATCATGAGGCAGTTGGGAATTTGGAAAACTATAAATTGTCCCCAGTGAAAGCTAAGCATCTAAATTCTGGTCACTGATTTTTTACTATGAATACATTAAATAACAAATATATCAAGAGTGCCTACTAAGGGCATGGGATTGAATTTGCCTTTTCAGATGAATTATTTCATGTAACCCTCATAAGAACTCTGAGAGAGGGCAAGAGATTAGCCCCGTTTTAGAGGCAGGGCAGTCTGAAATGTGGAATGACCAAGTGGCTAGCCAAGGTCACTTTGTCAGTCTCAAGTTCAGGAGTCTCCTTACAATCTCCCCAGGAATGCAGCCTCTGGGCCCCTCTCCTTCAGCTGCCCGGCAGGCCTCCTTGCTCAGCCAGCCACCTGGACCCTATTTTTAAGTCTGCAGAAGCAGGGGACAGCCTGTGCTCCCAGACGGTGTTAAAGGGATAGTGTAGATTTCAGTTCCTCTTGACGTGCACATTTGCACTTCCTGTACAGCCAGAGCAGTGAGGACAGACTGAGACACGGGAGGGAACATCAGGGAAGGAGGAAAAGTGTGGTAGCTTCACAGCCCATGCCACCACACGGCACTCCCCTCCCGTTGGCCCTTTGGGCTCCTCACAGCCCCACTTACCTGAGATGTGTCACTCTAACGTGTATCCTATCTGTGCCATCAGGGTCGAGTGGGTACTGTATCCGTTGAATGACTGACTGAATCTCCGAAAGCCTGCATTTTTAGGGAAGATACAGACTATGACATTGTGTGACATTGAACATTAAGAGCATGAACTAAATACTTGAGCTATTTTTGGTAAACCAGTGGCCTCTGAACACATCATTCTAACAGGTTTTAAAAAAGAAGATTTACTTTGATATACAAAGTTTAGTAGGCTTTGATTAAATCTGCAGTATTCACAATGAGCATTTAGGATACATTATTAGGCTGACAACCATGGGTTTTATTAGTGTGTTTACATAAGGAGCTATGATGGCTAATTTTATGTGTCAGCTTGGGTAGGCCACGCTCGCTGGGTATTTGGTCAAACAATAGTCCAGATGTTGCTGTGAAGATATGTTCTAGATCAGATTGGCATTTAAATCAGTAGCATTTAAATCAGTAGACTTGGAGTAGAGCAGATTACCCTCCATTATGTGTGAGCCCCTGAGTTGAAGGCCTTTCGAGAAAAAAGATTGATTTCCCCAAGGAAGAAGGAATTCTGTCAGCAGATGGTCTGTGGTCTCTAGCTGCAACAGCCACTCTTCCCTGAGTCTCCAGCCTGCTGGTCTACCCTAAAGAGTTGTTTTTTTGTTTTGTTTTTTTGACTTGCCAGCCTCCGTAGTCCTATGAGCCAATTTCTTAAAATAAATGTCTCTCTCAATAGATGATAGTAGATAGGTAGATAGATCGATAGATAGATGGATATAATCTCCTATTGGTTCTTTTTTTGGGGGGGTAACCTTAACTAAGAACGGGACCTTCAAGGAGGGCAGGACAATGGGAGATGGGAAGTGGAAAGGAGAGAAGTAAAATGGGACCCCTCATCATATATTGTCCAGCCTGGCCCCTGAGAGAGAGGGAGCCACAGGCAGAAGCAAAGAAGCCATTTTCACCATGGAACATGAGACTCAACAGTGTTGCTCTGCAGCCTAGGGCACAATGTATGATATAGACATGGGGAGAGAGGCACTGTCCTTTGAGGACAGAAGCTCAAGCACAAGAAGGATTATTGTCCCTGGTAGCGCTGAGGGGAGCTGGACAGTGATTTGGCATTTGCCCAGGAGAGCAGGGCTTGACAGCAGAAATCCAGTGGTTTCTCTACAACTGGACGTTAGCAGGGGCTGGAAGGGGGACGCACCACTAGTGACTTCCTGCAAGACTTCCCGAGAACTCCAAAAAACACCTAGGAGACATACCGTGGGTGGAGGCTGATGTCCTGCTTCATCCAGGAGGAGACACAGAACCCGTACCGTTGGAATTGTTATTAAGATGACCTTACATATGTGTTTCCCACAGGCTGGTGGCACTTGGTGAAATTCGGGTTGCAGTCGTAAGGCAGGCATTGATTTGGGCAAAGCAAGGAGAAAAGAAACCCTAGGATGTTGAAACATTGGTAGATGGACCACCTCAGTAAGCAGGCCTATGACCCTGACAATGCCAATCTGATCCTCTCTGGGAATTTGAATCTTGGGTGGAGCAACACATCGATTGAGGACGATTAGAGTTGAGTCATCCCAACATGACAACGTCCCAAATGTTGACCAGGGGTGATGTTCCCATTAGTGAGAGCCCTGGTCCTGCCACCTCAAGTCTTGGATGTTCAACTTTCCCCTTAGTTCTTTAAGCCACCGGATCTTTCCATTAAATTACCTTTTCACAGAAGTCATCCAGAATTCATTTTTATGGCTTAAAACAGAACCTAAAGAACCAGATCCGCTACAGTAGACATAATGCAACCAGAGCTGCAAGATAGAAATTTTAGACCAAGAAAGAGTAGAGGCAGGTGACCACCCTGATATGGGACTAAGAAGGGGATATTGTTGTTTCTTCCATGTTTCCTATCTTCCACACTTCAATGTGGTGTCTCGAAATTGTCAGGCCTGACTACTAAGTGTGACCTGAAAGAAAGAGTTCTTGAGTTTCTAATTTTCTAAGATCCCTGTTGCATAGAAAACAGAAAGGTTTTCAGCTATGACATTAGTTAAATATGTGTTGGAAAGAGAAGAGCAGGTCTACAGGCATGGTGGAGGATATGAGGGTATAAGCGATGTTTGGGCAAAGGCCAGGAGTGGTACAAACATGTTGTCATACCTAAGAACTGAGAAGCGACCGCTTTTGTAGGTCAGGTGGTTTCTGCGTCTTTAGTTTCAATCAAATTAAAGGAGGACCTGAATGGCCACTAAAGGTACTATTGGGTCGTAGGTGGCCATGTGATTTTTGGCATATAACTCAGATGGGGCTCAAAGTTGAAGGACATTGCTATAAAAAACAAAACAACAGGGGCGCCTGGGTGGCTCAGTCGGTTGGGTGTCCGACTTCTGCTCGGGTCATGATCTCACGGTCCGTGAGTTCGAGCCCCGCGTCGGGCTCTGTGCTGACAGCTCGGAGCCTGGAGCCTGCTTCAGATTCTCTCTCTCTCTCTCTCTCTCTCTCTCTCTCTCTCTCTGCCCCTTCCCTGCTCACACTCTGTCTCTCTCTCTCTCTCAAAAAAAAATAAGTAAACATTAAAACAACAACAACAACAACAAAAACCAAACTGCTTCCATTCCCGTGTAGAGGGAAAAGTTTCCTCAGAGCTTAATTTTTTAAAAAGAAGACCTAAAACTAGTGCTGAACACAATCTCATTCAGATAACAAATGATCCCCATCTGTGCGCAAAGGAACCAATAAAAAAGCCATCTCACTGCAAGATGTATTTCCAATAAACGTATGCTTATGTTTTGTTGCTATTTATCAGAATTGGAATATATTTATGGGGTTTTCTTGTACTCCAATAGAACTTTATTTATGAGCCCTGAAAGTTGAATTTTGTAGTTTCCATATGCTATGAGATACTGTATGTTTATGTTCTTGATCAACTGTGTCTTAATAATCAGAATTGATAACTCAATTCAAGATACGTATTTTGACACTTTGAGCCTCAAGGCTCAAAAAGTTATTAAATTCAATTTATTACACATATTTCTGTGACAAAGAATGATAGCAAGGTGATAAATAAGACTGAAACATCAAAATATATGATATAAAATTAAATTCTGAAAGGGAAGTAGATGAGATAGAACTATCTGTTCAAGGAGGAAAATGGAAAATGGTAATATTCCAACTGTTAGAAGAGTTGGCAAACTATGACCCACAGACCAAATCTGGCCTGTTACCTGTTTTTATAAAAAAAGCTTTGCTGGAACACAGCCATGTTTATTCACGTACATGTTGTCTATGGCTGCATTCAACTACAACAGCACACGGGAATAGTTATAGTGGGGACCAGATGGCCCACAGACACAAAAATATTTGCTATCTGGCCACTTACAGAAAAAGTTTGCTAGCCCCCAGCTTAGACCAATCATGGCCCATCCCAGCGCATTTCCACCATGAACATGCTGGGACACTCTCATCATAAGATGCTGGCCAGAATGCAGGGGGGATGGATGTGATGACAACCATCAGTGGCTACCATGATGCACAGTTTAGAATATCTGGGGATCTCAACCACCCCCGCAAAATGTCACACAGGCTGGTAGCACCATTTCTGTTCGTTGACTCCAGACCTAGGGACCACAGAACCCCACGGAGAGAGCCACACTTTGTGGCCTTGGAACAGATAGGGAACTTAAGAAATCATTGGTTCTTTGCAGGATTTCCTTCTAACATTGATCAGTCTAGCAGGTGTCCTCATCATGAACTTTGCTCCTTGACATGGTAGGGGAAAAAAATGCCCCAATTTTTAACCATTAGACTCAGATATTTAAATTTTTGCACTCAATCTTGATGCCAATAGTCATTTCAACCCAGCAGCACCTTTTTTTAGCCTGTAATTAACCAACCACCAGGCCCCCAACTGATGATACATTAACAGAGAAAAACATTAGAAGATAGTCTTTAAAATTGAACCAGTGGTGAACAGTTTGTTGTCATTTGAAGAAAAAAAAGAGAGAGAGAAGAATGTAGAAAGCACCCATGCTTCAGATGCTTGATGCTTTTCCGGAGATAGAGCATACCCGTCTCTCTGGTTTGCCTCACATCACCGGCCATACCATACCAGACATGAAGAGGCCTTATGAAAGATGGTCCCTGTTATAACAATACTTTACCTCTCCCTAGCACTTCACTGTTTTCACATGTCTTTGTTGAGGTGTATTACATCCAGAGCTAACAGACCTTCTCTTTTGCCAAGAGAAACAGCTCCTCCACTGATGCCAGTCTTGGACCACGATCTAGGCAACAGGTGTCAGCCCAAAGCCCCAGAATAGATTCCACTTTTAACATTAGCTGGAGGTTCTCTTTAACCTGATTAACAGAAACAAGAGAATTCATTGGGAATGACGGAAGCCATGCCATGGACTCGACCATATATGGTTATGAACATTCACATAAACATCATCATAATTCAACAAATACAGAACGTGGGCACATCTCAGAGATATTGTGGGTTGGGTTCCAGACAACTGCAATAAGGTGAATCTCACAGTAGAGTGAGTCAGATGAATTTTTTGGTTTCCCGAGTCTTATAAAAGCTATGTTTACACTCTACTGTAGTCTCCTGGGTGAGATGGCATTATGTCTAAAATGACAATATACATACCTTTATTTAAAATATTTGTTGCCAGTGCCTGGGTGGCTTAGTCCGTTGAGCATCCAACTTTGGCTCAGGTCATGATCTCATGGTTCATGGGTTCAAGCCCTGTGTTGGGCTCTGTGCTGACAGCTCAGAGCCTGGAGCCTGCTTCGGATTCTGTGTCTTGCTCACTCTCTCTACCCCTACCCCATTCATTCTCTCTCTCTCTCTCTCTCTCTCTCTCTCAAAAATAAACATTTGAAAATATTTACTGCCAAAAATGCTAATCTTGTGAGTTTTCAGTGAATTATCATCACTGACCGCAGATCATCATCACAAATATAATAATGATGAAAATGTTTGAAATATTGCGAGAAAACCAACGTGTGACAGAGACACGAAGTGAGCAAATGCAGTTGGAAAAATGGCCCTGAGAGACTTTCTGGACACAGGGTTGCCATAGACCTTCAATTTGTAAAGAACACAATGCCTGCTAAGTGCAATAAAGCTCAACATGACAAAACAAGGTTTGCCTGCACGTCTGAATTCTGATGTCAATGTCAAATCCCTCCCCACTGAAGAAGGGGTGAGAGTCCAGCCAAGAGTTAGGAGAGACAGCCCTGTCCCTGTCCCCATCCCCATCCATCTTCCTGGTTCTTCGTCTGGCAGCCACACTTTCTCTCCAACCGTTCCCAACCTGCACAAGAATGAGTGTCTCATTAATCCAAGGCTTTTACAACAATTGCGAAGACACAGTCTTCCTGCAGTCGCTCAGATTTTATAGTTTAGAAACAATGTCTTTGGCAGGAATGATTCCAGAGGTCCCAACTGGCCCCTGCTTGGGTCCATGAATCCTTGAGCTCGCCTGCATCGCCTGAAACTTGAGCCCAGTCTTGTATTCTGCACCTTGTCGGTGAGCACTTTTCAGCAACACCTGAACTTTTTCAGCTTGGGCTTTTTGTTTAGGGACGTGAACAGTTTCTAGGACAGAAACCAAGAATGCACTGTCTTATATCAATTGATCGTGGCCAAAATATGCAGGGCAGTCTTGTTTCCCGTCCCATAAACAAGGAGGTTGAAGCCAAGAGGCTTGGGGGACTCACCTGAGTTTACACATTTGCTGGCCTGTAGACAAAAGCTCGGCAGCCAGCGTTGAGTCCCTGGAAGCCGGAACCCCGCACGGGGGTCGGCTCCTGGCACATAATAGGCTACCAGTCATTGGTGGCTGAAATTGTGAAAGAATAGCAACTCAGTCCTGAACCCAGCCTCCCTCTACCAGTACTCTGCCAGGCTGCATGCTGAGGAATAACCACACCTGTCACAGATCCATTCTCTTCAGATGAATCCTATCAGTGGGAATGAGACCATGAAAGATTAACTGTAGCTATCGAAGCAGTTATTGGAGATGCCTTTGAATAAAACCTGGGAATCAGATAGGCAAGAGGAAGCAGGAGAGTTAACATTTGGGGATTTCCATTCAAAAACATTCCTTCCTGGGGCACCTAGTGGGCTCAGTCAATAAGGCATATGACTCTTGATTCAGGGTTAGAAGTTCAAGCTTCACATTGGGTGTAGAAATTACTTAAAAATAAAATCGTTTAAAAAAATCCATTCCAAACATATTTAATAAATGTCCATTATTTTTGTCAACACTGTGTTTTACACAGTGATAGAGTGATAAATAATACATGGTTCTTGACCTCAAGGAGCTCTTAGGTGAGTAATTGGAGTGAGCGAGCGAGAGAGCAGGTGGGTGGCCGGGGGAGGGGTGGGGATAACCAAAACTTGCAAGCATGTATTTACAATGTAATTAATTGTGTAACTGCTAGAATTCATATATAAAAGATGTGTTCGGAGAAAGAAACAACCATCAATTCTGGCTTGAGAAATCAGGGAAAGTTCTACGGCAGTCAGGACCTGTCAGAAGGGTCTTGGAAGATAAGGAGGCCAACAAAAAGATTGGGTGGTAGGCAGGGGTGGATATTGTAAATCAGAGTGAACCCTATCTTTTAGCGTAAGGGGAATTAACAAGCAGCAAAAATATCTACAGGTTACATCTTCCAAATTGTATATTTTTTTATTTTTTATTTGAAAAGATTTAAAAAAAATTTTAACATTTATTTTTGAGAGAGAGAGAAGGAGAGAGAACGTGAGCAGGGAAGGGGCAGAGAGAGAGGGAGACATAGAATCCAAAGCAGGCTCCAGGCTCTGAGCTGTCAGCACAGAGCCTGACGTGGGGCTCAAACCCACAAACTGTGAGATCATGACCTGAGCCGAGGTTGGATGCTTAACTGACTGAGCCACCCAGGTGCCCCCCAAATTATATTTTTAATACAGAAAAGCGTTATCTGCAACTGTACTGAGCATTCTTTTTACTGTCCCCTAACTGAAGGGTTTTCTTTTCCTTATATTTTGGGGGAGAGGGCTGGGGCATGGTTAACATTTTAGAGACACACTCACAGGCGTGACAGGCTCTATCTGGCTGTGATGCTTTGGCACTGGCTGCATTTTGAGCATGTCATGTTGGCACCAGAGGTCTGCTACAGGCTCGAACAGCATACAGAAAGCTACGGCTTGGGTGGTGAATATATCTGAACGGGTAATGAAGATGTGGCAATGTATTGGGGACTGGCAGGTGAGGGAGGATGTATAGCAAGGTCAAGATTTACTTACTTGGCAAACAAATAATCCTCTTCCTTTATCACCAGCCCTATGGACTGTGAGAACGCTAAAGGCGTATTTTCTTGGGCACTCCTTTTCCAGAAATGGGCGTGGGGGGCACGGGAGGGCCCTTTCGTCTTTCCACACTCTGCCCTGACCGTGTGCTGTCCCTGACAGAGCAGGAGTGGGCAGCGGGGCAGCACCCGGCCTCGGTGCTGGGACGGAGTGGCAGCTTGGGAAGGGCTTGCTCAGGGTAGGTGCCTGCATGACCAAATGGGAACTGGATGAATCAGCTGTACGATTTTTATTTTCTCTGGTCTTAAACTAGGTCTTGGACCTTCTGTAAAGCCAGTAAGACTGTAGCCGTTCATCTGTGCTCTAGATGGGGTGAGACCGGAGCTTGAAACTCTTTGGGAAGTTGAGGGAGCCACAGATGGTTCAGCACAACTAGTGTGCAGGGTGCCACTGGGATGTCTGGGAAGGAGGCAGGAGGCCAGGGCCCAGGGTGGCTTCGGGCTCTTTGGAGAACATCTGTGGTTCTTTGTTGCTGAGCAGCAGTGCTTCCAGAACCATGCCTGGACATTATTTCTTTCCTGGGATGGAATTCAACATGAACGTAGTTGAGGCAACCCCACCCCCACATGCATCTTGTGGTTCAACTCCATCTTGACACTGTTTATTCTACAATTAGCGATTTCAGTATCGTTTTTCCCGATGGAGAAGATAGAACTCAAGGGCTCAGTTGTCAGCTCAGTACCTGTTGACATTAGACCTTTGGCTTCAGACTGGAAGCCTGCATCCTCCTTCGACACCCTCACACACAGCAGGAACCTACTTTGTTGCCTGCCTTCCAAGTCTCCCTCCACCCCAGGTTCCCGAGCTCCTGTTTTTCTCTGCTGGAAGAATATGGCCATTCTCCCAAATGCCGCAGGGCCAAGCTTTATTTAGTGAAAATTTTATATAACAGCCACTTACGTAACACTGTAGGTTAGGCATGGCCTACGAGCATTATAAATAGTAATTTTTTTAATATTCATAATGGTATTTGAAGTAGGTACTATTATTTGCCCCTTAAGCAGGAAGAGGTTAAATAACTTAGGTTACATAGATTAGATTCTATTAAACAGGTCTGTTTCAATAGATGGGATGGGATTGGCTGAAAAACCATAGCATATCCTAAATTAAGCAGGTTGGGCACTTACTGATAGGAGTCAGTCCGTGCCGTGTTGGAAATAGGACAGATGCTGGAATTGCAGACCTGAGTTCAAATCCACCACTTGCTGCCAAGGGCACAGGATACTAATGCCCTCCTTTTGGAGTTACTGTGAGAATTTAGTTGAGGGGACCTGTTTCAGTGCCTGACATTTGGGTGTTTGGCAAATGTCAGTTACTGTTGTTATGACTGCTGTTGATGTCATGATCATAGTGTGGCTGGCTTCTCTGGGGACCCTAAAGAGGAGCCCCCTTAGTGATTGTGGAGCATGCTGATATTGACCCCCCCCCCCTCCCGCAACCTCCCACTTCCTACTCTCTTCACCAGCCTTCTTATGTACTGGATTCTGGTGAGCCCTGGATGCACAGAAAGAGCCTCAGTTAAGACTTCCAAGAAGCCTAAACAAAACCCTATGGCAAAGGCTGCCTTGAGCCAGTGTGTTCTTCACATTTTCCTTCAGCCTGACGCATCCACACAGGCTTGTTACTGGGATCGTATTTTGGGGTTAAGGCAGCCGATCTTCCACAGTGGCTGAATTTCATAGAAAGATCATGGAAAGCTCTCTTTTCTAACCCAGCAGAACTCTTGAGTGGAATGGAACAGCCCTGAGCAGCCATTTGTGTTCCTCTAGGCAGATGACGTATGCCACTGGCTAATTGCAGAGGAAAAGGATGCTGACCCATGAACACGGGTCCCAAAGTGCCTTGGTGACCCTCAGTGAGTCCTGTTCAGGGGCCCTAGTGGCCACCATCAGACCATCATTGTCCCATAACTCTTTCCTTCCCTAACGTAGTGGTGCACACACATGGGGTGACGGAACCTAAAATATATTGTATACGAAAGGTGGTCCTCTACACTGGAAACTTACGTTGATGGGAAGTCCAGAATTGTCGTCTGTTGACAGCACTTCCCGGAGGAAGGGATTGGATTGGTGATCTCTTGAGGTTCTTTTCCACCCTGTATTCATTCCATCCAACAGCCTGCAGTAGACACACCTAGGGTTTGAATCCTGGATCATCAGCCACGTTTTTACCATGTGACCCTGGGCAAAGTTATTCGATCCTTTTGAATTTGGGAGTTATGAGACTTGCCTTAAAAATTACTATAACCAGCAGGAGAGAAAAGGTATATAAATCACTTAGCAATACTTTACTATAATAACGAATAGTTCTTATTATGTTGTTTTCATTTTTTTTTTTTTTTTAGTTTTTTTTTTATGTTTTTATTTTATTTTTGAGAGAAAGAAAGACAGAGTATGAGCAGGGGCAGGGCAGAGACAGAGGGAGACACAGAATCCGAAGCAGACTCCAGGCTCTGAGCTGTCGGCACAGAGCCCGACACGGGGCTCGAACTCACGAACCGTGAGATCATGCCCTGAGCCGAAGCCGGACTCTTAACCGACTGAGCCACCCAGGTGCCCCATATGCTGTTTTCATTTTGAGGTTGTCAAATAGCTATTCCCTTTACTTTATAAAATATTAAGCACAGTATAGTTGCCTCTAAACATGAAGCATGGCAAAAATAATTTCGTTTTATAATTAATTCTTATAGTTTCTTTCCCAGCATTGACCAAGACAGTTAAATATATCACCACTCAACAAATGAAAACACTGGTCCACCATCTGAAAGATGCCATAGGATCGCTAAGAGAGTGTTTGAGGATATTGGCTTAAACCACTTAATAAACTTAAGTGTGCATTGCTTTAAATTTTAGTGCTGCTAGGAACTTAAAAAATGTGCACAGCAGACTAGAGCTTTAATATAAGCATCAGGTAAAAACCATTTGTACTGTATCACAATATACATTTCACTTTTTTTTTCTACTGAAGTAAAATGTTTACTCATCAGGCTAAGTTACACAACAGCTGATGTTTTTTTATCTTGGCAGTGTGAATGTTATCTTTAATAGCCAATGTTTCTTAATTTACTACGTAATAATAAAGTTCCACAAAGGGAATTAAAATGGTTTGGCAAATAATTATGGATTCATCACCCAGATTTTTGTGTTTTTTTTAAGTTTATTTTATTTATTTTGAGAGAGACAGAAACAGCACGCGTGGGGGAAAAGCAGAGAGAGGGAGAGAGAGAGAATCCCAAGCAGGTTCCACCACAGTCAGTGCAGAGCCTGACGTGGGGCTTACCCACGAGGCCGTGAGATCATGACCTGAGCCGAACCCAAGAGTCAGAGGCTTAACCGACTAAGCCACCTAGGCGCCCCATCGCCCAGAGTTTGAACTAAAATTTTACCTATCCTAAAGGAAGCCCCTGAGTGTCCCCCTTTCATTATCTCTTCCCCCCTTCTTCTGGAGGTAGCCACCATTTTGAACATGGGACTTGTTGATTCATTCATTGCTGCAGACCTTTGGTATGACTGGACAGATCCCTAAAAAAAGTTGTATTATGTTGCTTGTCGTCTTTATGTAATTGGTATTATGCTATCTATATTGTTCCACAGTTTGATTCCTCATTAAACTTTGTTACATCTATTCATGTTACATGTATGGTTCGTCTACACAGAAGAGACACAGTGTTCATCAAGTATGCCTTATGCTCCCTGTATCTTCCGGCCTCCTTAACAGACCCATACAATTGATTCTGGACAGACGCTGAGCAGAAAAGTCACATGTCGTGCTCAAGTCAAGGCAGTTAACTAGAGGGCCTTCTCTCTTCCCCTCCAATGATGGCCTTAAAGGCCTAGGGTTCGGATTATGCAGCTGTAGATGGCAAAGTCTTCCACAGCATGAGTCTCTAAGTGATTGTGTGGAACAGAGCCTCCTGTCAAGCCACACTGAACATGTAATATGAGCAAAAAAGAAAAATCCCTTGAAGTTTTAAGCCAACTAAGATTTGGAGGTTAATATATCAAAGCCTATCGTATCTTGAACAGGACAGCCACTCAACTGCTAATATAGTTCTCCATTGTATGACTGCCCCATGATTTCTGTTCTCCTCTTAATGGATGTTTACATTATTTCACATTTTTAGCTGTTATAAAACAGTGCTACCAAGACATTCTTATACATTTATCTACATATGCAAGAGTTTTTCTAGGGTATAGAGCTAGGGTTGTAGCTATACCCCAACTGTTCTAGCTATACCCCAGCTGTTCTCCATCAGAATTACAGCAGTTTATATTCCCACAATCAGTTAAAAAACAAAACAAAACAAAAAAACCTCCCTTTGTGTCACAACCTTACTACCCATTGGTATTAAAATATATTTTTAGGGGCACCTGGATGGCTCAGTTGGTTAAGTGTCTGATTCTTGATTTCAACTTAAATCATGGTCTCATGGTCGTGAGATTCAGCCCTACATCAGCTTAGGATTCTCTCTCTGTCCCTCCCATGCTCTCTTTCTCTCTCTCTCAAAATAAATAAATATTAAAAAAAAAAAAAAAAAGAATTCTCGGGGCACCTGGGTGGCTCAGTCGGTTAAGCATTTGACTTCTGCTCAGGTCATGATCTCACGGTTCGTGGGATTGAGCCCTGAGTCGGGCTCTGTGCTGACAGTGAAAAGCCTGCTTGGGATTCTCTGTCTCCCTTCCTCTCTGCCCCTCCCTCACTCATGCTCTCTCTGTCCCTCTCAAATAATTTTTTTTTAAAAAAAAAAACTTAAAAAAAAAACAACAAATAGAAGTTCTTTTTATGTCGTGAATACCAATCCCTAATCTTTGCTTTGTGCTGCCAGTATCTTCTCCCAGATTGTGGCCTGTCCTTTCATTTTTTTGACAAATAGAAGTTTTAAATTTTAATGTAGTCAACTTTTTCAGTCTTTTCCTTTATAGTTAGAAATTTGAGTCTTGTGAAGAGATTCTTCCCAATTCTCAGGGCATAAACATATTCTACTACATATTCTTCTAGAAGTTTTAAAGATTTGCTTTCAATGTACAGTACCCACCCCCCACCCCCCATCCACAGTTTCATTTTCCACAGTTTTCAGTTACTGGCCATCACCCGTGGTCCAGAAGCAGATAATTCTCCTTCTGACGAATCGTCAGAAGGTCCGTAGTAGCCTGACGCTCTATCAGAGTAATTCACCTCACTTTATATCTTCACACAGGCATTTATTTTATCATCTCACGTCATCACAAGAAGAAGGGTGAGTATAGCACAACAAGATATTTTAAGAGAAAGAGAGAGGCCATATTCACATAACTTTCATTACAGTATGTTGTTATAATTGTTCTATTTTATTATTATTGTTAATCTCTTACTGTGCCTACTTTATAAATTAAATTTTATCATAGGTGTGTATATATAGGAAAAAAATAGCATTTATAGGGTTCAGCAGGTGGTTTCAACCGTCTGCTGGGGGGGTCTCAAAATGTACCCCCCCCCCCAGATAAGGGGGGACTACTGTAATTCTTTGATCCCCCTAAAAAGATATTTAATCTAGAGAATTAGATGCTTGTGCATTGTTGGCAGGCCTGGAGAAGCATGCTCCAGGCCAAGTTTCGTGGAAGGACGCCCAGAACAACCTGGAGAACTGACCTAGGAAAGGGATCGCTTCCTCTGCCAAGAGCAGGAAGCGGGAGACTTTCAGGAGGCCCCAGAAATCAGGGCTCTCCTTCCCAGTTCTGGCTCCGGGATGACCCATCTCAGCCACGACCCCTGCTGGGTGGAGATCCCACCCGGCTGCCTTCCAGAGCCACAAAGGAGGAACTTGACCCTGGGACCTCTGCCATCCCTGCCAGACCCGTGCCTGCCCGCCAAGGAGAAGCACGCGGCCCTTTGCCTTCATCTCATATGCAGATGACATCTGTGCTCATCACCAGTGCTTTTAACACATCCACCTGTTCCAGAGGTCATTTTTTTAAATGTTTGTTTGTTTGTTTATGTATTTATTTATTTATTTAGAGAGGGACAGAGAGAGAGAGAGAGGGGAGGGGCAGAGAGAGGGAGAAAGAGACTCCCAAGCAGGCTCTGCACGGTGAGCACACAGCCCGGGGGTGGGGCTCGAACGCACAAAGCTACAAGCTCATGACCTGAGCCAAAATCAACAGTAGGACGCTTAACCGACTGATCCCCGTCCCCCGCCCCGGGGGGGCCTCCATTATTTTGATTATGTATCTTCTGTTTGGTTGGTTGGTTTCATCATGAAGCTTTTTTTTTTTTTTTTAAGAAAATTTAAAATCATGTCACGTATACAATTCTGTGATCACAGGTTTCTTCCCTCTCGGGCCCTTTATCAGTATTGTTTGTGGTAGAGATTAGCCCTGTTCACTGTAATTTCCAGCTCTCATCTTCCCAGGCACGTGGAGGGACGGTCTCCTTCACTTTCCGGAGAACAGGTGTGGCCCTGTGGCTTGCTCTGGCCAATAAAATAGGAGTGGAGGTGACCCAATGTGCTGTAGATAGTTTCCTGCCCCGTATGATATTTTGACATTTAAAAACAACCCTTTCTGGTTGGGGAGAAACTGCCCTTCCTGAGGCTAGCCAGTTCTTAGAAACGGCAAAGGGAGCAGCCCACCGTGTGTCTTTGATTTGCAAACTAAGCAGTCCCGGTCTTGCCTCCTCTGTCTGACTGGTACATCCCAGAAGGCAATGTTCCTCTGCCTCAGTCATCCCAGGGTCAGGTGCCTGCCAACCAGGGACCCCCTCGGAAGCCCATAGCCTGCAGAGATTATTCAGACTAGCCAATCCCAAACCGTTCAGCCCGTCTTTGCCCTTCCCACGGGAACCCCGAGAAAGGTCCTGGCCTAAGCGCTCCCCTCACTCCTGCCTTCAGCCTCCTGACCGCGCGGGTGTCTTTCCTGTGTGACTCTGTGTGGCATTCTGTGCCTCCCGTCTCTAGGACCTGTGAGTATAATAACCTTCATTGTTCCCTGGGTCTCTCTTCAACCCCCTCTCCTGGCTGCCCCTGACTGATCATCTCATAGAAGAATGCAAACACCCATGTGTCACTTTTGGATGGAAGCACTCAGTTGCCCTTGTGAGAATCTCTGGAGCCCTCCTCCCTTGTCTTGGAGAATGTGGCATCACGTGTTGCTGTGGAGGTGCCGTGCTGAACCTTCACAGGGAAGGGTGATGGACCTATGGCAGATTTTGCATGATGGCGAAGTCGGTTATTGAGGACAAAAGTCACTGAGAGGTGAGGGCTGTTTGCACCCATATCTAGCCGGCTCTGATCAACACACAACTGCACTGCTTTCTGGTCCTGGGCTTCCGCTAGTCCCTTTATGAGGGCTTTTCCATCCATCAGCTTGTTGGCTGGATTCTATTACTCGGGAGGTATTTGTTTTTTCAAGATTCATGAGTAACTTTTTTTTTTCATATCTGAGAATGTCTGCCTGATGCTTTTCTACATTCTTAACAACAGTTTGCCCCAGGGCACTGTCCTCGGATCACATCTTCTTCATGAACTGCAGAAGTTGCCCGTGAATGTCAGTGAATGCTCCTCTGGAGAAATTTCAGGCCAGATTGACATTTCCCCCATTTAGGTCACAACCACATTTCTGTCTGATTGCCTGGAGTTCTGTCCATATATATGAAGTTATAACCTCACTACCGTAAGGCTCAACGTAGCAAAAGTTTTTATGAAAATATTGTGTGCCTTTGGGATATACAGACTCAATCTCTCATTCATTTGAAAGAAATTTTCTGCTATCATATCTCTCTCTATATTTTTGTTGTTGTTTCATTTGTTGCTCACTGAACCTCATGAACAGGAATTGCCCTTATGTTGAATACTCTCCATGTGCCTTGCGTATCTATTCTCTTAAAGTCGCTTGGTCATTCTCCTACAGATCCATTCTGATTGTTCCCTGTTTTTTATTTAGGCCCACAATTTGATTTTTATCTGCTGTGTTCCTTCGTGTTCTAATTTATGTAGTAGTTCAGTAACAGTGGTGTTTTATCCTGTTTGTTTCTTCAGATCTGTGATCGTCCTTCCATACTGTCCTCTTGTTTATCATTTTTTCTTTAAGTTCTTGAGTACTTGTCTTGTTCAGTTCACGTTCCTATTAAGTTTCTCCATAGTGCCAAAACCTCAAGGGGGAATTTTCTTCTTTTTCTTGGGTTCTCTTGGCTTCCAGACTGGATTGTTTCCTGCCTTTGACATGCTATCTATTTTTTTCCTCCCTCCCTCCCTCCCTTTCTTCTACACGTCCATAATCTTTCCTGCCATCCTTCCTTGTGTTTCATTCCCTTTGTTCTCTTTTTCTTTGTGGTCCCTGTTTGCACAGTCATGATCCTGATTCTTTTCACTGTGACCCGGCTGAACATGGGAAGCTCTGTCCAAATCCTCTGTTTCATGTAATGTGATGTATTGGAATTTTCCAGATACAGCTCCATTACTGTGGCCTTAGAGCACTGGGGTGGGGCACTTTGTCATTAATGGGTCAGCCTCTCTGTTGAGATTCAAGTCATCTTCTTGCTCCAGGTTTCTGCCCACCCCACCCCCCAAAACAGGAGTATTTTCTTTCTCGTGGTGGAGGGAGGAAATTATCCCTCCGGTTTCAGATCATATGCCCATGTTCAGCACAGATCCCTAGGCAGGGATGGGCTCTGATGAATCTTCATGTGATGGGGGTAGGGCACTTGGACAGCGTTGCACGAGGGGAGGCTCTTACAGCAGGGGTCTGTCCAGAACTACCTGGGGATCGCTACTCAGAAGGAGAGAAGAGCATGGGGACTTCTGAAGGAGAGGGATGTCCCCTAGTAGCACTGCAAGGCTCAAAGTAAGAGAGTCCTAGAAAGCCATAGTAGCTTGGGGTGCCTGGGTGGCTCAGTCGGTTGAGCATCCGACTTTGGCTCAGGTCATGATCTCCTGGTTCGTGAGTCCAAGCCCCGTGTTGGGCTCTGTGCTGACAGCTCAGAGCCTGGAGCCTGCTTCAGATTCTGTGTCTCCGTCTCTCTCTTTCTGCCCCTCCCCTGCTTGTGCTCTCTCTCTCTCTCTCAAAATAAATAAACATTTTTAAAAATTTAATGTCAAAAAAAAAGGCTGTATTTCTTTTGTTTTGAATGCAGGGCATTCTTCCTCTACTTGCCCTTTGAGGAATATTCATGGGGCAGAGGAGCCTTCAAAGTCTAGATGAGGTAGCTGTTAACCTGGAATTTTGGTCTGCTACCACAGAACACATTCTCAAGGGCTAGCAAGATTTGCCCACCCTTACAGTGAGCCTTGCATGCTACAATGTGTGTGCATGTGTGCGTGCATGCGTGTGTGTGTGTGTGTGTGTGTGTGTGTGTGTGTGTGTAAATGAGTTGTTAACATTTACTCTTCTAGCTGTCTAAACTCAGTCTCTGGGGAAGCTTGTCACCTGTACTCTCTCCTCCATCCTGCCTGCTTCCTTCGAACATGGCTCCCCGTGACTCACTTTGTTCACCTGCCCCTATCCTGCCAATCCATGCTGAAGAACACCAGTAGGATCTCATAGCCTACATGTGCCTTGACCTTGCTGATCTAAGCCAGGTGTTTTGTGACTGACCGGGTGCTAGATTCACACTCCATCTTTAAATTGTTTGGATGTTAAGACTGATGACCCCTCATCCACCAAGAGGATACAAAAGGGTTTATTACTCACATGATGTGACTTTCTGGGGACAGCTGGAAGGCTCATGACAATCCACATAGCAAGCAAAGCAGAGAGTGTTTGGGACTTTATAGTGCCTAGGTCGTAAGACAGGAGATGGAGGGGAGGAGTGTTCCTGTGTGGGACTCAGGTCCTGCGTGGGGTGAGTGGGCTTTCTTATCTACTTGCCCAGATGTAGGGCAAAACGCGGGGGAAAGCAGGGGACTTCAAAGTTGTCAGCTGTCAAACAGCAAAAACAGAGTCTTTTTCTCAGTTTCTCCGGGCACCATTAATTTTGCCCCTTAGGGTGACCCCTGCTTTGGAGGACTCCATGCTCTGACCATTTTGCCTGAGAACTGTGAGCTCTTCTTAGATGGCGTGAGAGAAAGGAGCAGACAGTGATGCCTCTGCTCTGTTTTCTTTAAACCAGAAACGTCCTGTCTAAATGCCTCTTTTATAAATGATATTGATGGGTGGGGAGAGTTCTGCCACTTTTCGTTTGTGGACTGTGTTCTAAATAACCTCAAAAGTTTTCTTAGTTGTCCTTATCCCAAGGGAAAAAAACACTGACAAAAAGTCTGTTCATGATGATTTTGCAAACAAGACCTACATATGCGTGGTTATACTTGAATATTTCAGAGGGCCATGTTTCTTGGGGAACATTAAGGATTTCAGTATGAGATTTTTATATTAAACCAACAAATTAAAGATTTTAGGCTTACACAGTTGGATTGGATATGCTTTCCTAATCATTCAATAAGATATGCACATGGATGTTGCTCTAGATGTCTTTGATTAAAAGCCTCATTCTATCATGCATTTTTAAAAATTCTACTTTCTTATGGAAATGAGAGACAGTATCAAAGGATTTAAAAGCACTATTTAGTATAAACATTATACTAAATATATTTTATTTTTAAATAAAGTTCTAGAGTATGTGCAATTTGTAGGAGAGCTACCCAGAATCCCTGGGTGCCCAAATCTTGACTAATCAGATGAGATTAAGTCTAGATGCTGTTAATTGGTCAGAATAAGATGCTCATGTTTTTACTCGCTAATGATCCTGAAATCAGGATGTGTCTTAAAAGTGATTACCAAGCACCAGGAAAAGAATAAATTGTAATTATAATTGTCCCTTCACTTGTAGACTTGGCCTTACATAAGAGGTGTCTGTTCTTGAAATGATCGCCTCAGTTGAGTTGTGTTGGTAGAGCCGTGAGCCAAACTTCCATTTAGTTTGCATTGAAAGATTAGCTCTTGAGAGGTCTTCACCCACCATGATACGGCAAGTCAAAGAAATGTACTGTGTGCTTGGAAACTCCCATCTTACATAGGGCTGTTCAGTGGAAAAACTGTAAAACTGACAAATCTCTTGACTAGACTGACAAATCTAAAGGAAAAATAAATTAGGAAAAGTTGATGTGAAGGTCCATTCAGGTACTGCCTTTCCAAATATCAGAAGAAATCTAACTGATCTTGAGGAAACATCAGACAAGGACACATTGAGGGATATTATACAAAATAGCTGGCTTGAAGGGCACCTGGGTGGCTCAGTTGGTTGAGTGTCCAGCTTTGACTCAGATTATGATTTCATGATTCGTGAGTTCGAGTCCCACGTTAGGCTCACCGCTGTCAGCACAGAGCCCACTTTGGATCCTCTGTCTCCCTCTCTCTCTGCCCCTCCCCACTCATTCTCTCTCTCTCTCTCTCTCTCTCTCTCTCTCTCAAAAATAAATATATAAAAAAAAAACTGGCTTGAAGTGTTCAAAATGTTGATGCCAGGAAAGACAAAGACTGAGGAAATGTTCAGGTTAAAGAAGACTAACAAAACATGACAGCCAAGGGGCCCCTGAGTGGCTCAGTCGGTTAAGTGTCCGACTTCCGCTCAGGTCATGATCTCACTGTTCATGAGTTTGAGCCCCACGTCAGGCTCTGTGCTGACAGCTCAGAGCCTGGAGCCTGCTTTGGATTCTGTGTCTCCCTCTCTCTCTGCCCCTTCCCTGCTCTCTCTCTCTCTCTCTCTCTCTCAAAAATAAATAAATGTAAAATAAAATTTTTTTAAACATGATAGCCAAATGAAATGCCTAATCCTGGACCAATTCCTAAGGTGAGGGAAAACAGCCATAATGTATATTGGGACAATTGACAAAATCTGAATATGGATGATACTAGAATAGTATTAGATTAATTTCAAATTTTCTGAAATAGATCACTGTACATGGAAATACACATGGAAACATCTCATGGCAAACTGACGTATTGTTCACTTCTTTCCTCCATAAATCCTTCCTGAGTTCGGTCTACACAGGAGGCTTGCGGTAAAAAAAACTGTGTCCTGCCCATCACTGAGTTTCTAGAGAACTGTTTGTTCACATTTTCATTTGTGTTGTTTGTTTTATAACTTGGGGGGTAGGAAGTCTTGGTGTGCCTTTTATCCTTAATGATTCTTCTTTTTATCCTGAAGCCTCTTTGCATAGTTAAGGGCTGTTATTTGGGGGAAAGGGCCAGCCTGAGAGTTTGATCTCTTTGCGATTTCTTTGTGTGATAAGCAGAGATGTTAGCGAATGCCCAGGCCCATGAAAACCGCCAAGCTTGGAGAGTCAGAGGGATCACAGTACTGCTCGTGCAGCCCCCATGGTAACCTTTATGAGTGGGGTTTATGAGTTTATGGGTGGGGGGGGGAGGGGAGAGAGAGAGAGAGAGAGAGAGAGAGAGAGAGAGAGAGAGAGAGGCTCCTGGGGAGGCAATAATGAAAATAAAAGTCTGTGAAACACTATCTAGAGCCAGACAGGTAAGGACAGGTGTCCTCAAACCATATAGGTGCTGAGATGCCTGAGTCAGGTTGACATTTCTGTTCCTTGAGCTAATGGCTTCCTTGGCTTCGTTAGAAGCAGCTGGATGGCCCCATGAAAGCCGTGGTTGATCTTCTTTGTAAAAAGTGACAAAATGAGCTTTTGTTGATCCAAGAAAAGAATCCTCACCCTGTCAATTCGTTCCTGACCCTGTTCAAAGTGACGGGTCGGGCACAGTGTGTCAGAGGAGCATATTCCCAAGAGGGGACAGAAGACAGCTGTGGTCCTGGGTAAATAACATTTAGGGAGTGATGACCTACCAGACTCCAGGCTGCCTGCGGATGACTAACATTACGTAGGGCTGCTGTGACAAAGTACCACAAACTTGAGTGGCTTAAAATGACAGAGATGTACTGCTTCCCAGTCCTAGAGGCTAGCCATCTGAAATTGAGGTGCGGGCGTGGCCACGCTCCCTCTGAAACCTGTAGGGCAACGTTTCCTCTCCTCTTCCTGGCTTCTGAGGGCTCTTCTTTGATCTGGCATTGTGTGGCTTGCAGCTGCCTAGCTCCTGTCTCTGCCTTCGTGGTTGCATGGCATTGTCCCATTTGTGTCTGTCTTCACACGGTGGTGTCCTTATAAGGACACCAGTCATCACCTGTCATATTGGACTAAGGGCTCCACTATGACCTCCTTTTTACTTAATTCATCTGCAATAACCATGTTTCCAAATAAGGTCACATTCTCAGGTTCTACATGCTATTAGGACTCCACCGAGTCTTTTTTATTTTTTTATTTTTTTAATATTTATTTAATCTTGAGAGAGAGAGAGAGAGAAAGCAAGAGAGAGCGAGAGAGCAGGGGAGAGGCAGAGAGGGAGACACAGGATCGGAAGTGGGCTCCAGGCTCTGAGCTGTCAGCCCAGAGCCCGATGCGGGGCTCGAACCCACAGACCGTGAGATCATGACCTGAGCCAAAGTTGGATGCTTAACCGACTGAGCCACCGAGGCACCCCGGTTTTTTTTTTGAGGGATGGACTACACCATTCCACTTATAACACCCTGTTTCTGTGTTTCTTGTCTCTTACCCGTCAGTGTCATTCGGGCGATGTTGATGTCAATGCTGTAGGTTGCACCCTCAAAGCTGGGACCTCAGGGTGTTAGTCTGGGACTGGCGTCAGTGTGACTGAAGCTTAAGAAAGAGATAGCAACGTGCAGTGACAAGTAGGTAGGAAAAGGTCACAACCTGTGGGCACCACAGACAAGGTGACAGTTTTAAAACGAAAGGGAGATGCTTTTAACGCCAGGAAGGATTTCACACATCTTGCATTTCACAGCATCACACCCCGAAGGAGCCACTGGGTCTGTTGTCCCCCAGCACATGGCTGGGCTTCATTCTACCAGCCCTGGAAGATGGGGTCGGGTCTTTGTACCCCCACAGCTCAAGCCCAGCATCTGGCAGATGTGGAATTGAAGTCTCAGGGCCGGGACAGTGTCCCATGGACCGGCACTCCTGCAGGGCAGGGCAGAGCCTGGGCACATGGGTGAGTGACGGCTCAGCCCACAGATGTGGGCTCCTGCTCTCGATTCTGGGAGGAGGGCTGCCCGGGTGGCTCAGTCGGTATTGACTGAGGTCATGACTGACTCTTGGTATTGACTCAGGTCATGATCTCATGATTCATGTGTTGGAGCCCCAGGTCAGGCTTTGCACTGACAGTGAGGAGCCTGCTGAGGATTCTCTCTCTCTCCCCTATCTCTGCCTCTCCCCTGCCTGCAAAAAATTCCAGGAGGGAAAGGACTGTGTCATGGTGGAGAAGGATCCTGTAGCTTTCTGTACAGCCTCGCGGGGACCATATAGTGTGGGAGCAGAGGTGGGTTTAGGGTTGCTGTGGTGCTCACTGTTTCAGAGAAGCAGGGATGGAAAGAGGAAAAGCAGACCTCTCAGATGAGACCAAGGAAGCCCTGTGCTGTCCCACCCCTACCAACAGACACACACACACACACACACACACACACACACACACACACAATGTGGCCTTTGTCCTGCACTTTCCCAGCTGCATTTGGAAGACTCTGCCTTGGAAGCTGTCACACACTCAGACTACAGACTTTCGGGCTGATATGTTAAAGGAAATCCCTCCCCAGACTGCACCTCTGGGGGGGGGGCGGGGGGCAAGGGAGGACACAACACAGCCTTTAGGCCTGGAGAAAACCATTTTCCTTTATTTTCGTGACATCCCCACTTCTGTGCAAAAGGTGTTGGCAGTGCTTGCTTGGGGTGGAATTGGGAACATGCTGGTTTCAACACTGTAGTAAGGACTTTTTTAATCCATGACTTAAGACTCTTGATGTAAATGAACACCTGTGGTGCCCTTGAGGTCATAAGTCTAGTTTAAATGTATACCAGATTCCTAACTTTTGAATTCTGGTTGAAAATTTTTTCAATTTTTTAAGTGTTTGTTTTTTTTGTTTTTTTTTTTTTTTTTTTTGGGAAAGAGAGAGTGTGAGCTGGGGAGAGGCAGAGAGAGAGGGAGAGAGAATCTGGGCTGATAGCATGGAGCCCATCTCAGGGCTCCATCCCGCAAAACGTGAAATCGTGACCTGAGCCAAAATCAAGAACCAGACATTCAATCGACCAAGCCACCCAGCCCCCCCCCCCGAATATATTTTTTTAATTAGTGAATTTGGAAGTCCTAAAATTTACTCAATGGAATCTTGTTACAGAGAAGGTTCTCTATTCTAAGTAATTTACTCTTAATACTCACTTGGATACTAAGACTGCAGGTTATGCCATAGGAGCAAATGGATGATTAAAATACTAATTTTTGTCTAAAATATTTTCAGCAGTCTGCGTTGCTCCCACCTTGCACTTACTGTATTCCTACCAAAGGAATTTAATTTGGATTAAATTTAAATATACTATTTAATGCTATTTAATACACTATGTGCACAAATAACATGTATGTGTATGTGCATAAATTAAAAGCAGTTATCTCTCCATGTATTAGGCCACTTTTATATCCCTTTGCTGTTCTGTAGTTTCCAAAGTTCCTGCAATCAACACTTATATAATCAGGAAAACAGTGATGACCTTTCAGAAAAAAAAAAAAAACTCTTAAACCCAGGTTAAGAATGAAAATAATCTGTTTCCTTTTTCAGAGACCGTAAGAGTTGGGGGTAGTAAGTAAAAATTCTAACTCTGGGCTTTTCAGAAGAGAACATGCCTACAATTAGAAATGCTATAAACTAAGCAAGCATTCAGGAAGATGTGCATCTCTGATCCACACGTGGGTGGGTTTGAACAAAGGCCTTGTGCAGGTGTAAAGCAAGGCTGGGGTCTGGGTGAGGGTCTGGGTGAGGGTCTGGGTCGGGATGGACCCAGTGGTTCCCACGGGTGTCCGTATCACTGCCCAGGGGGAGTTCAGAAATATCTTTAGTGGGAATGTTTTGATTATCACAGCGGGATTACTCCTGGCCTCTGGTCCCTAGGGACCAGCCATCTCTCAGTGTGTGGGACAGTCTCAGCCAAGAAGAGCTGTTCCCTCCAAAATACCGGGAACATTCTAGGGAACAAGAGCAGTCAGTTATATTGTGTGCATTTTCCCCTAATAGAGAGGAGGCTGAGGGGCTCTGCAAGTCAAGCTGGATATTTTACTCAACGAATGATAGGCCTTATTTCTGCACAGAGAGACCTAGTTAGCTCTGCCTTTGTTGTAAAAGGAACTATTCCACATAAAGCCCAACTTTTCTTCTTCACGGTATGCGCTAGACACCCTGAAATGAAGTCTAAGAGTCAGTGGCACCAGTATCCGTGCTAACATTTATGGATTGCCAGTCAGAAACCGGGTGTGGTCCAGCCCATTCTCCTCTTACCTTAATGGAGTTATCATCATCTCTACGTATTAGCATCCATAAAAGCCCATATTTTACATGGTGATCATCATGGTAATACCTACTCTTTTACTTAAATACATCAACTTTTACCCACATCTTATCCAAATTTCTATTCAGCATTCACGACCCACTTTTGTGTTTAAATGTTGGCATTCCTTGTCTCAGTTTTGTTCGGCACTTACAGGCAATACTTCCATGAACGTCTTCGTGCAGGTGCCCTTTTACTTCTAGTTATTTTCCTAAGAAAATCTCGGGGTGTAGAACTCTTGGTTCAAAGACTGTGTATATATCTCTGACTCTTATTAAAGAGTACCATACTGCGTTCCCGCAGAATTTTCCAAACTTTTTCTGCCCTCAGCAGTAAACATCAATTTCAGTGCAAACGCCAATGTCAGGTTCTCTCAATTTTTAACCTCTTACTACTTTTCTGGGAATAGAACAGGGTTTTCCTGCAGGAGAGTCAGCTGTATCGATGACTTCGAATGCTTTCCTTCACTGAGGCGAGGGGGCACACGAGAGGAAAAGTTACGTTAGCTCTAGCTTTCGTTCCAAACCCTTTGCTGGTTTTTCATTAGTGTTTTAGCAGGTGGTCATTTCGCTTCTATGCAGAGAGCACTGTTAAGGCTGGTTTTAGCGGTAGCAAGATGGAGTGTCCGGAAGGCTGTGAACGCATCGTGCCTTTGTGGATGCCCAATTTGAAAACGTGCTCTCCGTATCACCAGCTGCAAAACCTGAGCACAGTCCCATTTTCACTCACCTCTTCGTTATATTTAAAAAACAAACAAACCCCAGGGCGCCTGGTTGGCTCAGTTGGTTAAGCGTCTGGCTTTGGCTCAGGTCATGATCTCGAGGCTTGTGGATTCAAACCCCACATCAGGCTCTCTACTGTCAGCACAGAGCCCACTTCGGATCCTCTGTCCTTCTCCCTCTCTCAAAAATAAATAAGCATTAAAAAAAAACCTGAGAAGCAAAGCCTGACTTGTCCTGTGTATCATCTATCTATCTATCTATCTATCTATCTATCTATCTATCTATCTATCATAATATAGTCCTGCCTTTCTAAATAAATGAATATATTGGTAGCTGGTATTCATGGGACAAATGACTGGAGACAACCAATGGGTTCAGTAATATGGCCCCTTTGCAAGAGCAAGAGGTTGTTGCCCATTTTAGGGGTGCACCTGGATATCTTGTCTCCCTCTGGCACCGGGCAGTGGCTACACAGAAATCACACACGCCACCCCTTTGTCCCTAATGCCATTATACGAGTGACTCTTCAGGAGTCCTTTCACTTGCTCATTTCATCTAAAAACACAACACCTTTTAATCCAGCCTACCTCCAGGCCAAATCTCACAAGATACTTAAAAAAATTTTTTTAATTGTGATAAGATATGCATAACCTAAAACCTATGATTTTAACCACGATTAAATGCATAGTTCAGCATTTTAAGTACATTCCACTATTATGCTGCCACCACCATCCATTTCCAGAACTTATTCATCTTCCCAAACTGGAACCCTGTACCCCCTACAGTCTCTCCCCATCCTGTGCCAACCACCATTCTCCTTCCTGTCTGTATAAATGTTCCCTCCTTTACATACCTCATGTAACTGGAGTCCTACAATTTGCCCTTTTGCGTCTTACGAGTTACATTGGTAAACATTTCCAGTTTTATACCAGCTTCTGTTAACGTGGTCTGTAGTGCCTTACGAAAAGGTCTTCTCTAAAATAGAAAGATACATGTAAAGAAATTTAGAAATAGGACCAGGAAAATGTAAATCAGCTATAATGCAAAAACACTCCCTGCAGTAAACGACACAATTCCAGATGTTGGACCACACGTTTGTATCTGAGTTCCTTGGTGACCAAAGCAGAAAACACAACTCGATAGATTATGTAACTCTGGGAGAGGAAAATATGACTTCCAGGCAAAGCGAGGGTTTCCAAGCCCTTTAATTCTGCAAGACTTTTCTCCATTTCATTTTTTTGAAGGGAAGCATTTATGTGGGGAATTATATTTTTGATAATGGCTTCATTAGGATTTCACAAGACTGCTCCTTAGTGAACTTCTAAAGTTAGCCCAAGGCCTGACTCCGCAGAAGTACTCTGAGAAAGGCCTTCAGCATACAGCCAAGACAGCATGGCTGAAGTTGACATTATTCGTGTAGTTGTTTAACGTCTATGTATTAAGTCACCTATAAGCATGGGAATTACAAAAGCAAATGAGACCTAGTTCTTACCCTCAGTGAGATCACAAAGTACAGCCTAGTGCTTTTGATGATCAGACTTGATTCAGCGGCTAGAAATCTTGGCTTTGTGTCCTTTAACATCCTAAATACCATTTTCTCTAACCATGCGTTTGTTCAATGTTGGGCATTGGGACAGGCATCTTCCCTGGCATTCCATGTGGGGGTTTATGGTGAGCTCCAAACACCCTAAAGCATAACCAGTATGCGGTGGGGTTCGTGGTACTCACTGGCCAGATGATACTTTCTCTTCCACATGGAGCGAGTCAAAAAAGGTATCAGGCAAAACCCGAGTAAGAGGCATTCGCCTTTTGCCGTAAGAATCTGGCTGGGAAGAAAACATGGAAGGAAGAGCCATTTCAACATTCTCACCTGCAGTAAGAGCCATCCCCCAAATCTTCTGACCTGACTCGTTCCCTGCTATAATTTCCTGGATGAAGAAGTCCCTCAGGCCACTCAGGCAGGCATTAAGGATCTTGTCTGGGTCAGAATGTGGGCCATAAGAGAAATGGCAGGAGCAGAGGACTCAGACAATTATATGAGTGGAATAGTTTGTGTTTGGAAGGGGTACAGGGTCAGGAATGAAGGCAAGTGGATTGAAAATGAAAGATGTGGAAATGCAGACAGCCCATCTAGACAGCTCTTGGCAGGAGTTTGCCATAGAGAATAGGGTGATAACTGGAAAAGATGGGGGCATCAAGGGGTGGGTGTCTGTTTATTTACCATGGGTGATCTTAGAACCTGTGTGATGATCCAATAGAGAGGGAAACATTGGTGATCGGGAACACAATGGTAACTTTGGGTATGAGGCTCTTGGGAATCTAAGAGGAGATGGGATCTAGAGCATGAATAGGACTGGATTGTGATCAGAGGGGCACTCCCACCATTACTGGATGGCGGGGAGGAGGGTGCTGGGAGGCTTAGGGTGGGAGATCAGGAACTCACTCTTTTTATCCCTGAGGAGTGAGGCAAGGGCATTAGCTGGTAGGTTTGAGGAGAGAAGACACAAAAAAGAGTTGACTTTGTGAAGGGAAGGGCATTGCTAAAGAAACACAAAAGGACTGCTGATCAGAAGGGCATGCTCACTTAAGTCTATAGCCTCTATTTACTGGGAAACCAAGCCAGACTGGTCATGTGATTTTTCTACAGCATCTTCAGTGCCTTGGGGTTCGGCATGCAGAAGGCAGGTCATAGAACTCATCTGGGACAAGCATCAAGATAGGTGCTTAGTTCACTAAATTTTCACCTTTATTCTGTTCTATTATATATATTTGAAAGCATAAATTGTTTTCTAAATACTGTTTTACTATAGTTACAAATGTTTATAAATAGTACTTTTGTTATCACTCAATTCAGTATGTTACAATTTTTATTATAATTTCTTCTTTGACCCGTGAGTTATTCAGAAATGTGTTTTCTAAATTTCCAAACATAGAAATAGGTTAGTTACATTTATGTTACTGATTCTAACCTCATTGAGTTGAGATCACAGATGTCTGCTATGTGATCTCAATCCCAAGAAATGCTTTTAGACTTGTTTTATGGTCCAGTGTATAGTTAATTTTTGTAAATTTTGTATGTATTTTTTAAGTTTATTTATTTATTTTGAAAGAGAGAGAAAGTGGGGTAGAGGCAGAGAGAGAGATGGGAGAGAGAGCATCCCAAGCAGGCTCTGCACCACCAGCACAGAGCCCAATGTGGGGCTCGAAGTCACAAACCGTGAGATCATGACCTGAGCTGAAATCAAGAGTCGAATGCTTAACCAACCAGGTCACCCAGGCACCACTGTATGTCTTTTTTTTTTTTAATGTATACTTTGCGGTTGATGGATGCAGTGATCTGCATACATATATATGTATATAGATCGTGTGTGTGTGTGTGTGTGTGTATACACATATATATGTGTGTGTGAATATGTACATCATATTCATATCCATACTCTCCTATGTTCTTAATGCTCTTTTAAGGTATTCCTTGCATAATTTTTGGAAGAGGTATATTAAAAATATTCCAGTATGGTTATTTGTCTGTCTGTTTCTCTGATAGCTCTGTCAGTTTCTGCTTTATTTCCTTTATATATCTGAGGCTATATTGTTAGATGCATACATATTTAGAATAGTTGTGTCTTCCTGATAAATCTTATGGTGAATTATTTCTCTTTATGTCTAGTAATGTTGTTTTCCCTAGAATCTATTTTTCTTGAGTTGTCTATAGGTACAACAAATTTCTTTTGGTTAATATTTGCATGGTATATGTACTTTTTCTATCATTTTTCTTTCCAGCTTTCTGTATCATGCGTTTTTAGATGTGTCTTTTCTAAGCAGAATATGTTGTGGTTGTTTTTGTTTTTTTTTAATTACTGTTACTATTGCCTTATTTTTAAGCATCTTTATTGAGGTATAATTGATACACTAAATATGCCCATATTTAATGTATACAATTTGATGAGCTTGAAGATATGTGCACACTTGTGAAAACATCACTACAGTCAAGACAACAGACATATCCATCACTTCCAGAAGTGTCCTTGTGTTCCTGTGCGTGTGTGTGTGTGTGTGTGTGTGTGTGTGTGTGTGTGGGAGAGAGAGAGAGAGAGAGAGAGACGTGAGAATACATAACATGAGATCTACCTTCTTAACCAGTTTTTAAGTGCATAATACGCTATGTTGACTGTAGACATTCTGCTATACAGCACATTTCTAGAACTAATTCATCTTGCAAAACTGAAACTTCATACCAGTTGAACAATAATTTTCCATTTCCGTTCTCCTCTGTCCCCTAATAACTACTGTTCTGTTCTCTGCTTTTAGGGGTTTGGCTACTTTTTTTTCAATATATGAAATTTATTGTCAGATTGGTTTCTATACAACACCCAGTGCTCATCCCAAAAGGTGCCCTCCTCAATACCCATCACCCACCCTCCCCTCCCTCCCACCCCCCATCAACCCTCAGTTTGTTCTCAGTTTTTAAGAGACTCTTATGCTTTGGCTCTCTCCCACTCTAACCTCTTTTTTTTTTTCCTTCCCCTCCCCCATGGGTTTCTGTTAAGTTTCTCAGGATCCACATAAGAGTGAAAACATATGGTATCTGTCTTTCTCTGTATGGCTTATTTCACTTAGCATAACACTCTCCAGTTCCATCCACGTTGCTACAAAGGCCATATTTCGTTCTTTCTCATTGCCACACAGTACTCCATTGTGTATATAAACCACAATTTCTTCATCCATTCATCAGTTGATGGACATTTAGGCTCTTTCCATAATTTGGCTCTTGTTGAGAGTGCCGCTATAAACATTGGGGTACAAGTGCCCCTATGCATCAGTACTGCTATATCCCTTGGGTAAATTCCTAGCAGTGCTATTGCTGGGTCATAGGGTAGGTCTATTTTTAATTTTTTGAGGAACCCCCACACTGCTTTCCAGAGTGGCTGCACCAATTTTCATTCCCACCAACAGTGTAAGAGGGTTCCCGTTTCTCCACATCCTCTCCAGCATCTATAGTCTCCTGATTTGTTCATTTTGGCCACTCTGACTGGCATGAGGTGATATCTGAGTGTGGTTTTGATTTGTATTTCCCTGATGAGGAGCGACGTTGAGCATCTTTTCATGTGCCTGCTGGCCATCTGGATGTCTTCTTTAGAGAAGTGTCTATTCATGTTTTCTGCCCATTTCTTCACTGGATTACTTGTTTTTCGGGTGTGGAGTTTGGTGAGCTCTTTATAGATTTTGGATACTAGCCCTTTGTCCAGTATGTCATTTGCAAATATCTTTTCCCATTCCGTTGGTTGCCTTTTAGTTTTGTTGATTGTGTCCTTTGCTGTGCAGAAGCTTTTTATCTTCATGAGGTCCCAGTAGTTCATTTTTGCTTTTAATTCCCTTGCCTTTGGGGATGTGTCAAGTAAGAAATTGCTATGGCTGAGGTCAGAGAGGTCTTTTCTTGCTTTCTCCTCTAGGGTTTTGATGGTTTCCTGTCTCACATTCAGGTCCTTTATCCATTTTGAGTTTATTTTTGTGAATGGTGTGAGAAAGTGGTCTAGTTTCAACCTTCTGCATGTTGCTGTCCGGTTCTCCCAGCACCATTTGTTAAAGAGACTGTCTTTTTTCCATTGGATATTCTTTCCTGCTTTGTCAAAGATTAGTTGGCCGTACTTTTGTGGGTCTAGTTCTGGGGTTTCTATTCTATTCCATTGGTCTATGTGTCTGTTTTTGTGCCAATACCATGCTGTCTTGATTACAGCTTTGTAGTAGAGGCTAAAGTCTGGGATTGTGATGCCTCCTGCTTTGGTCTTCTTCTTCAGAATTACTTTGGCTATTCGGGGCCTTTTGTGGTTCCATATGAATTTAGGATTGCTTGTTCTAGCTTCGAGAAGAAGGCTGGTGCAATTTTGATTGGGATCGCATTGAATGTGTAGATAGCTTTGGGTGGGGTTTGGCTATTTTAATGGACTCCATATAAGTGGAATCATGAAGTATCTATCCTTTTTTGGCTGGATTATTTTACTTCACATAATGCTATGTTCTTCCACATGGTTACAAATGGCAGGATTTCTGTCTTTTTTAAGACTGAATAATATCCCAATGTTGGTATATACCACATTTTCTTTGTCCATTCATCTGTTGATGGACGTTTGGGTTGTTTCCATAACTTGCTTATTATGAACAGTGCCACAGTGAACATAGGGGTGCAGGTATCTATTAAATATCCTGATTTCAATTCTTTTAGTCTATACCCGGAAGTGGGATGGTGAGATCATATGGTAGTTCTATTTTTAAGTTTTTGATGAACTATCATATAGCAGCTGCACAAGAAACAAGGAAGGTTATTATATAATGATTAAAAGGGTCAATTCATAGGAATAGATAACAATTGTAAATATATATGTATCCAACATCAAAGCACCTAAATATATAAAGCAAACATTGACGGATCTGAAGGCAAAAATAGACAGCAATACAGTAATAGTAAGGAACTTCAGCACCCACTTTCAACAATGGATAGAACATCCAGACAGAAAAATCAATAAGAAAACAGCAGGCTTGAACTCCAATGTAGAGCAAATGGACTCAACAGAACATTCTACATGTACAGAACATTCTACCCGACAACCACAGAGTACACATGCTTTTCAAGTGCACACAGAACATCCTCCAGGATAGATCACATGCTAGGTCACGAAACAAGTCTCAACAAATTGAAGAAGATTAAAATCATACCAAGTATCTTTTCTAACCATAACCGAATGAAACTAGAAATTAGTAACAGAAGAAAAACTGGAAAATTCACAAATATGTGTTGCCTTTTTGGCTTTTTTGTAGTTATTTGTTTTTCATTTAGTCTGATAATTTTTAAAACTAAACTGTGTAGTCCATACACTTTTAGGGTAATACCATATATTTGGGTTTCAATATACTACACTCTTATATGCTTTCTATTTGTCATATCTCTCTTCTGCCCCTTTTTCTCTCCTTTCTTGATCTTTATTTAGATTGCAGGAGTAATTTTTCATCACTCTATTTTCTCTTTCTACCAGTTTAAAAGTTTTATTCTCTTATTTATATTTTGGGGGTTATCCTAGAGATCATAACATACGTCCTTGATTCATGGAAGTCTAATATTAACTCCAAATTATCACCTTTATCCATCTCCTAAAGTTATAGGCAAGTATCACCTTTATCCATCTCCTAAAGTTATAGACAAGTATTTCAAATATTTGTTAATCCCCTCTTGATTCCTATTCTAGCTTTGTTGAATTTTAATATTGTATCAACATATTCCAATACTGAATTCTTAAAACAGTTTATTGGGATATAATTTACATACCACCCAGTTCACCCATTTAACATGTACACTTCAGTAGTTTTTAGTGTAACACAGAGTTATATCAACCATCAGCACAGTCTAATTTTAGAACATTTTTATCACCCTGTAAAGCAACTCATGCCAGTTATAGCCATCACTACCCATTCTCCCCTCCTGTGCTGAGCCCTGGACAGCTTAATCTCCTTTCTGTCTCTGTGGATTTGTCTCTGTCCATTTCATATAAATGGAACCACGTCATATGTAGTCTATTGTGACTGGCTTCTTTTCCCTTAGCATAGTATTTTCAAGGCTTATCCATGTTGTAGGATATGTCAGAACTTCATTTTCTCTTTATTGCCAAATAATATTCCATTTTATGGATATATCACATTTATTTATCTGTCCATTGATAGCCATTCGCGAAGTTTCCACCGTTTGCCTTTGTGAATAATGTGGCTATGAGTATCTGTGTATAAATTCCTATATTTTTGAGACATGTGTTTATTTCTGTTGAGAAAGAGAGAGAGTGTGCATGCATGTGAGCAGGGGAGGGGCAGAGAGAGAGGGAGAGAGAGGATCCCAAGTGGAGCCCCACACGGGGCTCGAACCTACGAACTGTGAGATCATGACCTGAGTCCAAATCAAGAGTCAGGGCCTAACTGACTGAGCCACCAGATGCCTAACTATATTTTCTAATTACATGGCATACATATGTACCCACACCCCACTTGGCAGACTACAGCCAGCAGGCCAAAATCAGCCTGCCATAGGCCAACTCCAACTCCAGCTCCAGCCATGCCACCATGGCAGACTAATTGCCATAGAGACCATATGGTCCACAAAGTCAAAAAATGCTTACTATCTGCTCCTTTGCAAGAAAAGTGTTTTGACCTCTGCTTTACATAGTCACAGTACATGCGTATTCGCTAATTTCTACACTTTTCACATGACTGAAATGAATTTCCTTGTGCTTCGCATTCTCAAGAATTTCCGTGATGGCTGATTTCATGCTGGCAAGTTATTTTGGTCTCAAATGCCTGATTGAAAATGCTTTGATGTTGTCTTCATTCTTGAAGGTTCTTTTCTGTGGTGGGAAATTCTGGGTCGGCAGTTATTTTCCATCACCGCCTTGACCACTGTGTCTCCACTGGCCTGTCACTTCCGTCCAGTGTTGCCGTTGAGCCATCAGCTGTCTGTCCCTCCTTTAGGTAATCTGCCTCTTTTCTCTGGTTGCTTTTCAGATTTTCTCATCATCCTTTATTTTGTTCAGTTAACTAAGGTGTATCTAGACATGCTTTTTCAAAATCTTTTTTACGTATCATTGGACGTCTTGAACCAGTATGTTATGATGTCTTTCACTGGTTCTGGAGAATTCTCAGCCATTTTTTTCTGGGCCAGGCACCAACAGCAACTGTATGTGGGTAAAGACAACAAAGAATATTTTGTACTAAATATTCACCTTTCGGATGTTACAGACTATAAATGTTGGTGGCCAGTTACAGACAAGCCCTCATGTAATACAATCGGGGCTTCACGGGTTTGTAATTCCCCAGGGAATGATCCGACTGAAGTATGCATACTCGAAACCTTTTTAAAACTTAAAACATGTAAATGCAGGTCTATTTGCCAATACTTTCATGGAGGAATGAGCTGTGATCCTCAATGGTGGATTTAGTGAAGTTCTGTATACAGCATATTCATAACGGGCCATGTTAAAATTCCAATTGCAGTGTCTTTAAGCTAGGGCAAGAAGTTGAATATTCTTGCAAAGAATCTAGAAGCAGAATTCTAATTTATTTAGTTTTTCCTATCTTTTAGTTTCTTGCCCATACCTAATTTAGTCTACCCAATCTTTCCCAAATTTTCAATTTCATTTTAAGAGAACACTTCTCTTTTCTTTTATACGTCTTTCATTACTTCCATACTATGTAACTAAATTATGAATAACTGAAATAAACACATGTGCATACTGATTCTTGATTTACAATTCAACTGGCAGAAGCAGAAATGTTTAGGTGTCATAGACAGTGTGATCTTTCAGTGTACCTTGAGGATCACATGCTTTATAGAAAAAAAGTGGAAAGATGGAGTATTGACTTAATGGAGGCTGATTTTTCTCTACTACAGCCCTGCTTCCTAGGATTCATCACCACTAGCCTTTGCCCCATTTCTTCACCTTAACTGAGAATTTTTTAAGTGTTTGTTTATTTGAGAGAGAGAGAGAGTGGTGAGCAGGGGAGAGTCAGAGAGAGGGAGAGAGATAATCCCAAGCAGGCTCTGTGCTGTCACTGCAGAGCCGAAAATGGGGCTCGAACCCACAAACCACAATGTCATGACCTGAGCGAAAACCAAGACTTGGATGCTTAACCAACTGAGCCACCCAAGTGCCCCAAGAATTTGTTTGAATTATTTATTTTGAGAGAGAGAGAGAGAGGCAGGGAGAGAGAGAATCCCAAGCAGGCTCCATGGTGTCAGCATAGAGCCCAATGCAGGGCTTGAACTCACAAACTTTGAGAACGTGACTGAGCTGAAATGAAGAGTCAGATGCTTAACCGACTGAGCCACCCAGGCACCCCTAACTGAGAATTTTTAAATCATTCAAAAGGCTTCAGAGTACAGAGAAAAATTTTTACACAATGCTAAGATAGCACCAAAATCTGAAACAATAGTACAATATATGAAAATGTCAGATCAGTCTCATTTATGAATGTTAATGCAAAATCCTTAAGTAAAAGACAAGCTAATAGAATCCAGGAATACATTGAAAGAACAACACCTCATAATAAAGTGCTTTTCATCCCAGAAACACAAGGAATTCAATAATCTATTAATATAATATCACATGTTAATAAGCCAAAGGAAATCAACCATGTGAGTCTCTGAATCAATGTTAAAAAATGCATTTGACAAAATCCGTTATCTTTTCCACTTTAAAATGGACAAAGAGAAAGAAGTGAATGTTTCATTAATGATAAATACCTGAGTGCCTGCTTGCCTACCCACTCCCTCTCTCCTGAAGCCAAAGGCAGTTAAGTACCAGGAGCGTAGGCATTAAAGTCAGGATGTTCACAATCACCACTGTTATTTAACATAACGGAAAAAGAAGTCAAATGTCTAAAAATGTAAAAAGAGGAGGCAAAATCCCCATTATTTTCCAATGGTATAACTGTGACACTGGAGGGTGGGCTACTGAAAACCACTTACAGTCATGAGTGGCAAATGACAGCCAGGCTAGGGTATAAAAACCAGTAGGTCTCCTACCTAGAAACAGTTACAAATATAATGGAAAAGAACATCCCATCTATAACAGCAGCAATAGCGAAAAAGGGTAAGATGCCTCAAAATACCAGGAAATCCATAGACTCCAGATGGAAACACAAAACAAAACAATGTTAAATCTCTACCGGCCATAAAAGAAGACTTCACTAAGTGGAAATATGCCCCTTGGATGGAGAAGCCAACGTGGTAAAAGCCTGGTTCTCTCTAAATCGATCTGTAAGTCCCATCTGAGCCCAAGGAAATTCTCAACAGGATGGGTATTAAAGCTACCCGAGCTGAACGTAGAAGTTCACATGGAAAAAAATAAATACAAGAAAAACTTGGAAAACTCAGAGAAAAAGATAGAACAATGGAGAGCAATTTTGTCCTGGTAGATAACCAAACATGAGGTAGTTCTGCTATAAATAGAACAACAGCATACTGGCCCCTGAATAGGTAGCTCTTGAAACAGAGAGCTTAGAAATAGGCCACATAGGATTGAAATGGACTGATGTAGTTTGTGACACTGATGGCATTTCAATTCAGTGGAGAAGGGTTCAATGAATGGTATTTGGTTTAGCTAGCTGGCCAGCTTGGAGAAAGAGGGGGGGGGGGGGCTATCTCCTTAACTTATCTCCTTACATAAAAACAAATTCCAGGTTAATCAAATATTTCAATATCAAAGACTGAACGTTTTAAGAAGTAGATGAAAACACAAGAAAATGTATAATCTCAGAGGGAGTCGATCTCCAAATGCAGAAATTCTAAACTACATCTTAATTTGATCACATAAAAATTAGAAATTTGTATAATGAAATTTAAGCAATCAACTATATATATTTATGAAAAAAAAAAAGGACACGCTGGGGAAGAATATCTGTACCATGAATTCGAAGGGATAGCATCCTCCAATTATAAAAGTTAATACAAAACCAAAAGAAAAGATACAGAAATAGGGGAAAAGGCATACAAGCAGGCAGCTTATAGAAAAAGAAATAGCAATACCCAGTTATATATGGGAAACAGGCGTTCTGTTGCACAATTAGTGGGACTATAAACTAGTACAAACTTCCAGAGGACAGTTTTACACATACTTCCAATTCTAAAAATGCATTCAGCTGCACAATTCCCCAAAAAGTGGCAGACGTATGGGAGCATCGTTTCTAATTACTAAGAAAAATATATATTTACCATATATATAATACTTATTACTACATATTATATTACTATGTATTATATTACTATATGTTGTATATTTATATATTTACTATATAAATGCCCATTCATCAAGGACTGGTTTTAAAAATTGAGACATCCTTTCTATGAAGTGGAAGTAGGTCCGTCCGTCCTGATGGGAGAGGTGAGGAGCGAGCATGGCTTTGGAGCCAAACCTCCTGGGTGCAAATCCCAGTTCTGCTATATACTAGCAGTGTAATCTGGGCCAAGTTACTTGCATCTCTGTGCCTCAGTTTCCCCATTTGCAAAATGTGAGTAGGAGGACCTACCTCCGAGGGATATTTTTAGGTTTCAATAAATTAATAAAGAGGTATTTAGAACAGTGCCAACCACAGCGTAAGCTGTCAATAAACGCTGAGGATTATATATTATTAAATGGTGCAAAGGCAGGGTACAGGCCAGTGTGTAGTGTGGTTTCTTGTGCGAGCGGAAGAGAGGGAGTGAGTGGAGTAAGGAGATGTGATAGATCAACCTTGATCTGAGCCTGGAAATGGTTAACTGTAGTGGAAGAGACTTTCTTCATTTTACACTTCCGTCCGTGTTTCCCGAATTGCCCAACTGTGTTGTTAGGAAAGCTAATTTGTGATAACAGAAAAAACTCCAAAAACGTGATTTAAAGAAGAGGTGGTTACCTCTCTCCCCTGAGAGTGTTGCACGTTGGCCAACGTGTTGACTCCACACGGTCATTCAAGGCCTCAGGACTCCACCATCCCCCAGGGCCAGGGAGTTCCCAAAGCTGACTTCCTGTTAGAATCCTCTGGAAAGCTTTGAGAAAATCACGTTGTCCAGCCACACTCCTTTCCCATTCAGTCGGAATCACTGGCGTGGGGCCCAGATACCAATAACTCTTACAGTCTTCCAGGAGATTCCTACGCAGCCAAGTGCCCTGGGGACTTACCAACCGTTACTAACGGTTGAGGCCAAAGCCACTTGGGGTTTCCGCCCCCAAGAAGGAGAGGAAAGCTATGGAGGAGGCCCACTCTCATATTAAGGGCCTGACCCCAAAGGGCACACGTCCCCTGTGCATCCACTCGCTTGTCCCAGAACATAGTCACACAAGGGAGCTGGCCACCACATGGCTAAAATCCCGTTACCAGAGAAGAAGAGGAGAAGGCATTCTGGTGGCCAGCTATCGTGACACAGATCATTTGAGAGGATTCTTCACCTCCCCCTCCCGCCCCCCGCAAATAACAAGGATTATCCAGAGGGGAGGGCTATGGCTGAATTTCTTCCTTAATAGCTTCATGTATTTCAGCAAGTCTAATGTGATTTTTTTAAGCTGGAATAAAAGAAACATTTAGTTTTCTTTTGAGTTTTGTGAAATAAACACACAGTTCTCAACTTGTGAAAACGAGATGTCATTACTATGGAGCGAACGTACTTCAAGGCGGCTGTCTCCGGTGACATTCAAAAGCGAGGCACAGCGATAAACAGAAAGGAGGATGGCATCTCATTAGCGAATCCGCTGGTACATCACAGACGCCCCAAGGGCGGTTGTATTAATATTGATAACTGCTTTCCCACGGCACGCGACAGTTTACAGTGCACTGCCGTATGACGTTCTCGTTTCAGTTAGAGGGTAAAATAGAACCACGAGCCTTTCGCATAGCGATTTTCGTGTCACGGTTTTAAAATGCAGTTTAGAAATGTACGTGATATGTGGCTGAAAACACTGCTGAATTCAGGATCTTCTTCCCTCTCTCCCGAGTTTATATATGGCTGAGCCTCCCACAGGCACCTCAGCTGCCGGTAAGAAAGGCTCCAGTGGTTTTCTCTCCCTTTCTCGCCCCCACGCCTCCCAGATTAGTATGTGTGGCATTGCTTCTTGGGCTGTGGCGGGCAGGTTGTCTGCCAAGCATTGGCTTGGGCTCCGGAGAAAAGAGCCCGATTTTAGGAGATACTACAGCCTGGCGGTACCGTAGGCGTGCTAGGACTTCCACCTGTCAGAACGTGATTTGAGCTCCTCTGGAAAGTGGGATGTGCGTCGAGACCTCGGAACCCTCCTTCTCTCTCAGTCACCTCGGTTCTCCATTCAGTCGGAAGCCTGTAACCCCTAGGATGAGGCCAAGCAGCGCGGAAGGGACTTTCAGGAGAAAGAACAGAGTCTCTAATTTAGCAGTGACAAGCCCAGACAGTAGATAGAAGCTGGCAGGGGACTCGCTCCATTGGTATTTGTCACTAGAGATAAAGCGATTTTAAAATGCTGCATCTGGAAATTAACTATATGTAAGATCGCATAATGCATCAGTTAAGCCTTCTAGGACACTTTTGAGAGTAAAGGGGAGTGCCTTTAATTGCACTACGATCGGTAGATACGAACTGGGACTGTTCTGGGTGAACGGGACTATGTGGTGTCCCTAATTATGTGGCCCTCATTTTCATTCACAGAAAAGCCCTCCTCGGGGGGTGCCTGGGTGGCTCAGTCCGTTAAGTGTCAGACTTTTGATTTCAGCTCAGATCATGTGAGATCGAGCCCTGCGTGTGGCTTGGCACTAAGCGTGGAGCCTGCTTGGGGTTCCTCTCTCTCCTTCTCTCTCTCTCTCTGCCCCTCCCTGCTCACAAAGTCGTGTTCTCTCTCTCTCTCTCTCTCTCTCTCTCTCTCTCTCTGTCAGTAAATAAGTAAACTTAAAAAAAAGTCCTCCTTGGTATGTATTTCTAACTTTTCATGGCCAGTGGGCCGGCCTATCACCCTAGATCCGGGGAGCTAGGATCAATTGAGCTCAACTCAATTATTGAGTCTGAGACATTCAGCTCTGTCAGGGGACAGTTGCCACAAACCCCCCTGAAGAGTCCTTTTGGGGGCTCACGCCTCTGTCAGAGCCGACCCAGACCCTCCCCTTAAAGCATTTAGCTTTCAGATCACGCCCTTGTGCTAAAACGGTCAGGACTTACTCTGGTTGGTTGTGAGACAGAACAGGTGCCCCTGTTAGGGGCATTAGCTAGGCACACTCTCCTTTTGCAGGATTCTAGGCCCTTTCGTTCCAAGACCTTTTGCAAAACCAACATGGGATCCTGAAATGCATGTGTGCTGGCTAACCTGAGGTATGAATTCCTCTTAGTTGGTCAAGTTCAGAGGGCTGGGGCCAAGTGAATGCGAACTATAGTTTTATGCACAGGTGTTTCACGAAAGAAGATACTTCCTCAACAATTCAACATAACTTTGCCACAAAGCTTGTGTGATTCCTTTTTAAAAAATAATTCTAATTATTTGTATGTTGATTTTCAGGGTTTTCTAAGAAACTATTCTTACCATATAGGAAGAACTAAGTAATCCTCATAAATTTCATTTCTTTTCTTGTTTTTCTGCACTGCCCAACCCCCTAGTAAAAGCTAAATAACATTAGGGATCACCACCAACATTATATGGTTCCTAATGTTAAAGGAAATGGTATTAATATTTCACCAATGTGTGTGATGTTGACTATATGGAGTTTTAGATGTTCTGTTCCAGAATGAGCAAGTTCCCTCTTATTCCTAGATTGCCAAGAGATTTTAACATAAATGGGTAATTTTTCTTCTCTATTAATTTGATGAATTAAGTTCATTAGTTTTCTAAAAAGTAAACTAACTTGCATTCCTGGCAGAAACCCAAATTGGTCACGTATTATCTTCTTATACTCTGTTTATATTCGTTAGGACTTTTGCATCTACGTTCACTGATGAGATTGGCCTGTAATTTTCCATTCTTTTACTTTTCTTTGTCAGATTTTGGCTTTTGGTACTAATGGTACACATTATCCCCATAAATTGAATAGAGTATTGTGCCTTCTTTTTCCATTTTCTAAAAAAAAAAATTATATATGAAATAAAATTATTTGTGTTGTGATTTGTGGTAGAACTCACTTGCCTGGGACTGGTGGTTTCTTTTTAGGAAAAACATTTTATTGTTGATTGAGTGTCTTTAATAAGTGTAGAATGATTCATGTTTTCTATTTTATCTTGAGTTGGTTTTCAGTAAGGTGCATATCCTAGGAATGCGTCATTCCATGTAACTTTCCACTTAGTTTGCATTCTTTTCTTTAGAATAGCATTTTATTCTCTCTCTACTTCCTATCTGCATCTGTAGCATCATTCCTACCAGTATCATGACTTCTTTCCTCCTTTTTTAAGATGGAAGTTTATTTACTTTCTCATTTTTTTAAAACCAGCTTCTGATTTGCTAGGTTATCTCTATTGAATATTTGCTTTCTAGTCTATTTCTGCTTTCTTTTCTCCCTTCTATTTTCTTTGTGCTTTTTTTTTCTACTGTTCTTTCTCTACTTTCTGAATGTGGATGCTTACCTTATTTATTTTTGGTCTTTCGCTTTTCCCCTAAATGCCTCTCAGTGTACCATGTTAATGATGTCCCATAAGTTCTGATTTGTAGTTTTCAAAATTATCACTCAATTGTAAGAGTTTTTAATTTGTTTTGATTATTTTTCCTTGACCTATGTGTTTGATTCCTCCAAATAAATTTTTAAATTTCCGTCAGGGCGCCTGGGTGGCTCAGTCAGTTAAGGGTCCAACTTCAGCTCAGGTCATGATCTCGCGGTTCGTGGGTTCGAGCCCCGCGTCAGGCTCTGTGCTGACAGCTCAGAGTCTGGAGCCTTGTGTCTCCCTCTCTCTCTGCCCCCCCCCCCCACTCATGCTCTGTCTGTCTCTCTAAAATAATAAACATTTAATAAATAAATAAATAAATAAATTTCCAGACTATGAGGTTTGTCTAAAAAAATTTTAAGTCTGTTTATTATGAGAGAGAAAAAGAGTGTGTGCATGCTAGCAGGGGAGGGGCAGAGAGTGAGGGAGAAAGTGAGGCAGAGAGTGAGGGAGAATTCCAAGTAGGCTCCAGGCTATCAGCACAGAGCCCAATGTGGGGCTCAAACTCATGAACCGTGAGATCATGAACTGAGCTGAAATCAAGAATCAGACACTCAACTGACTGAGCCACCAAGGCACCCCCAAACTATGAGGTTTTCCTAATTGTCTTTTGTTATTATTTCAAACTTACTTACATTATGCTCCCAGACTGTGGTCCATATGATGCCAGACCTGTGAAATTTGTTGAGACTTGCCCAAGTCATGGTCATCTTCTCTAAATAGTCCATGGGTGCTTGAAAAGAATATATATATATATATATATATATATATATATATATATATATATATATATGTGTGTGTGTGTGTGTACATATATATATGTGTATATATATATATATATGAATTACTAAGTAGAATGTCCTATGCATGTATGATCATTAGATCAAGCCTTGTATTGTGCCATTTAACTCTTTTATATCCTTGCTCATTTTTTGACTGCTTGATATATTAGCTACTAAGAGAGGCATTTCAAAATCTACCACAGTAATAGATTTGTCTGTGTCCCCTTGTAATTCTATCAGTTTATGTTTTATATATTTTGAGGCTATGTTATTAGGTACCTACAGGTTTACAATTGTTAAATATTCCTTTTTCAATTTGGCTTTCTGTACAACATTTTGGATAATTTGTTTACGTCTCTCCTTCATTTCACTAATTTCCTATCAAGTTGTGTTTAATCAGCTGTATAACATGGCCATCAAGTTTGCAGTCTCAAGTATAATTTTTTTTCACTTTTGGGAATTATATTTTATTGTTTGAAATTGGATTGATGATCATATAATAATTGTTCCTTGCTCATAATTTAAATGCTCTCTTATTTCTTTATACTTATTAAACATAGTTATTTTTTTGTCTGATAATTCTAATATTTGAGATGTTAAGTGGTCTGATTCTTCTGTTATTTCTCCTGATTCTTGCTCAAGATTATCCAGATTTAGCAAATATTGCTTTAATTTTGTTTTTGTTTTTGTTTACCAATAAAGGTAGTGAGAATTTAGGCTAAAACTCCAAGAAAGTTTTGTGGGTCTGACTTGAGGTGATAAATTTTTCAGAGGAAATTTTAAAACACCCATTTTCAAATACAGTTTATTCCTTTTCATCACGAAAATGTTTCTTCGCTGGCCCCTTCTGCCATGGTGGATTTATTTCTAGGTGACTGTTAGACCAGAAGTATAACCTATGGCATCCAAGCTTCATATGAAGGGTTTCTCATATTTTTCTACATTGGTGGGAGCCCTAAAATTCGTATCTGATGCCTTGCACCCAGCACAGTTGTCAAAAAGGTAAGGATTGCCTGGAGTCAGCTGAAACCCTCTGAGTAAAAGGCACCTCCATATTTGCTTACTTCCTTGAATTCTCATTTTTGCATAGCTTTGAGCTTTGCAGATTTCCCTTTTTTTTCGCTGTTTTTAGGAGTTTATAATTTAAGGAACATAGCCCACCATACTCCTGGGAATGGGAGTCAACTTATACCTTTTTAGGTTACAACACCACCAAAGTTTAGTGACACTCTCATGGACAAGTTTCTCAGATCCCTCCTGGCATTTCTGAGCCTTCCAGTAGCTGAAGCCACAGCAGAAACTCGTGGCTGAAGTCAGTAGTTTCTGCGACTCTGGCGGGTGTACGTTTAACCAATTCCAACAGCTTTGAGCTCTCTTAAAATTACAGATACCTGTCTCTTGTGTATGTTTTTCATTAATCATTTAGTCAATTTATATTAAATTACCCAAAACTATGAACTTCAAGCTCATTTATCCTCCAGGCCAGAAATCAACAGTTCATCTCTCTAGCATTTAGTGCCCTGTATGCTTTACCTGTGATCATTAGGGTTTGGAAACCCTATCATTCTAATTAGGGCCTAGTGACCAAGTTATTTAAAGTATAAATCTTATTGTCAGTTCAATTACAGAGGCTGAGAAAAACCAAACACGATGAATTTTCACCTGCTTATTACATGGCTCTTTGCAGCAAGGCCACCTACATTTCTTTAGCAGATAAAGATGAGAAATTAGTCCCATAACTCTTTCTATAACAAAATACTTAATAAGATAAAAATCTGATTAAAATCAAAGTATCTGCCCATAAAATAATACTGGATCGTTTTGAGTGAGGACCCCAATTTGAAGAAGGTGAGCGTTAGCTTACATTTAATAGGCAATTAATGTCCATTAGTAGACATTGGAGTTTTCCCAAGATAACACAAAAATCCCTTGGTAACCCATTTAGGAGCTGATAGGGATTTAGTCATTTGTTCAACATGTATCTAATGAGTGGCCATTATGTGCAAGACACTGTGTTCCAGCATTAGGGATTTGGAAGTGAACAGCACCAGACACAGGTTCATGGACCTCATGGCCTAGAAGGAGAATAAGCAAATTACTGTGTGACTCCAGTCAGAGTAAGTACTGAAAGGGAAAGATATAGTGCTGTGAGACAGAAAGATTTAGGCTATGGGGACCAGGGACCAGGGACCAGTGGGGGTGACATTTCAGTTCTCCTAAAAGGATGGTGGGAACTGGTCAGACAAAGGCAGACTGGGCAGTGAGAAAGGCAGGAGGAGAAACACATCCCAGAGAAGGCCAGATGTAGGCAAGACTGCTTCCTTCCTTATTTCTCTTTCTTCTTCATTTTTCCACTCTCCTCATTTCAGTTTCCATCTTCAACAGTAAAACGTGGTAGTGGTGATAAAGGCAAAGGGAAGAGTCTTGAATTATCAGAAGAACCCTGTATTTGGAGCTCCCTAAATACTGGACCTCAGTGAGACCTTGGGGGCCAAGGGTAAAAGTACCATCTCCTGCAGTGTACTTCACAAGAGCTACCCCAAGCAGGCTTACTTTAGAGATGCAGATTCTAGAACCTCTGGTTAGATTCTGCTCCTTTTATCTCCTCTTTTCCTACTTTTGCTCCTGGTTATGACTCCATCTGGCTCCTTGGAAGTACCCATGCCCTGGGTTTTTGGGTTTCCACCTTTATCGTTCTCCTAATTATAGCTTTGCTTCTTCATTAGCTACACACTCAAGTTCAGCTAAGCATCCAGACCCTCCCTCCTGCCAGCACAAAAATCTGCCTCTCGAAACCTTGCGTATAAAACTCAGACAATCTTAGCAAACCTACTCCTTTTGCAGATAAGGAAACTTAAGTGACTACTCTTCTGTATTGCCTCTGTCCTCAGTGCTTTTTTTTTCTGAAAGGAAATCAGTCATATTTAATTTGGATATCAAGTTATTTCAGCACCATTTGTACAAAGATGTTTCTCCCCTTGTTCGATTGCTTTGTCCCTTTGTTGAGTATCACATGACCATAGAAGTGTGAGTCTGTTTCCGGGTTTGCTATTCTGCACTGATCTATTTGTTTATCCTTTATGACAATACCACATAGTAATAATAGCTTACTATAAATTAAGTTTAGAAAGCAGATAATGTACACTCTCCAAATTTGTTCTTTTTCAAAATTGCTCTGACTGTTTTAGGTACCTTGCATTTTCAGGTAAATTTTAGAATCATCTTGTCACTTCTACAAAAATACTGTCTGGGATTTTGATTGGGATTGTGTTGAATCCACAGACGACCCATCTGGGGAGAATTAACATCTCAGTACCAAGTCTCCTAGTTCATGAACATGGTATAACTTGCCATTTGTTTCGTTCTTCTTTAATTTGTCTCAGCAGCAATTTATAGGTTTTCAGTGTAAAACACTTGAGCATCTTCTGTCAAATTTATTCCTATTATGTTTTTTGATATGATTATAATAAAAATGTTTATGTTCTAATTATGTGCTGCTTGCATGTTAAAGTACAATTCAGGCTGTCTGAGCAGAAGGGTTCAAAGCACAGCCAGGACAGAAACCCCCTAGGAAATAATTGTTTCTAGAATTTTCTTCTACCCTTCTGATCCCCGTAGCCTATGACTGAAAGGTCCTTTTATACCTAACAGAGTCTCTTGTCCTCCTTTCACCTCTACCACAGACTTGGCAGAGAAAGTTAGATTTGACTCTTAGTTTTGTCAGCTGTGTAGCCTTTAGCCTTTTATTTCTCATCTCTGCTCATCATTCTTCTCATCTATAGATAAAGATACTAATACCTAACACTCAGGGTTGTAGTGAGGTTTAAAGGGGATGCTCTGACAAGTGCCAGGAACCCATCACTAGTAATTCCCTTCTGTTATCCTTCTGTGGGCAACCCTAACTGACTTCTGCTCTGCAGAGGGACCGTTACTTTCCAGCTCAGGAAAGTAGAGAGATGCTGTAGTCATTGTGCCCTGTTATTCTTATAGCCAAAGTACCAACGACCAAAACAAAACAAAAAAAAAGTGAGGCCAAAAATTAAGTATAATTAGGTAAAATCAGAGTATCTCTATCACAAAAATGGGAAGAGGAGTTTCTTGCTCTTTTTCCATTCGTTGCAGGAACCTTATTATATCCCTGACCCATGATGGGCTCAATGCTAGGGTTCATGGCCATTAAAAGCCTAAAGCAGCCAATTTTCCCTCCTCAGAGATCCAACTCCAACACTTGTTTGTGGACCCAGAGCTGACAGAGAAGAGGACTTCTCCCTCAGGAGCCCCCACATCTTCCAGGCCTTGGGAAGTATAGGAATGCATCCAAGAATGAGTCTCCAAACACTTGTGAAAGATGGTTTTGGTCTAAACTGAGAGGCAAGAGGAAAAGTTTAAGCAGTGATCACATGTGAAGCATGCCTCAGCTAGTTTGGAAAGGCAGACAACGCTCTGGCACCCAGGTGGTGTTGGCTCACCAAGGCTGGGACCCAGACAGGGCGACGTAGAGCCCCTTCTCAACAGGAGAGTTTTCCCCCATTTGATTGGGTTTTAAGCTTTCATTCTGTATATCAATATGGAAATTTGGGCCTGAGTTTTTTTCCATCTTTTTTCCATGCCTCATGCTTTAAAAAATTATCAGCAGTTAATCTACAGATATGTACTAAGCACTTAGTGTGTGTCAGCCATTGGGCTAGGACCTGGCTGCACAGTGTTGACAAAATGCACATAATTCTCGGCTCGCTGGGGCTTATAGCATTGTGGGAGAATGTGACTATGCTGATATGACCACAGAAATGCATGCATATTTTCAAGCAGTGCCAAGGACTGTACAAAAGAAGTTTACAAAGATGTGAGCGCCTATAGTGGGGATATCTGGTATGGGCTGGAGGTAAGGTAGCCTTCCCTAATGTTTAAGCTAAGATCCAAAGGTTGAGTAAGTGTTGACAAGGCCCAGTGGATGGGCAGTGTGGAAGAGAAGTTCCCAGCTAGAGGGAACAGCATATGCAAAGGCCCTGAGATGAGTGGAAACGTGGCCTAAATAAAGAACCTAAAGGCCGGGGTGTTTGGAGCTAGCAAAGGGGAGAAGAGGGGGAAGGTGTGAGGATGGAGGCTGGCAAGGGCCTGGACTGGCCTTGGTGAGAAAGTTGAGACCTTTAGCTCAGTAAATATTTACTGAGCACCTTCTCTGTTCAGGCCTGTTCTAGGCGCTGAGAGTTCCCCAGAACAAAGAGCAGAATGCCTGCCTCATGTGCTTCTGTTCCAGGGGAAGCCTTGTCTGATGGCGACTGCAATGGCCCAGGTTCATGGTGAGGGTGGGGAGGTGCGGGGGTGGGTAGGCGAGGAGTTTGAGACCCAGCTCATGTATCTTTTGATGGAAATTTCCCATGGCCCGCAAGGCTCCCTTGATACATATTCTCATTTAACATTTCCTACGCCAGTACACTTCATGGTTTGTAACTATACATTCAGTTGTCCAACTATTTTCTTATTCTTATTTCTCTTTTCCCTTGAATAAGGCTCTATGGGCCCTGTGGCCTGGCCCTTGCTGGGTCCCCAGCGCCTGGCACAGCGCCCGGTGCTTACAGGTACTTCGTAAATAACTGCTAGCTGGAAGAATGCATTGGCTGTTGGGAAATGAGGAAGGGATCAAGGATGACTGCCTGGTTCCTGGATTACCATCGGTGGGAGGAGGGTGGCCCCACTGGTGGAGTTAGAGAACAGTAGTGAAGTACCATTGGAAGGACAAGATAAAGATGATGGATTTGGTTTTGCGCGTGTTGGGCGTGGGTGCCTTTGCTGTGGTGTCTCAGGTGGGGAGCTAGCCAGAGCTCAGGGGCTCATAAGTGCTTGGATGGTGCCTGGGGCGGGAGGGAGCACACCAACGTTGAATGGTGCAGTGAGGGGAGAACAGGGTGGAGGGTGAGTCTTACGGGTACAAAATCAAAGTTCCCCCAAAGAGTCAGAAGCTACTGCAAAATGCTTTTAAATATTTTGAATTCTCATCGGACAGCAGGAACAAGGGGCCTAAAGAAAGCAAGCTGATTCAGCATCGCCTGGGCTGTGTAAGCTATCCGCCACCATGGGGATTCCTAGGAATCCTACCTGAGGTGTGAATTGCTCTCAGAATCCCCATAAAGGCATCTGAGAATATTCTGCTGTCTGTAATTCAAAGGCAGCACTAGATGGGAAGTACAGGTTTCCCCTGCTATCTGAAAGGAGAGCATGCCTATGAAGCATTGTGTAAGCTGAAATGATGCAAAGCAAAGAAGTAATTAGCATTAACTTACATAGATAATTTTTTGAGCATTCCCAGAACCCAAAAATTACCTCTTAGGCTTTTCTGATACCTTAGGGCACATCTTGCTAAATGGATGCACAACATAATTCAAGATAAAGCACAGATGTTCGCTCAGTCCAAAGCTGTGGCGGCTCCCTGTGAAGATGCTGGGGGAAGTTCCTGGGGAAGGACCTTGGCGGGGCCACTCTCGCTGCTTGGATGCTTGGGGTGCGCTGCCCCTGAAATGGCTTGCTGCAAAGCAAACACCAAATGCTTTTTCACTTCTTGCCTTTTTCTTGAGAAGGAAAATCCTCTTTAGATTTCTTTCAGTTAGCAAAAATAGGCACCAAAGTAGGACTTTTGTAAAAACAAAGTGGCATAATGTGAAATTTCAAAGAGCAGGAGATCCCTGGGTTTAGGAATTAATTGGTAAGGGAAGAATTGAAGAGGCTTGTCATTTATAGTGGCAGAACTGAGGTTAGAAGATAATTAAGAAAAGAGGATCTAATTTATTCTTTAAAAAAAAGTTGTGCCAAGAACCACAATTGCCCAGTCAGGTAACTTCCAGACACTTGTCCAAATGAAACCACACACACAAAGACATGTGCATTTTCGAGGGCTGTGTGTCCCTCAGGTGATTTGTTCAAGCTGCGGAGTGAGGTTCTCATGCCAACCTCTAAAATGAGATCCCTGGAGAGATGTGTAGGAATGGCCTTCTAAATTCAGGAAGTGTCACAAATTCCAAATAAGCTGAGTAACTTTAGAAAGTCTTTTTGTCAGCTGTGCCCTTCAGATAGAGTCATAGAGCACTGAAACTTTTTCAGTGCTTCTAATCAATGTAGCATATGTCTCAACTTTGGGAAAAATAATACACCATCCAATAGGTAAGCTATGTCTTGGCCATTATGTTTTATCAAATAGAAGGAATTTGCTTCTTGCCTTTTATAAATTTCCTATGTATTAAATTATGTCCTTTATTTGTTTAAAGTGACCTTCAGGGAACCAAAACTTGTATAATCTATATAAATAAAGTGTGTGTGTGTGTGTGTGTGTGTGTGCGCGCGCGCGCGCTCGCGTGCACACCCGTGTGTGTCCTAGGTTTATTTATTTAGTATTTCTGTCCCCATCCACTTACAGTTCTATCAACGTGCAACAGAAAGAGAGGGAAGCAAGCCTTCATTCAAGCAAAGATTTGAAAGAGAGGTGGAGCCTGGCCTAGGAGGGGTGAAGCAGGATGCAGGGTTGCGAAAGAGCGTGTCTTTTCTAGGAGCAGCAGAACGGGTGTGCCTGAAGCAGGGGTTCATTACTGGGGGCCAGTGGGGAAGTCAGTGGATGATGTGGGAGGTTTAGGAACATGTAGAGCAATGCAGAGTGTGAGATGCCGTAAAGCGTGTGAGGTGTGAGGGTGTGCTCCCGCGTGCGTGTTTCTTGGAGAGGCAGGACCTGCCCTTGCCTTGCTTCCAAGGGCTCACCAAGAAGGGATTGAAAACTGCTTGGGGATCACTCTAAGAACTTACTCAGAATTCTTCCTACTTAAGGCAATAGGAGTCTGCCTTCCCTGTGCCCCTGTGGCTAAAAAGAAGAGAAATATAATCTCCATAGCAAAAGCAAACACATAGAATAAAACAAAACCGAACTTCCTGCTACATGGCGGAACCAGGCAAGAGGAGCCTCCATTGCTTTTGTATGATGGTGTGTGTCCAGGAAGGGCGTGCACACAAGTTTCCATATTAGCTTCATCTGTAATACCCCCAGACTGGAATGACTGTATAATTTGTACTGTATCCGTCTAATGAAATACATCCGTCTAATGAACTACAGAGGCATGTAGCAGCATGGATGCACAGACATGATGTTGAGCCAAAGAGGCCAGACACAGATGGGCACATACCACATGATTCCATTTATGCAGACTTCCAGAATGGTCAAACTGATCTATAATGAAAATCAGAATGGTGATGGTCCTTGGGGGTAGGAAGGGCGACTGAATGGGAGGGGACACAAGGGAGCCTCCTGGAGCAATTAGAATGTTCTATATGTTGACTAAGTGGTGGTATTACAGGTATACACATATGTGAACATTCCCTGAGTGTGACACTTAATTTTATTTAATTTTTTTTTTTAATTATGTTGATTTATTTTTAAGAGAGAGACAGAGCATGAGCAGGGGAGGGTCAGAGAGCGACGGAGACAGAATCTGAAGCAAGCTCCAGGGTGTCAGCGCAGAGCCCATCATGGGGCTCGGACTCACAAACCATGAGATCATGACCTGAGCGGAAGTCGGACGATTAACCGACCGAACCACCCAGGCTCCCCTATTTAATTTTTTTTTTAATTTTTCTATGTTTATTTATTTTTGAGAGACAGAGTGTGAGTGGAGGAGGGGCAGAGGGAGAGAGGGAGACACAGAATCGGAAGCAGGCTCCAGGCCCTGAGCTGTCAGCACGGAGCCTGATGCGGGACTCAAACCCACAAACTGTGAGATCATGACCTGAGTCGAAGTCGGACACTTAACCAACTGAGCCACCCAGGTGCCCCTATTTAATTTTTTTTAAGTTTATTTATTTTGAGAGAGAGAGAGAGAGAGAGAGAGAATGCACACCTGGGTGGGGGGAGGGGCGGAGAGGGAGAGAGAGGATCCCAGGCAGGCTCGACACAGGGCTCAAATCTCACAACCAACCGAGAGATCATCACCTGAGCTGAAATCAAGAGTTGGACGCTTTACCAACCGAACCACCCAGGTGCCCTACACCTTATTATATGGAAGCCATAGTGCCCCGAAATAAATTTTAAAAAATTAATTGAAACATTTACCCTGGTGCTACCATTTAGCTGTGTAGCTACTGGCCAGTTGCCAAGCATCTCTGAGCATCATTTTCCTCATCTTAAAAATGGGAATCGATAATATTGGGCCCATAAAGTTTGCTGAAAGGTTAGAGAAAGGGTGACTTGTGACCCTCACAGTGTCTGTCGCACGGTAGGAGGCGCCTCGTGAGAACTTAAATTCTTCTACGTAATGGTCTGCAGTCCGAAGCCCCAGGCTCAGGCAGCTCCAACTTGGATGGCACAAGTAGCCATGCTGAGCCCCCGCGGGAGTGCCACCGGGTGGCATTTCCCATGACAAGAACATCACTTCTAATCACACTCACTAAAATATCCCAACTCCCCCCTTTCATTGCAGTAGAGGATTTCCTAAGCAGGGGTGGAGAAAATTAGAAACTTCTAAAGAAGGCTTGTGGGTGGTACTTGCGGGAAGCGAAAACAGAATAAACTCACTGGCTACTGTTGAGGAGGAAAAAAAAAGTCATTATTTGAGAATAATGCTAAAATGTGATCCTGAAAAATAACCACACAACTTGGAAAACCAAATACGTTCAGATCCAAGCCAAGATGCATCATAATTAAACTTTTAAAAGCTAAAGAGAAAGGAAAAAATTCTCAAAAGCATCCCTATAGACTAACGCATTTCTTATAGGGGAAGATCTACTCGGGTGACGGCAGATTTCTCCTCTGAAGCCATGGCCGCCAGGAGGAAATGGCACGACATTTTTCAAGTGCTGAGAGGCAAGCCCTGTCAACCGTACATTCTAGGTGTGAGGAAACTCTTCTCCAGGGATGAAAGAGCAATCAAGAGAGTCTCAGATAAAGGAAAATTAGAAAAGAATTTGTAGTTGGCAGACACGTCCTTAAAGACTGGCTGTAGGAAGCTTTTCAAACAGGAGATAAATGATCAGAGAAGGAATCCTGGAGCATTAGGAAAACAGAAGCAGCCATGGATAAAGCAGAACTATGGGTACACCCAATGGACTATCTTTATAAATCACATGTTGGGGGGTGGTGCCTGGCAGGCTCAGTCAGTAGAGCGTATGACTCTTGATCCCAGGGTCATGAGTTCAAGCCCCATGTTGGGCATGGAGCCTACTTACAAAAAAAATCAATTGATCAATCATATATGAGGACAAGAACAAAAATGATAATACCATCTGATATTCGAGACAATGATATTTAAAAGTGGGAAAGGAGGGGCGCCTAGATGGCTCAGTCGATTAGGCATCAACTTTGGCTCAGGTCATGTTCTCAAGGTTCATGAGTTTGAACCCCGTGTTGGGCTCTGTGCTGACAGCTCAGAGCCTGGAGCCTCCTTCGAATTCTGTCTCCCTCTCTCTCTGCCCCTCCCCCAATCGCGCTCTGTCTGTCTCTCAAAAAAAAAAAAAAAAATTAAAAGTGGGAAAGGCAAGGGGGCCTAAATGTAATTAAGGTTTCCACACCTCTCTTGAAGTGGGAACATGTTCATACCAGTACACTGTGATCGGGAACATATGTTGTGTTGCCCAGAGTAATCACTACAAAAGCTATACAAAGAGATATACTCAAAAACCCCATGAATAATTCAAGATAGAATCCTAACAGTAGCACACGAGAAGGCAGGAAAGGAAAAAACAAAGAACGAGACCCAAAAGAAACAATTTCAGAAGGAATTGCCAAAGTGTGGGCAAAATCAGGGGAAATTCTCCTACTGGGTGTTTGGAAAGTTCTGCATCTTCCCAGGTGAGCCCCAGTATAGACCCCAGGACAATGACTTCCTGTGTGAAAGGTCCACTCACACTAGGGTGTCCCACAAGGACACGGAAGGAATGGAAGTGGTCCCCTAAGTGACCTGAGCTACCCTTACCTTAGCCGCCACCTTAAAACAAAGTCAAGAACTTCCTTCTTACTGTGTGGACTCTTCCTTCCAAAGGATGAGAAAACTTTGTGGCGCCAGGGATGCCCACAGGATAAGGCCACAGCTCAGCCCACTACAGGGTCCTGCTCACAGGGGCTGGGATGGGAGGCTGGGCCCACCGAGAGGGTCACCAAGGTGGGGCCTGCTGTTCTCGGGGCCAGGTGCCAGGACATGGTGGTGTGAATTGGCTTCCCCGGCCGCTCAGAGGCCTATCCCCTGCCTTCCACTCAGGACCCCTGGTGTTGTGGAATGCTGGCCCTGCCATGAGATACACTGGCCTAAACCCTGGCTCGGCCCCTACTAGCTCTCTGTCCCCCAGTCCGCCATCCATCAGGCAGAACTGATGCTGGTTTGGGGAAGTGCTGGGAGTAATAACCAAGAGAGCCCAGTTCCTACTGCAGTGGACCTTCAGTGAATGTGTATGTGGCCAAGATCAGAGAGGCCATCTGAATGGCTATGGCTCCTGGGAGCCTCAACCCAGAAGGAAGAACGGAGCCGCAAATGAATTTCAGGGTGGGCACTGAGGCTGGTTGACGTTCAGAGCTCTAGGATGGGGACAGGGAAGCCATCCCCATGCCCTGAGCCCGGGATGAAAACTGAGGACGGTCAGGGAATTCATAAAGTGCCACAAGGCATTATCAGTGAACCCCCCTCGTGCCATTGCTACACAGAAGATGATAAAACCACGGCCACTGGTATCGGACATATGCAGAGGCATGGCTGTCCCTCCAGAGGGAGGCCCCAAGAAGGAAGCAGGGCAGGTGACCCAATGTGGCCATGACAGTGAGGCGATAGGGCTGAGACAGCTTAGGTTCTGGTGCTGGCCCTGCCTGCCCTCTGGCAAGGCTCCAAAGCTTAGTGTCCTCCTTGGTCAGATGAATGTAACAATAGTCCTGGCCTGACAGCACTGTGGATGAGGTTCAACGACAAGTACACGCCAGAGCTCAGCCTAGCACCTGGCCCATAGTGAGCACCAACAGATGTTAGCTATTATTACCGTCGGTATTGTTGCCATGAGTGGGTGGTAAGCCAGGCAAGTAGGTCGAGGGAACCGACAGTACGCACTGAACGTTCACTTCAAGGAGGGGGAGTATTAAATTATGGAGATAGGTGAAATGTCCATCCGCTGATGAATGGATAAAGGAGATGTGGTATACACACACACACACACACACACACACACACACAATGGAATATTAGCCATCAAAAAGAATGAAATCTTGCCATTTGCAATGGCGTGGATGGAGCTAGAGAGTATTATGCAAAGTGAAATAAGTCAGAGAAGGACAATTACCATGTGACTTCACTCATATGTAGAATTTAAGAAACAGAACAAAGGATCATAGGGGGAAAAAAGAGGAAAAGCAAGAAACAGTCTCTTAACAAACTGTTAACAAACTGATGGTTCCCAGAGGGGAGGGGGTGGGAAGACGGGGGAAATAGATGATGGGGATTAAGGAGCACACTTGGGATGAGCACTGGGTCTTGTATGGAATTGCTGAATCACTACGTTGTGCACCTGAAACTAACATTACTCTGTATGTTAACTAAGCGGAATTTAAATAAAAAATTTTTTAAAAAGAAGGGAGGGTACTGTGAGGCACAAGGGTTTGGTCGTGAACAGGCAGGTGGGGAAGGAAGGGGGACCAAGGACAGATGTTGGAACTAATCAGTGTTTACTAGTTTCCAGCCTTAGAATTTTTTACTCCAGTGGTTCAGGTGGCCATAGCTGTTGGTAAACGGTGTGTTCATTCGGTCAGAACTGGCTCAGAACCTGGAGCATGACTGGGACACAGGCTGAAGCCCACCAGTCAACCCAGCTGATAGCTGTAGGGCGGGGGTGGCGCTCAGATACCTGAAAATCAGAAATTGTTACCCTCCTATAGCCTGAATGTTCACCAGTTTCCTTTCTCCTCTTTCTTTCTCTTTCTTTCCTTTTCTTTTTCTTTTTCTTTTTCTTTTTCTTTTTCTTTTTCTTTTTCTTTTTCTTTTTCTTTTTCTTTCTTTCTTTCTTTCTTTCTTTCTTTCTTTCTTTCTTTTTTATTTCTTTTTCTTTCTCTCATTCACTCATTCATTCATTCATTATCATTCATATCTAGGCACCATGCAAAAGCTGGAGACACAGCCCCGAATAGGATGAGGTTCCTGCCCACCAGGAACTGAGTCCAGTATGGAGAGTAGGGGAGATAGAAAGGCCCCATCTGTGACCCCACAGCATTCAAGACCATGCTGGGAGAGCACCCAGAGGCAGTGCACAGGTCCTGAGGTGTGAGCCAGGAAATCCGGAGAGCAGAGTGGAGAGTGTTGCCATGGCCGGAGCCTGTTTGGCAGCAGCAGGGAGAGGCTGGGCTGGGGCAGGGAGGGAGTGCAGGGCCCCACCCCAGGGCCTTCTCAGACCTAATAAGGAGTTTATGATTACCTTGAGAACAAAAGACAGACTTCAGGTGCAGAGGCAGACACGCGCAGATTCCTGTTTGAGGAGGATGCCTCTGGATGTGTCCAGAGAGGGACGCATCTGGAGGCAGGAACACAGGCCACGGCAGTCACCGATGGCTGGGATGGGAGCCTGGACTCAGCGGTGGCCGTGGGTGTGGTAAGGCACAGACAGCTTTGAGAGAGATCTAGGCATGTGGACGGTGGGAGCAAAGAGTAGGGGTCAAAAGTAATTCTGGGGTTTCAGCTCGGCCCCTGGATGGATGCTGGTGTCATTTGCAGGGAGACGATGCAGGAGGAAGAGAGGCTCGCACGGAGGGGGATACGTGAGTGTGGGGCTGTCGTCCCCCCAGTGTAGATGCCCGACACAGGGACCTAGGGAGAAGGATGGCCATCAGCACCCTAGTGCCTGGATCCAAAACTGGACCCTGGGTCATTAAGAAGAATACAGCCACGTCTGATTTGGCACTTAAATTTCAAAGTAATGTGCTTGCATTACGTTATTTTCACATCTCAGCCATCCACGGGGTATGTGGAGCCAATATTCTGGTTCTGTGACTGAAGAAATTGATGCTTGTAGAAATGGTGAAAACATCTCTTTTCATTGGTAGCCTTCAAAAATCATCTTTGGCATTAGTAGCTTTCCACGCAGGTTTAAGAAAATAATTAGTATTGGGGCACCTGGGTGGCTAAGTCGGTTAAGCATCCGACTTTGGTTCAGGCCGTGATCTCACAGTTCGTGGGTTCAAGCCCCACATCGGGCTCTGTGCTGACAGCTCGGAGCCTGGAGCCTGCTTCGGATTCTGTGTCTCCCTCTCTCTCTGCCCCTCCCCCCACTCACGCTCTGTCTCTCTCAAAAATAAAATAAACATTTAAAAAATTATTATTGAAGTGTAGTTGACCTACAACATTATATTCGCGTCAGGTGTACAACATTGTGATTCAGGAATTCTAAACGTTATGTAGTGCTCACCACGGTAACCGTAGCCACTATCTGTCATCGTACAGCGTTATTACAATATTATTGACTATGTTCTCTGTGCTCTATTTCTCTGTGACTCCGTGCAGGTTTTTAAGACTCTGAGATGCTCTCCTGGCATCTTAGATCGGGATGCATTCACGCTGCAGGAAACTTGGGTCGTAGATTTAGTTAGAGCATGCCAAGATGCAGGCAGTGATCTTTAGACTTGTCTGTGGCTCCAAAACATCAACTCAAACGAGAGCCACTAACAAACAAACAAAGCTGAAAGCAGAATTTTTTTCTGAGGTTTTGGAGGTTTCATAGAGCTGGAGGTTTTGAGGTTTCATAGAGCTTTTGTACATTAGTTCTGACGGAGATGTCTCTCTCTGTGGGACATTTCTGGGCTTATTGTCTTGCGATGGCCTTGGCAATGGATTGTTTGTGCAGAATTGCATTTGCTTCCCTCAAACCACTTTCTACAGATTTCTCTTTTCTTCTCTCAAATTCTACACAGGATCTTCACACCAAGGTATCTGTAAATGTATAAGAGCCTGTGAATCTATTTCTGTGGGACAAGGCCAAGGAAATAGATGTCTATACTGTGCGCACCTCTGATCGTAATATAAAAGTGCTTCTCTCCATGCTTTCGTTTTTGACCTTGGGAAAATCGTTCTCAGGAGCTTAATAATAAGTTCCTAGTGGGTGTTGTGAGACCTGAAAAACACTCCATGAATAATTGCTGCATTCACAGTTGCATCCAGAAAAATCAACACATTTGGTTTTGTTTCTACTTGGACTTTTTTTTTTCTTGCTTGGTGAGCTTTAATACCTTGTACAAAATCCCTGACCTTTCTGGGTGCCCCCCCCCCACCGTGACACATTCCTCAAGAGCACCCAGGGGGCGGCCCTGGGAGCCGGACTGGGGCTCGGCACTGACATCTGCTGATGTCGTGGAGGGCGGTGATTGTGTACAGGTGGCATCGTGCATGTGGACGTGGGGGGCAGTGTAACTCCCCAGGACAGCTGCAAAGGGGGGGGAGGGGCAGCAGAGGGGTTTACCTTTGCTAGGAGCCTAAAGCCCCCAGAGAGAGCCCTCTCTCCTTGGTGACCAGCCCAACTTTCTGCTGAAGGAAGGTTTCATCTCCAAAAGCAAGTCAACTGTGTTACGGGCTGTGGTCTCACTTCGGGGAAGGACACCCGAACTCAGCTGACCAACTTCATTCATTTTTAACTCATTATCTGTCAAACCTGCTGGAATATGCACTTCTGCCCAGAGCCGTTTCAGAATAAAAGGCCCAAAGGGGACGTCTCATGTGGCCCGAATATCTGTTCTTTCTTTCCCCAGCGGTAGTAGTCCCACTTCTCCTCGGCGTGTGTCCTGTGTGGGTGTCTGCCAGGGACACACAGTGTTGAGCTGTGTTCTAGATTGCTGGGGCCGTGACGCCTTCAGGAGTGCCGCGTCCCAGCTCTGTCCTCAGGCACTCGCGCGGAGCTGAGGTGGGCGTTCAGGAAGGAGCCAAGAAGATTCCTTTTCTTCCTTTTAAGCGTGGGTTCTCAGGTGTAAAGTACAGGAAGTCAGGGACAGGAGCCTGTGATTAATCCCCTCCTCCCCTCCCCTGTGCCTGTCACTACACCTGCCCAGCACACTGTGGGTTCTCAGTAGGGGGTTGGGAATCCCATCCACTTACTTCAGCCAAGCCTATGTGGATCCCCAGTGACAGAAAACCCAACTCAAGCTGGCTTAAAGAAAAGGGAATGTATTAGCTTGTGTCATCAAAGAAGTTCAAGGGCACTGGCCTGGCTTCCGGCGCTGCTGGATTTAGGGGTTCAAACTCCCTTCGGGACTCACAGTGTCTCACAATGTCAAGGTGACAGCCCAGCTCTACACTCCCTTCTCTCAGACACACGCCCCGGTGCTCTCAGGGCTGGACGAGTCCCAGGCGTGGCTCACATTGGCCTGCCTCAGGGTCACCTGCCCCTCCCCGATGCAGTCGCCCTAGTTCAGAGGGGCCAGACCCACCATCACTGCTGAGAGTGAGAGCTGGGAGTGGGGAGAGGCCGGTCCCCGAGTATTTGGAGTACTGTTTCACTAGGAAGAGGAGGGACGGATACCAGGCCCTGAAAACGAGATTTCCCAACCTGACCTCACACCTCCTCCAAACTTGACTAGTGCGGCCCTGTTTCTGTCCGTCGCAAGGCTAGGGCCTGACTTCCGGTTCCTCCCGTCCCTTCCGGGAAGGCTCTGTCAGGCCCCTGTCTGTGAACAGCTCCTGGCGTCCCCCTCGTGGGGCGGAGAGGGTGGGTCAGCTTCCAGCTGCTGCTCCGAGAAACCCCCAGGGTGGGACCGGCAGCCTCCCCAGGGAGGACCAATCCATCCGGCTTAGAGCCAGGCCGACTTCCGCAGACCCAGACCGGAAATGGGGCCCTGGCCAGAGAGCAGGACCCTGGAGGGGCCTTTCCGTCCCCTGCCTGCAGACGTGGAGAAGGCAGCCTCGCTGGAGAGCCAAGCAGAGGAGAGAATTCCCCAAACCCCCTGCCTGTGCTTCCTCAAGGAGCTCGGAAGTTCTCTGAGAAATGTGTAGGCAGGGGCGGTGTGTGTTACTCCAGTCACTGGTTGTAGCTGCCATGCACCACGCGTTGGTGCTCACAGACACAGACATGCACACACACACACACGCACACACACAGACATGTACTTGCACATACACACCACATACAAACACAGACGTGGACTCACGGTATACAGACACTCACAAACACATAGGCGTCTGCTCACAGGTACACACACCCCCCAGGTGCCCTCTCTGCCTCTGCTCTGTCTTGCTCTCTCTCCCTCTCCCCATTCCCTTTTTACCTCACATATTCAGAATGCTGTCACCCAATGTCTTCCTCGAATACTCCACACCCTCTCCTCCCTCTTCTCCCTCCTCCCCTCCTCCACCTCTCCCTCCTCCCTCTCCCACTTGCTCTTCCCCATCCTTTCCTTCTCACAGGCCCCTAACATGGATAGTGCCTGTCTCTCTGCTTCTCTCCCACGCACACACCCCCTTTCGCTCTATACGCCCAAGGCGTACAACGTAACAGCTCCCCACTCTTCCCCTTTCCCTAGACCCCAACACACACCCTCCAACCCTGAGCCCTCGGATCATGAGCACTGATCCTTCAAAGGTTGGCCTCTGTGGGTTTTCGCAGGTTTTCCTTCTCTGGATACTCCCCAAATGGCAGCCAAACCCTAAGCTTATGTTCCAGCTTCAGAAACTGGACCCGTGCTCACACGGAGTACCTCAGATAAGAAAACCGTGGTCAGAGAAGGGAAGTGACCCGAGCGTGGTCACAGAGTGGCAGAGATGGGCATGGGGCCCATCTCTCTGGCCCCCAGGCTGCTAATCCCCACATGTCTCTTCTGATTTCAGGTACACCCCCCTGTCCTACATGCTCACTGCATAGTAAGGGACACACTGGAGTGGAGGCCAAATCTAGTATACTACCAAGGTGTATTGATATATCAATGCAGAGATCTCTGTATGCAAACGATTTTGAGGCCTTAAGTCCAGCTCCCTTCTGACAAAACCCCCAACTAAATAACCAAAGAGGGGCGCCTGGGTGGCTCAGTCGGTTAAGCGTCCGACTTGAGCTCAGGTCACGATCTCACAGTTCGTGGGTTCAAGCCCCCTGTCAGGCTCTGTGCTGACATTTCAGAGCCTGGAGCCTGCATCAGATTCTGTGTCTCACTCTCTCTGTGTCCCTTCCCTGCTCTCTCTCTGTCTCTGTCTCTCTCTCTCTCTGTCAAAAGTAAGCATTTTTTAAAAAGTTAGAGACGGAGGGAGCCAAATCATAAGTGACTCTTAAAAACTGAGAATAAACTGAGGTTTGGGGGGGGGTGGGAGGGAGGGGAAAGCGGGTGATGGGCACTGAGGAGGGCACCTGTGGGGATGAGCACTGGGTGTTGTATGGAAACCAATTTGACAATAAATTTCATTTTAAAAAAGTAAACATTTAAAAAGATTTCTTAAACACTCTCCTTAAAATAAATAAATGACCAAAGAAATCAAAGATCACTTTTTTAAAAATATTTTTTCATGTCCATTTTTGAGAGCACGAGCGGGAGAGGGGCACAGAAAGAGGGAGACACAGAATCGGAAGCAGGCTCCAGGCTCTGAGCTGTCAACACAGAGCCCGACGGGGGGCTCGAACTCACGGACCGCGAGATCATGACCTGAGCTGAAGAGGGACACTTAACCGACCGAGCCACCCAGGTGCCCCAAAGATCACTTTTAACAGGCCTGCTCTAGCTCCGGCCACAGGGGTGGCCATCCCCGGCCAGTTCTGAATGATCCATGCCACGGATGGCATAGAGCAGCGCAGGACCAGCTCCAGGTGGGTCCCTCCCAGAGCAGTGGGGCAGGGGGCATAAACAAGGATGAAGCGACGCCTTTGAAATGACGAAAGCTTTTTTTGCCAGGCAAAATGACAACTGTAAGAAAACTCTGGGCGCTCCTGAGATCGAGCATCTGTGCCGCCTGGCAGAGCCCTGGTTTACTGTTTGGGTGAAGCAAAACGCTCCCCCCGTCTTCCTCTCTCCTTGCTTTCTACGTCAACGTGCCTTGGTACCAGAGGCCCTGCCAGGCCCAGCAGTCAGGGAAAAAAGGCCCATCTGTTGCCATGGAGGCTGTCAGCTTCTTCAGAGGCTGGGCCTTGAATCGCTGCCTTCGCAAATAGATCCCATAACCAACAACAACCAGCTTGTGTAGCTGGGAGATTACCTGTCGGTATCGTAGCCAACACTGAGAGCTTGTTCTGTACTGTTCTGGCACTCAGTCACCCTGACGACGACTCCATAAAGCAAGTATACTACGTCCGTTTTAGCAACGTGGAGACTGAGGAGAGAGGTCAAGAACTTGCTCACGGTCTCACCTCCGGGAAGTGGAGGAGCCAGGTTCACGGCTGGGCAGACCGGCTCCATGGCGGCCATTCTTACCCTCCACGCTGTGATGCTCTCAAAAACTCAAAAATGTAGATTTTCTCAAGAATGGGATCGCAGGTCCTTGGTTGAATCCTGGCCGGCGGTTTCAATTTTGGTGGGTCCCCTCTAAAACAGTGTATTCAATTTTTCAAGGCTTCTCTTGAGAGACGTTTTTGGCCACATACAGATGGAGTAGATCTTCCTGTGCAAAGCCCTGAAGTCCACCATGATGGTTAATGCTAAAATAAGATCCCTCCCCGCCCCCCCCCCCCCCCAACACCACCTACACACACAAGATCCTTGGCCAGGCTCCCACTCCGGAGGTGGGGACAGGTAATGTGCACCCTTTCCATCCCTGAAGGAAGTGTCTGTCCCACAGTGTGGTGCTCGGAACTCAGAGCCCCCTGAGTTTCTCTGTAGGCAGAAATCCACAAGGTCTGGCGGTTGCCACGGAACCCAGTTGGCGGTCCCTTCTGCTCAAACAGCGTGGACACTGGAAAGGGATTTGTGACCTTCTCTTGACAACATGGAAGACAGAGGTGGTGCAGAACTTGCAGAAGAGGAGCTCAGTGACTGAACGAGAAAGGAAGTGCTACTGGGAGAATTAGCTAGAAGATGGTTAGCGCATCCTGGTATCCCTCTTCCTCTCTCATCTTGCGGCGCAACCGTGGAAACCGATCCTTTGTAAGTCAGAGTTACCAGCACCTTCAGATGATTTGCATTTGGCCCCCTCGGAGACTTTCAACTTCTTTTCAAGTCAGACAATAACAGCAGCCTTTTCTTGAGACTTACACGTGAACAGAAGTACATTAAGTTCACGTGTGATTTGCAGAATTTAAATTTGTTTCCATTTGTGTAAGAAATAGCCCGTTGATTTATGCATGAAAATGAGCGGGTGAGGCATGTGCCTTTGCAAAGTTTGTGTTTATGTCCTGGCGTGTGTGAAGAGGACCCATTTCTAATGCAATACAGTCCGTAAAAGTGTCAGCAGGATTGGGCACCTGCGCATTTGTCCAGAGGAGAGGGACCCATCGGCAGAGGGTTAGCAGTGGGCAAAAAAGAACCAGTTCCTTCCTTTCCGCCTTACCACCCCGGGTTTATCTATAGGTCCTTTTTCAAGTAAGCGCTGCGTACAGAGGTGGGTGGACTCTGGTTGACAGAGTGACCTAGGTTCTCATGAATATTCTGAATCATGCACACATACTCACAGACGGGAGCTGTGGGATCACTTGCACAATATTCTGCCTACCACTCCGCGGTAAAAGGGTGTGCACGCTCTTCAAAATCTTGCCTAGGTGCTTTAGAGAGAAGCTTTTCCCAGTTCTTTCCTATCAGATGTTCTGCTCCCGGGAGGGAAGGGGAGGAGTGCCCGAGGGAGCGTGCACGCAGGAATTGTGGGTCAAGATGTCACATTGTATTTAGCACCAGAATGAGATCTTATCTGAAAAATCTATGCTGGTTTTGGACAGAGAGCAGACTGGCCCAGCCGAGACCTGCTACTTGGACTTGCACTGGGCCACTTGGCAGCTTTTTTTTTTTTTTTTTTTTAAGAACCTTTTAGTTTCTGGCGACCACTTGGATTTGTCCCGCCTACCTAGAAGGGAGGATTCGCGGCAGAGTGGGAGGGACATTGCAGGAACAGCTTTGCAGTACGTGCTGGGGTTACCAGTAAACGTTCTGCGATAGCACCTTCATAGTTGCTATGATCGGAGGAAAACACTTTTCTGTGTTTGTGAGTAATAGTACTTACGCCCAAGCACTGAAACATGCAAGGTATAGTAACTGGGTGTACTACAAGCGTGATCTCTTTTGATCCTTTCAGCAGGGTGGGGGGCACGGATGAGGGGACACTGTACGAACGAACGAGGGGACATTTCCTCCATGAAGTTTTCTTAGGCGGGCGGCTTTAAAGGAAATGCAGCCCCTCTCCCTCCCTCTCCCACGCACACGGATGGGTTTTTCTCAGCCCGGTTGTCTGGGATTTCCCAGCTCCCCGTCACCTCCCTTCTGGAGCGGGTGATAGAAACAGGCGATGTCACTGTGCTCCACCTTTCCCGGATTTGCCATCTGCCCCAAGTTCTGTGTCTTCCTAAGAAGGATTCCTGGCTCATGTTCTGGCTCGGGGCTTCTGTGGGCATAAGGACACAGAGTGAAGACGTGAGGACTCCATTCCCTGTGTTCTGGCATTTAACTCTCTCTCAAGACACTTGAACTAGGTCTGGGTAGAAGAACCTGGCAGAAAAAAAAAACAGAAAACAAAAAACCACTGTTTCCGGCCATTTGAATAATTAAGTGATGTTGACTTGTCCTTTATTTCACAGCTTACTGTTATTGATTATTTACTACAATCCTTCATTTTAGGCTGCCTGGTTGTCGTGATTGATGTTTTCCAAGAGAACTGGGTCTTTTTTTTTTTTATGTTTATTTATTTCTGAAAGAGTGAGAGAGAGAGAGGGACAGAGCATGAGCGGGGGAAGGGGCAGAGAGAGAGGGAGACACAGAATCTGAAGCAGACTCCAGGCTCTGAGCTGTCAGCACAGAGCCCGATGCGGGGCTCGAACCCAGGAACCGTGAGATCATGACCTGAGCCAAAGCCAGACACTTAACTGACTGAGTTACCCAGGTGCCCCCTCCAAATTTTAAACAGCTTGCTTACATTGCTTTTATTTGTTTTAATCTCTTCACTTTCTATTGTAAAAAGGCTTTATTCCCTTATAGCTCCAAGTTCCCAGCACATACACCTGCCCCTTTCCTCTCTTCTTTCAGTTATTTATGACATAGTCTCTGTTACATCAGTTTCGGTGTTTTACTATTGTGACTATAAAAAACAGCCTTTCGGTGTTTCTACTGAGTGGTCCAAAGTCATTCTGATGTTTGATCCTTTTTATGTGGCTCGCCCCTCCCTCACCCCCAAAAAGTTGATAGGATCTTCTCTGGTCTCAGTGATTTCACAGTGATGTGTTTTCACTTGGGTCTTTTTTTCGTCTATCTTACTGGGCTCCTAGAGACCATTCCACTTTAGAAGCTCAGCTCTTTCAGGCTTGGGAAATTTTCTTGAATTATTTCTTGGATCATTTGGGTTCTTAATATCTTCTTTTTTTTCCTTCTGGAGCACAGATATGGGATCGCACAGATTCATTTTCCAGTTTTCTTTTTCTCCTGAATTCTGTCTGTCCTTTTGTTCTTTCTGGAAGGTATCCTCAACTTCATCTTCCATTCTATCTACTAAGGTTTAAATTTCCAGAATAATTGTGTTTAATTTCTGTTATTTTTGTTTCTCTGTTCCTTTTGGAGTATAATGTTGTTCCTTCATATCTGCAGTGTATTCCATTATTGATGTTCTGAAGCTTTCTTCTCCTTTGAATTTCTTTATTCTGTTTGTTTTTGGTATATCTCTTTAATGACAGACACTTTGATCAAACAGGAGATGACCCAGGACTGTGAAGTTCATCTGAAGAGCAGTGGGGGTGAGTGGGGCTTGTTGGCTGGTGGACTTTCTCCTAGAATGATCGACTGGACCGTTTTAGTGGAGGAACTGTCGGGAGGTTTTTTCCTTTGGAGATGGTCTGTTTCTTCAGAGAGGAATGTTCCAGTCTCTTACTGGGGATGTAAGTCTCAGAGTTAGTTAAGGGAGCCCAGGGCAGAGAGGGGCCAAGGCCTGATCCAACATTCAGCATGGGGGGCTTTCCCTTGATTCTCCTGTTTTCTGTGGGTGTCCCTGCCCTTGATGTGCTTGGAGCCCTGGTCTCAGATACCTGTATGAGCCTTTCTAGCACTAAACCTTGAGTCTTCTGCTGAAACGGATGAGGGCAGTTACCTGGACGAAACAGAGCGTAAAAGGGTACCTGAGGGCCTAACCCCTTTCTATACCTGTATTCCCACTTCCAAAGGTAACTGATGCTTGTGATTCCTGAGCCTTGCTGGGGTTCTGATGTCTCACTCAGGCTTCCCTACTGCAGCATCAGGGTCCACTGAGTCATTTACTCACAGGTGCTGAGTCATTTACTTATGCTTCATCTGCTTTCCAGGTTCCCAGATGTCATTGCTGTGGCATCTGCATGTTATTTGTATTTTCCTAGGGTTTGGGAAAGAGCAGGGGTAAAGTCATGGGTTTAATTGACCTTGTTCAGCTAGAATCCTGATCTTTGACTCCTGCTCCCATTGATGGAATTGAGGCTACATGAGGACCCATCTGGGAACACGAAACACCAGTCTCAGGCCGTGGCAGTGGCACAAAGTGTCATTCCTCTCTGGCAGCCAGAGGGTGGCCCCTGAATCTCATAGTTGGGCACGACCACCCTAGAGGAGGGCAGTGCTAGGGGAGGAATGACCCACATTAAGAAATTCAGTGTGGGGCCGCTGGGTGGCTCAGTTGGTTGAGCATCTGACTCTTGGTTTCGGCTCAGGTCATGATCCCATGGTTCGTGAGTTCAAGCCCTGCATCGGGCTCTGCACTGACCGCGTGGAGCCTGCTTGGGATTCTCTCTCCCTCTTTCTCTGTCCTCTCTCTCTCTCTGTCTCTCTCTCTCTCTCTCAAAATAAATAAACTTTTAACAAATCTTAAAGAAATAAAAAGAAGAAAAGTTTCTTAAAAGAATTTCAGTTAAGCTCACAACCTAGGAGGCAGCTACGTGCACTTCTGTAGGTAAAACTCCTGTATAGAAAAAGCAGAGGTCTGGAAAAACAGTACCTACCCTTGCCACTGGCACAGCACTCAGATATTTCTAATCTGTTCCACTTTTTTTTTTTTTTAATGATCCTCTCGGCTCATTAATGGGTCACAACCAGAAGTCCGAAAAGCACTAGTGACCGGAGGCCACACTGGCAGCATTATCACCGCGATTGTCACTGTTTTGCTTCAGACTCTGCAGAGCTCTCTATCCATCTATCACACTCGGGCCATCCTGTATCCCACACGCAGCATGTCCACACGGTGGGGGGTGCCCCCCCCCCACAGCGGTAACTCCGGCACGCTTTCTGCCCCCCCCCCCCATCTGTAGCCCTTTCCTGACAGTGGTTTCCCTGCCTGAGCACCCACGCCCCCCAGCTTGCGCCCGTGAGCTCCACGCACCCCGGGAGACCCAGGCAAGAAGGCCAAGCGCCTGCGAGGCTTCCCCTAATGTGCACGCGGAATCCCAGGTATCGTGGGGTCAGAATGCACATGCGTGTTTTCCATTTGTATCACAAAGCTGAACTATGGCCAAAGAGCACAGAACATAGAAAATTAGGGAAGCACCAAGGAGGGAAGGCGCTGTCCAATGTATCCCACCGCCTGGAGACAATGGCCATAAAGACTCTGGTGTCCATCCTTCCCGCTCGCCCTCAGTCATGTATTGCTCGGGGGGTTTCCTGCTTTGTTTTGCTTTGATATAGAAGTAGGTTAGTCGTGTGGGAATTAACTAGTAACAAATGTCAACTACTTTTACGTGAAAAAATACTCTTCTAGCATACAGTGCTTATAGTATACCCTCATAAAGATATGCTGTAATCTATTAAGCAGTTTTCTACTGTTTGGTATTTAAGTATCTCTTTGACGTATCGTGAAGAACTACCTTGTCCGCGTCATGGTACAGAAGTCTAAATCCTGTAAGTACAGCACTTTGACTGGATTCTACATACATGCTTCCAAGTCCTCCAGAAAGAACAAACCAGTTCAAAGTCCCACGTGTGGTGAGAATGCCTTTTGAACTACAGGCTGGCCTCTTCTAGTGATTACCATTTTTTTTTTAATTTCTCTGCTAATTTTAAATTTTAGTAGGGTACCATGCATCAGTCATTTCCTTTACAATTCCTACCTCAGGGTCATGCTTAAAAAGGACTTCCAGAGGGGCGCCTGGGTGTCTCAGTTCGTTGAACATTCGACTCTTGATTTGGGCTCAGGTCATGATTGAGGGTCACGGGATCAAGCCCCGCGTCAGTCTCCATATTCAGCATGGAGCTTGTCTCTCTCTCTCTGCCCCTTGGCCTTCTTCTCTGCTCACATGCTCTCTCTCTCTGTCTCTGTCTGAAAAAAAGGGAAGGGGGGACACCTGGGTGGCTCAGTCGGTTGAGTGGTGAACTTCAGCTCAGGTCATGAGCTGGCCACCCCAGCTAACATGCTAATCCCCATTTTCACACGGAAAAATGAACAGAAGTAGAATTCTGTCCATCTTTGACACATAAACTTTTAGAGGGATAGGCAAAGTAATTTGATGCCTTCTCATAAAGCTATTAATACATGCTTACCTTTAAAATCATTCATGGTGGGGGCACCTGGGTAGTTCAGTCGGTGTCCAACTTCGGCTCCGGTCATGATCTCATGGTTCATGGGTTCGAGCCCTGTGTCAGGGTCCCTGCTGACAGCTCAGAGACTGGAGCCTGCTTTGTTCAGATTCTGTGTCTCCCTCCCTCTGTCCTTCCCCCCCCCACCCCATCTCACTCTCTCAAAAAAATAAATAAATAAATAAACATTTAAAAAATTTTAAGTAGCTCATTGTGTATAATCATGTATTAATTGGGAAGCGTTGCCTTTTTCCTCTGTCATTTTGCAAAGGGGTTTTCCTGAAACCCTTTGTATCTTTGCTGTCAGCCTCCTTTTCATCAGAACCATCCAGAGTCACGCAACATGGTTTCCCCAGTACAGCAGCCGTGTTTCCATCTGAGCGATCTCGAATCTACAGATTGCTCTGTCACTGGCATTTTTAATTTACAACACAGAGACAGTCTCATAATATTAGCTTTTAAAACTATCCTGAGGGTGTATATTGTCCTCCACAATGAGGCAATTTACTCTGTGTTTTTAAGGTTTTACTTTTCCTAAAGATGTATACGCACAGGGTTTAAAAGAGTCAGGCTCTGTTGTGAGAAACACAATCTTTCACTTTTCTCCAACGCGTCCCTCCCCGAGCAACCCCCTAGGGCAACCACTTTGGTCTCTTTCACTTATTTGCTTGATAAAATTGTCCTTGCTGTCTATGGTATGCCTCGTTCCTTGGTGATTGCTCAATTTCAGGCATTCTCTGTTACGTTCAACCACAGAACAGGATTTACACCCTGTACTCCCTCCCATCCCATTCCCTCACCTTCCAGTAAAGCCAACACCATAATTTAGTGTTTCATTGTTATGGCTGCATAAATGCTGTTTCCAGCTGAGCTGTGCACTAAACTGTGGTTAATGTTTTTCTACTCTTTTTTTTTTTAAATTGCAAATGTGTCCTATATCCCGAAGAGTGTATAATACGTATTTGTTGTATGGAGTGCCTGGGTGGCTCAGTCGTTTAGTGTCCAACTTTGGCTCAGGTTATGATCTCATGGTTCGTTGGTTCGAGCCCCACATCGGGCTCTGTGCTGACAGCTCAGAGCCTGGAGCCTGCTTCCTATTCTGTGTCTCCCTCTCTCTCTGCCTCTCCCCCACTTGTACTCTGTCTCTGTCTCTCAAAAATAAACATTAAAAAAATTTTTTTTAAATATGTATTTGTAATGGATAGAAGAGAATAATAAAGTGAATGTCTGGATTAAGGAAAACCACCTTTCCACAGTCACATCCCCTTCCTCTGCCCAGTTACATCGCTCCTTAACTTGTGTGTTAATCATCCTTTCCTTTAGGGCTTTATTTACCATTTTCATAGATAGCCCTGAACAGTGCTAACTGGAAAGGTCCAGTGAGAGGAACTGCAGTGGAAAAGTGGCATCCTCTTATGGGGTCAAGGAGCACATGGGTGCCTGGGGTAACCGCGACTGAATGTAAGACAGTCTGTCTGCCTGCATTACACGTCCAGCTGCCCACAGGCTCCCCATGCCGGTCTCACCTATGTGTGAAAAGAATACAGAACATATGTGGAATTTGAGAAACTCAACAGATGAACATAGGGGAAGGGAAGAAAAAAATAAGATAAAAACAGAGAGGCAAGCAAACCATAAGAGACCCTTAAATGCAGAGAACAAACTGAGGGAGAGGGGGTGGGTGGGGGTGGGTTAAATGGGTGATGGGCACCCACTTTCTGGGATGAGCACTGGGTGTTCTATGTCAGAGATGAATCACTGGGTTCTACTCCTGAAGCCAGGACTACACTATCTATTAACTAACATGAATATAAATTAAAAAACAAAATACAGAACAGTTGGAAACACCACAACACAATTAGATGTTTTATTCCTTTTTGGGCAAAAGCTATTTAAGAGGAATTTTTGATGGGGGGCGGGGGATAGGTGGATATCGGATTTCCTAGTGGCTTGAGTGCTCCCATTTATATGCTTGTTATTAATGCCTACCTTTATAAAGTCAGAGAATTTTATCTGGACGGTCTCTACTCCGAGGGATCTGTTGAGGGTTTTTTTTGTCAGGAATGTGATTCAGTTTTATGAGTTCTCCTGGCACCTTTGTGGGGAAACGTGCCCTTTCTGTTTCAAAGATACCACATTTATGATTCAGCCTATTACAGACCTCATTATGGGTCATTCCCTTTCTCAGTGGAAAAATCATGATCTGTCCTATTTCATGGATTTTTCTTGAATTTGTTTTATCTGGTTTGTTCTCCTTGTGTCTCTGTGTTCAGCCGGTGCTCTGCGGCCTTCTTCATTTTTAATCTTCCCTTTGATTTTTTTTTTTTTTGACATGTTTCTTGTCAATAGCATGTAATTGGGTTTTGCTTTTTTTTTTTCTTTCTCCAAGCATCTATTAAATACGGACTAGACCTCTTGACAGGTATTATGATAACTGACAAGTCTGTCGCCTCTTGTATGCTTTATCTGCAAGCCGCTAAGGTGGCCCAACAACTCCCCCTTTTTGCCACTGGAGAGTGATGGGGGCGAGTTATTACTCCCTAGTTGGATACCCACACATCTCCCCACTCATAAATTGTGCAAACAGTTACTGCATCTCTGCTGGGTACCGGCTTCCAGGCCAGGCTCTGGGGATACAACCGAGGATATAACCGAGCTCCTGCCCCATAAGCAGGGCTACCTTTATGGGCATGGTGGATTCGTGGCCCCAAGCTCCGTTGAATGCTCTGTCACTGTTGTTTTGAAATTCTTAATAATTTTTTTAAAAGGGAACCCACATTTTCACTCTGTAGGGAGCTGCATAGATTCTGTGCTTGGTCCTGCCTGTAAGAACACAGGGAGACAGAAGACAGGAAATTTCAATATGGCGTAATCGATGCCCTAATAGGAATTGGCAGAGGGGACTGTGACAACACAGCAGGGCTTCTTGGCAGTCTGGGAGGCCGCCAAGATGCAGCTGACCACGGGGCTGAGTCAAATGAGGAGCAGGAGTCGCCCTGGAGGGGCTAAAGAAGGGGCTAAGGAAACTGTGGGGGCAAGGCCAAGGTCTTTAGAGAGGATGAAGTCTGTGGCCAGAGCACAAATCATAGGTATCCCTGAACAAAGCTAACTGAAAGCATCAAGTTCAGAAGAATTATAATCTAAAGTGGGGGCAAACATCAAAAAAACATTCCAGATACATATACCAGATGTTAAACTGACTGTCTGCATTTTAATTTTTTTTAATGTTTATTTATTTTTGAGAAAGAAAGACAGAGTGCAAGTGGGAGAGGAGCAGAGAGAGAGAGAGAGAGAGACAGACAGAATCCAAAGCAGGCTCCAGGCTCTGAGCTGTCAGCACGGGGCCTGACACAGGCTCAAACTCATGAACCGTGAGATCATGACCTGAGCCGAAGTCAGACGCTTAACTGACTGAGCCACCCGGGTGCCCCATGCATTTTAAGTCTTACTAACAAGCTCATTCTAGAATTTACAGACTTTATACTAGGCCTTTTGCCAGGGCTACAGGAGCCAGTGTGAGGGAGAGAAACAAATGAAGATCTCTGAGGGCCTGGAACACCATCAGAGAAGGTTCTGCCCTCATCCTGAGTTAATGGGGAGCCGAACTGACCACATCAGTGTCCCTCATCAAAGTGACAGTGACCATCTGGCTTCAGCATGGAGCTTCCCTTAGAGGGGTGAGGGGGAAGCTGGATGATGAGAAGGCCTTGCATGGTCATCCAGGTGGGGGTGATGGTGGCTGGAAAGAACACGTGGGTAGAGCAAGTAAAGTAATATGGTTTCAGTCAAATGCAGAAAAGAAACGGAGAGGCACTTACAACTTAGCTATGGTTGTAAGAAAGAGGGAGTGAGTCAGAAATGACGGGGTGCTCAGCAGCCACTGAAGCAGGGAGTGGAGACCCACACCCATGCTTGTGGGAAAAAAGACAGTGTGCTGACCTTGCATCTGGGGTGGGAGCCATAAGTGGAGATATGCAGTGAGCAGGAGGGTCGAAGTTTAGAAGAGAGAAGCAATGGCAGCTGAAGCCACGGGGGTGTCCCTGGATTCACCGTGGTGAGTTCAGGGATGGGGTCTAAGAGTACTGATGGTCAGTGGATAGGGAGAGGGGCAGACTTTACAAAGGTCTGAGATTGAGAAGGAAGAGCCAGAGATGAAGGGAAAACAGCGTTTTGGAAGTCAGAGAGTGTCATAGAAGCCAAAGGAAGAAAAGCACTTCAGAAACAATGAGAAGGTCAAACACATCAATTGTGGGCTGAACCCGCACATGAGCTAAGGTCAGCAAAGTGGCCCTTCGACTGGGTGGGGAAGGAGGGGAGCCTCGGGAAGAGGAATTTCAGTGGGATGGACACTGAATTATCTGCAGAGGGAGGGGGGATGAGGAAATCACAATGGACTGTAAGGCCGGGAGCTCCTGCCTGCTAAGGAGAGAGGGGCAATAATTAGGTTTTTTAGGTTCTGTATGATGCTTTCCCATGTGGGGCCCTGCTGACTCTGGAGGGACAGCTTATTTCTAAAGACATTCAACAACTCACCTATGTGTACACCTTTCAAACGCAAACCAGCCCCTCCAGAACCCCCTGCCACCATCAGGCTGTCACAGTGGGCCACTGTCCCCTGCGCTAATCACCCGAGCCAAGCACCAGACAACAGAGACAGCCCCTATGCCCAGAGCCCTCGGAAATTATTCACACTAGCCAATCTGAGACCGCCTTGCCCGTTCCTTCCCATAGCAACCACAACACAGACCCTCACCCACACTTTCCTCTTAGTCCCTCTGCCTCCTGACCCTTCCTGGTGCTTCCCTGAGACCCTGCATGGCATGGCATGCCCCCTACTCTTGGGAGCTGTCAATCTTTGAATAATAAACTACCTTTTCCATATCAGTTGTCTTCCAATCTGTTGGCCCCACCGTATCTGAGTGATAATGAAACTTACATTTTCAAACAAGAGGGAAAGGTAGTGGTCAAGAGGGGATTGGAGTTTTTGTGTGTTTTTAGCAGACGAGAGAGGCCAAGTGTAAGTCAGTGCTGACCGGAAGGGGCCAACCTCACAAGTACTGATAGTTCAGTGTTGACGGGATGGAGAAGTGGTGCTTAAAGGCACTAGTGGTGAGGATGTGAATCGGTATAGCTCCCTTTTTTGGAGGGTGGTTTGACAATAGCTACAAAGAATGACAAACACATAACCTCTGAGCTAACAGTTTCATTTCTAGGAGTACAGGGTAGAGAAATGTGCCTATACCTAAGAACATTCATTGCAATATGGTTTGTAATTGCAAAACTGGAAACTATCTAAAAGTCTCTCATTCGGTGCTATAGATACAATATGGTGTAAGCCTTTAGTAGAATATTCTATAGGGATGGGGGGAAAATGAAGTATTTCTATATGTGCTGATACGGAACTATTGGTATGATAATAGGTCTGTCTATGCCCAGAGATTTGGGGGGATACAAAAGAGAAAGTGGTTGTCCCTACTGTGAGGTGGAAAATCTGGAGAAAGAAGAGGACAAAATGTCCCCTTCCTACTTGCCGAGCACATTTATTACATGATTAGTTTTATGTTTTTAGTGTTGATTTATTTACTTATTTATTTAGAGAGAGCATATGAGCAGGGGAGGGGCAGCGAGTGAGGGAGAGAGAGCGTTCCAAGCAAGCTCTATGCTCAGCACGGAGCCTGATGCAGGGCTCAATTTCATGACTGTGAGATCATGACCTGAGCCAAAATCGGGAGTTGGACGCTTCACCAACTGAGCCAGCCGGGCGCTTCACACTTTTTTATTTTAAAATAAAATTAGTATTTTAAGCCGTATATCCAGAGTTAGACTCCAGGAACTGAGCTAGCAGACACCTTAAACAGCTTCTCTTTCCACTCTCTTAATTTCAGAAGAACCTGATGCTTACTAAGTCCACAGTCACTCAGCAAGTTAAGCTCAAGAAGAAACTTGGCATGAGATTTCCTACCTCCTGTTCAGTTGTTCCTTCTTCTAGGTGATGCCCTTTGCTGTGGAATTTACTTGGCTACTTTACAACAGAAAGTGTCAGTTTCCCCAAGTGGGCCTCCATAAGAGAGTGCGTGTAAAGACACCAAAACTGGTCTGAGAGCCATGCCCTCCTGTCCCCTCACTCTGCTGTGGTGACAGCCATGCCATTGCAGGTATCAACAGCTCCACAGAGTGACGTGGGTGGGTGGAATGGGAGTACAAATTGGCACAGACTAAGGAGGAGTCTGAATTCTCAAGGGTCGTTAAAGGAGCTGGCTGTAAGGTTCATGTGGCACCCTGAGAGCTCCCTGGAATGGCCATCCTTTTGTGTTTCCATCCACATTTTCCACCTGATCCCTAAAAGAGCAGGCAGCCACATCCCTCTAATGTGTGTCCTCTTGTCCCTGGCAGTGGGATCTCTGCCCCCTCAAACAAATATTAAAGAACCTCCTTCATTGCTCTCTTGCCCCTGGGGGTAAAACAAGGAGAGGACTCATTGCTTCTAACACTTTATTTTCTCTACATTCGGCAATCTTTGGCTCAGTTCCATTTTATCTGATCCAGAGTACGAAGGTTCTGTCTGTCTGCATCTTTGCCGCAGGTTTCAAGCGCCATTTTTAACCTAGAGTTTTAGTATATAGCATTTTGGATTTTGACAAACTTCAAAGGATGCTCACAGGACTGGAGAACAGAATAGAACATACTATGTAGAGATTACAGGTTCTTAGCCACAAATCAATTCATGAGTGTACTACACCAAAATAAAAAGCTTTTGTACAGCAAAGGAGATCATTAACACAACAAATAAGGCAATCTAATAAGTGGGAGAACATATTTGCAAATGATACATAAGGGATTAATATCCAGAATATATAAAGAACTTGGGAGAAGAAGATGGAGGCAGAATAGGAGGACCCTATTGTCACCTTGTCCCACAAACACAACTAGATAACAATCAAGTCTAAATACCCTAGAAACTGACCTTAAGACTGAAAAAACAAACTCCACAATTAAAGGGAGAGGCCATATTGAAGAAGGTAGGAAATATGGAGATATGGTTTAGGGGAGAAACAAATTGTGGATGCTGCAGAGGGGAGCGAGCCATGGTCACAGAGAAGGGTGAGAGAGAGAGGAGCACACAGGGGAATGCCCAAAGAGAACATTTCTCCAGAGCTACTGACTTGAAAAATAAGAGGGGCTGAATTTTGTGAGTTCTTACAACCAGCAGGCCTTAAAACCTTGAATATTAAAGGTCAGCTGGCTTGGCGGGATAGAGCCCAGAGAACCCCATGCTGCTCCTGGAGAGAAAGCAGGCAGACCACCCAGGGGCAGACAGTGTGGAAACAGCAATCTGAAGAGCACCTGGGGCACACAGTGGGGAGATTATTTGCTCTTCTTGGAGCATGTCCCTGAGAGGCACTATTCACAGAAACACCTCTCCAGGGAGAAAATAGCTGGCCAATGACACTTCCCTTCCCCCTCCCCCAGCATAAGCACAAAACCACCTGTGGGAAGCAGCATAGCACCTACACTGTGTGCCTAACTTGCTTATACCAAGCTCCACCCTGCTGCACTCCAGTGGGACTGCCCTTCTCAGTCAAGCTTGCCTTAGTCCCAGCACAGAGGGCTTCTCTCCCAGAAGACCAGCACAAACTTTCACCCACACCACATTTTCTAACCAGAGAGTTCTGCAGGGCCTCAGTTCCAGTGGAGGTGGTGTCAGGTCTTATTTCACAAGCAGACCAGAGTACAACTAGTTAAAACTCACCACACTCAGGACAGGGACCAAACACTGCCCACAGAAGGCAAGGAGAGCCTCCGAACATGACTTATCTTAAGGATAGAGAAGCCAAAACACACGACAGAGCACATGCAGCACACCCCGGAGACACTCCCTAAAGCAACAGGCCCTGGGCAGTACGTGACCTCTTCATAAGGGCATTACTTTCAGGAGCAGGAGGAATAACTGACTTTTCTAACCCGTAGAAGAAGGCAGAGAGTTAGATAAAATGCCAAGATGGGAGAATTTATCCCAAATGAAAGAATAAGATAAGGCCACAGCCAGGGGCGCCTGGGTGGCTCAGTCGGTTAAGCGGCCGACTTCGGCTCAGGTCACGATCTCACGGTCCATGAGTTCGAGCCCCACGTCGGGCTCTGTGCTGACCACTCAGAGCCTGGAGCCTGTTTCAGATTCTGTGTCTCCCTCTCTCTCTGACCCTCCCCCATTCATGCTCTGTCTCTCTCTGTCTCAAAAATAAATAAACGTTAAAAAAAAATTTAAAAAAAAAAGGCCACAGCCAGAGATCTAAGTGAAACAGATGTAAGTAACATGCTTGATGGAGAATTTAAAGCAACAATGATAAGGACACTCATTGAGCTTCAGAAAAGAATAGAAGACATTAGTGAGACCCTTACCATGGAGATAAAAGAGTTAAAAAGGAATCGAGATGAAGAGAGCAGTAAACAAAATTGGAAACAGGCCTGATGCAATGAGCAGCAGGCTGGAAGAAGCAGAGGAATGAATCAGTGACCTAGAAGACAAAATAATAGAAAGTAATGAAGCTCAACAAAGGAGAGAAAGAAGAATAGATTTAGGGAACTCAGTGACTCCATCAAACATAGTAACATTCATATTATAGGAGCCCCACAAAAAGAAGAGAGAGAGAAAGGAGAAGAAAACTTATCTGAAGATACAATAGCTGAAAACTTCCCTACTCCGGGGAAGGAAACAGACATCCATATCCAGGAGGCACATAGAACTCCCATCATAATCAACAAAAGCAGGGTTGGCTGGGTGGCTCAGTCGGTTAAGTGTCTGACTTTAGCTCAGGTCATGATCTCATGGCTTGTGAGTTCGAGCCCCACATTGGGCTCTGTGCTGACTGCTCAGAGCCTGGAGCCTGCTTCAGATTCTGTGTGTGTCTCTCTCTCTGCCCCTCCCCCATTCACACTCTGTCTCTCTCTCAAAAATAAGTAAACATTTAAAAAATCAACAAAAGTAGGCCAACATCAAGACATATTGTAATTCAATTTTAAAAATATAGTGCAAAAGAAAAAGTCTTAAAAGCAAGAAGATGAAAGAAGTCCTTAATTTACAGAGGAAAACCCATTAGACTAGCTGGACATTTCTTAAACAGAAACCTGACAAGCTGGAAGGGAGTGGCATGATATATTCAACGTGATGAATGGGAAAAATCTGCATCTAAGAATACTTTATCCAGCAAGGCTATCATTCAGAATAGGAGAGATAAAGAGTTTCCCAAACAAAAACTAAAGGATTCCATGACCACAAAATGACCCCTGCAAGAAATATTAAAGAGGACTCTGAACAGAAAGGAGAGATCAAAAGTGACAATGACAAGAAAGGATGAGAAAATCTCCAGAAACAATGACAAAAAAGTAATAAAATGGCAATAAATACATATCTATCAATAATTACCTGGAATGTAAATGGACTAAATGTTCTAATCAAAAGACATAGGATATTAGAATGGATTAAAAAAAAAAAAAGGTCCATCTGTATGCTGCCTACAAGAGACTCATTTTAGACCTAAAGACACCTGCAGATTGAAAGTGAGAGGATAGAAAAACATTTATCACCCAAATGGATGTCAAAAGAAATCCAGAGTAGCAATGCTTATATTGGAAAAACTAGACTTTAAATCAAAGACTGTAACAAGAGATAAAGAAGGGCACTATACAATCATAAAGGGGACAATCCAAACCAGCAAGAACATAAAAAAATTGTAAATATTTGTGCAACCAACTGAAGCACCCTAATATATAAAACAATTAGTAACATTAAAGAACTAATTGATAATACAATAATGGTAGGGAACTTCAACACCCCACTTACATTAAAGGACAGGTCATGTAAACAGAAAATCAATAAGGAAACAATGGCTTTGAATGGACTAGATGGACTTACAGATATATTCAGAACATTCCATCCTAAAACAGAATACACATTCTTGTAGAGTGCACATGGAACATTCTGCAGAGTAGATCACATATTAGGTCACAAAAGAGGGCTAAATAAATACAAAAATATCGAAGTCATACCATGCACCTGTTTTGACCACAACACTATGAAGTGAAAAGTCAGCCACAGGAAAAAATCTGGAAATACCACAAATGCATGGAGATTAAACAACATTATACTAAACAATGAATGAGTCAACCAGGAAATAAAAGAAGAAATTAAAAAAAAAATCTATGGAAACAAATGAAAATGAAAACCAAAGGTCCAAAACCACTGGGATGCAGCAAAAGCGGTCGTAAGAGGGAAGTTTATAGCAATACAGGCCTATATCAAGAAGCAAGAAAAATCTCAAACAACCTAACCTTACACCTAAAGGAGCTAGAGAAAGAACAACAAACAAAATCTAAAACCAGCAGAAGGAAGGAAATAATAAAGATTAAAGCAGAAATAAATGATATAGAAACTAAAAAGACAATAGAAGAGGTCAATGAAACCAGGATCTGATTCTTTGAAAAAATTAGTAAAATTGATAAACCTGTAGCCATACTTATCAAGAAAAAAAAGAGAAAGGACCCAAGTAAATAAAATCACAAATAAGAGAAGAGAAATAACAACTAACACCACAGAAGAGAATATCATGAAAAACTATATGCCAAAAATTGGACAAGCTGGAAGAAATGGATAAATTCCTAGAAACATATAAATTACCAAAACTGAAATAAGAAATCAAAAACTTGAACAGACTCATAACTAGCAAAAACATTGAATCAGTAATCAAAACATTCCCAACAAACAAAAGTCGAGGGACCAGATGTCTTCACAGGCAAATTCTACCAAACATTTAAAGAAGAGTTAATACTTACTCTTCTCAAACTGTTCCAAAGAAAAAATGGAAAAGGAAGGAAAACCCCCAAATTCATTCTATGAGGCCAGTATTACTCCAATTCCAAAACCAGACTAAGACACTACTAAAAAAGAGAACGACAGGCCAGTATCCCTGATGAACATGAATACAAAAATTCTCAATAAAATACTGGCAAACTAAATCCAACAATACATTAAAAGAAATCATTCACCACGATCAAGTGGGATTTATTCCTGGGATGCAATTATGGTTTAATATGTGCAAATCAATTGACACGATACACCACATTAATAAAAGAAAGGATAAGAACCATATGATCATTTCAGTAGATGCAGAAAAAGCAGTTGACAAAGTACAGCATCCATTCATGATAAAAACTCTCGACAAAGTAGGTTTAGAGGGAACATACTTCAACATACTAAAGGCCATATGTGAAAAACCCACAGCTAATATTATCCTCAATGGGGAAAAACTCAGACCTTTACCTCTACGGTCAGGAACAAGACAAGGATGTCCACTCTCACCACTGCTATTTAGCATAGTACTGCCAGTCCTGGTCACAGCAGTCAGACAACAAAAAGAAATAAAAGGCCATCCAAATTGGTAAGGAAGAAGTAAAACTCTATTTGCAGATGACATGATACTATATATAGAAAACCCAAAAGACTCCACCAAAAAACTTCTAGAACTGATAAATGAATTCAGTAAAGTCACAGGACACAAAATCAACATACAGAAATCTGTTGCATTTCTATATACCAATAATGTAGTAGTAGAAAGAGAAATTAAGAAAGCAATCCTATTTACAACTGCGCCAGAAAAGGAAGATACCTAGGAATAAACTCAACCGATGAGGCGAAAGACCTGTACTCTGAAGACAATAAAACATTGATGAAAGAGACTGGAGATGACAAAAAGAATGAAAAAACCTTCCATGCTTATGGATTGGAAGAATAAAATTGTTGAAATGTCTGTGCTGCCCAAAGCAATCTACACATTTAATGCAATCCCTATCTAAGTGCCGCCAACATTTCTCACGGAGCTAGAACAAACAATCACGAAATTTGTATGGAACCATAAAAGATGCTGAATAGGCAAAGAACCTTGAAAAAGAAAAGCAGTGCTGCAGGTATCACAATTCTGGTATTCAAGTTATATTACAAAGCTGAGGTGATTGAAACAGTATGGTACTGGCACAGAAATAGATGCATAGATCAATGGGACATAATAGAAAACCCAGAAATGAACCAATAACTGTTCATCTTCAACAAAGCAGGAAAGAATATTTAATGGGAAAAAGACAGTCTCTTCGACAAATGGTATTGGGAAAACTGGACAGCAACATGCAAAAGAATTGGGCCACTTACACTATACACAAAAATAATTTCAAGATAGATTAAAGACCTAAATTTATGACCTGAAGCCAAAAAAACCCTAGAAGAGAACACAGGTAGTAACTGTTTTGACATTGATCATAGCAACTACTTTCTAACTATGTCTCCTGAGGCAAGGGAAACAAAAGCGAAAGTGAACTACTGGGACGTCATCAAAATAAAAAGCTTCTGCACAGCGAAGGAAACAATCAACAAAACTAAAAGGCAACCTACAGAATGGGAGAAGATATTTACAAATGACATATCTGATAAAAGATATGATCAAGAGTTGTGTCCAAAATATATAAAGCACTTAAACACCAAAAAACAAATAATCCAATTAAAAAATGGGCAGAAGACGTGGATAGACCTTTTTCCAAAGAAGACATACAGATGGCCAACTGACACATGAAAAGATGCTCAACCTCACCAATTATCAGGGAAATGCAAATCAAAACTTCAATGAGATATCGACTCACACCTCCCAAAATGGCTAAAAATCAACAACACAAACAATAGGTGTTGGCAAAGCTATAGAGAAAGGGGAACCCTCTTGCGCTGTTGGTGGGAATGCAAACTGCTGTAGCCATTGTGGAAAACAGTATGGAGGTGCCTCAGAAATTAAAAATAGAACTGCCCGTGGGGTGCCTGGGTGTCTCATTCTGTTAAGAGTCCAACTCTTGGTTTCCACTCAAGTCATGATCTCACTGTTTGTGAGTTCGAACCCTGTGTCAGGCTCTGAGCTGACAGCTTGGATCCTGTTTAGGATTTCTCTCTCACCCTCTCTCTCTTCCCTTCCCACACTAGCACGTGCTCACTTGCTCTCTCTCTCAAAAGATCAATAAATAAACTTTAAAAAAGTAGAACTACCCTACCCTGCAATGTACTGACCCAAAGAATACAAAAATATTAAATCAAAGGGATACATGCAGCCCAATATTTATAGCACCACTATCTACAATAACCCAGATAGGGGAACAGCCCAAGTCTATTTACTGATAAATAGATAAAGAAGATGTGATATATATATAATGGAATATTGCTCAGCCATAAAAAAGTATGAAATCTTGCCATTTGCAATGATATGGTTGGAACTAGAGAGTGTTATGCTGAGCGATGTAAATCAGTCAGAGAAAGACAAATACCATAGGATCTCACTCGTGTGGAATTTAAGAAACAAAACAAATGAGCAAAGGGGAAAAGAGAGAAACCAAGAAACTTTTAAGTATAGAGAACAAACTGATAGTTAGCAGAGGGGATGGGGGGCAGGGGATGGATGAAATAGGTGATGGGGATTAAGGAGTGCCCTCATGATGAACACTGGGTGTTGTATGGAAATGTCGAATCGTCTATTGTGCACCTGAAACTAATACTACATTGTATGTTAATTAACTGGAATTTAAATAAAAACTTTATATACATACATATGTATGTATGTATGTAGGTGTGTGTGTGTGTGTGTGTGTGTGTGTGTGTGTGTGTGTGTATAAACAACTTATATAACTGAGCACCAGAAAAAAAAATACCCCAACTTAAAAATGAGCAGAGGACCGGAATAGACATTTTCCCCAAGATCTACAGATGGCCAACAGACACATGAAAAGATGCTCAGCATCATTAATCATCACAGAAATTCAAATCAAAACCACAATGAGATACCACCTTACACCTGTCACAACGACTAGTACAAAAAGACAAGAAATAATGAGTGTATTTAAGAAACATTAAAATGATCTGTCGGCTTGAAGAAGATTACTTTGCAGTCTCAATGGAACTGTTATTCAAACTATGAAGCCCTTTTTTTCGGGAGCCATACAGAAATATATTTCAAGCCATTCCTCATCCGTAGCTGCATGACCTCCATGGAGGCCACACCTACGTTAATTCCCTGCCCTCCCTCTCCCATCTCTATCTCAGTCGGGGACACGTAGCCAAGCCCACGGCTGTGACCTCTTGGCAGTTCCCTGCCGATATTACTATAGCATCCGGTAAGGCCACGTGTGCCTTCCAATCCTTTTTCCCCCTTTCTGAAAGTTTATTATTTTGAAAATTTTGTAACCGCACCATCTTTCAGTGGTCACGTTAAGAACATTTGGTAATTAAATTAATGAAGACATTACATCCTCCATCTAACATGTTGATCTGAGAACCTGGAAAGACACATGGTACATAAAAGCAGAAGTGAAATAACAGCACTGATTCTGGGAACTGGAAGTCAGAAACGGAACTGAGAGTCCTACGCTACAACGTGTGATTCACCAGAATCACTTGGGTTAATAGAAAAGTAATTCCATTAATATCACATCACAGACTCCACCCTTTTAGCTACTATCCTCCACTGCTTGAAGTAACCTGTGACTGGTTTGCTTCTGCCCATGTGTGTTCTCCTCCTTTCCAGATTATTCCCACTTCTGTGTACTTAGGTTTGTTTTTTTTTTTAGATTTCCAAATTGAAGTGTCTTTTATTTACTGTATATGTCTAGCACCCTCACGTACCTTGGTATTATTTCTTCCCTTGAGGGTAATGGCACATGTGAAGAAAGAACCCTCTGTTATCATCAATATGATATATTGATTCCCTGGTGCATTCTTTAGTGTAGAGACAGAAAAGAAACAGCAAGCCGTAGGATATAGTGGGAGGCAGTTTTGCAGGCGTATCTGGGTTCAGATCTTACCTCTGCCTGGAAAACATGTGGGTCTGGATACTTCCTGCCCACCGACATCAAACTTAATTTCAGTCAGTTCATTGCGGTTGTACTAACATATAGAGGCTCCTTCAAGTCCAAAAGAAAAAAAGCCCAACAACCTAATAATAGATAAAGGGACGAGGAAAACGAATCGAGAGTTTTTAGAAAATTAAACACAAATAGCCCTTGAGCAAATGAAATGGCACTTAGCCTCCCTTATAATATGATAAATACAAATTAAATTACAGTAGCACACCCGTGCTCATCTATTAGATTGGCAAAGATTTAAAAAAATTGATAACACGCTGTTGGTAAAGATTCAGGGAACTCACATTACAGGCAGGACGGGGAGAAGTTGAGGTAACCCCTAGGGGACAAAATTGTGCACAATCTGTGAAATTCAAATGCACGTACCTTTCAACACTCAATCCTATTTATCCTGCGGACACATTCACCCATATGCAAAAGGATGGGTGTATTGATGGGATAGCAAAGTAGGAAACAATTTCAATGCCCATCAATAGGGCACAGGTTAAATAAATCATAATATACCCCTAAAAAGGAATGAGGAAGCTTTTTATTTTTAACGGGATGCTCTCCAGACTATGTTCTTGTGAAGGGACGCTTGGGTGGCTCAGTTGGTTAAGCGTCTGACTCTTGATGTCCACTCAGGTCAGATCTTGTGCTTCGTGAGATCGAGCCCCTCATTGGGCTCTGTGCTGACAGTGTGGAGCCTGCTTGGGATTCTCTGTCTCTTCCTCTCTCTGCCCCTCCCCTGCTCATGCTCGCACACTCTCTCTCAAAATAAACAAACATTTGAAAAAAAGAAGAGACAACAGCAAGTACAAAGCAGCATGTGATGGCCTACTGCCTGCCATATGTGCAGACAAAAAAGGAGAAAGGAATATTTGGTGAGCATTTTCTTGGGTGTGCAATAGGTACACAAGAAACTGGTGACGTCATTTGTTTCTATAGAGAGGAACTGGAGGGAGGGGGAACGCGGATGGTATTTTAAACTCTGTGACCCATCTTTTAAATTTTTTTATTTAAAAAAATTCATAGGCAAAAAGAGACAATGTTGGCTTCCCCTTGACCAGCTCTGTAGGCTTTGTTTGACCTGTGTCAGTCTTATTTTTTAGGACTAAAAGGACCTAGCTCCATGGCAGGCACGTAGTAGGCACTCAGCAAGTGGCAGAGATTATTATATACATGTCAGCCCCAACAGTTCCAACCTAGGTATTTTGCTATGAACAAACAGCGATGTTTTTATGGTATCTTTAACCGCTCGCTTAATACAGCAGAGTCCTTGACTGTCGCTTTGCACAGCAATACATCGTGTGTACATTATAGCCAGAGCCCAGAATTGGCTACTATTAACAGTAATCAAATCCTGTTCCAACAACCAGCTTGGAACTTAATTTAAAGGAAAAGGGGCACCTGGGTGGCTCAGTCGGTTGAGCATCGGACTCCAGCTCAGGGCATGATCTCACAGTTTGCGAGTTCGAGCCCCGCATCCAGCTTGGTGCTGTCTGCGCAGAGCCCGCTTCGGATCTTCTGTCCCCCTCTCTCTGCCCCTCCCCCACTTGAGCTCTCTCAAAAATAAACATGTAAAAGAAAGTAAAGGGAAAACGTCCCACCATGTAGCATAACGCTACCACTAATCGAGCTGGTGAATAAACCGAAGGGGCACTGGACACGATTCTAGATACGAATGGCAAGATGTTATCAGAGCGAAACCAGCACAGATCAGCGTGTCAGGGACGTGAGAAATGAGGTAACATCCGATGCGACCCCGTGTCCCTGGAAGTCTGGTTGGAGGAAGCTGTGACCATTTGTATTCTGAGGCCATGGGAGGTGAGATGCATGAGAGATAAACTGACAGTCCGAAGGCCACACACAGAGTGATGCGGTTGGGGAAAGAATCCAGATACGCTGACTGTTCTTTGCTGTCTCCGTCCCCAGATCATGCAGATGAACACAGGAAGGGAGCAGGGTTGCTCTCCGGGGCCAGCTTGGCTCAGAGTGAATATTTCTTTGTTGTTGTTGCTGTTGTTGTTGTTGTTGTTGTTGTTGTTTATTTATTTATTTTGAGAGAGGAGAGGCAGAAAGAGAGGAAGAGAGAAAACCCCAAGCAGTCTTGGCGTGGTCAGCACAGAGCCCGACACGGGGCTCAAACTCACCAAACCGTGAGATCATGACCTGAGCCAAAACCAAGAGTCGGACGCTCAACCGACTGAGCCACCCAGGCGCCCCCTCGGAGTGCAGATTTCTGCAGTGACAGCAAGGACAGCAGCTTTTCAAATCAACACCCGTAAATTAGCTCACTCACTCATTCATGCTGAACGAAACCGTGTCGTCCCCCACACCCATCATGACAGCTGCCTGGCTGCATAGGAGTCAAACCTGCTGCGCCATACAGAGTGAGTCAGGCAGGAGGGCAGAGCTGGGGGCCATGGAGACCACCTGAGAGATGGAAAGTTTAGGGCAAGGTCAGTGCCAGCCGCCTTAGGTCTGAGAGGGTTGCTTGAGGGCCAGATATGGACAGCTGGGCAGGTCCTGCCGAGGCCAGAGTGCCTGCAAAGAAGAGGCACAGCAGTGCCTGAATGACGCCAAAGAAAGTCCTAGAAGGGACAGAGGTACTCTGATACATCGCCTCCGGACCTTCTCAGAAACATATTCTCTTACAGACTTTTCTCGGATGACGATGTTCCATTGGTTTTCATCCCTAACTGCTAACGCAGGACCCCAGCCTTTCAAAGCCCTCCTGGCTACCCTACCCGTCAGAATTTCTGGGAGTCTAGGCACAGGGCTCAGCAGCTGGCCTGTGGCGTCCCGGAATCTGTTTTCCTTTTGTTTTTCCCCACCGCTTCTCCTCCCCAGTGTATGTATTTCGGGCAACGCCACATCCATTCCCCACCACATCCCTCTGGGTACAGCGGCCGTTCTCTTTGGGCTCCCCCCTCTCCTGGGATCATCTGCTGTACTGCACACTTTCCTCCTTTCCACTAGCACAGTGCCCACCACCAGGCCCCCCGTGGCCACCTTGGAGCCCTGGAGTCACGGGTGTCAACATGGTGCTGCCCCATCAGGGCAGAGGTTGGGGTGAGGTGAGCAAGACCCCCACCTCAAGTGCAAAAGTTAAGGTCGTGCCAGGCACCTGGGTGGCTGTCATTAAAGCATCTGACTTCGGCTCAGGTCATTCACGATCTCACGGTTCTGAGTTCGAGTCCCATATCAAGTGAGCTGGAGCTCCACTCTGGGTGAACATGAACCCCACTCTGGGTGACCTGGTGAAAAAACACCATGAGCCCGCTTCAGGTTAGACCCGCTTCTCTCTCTGTCTCTGTTCCTCGCTCACTTGTGCCCTCTCTCTCTCTCCCTCGCTCTCAAAAAATAAAAATAAGAAAGTGAAGACAGTGCCAAAAACGCTAATAATCAAGATAAATAATATTGCAACGTTTTCAAAAGACCAAAACAATGTAAAATTTACCCAAGGGATACAGGAGTGCTGATGCATAGGGACACTTGTACCCCAATGTTTATAGAAGCACTCTCAACAATAGCCAAATTATGGAAAGAGCCTAAATGTCCATCAACTGATGAATGGATAAAGAAATTGTGGTTTATATACACAATGGAGTACTACGTGGCAGTGAGAAAGAATATGGCCTTTTGTAGCAACGTGGATGGAACTGGAGAGTGTTATGCTAAGTGAATTAAGTCAGAGAGAGAAAGACAGATACCATATGTTTTCACTCTTATGTGGATCCTGAGAAACTTAACAGAAACCCATGGGGGAGGGGAAGGAAAAAAAAAAAAAAAAGGTTGGAGTGGAAGAGAGCCAAAGCATAAGAGACTCTTAAAAACTGAGAACAAACTGAGGGTTGATGGGGGGGGGGGGGGGTGGGGGGTGGGAGGGAGGGGAGGGTGGGTGATAGGTATTGAGGAGGGCACCTTTTGGGAGGAGCACTGGGTGTTGTATGGAAACCAATTTGACAATAAATTTCATATATTGAAATATATATATATATATATATATATATATATATATATATATATATAGAAAGAACCAAATGTAAAAATTTTGAATAAAGACAAGATCTTGTACAAAGTCTCTGTGTTAGAGACTGGGACATAAGGAATTATGTTTATATGCATTTTTAATGGTTAATTTTTCTAGAATATTAAAAAGTCTGGAAAAAGAGACATTTAAAATTGAAAAGTAGGTGTATTAAACTCACATTATTTTAAGTTTAAATATTTTATTTAAATAAGAAGCAGAGCCTGCTGCAATTTCACTTTCCTGGTCTTAATGGAACCATGTTCATTGACAACATTTTCAAAAATCTACTTCTGTTGTTCCTTGTTTTCACCTGAGAGCTGTAAGTTTCAATGAGAGAAAGGAGCTCTGAAAGTCCGTTCGTTCGATGAGCGTAAGACTTTAACAAGAGAAATGACCTCCCGAATTTGAAAATAAATGACAGACAGACTGGAAATGTATCAATTTGCTGGGTCAGAGTATCAATTCTTACAGGAAAGTGGTATTAAAATAGAAATTAAGAAGATGATAGATGTTCTTATTTCACATTGAAATGGAGATACAAAAATTAAACAAAAGGCCTGCAGATTATGACTTTTTAACTTGAGAAGAGTTATTTTCTGTGACTATGTCTGACTTGTAAAAAGCAGCCAGTGGTTTGGCTCTTGACTGGCCTGATAATTTAAATCCTATAGAAATGTCCTCTGGCGTAGATTCAAGCAACATCCGATAATCAATCATTTGTAATAAAAATCGCCATCGTGGTTGGATCTTCTAAAGCTTGGTGTTACCCAATTTGGAAGTGTTCTTGAGAATTGTTTGTAACAACACCAGCCACCCTGGCCTCCTGTGAAAGAAGTTCCAGCAAGTGGAATGGAATTAAACATTATTTCACATTGTAATTTGTTTGGAAACATTACCAAACGTGGGCACTTCTTTAATTTGAAAACAGGATGGACTCAGTGGCTGTGGCTGGAGCCAGCCCTCCCCATAGTCTCGTGGCCTAATGGTCTCAGGACAGCTCTGTCTCTTATGCAGCAGTCCCAGACTTCCAGAATGTTCCAAGCAGCCTGGAACAGAAGTGCAGGACTTCTTGTGACTTAACTTCAGAAGCTCCAGAACAACATGTCTGCCATTTTCTTTTCCTTTAAAAAAAAATGTTTATTTTATTTTATATTTTTGAGAGAGAGAGAGAGAGAGAGAGAGAGCAAGCTCGGGGGAGTGGCAGAGAGAGGGAGACAAAGGATCCAAAGCAGGCTCTGCACTGACAGCGGTGAGCCCCAGTGCAGGACTCGAACTCACAAACCACGAGATCATGCCCTGAGCTGAAATTGGACACTCAACTAACTGAGCCACCCAGGCCCCCTCTGCCATTTTCTAATGGACAAGCAAGTCGCCAAGGCTAACATAGATTCAGGGGGACAGAGAATTTAGACTCCACTTTTCAAAAGGAAGAATAGCAAAGAATTTGCAGCCATCTTTCACCCACCCTGTTCCAGTGGAAAGACACTTCCATCAGAGCCTGACTGCAAAGCCTCCAGAAACTCAGAGATCTGAGTGCCAGCTGTGGCCCAGCCATGTCACGGGCTTCCTTGGGCCAGGCTCCTCCCTGTACCAGGAGCCCTCTTTGAGTGCTCTCTGTGACTTCGGCACCCTTTGATTTTTACAGCCATGAGTGGCTCTGTCTGTAGAAAGAAGTTCCACACTTTGTCAGCTCATTGGGAGAAGGAGGAGGGGGCTGATCACTCCTGTGGCCGGGGCTGGAGCTAGGGGTGTGACACAGGGAGAGGACAGCCAGGCAGCCCACACTCTCTCCCTGCACTCACTTCTGTCCCTGTTTGGGGCTTTGCAGGGAGGCTCAATCCTGGAGAGAAAGGCTGGCCCGAGGGGGTCCTTGGGGTTTAGCAGAGGCTGGCAGGGTTGGCCCTGCAGAGTAGCAGGTGAGAAAAACAAATGTGATCGGATCCAGAAAAGATGAGTCAGAGTGGGTCAGCAGAATGCAGCTGGAGGGGGGGCAGCTGGGATCTCCACACAGACGCCCACAGATACCACCAGCCTTTTTCAGCAGCTGCTCTGTAACTTTTTTTTTTTTAATGTGAGCTCTGTGCCCAACGTGGGTCTCGAACTTACAACCCTGAGATCAAGAGCCGCATGCTCTACCCACTGAGCCTGCCAGGCGCCCCTCTCCTCCATAACTTTAGACAAGCCGCACACTTCTGCTCGGCTTATTTTTCTTTTGAATCGTCGCTTCATAGAAGGGAGCCTGTGCAGGGCAGTGACGATGGACACAGGCTCCGAAGCCAGGCGGCTGGGCCCCATCCCGGCTCTGCCTCCTACTCCCATATGTCCTCAGCAGGCCATGTAGCCTCCGGTTCCTCTCTTGTGAAATGGGTAGTAAGAAGAACACTACCTCATAGAGTGGTTGTGAATCTTAGACAGGTGAGTTTGCATAAAGGGCTTAGAACATTGCCTGGCATGTGGGAAGTACAGGGTGGGTGTTTTCACATTACATCCATAATCCGTGTGGTCCCGTGGAGACGTAGGGGCTCTGCAGCCAGATGGAGCTGGGGCCAAATCCCAGTCCTTTCTCATGGACCAGTGATACCCCGTTGTATATATACCACATCATCTCCGTCCACTCATATGTTGATGGACACTGGGGTTGCTTCCATATCTTGGCTACCGTAAACGAGGCTGCAGGGCGCCTGGGTGGCTCAGTCGGTTGAGCGTCCGACTTCAGCTCAGGTCACGATCTCGTGGGTTGTGGGTTCGAGCCCCACATCGGGCTCTGTGCTGCCAGCTCGGAGCCTGGAGCCTGCTTCGCATTCTGGGTCTCCCTCTCGCTCTGCCCCTCTCCCCCCCAAATAAACATTAAAAAACTTTTTTAATAGTAATAATGCTGCAATAAACAGGGGTGCCTGTATCTTTTCAAACTGATGTTTTCGTGTTCCTCAGGTATACACCCAGTAGTGGAATTACTGGCTTATATGGTGCTTCTATATTTAGTGGTTTGAGGAGCCTCTGTACTGTTTTCCCCAGTGGCTACAGCAACTTACACTGCCACCAACAGTGCACGAGGGTTCCCCGTTCTCCACATCCTCACCAACGCTTGTTATTTCTTGCCTTTTTGGTACTAGCCATTCGGACAGGAGTCAGGTGATAGTCCACTGAGGTTTGGGTTTGCATTTCCCTGATGCAATAATTCCCTGATGGGGATTGCCGATGAGCATCTTTTCCTGTGTCTGTTGGCCATCTCTAGGTCATCTTTGGGGGGGGCAGGGTGGTAAATGTCTATTCAGGTCCCCTGCCCATGTTTCAATTGGGTTGTTCCTTTTTTTTGGTGGGGAGTTGTATGAGTTCTTCTTGCCACTTGCAGCAACACGGGTGGACCCAGAGGCTGTTACGCTAAGCAAAATAAGTCAGAGAAAGACAAATACCGTATGATTTCACTTACAGGTGGAATATAAAACAAAACAAAACAAAACAAAACAAAACAAAACACGAAGGAACAACCAACCACAAAGAAACAGACTCATGAATACAGAGAACAAACTGGTGATTGCCGGAGAGGACGGGCAAAATAGGTGAAGGGGTTCACCTTAAGAGGTTCAAACGTCCAGTTATAAAATAAATAAATCATGAGGATGAAAAGGGCAGCATGGCGAGCATAGTCAATACTATCATCATAATGTTGCACGGTGACAGACTTGTTCACCTGACACTAATATAATATTGTATATCAACCATACTTCAATTAAAATGTTAAAAAAAATTTAAACCTGATTGAGTCACGAGACACTAAAAACTTTTAAGATTTAAAAATCCCAGTCAAGCCGTGTGACCTTGGGCATCTCAAGTGTCCCTCAGCCTCAGTTTCCTCATCTGTCTCCCCCTAAATGCCGTGCAGACTTCGCGACATTGCGCGCGGAGGGCCCAGGAGCAGCCGTGGGTTTGTCAGACAACTCGCTGTCCTCCCTTCTCAGTATTTGTCCGCTCTAGCTTCTCACCCTTCGCAGGACGCTTCACATTAATGGCCATTGTCACGTATCAACTGAACGTGACGCTTGCAGCCTCCCGGCGAGTCTGTCTGCAAATTCCCAGTGACACACAGGGGTCCCAGTGTGAGGGCTGTTCTTTTCCATCCAGCCTCCCAGTCTCTCTTGCTTTTTCAAAACGGATTGCTCTGACTCAGTGCTCCGGGGCCTGTCTGCTGTCAGGGCTGAAGGAGCCTTGTTTTCCAAACCCCTGACTGTCAGTCTGTTAGTTTGCCCACGGTCCTGAATCCACAATATCTTTGTGAGCTCCTTGCAACCTGCCAAATCTGTCCTCGACCTCGTGGCTCTCTGGTCTTCTGGCTAGCACCATCATCTCGCCTGGGAATCTGTCCGAAATGCCCATCCTTAGGTCTCTCCCAGACCTACCAGACCAGAAGCTCTGGACAGGGCCCAGCAAGCTGGGTGGTCACACGTTCCACAACTACTAAAAATTAAGAACCGGGGCGCCTGGGTGGCTCAGTCGGTTAAGCATCGACTCTTGATTTCGGCTCGGGTCATGATCTCACGGTTCGTGAGATGGACTCTGTGTTCGGGCTCTGTGAGGACAGTGCAAAGCCTGCTTGGGATTCTCTCTCTCTCTTTCTCTGTCTCTGCCCCTGTCGCACTCATGCTCTCTCTCTCAAGATAAAGAAATAAGCGTTAAAAAAATGAAAAATTGAGAACCACTTTAACCCTAAAGTCTCCTTCTGATTCAGATGAAATGTAAGGGTGGAACACATTTCTTTCCAAGTCTAGTTTTACTCTTTATTTGTTGATTGTATTCGCATCCTTCTAAAAAAAAAAAAGAATGCAGAGGGCTTAGGATAAAATGACAGTGTTGATGATAATAAGAAATGACACATCCTGGACCTTACCCTGGGTGAAATGGTGTGCTCAATGTCTCTCGTGTGTTATGTCATTTAATCCTTATGAAAACCTGAAGAAATATTTATTTTCTTCATTTGCATCTGGGGACACAAAAGCTCTGCTAGGTTAAATAAATTGCCCAGGATCAGATTTAGGGGAGAAAAGTTTGGTGGGCTCTTTTTGGTGAATTGGGCAATCCTGCCTTGCATTTATTTTAGGCACGCTGTATCCATAGAGTTATCTAGAAATCATACTTTGGGGTGCCTGGGTGGCTCAGTCCGTTAAGTGTCCGCCTTCAGCTCAGGTCGTGATCTCACGGCTCGTGGGTTCAAGCCCCACGTCGGGCTCTGTGCTGACAGCTCAGAGCCTGGAGCCTGCTTCCGATTCTCTGTCTGCCTCTCTCTCTGCCCCTCCCCCGCTCATGCTCTGTCTCTCTCTCAAAAATAAACATTAAAAAATTTAAGAACAAAAATAATAATAAAAATAAATAAATCCTACTTCCTAAGAGTTGGGTCTCACTGAGCAGAATAGGACTGAGTGATTCTGGTAGCAGGGCAGTCCCTGGCCCCCTCCGCGATGCTGAGCGCTCATTCGGGTGAGCTGCCCTCAGCAGGATGATGGACCCCAATTAAAGAGTTCTGGACTCTACAAGCCTGTGCTGGCAGGAGACGCTGTGTCCTTGTCGCTGAGGGAAGCTGTTCCTGCACACGGCTTCCCTCTGAGATACATCAAGAGGCTGAGACCCAAGGTGATGTCAGTTATTGGTCCTAAAGGATAAACCCAGGTCTTCCTGCTGACCTTGTACTGTGGTCCACATAGGGGGCGGGTGGCTCTTTGTTTGACTTCTTTAGAGAAAAAGCCTTGCTTGTGACAGAACTTAGATTTAGTGAATTTGTAGTTTCTTCTGAGATTAAATACCTATTTTCTTAGTGCTTACTGTGTTCAAGTAATGGTAGATGCATGAGCCCATCGGGCCAGTGATGCCTCGTAAGACTCTGCCAGATAAATATTGGCAGCTGCAGGTTGCAGATGAAGAACACAGCACCCAGAGAGGTTAGTAACGTGCCCTTGGCCACAGAGGTGGTAAATGCTAATGTCCAGTCTAATACCCAGCCCCCTGTCTGCCCCACACCAGCAAGTTCTAAGGTATGTTCTGTGGGCACATGGCTGCCAATCAACCCCCAGACATAATTTCTTTCTTCCCTTCTTGTGGCCAAATGAGTCACAATTCTGCAGACTTAAAATTTCAACTTAAAACCAAGGCTACTTAGTGGTGCCTGGGTGGCTCAGTCAATTAAGCTTCAGCTCAGGTCATGATCTCACAGTTCGTGGATTTGAGCCCTGTGTCAGGCTCTGTACAGACAGCTCAGAGTCTGGAGCCTGCTTTGGATTTTGTGTCTCCCTCTCTCTGCCCCTCCCCTGCTAGCACTCTGTGTGTCTCTCTCTCTCAAAAATAAATAAACATTAAAAAGAATTTAAGGGCACCTGGGTGGCTCAGTCCGTTGAGCATCCGACTTCGGGCCAGGTCACGATCTCTTAGTTCGTGAGTTCGAGCCCCACATCGAGCTCTGCTCTAAGTCAGAGCCTGGAGCCTGCTTCAGATTCTGTGTCTCCCTCTCTCTCTCTCTGCCCCTCCCCCTCTCCCTCTCTCTCCTTCTCCTCCTTCCCTATTTATTTATTAAATAAGCATTAAAATGTTTTTTTAATTTTTAAAAAAGCTAAGGCTACTTACTGGTAACCTACTAAGAGAATTATTAAGGGCCGTTGGAGTCTGGTGTTCATAAACATTCCATGTGTCCCGGTCATTGGCTGTGTGATCCCAGACCCTGCATCCTGGCTCTTCCTTGCTCTGCTCTGTTTATCATGGGCTGACTCTCTTCTGACCTTGGCCAATGGCAGGCCTGGAGGGAGATGGGAGGGCGGGAGGTCAAGAGAAGACCAGGTACCAGTAATTTCCCCCATCTGTCCCTGGCATCATTTCCTCGGTGGCCCCAGCTCCTGGCTCCAAGACTCTGCCCCTGGCAATGCCTCCTCCAGCCCTGGGGGGGCGGCAGCTTCCCTCTGTTGTTTGCTTCTAGAGTCCCTCACGGTCCCCTGTTTAGAGTCTCAGCAGTTTCCTTATCTCTGAAACCAATTGCCTGTATGCAAGTCCCTCTGTTTGAAAGGCCTGGAGCCCTTTCTCTTTTACTGCTATTCAGTGTGTCATTGGCGCTTGCTGAAGCTTCTCATTTTGCATCCTGCACAAGCGAAAGCCCAGCTCAAGGTCACAGACGTCCTTACAGGTTTTAGGGGGGATGCCTCCTTTTCCAGACATCATCAAAACTGTCTTCAGCCGGTCGTGGGTTTTCATCGCTACTGTTCTTAATTTTCACCAACAAAGAAATGTTAGTTTAGGTTAATGGTTATCAATTTATTTGGTTGTAGGTTGTTTGGAGGAACAAACAAAATCGCTAGTGTTTATTTGGTTGTAGGTTGTTTGGAGGAACCGTGCTGCGTATGATGATTTGCATTTGTGTCAACAGTATTTTTGGCATTTTATTTTCTTACAACGAATGCACCTGAAATTTGGGGATGCCATTTATTCTGTTCCTTTTTTTGTTTTTTTTTGTTTTTGTTTTTGTTTTTTTATCACCCAGCTCACTTCTTTGTCCTTGGAAAGTGGGAAGGAGCGAGGCAAGTCAGCTGCTCTGTCTCCCGTCTATGTAAGTGGGTTGTGGTCAGAATTGAAAAGAAAAATGAATCAAGTGGTCTCAGAAAACACTCTGCTATTTGTGCTAGGCACGTGCTTGTCAGGCTTTGAGGAACAGAGTAGTCACTTGGGAATCTTGCCAAAATGTGTGTTCTGATTGGGCAGGTCTCAGGGTGCGGGTGGAGGTCTGGGATTGTGCATTTCCGTTTAAGCCTTCAGAAGGCACCCAAGGACCATACAGGAAGCAGAGATAACAGGATCTCAGTCTTCCCCCAGCGTGAACTCAGTTTATGCGGTGCCCTGCCGTGCTGGGGCCGAGGGCCTGAAGACTTGCTTCATCGCTAACAGCCAGGATCTGAGCAGTTTTTATGTAGGCAAATTCCACGCTTCCCACAATTATATTGTTTTAGTCCAATGAACCACAATCAGTCTGGCATTCTTGGGCAAAGCTTCATGTGATTGTAATTTCAGTGCTGCTCTTGTCCTATGATTCTAGTCTTCTAACGAGACTTCATCGTGTTTACAAATTGAGTCATGTCAGAGAAAAAAAACAAAGTAGACAGCTGCTTACACAGTAAGTGCCTTGAAGTGTTAGTGTTCACAATGGGATAAGTGGAGGGTTCTTTAGCAAAACAGTACAACGTTTTTAGGTTTTCCTCTGATTCCTTGATTTATGGAGCTTTCTATTAGCTTAAACTTTCAAGCAGAAACCCTAATTTTCCATAAGAACACGAACCAGGGTTTCATTCGGAAGGAAAACACAGTCTGATCAGACATCAAGGCACTGACCCAAGAATAGGGTCTGTAGTCTGTTCCCAGATGTGCTGGTTCAGTGACAAATCAGCAAATTACCTAACGTGTTTCCATTTTCCTCGGTAAGAGCAGATGAAGATCTATGCCTCTGATACATCAATTATTTACTGCTACCCATGGACCAAGAATTCCCAAATCTATACTTCTCGTCCGGATTTCTGTTGCCACTTGGGGTTGCAATGGGCGCCCCAAATTCAGGTGTCCTCGTTGAACTTCCACCTTCCCCCCAAACCTGATCCCCTTCTTATATTACCTCTCCTGGTTATGTGACCAGGTTGTGTGACCATTATAACCTCCTCATCCAAGCCAGGAGGTATCATTCCCTGTTAAACTGTGAGCTCCTTGAAGCAGTAATTGGGCTTTACTCGCCTTTATAAGCACAGTACCCTCTGCCGGACTCCGCGCAGCAAAAGGCTCAAAAAATACCTGAATTGAACGAAACTTCGTAAAGATGGATGGTCCTTACAACTCCCGAAAGTTGTTTTTAAGAATTGTGGAGAATCACAGCCCCTGTCTTGCCAAAGAAAAAGTGAATGTAGGGGTGCCTGGGTGGCTCAGTTGGTTAAGCATCTGACTTCGGCTCAGGTCATGATCTCAAGGTTCATGAGTTCGAGCCCCGTGTCAGACTCTGTGCTGACAGCTCAGCCTGCTTTGGATTCTGTGTCTCCCTCTCTCTCTGCCCCTCCCCCAATCATGCTCTCTCGCTCTCTCTCTCTCTCTCTCTCTCTCAAAAATAAGTAAACATTAAAAAAAATTTTTTTAAGTGAACGTAGCTTTTTTGTTGATTATTTCTGCCGCCAGGTTATAGTGAACTGCCATGAATCTAGAATCCATGTGAGCAAAGCTTTGTACTTTTCTAATTTATTTTATATTCTGTGATCTAGATGTATCTGTGTATTTTCAGCTTTTTCCTTAACACGTTTCTTGCAGCCTGTCCCTCTCCTTCGTGGATACATTCCTACCATGTACCTTTGGGATGCTATCTTTCATTTCACAACCTGGGAAGTAGATTTTGTAAACATCATTTTAAAATGAGAGGACACTGAGGTTCACAGAGAGTAATTACTGACTTTCCCAATATCACACAGAAGTGAGTAGGCTGGAGTGCCTACCCTTTCTTCCCCATGGCCATAGACCTTCTTAATATACTATAGAGGAATAGGGTCTCTCTGCCTTTTACTTGGAAACTTCATAAAGACACAGTACATTCTTTTCTGTTTATAAAATAGTATACGTTTGGGGTGCCTGAGTGGCTCAGTTGGTTGAATGTCTGACTTGATTTTAGCTCGGGTGGTGATGCCGTGGTCATGCGATCAAGCCCTTGTGTTGGGCTCCACTCTGAGTATAGAGCCTGCTTGGGATTCTCTCTCTCTCTCTCTCTCTCTCTCTCTCTCTTTCTGTTTCTCTCTCTCTCCCTCTGTCCCTCCCCTGCTCACGCACACATTCTCTCTTTCTCTCTCAAAAATAAATAAGTAAATTAATCAATAAATAAGTAAATAAATAGTATATGTTTGCACAGTTTGAGAAATCAAAGTTACCCATAATATCACTGCTCAGAGATATCAATAGTTATATTTTATACATTGTCTTCCAGGTTTCTTTCCTATTTGTAATTATATTTTTTTAATGTTTATTTATTTTTGAGATAGAGACAGAGCATGAGTGGGGGAGGGGCAGAGACAGAGAGAGACACAGAATCCAAAGCAGGCCCCAGGCTCTGAGCTGTCAGCACAGAGCCCGACGTAGTGCTCGAACCCACAAACCGTGAGATCATGACCTGAGCCAAAGTCGGACATTTAACCAACTGAGCCACCAGGCACCCCTGTCTTTATATGTTTAATATAACACACTATTTTAGTTATTACGCATTTGTTTTAATATCTTATAGGTCAAGTTTACCCTGCCCCCATATTTTTTTCTTTCTTAAAGCTTCTCTTAGCTAGAAAAATATCCCTAATTTTTTTTATAATTTAAAGTTTATTTATTTTAAGAGTGCAAATAGGGGAGGGGCAGAGAGAGAGGGAGGGAGAGAATCCCAAGCAGGCTTCATGTTGCCAGCGCAGAGCCCGGTGTGGGGCTGGAACCCACAAAACCACGAGATCATGACCTGAGCCAAAACCAAAAATCAGATGCTCAACCAACTGAGCCACCCAGGCGCCCCCCCTAATTTAAAAAAATTTTTTTTAACATTCATTTATTTTTGAGACAGAGTGTGAACGGGGGAGGGTCAGAAAGAGAGGGAGACACAGAATCTGAAACAGGCTCCAGGCTCTGAGCTGTCAGCACAGAGCCCGACATGAGGCTCGAACTCACAGACCTTGAGATCATGACCTGAGCCAAAGTCAGACGTTTAACTGACTGAGCCACCCAGGCGCCCCTCCCCTAATTTTTTTTTTTTTTAATGAGAACTTCTCTAAATCTTCTACTTTGTGGGAAGGGGCTGTTCTGAGTTTCTAGACACAGCAGCAAGAATTCTCTCCATGCAAAAAAAGATTCCGTTTGAAAAAGCCTGGATTGAGGAGGCTCTCGATAAATGATGGCAAAAATCCATTTAAACTGGGCTTATATCATTTTTAAGAGACCAGTTTCCTTAATGACTATGGAACTGCCAGTTTCTCCCTGATGCCTTCCTTAAGTGGGGAATTAGTAAAGACATCATGACACAGGATAATGAGACAGGGCGGAGAGAAAATAGGGAAAAAGGCTTTAAAGAATGCAGAAAATAGGTTGCTGATTCTCTGTAGCTGCAGGAAAGGAGCTCCATCTTTTGTTTTGGTTGGACTTTAGCCGCAGAAGAGAACTTGACTCCAAGCGGGTGCCCCGTTGTCATCCCAGATGTTCCCCTGGGCGCCTGGGGGCTCCTTCGGTTGAGTGTCTGACTCCTGATTTCGGCTCAGGTTATGATCTCACGGTTCGTGGGTTTGAGCCCTGCATCAGGCTCTGTGCTGACAGTGTGGAGCCTACTTGGGATTCTCACTCTCTCCCTCTTTCTCTGCCCCTTGTCTGCTCTCTCTTTCTCTAAATACATAAACACACTTAAAAAAAACACACGAGTTTCCCAAACAAATGTACTTTCCCCCGCCTCCCCCCACTTTTCAGACTGAAAAGATTGGGCCCCGTGGCTGTGGACCCAGAGGTGCTCAGCTCTGACTGCAGCTGCCTCCTCTCCTAGCCCTTCTCTGTGCCCACCTGTGACTTTGAGAACCAGACTCTGTCACACTTTAATACGTCCAGAGCTAGACTACTTGGGCGGCAGACCAATTTCCCAGAAGCCCCACAGCTGGGGGAGTGAAAACGGTAAGACCACAGTTAGGTATCTTCCTGGGCCAGGGCTAGACCAAGAAGAAACCCCGGTTCCCTCTGGGTGTTGACCCCCCAGAGAGTGTGACACCAGACAGACCTCTTCAGGAAGCCCAACTCTGGGCGCATGAGGTTGCCGTCCAGCCCTTCCTTCCTGGTTGGAACACGGGCCGTCCAAGAGGGTTGAACCACCGCAGGCTGTCCCCAGGGATGGTGCAGAATCTTCACCCGACCCCGCGCTACACCGGGGCCATGCGCAGAGACGGGCACAGTGTCCAGCAGCTGAGCCCGTGACATCACACAGCATGGGCTAGCGGTCCAGTCTGGACGTGGACACATTCTCCCATCCCAGACCAGCCCTCCTTCTTTGGGGCCTGGTGGCAAATTGGGTTTTGTTGGGGCTGACACACAGCCGTGGGGAGACTCCTGTGGCTCATGGACCATTGGTTCATGGTGGGGATTAGCAAACGTTGAGGGGCCGATGGCGTGGGGTCAGAGGTCACTGTGCAGCCCACACAGTTTTCCGTGCTGGGGAGAACGTAGAGCTTGTGCTGGGGGGGTGCCTACGGTCGTAGCATGAGGAGGAAGGTAGACGGCATGAGATCTGCAGTGCAGGGCACGAGGGAGATTTAAAGAAAGTGATGTCTGTTGAGTCAACCAGAAAAACAAGAATTCATCCACCCGCAGACTAAGAACCCTCCTGCGAAGCCGGGAAAGATAACAACTTAAGAGCCGGTTATGGTTGGGGTTTACAAAAAAAAAAAAAAAAAAAAAAAGGAAAGAAAACCCGAAGCAATATATTCTTGTTCTCTTCGCGGAGATCATCTTAGGAGACGCGGCATCATAGTGCAAACTGTGAAGTGTGTCTGCAGAGGCTTCTTCTCTTAGTGGACACTTAACTTAGCAGTGATGACAGGTCCTAAAATAATTTATGAAAACAGCGCCGGAAAGTGCTCCAATAAAGGTTTGTGCTTAGAGAACAGATGAAGAGGACGGATGAGGTTTTGTTAAGAATGAGGACGATAGGTGGCAAGATATGTATTGTGGATTCTGCTGGGTTTTCTTGTGTTTATACTGTGGACGGCCCCAGGCCTACTCCAAAGTTCCCGGCAGGCTACAAAGACACCCATGGGCCAGTCGTGTCCGTCCTGATGGGGCAGCCCTCGTGGACCCCGCCGGAACAGGTTTTGCGGTGGGGCGCCTGGGTGGCTCAGTTGGTTAAGTGTCCACCTCTTGATTTCAGCTCAGGTCATGATCTCAAAGTTTGTGAGTTCGAGCCCTGCATCCGGGCTCTCTCTCTCTCTCTCTCTCTCAAAATAAATAAACATTAAAAAAAAGAACAGATTTTATGGAGATGAGATATTACTGACTCTGTTGAAGCTCCATTGTGAGCCCTCTCTGACTCCAAACCCTTCTCTCCTTGAAATTGGACACATTGTTCCCATACAGATAATTCACTTTTGCAACTTATATATAACTATATATACACATACACATAGTCACTTTATGTGATGCTTCCAACTTACGTTAATGGCATGATCAGCCCGTAGGGTTCTGAAGTTTGTTTTATAGATTAAACATGTTGATAAGGGTAGATCTGGCTCATCCGTTTCATATCACTGTGTAATCTTTTAATCTTTTGTGGAGTGAATAAACCGCAGTTTACTTAACCATTCTCTCATTGACAGACTCCTCACTTGGTTCACTCCCCTCCAGACAGTTACCTCTTTGTTATTATCGTTCAGATATTGGAAGCAAACCAGGCCCCAGGGCCTTTGCACTTCCTGTCTCCTCCACCTAGAATGTCTGAAACCTTGTCCATTTTGTCCGTTGCAGGATACGGTGCTCACCCCAGCACCTGGCGTGTGGTGGGTGCTCACGAATGAATTTGTATTTGATGTACGAGCGAGTGAATGAACAAGGAATGAATGAATGAGCCAAGGCTGTTCACAGTTTTTTTTTTCAGGGAATACCCCTGAGGACACCTGTGAGTGCTTCTCTGGGGAGATTCCAAGAGTGAAACTGCCAGACCATCGGGGACACACGCACTCCTCCTTCGAGCACTTTATAAGGAAGCGTCAGTCTCCTCAAAGACAGAACAGACCATTAGGGGTCGGGGGAGGAAGTTGGGCACTTCCGTCCGTGAAGGTGGGGTGCTCATGTTTCTTTCTGATGGGAGGTGGCGTTCCGTCCTACCTCCCGCTGTCGGTCCAGCCTGGAACAGGGCTTCTGACCTGTCTGTCTACCCTGCCCCCCCTCACTGTCACACCCCGCTCTCTTATCACCCTCTCAGAGTGGGACACCTGACCCTCTTCCTCTACATACACTTCTTTTGAAGCGCCTCGAACTCAGTGAGGACAGCGGTTGAGTTGCGTCAGGGCTGAGCACTTGACTTGGATTTGCCCATCAGCTGCTCCCTACGCGCTATGGTTGTGCTTATCCCCATCTTACAGGTGAGGAAACGGAGGCAGGGGGAGGTTAAGTGACTTGCCTGAGGTGGGTTTTTGCCGCAGTCGGCACGTGCTACATCTTTTGTTTGTCACGTCACCTCTCCGGCTACTTTGCAGAGGGGGCCAAAGCACCAAGAGGCGGAGTGACCTCGCAGGACGGCAGGAGAACCAGAATTTGGACTGTGCTTCCCTTGAATTCGAACAGCTCTTTCCACGGTGCTGTGCTTCCCCAGTGTAACTCGAGGGGCTCACCCAGCCTGTCCTGGGGCCCAGCACTCACTCACTCGCTCCTTCGGGAGCTTCACAGTAAGGTAGCCACACCCATGGCCTCGGGCCCTTGGGCACCTTCTTGTCCTGACAGGTCTATGAGGTCTTGGAGGACAGTCCAGGCAGACCCCTGTGCCATATGCTTAGTTGCATCACCTAAGTAGTTTGTCGTGCCCAGTCTTGTTTTCTGCCTTGTCGGTAACATCTCTCATTGCAACATGGGAGCGGAGTAGGAAGGGACGATGGGGTGCCAGAGGAAGGGCTTATCAGCATCTCCAAGAGCAGGTGCATCTGGGGGGAAACCCTCCTGCCAATAGATAGTGCCATCATCCCCATCAAAGCACATGCCCCACACGGGATCACGCGTTTGCAGCGTTTAATGAATACGGACGTGGGAGGCCATGCCCCAAAGATGTGTCCACTCACATCAGACTCAGCTGGCACCGTGGGCCTGCCCTTTCTCTGGGCACCCTGGGCTGAGTTATTTAATTCTCCCTCCAGCCTTACGAGGTACCATTAATATCACATTTTCCAGAGGACGAAGTAGCTCCCAGGACCAAAAGTCATCAATTCTGACTATGTTGTATTGCTGAAGTTGAAAGGTTCGCTGCTGACTTTTAAAACTCTTTAGTATTTAAAGAAACGTTCACACTTAAGTTGGTGAAACTACAGCGTGCTGAGAATCGCTGTGCAAACATCCTTAGGGATAACTCGGGATCGTTTACAGAATAAGCCAGGGAAGTCAAGCAGGGTCCCTCTGGACAGTTCCGGGTTGGGAAGCTGTTGGCAAGCCTCGTCACCAGGAGGGTGGCTCCCACCCCTGCCTACGTCTCCTCTCCTCCACATGCAGTGTCGCACCCACCGGTGGGAATAATCCAGAAGCCAAAGCCTATGTCCGGCCACTCCTGAGACACCTTTGGCTTCCTTTTGATCCCATCTCATGGCACCTGGCACTCTTTGAGATTAGTCTGGCAGCACTGAGGGGTAGCCGCCTTATCTGTGTGTGACCGCCGATATCCCTGGCACGGTGCCTGCCCCAGGGGGCACGCAAGAAATAGCGAGGGAATTAAAGAATGGGTGAGTGGACAAGTGAAGGAGTCCACATGCACGCACAGGACTCCATTCTGCCTTCCACTCGAGCAGGATGCCGACACGAGGTTCCTTCCTTCCCGTCCGCTCTTGCCTGCAGTCGTGTCCGTTCGGGTGGAGGCTGGAGACCGGACTACCCTGAGGTCTCCAGCCTCCCTGAGACCAGGGAGCCCCCAGGAGCACATTTACCCAGTCCCCGCTGGTGCTGGCATCCTCACAGCCCCCTCCCCACACCCCTCCCCCACGAATCACGTGCGTCCCATGAGTTTCCTCTGGGCCCTGAGATTTTACATAAGTGAAATAAGAGTGCTAATATGAAATGAAGGTCATCCTGACCGAGCCTTGCCTGACTTCCAGGAAAGCTCTCCACGGTAACGCTAAGTCAAAACATAGTCTAAAACACATCACTTTGTAAGAGAAAAGCTTTCTGCTCCCAAATCAGGCTGTGGTTTTGACAGTCATTCTCCAAGGATTCGGTGCCGGCCTCCCACCTCCCAGCAGCCCAGGGCGGTGCCCTGGTCCCCCTCCAAGACTTGAGCACACTGGGGCTTCCACTGTAGAGGTCATTAACGTGCTTCTGAATGCCAAAAGTTTGGGTGCAATCAGGGAGGAAAGAGCTCATCCTTTTGTATACTTGAGGTATGAAGACTCTTGGTTGCCAGTAAGGGAAACCAATTCCAAAAGGTGTAAAAGAGGGAAATTACCGGCTCATGTAATAGACGAGTCCAGAGCTTGACCTTGGGCTTGAGGAGATACAAGTGTTCAAAGTATAGCAGCAGGATCCTGTCCCTTTCCAACATCAGATCTGCTTCTGTCCAGAAGACCACAGATATCCCCCCAAGTGATGGGCGGGATGGCCCCAGCAGTTCTGGGCTTTCCTTCCTCTGTGGGGGGCCAGCCCAGCAGAAAGGCAGCACCCTGCCTTCCAAGAGCAGCAGCAAAAACCTCCATCTTGACCTGGGTTCGCTGGTCTGTGTCGTGTGACCACCCGCATGCTGACCAGGGCGGTGTTGGGGGTGGGGGGGTGCGAGGGGAAGGGGCGCTAGGTTTTCCAGAACAACTTACCCTCCGTTAGGAGGGAAGGGTGAGTGTCCCAAAAGGACAGGGAATGTCCTTTGGTCAAAGGAATGTGGAGCACAGTAAAACTATCCCCCAACAGTACCATTGTGGACCCTCAGCCACATTGCTGAGCCACCAACAGGTCCTTTGTGATGGTCGACGGCTCGGAGAGCAGGGCAGTGCACCGGGGATGTGGCCTGGAGAACATTTCTAGAGTCACATTCCGTTTGTGCTTTTAAAGCTATCAAATAAATCGTAAGCCCAGATGTTATGGTTTCCAAGGACAAAGTCTTCTGTACTTTTTCTCCTGTCTGCCGTGTTAGTGTTTATTCTGAAAATAGCTGTATGGGTTTTGGATAAAAGTGACAGATGCTAAACTAAATGACAGTTATTCTTTGTAGTGAATTAAAACGCTACAGGAAAATACACTAAGGAGAGCCAATCTCTCTTCCCTTTGAATGCCCATGGCGAGCACATCTGCATGGTTGAGCTCCTGTTTTGAATCCCTGCTGACGCGCTTTGCTCCTTTGGGCGACACAGTCAATCTTACTACATCTCGACTTAACCATCTATCCCAATAAGGCTCGCCCTTGTGGAGCTGTCTTAAGAAATCACCGAGCTGTCTTAAGAAATCACATTTCGCCAGGCAACTTACTGCTTGTGTTCTATCATTTAATCCTCAAACCGCCTTATGAGGTGGTTACTGTCATCCCCATCTTATAGACGAGAAAACTGAGGCTCACAGACAGGAATTTGCTCAGCACCCACACAGGTAGCAAATCCCTGGGCCCGTCCCAACCTGCCTCAGCACGCATGGTCTTAACTCCCCGTGCTATGCTCTGTGAATTAAATAAAAGGATTCGAAGAAAGCTTTTGGCACAGTGCCTAAGACGGAACAAGCACTCGCATAACCGTGTCCATTTGTTTTCATAGCGATGATACGGGTGATATAATGCAGTTTTAAATAAAAGGGATGAGACATTTGGTACGTGCTGTTGGATAGCTGCTTTTTTCCCCCTCGGTGGAGACCAGCCTCTAAATGCCCTCTTGGGGGTCAAACCGGAGTGCGGAGGAGGTGATGCTCGCCTTCCTTCCTGGGCTGCACGTAGGGACCACAGGTGGGCTTTGCACGGAGCCGTCAGCCACTCCTCTGGGGCTTTCTTTTCCATGTGAGGCGACTTTGAGGATTTTAGAATCCCACGCCCAGGCGAGGAGCAAGCTTTCTGGTACAAACTTTATGAAAGACTGATATCTGTGAGCCCAGTGATTCCGCTTCCAGAATCCACAATCGTGGCTGTGTGAAACCATAGCCACCAACATACGTGTCTTAGAATTGTTGTTAATAGAAAACAAAATGGGGAAAAATTCTGCGTCCGAAGATAGGAGATCAGTTACGTAAAGCAGGCTGCATCCAAACCGCGGAGAACCCTGGGACTGCCAAAGGTGCCGTGGGGGAAGACTGGTTAAGGACATTGAACTCAATCAGGAATAGCAAGAAAACAGTAGGTTAACACAGTATGTGTCCCTCACTCACCGGATTTTATTGAGGGTCCGCTGTGTGCACACGGTGGGTCTAGGCACTTAGGATACAGGAGTGGGAAAAAAAAACCCTGTTTCCCATGAGCTTATTACGTTCTGTTGGAAAGGAGAAAGAAATCATGAACAATTTAACAATCATTAATTAATGCATCAACATATTAACTTGTAAGTAACTCTATACAATTATATCTAATGACGCATGAGGGGCAGAGAAGTACTCTATGGGGAAACGGAGAGAGAAAAGGAGACCGATACAAGACGTGTTGGTGTGGTCGTGGTACTCTAGCCAAAGTGGCCAGGCAGGGCCTCACAAGGGGGTGACGTTTGTGCCGAGACTTGAATGAAGTGACAGACTGAGCTCTGAAGGCATCTGCAGGATCGAAGTCATTGTGATCCCATGTTTGTTAAAAGACAGTGTCGGGGTGGGGGTGGGGGGGCGGCGCCTGGGTGGCTCAGTCAGTTAAGCATCGGACTTCGGCTCAGGTCATGATCTCACGGTTCGTGAGTTCAGGTCATGATCTCACGGTTCGTGAGTTCGAGCCCCGCGTCGGGCTCTGTGCTGGCAGAGCCTGCTTTGGATTCTGTGTCTCCTCCCCCACTCAGGCTCTGTCTCTCTCTCTCTCTCTCTCAAAAAATGAATACACGTTAAAAACAAATTAAGAAAAGACAGTGTGCATATTACGTGTACTGGAGGTCCCTCGCATGTGCTCAGGAGCAAGCCCGTCCAGAACTTCTCTTCAGTGAAGTCCTGAGCCTTTTAGGAGGGGTGCCCCTCCACTGCCACCCTCACTGCCTCCTGGGTACTCTTGGTGGCTGCACTGATGCTGCCCCACAGCTTTTGTCGGCTGGGCTTTATCGGAAGGGGGAGGAGCTTCCTCCCTCTTAAACGTGGTCCCTCAGAGCGACACTGGCCCTGGGGCCCCTTCTGCACCAACAGACTTGAGACCGACACTGTCTTCCCCATGTGTGTTGCGTTAGGCGTGCATGCACACACGTGTGCACACACATACACGCCCACACGTACCACCTGTTCCCAGCGGCTATCCTACAATGCCGCAGACTGAGTGACTTCTAAACAACAGGAACGTATTTCTCACAGTCCTGGAGGCCGGGAAGGCCAAGATCAAGGCACGGGCAGACTTGGTGTCTGGCCAGGAGCCGCTTCCCAGCTCATAGACGGCTGGCTTCTCGCTGTGTCCTCACACGGTAGGAGAGGGGACGAAGCGCTCTAGGGTCTCATTTATAGTGACAGCATCCCGTTCATGAGGGCCCCACCTCCCAAAGCCCCCCACCCGCAGGTAACATCACATCGGGGATTCGGTTTCAACATAGGACTTTTGTGGGGATATAGACTTTCAGTCCATAACAAACACTTCAGATGTCAAGTTCCAGTGGTAAGACTTTGGGGTGATTTTTTAAAAAAATCTTCCTTTACTTACGTTTTTTTTTTTTTGTTTTTTTTTTTTTGAGAGAGAGAAAGAGAGATTGAGAGCATGAGCTGGGGAGAGGGTCAGAGGGGGAGGGAGAGAGAGAATCTTAAGCGGGCTCCACGACCAGCACAGAGCCCAACGTGGGGCTCGAGTTCATGACTGTGACATCACGACCTGAGCTGAAATTAAGAGCTGGACACTTAACTGACTGAGCCACCCACCTGACCGAGACGCCCCTTTTGTTTTTATTTCAGTGCTTTTACGTTAATGCATGTACCTGGTTAAAAAAGAATTTAAGCAATATAAAATGATATGAAAGTTAAAGGATCTCATGCCCCCAGCAACATGCCAAGTCCCAATGCCCCAAGCAGTCACCTGTAAACATTCCTTGGGGTTACTGCTAAAATTCTAACTAACGTGTTGATCTTACCATTTCTTGATTCGTCAACTTTAGACTTTCATGCCTGGCCCACGTCCTTGCTACCTCTTTCCCCTCCCCCCAAAGTTTTATTAAAACCCGGTGACCTCTGTCACTTTACATGACATATTTAAACCGTGATTGTTGTCCATATATTCGAGAAGCCGGTCTGGACCCCACTGTGCAAGATGAGGAAGTTAGCCTCTGTGAGCCTTCTGTGTTGTTCCTGCCTCTCTCTGCATCCGGGCTTCCTTTCAGGCCAGCTGATGACTTGGTTTCGCCTTCAGCCAAAAATGCAAATGTCTTGACAGGGAGGGCCTTTCATGCTTTGTCTATAAATAGAGTGTGAAAAGTAAAATGGTGTTTTCATTATACATATAAAATTATAATGCATATATTATATATGTAATACAATATATACAATTTGCTATAGACCAAAGTCTTGTCGTGAAGTCTGCAGAGAGAAGGAAATGTGATCCTTGGCCACGAACCTGGGCCACGAGCCGTTTGCCTCTTTTCTTCTGCTTCGTTAGTTGGCAGAATCTGACGGCCTTGAATGTGCTTCCTGATTAGACCATCGCTTTCTAGAGCTGCTGTTTTAGTTTTGGTTTTGTTTTCCCTGGGGCTTCTAATTATCTCTCTTTATTCTTATTGCCAAAAGAAAGATGTGCCTCCTTCTTCAGCATCTCTCTACATTCATTTGGCCTCTTAATCATGTGCTTATTGAATGGCCTGTTTGCACTGCCCGCCTTTCATACCTGCTGTGCAGCTGGCACCTGAGACTTCTGCCCATTGGATCCCTGCACTGACTCCCTCTTTCTAGAGGGCCATGATTTCCTCTTTCTTAGATGGTTTTTTCACTCTCCTATGGTTTACTTTAAGAATTTTTTTCCTCCCAGAAAGCACATAAACTTTCTGAGCTCTTGCATGGCTGAAGATACCTTTATTGGGCCCTCCTCCGATGACAGTTTGAGCATAGAACTCTGAGTTCCTGTTAGTTCTTCTCTGGGCTTAGGAAACCCATGCTCCATTGTCTCCTTGCATTCGGTGTTATAGATTTCAAATGTTAATGTCATTCATATTTTTGTTCATTTGCAAAAATGCCCTTTTTTTCTGTCTGGAAGCCTTCAGAGCCTCATCTTTTTGAGGGTCTGAATCTTAGATGTGTGTAGGTAGGATTGTCTGCTGTATTTTGTTTGGTATTTAATTTATTCTGCTTGGCCTTTGGTAGACTCTTAACCTAAATGCCTTTGCCTTTCTTAGCTTGGGCCCCTTTTATTCTGTTATATGTCTGATGTTTTTTCTTTCCTCTTCTCCCTTCCTGGAATCCTGTTAGATGCTGAGCCCACTGAATTGATCCTCATGTTCCTTTTTCTCCGATAAGTCCTATCTTTTTGAATTCTTGCTGTGCATTCGGGAAGATCTCACCGATCATAGGTTCTGTGTCCAAGAAACTATTATTGCCTGATTACTTACTTCTCACACCACGTAGTCTTGTTATATGGATGGGATACAGTGTCGTTTCAAATCACTGTTATTTATTAGAATGTTTAGAGCGATTTTCATTACCCTAGATTACCTTCATTTCTCTTTTGAAAAGTTCTCTCTTAGTTTCTCTTGGTCCTTCTTTCCCAATCCATTGGATTGTTTCAAATTTCTAGTGATCTCTGGTTGTCTATTCATATTTTTTAACAAAGGACTTGGCTGATTAATAAAGATGACTAACATGGATAGGCTAGTATTCCCAGCAGACCTGTCCTTTGAACAGGGGGTGATGTGCTGACTGACAACTCCCAAGTTTGTCGGCCAGGCCCATCTTCAGGTAGATGGACAGGATCTGGTGGGCAGGTGTTGGCGGGGGGGGGGGGGGGGGGGGGCGCTCCTCCAAAGCTGCCCAAGGAAGGTTTCACTGCAGGTGTGACCCTTGTATTCAATCCCTAGTCTTCTTCAAGTAGATTGTCCAATTTTATTACAGGACTGTTTTCAGTTTGGGGCCTAAGGACAAAGCATCCCTGGACCAGTTGTCCATTTGATTAGGAATTGGGATGGAGACCGAGAGGCCTCACTGTTGTGTATGCAGCCATTAGATCAGCTTTCTGAATTCCTTCTCACAACCAGTGCTGCTCTTGGCACAAGCCAGCTCCAAGTTGGACCCCTCGGTCCAGGAGGCCCAGATCCTGTACCTGTCTGGAGGACAGAATTCTCTCTTACGTTCATGCCATCATCCACTTTCGATTTTCCAGAAATATGTCAAAATCTCTGGTGTTTTGCTCTCACCCCTGTTCTTCATTTGTGTAGATTTTTCCCTTTGGGTATCTTCTCCCATTTTACTGGCATCTGGGGAGGAAGAGTAGATACAGATGTGCTTGTTCATCCATTGAATTAGAGGCCTTTATGTTCGTTTCGCTTTTCTGGATTCTCTAAAGTGAGTATGTGTTATGACATTCATAATAAAAGTAACAATAAAAGCTATTCTTGAAATGGAAGGGCCTTAGAAATATGTCATCAAGCCAAAAAGGGAAGCATCTTGGGGGCACCTGGGTGGCTCAGTCAGTTAAGCATCCGGCTCTTGGTTTTGGCTCAGGTCATGATCTCACGGTTCGTGACTTTGAGCCCCTCATCAGGCTCTGTCCTGGTGGTGCAAGACCCTGCTTGGGATTCTCTCTCCCTCTCTCTATGCCCCTCCCCTGCTCGCTGTCTTGCTCTCTCTCAAAATAAATAAATAAACTTTAAAAAATTTTAAAAAGAGGGGCGCCCGGGGTGGCTCAGTCGGTTGGGCGTCCAGCTCCGGCTCAGGTCATGATCTCACGATCGTGCACAGGCTCTGTGCTGACAGCTCGGAACCTGGAGCCCGCGTTGGATTCTGTGTCTCCTCCGCTCTCTGCCCCTTCCCCGCTCAAGCTCTGTCTCTCAAATATAAATAAACTTTCTTAAAAATTTTTTTAAAAATTAAAAAAAGAGAGAAGCATCTTGTCAGTGTTCTGGACCCACCGTTCCAGCACTGCCCAAGAAACTGCTTTCCCTCCGTGCTCCCAGCTGAATGCATAAGTGGCTGGAGAATCTTGTCTCTCTCGTGCTGAGTGAGAGGTGTTGTCAGTGCAACAGGAGTATCACATACAAAGCCTGCTATTAAGCAGGTGTATCAGTCAGTGGCTTAAAATGGCCAGCATGTATCCACTTGCTGTTTGGATGGACTCAGGTGCATGCTTGCTCTCCTGGTCCTTCTTCAGGCCACTCATGCATCTCCAGTCAATTGTTTATTTGTTTAAAGAGAGACTGGCTTTAATAACAGCCAAGGTTTGGAGGAGGGGAGGAAAACGAACAAGGCGGAGGGCTCACAAAGAGACCGCTGGAAACATGCGTTTCTGTGCACAGTAATCGTGTCTGCGCCAGTCCCGGGGGCCCTGGGACTCGGTCACTGTGCCTGGAATCCAAAGCTGTGGCTTCACTGCCAGCCTCCTGGGCTGAGTGCTCGCTGGCCCTGGGGGTGAGACTGGTACTGTGGCTCTGGCTGTGGCTGCAGCTCCCCTGGCCACCCCCCCCCCCCCCCCCCGTCACTGCCACAGGCTGGCCTGTGTCCTCATCACCAGAGTCAGCTGTTTCATCTTCTGAATCCACACCGCTGCTGAATATCTCTTTGTCCGGGTGGCCTAGACCTCATCCTCGCTGCTGTCCTCCTGGCTGCTATCACTCTTGTCACTCGCCAGGTCCCTGTCACCTTTTCCCTCGCTCACCTGTCTGAGATGGGCCGGTCATTGCCTGAGGCGGAAGGGGTGATCTGGGCCAAGTGTCCGTGGGCACCCTGAAGGCCAGCTTGGGCTTGCTCGCGTGGTCACGGGGTGCAGGGTCTCCAGGAGCGGCAAGAGAGGTCACCGTAAGGCTCAAGATCTGCAGTATCACACCCACCCATCTCCGCGGTCCGAACAAGTCACACACGCGCACCAGCCCAGACTCGAGAGTGGAGAAGGCAGCTCCACGTCTTGATGGAAGGAGCTGCGGAGTATCACGGCACCTTTGGCCACCCACCATTTTAATCACTCCGGTTTTTAATTCTGATTTTGTTTTCTAATTCTGTGTTTTCCGCAGGCTTCTGAGGACCCAGTCTCTGGAATGGTTCTACAATAACGTGAAGAGTCGCTTCAAACGCTTCGGCAGTGCTAAGGTCTTGAAGAACCTGTACAGGAAACACCGGCTGGAGAGCGGGGCGTGCTTCGATATTCTAGGTACATGGGCGGTGCTCTGCTCTGGGAGTCTTGGCGGGGCTGGTGGGATGGAAGGAGGCCGGGCTGGGAGGCCCCCGACACCGGCCACACTCAACTGGGACCAAGAAAGTTGCTTAACTATCTGGCCCCAATGAGGATCAGAAGTAGGAGGCTAAATACCAAAGATTCTGTTAAGTTTGAGTTACCCCGTGCCAGCATCCCCACTGGGCTGTCGGATGTGCTGAGAAGACCAAAGTATTGGGGCCCCTGGGTGGCTCCGTCACTTAAGTGTCCGACCCTTGATTCTGGCTCAGGTCGTGATCTCACAGTTGGTGAGTTCGAGCCCTGAGTCGGGCTCTGTGCCCAAAGCATGGAGCCTGCTTGGGATTCTCTCTCTCTCTCTCTGTCTCTCTCTCTCTCTCTCTCTCTCTCTCTTTTTTCTGCCCCTCTCCCCCTTCAAAATAGTAAATAAATTAACATTTAAAAAAAAAGACCAAAGTATTTCTGCGTGTTGTGGACATATTAATTCTAGATCCCTAGAAATCAAAGATTCTGGATCGTCTCCCCCTAACAATTAAAACGTCAGAAAGTCCTCTTTGTTTGATCACATAGACTAGTCTGTACTCTGAGGTATGCCCTCCACTCCCCTGCTCTCCTACTCCAAAATTCTACTCACACCAGTTCCAGAACTTGATGTGTTGGGAGAGTCAGGAAAGCACGGGCTTCTCTCCCAGGAAGGCTGAAGGACTAATTCTACCTTTGCTGTTTTTATACAGTTAAGACAACCAATGTAATTAGAATGAGAAATTATATTCTTCAGTTCTATTAGACCAGCCAGTAAAAAGAAATCGTTGTCAGAATATGAACAGCGTATCCTCCAAAAAAAGGCTCGTGTTTGTTGTTTTTTTTTTCCTTCTATCTGAAGGCAGATTTTTTCCAACCCTTTGCTGACACAGGTAAATGCTTTTTATCCACAAGAAAGAGGGAAGGAAAAAAGATCTCATCCGTCTCATTCTGGAGCTTTTTCGCCGTCATTATTTTACATTGTTGTATTTTCCATAAAGTCTATGGCCATGTCTTATCTAAAAATATGCCAGCCACTGAGACGAGGGAGGAAAGCATCAAAGGACGCATTAAACACAGAGAATCATTAGGGCCTTTGGTGGTGGTTGCTAGGCTCTATCTTTCAAACCGTTCAGGAAGCCTAAGCTAAGAGAGCAGCGCTGAAGGTTTGTACAGATTATTTTTGTCTTCCCTTTGCTGGTTTTTCGAAAAACCTTTTCTCCAGGAATGGAGTCCAAAAAAGAAATAAAGCCTGAGAGGAATCCTGTTACCAGTCGTTTTTCAACCCAGAGAGATACCTCAGGAAGTTTCCAGAATATTATTGGCTCACTTGACTGCATCTCATCCTTTCTGTTCTCTCACATGCACCCCCAGGTCTGCTTGGTGTACCCCTATACCAGTCACCAAATTCAGTCTGCTCTCCTCACAGTCAAGTCACAAGTCTGCTCTCCTCCCCTGTCTCCCTCAGGCCCCAAGGGTGGCTCAGGCAGACGTGTGTCCCAAGCGGGCCAGCTCAGGGCTTTGAAATTTTCACGTGCCACTTCCTGAGGAAAACCATCCACCGGGGGTAGCTGCCTGCCACCATAGAGGCGGATCTGGGCTCTGGGCCTTCCGGGATTCACCACTTCCTTCATCCGGGCCTTCAGGGAATGCTTTACACGCCTCTCTCCTGCTCAACCCTGTGAAGCAATAGCTTCATCACCTCTGTGTCCCCAAAGTGTGGCTCAACCCCTGGCACATCTTCTGTCCTCAGCGTGGCACTCGCTTAATCTTGAAAGCATTTTGTGGGTACCGAGACGCTTCGCTGAAGCATTCCAGCCAGTTGCCTTCATGATTCGGGGCGCCATTTAAACTAAGATTTCTGTTTAACAGAAGCGAAGACCAGGGGACAAGAAACGGTTTGTGAGATCATGTTCAAAGCTGATAAGCCGCCATCATGAAACAATGGGATTTATTCTACACACCGCCTAGAAAATTCAGTCACGCCTCGAGCAGGGGGAGATCCCCCAGGGCACACGTGGCCTCCCGGTTACGCCAAATGACTGGGGCGCCCTCACAATGAGCTCCCACCTGTCACCCAGCACCCTTGCATTGTTGTTACCGGCCTTCCTCAATCCCGACCGTACTCAGTCCAGAATCACCTAGGGGGCTCTAAAACAGTGCACAGGGTCATCTTCCACGCTCAGCCACGTACTTCCGAATCTGTGGAGGTGAGCCCAGTACAGATACTTTGTAAAGCTCCATGGGGTATGTTAAGGCACAGCCGAGATGGAGAGCCCCAGAGAACACCTGACCACAATTTGTGCAGTAGCATTCTTTTTTTTTTTTTTTAATGTTTCTATTTATTTTTGAGACAGAGAGAGACAGAGCACGAGCAGGGGAGGGGCAGAGAGAGAGAGGGAGACACAGAATCTGAAGCAGGCGCCAGGCTCTGAGCAGTCAGCACAGAGCCCGATGCAGGGCTCGAACTCAGGGACTGTGAGATCATGACCTGAGCTGAAGTCAGACGCTTAACCGACTGAGTCACCCAGGCAGCCCTATGCAGCAAGCATTCTAAATAAGATGGGCCCATCTTCAGCTCCAGCAAAGGGTACTCATTTTCAGAATCGTGATGGTCAGAACATAACATGCAATATCTACGGCACGCAAGGCATGTGCTCTGCTCCAGAACTCTCGGGGTGGAGCTCCTTGTACCTGTGAAACCTCTCCACCCCCAGGACCAGTGTAGTTGGCCTGAGCACCCTCAGTCCATTGAAAATTCACTGAGTTCGTAGAATCTTATGGGTCAGCCACCAGGTGCCCGCCCTGCACCCACGTCAGTCCTTCCGGCCCTCCCAAGCTAGGCTTACTCCTCCCACAGCCCGTATCAGGTGACCCGGATAGGCCAGGCCTACAAGGAGACCCATTAGTTCCATCAGATAGATCTAAGATGTAGTCATTCCTTTAATAAACATGCAGCAAACATGTATTGAACATCTACTGTGTGCCCACCTGGTTTGAGTGACAAGACAGACAAGACCCTACCATCCCAGGGCCAGCAGGCCAGTTGGAGAAGTCAGATCATAAGTAAATAAATTTTTTAAAAATATAGTGTCCAATGGTAACAAGTGCTCACCTGATTCATCCGATAGATTGAGCGTGACATTTTTAATGGTTACCCTAGAGAGAAGCGGCACTACGTGAAATGATAAATGTAGTCGTTATTAATGTACTTAATCTCTAGACAGTTGGATAAATAACATACGCGTTTATTGGATAAATAAACGTTTATTGGATAAATACGCGTTTATGGGATAAATAAAATGGGAGAAATAAGCCCTGCCTTTTTATTCATGAACACTGTATATCTATTTTGGATGTGATTCCTGTAAAGGTCTATAACATCCTTCATCTGGGATCTGACTGACAAACGTGGTCTTCTGAAAATGCTGAGCCGTGTGAAATCAGAGGTTCCTGCAACTCACGAAAGATAGGATGACCTGGTGTGACTGCCACATCAGTGCTTTCCAGAACAGTTCAGCCGCTTTCTGCCATTCCTAAATAACACTGAAAGATCCCACCTGTGAATTTAAAGGGACACGGGGGGAGAGATGCTGTACTAGAAAGTTCAAAATCATGCGGAGCAAGAGCTTGCCCTCTGGGCAGCTCATTCTCCCCAAGATATTTCTAGATCTTCTCTCTGCTCATTCCCCCCTCCACCCTCCCCCATTCTTTCGGCAGATGACCGCACCTTCTCCTTCACAGGGCAGGTAGTATGCACCCCTACACTGGATCCTGTCACCTTCCGGGAAGGACTCAAGGTCATGCATCCCTTCCTTCTTGCTAAGCCAGCCTCTCTCTTAACTGGTTCCTTCCTATTGATCTGTAAACATGCCCGGGTCTCTCTGTTTCCCAGACCGTTCCTGGTCTGCACATCCCCCCACTTGCCGCCCTGCCTCAGTGCTCTTCCCAGTAGGTGGCGGAGACCCTCGACCGAGAGCACACTGCACTCAGGGCCTCCACTCCCTGCCTTTCCTCACTGCCCCCACCAAGCCGTTCTCCCGATGGCAGCCAGAGCACACTTGGACGTGCAAATCTGACCAGATCACCTCCATGGAAGCTTCACTGGCTATTCATGTGGCTGTTGGAATAAAGATCAAAAAATAAAGATTCGGCCACCATGCCCTGTGTGGTCTGGGTCTCCAAGCCCAGCCACACTGCCTCCTGTTTAGGTCCTCAGATGCACCTGCTACCCCCACCGCCTTCCCTGTGCACGCTGTTTGCCCGCCTGCCCACCACCCCTCTGCCTGGTGACTCACTGTCCCTGTTAGACACGTCCACCATACTATGAAGCACCCAATCAGGGCACTTAACGTATCTATAATTTTACATTGACTTACATAAATCTTTGATTGATGAATTCTTTCCCACTAGACTATCCAATTGGTCAGGGCAGCAAGGATTTCTGGCTTTGCTCACCAGTATACCCTAACACCCAGCCCAGAGCCAGGCTCCTAGTTAGTAGGTGCTTGTGGACTCTTGGCCGGATGGATGAATGAATACTGGCTGTAGCCACGCCACAGTGAAATATTTGCACTAAGATCTGTAGCTTAGGGTCTGCAGAGATGACATCTTAAAGCCTTACATCGTAAGTGAAGACACTGAGGCCCAGAAAGACAAAGCCACATCTTCAGGGTCACAGAGCTAGAATAAATGGACTTCATATATATTATGAAAGGCTGGGCAAAAAACACAAACACGGAGAATGATATATGGTCAGACTGAGTCGCCATGACAGGCTACCCACTAATGGCTTGTTTCGTGAAGGTAGCCGGCTATTAAACCTGCCTCAAATACCTATAGCATTTACCCCTGGATTTCCCACATGGGAGCCCCCCTAACAGCCATCCAAGAAAGCACAGGGTGTATTATAAGCACTGGAGGCCTGTTGCTTAGTTTGACATAGCATTACTGGCATTTGCCCCGTTTTGAGCTAAGGCACATAGACCCATATTTATTTTCTGGGTTCCATCAGTGTTCCCACCAACATCCAATCCAATCCATTTTTCTTGAGCCACCCACTGTTAGGTGCTATCTTGGGTACCAGGGATGTAATATCCAGTGACTTTAAAAGAGTCCCATCATCGCCATCTTCAGAGATCTCATTTGGTGAATGAACACATATCATAAAAATCCCCAACTTGGAAAAGGGCTTTAAAAAGGGCTTAGCCAACTGCTCTGCCCGGCCTGGATTAAGATTAGGATTGTGTGTTCGATTCAAAGAAGACCAGAGGAGAGGCAGCGGGCCTTCAAAGATCAGATGCCAGGGGGTTGACCTTGGCTATCTCTGGGCTTGTTCCACGTGGACTCCCTTCTACAGAAGAGAAGGGTGATAGTTAAATCATTAGCTAAAGGCAGCTGTGTGGGTCAGTGCCACAGACCGCAGCTAAAGACCAAACCCACAGGGTCTCATCACCGTCACGAGCTCTTGAGATTTCTCTTTCTTCTAGTAAGGAAGCCGAGCGTCCGAGAGGTTAAGTCACAGACTCAAGGTCACATGGCTAGTAATTTGCAGGTCCAGGAATCAACCTTTCATGTCTCTGACTTCGATCTGTTGTTCTGTTTTTGACTCCACGCTGCCTCCAGAGAAGGTACCGGAAGAAAGCTAGGGGAGGCAGCAATGTAACACCACAAATCACTGTGAGAAGAAAAGGGTGACTGGTCCAAAACTGTAGCATTATTATAAAACCCAGAGGTTCCCTAAACCTGTTTGCAAAGCTGACTTAATCAGAGTGGGTACGGGTGACCTGCCAGTTCTGTGACCGTGCACCTGTGCTCCCTGGGGACCTGTGATAATCCTATTCTCTGTCCCGCTTTCCCCCTCCCTGTAGGAGGAAGCTTTTTCGAGGCAAACCTGGAGAATGAAGGAAGTGTGTCAGGCAGTGATTCAACATTTTATAGACAGTCTGAAGGTGAGTTTGCCTAAGAGTTTATAGCTAACGGGAAGTTGGAGGGCTAGGAACACCTTCAGACCCCGCTGGACACAACTACTTGTGGCTGTGTGGGAGTCTCCACGGGCATTCTTGTTGTTGCCATTTGTGTGACTCCATCGTCGAAATTGGTGAGTATACGCCAGGCGTGGCCTAAAGAAACGCATTTGCTACCCCACCCCTGGGTACCTCACATCACCTGGTGAGTCAGAGCTCCAATACCATCTTCCGGAGTTGGAATATAATAATGAATACACCCGCGTAGCTCATATTAAAATATTCTTACAGGGGTGCCTGGGTGGCTTCGTAAGTTGAACGTCTAACTCTCGGTTTTGGCTCAGGTCATGATCTCACAGTCTGTGAGCTCGAGCCCCGCATCCGGCTCTGTGCTGACAATGCGGAGCCTGCTGGGGAGTCTCTCTCTCCCTCTCTCTCTCTCTGCTTCTCTCTCTCTCAAAATAAATAGATAAACATTTAAAAATAATAATAAAATAAAAATATTCTTATAAAGAATGTGTCATTTCCTGATTCACTTCTCCTTTTTTTATACCAATATAATAGTCCCCTTAGAGCACAAGTTAAAAGCCAAACAAACTTCCGGTTTCAAATAAAACCTTCTCCACTATTTCACCTCCTCTCCTGAGCGCTGGACCTTGAGAGCCTCCTGAGTCCCCGGCTTCTGGCGCCCTACAGCTGCTCTCCGTTCTCTCCTTTGGGTGCCTTCCCAGGAAGGCCCCATCCTCCTCCATCCTTGCTGCCTGGAACCTCTCCACAGGGTACCTTACACCCCTGTGCCCCCCGTGCACCTCCATTCACTGCCGAGGCTGCAATGCCCGGCACTCATTTCAGCCCAGAGATCTAAACTCACATTTCCAAAGCTTGATTATTAAGCCCTGTAAATCCTACAGTGATCTGAACCTCAGCCCATCCTAATCAAGGTCCTCAGCCGCCTAGCTCCACCGGCAAGAGTTCCCTTTCCCTCAGCCCCCCTCCCTGCTACTTCGCCCCAGCCACTCAAGTGACAAGTTCCTGTCAGCTCTGTTTCCAATTCTGTCCTTCAATTTCTATCCTGATATTCTGACATCCATGGCCTGAGCACCTCCTGCCCACAATTCCCTGGTATTGATATTGCCTTCGGTGACCGTTCATATCCACCAGGGTCCTCCAGAGAAGCAGAACCAGTGGGACATACACACACATACACACACACACACACACACACACACACACACACACACACAGATTCATTTTATTTTATTTTATTTTATTTTATTTTATTTTATTTTAGGGACTTGGCTCACACACAGTTGTGGGGCCTGGTAAGCCTGAAGTCTACAGTGTAGGTCAGTAGCTGGGAGACTCAGACAGAAGTCCATGCTTCAGTCTTGAGACAGGCTTTCTTCTCTCGGAAACCTCAGTTGGTACCCTTAAGGCCTTTGCTCTCAACAGCTTGGATGACGCCCGCCCACGTTACCTAAAGGACCGTGCCCTTCGCTTCAGGTCAACTACTGTAGATGCTGACCACATCCACAAAATACCTTCATAACCCCAGTTTGATTACATAACTGGGTACAGTAGCCTAGCCAGGTTGATGCCTGTAACTGACCATCCCGTTGTCTGCTGGCCTTCTGAGCTTAGGTCAGTCTGCCTCTGGCTTCTTCTCCTTCCTCTACACCCCCCAACAGTCTTTCCCTCTGTGGCACCGACCTGAACCTTCACTTTCAAGCTAAACCATCTTCAGTGCTCCATTTCCTCCTCCTCTGCAAGTCACGACCGCAGCATCCAGAGCCTTTGGGTTATGGCTCCAGGCTCATACTTTCGCGGGACCTGTGGAGCTGGGTAATGATCCCCGCCACCCAGTAGCCTGGGAAGCACACAGGACCGTGGACTTGGTTTGTCTCTCAAGGCATCATGGGGCCCCTCACAGAACCAGCAAGAGCTTACAAGCACTTCTTCTGTGACAAATATATTGGCGAGTATCTTGAAGAAGAGACATGGGAAATCCAGTGTCCTCCAGGGAGTACTTGGTGTCATGACAACCTCAATTTTGTAGCCTGTTCGTGTGGAGACATTAGGGAAAATACATGTTCAGTCGGGCACCCTGAGGTGCGCAGAGCCTCGACCTGGGTCGCCCCGATCCGGGTGTCTTGTGACTATCATCATAGTCCGCTTACAATGGACCCGTCAGCCGGCTGGATCGCTCTGAGCTTGACCGGCTTGGCTTTAGAGATTTACTCATGTCTGCCAGATGCCAATCTGGGTCCACGTTTGTGTCTTTAGGAGCCTAAGAAGCTTGAATTAAGTTTTTTTGATTGATTAATGAGTGAGTTGATTTATTTACACCTAGTCTCGCTCTACAAAGGATTTGAGGCAGCTTTCAGGAGGTTTGCATGTGTTAAATAATGCATGAGGAGGAGATTATAAATGGAAACAGGAAGTTGAAATCCGGGCAAAGAAGACATAGGCACGCAGCCCTTGCAGACCTGTGTTCTTGTGCCTGGTGTGAATCAGGTTTCCGGGCTGAACTAAGAGAGGGATGATAGAAATTCGCACTTTCAAGTAAGAAGAAGAAATCTAGCTTCTGGGGAAGCAGAACTCTTCCAGTCACTTAGATCCAAAAAGAATTTGGTTGGGGCACCCAAGTGGCTCACTTGGTTGAGGGTCTGACTCTTGATTTAGTGTCAGGTCACCCCCCAGGGTTCCAGGACCAAGCCCTACATTGGACTCCATGCTGAATGTGGAGCCTGCTTGAGATTCTCTCTCTCTCTCTCTCTCTCTCTCTCTCTCTCTCTCTCTCCAAAATAAAAAAAAATTAAAGAATTTTGTCACCTGCAAAAGTCCTTTGACATGGGGACATTTCTATCCACCTGTCGCCATTTGCAAACAATATGCCATTTGCAAAAAATACGCTTGCTAAAAATAATGATAGCATTAGACTCTAAATCACGTTAGCTTGTATTTGTCTCGCTTTTGCGGTTAAAATCGAGGGCTTTGGAGACAGTCTGGATCCCAACTTCATCTCTCTTCCTGTCTCCCTGAGTTACCTTGGCCAAGTTGCTTGACCTCTCTGTGCTTCAGTTCTCTTGTCTGTCAGATGGCACCTACTCAGTGGATTCTTGTAGAGATTAACTGTGGCCATGGATATGACACTCAGTCTGGGGCCAGCAGGTGGTTGAGCTCGGTGAACTTGGTCAGAGTTGTTAGTGATAGACTTGGTTTAGAAGAACCAGTATTTCCTTACATGGAGTCCCTCTGTGCAGTTATCCGTAAGCCACTCTGTGTGTCGGGAGCCATGCTCGGTGTTAGGGCACAAGAGGGACCGTGTGATCCAGTCGTGCTCTCTGAGAATGACCTGTGCGGGGAGGGACAGTCTTTCTGGCCCCACGGGAAGGAACTACAGGACCTCAGATGGACATCCAGCCAAGGTGGGTGGACAGAAGGGATCTGGACAGGAGGATTTTCAGAGGAGGAACGCTTGGGCCCAGGCTTGGGGTCCCCAGAAACCAGCTCAGTTACAGAGCAGGGACCAGAGGAAGGAAGCCCAAGATATGGGGATCATAAAGGGAGAGATAATAACTCTGCAGCAATTCTGTTGTGGCTGGAGTTGAGGGTGAGTGGGAACCACTAGGGGCCAGGGTGAACAGTGGGGAACTTCTCACCGGGCCCCTGCAAGACTTAAACAGAAGCAGTAAAGTGGAACCATCATTTTACTTGTCTTTCCCTTTCCAAAAGTGGTCTGTGTTCTGTTTCCTGTCTAGGACACAGCATGATGGACACATTGGCTGTCGCCCTGCGGGTGGCTGAAGAGGCCATCGAGGAGGCAATTTCCAAAGCAGAAGCCTATGGGGATAGTCTGGTACGACGCCCTTCTCCTCCCTGGGGGGAGGTGCGGGTCAAGGTCCTGGCCGCCAGGACAAAGTATAGGTTCTCAGCAAACTGGCCTCATGGTGTCTGTCCTTGACTAGGGCCGGGCCCACCCTCCCTCTGCCTCTGTGGTCAGAACTCCCAAGAAAGTGATTGCCGGGTCCCCCGACCCACCCACAGCATGCGGCCCTTCTCTTCCCTCCCTCCGCAGGACAAGCAGAATGAGGCCAGTTACCTGCGGGACCACAAGGAGGAGCTGACAGACGAACTGGCCACGACCATCCTGCAGAAGGTAGGTAGACCCTGGCCTCCCGCACTGCAGTTCGTCACCCTGGCCCAGACCAGGGCCTCTGGCCGGCTGAGGCGCACCTGTGGGCACCATTGTTGCCTTGGGCACCGTTTCTGTGCCTTGTCACTCTCCCCTCTTGTGCTCTGGGGGCCAGTGCAAAAGGATTTGCATTGCCCGGCAAAACATAAGCAGAGGGGTCGAATATGGTTGCCTTTATGGATGGAGCTAGTGGGTGGGGAGCCAGGAACTCAGCACGGAGCAGGTTACTCACTGTCTTCCTGTTCCCTGGGCCTCCCACGAGTGTGTGTGTGCACGCGCATGCGTGTGTATACGTGTGTCCTCTTCTCACACCTCTCAAATAGTCTCTTGCTGAAGAAAACCTGCAGTCACCCCCTGCTACCTCTATGCCCTAAACTGTCCCTTACACGGTGTGTCAGTTAATTACTGTTGAGAAGCCAGCCACCCCAAAACTCTGTGCCTCTGAGCGGGATTATTTCTGTGTTCCACAGGCAATTCTCTGACGCCACAGGGGTGTTCTTCAATTCAATTCAATTCAATTCAGTTCAATTCAATTCCATTCAATTCTGACACTGTCTACTCAGAGTTAGCACAGACCTCACAAGCCAAGGGCTCAGCCCCACTAGAGTGCCCCCACTCCAGATACCAGTGAAGTTTCAGGTACGCCCAAGTGACAGCACTCCTGTCCAGCCTACTACTCATTCAGGGATTCCCATGACTGCCCTCAGGTCGGATGATTTTCATAAAACTCGGCAAAGCGCTATACTTCCAATTACTGGTTTGTCATAAAGGAGACAAATGAACAGCCAGATGAAGAGATACATAGGGTAACAAGGCCTGTGTAGGAGGGGTGTGCAGACCTCCATGCCCTCTCCGCCCGCCACACTCACTCCCAGCACATCAGTGCGTGCACCAGTCGGGCGCATAGAGTTCCTCCCTCGCCCCGAGGGAGGCTGAAGGTGGGGCTGAAAGTCCCATGGTTCACATGGTTGCCTTTTCTGGCCACCAGCCTCCATCTGTATAGTGGTCTGGCTCATCACCTCTTAGCCTAACGACGACGCTCCAAGCTTTGTGCCGGGAACCAGGGTCAAAGACCACACATACGTTTCATCATACCGCAGTCTCTTTCTCACGCGTGCATCTGCAGTGACCGCACCTCGAGCTCTGGGTTGGGATCTAGTCCGTGCAATGTGTTCATTCTGGGGCCGGACTGAAGGCACGTCAGCTACACAGCCAGGACAGAAGCACAGGAGAGCAAGAGGAAGCAGTGGTGTGGACGAGGGCCCAGGCTCCGCCCTGACACCTGTCGCTACCCACTCCCTCCTCACCCGTCATTGGCCAAAGCAAGGCACACAGTCAGCCACAGCCAAGGTGGGAAGTATATTCTCCCTGTCCTGGGAGCGATGAGGAGTCACCCAACAAAGGACTGCGTGCGGGGAGCGATGAGCAAGTTCGGTCGTCCTTTTGGGTCACAAAAATCCATGTCCCTGATGCCGTGCACACTCACTCCACCCAGAGACCCCCAAGCGTCTCATCCCACCCACAGCTCAAAGTACGTTCAACCCAGATTCGGCTGCTTCTAAGCTGGAGACCTACGAACCAAGCAAACAAGTCACGGGTCGAACACACTCTGTGGGGTGTGTACCAGACAGCTGGTACAGGACTCTGGAGATGGGGGTACGCCTCCATCCGGCCCTGGTCTGCCCGAGGGCGTGGTGAATATCAGTTCATCACTCCCCCTGGCTCTCGGCCTCCCGCTTTCTCATCCTGTCTGGTCTACAAAGACATTGAAGGATACACTTAGATCAGTGGCTCAGCCGTTCTCTCAGCTGCTTCCTGCCTACAAGAGGTTGGGAGCCCAGACACCAGTGTATAAATGGACTCATTATATCCAAATGGCTGTGCCCCATGTAGCAAGCGGTACAAATGAGCAGAAGCCTTCCCTGATGGCTCTTGGTACCTGCCCGCTTCACAGACTCTGCCAGCGCTTCCTGAAACCAGAATTTATAGCCAGAGACTCTGGGTTTGAGATGCAGCTCCAGTATTCATGAGCTCTATGGCCTTAACTGATGACTTAACCTCGCCGAGCCCGTTTCCTCATCTGTAAAATGGGAAGAGTTATAGAACATAGCCCTGAGAATTATTTCGATGATTAAATGAGATAGACCATATACAGTGCCTGAAACAGCCTGGCATGTGCTGGCCCTTAATAAATAGAAGTTGTCAGCATCACAAAAGGATTACTTATAAACCGCAAAGTGCTGTAGAATGTTTAGGGCTGTAGTTGTGTCGTTTTTACCCTAAGGCAGATCTGAAACGGGCTGGTACTCTGTTGAAACTAAGCCCTTAAATGTGGCTGAAAGAAAGTGGCTAAAAAAATCCCAGAGGTGGCCCCTTGCTCCACCCAGCACCCAAAGGCCTTGCCAGTAACTTGCCCCCTTGTGTCACCCACTTCCTCCCCAGATCATAAGAAAACAGAAGAACAAAGGCGAGCAGCAAATGGGAGAAGAGCCAGAGTGGTCACAGCCCCAGAGCTGCAGTGCAGAGGCCGCTGACGAGGGGACCGCAGCCCCCCCGGGAGGCCCCCGAGCTCCCTCCACCCTCTGGGTGAGTCCCAGGCCCCCCCTCCCATGCAGATGTCCTGCATCAGGCACAGGTCAGAGCCGTTGTCCCCATGGACGTGGGGCTGCCACGCCCAACCATCTGTAGTTGACTGGTGTGCCAAGGGTTCCTGAAGGGGGGACGGGGTGAGGAACAGAGAAAGTGTGGGGGTGGTGGCTGGGAGGGGACAGAGGGAGGAAACACAGTCGGGCTCCTAAGGAATATGGAGGCGGGTTTTTACACAGAGACCAATTTAGGAAGAACAAAGGTGTCAGTAAGCATGCTCCTTCTGGAAAGAGTTGTACTGACCCTGTGAAAAGAACACCTGTATGAGGGCCACGTGTGTCCTTACAACTTCCGCCCCTTGCCTTAGCGGACCTGAGAGGTGACCGTGAGAAAATTGCCGCCAAAGTGGCCACGGCCACATCTGGACACGGCTGGGAAGTCGGGAAGGAAGGGGCTCCGGCCTTTCTGCCTGTCACCTTGAAATTAAGCCAAGGGCCGAATCACAAAGCACGGTGGCCTTCCTGGGACCCAAGGGTCTGGGCCTGCTGATGTCTCTGTAAAATCCTTCACTGGTTTAAGCGGCCCCACGGGGGACACGGGGGCTGCTGGGAAGGACGGAGGCTAAGGCTGCGGAGCGGGGCCTTCCGGGTGGAGATTCAGCCCGAAACACAGGGACTGGTAGGCAGGGCTCGTGTTCTAGAAGCTGTCGGCGCCCACGGACCTGGCAGGGGGAAGGGACCGGGCAGCACACAGGCGCTGTGCCGAACTGGGCAGTCGGACGTGGGAAGAGCGATGCCAAGCCTGTACCCTGCCCCTCCTTGGGGTCAAGGGTCGAGAAAAGGGCGTGCACACCAGCTGCGTGGTCAGCGTGCAACTCCAGAAGTGATGCTCCGTGGCCTCACCACCACCAGATGCACGGGGGGTGACGAGAGGCACCTTGATGGCTTTGTCAGAGCTTTAACGTCATTGATTTATTGGCAGAAGCTTCCCTTGCCAACATGCTGTCAGCTTGACTGCTGTTCGTTGTGTGTGCTCCTCCACAGAATAAGTAGGAGACCCGATCCCAGCCCTCCGGGACTCAATAGCCTGGTTGGCAAAGCAGGACCGGGATACGAGTCAGTCCACGGTGATAGGCACTCGGTTGAAAGGTTGAGACCAGAGATGGATTTGGGGTTCAGAGAAGGGAGAGGCACACGACCTTCAAATAGCCTGTCATTCAGATGTTTTGCTAAGTGATCCCTGCCCTCGCGGGCTCAGGCTGCATGCATAGCATCACCCTGCTTTCCGGGGGTCTTTCTGAAGCAAACTCGAAGAGTCAGGTTTGGGGGTCTCCAGGAGGTGCAGATCTCCACAGCACCCCAGACCTGGCCGCGAGCTGAGGGGTCAGAGGCAAGCCCAGGGGGCTTGGGCGCTCTGCCTCTGGCACTTCTGGGCATGAGAGTCTGGAGTTGCCCTTAACCGTGACCTTGAGCAGCTGTTTAGTAACTGTCTGTAAAATAGGGATAATAAGAGAAATACAAGGGGACAAACTCTAGTCATTGTCGTCAAGAGGGGCCAAGAAGATGGCAGGAACAGAGTACTGAGGCAGGTGAAAGCTTGGCTAGGAGGCTGGTCAGGGAAAGCCCTTCCTAGGAGGTCACCTGAGACTAAGGTTTGAGAGACTTGGGAGCAGTGAGAGGAAGAGCATTCCCGCAGAAGGAACAGCATGCACGGAGGCTCAGAGCAGGAAGGAACTTAATGTGTTCAAGGAATAGACTAGAACAGTAACTAAATGAGACGTGGCTACTGGCCACTTTGCATGGAGATGGCATTCCCCAAATGATAGGTATTGTTCTTCTTGTCACCTTATTTCTACGTTTCAGAACTGAGGCCACAGTACCATCAAGGGACCTCTGCAAGTTGCAAGCTGAACCCGCTTTGGTCAGCTAGGGCAGCAGCTGTCAGTGGGTCACTGATCTGCCTGCTCTGATTCACAGTCCCCCCACCCCGTTCCCCCCCAGCCCAGCCCCTGCCTCGTGTCCTCCCGGGTGCCCTCTCCCCACCCCTCCCCCTGCAGCCAGAAGGCATCATCTTGCTTCTCTGCCGCTGTCTCAGCTCACCCACTGGGTGCCTCTGGCCACTCACTGCATGTTGGGCCATCCTGTTTTTTCTTCATGGGAGGCCGGAAGCTCCCCTCCCCCACCCTGACCCCGTGCTGCTTCCCCAGGGCAGGGGAGAGACTCACTCCCCGGAAACACACTCCTCCAACGCTCCCTGGTCACGTCAGTTGCCCGCAGCTCTGCACAGTAACTAACGGATGCAGACAGACTTGGGAGTCATCATAGAAAACGTAACTAATAAATAGCAGTAACTGAGGGATTGTCAGACATCTATAGGAATAGCATATGGTCAATAGTTTTCCCTAACGTAGGCTTTAAACTCACAGGGTGTTCCCACGTATTATTTCATTCGATTCACGCAAGAGCACCAGTTATAACCCCCATTTTACAGGGCGGTAAACTGAGGCCTACCTAGTCTGAGCCACTGGAATGAAGTTGGGGGGGAGGCAGGACCAGAATCCGGGTCTCCTGGCTCTGAGCGTTTCCTCTGCTCTGCCCTGCTCCCGTCCCCTGGCTCATTGGATATGAACTGCCTGTTTCCCCGCCAGATGTTCCGGGGGACCCCCCGTGTTCACAGCGCAGCCTAGAAATGATATTCCTGTCCCCTCACAGAGACTGGAGACACTCTGCGTGTCACCAGACACGTGGGACGGTGGGCACTGGAATGAGCCAGAACGCAGCGGCCCCACCTTTCCGCAGCGGGGCGACAAAGTGCTTCATGCACACCCCCCAGTCAAGCACTGGCCAAAAGCAGCCCTGAAGCTTCCCGGGGGGACCCCCTGCTCAGCCCCTCGGCCGGCTGGAGAGACTCTAGTCCACCCAGGACGCAGGTACGCGGCGGGCACAGGTCAGAGTCGCACGGGACTCCCGTTGCTACGTCAAAGCTTCTCAGGGGTCCTTTTCTCACCAGAAAGTCTGTCTTGCCCAATGCCTGACCTCTGCACAGCACAATTGTCATTTTGGCTTCCACCATCAAGGCAGACAAAGCTGACGCATTTCTTACTTACTTTTCCTGTGGCAAATGGCAGAATATGATTTGTTTCCAGATTTCGACATAGACCAAGGCCTAATGGAAGTCCTCTCGGATCGAGTACCTCTTGAATCTCTTTGATGCAGTGCTTTGCAAGCTGTGTCCACCTAACCCAGGGCTTGCATCCACCTGTGGGAAAGGGGATGGGAGGGGGTCCTTGAGGCTGTAGTTTGGGAACACCCCATAAAGGACATTGTTACACCTTCTTGCATAACACTTTAACCACCCAGGTCATAGGGCTTGGCAGGAGTGTGGGCGCCTTACCGAGGGGATAAGATCATGAGCTGGCTGCTATCACTGACAACTTCATCTTTAATTTTGATGGGGGGTTTTAAAATTATTTTTAGTGTTTTATTTATTTTTGTGAGAGAGAGAGAGAGAGAGAGAGAGAGAGACAGAGTGCAAGCAGGGAAGAGGCAGAAAGCGAGGGAAACACGGAATCCGAAGCAGGCTCCAGGCTCCGAGCTGCCAGCCCGGAGCCCGACGCGGGGCTCGAACTCACGAACTGTGAGATCATGACTTAAGCGGAAGTTGGACGCTTCAGCGACTGAGCCACCCAGGTGCCCCATGAATTTTGATGTTTGATCAAAGAAGTCCTCTGCTGGCCTCTCCCTGTGAGTTGTGCCCATACTGTGATTTGCAATATGTAAACAGCATATTTTTGTCAACAACATCAGGCAGAGAGACATGAATGCTTCGTCTTTCTCCAACCACATTGTACTCATGGGAGCAGCCCCAAACAGAGCAGCCTGAATCTGGAAGTGAAGGGAAATCCAGCATGCAGCCGGGTCCCTGGCACAGCCTGTTCCACGTAGCGGCCACTAGCGTCAGCCCCCGGTTGTCACTGGTCACGTATGTTCTGGCGTTGGGCCAGCTCAGCATCAGGCACGTGGCAGGGGTTTCTCGGATACAGGGCCGTGGCCGCCTGATGGCAGGATGTTGATCTGTGGGGACTCAGTCACGGCCCGGACTTGAGCGCTTCCCCTCTGGCTTCCGGGATACCCGTGAAGGAAGGAGAACATGTGGGTTAAGGTCTCAGCAGAACGCTGTGATCCACACCCTCGCGAACAACCATTTGTAGCTCCTGGTTTGGTTTAAAGACAGCAGTGTGATTAGAGCTTTGCAAAAACGTCTGGAAGGAGAGCCTGTGCCTTACCCAGCCCTCGGTGATAAGAACCCTTCGAGTCTTGATTAGCTGGCTGTTCGGAAAGGCATAAGCCAAGTTCTGGCTGTGCGGGGACAGAGAAGCCTGCATCCCTCCTCTGCCTGAGTTGCCGTCTCATTTGGCTGCAGCCACGTTAACAAACTAACAGGACAAGCTGGCCGGCCGAGGCCCCCAAGAGGGCCTGCGGGACAGGGCAGGGCCCCTTCCGGTGCCCCTGACCCACCACTTTCCACCATGTTTCATGCCTTCCTCCCTCTGTCCCTGTCTCTGGCCTGTTGCCTTCCTCTCTTGCCTTCAGACTTCCATGTGACGCTACACCTGGGGCTTAACCCCTGGATAGACCGCAGCCTGACTTCTTGGTCAGGACCCCAAGCCCTTTCCCTCTGAGCGGCACCATGGCAGGGCCAGCCTGGGGCCTCAGGCGGTGACACACCCAGCGGACGAGGGTCAGCTTCTCCAAATGCTTGCCCTTGAGGGCTAAGCTGGTGCTTTCTGCCGGCCCCTGGCCTGCGCTTGGCCCCACTCCCCTGCCGTGAAAGAGTCTGTGCCAGCACCACATCCGGAGTGAGAGCCTAAGGGGGACTTACCGTGGCCAAGACCACCACACTGCACAGCCATTCACCTAGAACCCGGGCTGAGCGGCAACCCCTGGGTTGTGCAGCCTGGTGACTGCTGATGAGGCCGTGTGGGGAGGGGACAGCAGTGCATACGGGTCAAGGAGCAGGCACTCGTTTGCCCACTTCAGGGTTCTCTTACCCCTCACCATGAGGCAGGGATGCGCATATTATTGAACCCATTTTATAGATAAGTAAACTGAGGCTAACGCTTTACCATAAACTGCCTGAGGTCCCACAGCCTGTGATTGGTGGGGCTGGGAGATGAACACCTTTCTCCTGTTCCAAAGCCTTTGATCTAGCTTCTTCCTCTATAGAATGAGATCAGCAGACTCAGTGACCTCCAAGTCCTGGGGCTGTGCTCTCCAATATGGTGGCCACAAGACCCAAGTGACCGTTGAAATTTAAATTAGTTAAAATGAAACAAAGCTTAAAACCCAGTTCTTCTGTCACACTGGCCACATTTCCAGTGCTCAGCAGCACCTCTGGCTGGCGGCTACAATATTGGGCAGCCCAGATGCAGAACATTTCCATCACTCCAGAAAGTGTTATTGCACAGCATTGGTCCAGGGTTTTAGAAAAAGAGGAAGTGATAAACAGAGGAAGAGATAACCAGAGGAAGTGATAAACAGGAAGAGATAAACAGAGGAGGTGATAAACAGAGGAAGAGATAAACAGAGGAAGTGATAAACAGGAAGAGATAAACAGAGGAAGTGATAAACAGGAAGAGATAAACAGGAAATGATAAACAGGATAAACAGGAAGAGATAAACAGGAAGTGATAAACGGAGTGGTAAACGGAGGAAGTGATAAACAGGAAGAGATAAACAGATGAAGTGATAAACAGCAGTGATAAACAGAGGAGGTGATAAACAGGAAGAGATAAACAGAGGAAGAGATAAACAGAGGAGGTGATAAACAGGAAGTGATAAACAGAGGAAGTGATAAACAGGAAGAGATTAAACAGAGGAGGTGATAAACAGGAAGTGATAAACAGAGGAAGTGATAAACAGGGAGTGATAAACGGAGGAAGTGGTAAACAGGAAGAAATAAATAGATGAAGTGATAAACAGAGGGCATAAATGCAGAACTATGCCTGGTCACTGGCCAGAGCCCGGACATGAAGCAGCGGGCCAAGTCTTGGTTCTCGGGGACTTCGTGGAAGTTGGTCGTCCCCACCTCCCCACCTGCTGTCCCCACCCTGGATGCTCATCTGCGTCACCCGCCAGAGCCCCACTCCAGCGGTTCTGACTCATGGGGTCTGGAGTGGGGCCTGGGCCTCAGTGTACTTGACCCAGATCTGCCCAGGTGAGGCCAACAGGCTTAAGGACAGCCTCTTTCTATCCCAGGAGGACTCCCTGACCTCCGGACCGTGGACGGCCCTGACCGTCTGCGTGGCCTCAGTGCCCCATTGACCTGGCCCCCGCTGGCTCAGGGAATAACTATGCAGAATCCCAGACAGTGCAGGCCCTGTGACTTTCGCTGATCTGCAACCACACTGAGCCCATCCCCAGGCAGACAGGAGCTCTCGTCCCTTCTCTTGAAAAAAGTTGACTGTGATTATTCTCTTTTTAATTTCCTCCCTTATTGTGTGGTTCCCTGCCAGGAGGGGGGGTCAGTGCCACCCAGCTTTCCAAGCCTTAAGGTGCAATATCCTAAAACTGCAGGGGTTGTGATTCATTTAAGGCCTGTCTCTTTGGGCGTGTATATACACAAAATTGCTTTAGTAATAATTTGATGATCCTACCGATAATAACGATGGCAACAGCAGGCACCAGACTCTTAGGATGTGCCCGGTGACCAAGAGGCACCTCTCTGTCCCTTCTCTATTCCTCCCTATTCTTCTCAGCCTTTCCTCTGGTGTTTCGGTCCCTTCCTCCCTCATATTTGCTCTCTCCTTTGAGGGACTCCAGTATAGACCTAAAGTATTTCTCATCAGTTATGATTACCAGATTGAATTTAGTATCTATGCCTGACCCTAAAACTCCAGAGCAAAAGCTTGGTCTCAGTTGTTATTCATACAGGCGCCACTGTTGATCCCTTGGCCCCCAAACGCCTGATACTAAAATCATTCTCTCCCTGTGGCGCGGCCTCCGTTGAGAGCAAAGGCCACTGGGGAGCCATGGTCAGGGCCTCAGGGAGCCTGCCCCGTTGATAGCCCTAGCCACCATCGCAACAGCATACCCTTCCAAGGGCTGTGGGCAGCACATGATGCAAAGGAAGCTGTAACAGAGGTAACTCGTGGTCCTGCTGCGTGTTTCGCCCAGAGCAACAGAGCCAGCTGGTTCAAGTGGCAAATCCCGCCGGGCTGGAGCATATTAGCCAGGAGCTCATTGTTCCCAGGCTTCCGGCACAGGCTCCACACAGCATGGAATAGCATCAGCCTGGAACCAGACAGCCCCGAGCTCAGGCCCTGCCTCTGCCCCCTGACCAACGATGTGCTTGGGTAAATTAGCCCACCCCGGCCTCAGTTTCCTCGTGCTTGTTTCCTCGTTGTCCGGGCTAGGTGGCAGAGCTTAATAAACACTCTTGTTTTGACTGATATTCATCGAGTGCTTTTGAGGTGCCAGGCCTGACACTGATCCCTTTACATGAGGAAACTGAGGCGTAGAACAGCTGAGGTTCCACCCAGGATCCCACACAGCAGGAGGAGAAGCTGGCACGGACCCCCTGCCTAACATGCCCCATTAGTTAGTGCCTGAAGAGTTGAGGCAGGCCTGTTTCCAAGCTCAGGTTCTCAAGTTCATCCCTGCGAGGCTTTGCTGGCTTTGCAAGCCTCATATTCCTGGACCGTCGATTCCACCAACCATTCTGGCCCTTCCTTGCAATGCACGTGCAGATGCTAACTCAGGTCAACCCTTCCTGACATCACCAGCCCTGTTTCTTCCGTGGACGCTAGGGCGGGTAAGAGAAAGGAAAGGGAAGAGAAGCAGAGGTCATGGGTAGGAACGAAAAAGTGGCACAAAGGTCCAGCCAGGGTAATGAGCAAGTAAATGACTCAAGTAATCCCATCACTTCCCAGGAGCCAGAGGTTGAACTAACTGGTGAGTAAAAGCATTATCGTGGCGCCATCTGCTGGACCATGTGCTTATTGCAATGAATTTGTGGCAAAACCAGATCTGGGTCTCAGAACTGGGGTTTTTGCACCCTGGCTGGAGACCTGGCCAGCAGCGTCCTGAGACCTGTAGAAGCCAGGTCTTGGGGTCTTCTGTGACTGTCAGGGTATAGTTCTCTTCTAGTGTGAAAGAGCAGCTTGCCTGAAATAGATTATAAAAGTCTGGTGTCCCCAACTCTCATGAAGAACACAGATTCCATCTTCCATGTTGGACCCAAAGGCCCCTTTCATTTCTTGGGCTTGGCTTTTGTAGGTGGGGGCGCATTTTTGAGCCATAGAAATGGACCCAAGCCACCTCTTAAAGACACATACGGACATGCATAAAATACCATGCGAACCACCGTAAAATGCAACATTAAGTATCATTTTTGTCATGATGTAAACATGTATTCAGTGGTTTATAGTTGAGAAGCTTGCAAATATAAAAAAGGAAGAGCAGGGCATATAAAATTGCTCATTGTGTCCTTGGCAATAGATCATCAGCTCCTTTAGCGCCAGACCTCCGTCTTACATCCTGTAAATTCAGTCACAGACGTGTAACCAACCATCACATCCAAAAGACCATCCCTGCCTTCAAGGAGCTCACAATCTTTGGCAGAACTGACATGTCATAATAGTGACTGTATCAGAGTATAGAAAGATCTGTGCGATGACACAGAAGGGTGGTCTTCTTGCCAGACCTTGGAGGGATGAGTGGTCAGGGATGTAGCCCCTGAATACACAGGAGTTTGCCATAGAAGGATTTGGTCCTTCATTTTTTTTAATGTTTATGTTTGAGAGAGAGAGGAAAGCACAAGCAGGGGAGGGGCAGAGAGAGAGGGAGACAGAGGGTCTGAAGCGGGCTCTGCACTGAAAGCGGAGAGCCCGACGTGGGGCTCGAACCCACAAACTGTGAGATCACGACCTGAGCCGAAGTCAGACACTCAGCCTGCTGAGCCACCCGGGTGCCCCTGTCCCTCATTTCTGGGAACTTCACTGGACCATCAGGCTTGATCTCTGTTCTCTCTGGTAGCTGATCATCACCTGTTAAGGATCTAGCAAAATCATATAGATGGCTCCCTGACTACCCATCTCCATGAAAACCTTGGTTGTTGTCAAGCTTCAGAACTGTTGACGCATTTGCTGCATGCAGGACAAGGCTAAGTTTCCACATCTCCCAGGGAATTCAGTCATCTGGCCAAGGTGTCGTAGCAGAGGCCGTGGTGGAGCCCGGGTACGACTGAGTCCTGACCTGGCTCCGACCACCGCAGGGCCCTGCTCACCACTCTCCCAACATGCTCTCCTTTTTCTCCTATTCTTAGCGCCTGTGGCGGAGGGTGGACCTTACCAAGAGCAGCGTTTCTCCCTGGAAGGGAAGGCAAGGGGGGCTGTTGGCGCCGAGGTCTGCCAGCAGGGGGAGACAGACTGCCCAGGGGCCGGCATTAGAGCTCAGTGCCTTGTTTCCCGTGGGAGGCACAGAGGCTTGGAGTGGCTCTGTCCTTTCCCTCCTCACTTGATCAACTCGAAAAGAGCAAAATCAATCACCAGGGAGGGATAATCCCTTGATGAAATGACAAAGGGAAAAATTGGCCTCTTTCTGTTTGATGAAACTCTTTAAATACAGAGAACAAACTGAGGGGGGGGTGGGGGAGGGGGAAACGGGTGACGGGCATTGAGGAGGACACTTGTTGGGTTGAGCACTGGGTGTTGTAGGTAAGCGATGAACCACGGGAATCTACCCCCGAAACCGAGAGCACACTGTATACAGTGTGTGTTAGCTAACTTGACGATAAATTATATATGTAATAATTAATTTATATATATTAATTAATATATATAATATGTACAATTAATATATAATAATAAGTTAATATATGTAATATATAATATATACATCTAATTCTTTGTAACATTCGTAACATATATATGTTTGTGTATATGTCGTAACATATACGTGTGATACGATTCAAACGTGTTTCCCCCTCACGACTTCTTAGGTAGCAGTGCCTTTTTCCCTGCTGGGTGGGAACATGTTGCAATAGTTGTAGGTTTGTGGACGGCCACGCTTGGCTCACTTAGCCGTTGTAGCATTTTCATGGTGCTAGATCTATCTGTGCTGCAGGAACTCTCGGGTTTGGAGGTCTTCAGGGGGAAGATGCTTTCCTTTTCCTGCACATTTGGCCTCAGAAGTGTTGCTGCATAAAAGGAGACTTACGACACAGTCTCTGTCGGAGGCTGCTGCGTCTCTGACACTTTCCGGAAGGCCTGGCCAGCTTGCGGTGCAGCAAACAGGGCACCGTTCCTGTCGTGATACAGCATTATGCACTGGTTCGCAGCTTTTAAGCCTCAGCACAGGAAAAGCCATCCTGCCTTCTCCACGTCGTATCGTCCGCCAGAAAGCGCAAGGCTTTCCTCCCGGTGACTCTCGCTCAGCTCACCCTTTTCCCCTCTTGTCTCTCCTCAGCGATCCCAGTCTGCGTTCTCACTCACCAGAGAAGATGCCCCGAGGACCCCTTCGCTGGAGGCTCTGTCAAGGCCGCCCAGGGGCCAGGACCAGCCACCGAGGGAGGAGGCGGCCTTGCCCATCTGGAAGAGCGTGGACAGGCTGGACGACACAAGTAACTGTTTTAAGCAGCATCTGGTTGGTCTGTGGGTCTCCGAAGTGCTGTCTGGGGGCTTCTTGGCTGTTGAGTGGCCCCCCTCCATCAGCCCGAGTCGGTGTGTGCCCCCTTGGGGCCGCTGAGCCACCAAGTCACGAGGCCTCTAGCCCGGTACACGCTTGTAATGTGGTCGTGTTCCCCACGGGGCAGGTTCCTGCTGAGACCCACGGGCCAGCGGGGGGCTCCTGGGCCAGTGCCCTATGGTCCTTGGCTGCACAGTCTCACTCCAGCCTCCTGTTCCACGTGGGCCAGGAGAATATGTCTCAGGCAGGCCAGAAAGGCTAATCCCACCTGGCAGGGCATTTCAGCGTTCAGAAGGATTTGGGTCCCAGCGTGGGTTGGTTTGAAGAGAGTCCTTTCTAAAACCCGACATACTAGTTGGGGTAGCACTCTCTACTGTCCCAAAGGAACCAAACATTTAGGCGGCTCAACACAATGGTTTAATTTCTCACCACACACCGGTGCAGTGCCTCGAACGGGCCTTCAGAGGCCAGAGGCTCCTTCTGCTTTGTGGCTCTGCTGTGCCCTGTGGCCTCTGACTCTTCCACTGGGTCCTTCACCTCGGCCAGCAGTTAGAGGAAGGGAGAATGGAGAAGTCAGTGCACCTGCTCCCTACCCGCCTCAGCAGGGAAATGGCCTGCAGGGAAATGACCGCAGGCCAGAACCGGTCACACAGCCCCACGTTGATGCAGAGGGCCTGGCAGACGCAGTCCTGGCGTCGCAAACACATTCCGGCCACACAGCTGGGCCGTGAGAGGGGCTTTCGTGGCCAGCTGTCATCCCCGCCACACCTGAGAATGGCGTGCTCCCCATTCTTCCTGCTCCTGCTTCTGGAAGGCCCTGTCTCTGCACAGAGCCCTTGAACTCACCTCTCCAGAGACCCAACATCCACAACACGCGGTCCCTTGTAAACCTGTCAGGTCACGTAACCCTTCCCAATGAGGAGGCTCGAAGTAGCCTGTCGCTTTCCCAGAGTCGCACCTCAGGAGGCCGTGAGGGGGTTGGAACCACGTGGGTAACGGCCGAGGGCCATGGAGCGGCCTGGCCAGGCCACCTCGGTCTCCCGGGCCCGTGACTGACTGTCCACGTCAAGATGCTCACTCCACCCTGGCACAGGCCTGTTCTTTCCTCACCTAGATACACGTAATGAGAGCTAGGACCACTGTCCTCACAGGAAGAAACCACAAAAGGATTCTCAGCTCCCAGTATATGTCAGCTCTGCACTCCCCTTTTCTGAACAACACCACAAAACTTCGCAGCAAAACATTCGTCTCAGAAATATGCTTTTAAAGATGGTGCTATCATTGCTGCTCTCTAAGGGAAAAGACTGAACTAACAGCTACTGAGGCAAATTCCTATGTGCCGTGTTCTCCCAGGGCAAAGAATGGCCAATGCAGTGTTTACTACAGTCGTTCTAAAACTTTTTTCCAAACAGGTCACTTGCATGCGTCCCATGTAGTAGAACCCATCGGGAGAACCTGCAGGGATTCGGTGAAACACATGAAATGGTCTTTCTTTATGTATATGGTTTGGGGTTTTGTTTTGTAATTGCATTCTTCCATTTAAATTTTTTTTTAATGTTTATTTTTGAGAGGGAGAGAGACGGAGTGTGAGCGAGGGAGGGGCAGAGAGAGAGAGAGAGGGGAGACAGAATCTGAAGCAGGCTCCAGGCCCGGAACTGTCAGCCCAGAGCCTGACGCGGGGCTCGAACTCACAAACTGAAGTCGGATGCTCAACCGACTGAGCCACCCAGGCGCCCCACATTCTTCCAATTTAAATGAGCTTTACTTTCCCTTCCTCCTGCTGTTCATTCATTCAGATTCTTTCTTGTTTTCTCTCGTTAGCTCCCACCAGAGACTGAAAGTCCCCACAGAGAAGGGACTGTAAAAGTTCCACAAGGCATGTGAGGATGTCATATAATAGATGGTCAATAAACAATAATAACTAACTTTTAAAAATACTCTACAACGTACAGGGTTCATCTGCAGGCACTATTTTATTCATTCCTCCAGGGTCATTATCTTGTGAGGGGCAGTGAGGGTGAACGAGTTTGAGATCCCACAGCTAGTGTGGCTAAACCCAAACATCGTGGCCCCAGCTTGCGGGCTCTTTCAACCACTGCATGATAATAAGTGCGTCCCAACTCCATAAAAGCAAACCAATAAACAACAGCAGCGACAAAGAGCCTTTCAGAACCCATGCTTAACACACTGATACATTTAGAAGAGATTATAAAAACATCTGACAAACACTCCAATTCATGAAATAGTTCCCTGCTGAATTATGAGCATTCCAAATAAATTTGGAAAGGATTTTAATTTTCAAAATGTAATTTTTTTTTACCTAATTTTCTGTAAAATAAAGCACCCATATTATAATTCACCAGTTGTATATAAACAAAATTTAGGGGTGCCCAGGTAGCTCCGTCGGTTAAGCATCCGACTTCAGCTCAGGGCATGATCTCATGGTTCATGAGTTCGAGCCCCGTGTGGGGCTTTGTGCTGACAGCTTGGAGCCTGGAGCCTGCTTCGGATTCTGTGTCTCCCTCTCTCTCTGCCCCTCCTTTGCTCGTGCGCTCTTTATCTCTCTCTCTCTCTCTCTCTCTCTCTCTCTCTCTCTCTCTCTCAAAAATAAACATTAAAAATTTTTATATATATAATTTAGTTCAACAATATCACACACAAAAGATTTCATACTCAAAAGCTCCATGCATCCCTCAGGATGGAGATTTAAAATTACAAACATATAAAGCCCTTGTGCAGAAAACTGCAGGGTGTTTTGAGGATTGCTTGGCCTTGCTAAGGTCTCCAGGCCAACCCCAGAGGTGCTGAGGGATGTCTGATATGTTTAGCAGGAAGCAGATTATACCCAGGGCCCTTGCCCCATGTCAGCGGAGCAGAAATGGAGACCAGCGGAGACCCAGAGGTGGAGAGCATCTTAGGTTAATGTCCACTGGGCTATTTTCAGCACTTCTGTGTATGCCTCAGGGGAAAGGTCGCTTCCAGAGCCTGCTAATTCACAGTCAGGGTCAGCCGTAGGGACACTGTGGGCTGAGTAAACAAAGCAGATCCACTGGGGGCCTTGGCAGGGCCGACCGCAGTCTGTGGATGTCTCCCAAAACACATCTTCCCCTTACAGACCTTGGCTGCGTGCACGGCATGTGCTCGGTGCTGGACATTGCAGTCAGGGGACAGCCCCTGCTCTTGAGCTGTTGTCTGCACCGTCGTGAAAGAGGATGTGGAAAGAGGAGAGAACGGAGGGACGCAGGGTCCCCGGTGCATATTCCCGGAGGACTGAGAGCATGTGGTATTGGAGCCCAGGCGCAGCCTTGAGCTGTTCCAGCCAGGAAGCTAGACAGCGAGGTTTCCATCGGGTCAGGCATTCAGGGAGCCGGCTCTGTTTTTGCGGAGATAGAAGTCGGTCAACTTCTAGCTTCCGCAGAGGCCCGTGGTAGATGGGACCGTAAAAGGCGGAAGAGAGGAGCCAGCAGCGGGCTGAATCCCTGCCCGCCCTGGGGTGGGTGTTGAAGGCAGATGCGTGACCGCAGAGAAAACACAGTCCGCCCTGGAGCCAGGCAGGAGCGGCCTTCTCAGGGCCTTTCTCTTTTTGGCTTCCTCCCACGGCCCCAGACAGCCTCGCATCGAGAGTTCGGCCTCGTCCCTGCAGCCTGTGGGTGTCCATGTTCACTAACAAGTAGTCTTTACCAGCCCAGGACAGGTTCCAGAAACGCTCAGGGACTGGAGGTAGAGCGGCAAAGAAGACACAAGCTGTGGTCAGGGTGGCGGCGGGCCAGGAGTGATGGGGGTGGACGGCCAAGGAAATAAGCTGTAGTGTAGTTTAAGGGTTTAAAAGTGAAAGCTTCCTGGAAGAGCCCAGAGAGCAGAGGGGCCAGTCTGCCCAGGAAGCAGCCGGTGAGTTGGGCCTCCAAAGACCACCCAGAAGGCAGACAGGGTGACCGATTGTAAGGCCCCAGGGCCACACCTCTCCCCTCGGAGTGAACGCTCCCCACGGCCAAGGCGGAGTCTGCTTTGCATCGTGGGGGTGTCTCTGTTTGCAGACTGTAATGTGAAGACTTGAGGACCTGTGGTTTATTTGGAGGTGAGCCCAGGAGACACAGAGAGGGGAGGGGACAGGAGACAGGAAGGGAAGGCAGGCAAATGACTCATCAAACAGGATGGCGGTTCGTCCCCACTGGGGAACTCTTAAGAGCCAGCATAGAATACTGTCCTGCGCAACAGGCAGGGGAGTGGGGAGACTTATCCACCAGCTTCCCCTGTCATTCATTGAGGGCTGCGTCCAGGGGGCTGGGATCGCCCCCCGCCCCTGGGGCAGCCCAGCAGTCTCTGGTAAACAGAGCACACCTCAGGCAAAGAATCACAAGTGCTGGCAGTTGGGAGCCCAGAGGATATATATACCCTGAAATGATCCACAACGTCTGCTGCAGAGAAAATCAATATTGCCACTTACTGGCCATTCGTAGCCTCACTGAGAGAGAGCCCGGGCATTTCTGGAGAAACCCAGGTGGGCTCTCTGGTCCCTGCCTTCCACACCAGCTGACTGATGCTATTGGGATGTGGCATTGGGAAAGTGCCAGCAAAATAGAGACCCTTTTTCCCAGAAGACCTCCATTACCACCACGGCAGGTGGAGCCCATAACAGGTAAATGGTAATAACACCCTCACTGGCCTCTCTTCTGAATGTTTCCATGGCCAATGAGAGCAGTGTTGCTGTGGTCCGGAATAGCAATTATGGGGTAGATGCATACATATACACATGTATGGAGTTCGTGGTGCTGCCCTGTGACGTCAGATAAAAATAATGATAGTATAAGCCCATTCAACAGGTAGAAAAAAAAAGGCTGAGGGGTAGCAGATAGTATGATCGATGCTTTACACAGGATGTCTCGTAATAATCCTCTGACCGCCAAGGAGAGCACACTGTCTCCATTTTCAGGTCAGGGTACTGGCACAGGAGGTGCTCTCTGACCAAGGTCGCCTGCCAGGAATCCCAGTAACTGGGGCTCAGCCCTGGATCTGCCTGAACCCACAGTCCCTGTTCTTCACCCTGCCCTAAAGCAGCCCAGGTATGGGTGAGGGGAAGAGTGCTATTATGACCATCCCCTGCTCTGAACAGGCACATGTAACACCCTTGATGGGTGTCCTCTCATTTAAACCCCACACCCAACCAGGGGGGGATTAGCTGTACCAAGGCTGAGAGGCTCTCAGAGCTTTCTGCCCAGGCCCCCTGACTCCACAGCGTCTGCTCTCCCCTCTGCACAAGCTGACTGTGGGGCAGAGCAGGCTGGAGAGGTCAGAGATGCAGCCCCAGCCGCGGGGCCTTGTCCGGGGGGGGGGGGGAGGGCGTGGTCATGCGCGTGATCTACCAGAACATGGATGGGGTCATGGAATGAGCCCGACAGGCTATCACACCAGGAGGACTCGGGGAAGGAGGAGGCCACATCTGGGCAGGGGGAGAAGCAAGTGCTCTAGGAAAAGGGGGGCCTAGGACGTGAGGCCTTTGAGGGGTCACCAGAGCTCTGCCACATGGAGATGTGCGGAGGGACCCCAAAGATAGCGGAACCAGCCAGAGAAAGGCAGGACCCAGGCCCTCAGGCTTCTGGGAGGGCTGTACTCCAATCAGCCGCCACCGGGCTCAGAATGTAGAAGGCCTGTGTTCTGACTCCCGGAGAAAAAAGGGAACTCAGGTGTCCTGCCAGCCTGGGCGGCTAAATTAGAACTGGGTCTCTGAGCTGAGAAGAATGTCCAGCCAACATCTGAATGCCCTTCAGGCTGTAGTTCTAAAGCAGGGTCCTGGCCAGGGCAGTCCTCTGTGGACAACACCATGAAATACTGATAACCTTCATTTCATTACATGAGACAGTAATCATCTAATGGGTAAAAATGAATCTGTGTTTTAAGTGGCATGTGACAGGACTCTGCCCCCATGTCCCAGCACAGCAGCGCTGTGGCCCTGTAGGCCTCAAGCCCAGGAGCTGGTGTCCACACACAAGTTAGTCCCCAAAGCCCCAGGATCCTCATCACCCAACCTCCAGGGAGTCCTGTAAGGCTCCTCATAAAGGAAACAGCTTCTGGTGGCAGTTGCTGTGCCCAAGGCCGGTGAGCTCTGCCAGGTACTCAGGGCTGAGAAGGACCGTGTACATGGTCCCCAGGCACATGGGCAGGACACGCTGTCCTTTTAGGCTTTGGCAAAAATAAGACAAGGCAACTTTCACCCCCTGGCGTGCAGATCAACCCTCGGGGCCCCAGTCAGCAGCCATCACAGATGCTCTGAGCAAAACTGAGCCTAGCTGAGGGCCAATCCAGACCATGACCCTGAACTGAGGACCTCTCCAGCCTCACAGCTGACCAAGGATTTCCACAGCACAGGCTGTAAGGCAGGGCTGCTTTGGCCTTGGGTAGAGAGGCCCCTCATCCCGACTCGGCCCGTTATGGGCTCTGGGACCTTTGACAAGTTACGTAGCCTTGCCTACCTTTGTTCCCCCATCTGCAAGGTAGGATTGGGGATACCAACTGCTTTCTCCCTCAGATCCTCTTCAGAATGGGGCACGTGCCCTGAGTTGAAGAGAAACGTACATGCGGAACAGGAACAAACCCTCACTCCTCCACGACCCACACGGAACGCTTCTGGGGCCAGATGTGTGGGGTTTTTCCATATCAACCAACTCGCTGACCACAGCCGGGTATCCTGCAACTCCATGCTGACCCTGTCTCCCTGGAGTGAGCCCCAGTCCCGCAGCCAAGGGCTCAGGACTGCGTGACTTCGGATACCAATCGCAAGTCCCAAGTTGTCACTCGCGTTTTGACCAGCCAGCTATACTCAGGGTTCCCACGACCTCCTCCCGAGGTGCAGTAGTTTGCTGGAACGGCTCGGCTCACAGAACTCGGGGAAGTACTTATGTCCGTAATAAAGGACACAGATGAACAAGCAGATGAAGACGTACATAGGGTGAGGCCCTGGAGGGTCCTGAGCACCGAGGAGCTGGGGTGTGCCACTCTCTAGGCACATGGACGTGCCGACCGGGAAGCTCTCAGAACCCCCTACTTCGGGGACTTTTATGGAGGCCTCATTCTGTAGGCACAATCAATTATCAACTCATTTTCCAGCCCTTCTTCCTTCTCTGGAGTGTGGGGGTGGGGCCGACAGCCCTAAGTTTCTACTCATGGCTTGGCCTTTCTGGTGTTCAGTCCCATCCTGGAGTCCCCCAGAGTCACCTCCTTAGCATAAAAGATGCTCCCAGAACCCAGGAAATTCCAAGGGATTTAATTTAGGAGCCCTGTGTCAGGAACTGGGGCCAGAGACCAAATGTTAGCAAGAACCTGGACAGAGTCTGGAGTGTGTGTGTGTGTGTGTGTGTGTGTGTGTGCATGCCTTTATCTTCTTTCATATATGCCTTCTCACAAGGCTGTGATTGGTGAGATCTGTCCAAGTGCCAAGGGCAGGCAGGGTGTGTTAACCTCGAGGGAGGCCAGGGAGGGTGATGGAATCATCTCCCATCCAACCAGGGGAAACCATGGCCCACGGGCAAAAGGCCAGACCCGGGGTTGCCAACAGTAGCTCTCCCTTCACCTCTTCTGTGCCCAGCCGGCCTAGGGGAGGAGGGGGGGCCATTCTGAGGAGGCCGAGGTGACCAACTACCCAGGTATATGTGCAATGGAAGCCTGATCTCTGAGTTTCTCCCCATCTGTGGAGACTGGGGCCTCGAGGGACTTCCTGGGGACCTTCAGCTCTGCTAAAGGGGCGTGGTCTCGTGGACTTCCTAGAGTCCGCCGATCCAAGGACCCCCACAAGCCGGTCGTGGGGAAGAGACAGCAGCCTCACCTTGCTGTCAGGTGATAACAGCCCTCTCTGGTTTCTCTCCTCCCACCCGCAGACCTGGCCGCGGTTTTGCAGAGCCCCGACGGGAACTGGGTGGCCCTGAAAGATGGCGCTCTGCCGCCCACCCGCCTGCTGGCCAAGCCCAAGAGTGGCACGTTCCAGGCCCTGGAGGCAGCCTCCCGCGTGACATCTGCCTACGAGGAGATGGGCTCCGAAAGTGAGGAGGACTTTGACTGGAGTGAGGCCTTGAGCACGCTGTGCCCGCGGCCCCCAGGCCTGCCCAGGAGCCCCCAGCCTCAGCCCACACAGGCCCAGGGTTCGGACCAAGGCCCCTCGGCCACCTCCGCCTCCTCCGGGCTCTCTCCCAACCCCGAGGCCATGTGCTCCGACTCAGAGACGTCCTCTGCGGGCTCCTCCCGGGAAGCTGGGCGCCGGGCCAGACTGTCCTGGTTGCAGAGGAAGGCCCCCAGGGACCCCGCCGCGGAGAAGATACGCCTGCAGGGAGAGCTGGACGTGAACTTCAACCCCCAGGCAGCCAGCAGGGAGACCTCGGACAGCAGCGAGCCCGAGGAGATGCCCCAGGCTGCGGACCGGAAGGCCAGGAGGTGGAGAAGGGCCCGTGTGGGCTCAGAGGAGCCGAGCGAGGAGTTGTCTTCTCCCAACGCCCATTGCCAGGGGCTGGATGCACATCAGGTAATAAAACCAGCTGCCTGCAGGTGCATGTACACGCTTCTCAGCAAGAGGTGCCCTTCTGCCAGCATGACTGGTGCCGAGAGGGCTGGGTTTAGAATTCACAGACCCAGATTCTCACCTTGGTTTGCTGGGAGGTAGCTGAGTGGCCCAGACAGCTCGCGTCACCTCTCTGGGGTTCCATGACCTCCTCTCTGGAGACGAGCGCCGACAGGTCAAAGTGGGTTTGCAGTGTTGCCCCCAGACCATCAGCGTCAGCACCACCTGGGAACAAGTTAGAAATGCAAATTCTCAGGCGCCGCCCCACCCAAAAACCCTGGGGACGTGGTGCGGCATCTGCTGGAACCAGCTCTCCTGGTGAGTCTGCTGGACCGAAGCGTGAGGGCCGCTGGCTTAGGGTTAAAGGTATGGGGTCTAGAGTGAGGCTGCCTGGCTTCAAATCCGGCTGTGTGTCCTTGGGCGAGGGTTCAGTTCCTTCCTCTGTAAATGTAGATGATTTTACCAGCCATTTCAAAGAACGGTTCTGATGCACGAAAAAGGTGAGGTTTATAAGGAACCGAGCTCTGTCCTAGACAGAGGGCTCAGTAAATATTATTCCAGTATGATAGCTTAGGCCACAGTTTACTCACATTCTGTGATTCTTTCGTCCACCTCACACCCCCTCTACGTGTCTTCAGTGGCCTTGCCAACATGAATGAGCCTCCTTTGAGACTCTGTGATGAAAGTTACGGACTCTCTACCTGGAAAAATGCACTCGTACACACACACACTCACGCACCTGACACACACACAAATACACACACACATACACATACACACAGGCATGCACTCGAATGTCATTTTACGTACAACGTCAGGTAGTTCGTGCACCCCCAACCAGATTAATTCTGTATTCTCCAAAGACACCCTGCTCGCTCGCAACTCTGTGCTGGGATCACGCTGTGCCCTTGCCCCTCCCTTGCCTCTTCCCGGCGAAGCGCGACGCGGCCAACTGAACGTGGAACTTTGTGGAGCCCGCTCTCATCTCAATATTTTCTAAACTGAAAAGCGACACAGGTGGCCCGGAGAATTGAAATGACTTCATGAAAACAATGGGTTGCATTTGAAACTGAGAGTCTAATGGAAGAATCTAGTTAGGTTGCCCCTGCCTTCTGTAGGCTCACATTACTGTCGGGTTGACCTTTTACACTCCTAGAGAAAGCACACCCACTTCTGGAACCTCACTGCTTTGCCAGTAGCCCTTAGCCACCGTGCTCTGCATTCCTAGTTTGTGTCTAACCAAAAGCAGGCGCTGAGTCAAGGATTTGGATGCAGGTTTAGGTGGGAGGAGATCCCAGGAACCCCAAGAGTGAGCCAGGGTGGCGAGAAAGGCCTATTAAGGCTGACTACTGAGGCTGTGCTCTCCAGCAGGGACCCACTGAGAAGCCACATGGGACACGCCTCCCCCCTGAGGACAGGAGCATTAGTCACAGTCTCCCGTCTCCCATTGGTAGAGAGTGGCCCCACCCAGGAGAGAATTAACTCGAGACACAAGCAGTTTCTGGAGAAATCCTGCAGGCAGAGACACCCAGGTCTGAGGTGGGAAACTATCAGTAGCCAGAAACTATCCCTCAGGACTTCAGGCAACTCAGGTACCTCCAGCGGATACAGGCTGGGACATCACCAGTGGCTCCGACAGTGCCCTCTTGGGAATGCATCAGCCAGATCCCTGCTCTTGAGAGACCCCGTGGTGAAGATCGTTGGGGACTCAGAGGCCCTCGGGTCACAGAATCTGGCAGCGGTCCTGCCTGAGCTGCTAATGTATCCCCTAGAAAACATCCTTTCTTTGCTCCAAGGTCTCATTTGCTCCTCTGTAACACCAGACCATTATTGTCTAGCTCAAGTGGAGACTGTCCTACAGAGACTTTGGGTGACTTACCTGAAGGGATGTTCTTGAGGGCAGTCGGCCTGACTCACAGGCAGGTATCAAATGCCTCGTATCCACAACAGCTGGCTGCATGAAGCTTCCTATTTATTCTGAAGTGGCTTGAAAGTTGTCTTCCGGTGGCAATATTTGCAAGGCATTAATAGAAGGCAGGACCGGCAGAAGAGCGCTTGGGACCAGCGTCGCTTCTGCCTCCCTGCAGTGTCCTCTCCTCCCCAGTAGGTGGCAGTGGTGTTGCACCAAAAGAGACTTCAAAACTGGCCCTCCTAGCTCTCCCTCTTAGTTTACTAGGGCAAGTCTCTCTTCTGTCTTCTCAAAAACAAAACTAAATAAAAATAAAAATAAAAATAAACACACACACACACACACACACACACACACACACACATCTCTAATACTGAGGGATGCATCATTTTTTGAGAAAAGTATGAAATCTTTTGTATATATGCGTGAACATATATATACGTGTATATATATGTATAGTATTTTTAACTGCATGCTTTTTATGCAAATTTATATTTAATATAAATAAATATGTATTTTATACGGTTAGATATATTTCATAAGGTTAGATCTTATATGTGTGTGTACATATATATATACATGTATATATATGTGTAGTATTTTAACTGCATGCTTTTTAACTATGCAAATTTATATTTAACATAAATAAATGAATGTAGTGTAAAAAAGTTGTGAACGTACAAATACAGTCCCCCTTGACCACCATCTAAATCCCTGCCACGTCCCCCAGAATAACTGCAGTTGTGTTTGTGCATTCGTACACATAGAGTACGTTTACAAATACAGTTCTGGGGGCACCTGGGTGGCTCAGTCGGTTGAGCGTCCGACTTTGGCTCGGGTCATGATCTCGCAGTTTGTGAGTTCGAGCCCCGCATCAGGCTCTGTGCTGACAGCTCAGAGCCTGGAACCTGCTTCACATTCTGTGTCTCCCCGTCTCTCTCGGTCCCTCCCCTGCTCATGCTCTGTCTCTCTCTGTCTCTCAGTAAATAAACATTAAAAAAAAATTTTTTTTTAAGAAATACAGTTCTGGAAAGCGATCTGTATTTTAGCAAAACGGGCCTTTACTCTCCATATTCTCTCGCCACCTGCTATTCACAGTGATAGAAATGTCAGCGCACATCTCCACGCAGTGCCTGCAGAAGATTGCCTCCAGGTGGTCCCTGGAGAGGGGGCGGAGCATGGGAGAGGGAACAGTGTGTTCAGGGCGCAAGCAGGAAGGGTGCACTTCCGGTAGAGAATTTTAAAACAATAATAAGTTCAACAAAAGTCAGCCTTTTTGTTGTCACTTGCACCATGCCGGGACAATTCTGAGTAGCGTAACTTACGGTTAGGCCTTCAGTGGCTCTCTGCTCTTTGCTTTTCCGGATGATACGTGGTAAGATCTGACCTTATTTTTCTTCAAATGAAGCATTTGTCACCAAATCATTATTAAATAATTCATCCTTTATCTGCTGGCCTCAGGTGTCCCCTTTAACATATATGAACCTTCTTTTATTTCCACGAGCCTGGTTTCCTTATGCTCTATTTTCTTCGCTGACGCAGAAGTCCATTCATGTACAGATACAACTTTATTTTCACTGTAATAACATCATAACGTACTTTGCTATCCGGTAGATGATCTTCCCTTCGTGGTGGTTTTTGCCGAGGATCTTTTATAAAGTGTCTCAACTTGTCTCAGGCCTTTACTCACATAAGTGATTTTTCACAATCTTCTCTTCCAGTTGAAGAAAATTTTAAGTTTTGATTGGATTGCTCCAAATGCATTTATCTATTTGGAAAAAAATGTGTGTCTGCATAATACTGAGGCTCCCCATCCAACGGTGTCCTCCTTGTCTCTATTCATTTACTTTCTGTCAAGTTTTAGAGATTTTTTTCAAAGCTCTCCTCTTTTTGTGAAGAAGTTTTTAATTATGTACATTTTATTGACATTGTGGTTGAGATCTCTTTTTAAATTTTTTTTTAATGTTTATTTATTTTTGAGGGAGAGACAGAGTGTGAGTGGGGAAGGGACGGAGAGAGAGGGAGACACAGAATCCGAAGCAGGATCCGGGCTCTGAGCTGTCAGCACAGAGCCCGACGCGGGGCTCAAACCCACCAACCGTGAGATCATGACCTGAGCCGAAGTCGGACGCTCAACCGACCGAGCCACTCAGGTGCCCCTAAGATCTCTTTTATCCATTCCCTGTTCTGAATTCTGACGGTGTATAGAACACTATTGACTTTATGTTTGTAATTTTATAACTCAGCCCTAATAGATTCTTAGTCCTAATAGTCTTTCCCATGGTTCTTTTAGCGACTCCTGGTAGATGATCATCTTGTCCACAAGGAAGGACATTTTTATGGTTTTTTCCATGACTTACACTTATTTCTCTTGCTCGTATTATGGCCCGGCGACAATCGTGCGCTATAGTACGAAGGAGTAGTGACACCCAGCATTTGGTGTCTATCTTGCTGCGGTCCTTAGCCATCTGCTTTCAGTGGCGACTCCTCTATGCTTAGTAGATATGGTTAAGTAAGTTACCTCCTGTACCTTTAGTAGATATTCCAAGACAGAGAAGCATCTGTCTGTTCCTGGCTCCCTCAATGATTTAAATCAGGAATGTGAGTTTTATCAACTGCTTTCTGCCATCCCTTGAAATGATCCTATAGTTTTTCTCCTGTTGATGTTTGTAAGTCCCATTAATAGAGTGCTTAATTCTGAAACATCTTTTCATTTGCTGCATAAATCTTACTGGATCCTGGTTCCTTTGTACAAAAACTGGTTTCTGGTCGCAGGTTTCCATTTTCATGCCTCCTTGTTCAGCTTTGCTGTCAAGTTGTACTAATGACTTGACAAAGACTCTCTGTTGTTTACTATTTTCTAGAACGCTTTATATGACTTGACAATTTTCTGAAAGTTTGGAAGAATTCACCTATAAAGCTATCCAGGTCTGCCCACAGCTTTAAAAGTGAACTTTATACGTGAAATATTTTATGTATTAGAATCTGTAGAAAATATATATTAGAAATATATCAGAAGACAAGAAAGTAAAATGAAAAAATTAATATAAAAGCAAAACAAAAAAACCTTGAGATCAATTAATAAAATGATAATCTATATATATATATATTCATTATATATAATGTAATATATAGTGTGTGTATATATGCGTGTATATATAATGAATTTCCCTCAAGTCAGCTTTGTTAGTATCCCGTAGGCAATGTAGTGTACCCATCGTCAAACTTTTGCAAGTAAATTATCATTCCCAACGTGATTCTCTTTTCAATCAAAATGAAGAGGTAATCAGAAGAGTAGATAACTTTCTGGTTGGTTTTGCTTTGTTTTTTACTCTTTGTTTTAGTCTTATAGCATTGTGAACAATAAATATGGCTTATGTGATTTTGCTGTTGGGATTTCCTTTGTGGCCCGGTCCATGGCCAGTTTTCATGACTGTTTCATTTGTGTGTTTGAAAAGAACACATATTATCTGTCTGTTGAGGAGAAACACCATGTACACAGGCACAATGTTGTGTACGTCAGCAAGATAGACAAGGCAGTGCCTCAGAAGCTCATGTTCCTTTGCCTTCCTGTCCGTCAGGCTTCATTCCCCTAACTCCCCACTCTTTTCTACTGTCGTCTTCATGCTTCTGTGGTTTTCTTACTTTCTGTCTCTTCGGACTCTGGCGACTCCCTGGAAGACACACCAGCGGGTACTGGAGGCTCCACCCCCTGCTGGACCCCTGCCGTCGCCAGCCCTGATCAGCAGGTAGAGCCATTGAGGGCAGAAGTCCTGTCCCACATTCTCTAACTGCACCCCCAGCCTCCAGTCTCACCTCACACATAACGTAGCACATGGAGTCGCTCTGTCATCTGTTACCATAGACTGCTGAGCACATTCTCTGACCTCTGGAACCCCAACCCCTGATGTCCACGGATGGGATGAAATCCATGCGGCTGGATCACTTTCCCTCCAAAGCCCTGCAACAGGTATTTCACCATCTCTAGCCTTGGAGTGAATAGACGCCTGAAGACATCCTAATTTTTCCTTTATGTGTAACGATTTTCTCTTCTCTTAGACGTTTGTTTGGTTCGCCGTTATCTTTAAAGAGCAAACAGTTTGCCAGAACGGTAGTGTCTACTCATTTCATGCTGTTGCACATAATACAAAGACCTTTTTTCCTACACACTTAAGTATTGTTCCAACTCTAGTGTTTTCTTCTGCCATTTTGATTCTTACTTCTTCCAGCTCACCTGTAGTTCTTATGCTGAATCTTGATTCTCTATCTTCCATGTCTGCAGCCCTCTCTTATTGTTTTCCCCTTCTCTTATTGATCTTTTTCTCAGCCTCTAGAATACCTTCCCAAGTTTGTCCTCCCCGTCACTCATTTGTGTTCCCAGGGTTAATTCAGCTATTACCATTGTCAGATATGAGTTCTAATCCTGCTGCCATGCCTGCAGTCTTTCGGGATTCTTTTGCATCAGCAGTCTCCCCATTTTATCTCATGCTACTGCCTTGCCTTTTAGTCTGGGTGCTTAGCCCTCATAACTTTCTATACCTCTTCATTGAGACTCTGTATTATTATGCCCTAATGAAAATGCAAAACCACCATCAGACATGGTGCCCTACTTGTTAGTGAAATTTACGTGATGCCTCTGAGCTAGCTTTTGTTTCCTTTGCTCTGCAGTATTTTTCCATAAGTTCCATGTTAACGTGTTTCTGTTAGTCATCGCTAAATGAGAATAATGCTGTCTCCACTGCATTGTTTACCAGTATCTAACATGCTCAAACCATTTCCCCTCTGCTAGCTTAAGATACAAGCTTTCTCCTACTCGCATTGTCTTGCTTTATGTTTCTTTGGACAAATGGCTAAGAACCTACAATATATATATGTATGTTGAATGAATGAACAAATGAATGAATGGAAAAGAACAAAAATCATTCTATGTTTCTACATGGTTTTATAGTCTCTGCCCCTGGTGCTTTATATTTCATGACCATACCTCCTAGGAGGCAACATGGCACCATGGTGAGCTCTTTCCTCCGCCCACTTGAATGTTTGAAGAAGATACTTCCTAAGTAGCTATAAAACAAGGAGGAAGTAAAAGGACTAGGAGTAGGGCTTATCTCTGGATGTTTCAAATGGCCAATACCACAACAGCTTGGATAATGTGCTTTTGTTTGTCTGGTGTTGTGTTGTGTTTTGTTTTGTTTTGTTTTGTTTTGTTTTATTGTGAGCATTTATCTTATACTCTGAACCAGGAGGAGGTACTCTTTGGTAGGAGGGCAACCAATTATCCTGACCACTGAGGAGAGGGAGAGAGTGGACAGGCCTCCGCAAACATTTTTTTTTTTTCTCTCCAGTTCATTTCCCTGGGCTTTGTACTTAGTGAAAATTGTTCCCATCCATTTACCAGTAATGAGCCGACTTCCATTCCTTTTTCATTACGTAAGTTTTCACCCTTATCTGCATCTTCCCACACAGTTCTGGTGGAAAATTTGGAGAAGCTGTAGAATGATGTTTGCCAGATGCCATTTTAAAATGGAAACCTGCTAGTTAATTTTTCATTGATGGAGACGTCAGGATTGCAGGGGCTGCTGTTTTCAGTTTCCTCTGAGGTTTCACGTTTTGTTGTACTCATTAGTGAACCTTGTTTCCTTGGGAGAAATTTGCCCCCTTGTCTAGCGTGCTAGGTCCCAGTTATTCTCAAAAGACATTTTAAGAATCTCGCCACATTGAGAAGCTAGTAATCCTTTATAACTAAGAATCTGTAAATATTCCTTTATTTTTGCGTGTTTATGCCTTGCTACGGAGAGAATTTAAAGTGGTTTCTATAAATGTAAACAGAAGAGAATAAAATGAAAATATAAGAAAAGTAGGACAAAGGGGAAATCAGGATAGGAAAAATAAATGAAGCTAGGAGTCATGTTAGTTCCCAATACGGATGCAGTGAGGTTCCTAATCACAGGCTAACAGTACCAAAAATTTGGCTCTGAGCTTTCCAGAAGACAATAGGAAGAGAATGATGCGAACAGCTTGCTGAGTCAGGGAAACCATATTAGAACAGTAAATCCATTCCTTAAAGCGGGCTGCTCCTGGAGCTGAGATCCATGAGAAATTTATCCCATGGGTCCTCATGGAGAGAAGGCAGGATGTATCACCCTTTGCTATAAATGCCTCCAAACAAGCACACACATTGGAGGCTGCTCCTCATAGTGTCCCTCAGCATGAACCAGTATATCACCGAGGGCACAGTTCCATCAAGTCAGTCTATCAGGGGCCAAATACACCAACCTCTGCTGGTCCAGGTTGTTCGGGATTCAGTTCGGGATATGTGGAGGAGTGGATGGCTGCCCCCACCCCAAGCCCTGGTTCGTGAGCGTTGTTAAGTTCCGAATTCAAGGGGGTGCTCTCTGACAAGTGCTAACAAGACCGACGGGTATTGGGGGTAGTGTGACGCCCCCCGCATCCCGAGAACACCGAGGCACCCAACAGGTGCACCTCCCTCTGAGGTGTGCCAAGAGAATATCCCCCAAGCAGGCCCTTCAGTCTACTCCAGTTGAATTTGAATTGCCTCCAGTACACAGACCAAAGGGTGGTAATCCCCACACCCTGCCCCCAATTCTTCACCTCCAATTGTCTTTTTTTTAATATTTTATTTATTTTTTTAAAGCAGGCTCCACACCCGATGTGGGGCTCAAACTCAACCCCACGATCAAGAGTCGCACGCTCTACCAACCGAGCCAGCCAGGCGCCCCTTCGCCATTGATTTTCAGACCTTTTTAGGCATGGAACTTTGCCTGAAATGCAAACTTAAGGAGAAGACAATATATAATATAACTGAAAGCAGAACAGCTCTGAGACAGGGCTGGCCTCTGCCCTTGTCCCTTACTCCCACCTACACAACAGCCTAAGTAAAAACAAATAATAACCTGGAAACAGTTCCGAATGGGGGTGACCAATACCCCCCCTCAACAGGAGCAAAATCTTAAGTATCTGGCAAATGATTCCCCTTGAACATGAGGACTGCTGGGTGTGCCCTCCAAGGTAACCTCCCTGCAGAGAACAGGTCTAGAAAACAAGGAGAGACACTTGCTGAATAATGGTGATTCTTAAATATGTTTGTGTCATAGGCCCTATTGAGAACCTGATGAACACAGACTCCTCTCCCCAGTGTGTGTTACATGGGGCAGCGGAGGGCTAAAGGGGGTGGGGGGCGGTGGCGCATAAACACAGTCACTCAAAGGTTTACATCCAATGTCAAGGAGTTTGGGGAGCAGGAGCTTCCCTGAGGCTCCACAGACACTGGGTGAGAAGTCCTGCTGTGGAGGATTTTTAATCAGGAGTCATTAGACGCTAAGTAAGAATCATCCACCAAAAATGATGACATTAGGTTTGCAATAAGTTAAAATGTAGTCTTTATTTGGGGCAGATATCAAATACCAGGGCTAATTATCAGTTAAGACCTTTACTTCTTTGTGGCAATCCAACCATGCTAACTTTTCCGCGGAGGAAAATGTTGGCCTCTCTATTCCAAATGGCTTGGACCTGAACCTAACTCACTCAACATTAGCAAGTCTTAGAAACCAGTGAAAAGAGGGGGATCTGGAACATACCTCAGTCCCCGTACCCCAATCCCTGCCCTGAATGTCCTCACTTTTAGGAGACTCTTCCTAACCATTCTGACTCTCGTGCTGGCATTAAGGTCCAAGTCTAAATGGCCATCAGAATCCAAAGGTCACAGAACTTAGAGTCTCCCTTCAATTGCAATGGAGAGTCAGAGAAAAAAAAAAAAAGATGAAATCCACTGTTAATGATGCTTTATTCCTAACAGATTTCTCTACAAAGCAATAGACCAATTGTGGTCAGTATGAAAAAATACACAAATGATTGTGTCTCAGATGCCCGTCCCTCGAGTAAATACTGACCCGAGAAGCCCAGGCGAGTGATTTTCTAGCTGTTTTATATGGAACTGCCATCATTCTGGCCCTTTCAACAAACAGCATGGTCTAATTCCGTCAGAGAGGAGATTATAAAGAGAGGGAACACAGACGAGCAGAAGAGCCCATCAGTCAGGGAATGATTTTCTGTTCTGGGAGAGGGAGATGTGCCCCAGATTAGATTCAGGTTTTGTTCATTTGGTTTTTTGTTTTTGTTTTTTAATTTTTTTAATGTTTATTTTTAAGAGAGAGACAGAGAGTGAGAGGGTGGAAGGGCAGAGAGAGAGAGGGAGACACAGAATCTGAAGCAGGATCCAGGCTCCGAGCTGTCAGCACAGAGCCTGACGCGGGGCTCGAACCCACCAACCCACCATCAGGAGATCATGACCTGAACCAAAGTCAGATGCTTAACCGACTGAGCCACCCAGGCGCCCCTTGTTCGTTCGTTTTTAAATCAATTTTATAATATGAAAGACTCAGAAAACAGCCTGGGATCCATACAGGACAACGGACCTGTAATCGTAAAAGCTAAAATTAAGCCTTTCGGATCAGTATGTAGGTGCTAAGTTTTCACAGCCTCCTTCACCAAATGCATCCGCAGCAGCTGGGGCCGGCATCTGCCTTCCATACAGTTCCACCGGCCAAACCCAGGTCCTTCCATGTGAAGGGGTTCTCACAGAGGCAGGAAGAAATAGATGATCGTATTCAATTTGATAGGATTCCAGGTGATGTGTTCCCATTTTAACCATGATAGTTGGCCAGGGATTTGGTGTGTAGCTGTGTGACTGTTCTTATCACACCAGTTACAAGAAAAATAAATGCTTTGATCACCAGGGCACAGCCTGTGAGCAAAACTGGTTTTAGGTTAGTGGCAGTACGTCGAGAGAGGACAGACCTCTGCCTTAAGGCACCAGAGATGGAAATCGTCCGAGTCCTCAGAAGAAACAGGCCGACGGTAGAGCCAGCCAGCGCTGAGGCTCATTCTCTCTTCTCCGGCTTCTGGAACAACTCTGCCAGGGCATCTGCAAGGAAAAGTACGTGCATTCGCCACGCATGGTAGTCCCAGGGCGGGTGCACCTGTAAGCCAGGCCCCTTCTCTGAAGTTCACTGGAATACCTAAAAGCAAGCCGCAGAACTGCTTTTTTAGGTCAGGTTCAGTATTTTTCATCAGCAGGAACAGAGAGAACCACGAGAACCTGGGATATAGTCAACGAAGGCTGATACCTAACATGTGAAAGTAATCCTTTAGCCGGGTTTTTTTCAAAGGTGGAGAAAATGCTAAGCCTCCCACCTCTCCCTCAAATGACCTGGCAGATGAAAGACGGGCTTTGTGAAAAAGCGTTCCTGGGACCGGGGTTGCTCAGTCTAGAAGACATTGACATTGCTTCCCTTCAAACATGTGGAGAATTTTGATAAGGACGATGGAGAGGCGTAATAGGAGAAAAACTGCTTTAAATTAAAGCAGGCAGGATTTCAGGGTGCATAAAGACAGATCACAAGGGTGAGTGGAGGTAAGAACACTTTATCCTCTAAGGAAATCTGAAGGTAGGCATCTCCAGAAAGCTTCCAGAGAAAGTATCTTCTCCCCCATTTACGCTTGTGCTTCATGAAAGAGATTAAATCCTTTGCCTGTCGGGTTCTGTCCCTATTCTGTGGTTCTGCCGTCTTTCTCTAATGAGCGTGGCTTCATCCGGAGCATCTGGCCTTGTCTTGGAAAAATGGCAAGAGCGTGGCCTTCAGGGTCAGGCTGTCTGGTCACATGACCTCCGACAGCCTGCTCAACCTCAGGGCCCTCGTGGATACGCAGGGAATCGTCAGGACACGTGAGTGAGACCCCGCGTGCCCTGTGCCCAGCTCCCTGCTCACCCACGCTAACGTGCACAGCCACAGCTGTCCAGTTCCGGCCCCCCACTCTCACATCCCCATCACTTTCTTACTTAGCCGGGGTCTCCGGGTTCCACGCGCTAAATTGAAGTGTGCAAGGAAAAGGTGACCTTGTGTCCTTCTATAACTGCCTTAGCCTTCCTTCTCTGCCTCCCCACGCTGCGTAGCCAATCCAAGAACACCTTGCCTCTTGTGATTGCTCTCTTTAAAACTGTCTTTCCTGGGGCCCCTGGGTGGCTCAGTTGGTTAAGCGTCCAACTCTTGATTTCAACTCAGGTCATGATCTCACAGTTCATGAGATCAAGCCCCTTACCAGGCTCTGCACTGAGCATGGAGCCTACTTGGGATACTCTCTCTCTCTCTCTCTCTCTCTCTCTCTCTCTCCCCCCCTCTCTCTCTCTGCCCCTCCTCCACTCTCTAAATAAATAAATAAATAAATAAATAAATAAATAAATAAATAAAATGGTCTTTCCTCTTCTAGGTAGATAATCAGTCCTCCAACCCCTCCACTCTCTCCACTTTTGCCATCTTGGGGCACCTGTGGGGGAGCTTCTGTGTCCTTGTGGCTGCATGGCCATCTTAGAGTTCAGCAGGGTCCTCTGGGTCCTTGCAGGTCTCTTCAGTGAGGGGGTCCCTGTTCACGAAGTCATTCCCACCCCGCTGACGTCCTAAGGCTTGAGAACCGGTGGTCTGTTCCCTGTGTGCCTGGTCAGAACCCAGTATCTCTCCCTCGGGCCGCCCCCCCTCCCCTGTGGCCGTCACTGTCATCACCCTTGGGACCCGGCTGTCCAGCCCCAAGTCAGCCGCTTCCTTCCCACCTGAGGAAACGCTACTAAGCTCACCTTCCGGCACCACCAATGATCTTCTGCCAGCCGGCTCCTGGATGCTCTCTGCACCACACACGAGCTCGGGGAGACCAGGAGCCCCTTCAGGTCCCTCTGAGGCCCTTCCTCTGGGTCTGATTCAACCCTGGCACAGCAGCCCCAAATTAATACGGTCCAAAGGGTGAGAGGCCACAGGCAGCCTGTGAGGCTCCTTCTCCCTGGCCCCCAACTGAGGAGCAAGCAAAATCCAGCATTTGAACTTTAGGGAACTTGAGTCTCTAGAAGGCTCTTCTCTCTTTCCATAAAATCTGGCTTTCTACATTATCACCATGTCAAAGAGGTGGTGGAGTGAGCTGATCCATGATCCTTCCATTCTGGATCTACACTCTTCTCCCCTGGGTAAAATGCTTAGGCTTGGCTAAGAAAAAGGAAGTGCGAAGGAGTGTTGTTTTAATGGCAACTGAAAAACATTAGTTTCTTATTTTCAAAGTAATGTCATCCCATTATACATACCAATGCCGACCTATAAAGTGGAGTGGGCGGGATTGAGAAAAAGCACCAGTGGAAGGCAATTATGATTTTTAACTGATTCTATAAAATGTCTTATGCCCAGATACGCATATTGCTATGTTATCCAGCTTGCCCTTCAGGAATTCCATTCTATGATTATTTTATTTTTCGAGTCGCCAAAGTTTCTTAGAATTCTCCACTGTCTTCATAATGCTCCTGGTAATCTGTTTGAGTCACCGTCCAACATTTTCATTTTCAAGGTCCCTTTGAGGTACAAGAATATAGTCTTCAGGCTGGACATTCTGCAGCCCTTCTCATCTTCTCTAAACCTTCTGTCCAGGTTCCCAACAGACTCTGGAAACCGACTACACTTCTCCCCCTTCCTTTGATCTCAACTGGAAGTTTGCTATTTCATATTCGAGTAACGTGTATCTGTCTACTGTTGTCTTATCAGGAAGTAGGATTATTTATTCTTTTCCTTGTTTCTTAGTCTTTTGGGGCCATGGATGCCAGTGAAAATCTGATGAAGGCCAGTAACCCTCTCCCTAGAAAATTGTGCATGGAAACTGAAGTGTGAAAACAGTATCAGGGATCCCCAGAGGCCAACCACAGACCCGTGTTAGCCGAGACCCCAACTTAACATCTATTGTTCCAGCTCTCATGGAGACTGACATTAAAATCAATACATGGGGGAAACCTCTAAGTTTATAACAGAGCAGGGATGATTCGATCCTCTGTAGACTGAAAACACAGACTCATTTTTCTTTAGAGATGTAACTATTTGTTGACGCACTTAATATTATGTAAATATTACAGGGCCAAATATTACTTAAGTTAGTTTTGAAGCTCTCGTGGCTTTTGATAATGATGCTTTCATCTACGTTCATGGTACTACATCTCCTGATGTCAGATCTCTGTGCGTACGACTACAGTGTTTATTGAACTCTGGGACCATCGTGTATCATTAATACAATTCTCAACACTCAAATAACACTGGACATATATCCCGATAATCTCCAGGACTTTATCCTTTAAGATTCTACTCAGCTATCACCGATTCCTCTTTCTTTCCTGACAACATCCATCCGACGAACTAGGCGAGGGCTCCCCCTGAGTCTCATCAAATGCTCACGTGTGTGTGTGGTACCCCATGTGTCAAGATGACGTCCCTCCACCACCAGAGAATTTCCCCAGAGCGGCATGGTTTTCACTCCCACCTGTGGGCTCCAGTGGCCAGCACGGGCCCAGCACATAGTAGGCATTCGGAATGCGTTTGCTGAATGTAGACTGAATCACCATTGACCAAGTCTTCAAAGGTTCCGGTGAGGTAAAGACATAAGCCAAAGCTAAAGAAAAGCAAACTGAAGTTAAGACGAATTGCTATGTGTGTTAAATCTGTTGAGTGAGCTGAAAAGAGGTTGCTGGATGTGGATTTGTGGCCAGTTGCTGACTTCCAGGCTAGTGTGGTATACACCACAAGGCAGCAGGGAAACTCTCTGGTAGACAAGCTCAGCTCCTTGGGCTCGTCCTCCACCCTCTGCAGTCTGACCCAGGCCCATTTTCTCCTCCCTCCCAACCCCCCCCCCCCACTCTCCCATTTCTGAGCCTTAGTCCTCCAGCTACACCAAGCAATCTCATGCTCCCTGGGTCTTACTGGCCCTGCTGCTTCCTCATCAAGAATGTCTGACCCGACATCTGCATATTAAAATGTTCCTCATCTTTCAAGAACCTACCCAGAGGCCATTCTCCCCATTGAGCTTCCCTGTATCCCCAGACAAAAGAATTCCTCCTTCTCAAGCACGCTGGGAGTACTGGTCACCTCCCATGAGGCCAGTTCATCACGGATTCTTGCTCAGGACCAGAAAAACAATCATTTTCAGTGGACTTTTTTTCTTTTATCAATCCAGTCAGGGGCTCTTTATTTTCATTTCTATGTCATCCGTTTGCTCCTACTCCCCTTTATATAGACTGCTGCCTTTAGCATCCGTCCAATTACAACTGTGTCAAGTAAATTTGATGCGCAAACGTCACAAAGAATGAAAGAATCTGTCACACATTTTTTTAGCAGAACAGGACGGTCCCAATTCTTGCTATAATATGGTATATGATGAAGCCCTTCCTGTTGAATGGCCAACTGAATGAAAATACCATATTTCCTTGTGTCCTTATAAATGCATTATTTACTGATCAGATTCTTTAGTCTGAGGAAATTCACCTTGAGGCACTATCATCTGAAGACTCTTGGGCTGAGCTTTTACTCATACAGGCAACTTACCATCATTGTTAGCTCTGAAGAGCCGCTCTCCTCTTTGAATTCATCCTCTGAGTCATCTCATCGTCATGAAATGTTGTTCTCTGTCACTTTCCTTCTCTTTGCAGTTATGAAAAATTTTGAATTCTCAACTGTATGCAGTGAGCTAAAAGCAGAGTCAAAACGGCGATGATTTATTTCGTTACTGAATCATCCTTCCAGGCAATTCCATTCTTCTGTTGTATTATTTTGGTGTCTGTTAGCATAATTGGGCATAATTGAGAGTAATGATGGAAGATAATTCCCAGGACGATGAAAGAGCAAAATATTTCGAAAGATAGGAAAAAGAAGATCACAAAGATCCCGTCATGTACCATAGATTGATGAAAGGGTCCAACGAACCCACGTAGTAATTACAAAATAGAATGAGTCTTATTTTATTTTTTAAAAAATCAGTAAATTTTCTCTTTGTTCTTAAGAAAGCCTTCAAGAAAGAATAAAAACAATAAAACGTCAAGCCTTATAAATAGATAGAGCAACTCAAAGAGGAATTAAAGAACTGAAGTCTGGTCTAATGGACCCCAATGGTTTGCTGAGGGTTATCTTGTTAAAATTCCATGCACATCTGTCCACCTTAAGGCCAAGGCCAGAGCGAGAGTCACAGTCTCCCTGTCTTCAGGGATCTACTCCCAGAAGCAGCTTAGGAGATACCCACCAAGTGGACAGTAGGAGCCAAAGGTATCATTATTAAGCTGGGACTGTAATTATCAAAGGAAGGTCACACAGTATTGCTTACCTACCTACGAGGACCTCACACCATCTCAAAATCTTTGCCCTTTGCCCAGAATGCTGTCCTTCCCTGTCTCCTTTTTAGCTCCGTAACTGCTGCACTTTGTATGGCCATTTCCATGAGAAAGCTTCTTCCATCTTCCGGCCCTCAAGTGCCCCTTAGGGGGGGCCTTCAGAGCATCCTTCCCCACCCCCTTCTCAGTACTTCCCACCAGGACAGTTAGCACCTGAGGTTTTAGTGTGTCCCTTCCACAAGGGGGTCGCCAACCAGGTGTCTCAGCCTCCTCCTACTTAGCTGCCTCGGTGGGCGCCCCGTAAGCATCTTGTGAGCGAAAAACGCTGAGTTTGAACACGTTTCTGAGCACAGGCGCTCACCTGCATGGTCGCTTTAACGAAGCATTAAGGTGCATGTATTTGAGAAAGTAAAAGTGGAAAGTAAAAGGCCATCTGTAGAGCAAGCAGGTCAGGTAAGAGAGCTTGATTTTCCTGGACAGTCCCTTCCCCGGGGGGTGATGGGGAACGAGCACCGGGACTCTGGCAGAGGAGTCCTCAGCTCCTGATTCTGACTTGCATTTAGGCATCCGGTGATTTGTCGGAGACTGACACCAGCAACGACGCCAGGCACCCTCGGAGCCGGGCGGCCGCCACGGAAGAGAAACTGAGAAACAGGCTGTACGAGTTAGCAATGAAAGTGAGCGAGAAGGAGACCTCTTCGGGGGACGATCAGGAGTCGGAGCCCAAGACGGAGTCTCAGAACCCCAAGGAGAGTCTGTCCTCTGAAGACAACAGCCAGGGCGTCCAGGAAGAGCTCAAGAAGGTAAGCACCGTGAAGCCACCGGTGGACAGCTTGTTTTGTGTGGCCGGGGTGCGGGGAAAGTTCTATATTTGTGCCGAAGTGTCCTGTGCCCCCAAAGAGCTGTCTTTCAAATGCCTATCCTGTGCACAGGGGAGACCCCAGAAACCCCAGTTGTTTAGCACTGAGTAGTTCAAGCAGGAAAAGGGCCCCGTGTGGCCCAGGCCTCCCGAGCCCTGTTTCCTCCTCCTGCTGTCCTTCACCAGACAGCTCTTTACTTTCGAGACTATAATTTTTTTTTTAATTTTTTTAACATTTCTTTTTGAGAGACAGAGTGTGAGCAGGGGCCTCTCACTCACAGAGAGAGAGGGCGACACAGAATCCAAAGCAGGTTCCAGGTTCTGAGTTGTCAGCACAGACAACCCCACCCCAACCCAACCCCACCCCACCTCGAGCACCTACGGACATTGCTTGAAAACCACAGCGGGAAGGACCCCTGGCAGAAAGGGGGTCCCAGACCCCCTGCCCCCCAGTCAGTGCTCCACCCCCTGTCCTTCCCTCTACAGCTTCTCAAAGCACATCCGTGCTAGACTTGGCCACATTAGAGTCGAGGTAAGGCTGCTTCCAATGGAAGAGGAAGAAGCTAACATTTGCTGAGGGTCTCCTATGTGCCTGGTGCTTTGCTTATGTTAGTTCGTTCATTTCATAAAAACCCTCTGAAGACGTACAGGAGGAAACAGGCTTGTTCTGAAGGTACTTACCTGAGGCCCACAGCTAGTAAGTTTCAGAGCTGGGGCCGCTTCACAAACCTGCTTGGCCTTAAATCACAGGCTCCTTCCCTTACAGCAAGCTGCTTCTTCTGTAACTCAGATAAGATCTCGCCTAGAAACACTTAGATTTCTTTGCGCTTGTGGTCAGGTCTGTCCCCCTATTCTGAGAGTACGTTACGTAGGCTAACAAGTTACCGGTAGCCCATGTGAATGGGGGAAGAAGCCCTCTTCATCTGCTCTGTAGGCAGGCTGTTGGAGCCAAACTCCGTAGTACAGATGGGTGCCATGGGGGAGCCAGGCCAAGCCAGGAATGACCGCAGATGGTCAAGAGCAGGCCCAGAGGGCTGTGGGGACCATCTCCCATCGCTGAGCCGCCGAACCCTCCGACGTCTCAGACTCTGCCTTTCACTCATTCCCACCCCACCCTCCATAACCTTTGAGTCCTTATACTCGTAAATCTATCAGGTCATCTGCCTGTGGACAGTGCGCACATCTTTCCACTGGCCTGCCCGTGGGCTGGAGCATGGAGCTTGGCCCTCGCAGGCAGCCCCTCCCAGGGATGTGGGCTCCAACCCATTGCTTCCTCAATGGTAGTGGGCTTTGCTTCTCCCCGTTACTTGAACCAATACCCCATTACTGTCATCATTTGTCTGCCAGAACTAAGAGCCAGAGGGTAACTGAAGAACATCACATTATTTCTTACAATGGCTCTACATCCTACTGGCTTTGCTGCCTGATGGTCACAAGGCTCCAAAAACTCCCGCTGTTCTGGCATTCCAGACCCTGATGAGTCATGCACTCCCGCCCGCCACCCCACCCCTCCATCAGCCAGCAGACGTCACCTTCTGGAGGCACAGCCACCAATCTGCACGGGGTTCTCCTGGGCAGAGAGTGAACAGGGGAAGGAGGAGCCAGTGGGCAAAAATCTTAGCTCCCCTATCCTCCCCCATGCCTCGCTGAGCAAGAAATGAGGAGAGTTGTTGAAAACGCTAGCTTTTATTCAAGCTGCCAAATATGTCCATTTCTCGAAATTTAAGTCTTTCCCCAGCCTATCATGAATCAGTGCATGAAAATATCAATCAGATCTGTTGTATGCAAAAATCCACGTAAGCAAACAAAAACAGATAATTAGCACATATCAGGCAGAGGGCTACTCTGGGATGGGAAAACAAATACAGGTTTCTATCTTCAATATTATTCAGAAGCAGAAAGATACAGGGATAGGCTTCGCGATTAGACTGAGTTTGAATACCAACCATGCAATTTGCACTCTGTGAACTGTGGTTAATATCCTAACTCGCCGCCAGTGCTTTGAACAAGCTGGCGCACCCTACCCCCAGGCTGCTCCCCCCTGTCCCTCCAGGCCCCGCGTGGTACTCCAGTCCTTTCTGCACTCAGCAGCCGGAACTGCCTTCCAGTCCCTGAGCTTTGCTCCCAACACCACCGACAGGCCCACACCTGTCTTGTTTTTCAGTTCATCCCTGGGACCCATCCCAGGGCTTCATTGTTGATTAGCTAAACACATCTTGGCCTCATCTGTAAAATGAGGATAATCATACCCACTAATAGAGTTGTAAGGGTTGAGTTATACAGCATTGGGTTTAGCACATTAGCAGGAGGCCAGCAAATATCATATCCCCTGGAACAACCTCCAGGAAAATAAACTTCACTGCTGTGAGATAACATCCGTCTGCTGGGACTGAAGGAACAGCTCTGCACCTGGTTGCAGTCAGCACCTGGTACGTCAAGCCTAGGTCTGTAACCACCTTTGGGGCTTTGTCATGCAACGTAGAATGTAAGTGGAAAGGCAGGGCATCAGAACACCCCAGGTTCCCATCTTTAGGATCAGAATAACTGGGACTATCTCTGGGACACCTGGGTGACTCAGTAGGTTAAGCATCCGACTCTTGATTTCAGCTCAGGTCATAATCTCGTGGTTCATAACTTCTATCCCCGCATCGGGCTCTGTGCTGACATTGCACAGCCCGCTTGAGATTCTCTCTCTCCTTCTGTCTCTGCCCCTTCTCTGCCTGCACTCTGTCTCAAAATAAGTAAACCTAAAAAAAGAGAGAGAGAATAACCGTGACCTTGGCACAGCATGGTTTGGGAGTGGAACTCACTAAAGTGACTATTTCGGAAGCTGCCGGTACTCCCCGAATCTTCTTACTGTGGCAGTGCCCCCTGGCCCAAAGTCCAACTGCCTGCGGACACCTGACGGGGCAGGAGCCCCTCTTCCTGCACAGAAGGCAGGCTGGGAGCGAGAAGAAAGTAAATGCTCTCCAGCTATTTGGCCCCCACTGGCATGATGATTCTGGGGCAGAGCTACACTGACTCCCCGAGCCTCCCCGGCACGCTGAGCTCTGGGCACCCACGCTGATGAGCCGTCCCCATTGACTCCCTTCCCATCCCTGCCCCACTTCCCCCTCCTCCACCACTACTTCCCCAGGATCACCTCCCGAATGAACTAAATCCCTATCTCAGATCGGCTTCTGGGTGAAACCAGACTAGGCCAGTAACCAAACAGGAGAAATGTAGGGTCCCCGATTGGCGAGTACTCCAGGGTTGTGACCGTACGTCGGTGTTCACACGTAGGCAGTGAGGAAATCCAGATGCCCGATTGGCTGCTAATGGCCTCTGCCTTACTAAGAGGAGCCTTGCCTCACACAGAGAGAGCTTTGCTCAGGCCCTACTGTCCCCTGCCTCCACCACTGGCCCTGCTCCCCAGGAGCCAAAGCAGAGGAATGTGCCTGTTCCCGTAGACACATGACATCAGTGGCTGTTTAGTGTCCTTAGTATGATGACCCATGTGGGAACTGGGACTTCAGAATCCTATCCAAAAGCAGAAGAACCATTTCAGAAACATTCTTTATCTTTCTTTTTTTAAATGTTTGTTTATTTTTGAGAGAGAGAGAAAGGGTGCACGCACGAGCGGGAGAGGGCAGAGAGAGGGAGACACAGAATCCGAAGCAGGCTCCAGGCTCTGGGCTGTCAGCACAGAGCCCAACACAGGGCTCAGACTCACGAACCATGAGATCATGACCTGAGCCGAAGTTGGATGCTTAACTGACTGGGCCACCTAGGTGCCCCTGAAACATGCTTTACCTTGATGGGAGTCAGCCCTTTGCTGTAGGCAAACTTGTCATATAGGTAACACTTGGGGGATAGTCAGCACCATCTGCACTTTAACCAACTGTAGAACAAGTCTGTGGAGCTTGGGGCAAGCCCAGAAACCTCTTGGGAACCGGATTCCCAAAGAGTCGTTCTTTCCTTAAGTCATCGTATTCCGTCAAACCTCAGTGGTCAGTCCTACAAACCCTGTGATCCTTCGAGCCCAGGAGTGAGCACTTACTTCTCCTCTACCACTGGGCAGGTGGTCATGCCGATGGTTCTGGCAGAAAAGTCATGGACAAAGCGGTTCTTACAACTGTCTGCTTCTAGGTATGCAAGCGCAGCATTCCTGAAAGAAGGAGCGAAAGAATGGCTAAGAACTCCTGGCCTGAGTTTGGAGACTACTTTCAGGGGCTGGATCTCCTGTAAGCCCCCTAATCTTTCCAGGCTTGGAGCAGTGGTCCCCAATGTCCCTTCAGGCTCCAAAGTCCCATGGTTCTAGATCTGTAACAGATTAGATGGATTTTTGTTTCCTGACATAAGTATCATTTATGACACTGTTTATATGACAAAAGATGTCCATGGAATGTTGAGTGTCTGTTGAAGGCCCAGATTAGTAAATTCTTACATTATAAGCAAATGTTTGTATATCCAGGCTCCTAAAAGCATTTTATTTAAAGTGGCTTTGTTTATTATTATTATAAGTGGCTGGATCATTGTGCTTTGCTTTCCAACGGAGTCACAGACTTGCGCATATCACCCATATTTATAGTTTCTTGAAACAATTTTCATTAAAGTACTAAGACTTCCCTGAACTATTAAATGACTTTCTCCCCAAACAAGAGACAAATTTGTGTATCTCCTGGCTGTTCCCCATTTACTAACCTCAAGGGACAGAAAAACACAATCCTGGTCAATGATCAAGGAGACCGATCTACTAACTGTTCCAGAAAACCTAGAGCCTAGGGTTTCTAAAGTTTAATGTGCTTGTGAAAAACTTTTCGTTGATATCAGTGTTGACATAAAGGCAAGTTTGTCCACATGTGTCATACCCCATAAAATAACTCGCCATTCACATAAGGATCCAATGTCTTTCATCCAAGGTCATATTCTATTTGAGAAGAATGTCTTCATCTTCAGTTGGTGCCAGAGAGAATATAGTGTTAGATACTGACTTGTATCTTACAAGTGACTCATCTCAGTAGGCCTGTGCCTGTTGAAAAATTAGAGCCTCTTTTCTAACTTTCCATTTAACCGTTGGGGTGGCGGGGAGAAGCTTTAGGCATCCACTGAGAACTACAGCTCTTATCCACGGTGCTTGAACGGGTGAGGAGGCTCCATACCACTCAGGATGTCATTGGCGTCACTGATTCCCACAACCGTATCCTGTGTGTGTATGGGGAGGGGCCTGGCTGCCTGCCTGGGAAGAGTTCCAGGTTCTCTCCTGGATCACTGGGGTTGCAGCAGAACACCGTCTTCCCTTGGCAGAAGATGAACTGACTAGAGAAAGATTGTCCAGAACTCCAGTGCAAAGATTCCTTAACGTCTCTGTGAAATGCAGGTATTATCTGAAAGGCCAGGGAAAACTGAGGTTGCCTCAGCGACAGCAATAGAATGGGACATAGGACAGATGTGGTTGGAAGAGAGAAAGGCAGAGTTGCCCTAGAAGGCCGCAAATAGGAAAGCACTGGTTCAGAGTTCTTGGCCCACAAAAGCTCAAAAGTAGGATCCCCTGGGGAAATGGGACCACAGGAGGTAAGAAGGGAGAGAGACCAAAGAACATACTGGGTGCAGGCAGCTCCCCAGAATAAGTAGGAGTGTGCTCTTGGAAAACACTTCTGGGTGGAGAGAATACAAGACCAAAAGAAAGAAATATATACCAGTCTGACCTACAAACACAAATACCAAAATCCTAAATAATTAGCAAACTAAATGTTGTAATATTCGAATTGCATGCCCACACAACTAACACATTTATTCTGAGGATGAAAAACTGGAGGCAATAGCAGGACACCCCACTGTTTTAATAAATTGCTTAGTAAATACTGTGTTTTTAAAAACACACGATAATCCCAACTGATGCCAAAATGGCCCTTGGAAATATTCAACACATATTCCATTAAAAGAAAAAAAAACTCCCAATGAAATAGATAATTCTAATGAAGGATATTCATCTCAAAGCACCTAGGGAGTTTTTCCTGAATGAGAACTCGTTGTAAATATCAAAAATGTCTTGAATATTATAATATTTCATTATTGATCAAATCCATATATGATGAGTCATGAAGGCAAATTATTTTGCATAAATGCTTATCTTGTTAATCAAAAGAGCATGTACATGCATTTGAAAAATAAGTATGTGTGGCTTTAAGATTTATGTAAAATTATAGGTGAATAATTTGATATTTGTAATGATTTTTTAAATATTGAGTATTTAAGAGAAGTAAATGAGCAAAACGGACCAGACAGAAGAAATTGGCAAAGTGGTCAAAGAACTATCATCAAAAAGAAGATAGTCCCCATGATCTTGCCAATAAAATCCATTAATCGTTCATGGTACCAATTACTCCCATATGATTTAGCATTAAAAAATTAAAGGTATACAAGTCCACTTTATTTATTTAAAAACTTTGAGTCCAACCCAAAAATCACGTACCACCAAAAATTTGCGTACTATCTCACTGGTTGATAAATATTCAAAAATTCTTAATATGTTAACAAAATGTTTCCAGCTGCATATTAAAATAATAATTTACAGTGGCCAAGTAGGATTTTGTCTAGGAATGTAATCACATCAATTTTAGGAAACCTGTTAATACTTTTCATTATATTCACAGATCAAAGGGGGAAAACATAATTATTTTGATAAATTCCTAGATTGGTGTTTAACATGTAGTAGGAAATTCATGAACACTCATAAGTATTGAGTGAAAAATAGTTGATAAATTGGAAGATAAAAACTCAACAGTAATGACCCTTTTGAGTCTCGCTGGTCTCTTTAGGAATTTGATGAAAACTATATGCTGCTCTCCATAAACCTGTAAAGAATGAAAAGGATTTGGATAGGGTCCCAGGATGAGTCTCACTCACTTAAGCATCAAGTAACAGGAATACAGAGCCCAGGCCCAGCTGTGGACCTGATGTGTCCCATCAGCCAGCTGCAGCCCATCTCAGCCATGGTCTAGAAGCCCCTGGAGAACACTGACCTAGACAATTGCACATATGCGGTTGGGAATGTGGAAGGTCCAGGAGTCCATCAGAGAAGTTCCAACATCCTGTTGGAGCAAACCCAATCCGAGCCTGGGCACGTTGGAGATGGTAAAAGTAACAGTTTGACTTTACCTGCCTCACCCCTCCCCCTGGGTGGCGCATTGCCCATGATGTCTCCCATGGGGGAAAGTAAGAACATGTGAGTGAACACCCCGCCTCCCCAGCTGTGCAGGACACTACCAAAGAGGTCAGTTTCTCGCTTGCCCCATCCAGAATACTGAGTCATAAGCTACATGAATAGGGGCTGGCGAGAAGCTACAGGAACAGCAGCCAGGGCTCAGAATGTATCAGATGGACTCAGATCCTGTTAACTGCATCATGGACTCCTTCTAGAGTCCTGCCTACCACTAGGACACCTCATCCACAGGCTCCCCAACAAGGATACCCCCAGTGGCTACAGTGAGAGGAAGCTTTGCCAGATGGCTAATGAGCATGCACACAAAGCAGGACTGAACCTGTGAGCATAGGAGAGGCCACAGACTTGATAACAGCACTGCCCTTTGGAAAGCAAAAGGCAGGCTGTCAGCACTCAGCCTGGTGCACTGCAGAATTGACAGAAGGCATACAAGTTCAAGAATTCTGCCTCAGGAGGGAGGAAGAAGTGTAGAGCATGAGTGTCCATAGAAGGTCTGAGAAAGCCTCAGAATCCCTAGTAAAGCTGCTGGAAGGTATTTCTCTCCTGAAGTCAGCCAGTAAAGATTGGAGGAGGTGACTGCTACTTCAAATGCAAAGGCAGCAACACGACTTAAAGGAACATGGAAAATCAAGGAAACGTGATGCCACCAGAGGATCAAAATAATCTTTCAGTAACTGACCCCAAAGAAATGGATATCTGTGATTCACCTGATAAAGAATTCAAAACAGCTTTTTATTTATTTATTTATTTATTTATAGAAAGAGATAGCACATGCAAGTGGGGAGCAGAAGGAGAGAGAGAATCCCAAGCAGGCTGTATGCTCAGCACAGAGCCCGATTCAGGGCTCAATCCCATGACCCTGGGATCATGCCTTGAGCAAAAATCAAGAGTCAGACGCTCAACTGACTAAACCACCCAGGCACCCCAAAACAGCTTTTAAAGGAAGCTCAGTGAGCTATGAGAAAATACAGAAAGTTAATTCAACAAAAGTAGGAAAACAGTGCATAAAACAAAATGAGAAGTTTAACAAAGAGGCAGAAATCATAAGAAAGAACCAAACAGAAATTCTGGAGCTGAAGAACACAATGAATGAAATGAAAGCTGCAGTAGAGAATATCAAGGGCAGAATGGATCAAGCAGAAGAAAGAGTATGTGAAGTAGAAGACAGGACCTTGGAAAGTATCCAGCCAGAGAACAACAAAGGAAAAAGAATGAAAAAGAGTGAAGAGAGCCTATGAACTATGGGATACTATCAAGAGAAGCAATCTGTGAATTACTAGAGACCAAAAAGGAGAAGAGAGGGGGAAGGGGCAAAAAGCTTATTTAAAAAAATAATGGTTGAGAACTTCCCAAATCTGAGGAGAGATTTGACCATCCAAGTTCATGAAGCTCATAAGTCCCCAAAAAGGTCAAAAATATTTTCTCTGAGGCACATAATAATAAAACTAACAAAACTAAAGGACCAAAAGAGAATCCCAAAAACAGCAGGAGAAAAGAAACTTATCACTTATAAGGGAATCTTCATAAGGCTATCAGCAGATTTCTCAGCAGAAACCTTACAGGCCAAGATGGAGTAGAATGAGGTACTCAAAATGCTGAAAGAAAAAGAAAAGAAAAGAAAAAAGAGAAGAGAAAAGAAAAAGGGCACCTGGGTGGCTTAGTCTGTTAAATATCGAACTCTTGATTTTGGCTCAGGTCATGATCTCAGAGTGGTGAGATCAAGCCCCACATTGGGCTCCATGCTGGTCATGAAGCCTACTTAGGAGTCTCTCTCTCCCTCCCCCACTGCCCATTCCCCTCCTAAAAAGTGCTGGAAAAAAAACCCTGCCAACCAAGAATACTTTAACTGGCAAAGCTTTCCTTCAGAAATGAAGTAGAGATAAAGACATTCATTCCCAAACAAAAGCTGAGAGAGTTCAGCAACACTAGACCTGCCTTACAAGAAGTGCTGAAAGTTCTTCAAGCTGAAATGAAAATTCACTAATTAATAATATGAATGAATGAAAATATACAACACACTGAGAAAGGTAAATATATAGTCAAATTCAGAATACTCTGATACTGTAATATGGTAGTGTGTTAACCACTTAATGCTAGTAAAAAGACTAAGGACAAAAATATTAAAATTAACTTATAGCTACAATGATTTGCTAATGAATACACAATATAAAAAGAGGTAAATTGTGACATCAGAAACATAAAGGGGGAGAATAGAGGGTAGTTTTGTATGCCATTGAAGTTAAGTTGTTATCAGCATAAAGTAGACTGCTATATCTAGAAAATGTTTTGTGTAAGCCTTACGATATAAAGCAAAATCTATAGTAGAGACACAAGATAAAGAGATGGGAGTCAAGGCATACCATGACAGAACATCATTGATTCCCAAAGGAAAACAGCAAGAGAGGAAGAAAGGAACAAGAGAACAACAAAACAGCTTAGAAACCAGTTAATAAGATACATTCATTAGTCCTTACCTGTGAATGGTTACTCTACCTGTAAGTAGATTAAATTCACCAATCGAGACACAACTACACACTGCCTACAAAGGACTCACTTCAGCTTTAAGAACACACATAGGCTTGAAGTAAAGAGATGGAAAAAGATGTTCCATGAAAATGGAAACCAAAAGAGAATAGAGGTAGCTGTAATTATATCAGACAAAATAGACTTTAACTCAAATGCTATAATAAGAGGCAATGTCATTCTAGAATGATAAAGGATTCAATTCATTAAGAGCATATAAATTCATAAATATATATGCACCCAGTATTGGAGCATTTAAATATATTAAGCAAATACAAACAGGTCTGATGAGAGAAATAAATAACAATACAAGAAGAGTAGGGGAGAGACAGAAAATCAATAAGGAAAGGTTGGATTTGAACTATACTTTAGACCAAATGGACATTTGCACCATTCCATCCAATAGCAGCAGAACACACATCTTTTTTCAAGCTTACATGGCGCATTCTTCAGGACAGAACATATTTTAGGTCACAAAACGAGTCTTAACAAATTTAAAAAGGTTGATATCATGCTAACTTTCTTTTACAGCCACAGTGGTATAAAACTAAAAATCAATAAGAGGAGGAAAACAGGAAAATTCACAAATATGTGGAAATTACACAACGCGCTCCAAAAAATCAGTGGGTCAAAAAAGAAATCAAAAGGGAAATAAAAAAAGCCACTTCAAACAAATGAAAATGGAAACTAAATATACCAAAACTTATGGAATTTGGCAAAAACAATTCGAAGAGGGAAGTTTATAGTGTTAAATGCCTACGTTAAAAAAGAAAGATCTCAATAAACAACCTAACTTTATACTTCAAGGAACTAGAAAAAGAAGAACAAACTAAGACCAAAGATAGCAGAAGATAAGGAAATAACAAAGAACAGAGCAGAAATAAATGAAATAGAGTCCAGAAGGCAATAGAAAACATCAGTGAGGGGTAGCTGGGTGGTGCAGTTTGTTGAGCGTCCAACTCTTGAATTCAGCTCAGGTCATAAGCTCATGGTTCATGGGACTGAGGCCTGCATCAAGGTTCATTATTGACAGCCCAGAGCCTGCTTGGGATTCTCTTTCTTCTGTCTGTCTCTGCTCTTAACCCAACTCGTGTGTGCTCTTTCTCTCTCTCTTTCAAAAAATAAACATTAAAAAAAAAGAAAAGAAAAGATCAATGAAATTAGAGCTTGTTTTGTGGGTAAAATCAAAATAGACAAACCTTTAGCTAGACTAAGAAAAGGGAGAAAAGACTCAAGTAAAATCATAAATGAAAGAGGAGACATAACAACCTATATCACAGAAATACAAAATACCATGACAGAATATTATGAACAATTATATGCCAACAAATTGGATAACCTAGAAAAAAAAGAATGAATTCCCAGGAATACAGAACCTACCAAAACTGAATCATGAAGAAAAATCATGAGTCATCATAGGAAATCTAAATAGCCAATAATGAGTACTGAATCAGTAATCAAAAGCCTCCTAACACAGAAGAGCCCAGGACCAGATGGCACAGTGGTTCATTCTACCAAACACTTAAAGAAGAATTAATGCCAATCCTTCTTAAACTCTTGCAAAAACTTAAGAAGAGGGAGTACTCCCAAAGTGATTTTATGAGGTCAACATTACCCTTTTACCATAGGCAGATAAGGACACTATAAACTACAGGCCAATACCCCTGATGAATACAGATGCAAATATTCTCAACAAAATATTAGCAAACTGAATTCAACAACACATTAAAGAATCCTACACCATGATCAAGTGAGATTTATCCCTGGGATGCAAAGGTGGTTCAACATATGCAAACCATTAAATATAATATACTACATTAATATAATGAAGGATAAAAACCTTGATCCTCTCAGTAGATACAGAAAAAGCATTTGACCAAATTCATCACCCTTTCATGATAAAAACCCTCAACAAATTGTGTATAGAAGGAACATACCTCAACATACCTCAGAGATGACAAGCCACAGCTGACATCATACTCAGTGGAGAAAAACTGGAAGCTTTTCCTCTTTTACAAAGGGGCCCACTCTTACCACTCCTTTTCTATATATTACATGAAGTCTTATCCAGAATGATCAGGTAGGAAAAAGAAATAAAATGCATTCAATTTGGAAAGGAAGAAGTAATATTGTCATTGTTTTCAAGTGATATGAGCTTATATAGAGAAAACCCTAAACACTCCACCAAAAAACTGTTAGCACTAACAAAAGAATTCAGTAGATTTGTGGGATACAAAATCAACATACAGAAGTCAGTTGTGTTTTTAAATACTAACAAAGAAACATCTGTAAAAGAAATAAAATCATCTCATTCATATTAGCATCAAAAACAATAAAGTGGTTAGGAAGAAATTTAACCAACTAAGTGAAGGATCTGTACTCTGAAAATTATGACTTTGATGAAAGAAATTGAAGATGACGCAAACAAATGGAAAAATACCCCGTGTTCGTGGATCAGAAGAATTAATAGTTAAAATGTTCATACAATGCAAATCCATTTATAGAAGCGATGCAGTCCCCATCAAAATTTTATCAAAATTCCAATAACGTTTTTCACAGAAATGGAACAAACAATCCTAAAATTTCTGTGAAACCACAAAAGACCCCAAATAGCCAAAGCAGTCCTGAGACAGAAGAACAAAGCTGGAGGCATTGCACTTCTTGATTTCAAACTATGCTTCAAAGCCAGAGATGTGAAAATAGTATGGTACCAGCATAAGCAGAAACATACAGATCAATGACACAGAATCATGAGCCCAGAAATAAACCCTCAAATACTCAGCTAGGAGTACGGAATGGTAAAAGGATAGACTCCAATAAACAATATGGGGAAACTGGATAACCTCATGCAGAAGAATGAAAATGATCCCCTGTCTTATACTACTCACAAAAATTAACCTGAAATGAATCAAAGACTGAAACTCTAAAACACCTCAAGAAACAGGGAAAAATTTCCTTGACATTAGCATGGCAATGATATGAAAATACACCACCAAAAGCACAAGCGACAAAATAATAAGGAACTACATCAAACTAAAAAGTTCTTGCGTAACAAAAGAAACAGTCAGCAAAAGGAAAAGGCAACCTACAGAATGAGAGAAAATATTTGTAAACTGTCTATGTGATAAGGGTTAATATCCAAAATATATAAGGAACTCATACAATTCAATAGCAAAAAAAAAAAAAGCAAAACAACCTAATTTAAAAGTGGGCAGAGGAATTCAGTAGATATTTTTCCAAAGAAGACATACAAATGACCAAGAGCCAGGTGCATAAAAAGAACCCTTAACATCACCAGTCATCAGGGGCATCCAAATCAATACCACGTTGATATATCACCTCACACCTGTGAGAATGGCTGTCATCAAAAAGATAGGAGAAAACAAGTGTTTGTGAGGATGTGGAGAAAAGGGAACCCTTGTGTATACAGTTGATGGGAATGTAAATTCGTGTAGCCATTGTGGGAAACAGTATAGAGGTTCAACTACCATATGGTCCAGTCATCCAACTTCTGAGCATTTATCAGAAGGAAATGAAATTGGGATCTGGAAAAGATATCAGCCCTCCCGTGTTTATGGCAGCATTATCCAGTAGTCAAGATATGGGAACAATCTAAGTATCCATCTACAGATGAATGGATAGAGAAAATGTGGCATATAGGTACAAGGGAGTATTATTCAGCCATGAGGAATAAGGAAATCTTGCAATTTGTGACAAACTTGAGAGTGTTATGCTAAGTGACATAAGTCAGAGAAAAATAAATACTGTATGATCTTACATGTGAAATCTAAAAAAGCTGAACTCATAGAAACCAAGAGTAGAATGGTGGTTGCCAGGGTCTGTGGGATGGATGGAATGGGGAAATGTTGGTCAAAGAGTACAAACTTCCAGTTATAAGATGAATAAGTCCTGAGACTCAGTTGCTAAGAGTAAACCTTAAATGTTCTCACTATACACCAAAAAAAAAAAAAAAAGGATTATATGAGATGATTGAGGTAGTCACTAACCCTATTACGGTAATTCATTCAAAATATAAAAGTGTATCAAATCCTGTTATACACCTTAAATTTACACAATGTTCTGTCTCAATTATATCTCAATAATTCTGGAGGGAAAAGACATGTTGATTTTTCACAAACCATAAAATTAAAGGACAAATAACTGGAAAGACATATTGCTTAAAAATATAATGGGCAAATAATTAATAGCCTCAGAATGCTAATGGATAAAAGGGCAATGCATGTAAGCAGGCAATTCACCAAAGAGAGGAAGGAAGGAAGGAAGGAAGGAAGGAAGGAAGGAAGGAAGGAAGGAAGCAGAAAGAACGTGAATGACCAATAAGCATGTGAAAAAAATATCTCACTTCATCTGTATTTCAACTGTATTCTATAAAAGGGCAATGCATGTAAGCAGGCAATTCACCAAAAAGAGGAAGGAAGGAAGGAAGGAAGGAAGGAAGGAAGGAAGGAAGGAAGGAGAAAGAACGTGAATGACCAATAAGCATGTGAAAAAAATATCTCACTTCATCTGTATTTCAACTGTATTCCATAAAAGGGCAATGCATGTAAGCAGGCAATTCACCAAAAAGAGGAAGGAAGGAAGGAAGGAAGGAAGGAAGGAAGGAAGGAAGGAGGGAAAGGAAGGAAGGAAGGAAGGAGAAAGAACGTGAATGACCAATAAGCATGTGAAAAAAATATCTCACTTCATCTGTATTTCAACTGTATTCCATAAAAGGGCAATGCATGTAAGCAGGCAATTCACCAAAAAGAGGAAGGAAGGAAGGAAGGAAGGAAGGAAGGAAGGAAGGAAGGAAAGGAAGGAAGGAAGGAAGGAAGGAAGGAAGGAAGGAAGGAAGGAAAGGAAGGAAGGAAGGAGGGAAGGAAGGAAGGAAAGGAAGGGAGGAAGGAAGGAAGGAGGGAAAGGAAGGAAGGAAGGAAGGAAGGAAGGAGAAAGAACGTGAATAAGCATGTGAAAAAAATATCTCACTTCATCTGTATTTCAACTGTATTCAATACAACACCTAGCCCAGAACTTAGCGTATGGTTTGCGCATTCGTCTTTCCCGTTCAACAAGTGCACAGTGAGGCTCTGGGAAGACAGCCATGAACAGGGCAAAGCTCATCATTCGTTTAGACAAGCAACAGAAATGCAAATTGAAATAACGAAATGTCACTTTGCCTAACAAATTGGACGATTAAAAAGAACGATGACCAAAGTCGGTAAGAGCTCAGGGAAACAGGCAGTCTAAGAGACACAAAATAGTAGGGGCACATGTTAGCACAGTGGTGACTGGGTAACGCTGAGCAATCAAAGGGGGCATAGCATTCGATCCAGCAATTGTACTTTCCATGCTTTATCCTACGGAAAAACTGAACAAGCAGCCAAGGGTATATCAGTGCAGTTCACCAAGCATCGCATTATTCTTGTAGGGAAACAATGACCTTACTGTCCAACAATGAGGGATTCGGGGGAATGGAGGGGGATGCGGTCCAGAAAACAGATGGGGCACCAGCCCTGGAATAGCAGACAGATTTGGTCCAGACACAAGGAAGTACATAAATTTGATGTCAGGAAGTTGGAGAAGCCTTATGTTCTGGGTTTTTCTCCCACTCTCTGAACTGGAAGGCAAGTCTGTCTTCTGAAGGTGAGGGGGTATTGGAATTGAAGCTTCAAGGTTTGAAACAGCTCTAGCATAGAAAGGGAAAGGAAACTGTGGGCAAATAGAAAGGGTCCCCACATGGCAAGGAAGGCCTGGGTGAGATCAGTGACCGCAAACATTTACCTGAGACATAAAGAGCAAGTAACCTTGAGCACAAATAAATGCAAAATAAAAATCCATTCTATTCAAAGAAAAGGTCTGTTAGTAGCAGGTGTATTCATAAATCCACATCATTCAGCATAATTACATAGGACAGCTCAAGCGTCAATTCTAGGATTTACATTACGACTCTTCATATCAAGCGTTTCTAATTGAACCATTAATTTGCAGTGAAATTTGTAGATGAATCTCAACCCAAGTTTGGGAGTTGGGGAGAGCAAATAAAATGGAAACAAATTATATATATATATGATATATAACAATTACATATATAACATATATAATATATAACATATATATAAATATAACACATATATAATATATAACAATTTTATATATATATATGTATATGTATATATATATATATACATATATATATATAACTTAAAACTTAAGAAAACTGAAGTTCTCCAGGAAACCTAGCAGTCTGATGGAAGAAAAGATAATGTAAAAGAATTCTTCCAAAATTAGGGTAGAAGTTTAATGTTGGTCAAATCAACATCTGAACCAGATGTTTTTTAAGTTTTCAAATGGATTCAAAAATCATCGGATAGGGAAGAAAGTCAAGAATAGCTGAGAAATATTTAGAAAAACCAATGAAGATGACCCCTGTTTTAAGATATTACAGTATGCTTTAAAGGCACAGTAATTAGGGGTGACTCAGTCGGTTAAGCATCCAACTCTTGATCTCAGCTCAGTTCGTGATCTCAGCATCATGAGTTCAAGCCCTGCATTGGGCTCTGTGCTGGGTTTGAAGCCTACTTTAAAAAAAAAAAAAAATTAAAAGGGCACCCGGGTGGCTCAGTCAGTTAAGCATCCAACTCTTGGTTTCATCTCAGGTTATGATCTCACAGTTCATGGGTTCGAGCCCCACATCGATTGGGATTCTCTCTCTCCCTCTCTTTCTGCCCCTCCCCTGCTTGTGCTCTCTCTCTCTCTCAAAAAAAATACATAAACTTAAAAAAAAAAATAAAGTCCTAGTAATTAAATTTGTGAGATAATGATACAAGATACAATGAAATAGTCCAGAAGTACAGTCTAGAATATATTAAAATTTAACTCACGATTTATCTCATGATTCCCACCCACCTGTCACCCCTGTTTGGAAAAAGAACACTTTCTAATAAATGGTGTTGGGACAAACATTCACTAGTTATTTGGAGGAGGGGAAGATGTAGCGAGAGAAGAACGTCCTTAATTTTCCCTCCAATGAAGGAATGAATGGATCTTCCTGGTCTGCAGGCCCAACAGTACTTACAGGAGACAATAAAGAAAGATTAAAGATCTGAAGTCTGAATCCCTGTTCGTTTGCCATTTATCCAACAAATAATGGTTGAACTATTCCAAGAGCTGCAATACAGCAGGGATAAGAGAGAAAAGTCCCCTGCCTCGTGGAATTTACCTTCTACTGGAGGAGACAGCTGAGAAAGATGTAAACAGGTTGAGGGCAAGGTGTCAAATAGAGAGAAGAGCTCAAAAGAAGGTTAAGCAGGGCAGTGATGGACGGAGTTGGGAGGAGGGGGAGTCCTGGAAGGTCTTTTCAGACACCATTCCGGCCAAGTGTCCCCTGGATTGAGATCTGAAGGGCAAGACAGAAGAAGGCAGGCAAAGATCGAAAGGAAGCACTTCCCAGGCAGAAGAACACAGGCAAAGCCATACTTTGGAAATGACCTGGACAACTTTAAGGAACAGATTAAAGAGCCAGGGTGGCCCGAGCACCGTGGCAAAGGGGAGGGCAGTGAGGGAAGGTGACAGAGGGCCAGGCGGGGCACTTCTGCTTTGACATAGGGAGCACCTGGGAAGGTGTCAGCAGAAGTGACAAGGAGGACCCTACATTTACCAAGATCACCCAGGCTGCCATGTGCCGCTTCCGTCCCCAGTGAACGTGGAAGGTGGTTTCACGTCCCACTAAGCTTCTGTAGATGTGAGCATGTTCCTGGGCAGCACCCTGGCTACTGCCAGCAGTGGAGAAATGTTTCCAATCAGGATCAGGAACTAATTTTTTTTTAAGTTTTTATGTATTTATTTTGAGAAAGAGGGAACAAGCTAGGGAGGGGAAGAGAGAGAGGGAGAGAGAGAGAATCCCAAGCCATTTCTGCACCATCAGCAAAGAGCCTGGTACGGGGCTTGAACCCACAAACCATGAGATCACGGCCTGAGCCTACACTAAGAGTCAGCCACTTAACCGACTGAGCCACCCAGGTGCCCAGGAACTATTTTTCTTTCTTTTTTTTTTTAATGTTTATATATTTGAGAGAGAGAGAGAGAGAGCATGAGCAGGGGAGGGGGCAAGAAAACGCCCTCAGGAAAACATGCAGACCAGTGAGTTTAATTCTGGAACAAAACTGCAGATAGCACATTTTCAAAAACTCATTTCTGTAATCACCATTAAAAAAGGAAACCTTGGGGCACCTGGGTGTCTCCTGTGAGTTAAGCATCTGACTCTTGGTTTTGGCTTAGCTCAGGATCTCACGGTGGTGAGATGGAGCCCTGTATCAGGCTCTCTCTCCCCCTCCACCCCTCCCCCACTCGCTCACACGCTCACTCACTCTCTCTTTCTCAAAAAAAAAAAAAAAAAGGAAAATATCTATTTCTTTCATAAATGGCCTTGGCCATGAAAACCAAGATGATTTAAGAACCTAAACATTCCTAAGAGGTCAGTTCTCTAATCTCTGTTACGGTTCGTAGCTTCGTTTTATTACACATGCTAATGTATTAGGTTTGTGCTCCAATTTCTTTCTACAATTCTGTGTCACCCACTTTCATCAAGTCCCTCCAGGGACATGAGTCTGTTCATGGAGAACGTATTTTGACGGGTTGTAGAGGCATCGCCAGAGCGCCTTCTGTTTTATGAGAGCTGAAACGTATTTGCATTTAGTTTTTCTAGCAGATTTCTGTCAACTATTTAAGAGGACATATGGAGTTTCTTTTCTTACCTTTGAACAGGGAAAAAAAATACATGAAATCGGGGCTTTTGGACAAATTTCCTTGCTTCCTCTGGTTGTCTGATGGAAGCGTTTTGTAAAGCGAAGAAAGCACCTGTAATATGGGACAGAAAAGTAATGAGGAGACCGTCAAGTCTGGACCACACTTAGAGCAGATTTCCTTATAGACCGAATTCCTTCCCACTGAGTGTTCTTGGTGCCCCAGTCCTAGTGGGTTCAGTAAGGCTCAGAACTAGACCTTGTCACCAGGGAGATCTCAAGCTCTATTGTGTGGCTTGGTGGTTGGTGTGGCCAAATTCTTACGGATGTCAACCAGTCAAGGGTGTAGAACATTCCAAAGGCTCTCACATGCCCTTCTCTCGCTGATCTGTTATTCCCTGACCTGATTATTCAATTCAGTTCAGTTCCACCATCACTTCCTACAGACCGTTGGGTCCCAGGAATTATGCGCACGGAGGAGGTGCTATGACAGGTGGGAAGGAGCATGGGCTTGGGAGACCAGTCTCTGGGTTCAAGTCCCAGCTCTGCGTCTGCTTCACTGAGCCATAGTTTCTTCATCTCTAAAGATGGGATTAAAACATCAACCGTGTCCAGTTGTTGTGAGGGCTAAATGCAGTAACGAGAAGCCTGGAGTCACAATGGCACCGGATGGACCCACATTAGCTCTGAGTTGGCCGCCTTCTTTCTTCTTCTGTTCCCTCCTAGAGGGGTCTCGGGAGCAGCATTCGGCAGGGGCCCATATGTGTTTGATGCACCGTGAGCTCCTGAAGGGCTTTTCTGTGCTGCATGACAGCCCCCCCTTTGTGTTCAAACCGGTCCCTAGAAGGGCCCTGTTAAAAAGTTCTTTCCTCCGATACCTGGGATGTCTGCTGTCCTGTGAGCCCCTTGAGGAACACTCACGTATCACAGGGCTGAAAGGAGACCTGGAGGGCTCCACACTCCCACCATCTTCCCTTTTTTGCCAAAGCCAGCTCTGGAGGTTGTGTCCCCCCAGTCTGCTCAGGACACTTGACATCGAAAATGATAGATTCAAAATAAAGACTAAATAGACGACCTGGAGGTTTTCCATCCCGGCCGTTGGTAATCACAGCCTCTCGGGTTGTCAGAAAGGAGCTTTGGGGCACCTGGTTGGCTCAGCCGGTTAAGCGACGGCCTCTTGATTTCAACTCAGGTCATGATCTCACAGTTGGTGAGATTGAGCATCGGGCTCCACGCTGACAGCTCGGAGCCTGCTTGGGACTCCCTCTCCCCCTCTCTTTCTCTGCTTCTCTGTCTCTCTCTCTCTCCCTCCCTCAAAATAAGTAAACTTAAAAAAGAAGGAGTTTTGAAATATCACATTGTCCCTTATTCCAAGAGCCCAGTGAACCGTTCTTTCTCTGCCGGCATCTAAATCTCCTTACTGGTGCGTCAGTTTGCACCCGGTCCCTCCACTGGGATTACAGCCTGTCCCGCCGTGTCCCTCCCCACCCTGCAGCCACAGCATGCTCTGAGCTCTCTTTCCAGAAAACTGCTCACCACCTACTCCCACGCAGCTGCCCCACCCCGGGGCCCCGGTGACCTTGGATTCCAGCTGCAGTCATAGTTTCCGACGCTTTTCTCTGCCACGGGTCCTCCCCAGCCCTAAATCTGTGCCTCCTCTGCCGGTCAGAACCGCCTTCCTGAAGCCTAAGCCTCTTGTGCGGCGTGGGAGGAACCTGGCTTTGAAATCGGGCGGGTCTGGGTGCAAAGCCGACTCCTGACGAGCAAACCCCCCTCTAAGGCCCATCTCCTCATCTGTGAGATGTGATCAGAATACCTGCCTCCGAGGGCGCTCAGGAAAGTTCGGGGAGGCAAGGCCAGGCCAGTGCTTGTCCCAGAGCTTGGCATGCAGTCAGTGCTCAGGAAATGCCAGCTCTTGAGAACAGCAGCAGCGAGGACCCGCGGTGGCGCCTGATTGCTGGGAGCACAAAACTCAAACTCCTGAGCTTGGCGTTCGGGGCACTGCCCTGCCCCCGCCTCCCTCCTGTTTGTCATCTGCACCCCCCAGGCTGTGCCCTCCAGCCTCCGAGGCCGGTGCCCTTCCAGCTGAGGCCGGAAGCCCAACTTCGCGGTTTCTTCACCTCTTTCTTGTGCCTCCAGACCAACCCCAAAGTCACATACCGGCGTGGCCTCTGCAGGTCTGCAGCCTGTGGCTCACGGGCAGGGTAGGGCCTCCCCTCTGCTACCTGCTGTTGGTCTTCGTGTCCTTCTCCCCTCTCTGCTCTCTGAGGACAGGGACCACGGCTTACTCACCTCTGCATCCCCTGCAGGGCTCCACGCCAGGGCCCTGGCACAGAGGAGACTCTTCCCGAAGGCTTTGCATTAAGTTAGTGCCGGTGAGAAACAGCAGACAATGTTTGAGGACCTGATTCGTTCAGTTTCCCAGCTAAGCAATGACATACCTTGCTTTTATTGCATCAGCAGTACGTATGGTTCAGTCTGCTTGCAGTCAGAGGGAGATACAGGGTCGGGGACATGTGTGAGTGCCCAGGGCGGGGGGGTGGGGGGCTGTCCGAATGTCCATGTCAGGTCACCTACTGTCGTTGCTTAGGATAGACCTTCTATATTGTGATATTATGTTCTTTTTTTTTAAATTTTTTAATGTTTATTCATTTTTGAGAGAGAGAGAGACAGAGCATGAGTGGGGGAGGGTCAGAGAGAGAGGGAGACACAGAATCCAAAACAGGCTCCAGGCTCTGAACGGTCAGCACAGAGCCCGACGCGGGGCTCGAACTCACGGACCGTGAGATCCTGACCTGAGCCGAAGTCGGCCGCTCAACCGACGGAGCCACCCAGGCGCCCCAAGTTATCTCTTCTTTATGAAATTGTGGTGATGTTGGTAGGCAATACTAGATTACAGTGTTGTTGTTTTGTGTGTTTTTTTTAAGATATTCTTAGTTGACGAGGAAAAAAACCTGGGAAATGGAGAGCAGCAAAGTTTAACTTTTTTCAGGAAAGAACAATAAAAAACATTCTTCAAAACACCTCGTAGGCAGGGAAAGATGCTTCGAGAGCGTGGTACATAATGGAAGGCACGTAAGTCAGGCAGTAACAGGCCCATCTAGAGCCAGTGGGGCAGTTTGGCGAGGGGAGGAGGGACGGCTCACAGCTCTGGCCCCAGACACTTTGTGGACACGACATATGCTGTCTGATTTAATCTCAGAAGCCCCTTGAGCTGGATGCTATTATCTCCATTTTGGGATGGAGGCTCAGAGAGGTTAAGTTATTTGCCCAAAGTGTCACAGACAGTGTAACCTGAATTTCCCAAGCCTCGTGGTCTGGTGTGTGCAATGGGGAGGTCACATTAGCATCAATCCTCAATAGGAAGCCGCAGGACCACAGCACCTACACCCACCGTCTCCCTCCGTCATCTGGGGGAAGCTCGGAAAGGTTCTCCCAAGTGTGAGTGGACAGCCCCCTCTCACGGGCCTGCCTGGGGCCTCACTAATATCTAGGGAGGACAGCAGTGCCCCCAGAGGACAGGTCTCACCAGGCCTCTGCTGCCCACATGCCTTCTCACAGAGGGGCTCCAGGCCAGCCAGATCCAGGCCAACTTACGACTTCCTTGCGCCCTTCCCTTTGCCCTCATGGGCCCTTTGCTCTAGAAAACACACTTGCGAATCAAATCTTACAGCTGTCTTGGTATATAGATTAATATATTAGTATTATGTATCAAAACATGCTCCCGGGCCTAAGAGTTCTCTTTTATCTTCTGATTTTAAAGCATTTGTATAGGCTTCTAAAAGAACGATGAGCTGTAGGCTCGACACCTGCTGAGCCCAGTGGGCAAGGAGGCCCTTTGCAAGACCCTGGCCACTGACCATCCCTGTCTCATGGAGTGACCCACGGACCTCAAAGCGTACCGCCTGCCTCCGTATCTCACAAACACCCTGGTGTCGCTGTCCTTTCGGCTACTACCAATTTAGCTTTTCTGCTCCTATGACGGGACTCAGAGCAGTTCCCAAACTAGAAAAATTCCTCCTCTGCCCCAGATACCTGTACATATAACTTAATCCTCAAAGCTTCCCCCCGCCCCCGACCTTGTGTTCGATGAGATCATTGTAAGACTCATATCAAATCAAATAAATAGACACCCCAGGCCTCTGTCACACCCCAGTTCATCACACGCAGCCAGCCATGGGGTCTGTTCCGGCCCAGCCGAGGCAGGCAGACACGTGCATGCACATGGGTAGAACTGGGGCCAGAATCAGCCGTCTGGCATCCACAGTGTTCCCTCTGGATTAAGCCAGGCATTTCACGCACCCCCGCTCTTTGCGTGTTGGCAAGCTTGGGGTATTCTGGTAAGGAACATTCCTGTCTGTTCCAGCTTGAAATGAGTCTGCATTTCTTTGTCCAGCATGGAGCTTTGAAATGAATGATGACGCCGGAAAAAAAAAAAAAAATCTCAGGAGAGTTTGCAAGGGTTGCTAATAAGCAAGAATAGCTAATGGTTAGGATGGAAACCGTCTTTTCCGTAGAACTCCACAGGCTCAGAATCTCCTCCTGGCAACACCCTGCAGTCTGCATGCCTTTGGAAAGCAGTTTCTAAGGAAGAGTAAATGGAGGAGGAATTTGTTCCAGAACATGTTTTATCTGAATAGGGAGTGTGTGGGGACAGGAGGGAGAAATCACTGAGGCGAATCTCTGCAGTCCCTAGTGAGAGAAGAAGGATGCTGGGGTTTACGACTTGGGTCCTGACCTGCTCTTCTGCCATTGAAATGGCCCCCGTGGCAGGACCCCCGCCTTTGAGCGGTACGTAACCTTCTGAAAGGTCTGCATCGGTCCTATTGTAGGTTACAGGCGGACAGGAAACAGGAGTCTTTGTTGAGGTTGCTTGTTCTGCTGCTGCTGTGAGCGATCGAGGGCACCGGAGAGCTTTGCATCACCCTCTCTGTACCCCGAGTGTAGACTTTGTTTCGGCCCCAGAGGTAGCAAAGTCGGCATGATGTATGCGATGTTCCATATGAAGTCCCCATGAAGTTATGCAAAGTCATGCTGGCCCACACAAGCATTTTTTTTTTTTTTAATGTTTATTTATTTATTTTTGAGAAAGAGAGAGGAGAGAGAGAATGAGCAGGGGAGGGCCAGAGAGAGACACAGAATCCAAAGCAGGCTCCAGGCTCTGAGCTGTCCGCACGGAGCCCGACGCGGGGCTTGAACCCATGAGCCGTGAGATCATGACCTGAGCCGAAGTCGGACACTTAACCGACCGAGTCATCCGGGGGCCCCCCCACACAAGCATTTTAAATGGGAATCGCACGGGTATCTGGTGCCTGATACAATTTGCCATTTAACTTGTATCTCTTTGACAGCTGGGAGGTTGAATTTGTTACTGTGTGGCCGTTTTCATTCTGTCATCTGTGGGGCCTCAGCCCCAAGTGTCAGTGAGGCCACCTTCCCATTTGGTAGTTGTCCCTGCTCTGTGGGCTAATGGCCACACTTTCACCTCTCCCTATTTGATCCCATGAAACCGTCGCACTGGACCCATCTTATAATTGCTATCTGGAGTACCATCGGCTACCGCAGTAGCTCGCTTTGGGCTCTGCAATTGTGTTCTGTTGGTGCCATTCAGCTCGGCTCTCTGGGGCTATGAGCAATAAAGCAGAGGGTCCTTTACCTCTTCACTTCTCCCACACACGGGGCTCCCTGCCAGCACCCCGGTCCACACCAGCTTTTCATCTGAACAAGATCCCATCCAGTGCTAAATCTAGCTTTATTTAACGTAACTGTACGAGGTGCTTTCTACTTTTAACTCTGGACCGGGCAGGGAGCGGGACATTTACATAACAAGTCCGTGTCAGCCCTGCACCAAATCTTCTGGTCTCCTTAATTGGACCAGCGAGTAAACCAAGGAACAGGGAGGCTTGGAGCCCCGCTCCTGCCATGTGGCTAATTAAATCCCAGGTATCTTAACTTCCAGCCCACGCACTGTTCGCACCCACCCCCACGTCCAAGCAAAAAGCCCCGTCAGCCCTTTGTAGTGGACAAGTAGACCTGATTCCCTGCCGAAGTTGATGGCTTCCAGTTTGCACTTGCCCACGGAGAGCTCACCACCAGACAGAGGGCAGTGGTCCCGCCGACTGGCTCACCAACCAGAGAGATCTTGTCCAGTTTTCATATTCTTTCTTTCTTTCTTTCTTTCTTTCTTTCTTTCTTTCTTTCTTTCTTTTTGGCCACTTCCCCCAGCTGGCGGCTAGTTCGCTTCTGAACTTTCCCGGGGCTTCCCCCAGACCACACATCTTCCCATTAAAGCTGTGGTTGCTGTCCTCGGACCGGCCGCCGGGGACCCCACGCTCTGACTCAGCGGCACATGCAGACGGCCTTCAGGGGACAGGAAAGTATGTCTGCACGTCCAGTGGCGGGGGTAGGACTAGAGGCGTGCCTTGAGGGCAGGGACTTCATCCGCTGTCCGCTGCTTCATCCCACCACAGACCACCCCCAATGAAATATGTAGGGTGAGCCGTGTGGGGACTGCAGAGACCTGGGAAGTGCATGTCTCAAGGAAGGCATTCTCGTCAAAAGAAAAACCAAAAGCATGCCTCTGGGCAATGTTTGGCTTCCAGCGTGCAACCCCTGTGGCTGAATAAACAACACTATTTATGGATGGAATGGAACAGTGACCGCCAAGCAACATGGATGCCCAGCTTTGACGCGACATGTTCAGTCGGAGTCAGGATGCAGATAACGCTTCCTGGCGAAGCACCTCTTAAACCCTTCCCATCAATAACCCTGGCCCTTGAATGACCCTGTGCCCACTGGGGACGTGTGTCCATCTTCACACTTTTCCCTCCTACTGTGCTGTGGTCCTTTTTTTCTTCTTCTGAGTCTCCTAGTCATACGTTTTTCTTTTCAAAAAACTGTACAAGGACACCTCTTCTACCAAAGAGGGGGCAGGGTTTCTAAACACGAACTCACATGCTAAGAGCAGGGCAACGCATCTGCTTTCGTACCTACAACGTTGCCTCTTCTGAAACGGACGCGAGCCGACAGTGGTAGAGCCGTGTCGTGCCAAAGTCATGCCGAGCCCCGTTCATCCTCGCCTGGTGCCACGGCAAGTCCCAGCGTCCTGGAAAGTGGCGGGGTAGCCCCTGCAAGTCCCTCCTCGGATAAAGAGTTGGCACTGGCTGCTCCCTTGGACACTGGCCCTATTCTACTGGGTCTGTGTACTGTCCCTTCCATTCCCTTCTCCTGACACCGCAGACCGAATTGTTTGGGTTTATGGCAAATCCCTTAAACCGAAAGGAGTGTGGCCGTTGGGTCAGGCAAGCAGCTGTTGTGGAGCGGACGGGCTCGATGGGGCGCCCTCTTATCACAGGCGCCCTAACCCTACAAAAATTTGACAGATAGGAGACCATGTGCATGGAAGCCCAGAGCCAGTTTCTAGACTGTGGACTCACTCACTGATTTGTCACTTAAACACTTTGATTCCCTAGTGAATTGGGAAGGGTGTCACAACATCCTCTGGGGCGCCCGGGTGGCTCAGTCGGTTAAGCATTCAACTTCAGCTCAGGTCACGATCTTGCAGTCTGTGAGTTCGAGCCCCGCGTCTGGCTCGGTGCTGACAGCTCGGAGCCTGGAGCCTGTTTCGGATTCTGTGTCTCCCTCTCTCTCTGCCCCTCCCCTGCTCACTCTGTCTTTCTCTCGCCCTCAAAAGTAAATAAACATTAAAAATTAAAAAAAAAAAAAATCCTCCAGCAAAACAAAACCTGCAGTAGCATCATCTGTTTGGAGGAACAGGCTTTGCAAAATCGAGCCATAGCTGCCATTAACTATTTGGCCAGGATACGTGAGTCAGAAAGGTACCTTAGAAGGTACCAAAGGGATTAAAATTCCAGATTTTCTTGAAACACTTTACTGGTAAATGGTAAACACACACACACACGTGCATCCGCAGTATTTGAGTTCCAATTTATAAACCCTTCGATAGGATAAATAAACTTGATCATAGGTAGATGCCATTACTATCAAGAAACATTGATCTCCAGCTTATAATGATGTTCTATGTCCTGATGAACTCGAAGATGCAGATAATTCTTGGTGGTTGAAGTGCCTCTGCTCCATCAATGACTTTGGCCCAGATCCTGATTGTAATTTTCAGCCATGAATGTAAAAGCAGGAACTGTCTTACGTCGGTGAGGAATCTTTTCAGCCACAGATAACAGAAAAAGAAGTGGGGTAGGAGAACATCAGCTAGATCTCTTCACTGGGTTAGGAAAACAGGAGCTTTGCTAGAGACCCCCTCAGCAGGCTTTCCTGTCGGGCTCACTGGGCCCGTCACCGTGTCACATGCCTGCCCCTGGCTACAGAGGGGTGGGGAATGGAGTGCTCTGTCCCGCCTCTGTGGTAGAGGAGAGCAAGGGAGAATGGGCTCGAGAAGAGGCGTGTGTGAGCTAACACATGGGGGGCTACCGAACCCTGCAGGGAAACTCTTCCACTCTCATTCCACACATGACAAAACAGAGTTCCAGAGGCACGATGTCACTTGGTCGAGATCCCAACACCAGATGAAGGGAGAACCAGATCTGGAGCCCAGGTCTCTTAACATCCAGTCCAGACCTACCAGACCACACCGTGGATGTGGTTTGACAGAGTCTGTGACTGACGTTCTGTTGAGGACATAGAATGCCATGCAAACAGTGAGGTGATGCGTCTAAAACCACCAGCCGTGGGCCAAAGATGTGGTAGCCTCGGCTTGATGTCTCCTTCCTTCTCGAGGGATCACATAACCCGGTGTGAGTCATGGAAGCGAGGCCGTGTCAAATCAGGCCTCCTCCAGGCGCCTTCCTGCTGTGTAGATTTTTTTTTAGCTTCTCGTTCCTTCGGCACAGCGATGTTTATGTGTGTTATGATGGAATAAGTCTCATGATGAGCACCAGATAATGTGGAATTCCCTTGTCACTGTTAATGTGTTGTTCTTGTCTTCTGTCCCCTTCTGTTATTGGGCCAAACAGAAGTATTCTGCTGTTTCTCTCTGCAACATCTCCACAGAAGTCCTGAAAGTCATCAACGCCACCGAGGAGCTGATAGCAGAGTCCGCAGGGCCCTGGGAGTTCCCACCTGTCCCTCCCGACAGAGAGAAGGGGACATTTCCTCTTGGGACAGACCAAGTGAGACTGGATGAACAGCTGACTTCTCTGGAAGAAAACGTAAGCCGGTGTGGGTGTTCCCCGTCTCGGGTAAACGTGAGAAGAAACTGATGACGTTGTGACCCGTCACAGACAGTGCAAGGACACATGCACGCCACACAACGTAGCAAGTATATCCTCAGGGAGGGTGTCAGGCCGGGTCCTCCAGAAGCAGACCCTGAGGAGAGGATAGGCTTGCAGGCGATTTCTTTCAGAAGTGCTCCCCCAGGGAGGCTCATCAGGGAGCGGGGAAGGACTGGGGAAAGCTAAGAGGTCAAGCAAAGGTGTGACCTTAGACCAAGAGTCGCTTTGATCTGTAGGGAGCCCTGGGGTGTTAGCTGCATCTCAGGGTTGTCTTGACACGAGCCAAAGGAACTGGCTTTTTCTACAGCCAGCAGGCACTTCTGTTCGGTCTCTTGGCAAGCAAGCCAAATGTAGACACTTCTGTCTACACTAGCCCCAGGCGGTCTGGTGTGTAGGGCTGAGCGGGTGGGAACCCAGGCACACTGAAGCTGGGGGGGTGGGGCGATGCAGAAACTACAAAAGGGCCCCGGGAGGATCCAGGTGGAGCACTCCCAGTGCCACTGCAGGGCAAGGGCGTGGTTGCCCACGGAACTTAAGTCACAAGTGGTCTGCCCAGCTCACAGGTCTGTTTGCCAGTAGGGCGTTTTTCTAGCCTCCCTCGAGAGGAAAGGATGGAGGGAACAGATTCTTCCGTACAAGTATCCCCGCTCATCGCCGAGCGTTTTCAGAAATGTCTGATGAGAATTTGCCAACACTTCAGACGAGGGGGTGACACAGAGAGATCTGGAACATTAGCCCCTTGGGCCACACTCACCATCACCGGCTGGCAGAGTCCTGCCCATGAATCAGATACCAAATGAAGTCGGGTGGTTCCATCTTTCCACACCCAGCAAGAACCAACCCTGATTTTGGGGTGCTGTCAGGAATGCAGCTCCCAGAAATCAGGACCGGTTGGTAGAGGCAATTTTTGCAGAAAGTTGCAACAGCGACAAATCAGGATGCCTCCAGGTTAAAAAAAAAAAAAAAAGTGCCGATAGTCGCCTTATCTTAAAAGGTAAAGACTCTCTCCCTCTGAATTCCCATAAAACCTGAGCAGAGGTCTATCTGCCAGTTAACGTCACTTGGCTGCCCTTTCTGTCCACCCGTCTATCCCCATTAGATCGGCACCACTTACATTTTGGGTTCGATAATTCTTTGTTGGGGGGGGGAGGGCGTCCTGGACGGTAGAGCATGTTCAGCACCCCAGCACCTACCCACGAGATGCCGGTAACAGCACCCTCCTAACTGTGGCCATCAAAATGTCTCCAGATGTTGCCAAACATCAGAGAGGGAGATGCACGGAGGTGCAGTCGCCCCCAGATTAGGAATCAGGTGTATGAATCCCTGAAGACCGGGGTCCTGCACATCACGAGCTCCAGCCCTTGCCCAGAGCCTGACACAGAGGTGCTCAAAGAATGTGGTTACCTGATAGAAGGTTCAGATGAATGAAGTCCTTTTTTTTTTTTCTTTTTTTTTTTTCCGGAAGAAATGTTTTGCTTCTGGTGCGTCGGGTCTCTGTTCTTTAAATACGTCTATAATACGGTTCTTTCAGTGCTGATGGTCCTACAGTGGCCGTAATCCCCTGGACACATAGAAGTGAAAAGGTGAAAGTCAAGAGATGGTTCACCAGGCAAGGGGCGTGGGTTTTTGTTTGTCCGTTTTGTTTGTTTTACAAGGTATTGTATTTAAAAAAAAATACAGTGCGTGAAATATTCAGATTTAAATGACAACCGTGGGTTCCCGTGGCACACACTTAAAGGGAAGACAACCTGCCTCTTCTGCCCTCCAAGGGGGATATCGGGGGTTTCGTTTTGTAACGTCCTGTTATCACACGCTATGTCTCCTTTCCTGGGGTTCCTTAACACTTTCAGTTCAAATCACATCCACTCAGCCGCCGATGTGAGAGGTCCCAAACCCCGGCAGGGACTGCGTTGCAGGCCGCCGTCTGTAGTGCACCTCACCCCTGCCCAGCGTCTGTAGTTTACTTCACCCCTGCGCCGTCCTGGGAGAGGCCTCTCCTGGTCCCCAAGAGTTAACTGCCTCTTCCTCCTCCTCCCTTCCCCCCACCCAGCTCTTCAAACTGCACCTCAGAAGAAACTCCATAGCTGTTCCTTTGAATTCTCTGGGTTTTGAGTCAGAGAAGGGATGGCTGTTTTCTTTATCTCTTTAGAGACAGAGATCACAGCCCTGGGCGGGTCTGGCTCTGCGGTTTCCAGGATGGAATTCAGCGGAGCAGCAGAAGGGCAGGGAGATTCTTAAACCGGCCTCTGGGTGCAGTGGTTTAATTAAACTGGGGCTTTTGTCTGTGTTCTAAAGAGCGGCTCCCGCGTTCCTCGTTTTCTCGCTGCCTGGCTCCTTTGTGCTCAGGGATGGGGACTGTCAGAAATAGCAACGGGGACACCTCTTGTCACCTTCTGAACATTGGCCACCGCAGACCAGCCCGGGGACTCAGAAATGAAAGAGAACATTGGCTCGAGAATGTTTCACCTTCAAAAATACTTCTGAAGGTTTCAGAGCTGCCTCCGATGACAAAAAAATGTCGTTCACATGGCGAATCTCCTGTTTTCACAAGGTGCCTTGTTAATCCACTTAATTAGAGTAGGGCTTGGGGACTTCAGAATTCCCTTAGTCTCTCTGTGTTGACACTTCTCACCCGCTGCCTGGCTGGGCACTGTGAAATCAGCCCTTGGCTCCCTTGCAGGCAGGGGGATCCTGGGGCCAATCCCAGCCTCCCCTGTGCACCACGGGGAGCTCAGTCCCTTGGATTGCGTGCCTGCGTCTCTTGTGTTTGAAGCTCTCGCTGACAGCTGTGGGTTGTAGGGTTCCACTGGACCTGCAGGGACTTGGCTGGGAAAGGCAAGTTTCGGGAAGGGACTACAATCTGAAGTGTGGGTAAGGTCCAGGGATGCCGCAGCCCCCAGGGAGTAGCGTTCGGCGGGGAGGCAGGCAAGCGGTCACCACCCCTGGGCAGTGGAGCCCAGGGGAGAGCTGGAGCCTGGGGGATCGCCCCCTAGTGGGAGCTGTCACCAAGAAGCCCACACAGAGAGGGAGCAGGGGAAGGGAGACTGACTTCTTTCTCCTCCTGCCTTTGATCTCCTGCTGGTGTCTCCCCACAAGGGGGCCTGGGTGATGAGGTCCACACAGGGCAGCCTGAGAACAGAGTGGGGCAGAGAAGAGTGGAAAATGGATCTAGGAGTCCACAAAAGAACGGGCATGACCGTTCTCAGACCTGTGGTGTGAGCAGTGGGGACCCCCAGAGGCCATCTTGTGGATTTACGCAGGGTTAGTGGTAGGAGGGATGAGTCAGCTGCCTCACCCCTCCACTGCCACCATTTGAGGAGCTCCCAGACGGCCTGGGGCACCCCGTCATTCCCAGCACAGAGGCAGGAGAGGGACAGTCCCGACTTCCCTTTTCGCACTACCCCGTAACTTTCGGCAACACCAAATCCGTCGCGTGGGTAGTGGCTGGAGACACCGGGGGACTTCCCCTCGAGGGGCCCCACTCGGCCACAGAATCCGGGACCGGGCAGAGGGTGTCGTCGGTCCTCCTCCTCAAGGCTCTCGGGTACCCCTACAGCACCGGAGAGGTCGTGGCCCTGGAGATGGTCCTGGCCCATCAGGTGCTCCTCTGCCCTCGAGAGCAAGCAAAGAATTGCTGTCGGTTCCTGTGTAGCCTTAGTTCTCTAGAATGCGTTTCATGGAAGGTAAGTCTGACGAGACGCGATAAGACCAAATCAGCTTGATCAATCTGGACAGTGTCTTTCTAGGATCGTTGAGATACGGATTAGCACATTAAAGACTCCAAGAAGTCCTGCAGCAAAGGAATATGTTTCACTCTCTTCATCCTACAGGCTTTGACCACAAGGCCTCTTGAGACCAAAGTTATGTCAAGTCCCTCCTTAAGGAAACACCTGTTCTCGTCCCCTGACCCACTTTGAGAAGGGCGTTTTGAACCAGGAGCCAGTCCATGGGGTCATGGGCATCAGTGGCTGGAGCTTGGAGAAGACACAGATTGCACAGACGTGGTAGCCTTGGTTCTTGCCGAAAGTGGGCCTTTAGCCAGCCAGCAATTCCAGGTTCATGGTTTTCAAATGGGTTGTTTTTTTGTTGGTTTGGTTTTTTTTTTTTTTTAAGATTTGAATAACATTTCCACTGCTATAGAATGTTAACGTTTGTTGTTTTAGCCCCCGCAACAGAGCCAAAGTCATGTTGATCTATAACCACAGTAACTCTAGAACTTTCAGGTCAGAGTTCAAAACGTAAAAAGTCACAACATAACGTGGCAAGCAAGATTAAGTATCAGGCCACCATAGGACCAGGTGAATAAAGGCAAGGGAATTGGCATCAGCCCCCAGGAGCTCAAATCCCAGCTGCACCATTTCCCAGCTGTGAGGCCTGGGGAAGTCACCAGAACTCCAGGACCCAGCGTTGTCCTCTTTCACACCGTGACTATAATAGCACCCACCTCAGGGACTGCCATGAGCAGTAAAGAAACGTCACATCAAACCCTTGGCTCAGCGCCTGGCTCCATAAATGTGTGTCGTCACCATCATCACCATCACGGGCCCTTCCGGCGCCATGACCTTGGCGGTGAGTTCCCGCTCAGCCCGCGTCGGTGCCAAACCACAGAACCTTCCTTTCCCCCTCATGCCAGGAGAGCGGGCTTTCAGGGAACACAGAGTAAAAGACGAACATTCTGGCCTTACTGAGCTATTTCATACGGGAGCTCGGAGGCTTGGAGCTATTTCATATTGCTTTGATTTGGCAGAGAAAACAAAGAACGTTAGCAGATGACCATGCTGAAGACAAAACAAGAGACCGTTGAGATGATACAGCTGTAGGGTGTGATGATGTTGAGTTTTGTGTATTTCTGGAAAAATCCAGGCTCTTGAGACCCAAGTCATGTCGAGTTGTGTTTAACCCCATTGTCACACTCACTCAAGTTATTGGTCTCATTTAAATAATAATTCCAAATTTTGTTTCACCGTGCAACGCTGTAAGTTTATATTTAAAATTATCCAGGGGCGCCCGGGTGGCCGTTGGGCGTCAGACTCTCTGTTTCAGCCCAGGTCATGATCTCATGGTTTCATGGGTTCGGGCTCTGCACTGACAGTGAGGAGCCTGCTTGGGATTCTCTCTCCCCTTCTCTCTCCACCCCTCCTTCGCTCACACTGTCTCTGTCTCTCTCAAATAAATAAAACTTGAAAAAAAATTTTTTAATAATAATAAAATAAAATTGCCTTATCAAGGGGTGCCTGGGCAGCTCAGTCGGTTAAGCTAAAGCTAAAGCTAAAGCTCAGGTCATGAGTTCGAGCCCCATGTCAGGCTCTCTGCTGTCAGCCCAGAGCCAGCTCCAGATCCTCTGTCTCCCTCTCTCTCTGCCCCTCCCCTGCTCGCTCTCTCCCTCTCAAAACTATATATTTTTTAATTAAATAAAATTAAATATTTTTTAAAATTAAATAAAAATTTAAAAAATAAAATTATCTTATCAAAATACATTTACCTTTTATCCTCTCTCCTTGTCTCTTCCTCCCTCTCTTTCTCTCTCCCCTCAATTTTCTTTCCCTCTGAAGAGAAATTTTTAACTTCAGAACTTTTAAGAGACTAATTTTTAAGGTTTTCTACACTCAAATAGCTTTGAAATATTCATCATTTCCTTCAGGTGACAAACAATAAAGGAGTGTATCTTGTTTTCAAGGCAAAGAATAAATGTCTTCTATTAAACTGTGAGGATCTTTTAGAAACACAAGTTCTCTGATACTCACATATGACCAAGAAATGCACAACTAAGGGCAAACTGAAATGCAATTGTCAACAGACATTTGATTCGTGGCCCACCATGCGACTGACGAATCGCTTAACACGACGGACGTCCACTACCCCAGTCAGTGCCGGAAGCCCCCCAGCCAAGCCCATTGTGCCTGGTGTGGCACCAGTGCTCATTCATCAGACCTGCACCTGCCTTTGCTGCACTCTGAAATGTTGTGTAAAATTGCCAAGTTTTTTTTTATTATTATTTAAAAAATGTTTAATGTTTATTTAGTTTTGAGATAAAGACAGAACGTGAGTGGGAGAGGGGCAGAGAGAAGGAGACACAGAATCCGAAGCAGGCTCCGGGCTCCGAGTTGTCAGCACAGAGCCCGACAGGGGCTGGAACCCATCAACTGTGAGATCATGACCTGAGCCGAAGTCAGATGCTTAACCAACTGAGTCACCCAGGCGCCCCTAAAATTACCAGTTTTGATGGAGATGCAGGAATCAGGCTAAGGAACTGACGGGGTTCTCAGTGTTCTTTCCCCAACTCAGCAACACTCGCTGTAGCTCAGTGCAAAACGCTTGCTTGTCCTGTGTGCACAAGCTCTTGGCTTATCCCAACTCTGCTTTATTTAACTCAAGTTAAAAGAGCTTGTGTGACCACCGTGTTTTCATTCAAATCAACTCCAAATTGCTGCAATGACATGCTTAGAGCTTTGTGGATGTTGATTAAATTTCAAAAAACCCCTCGTAAGTAATTAGCTTCTTTAGATCAAAGAGGTCCGGTGTTGTTGGTCATTTCATCCACGTTATTCTGTAGGCAGAAGGGAATTTGTTTCATGCCTCCCGTGGTCTGAATGATTCCAACGATGCTACCTTCTGTTTGCCCACTTTTACGGCAATCGCTGTATTAACTCCTGAGTCAACGTTTTTTTCCCTTTAATTTTTCCTCACATCACTCCCTTCGTCTGACTTCCCCTTTAATTTTCAGTAGCTCTCAAAAAGTGTCTTCCTTGACAGGTGAATAGAGTTGACAGGTTTGTTTTAACATCACGCTTTTTTCTAAGAAATAAACTATTTTCCTGCTATGAATTTCAGGTCCCTTTTAATGCCCTTCATTCATCTGTTCCAGGCAATCTGTAGGTAATCAATCAGAGATAATTCATTCGAAATGTCTTAAATAGTTGTTTTAAATTAATTTCATCTCTTTTATGTTTTCTGAATTTTTCTCAATTACTAAATGCCAAGCAAAAAAAAAAATTTTAATTTTAATTTTTTTTTAATTTTTATTTAAATTCAAGTTAGTTAACATACAGTGTACTAATGGCTTCAGGAGTAGAATTTAGTGATTCATCGCTCACATATAACACCCAGTGCTCATCCCAACAAGTATCCTCCGTAATGCCCATCATCCATTTAGCCCACCCCCCCAACACCCCTCCAGCAACCCTCAGTTTGTTCTCCATGTTTAAGAGTCTCTTATGGTTTGCCTCCTTCTCTGTTTTCGTTTTATTTTTCCTCAAACAAAATTTTTATTGGAAAAATCACATCACGAGTTGTTCTTTGCTTCTTCTGTCTTGGTATTCTGGTTGTTTGAATCACCGGACAAATTTGCAACTTATGTGGCTGACGCCATGTACTTTGGAGTATTTTATCAGATTTTCAAAACTTATAAGTTGCTTTTTCTTGCCGGAAAGTTGAGGCAGGGGAGGTGCAGTTGACGGTGAGGGGGTGGTAAGACCTCATGCTACCATTTAAGCGTGAAGAAGGTTTCTAGATGGGGGCATTGCCTGGCTTTTCCCCCAGTGCTGAGCCTGAATCACCTGGGCGCCCGTGAGGGACCCCACCAGTCCTGGTTCCAAATCCTGAGCTCGAGGCTGCACCCCCTCTGCAGGTGTACCTGGCGGCAGGCACCGTGTATGGACTCGAAGGCCAGCTGAGTGAACTGGAGGATGCCGCCCGCTGCATCCACAGTGGCACCGATGAGACCGAACTGGCAGATCTGGAGGACCAGGTGGCCACGGCTGCAGCCCAGGTTCACCACGCTGAGCTCCAGGTAAGAACCCCTCCCGCCCAGATGGAGGACCACCGTGAACGAGGGGAGAGCACCCCGTCTTCCACAAGAATTACTGCAAAGCCTTTGTATCAGTTCCCTAGCACACTCGCCTGGTCCTTTCGGGTGGATTCTGCCCAACCCTCCTTCTAAAAAATTATAGCCTTGATAATATATCAGAATTTTCTTTAAACCTTTGTCGCCCTCCGCTTTGACAAATCCTCTGACCCACAGGCAGATCTCCTTGCTATATAGGTTCCCATTCCATCTCAAGACCACCCTCCCCTAACCTGTATCACACTGCTGATGACTTACTTGATGCCCTTTTCCCCTCTATACACTAAGAGCCCCATGAGGACATGACTATAGCTGTCTAGCTTAACACGGTAACTTCAGTGCCTGACATCTGACACGGCTTTAGCACTTTGAATAAAACTGGGGTGAATAGCTGAGTGAAACTGAAAATGTAGATTTCTTTATGAAAGAAAGAAAGAAAGAAAGAAGAGAAAGAGAAAGAAAGGAAGAAAAACAAAAAACAAGAAAGAAAGAAAGAAAGAAAGAAAGAGAAAGAGGAAGAAAAACAAGAAAGAAAGAAAGAAAGAAAGAAAGAAAGAAAGAAAGAAAGAAAAGAGAGAAAGAGGAAGAAAAACAAAAAAGAAGAAAGAGAGAAAGAAAGAAAAGAGAAAGAGAAAGGAAGAAAAACAAAAAAGAAGAAAGAAAGAAAGAAAGAAAGAAAGAGAAAGAGAAAGAAAGGAAGAAAAACAAAAAAGAAGAAAGAAAGAAAGAAAAGAAGAAAGAGAAAGAAAGGAAGAAAAAAAGGAAAGAAAGAAAGAAAAGAGAGAAAGAGAAAGAAAAGAAGAAAAACAAAAAAGAAAGAAAGAGAAAGAGGAAGAAAAACAAAAAAGAAGAAAGAAAGAAAGAAAGAGAGAAAGAGAAAGAAAGGAAAAAAAACAAAAAAGAAGACAGAAAGAGAAAGAGGAAGAAAAAAAAGAAAGAAAGAAAGAAAGGAGAGAAAGAGAAAGAAAGGAAGAAAAAAAAGAAGGAAGAAAGAAAGAAAGAAAGAAAGAGAAGAAAGAAAAGAGAGAAAGAGAAAGAAAGGAAGAAAAACAAAAAAGAAGAAAGAGAAAGAAAAAGAAGAAAGAAAGAAAGAAAGAAAGAAAGAAAGAAAGAAAGAAAAAGAAAGAAAGAAAAGAGAGAAAGAGAAAGAAAGGAAGAAAAACAAAAAAGAAAGAAGGAAAGAAAAGATTTCTCAGACCAGTATTTTGATGATTTAGATATGGCCTTTTCAGAACTGAAATGATATTATCTGTAAGACAGATAGTATCATTGTGATATTAGCTTGTGAAGACACTTGTTTGCAGCTTGCATGGATATCCCCGTGGCCTCTGACTCTGGATCAGAATTGATTGTGGACTAAGTCGCTGATGCTCAAAGTGGGGTCCTTGAGACGTGCTGGTAAGACGTGCAGTGTAAGCTCAGTATAAGCCCCTGGTTCACGGACGGACACCTTGCACCCCTAAACTGTATCCTAGGAAAACTGGGGTCAGTAGAAACCACCTATGGAGAGAGAAGATGACAGTCTTGCGTGCTAATTATTTTTTCAACCGGGATTTTTGTTTTAGAGAGTCAAAAATCACAACCGCCACTGACAGCGGGAAGCACTCTTGAGAGTGTGAGCACGCCCGTTCTCCACCCTGTGGGTGCTTTAACACTGTGTGCTATAGGTGTGGTCTCTTTGGACGCGGCCCCGTCAACTATTCATTATCAGCAAGAATGACTGAAGAGCGTCTGTCCCCATATACAAATCATTTCCCATAAGTGCCACCCAGCCTTTAATCCGTTTGCCATAAAGGCTACAGGAAGTGGGATCAAATCTTCTCTTTTCTGGGGCACACTCTGCAGCAAATAACTTCTTGGATGGTTTAGCCAGAAGTTATATTATTTGCGGGTGTCTGGGAGGGTTATGTTGGATAATTAGTTATTCCTGCTTCTAGATTTCTCCGGTCTTCAATTGTAAGAGCCGTGTTTTATGGGAGAAAATCCTGGAGTCCAAACTACCATTTTCTGTGTTTGAATGTGCCTGGTTTTTCTGCGTTTTTAAACATCACAGTAACGTTATCAATAATACCTAGTGTTCAGCGAGCCTGCCTTTGTGCCAAAAGTTGTACTTGGCGCTTGACCTCAGTATTGTAATGAATCCTTCCAGCAACTCCACGAGGGGCTCCGTGATGTGTCCCCTTTCATTTCTAGGGAGACTGAGGCTCAGAAAGGTTATCCCACTTGCCCAAGGTCAAATAACTAGCAGGTGATGGAGCCAGGGTTTTAACCTCTCTGACCTCACGGCCACGTTCTTCACCAGCCTGCGCCGTGTGGCTTCCTGAGAAACGTGTCGGTGCTGCCTTCAGACACGCAGACACTCGCATCAGTGCCCTTCATTGGCAGAGGAGGGCATCAGCCCTGCCTTCGGTTTTATGGACCTTGTCTCGATCCGGGAACCGAACTGCGGGCCGCTGTCAGAGCAGGAAGCCTCACACTCCCTGTAGTCTGCCCTTAAAGGACAGATGTGTCGCGAGCAGCTCAAGAGAGTGCAGGGATAGGGGAGGGAGGGGGGACCTCAGGGCAGAGCCCACGCACACTGGCTGCAGCCGCCTTTCAGGTTTCCTGCCTGACACCCCAGTAACACTCAGGCTGCGTGGGGAGAGCAGCAAGACGGCTGGGACCCCTGCCTCCTGCCGCCCCTCCACCGGCCCGCTCCGGCCTCTTCCTGTGTCCCCCACGGCACATCCTCTGAGAACGTGGCGGTGTGGCAAGAGCATGAGCGTTGGCATGAATCCGGAGCTCTGCCCCAGACCAGCTGTGAAACGTTGGCCGTGTTACTTACCCTCGGAGCCACGGTCTCCCCATCTTTCAAAGCACGGTACCTGCGTCATAGGTTCACGAATGAGTCCGTGAGCGAAGCGTGAACGAGTTCGCATATTTAAAGCGCTTCGCATGATGGCAGCACATACTAATGCTCTTTTCCGGGAGCAGGGACTGTTGTCTTCTTCAACCCTGGGGACCTGATGGATCAGGCTTCTTTCTGGGCCCTGAGTAGGCTCCTCCTCCCTGCATCTGCCTTAAGACTCTGCTGGGGAAAAAAATTCTCTCTGACCTTCTGATGTTATAGTCGAGGAAACTGACGCCCAGGGAGAAGAGGGAGTCTCTCAAGGCACTTGTCCTTTTAGTGAAAGAAACGGACTCGAACCAGGGGCTGTTGGACCTCCCTCCTAAGAGCCGGTGCTCTGCGGTTTTGATTCATGGAGTCGTGGGAGATGGAAGGGCCTCTAAATCATACCTGCCTTTCAAAGTTCACATCAAGTGTTGCCTGCTATAGAAGCCTTCCCTGACCACCTTTCACACCCTCCGCCCCCGGGCTGAGCCAGGAGGTCCTGGGCCACGGTTCCCATCATGCCCCAGGCTTCCATTTATCCCCAGAAATACTCTGACAAGGGTGTTGATACAGTCTGGAGCTACCAAGCTAGACATGTAAATTTACAAAGAAAAACCTATGCTGTTTTTTTACTATGGCACTAGATAGAGAAGGGCCTCGTAGAAGTTGAATGAATGAGGGGCACCTGGCTGGCTCAGTCAGTAGAGCACGGGATTCTTGATCTCAGGGTTGTGAGTTCGAGCCCCACGTTGTGTGTAAAGGTTACTTAAAAAATAAAATCTTAAAAAAAAGCAAGTTGAGTAAATGAGTATACATAAAGGCAGATTTAATCTTTATAGATTCCTAACAATTTTTTTAATTTTTTTTATTATTTTTAAGAGCGAGAGACAGAGGGCGAACGGGAGGGGCAGAGAGAGAGGGAGACACAGAAAAGGAAGCAGGCTCCAGGCTCTGAGCTGTCAGCATGGAGCCCGACGCGGGGCTCGAACCCACAAACTGTGAGATCGAGACCTGAGCCGAAGTCCAACGCTTAACCGACTGAGCCACCCAGATGCCCCGAGGTTCCTGACACTTTTAGCAAAGATCCTCCCCTCCTGTGCTTTTTCGCCTACCAATTCTGTCTTTCTGTTGCATTAAGATTTCTGATATTGAGAGCCGGATTTCAGCCCTGACCATTGCAGGATTAAACATAGCACCGTGTGTCCGCCTCACAAGAAAACGCGATCAGAAGCAAAGGAACCAGGTGCGTTTGTCCCTCACTCCCTCTGTTGGAATATTGCACCACCTGGAAAATTTGGAAGATAATGTATCTTTGGCTTTGCAAAGGCGTATTGATTGCTGTGTTCTGTTTGTAGGTACAAACCATAGACACATCAAGGCAGCAGAGGAGGAAACTGCCTGCCCCACCAGTGAAAGGTGTGCTTAAAGGAAAACAGTAGCAGAGCTATCAAAGAATTAAGGCTGACTTTGAGTGACTTGGTGATCTGAGTTTGAGAACCAGACCTAACGGGGAGTTCTTACCTAGAAGTGTTCTTGTGGAGAATCTGTCTTGACTTGAATCCCCCCCAAGAAGCAGATCCATGGACAAGGATGTGATTTGGAACGTGATTGCAAGAAATCGTGGTAGGAAAGAGAGAAATGAAAGGGAAGGAAATTAAATCAGTACAGTCCAATGTCTTTTTTTTAATGTTTATTAATTTAGAGAGAGTGTGTGTGTGTGTGCAAGTGGGGAAAGGGCAGAGAGAGAGAGAGAGAGAGGAGGAGAGAGAATCCCCAAGCAGGCTCCGCACTGTCAGCACAGAGCCCGATGCAGGGCTCGAACTCATGAACCGCGAGATCATGACCGGAGCTGAAATCGGGAGTCAGACTGAGCCACCCAGGCACCCCGGTACAGTGCAATTTAGTTCATAGCTTACTTCTCTGGGCAAATGAGGCTGAATCCTGCTGGGGACTTCTGGGAGACAGTATTGACTGCACCTCAGAGTTTCCTGCCCAAAGAACAGGAAGCTGAGGATATCAGCTGTCAGCCCTCAGCCCCTGAGGTTTCCGGTGGGGGTGGGGAGGCATTAATTCCCTGGTACTTCTGCCCCACCCCATGCATGAGCCAAGGGAGTGACGGTGCTTGTGGTCACATGCTTCCAGAATGTGCCGAATGACAGAATGTGTGGTGATGTCAGGGAAACGTGGGCAGGACACCGAAAGCATCTAACACAGCGCCCCGCCCAGAAGGGAGTCCAGCAATGCCGGGGTGGCATCCTCATCCACTGGGCATTTTGAACACTTTCCCTGGATTTAGGAGCCGCTGACGATGATGCCAAACCAGAGATTTAGATCTACAAAGTAGAAGAACAGACAGACAGAAGATAGATGTTTGAGTCTTGGTTCCACTGATCTTTTCTTCAACAAACATTTATTGAATGCCTACTTTATATTCCATGAGACCCTATACAATTACAATTTATTACAGATCCACGGTCCCTTATCTGAAACCCTTGGATAAATATATGTTTTAGGACGTGTTGGACATCAGAAAGCTAAGACGGTACATGTACTATATATTTCATAACAGTCCTCTCCCTCTGGTGTCTGGGGAAGCCTCTGATAAACACATTAAATCCTTTCAGCAAAGCTCGAGAATGTTCACACTGGGTGGGATGGACCAGGATTTTAAATGGCCACATGTCAGTTTAAGTCAGGGTTTCCCATCAGACAGTTTTGGCCCCAAAGTTATAAAGATTTTGTCTTTAGAGCCTTTTATAGTCCAGAACTGCAAATAAGGATTTATGAACTATGTTCAGTTATCTCCAAGCTACCTTTTCCTGGAAAGCCGCTAACAATTCTTGAGTTCATTTGGTGCATATCATAAACATAGACACAAAATTTAGAGATTCTACCATCAGACCTGTGGACTGCAACGAGATGCCAAGTCTAGAGCAAAAATCTGGGTGATGGGGACACCTGGTCTTTCTTCCTCAACACTCGGCCCCGCTCCTGGGTACCACTTACTTCCATGTGTTTCCTTTTAGCCGAAAACATTGAGGCATCTTCAGTGACCACCATTAAAACATTTAACCGCAACTTCCTTCTCCAAGGCTCCTTGACAAACAGGACTAATGAAAGGAAAAGCACCACCAAGGATTTGATGGTAAGTCAGCCCTCAGTGCCCATCGCTTCCACTGCCGACGGTGCCTCCAGTCTGTGGCCCTTCCGTCTGCAGCTCCCCCATCAGAGCCCCAGGAAGCATCCTCCGTGGATGGTTTCATGGTCCATTGGCTGGGGAGACGGGCGGGGGCAGGGGCGCAGTGAGAAGTGATGAGCACCCTGCCCGGTACCGCTCACCTCTTTGATATGTGGATACGTCCTCTCAGCCGTACATCCAGCTCCTTGTGGGGTTTGATCCGAGAGAAGTAAAAATACGTACATGGGAACGTCAAGGTCTGGTTGAGGTGCCAGACTCCTCCTGTTTTTGATCCAAATTCACTCTTCCTTAAATCTCTTCTTAGCCCTGAATGACTTGTGCTCCTGAGAAAAGCCAGCAGCTGCCCCTAAATGCAAAGGGAGGGACAGGACATCATTGGCACGTAAAGAGGCGATTGCGTAAAGAGGACTAACGGACTGTTTGCCTGAACACCAACACATGCTTCAGATTTGGGCAAAGGCTTGGTGCTGTTGATACGGGAAGTGATAATCCAGCTAACCTGCCTCAGTGGTACCAATATGCTGAGGGCAGATGATGTCTGAGTGACAGGATTAGAGCAAGGGCCAGTTTGTTCTGTTGTCTTTTATGCCTCGCCCCTCCCTCCCTTCCCCTTCCTCCCCCCTCCCCACCCCCACCGTCCCTGTGCTCTGAGTGCGGAGCACCAGGTAATGATGTAATGGGGGGCGTGCCCTTTGGGGTTCCGGATTACTGCGTCTCTCAGGCACCCCATGGCAACAGCGCTGCCCGCTAGCTTTTCTTCACTGCTCAGCCGTTACCCTCGACCTTTTAAAGTCCAGTCACTTTGCTCCTGGCCGTCAGAGCGTTACTTCAAAGAGTGAAAAAGATGCATTACGCACTTAAAAGGGCAGACCATTGGGGTCAGGGAAGGAATCTGTTATAAATAAGAGAGTTACAAATAAATTACCTTTCATAGAGACAGAACACAGATCAGGGGGTGCCAAGGGCTGTAGGGAGGGGCCGTCGGAAGAAGCCACTCGGTGGATAGGAGGTTTTACTTTAGAGGGACAGGAGGTTTTCAAACAATGGCTGCACAACATGGTGAATGTACTAAATGCCACTGGACTGTTCACTTTAAAATGGTTAATGTTGGGGCGTGTGTGTGGCTCAGTCTGTTGAGAATGCAACTCTTTTTTTTTTTTTAATGTTTTATTTATTTTTGAGACAGAGACAGCGCATGAGTGGGGTTGGGGCAGAGAGAGAGGGAGACACAGAATCCGAAGCAGGCTCCAGGCTCCGAGCTGTCGGCACAGAGCCCGACACGGGGCTCGAGCTCACAACCCGTGAGATCATGACCTGAGCCGAAGTCGGTCACTCAACCGACTGAGCCACCCAGGCTCCCCGAGAGTCCAACTCTTAATGTCGGCTCAGGTCATGATCTCAGGGTAGTGAGATCAGGCCCCACACTGAGAGGGGAGCCTGCTTAAGATTCTCTCTCTCTCTCTCTCTCTCTCTCTCTCTCCCCCCTCCTCTTTGCCCTTCTCCCCTGCTCATGCTCTATCTCTCCCTCAACATAATAAAATAAAATAAAATAATAAAATGGTTAATGTTACATCACCTAAGTTCACCTCAGATTATTTTGAAAAATAAGTTACCTTTAGATAATACAGCGAGGTTAAAAATGAAAGAATGGACAATATTTCCTAAAGAAATGCAAACAAAAAACAGCAATATCACTTTCAAACAAAGTAGAATCCAAGAGAAAAACATTTGGAGAAAACGGGGAAGGAGGATGTTTTAATTTTGATTTAAAAAAATCGGGGTGCCTGGGTGGCTCAGTCAGTTAAGCGTCTGACTCTTGGTTTCAGCTCAGGTCATGATCTCATGGTTCGTGAGTTTGAGCCCCACATCGGGTTCTGTGCTGACAGTGTGGAGCCTGCTTGGGATTCTCTCTCTCCCTCTCTCTGTCCCTCTCCCACTTGTACTGTCTCTGTCTCTCTCAAAATAAACAAGTAAACTTTAAAAAATAAATAGGTAAGTCCTGAGCCTTTCTTGATTCAGCATGCAAAAGTGATACAATTTATTGTGCCATGGCTGGTGACTTTAAAATTCCCTTAGCAGCCCTGGGAAGCCCAAATATGCCAAAAATAAACACAAATTACGAGGAGCCCGGGTGGCTCAGCTGGTGAAGCGGCCAACTTCAGTTCAGCTCATGATCTCACGGTTTGTGAGTTCGAGCCCCGTGTCAGGCTCTGTGCTGACAGCTCAGAGCCTGCTTTGCATCCTCTGTCTCCCTTTCTCTGTGCCCCTCCTCTGTGCACACGTGTGTGCTCTCTCTCTCTGTCTCTCAAAAATAAACATTTTTTTAAAAATTAAGTACAAATGAAAGCATGTGAAAAAGAGAGACTCTCCAGCCGCACTGTCATGCAGAGCTCTCCAAAATGACGGATATGTTCTCTGTGTGGTGTACAATATGGCAGCCGCCAGCCACATGTGGCTGTTGGGCCCTTGAAATGTGGCTACTGCCTCGAAGGAACTGATTTTTTAAATTTCACTCATTTTAATTAATCTAAAGAGCCACATGTGCCTAGACCACCAGAAGTGACAGAGCAAACCTAGCAAATTGGAACAAAACTTAAAATACACAGAAACTCTACTTGGAAGTTAGAAAGCACGTACACCCACATACACGATGCATTCCAGACATCAGAGATAAAGGCAGAAACCAATGAATGCAAGCCAGAAAACTATAGAAATGATCATAAGTTCAAGAGCTTATTCTTCGAAAAAATAAAAAGCAGAGTGTTTTGTAAGCCAAATCAAGAAAATAAATAAATAAATAAAAATAAGAGACTCTAACAGATGTAAATTTTTAATTTAAACATACCATGCGATGTAAATATATAGTAATGAATTGTAGAGGCTTAATTCTAATAAAATAAGAATTACATCAGAATATTAGTAAGAACTGACTTAAAACTTAGTAAAACTTAAAGAAAAGATTGGGGCCACCTGGGTGGCTCAGTCAGTTGAGCATCTGACTCTTGATTTTGGCTCAGGTCATAATCTCACAGTTCATGGGAGCAAGCCCTGCATTCCAAGAGAGCTTAGAATTCTCTCTCTCCCTCTCTCTCTGCCCCTCCCTTGCTCACTCTCTGTCTCTCAAAATAAATAAACATATTTTAAAAAAAAAAAGACTGGACAAATAGTTTTGCTGATAAATTTTTTAAGTTTATTAATTTTGAGAGATCGCAAGCAAGGGAGGAGCAGAGGGAAGGGGAGAGAGAGAATCCCAAGTAGGCTCCATGCTATCAGCACAGAACTGGACTCAGGGCTCAATCCCATGAACCAAAGTGAGGTCATGACTTGAGCCAAGATCAAGAGCGGGAGGTTTAACCAACTGAGCCACCCAGACGCCCCTCAGGGATAGATTTTTTAAGCAGAAATTAATTCCAGGCGATATAAAGTACTCCGGAACACTTAAAAAAACTTGAAAACTGAAAGATTCGTGTTGTGAAGCTACACGTACGTGTGCGCACGTGTTTCGTGCCTGCTCACACACACACGCGTGCACACACACCCCACACAACAGCTCTCCTTCTTCACATGTACACACACGCAGCTTACTACATAACGCATCAGCGAGTTAACTGCAGCAGTAACTTTTACAGAAATGCAAGGACACCTTTAAGACTGAGGTATTGATTACTCAGCTACATCAGTAGTTCAACAAGAAAAGTCATTTCTTCCCAAATTAATTTGTAGTTTAATCCAATTCTCATAAAGCTCTCAGTGGGACTTTCTTTCGAACTAAAGTTCCTGAAAGAATGACTCAAAGAATAGACAAAAGCATTTTTGCAAAATTAAAGTGATTTTCCTGCTAGATTTTTTTTAATCTTTATTTATTTTTGAGAGAGAGACAGAATGTTGAGCAAGGGAGGATCAGAGAGAGACAGAGACAGAGACCGAATCCGAAGCAGGCTCCAGGCCCTGAGCTGTCAGCACAGAGCCTGATGCGGGGCTTGAACTGACGAACCATGAGATCATGACCTGAGCCGAAGTCGGACGCTCAACCGACTGAGCCACCCAGGCGCCCCTCCTGTGAGATTTTAAAACAAATTAAAAGCTATAAAAAATGGTCAGTGGAAAAGAAGGCTCAGAAGAGGTACAGGCATATCTGAGAATGTGTTTTTGATTTGTTTTAAAGTATTAGGAACTCCCTTTTGCAATTGCACCAAAAACAATAAGATACCCAGGAATAAATCTAACTGCAGAGGTAAAGGATCTGTACGCTGAAAACTATAAGACACTTACGAAAGAAATTGAAGAGGGCAACAAAGAAATGGAAAAGCGTTCCATGCTTATGGATTGGAAGGACAAACATTGTTCAAACGTCTGTACTCCCCCGGCTGCCTGAGAGGCTCAGTTGGTGATGTGTTCGACGTTGGTTCAGGTTATGATCTCACAGTTCGTGAGTTCGGGCCTCGCATGAGGCTGTTAGCGGGGATCCTGCTTTTCTGTCTCCCCCCCTCTGCCCCTCCCCGCTCTCAAAAATAAATAAACAATAAACAAATAAATGTTCTTTTAAAAATAAATAAATAAACGTCTATACTACCCAAAGCAATCTACACATTTAGTGCAATCCCTATCAAAATACTACCAGCATTTTTCACCGAGCTAGAACAAACAATCTTAAAATTTGTATGGAACCGCAAAAGACCCCAAATAGCCAAAGCAATCCTGAAAAAGAAAAACAAAACTGGAGGCCTCACAATTGTGGATTTCAAGCCATATTACAAAGCTGTGATCATCAAGACAATACGGTACAAGCACAAAAACAGACACATAGAGCAGAGGAATGTTATCAAAAACCCAAAAGTGGACCCACGACTATATGGCCAACGAATCTTCAACGAAGCAGGAAAGAATATCCAATAGAAAAAAGGACAGTCTCTTCAACAAATGGTGTTGGGAAAACTGGGCAACAACATGCAGAAGAATGAAATAGGACCACTTTCTTACACCATACACAAAAATAAATCCAAAATGGATGAAAGACCTAAGTGTGAGACAAGAAACCATCAAAATCCTAGAGGAGAAGAGAGGCAGCCACCTCTTTGACCTCGGCCGCAGCAACTTCTTACTAGACACATTGCCGAAGGCAAGGGAAACCAAAGCAAACGTGAACTACTGGGACTTTATAAAAATAAAAACTTCTGCACAGCGAAGAAAACAACAAAACTAAAAGGCAGTCTATGGAATGGGAGAAGAGAGTTGCAAATGACAGATCTGATAAAGGGTTAGTATCCAAAATCTATAAAGAACTTACCAAACTCAACACCCAAAAAACAAATAACCCAGTGAAGAAATGAGCAGAAGACATGAAGAGACACTTGTCCAAAGAAGACATCCACATGGCCAACAGACCCATGAAAAGATGCTCAACACTACTCATCATCAGGGAAATACAAATCAAAACCACGATGAGATACCACCTCACACCTGTCAGAATGGCTAAAATTAACAACACAAGAAACAACAGGTGTTGGCAAGGATGTAGAGAAAGGGGAACCCTCTTGCACTGTTGGTGGGAATGCAAACTGGTGCAGCCACTCTGGAGAATAGTATGGAGGTTCCTCATATCAACAATAGCCAAACTAGGGAAAGAGCCCAAATGTCATCAACTGATGAATGGATAAAGAAGATGTGGTTTATATACACAATGGAAGATTACTCAGCCATCGAAAAGAATGAAATCTCGCCATTTGCAACAATGTGGATGGAGCTAGAATGTATTCTGCTAAGCGAAACAAGTCAATCAGAGAAAGACAAATACTGTATGATTTCACTCATACATGGAATTTAAGAAACAAAACACATGAACTTAAGGAAGTGGGGGTGGGAAGCAAACCACAAGAGACTCTGAACATAGGAAATTGGCCATGGGGGTGGTAATGGGAAGGGAATCAAATTAAATAACTGCTGTATTCCACATGCCAAATAAATTTCAGACAGATTAAAAAGTACAGGTAGGGGCACCTGGGTGGCTCAGTAGCTTGGGCATCCGACTTAGGCTCAGGTCATGATCTCATGAGTTTGTGAGTTCAAGCCCCATTTCGGGCTCTCTGCTGCCAGCTGGGAGCCTGCTTCGGACCCTCTGTGTGTCTCTGTGCCCCTCCCCTGCTTGTGCTCTGTCTCTCTCTCTCTCAAAAATAAACACTTTTTTAAAAAGTACAAGTAAAAAATGCATCACTTTTGGGGTGCCTGAGTGGCTCAGTCGGTTGAGTGTCCGACTCAGTTTTGGTTCAGGTCATGATCTCATAGTTCGTGGCTTCGAGCCTGCTTAGCATTCTCCTTCTCTCCCTCTCTCTCTCTGCTCCTCACCTGCTCATGTGCATGCAGGTGCACCCCTCTTTCTCTCCAAAATAAACTTTTTTTTAAGTATCATTTTTTAAATAATTAAATATTCCCAGTCAACGAGCACAAACATTTTTTATGATATAGAAAACAGGGGCACCTGGGTGGCTCAGTCGGCTAAGCATCCAGCTGTTGATCTCAGCTCAGGTCTTGATCTCAGGGTCTTGAGTTCAAGCCCTGCATTGGGCTCCATGTTGGGTGCGAAGCCTATTTAAAAAGAAAAAAAAGAAAAAAAGCAGGAGACATTTTTAATTGCCTCTTCTTGCCCTTGCCAAGTGGCTGATGACCATGCGCTCATTGTCTCGCCGTAGGAGCCCAGTCTGGCGTCTGCTGTGATGTATTAGTGCCACGGAGCTCCACTGCCAGTGACCCACTGCCTCCGGCCGTACACGACAGTGCCTTGACCCAACAGCCATCCAATACTGTACCGATTTCCACCCGAGGAGGGGGCCTGGGGGGGCCATGGTGCACCACTGCACAGGGCTGTCCTGATACCTCACCCAGAAAGCAGCCCCAGACTTGAGCACTGCGGTCTTGCCCACTCGCTGCCTTAGGCTCCCAGGGGAATCCAAGACAGAAAACCGAGACGCTGGCTTCCAACAACAGAGCTCCCTGTTCAAAAGACGCATCTTCTCCGTGTTCGCTTCGCTACTGTGTGTTGTCTTTAAGATCTCTCTTTTTTTTTAATCCCTTTGATTCAACTGAAATTATATGTCAATAGTTATTTGTCCAAAGGAGAACCGTTGGGAGCTGGGGGGGCGGGGGGGTGGAAAGAAGGGAGATGGAGATTATCGTTTAATTCAGCACCAGTTCTTACTAATCTCTCAAAACCACGTTTGTCCCACAAATACTAAGGAAAAACGTGCAGATGTCCCCGCAGTGAACATCGGGACCGTCCCATCGGGGGAGCGCGCACCCGGCAAGGATGCAGGTCTCCCTTCAGCCGCCTCCTTCCTGGGAAGCTCCTAGCTACCCCTCTCCCCACACCACACGACCGTAACCAGTGGCCCAGTCATTTCCATCGCCTTGCAATCACACACCACGGAATGGAAAGTTCTGACTCACCCACGCCAGGCCCGGGTCTTTCCGAATCGAGGTCTCATGGAGAATTTAGGGTTTCTCCTTGGACTCACTGACAGGTTCCCCACTGTGAAGGGGAGAGGAGCTTGAGAGAGCTCACCATTGGCTTAACTTTGGGCGCTGTCTGGAATCCACGTGATGCAGCTTAGTGATGGCCGCGTCTAAGTGGATTCTAACCACATGAGAAAATGTCCTCCAGAATTTATTTCCCAGTAGATAATTCGGCAAAAGTAGTAGGATGACCTGAAAGGAAAAAAATGGTTAAAGAATAGCCTGGGAAAGCTCACAGGCATGAAAAAAGCAAGGACAAACTGTGAGTTTAACAGACACACGAGCCGACACGTGCTCCACGTTTGTGGTCTCGAAGGCATGACCGTGTAGAGTGTGCTTGTAAAAGCCAGTGGAGCAGAATTCCGCTCAATGAACTGAGCATTTACAGCCTTTGTTAAAATTTGTCCCTGAGACATTCTGAATCTTAGGAAGAGAGCAAACGATGGGGGGCAAGGGGATAGTTTGACCGAAATGTTTTAAGTGACTGCTTTGAGGAAGGCAGTTTCTTCTCATTTTCATCCTCGGAGCAACCCTCTTCAGTAGGTATCCCCACTTTTCAGATTTGGAAACTGAGGGGGCCAGAGAGATTAGTTTGCCAAAGTCACACCTCTAAGCCAACTGTCATCGGAATGCCTCCCCAAAGCCTCACCCTGCGTTGGTTTCAACTTCTACCTTCTTTTGCTGCTACACACATTGCCAGACCTGATTTGCTGCTCAAATGTGTGTTCCGATCCATTCCTGATGCGATCTACCTATCTTCCGGTGACACCCTTTGCTGATCCTGTGTATGTGCTATCCAACAGAAGTGACTTCTTTGAAACACAGTAAATCTTGGCTTTTTGTTCTGTTGGTATGACTCAAAGCAGACAAATACAAATTTTAAAAACACAACAACAACAACAACAAAAGATCTGAGTTCCAAATCGAATGTTTCCTTTAAGAGGCATGAAAAGCAACTATTGGTGTGTTCCAGTGTTAATATTCAGTTTTCTTTGACAAAAATGTGTACTGTGTAAGCCTTGCAAAAAACAAAAACAAAAAAAAAAAAAAACAAAAAGAAAAAAAAGAAGCCTGCTCTATGGCGTTTGAAATTTTATAAAGGTTTCCTTGTGCCAAATAAGTGCAAAGATTTAATTTACTATTAAAAACCATAAGCATATGTTATAGTTTCGGAAGAATTATTTTGTCATCAAGTGATTTTGATCTTCAGTGTCAATATTTATATTTAGATTAATTTTTATAAATGAAAATATTTTAATGGTTTAAGAAAACGAGGACAATAAGACCATATCTTTGATGACTTCTGAAAGTTATGCTTGCCTTCATGTTATATGCACATCGCCAAGAATTACTGTCAAGAGAAATGATAAAGAAGTAAAAGTCATTTATGAAAATAATGTGTGTGGGGGTGTGGTTTTTGGGGGTTGGGGAAGACTGGGAGTGGAGAGGAGGCAGGGAAAGAAGTCAGTGGCCAGTCATCGGAGGGGCCGAGATTCAAGGCTGCTAGCCTCACACCCCACGTTCCTTCCAGTTACACCACTGGCTTTTCCATTGCTCGTTATCCTGAGAACGGAATTTCCCAGCATAAGCCCAGCAGTCTCAAAGCAGGAGACGGGAGGGGAGTGGTGTGATTTAATCCCTCAGGAGACCTTTTTGATTGTCATAACTTGGCGGGGCAGAGCGGGCGGGGGTGGGGGGGCGGGGGGCGGGTGCTCCTCCTGGCATACAGTGGAGAGTGGCCGGGGATGCTGGTAAATGCATAACCACCCACAACCAAGAGTTATCCAGCGCCAAATGTCCATAGTGCCCAGGCTGAGAACCCTTAGACCCTGCAGGTAAGCCTGGACATCATCGGGGAGGCCCCTGCCCATCCCTGCAGGGACTGCATAGCCAAGCAGGAAGCAGGACCGTGACTCTCCCAGAGTCTTGCACGGGATCGGTGGCAACTGTTGCTTCTCTGAGGCTGGCCTCCCCAGACCCTGGCCCCTGCCATCCCCGAAGAAGAGTAGGAACCCTCCTCTAACCTGAAATGAATGAATGAATAGTAATTCTAATAGAAGCCACCAGCCTTCTCTATCTGGTGGCCTAACACAGTAATACTCCAACTTGAGTGGCACCAGAATCACCTGTTAAGACACAGATCCATAGGATTCCCCCCGGTCATCTCTAGCTTTCTCCACACTCCCGTGAATGTGCCTGGCACATCGGTGTTTGCTAAGCATTGGTGACAAACGAGCTAACATTTAGGTCAACAGGGCATTTCAGATGGGGGAGAACAACATCGTCGACCCACCTGAAATTCTCTTCAGGCGGCGTTTCCTGGCTGGAGTTCCTGATTTCTCCATCCTTCCTCCCCACGGCCCCAGCCCTGCAGGATAGGATAGCAAGACAGTCAAGAGAGGCCAGTCACACTCAAGTGACGGGAACGGTCCGCCTCTCTAACCCGTAGAAGTCCCCAAAGCCTGTGTTGAGCAACCAATCGGCATCATCGGTGTAGGTTTTCAAGAGAATCCATTTGAGCCAACAATTTGAATATCAAGAGGGATGGGCAGCTGTGCTCACAGAAAAAGTGCGGCACTTCTTGCTTCTGGGGTATGAGAGCAGTGTAATAAAAATATTTCCCCCTAAGAGGTCAGTGTTTGATTTGCCACAACAGCAACAAAAATGTGACCCAATAGTCAAGGCACGTGAAGGCTGCCAGAAAAAACTAGGCTCCACTCCTAGACTGTCCACGTCCTAGCTCCTTGGCCTGTCGCCTTGTATGTGAAATGGGTTCTAGTGGTGTTAAAAGGTTCAATGAAACAACATGGGAGAAAACTCAGTAGAATCTTGGAGTACTATAGGTACTCAGCGCTTGTGTCCTCCTTCTCTCGGGATAAGAAAATCCTTCACACATGAGCACCGTGACTTGTACGAAATGCTGTGCCTCACTTTTCCTACTGATAGTAGGAAAGACCCTCGTTCTACAAATACGCACGCCTTTTACACCCTAACTCTGAGAAGAGGGCACCACCCTTGACATCGGGCTTGACCACGGGACGTGCCTTATGGTCGGTGGAACGTACCTCTCTCAGTCCACTGGGGCTCTGTGATGAAATACCGGAGACCCAGCAGCTCATAAGCAACAGGAAGGTATTTCTCACCGTTCCGGAGGCTGGAAATCCAAGACCAGGGTGCCAGCATGGCCAGGTGCTGCCGGAAGCTGTTGCGGACTGCCATCTTCCCACTGTGTCCTCCCACGGTGGAAACAGGCGAGGAATCTCTCTGGCGCCTCCTTTAAAAATACACCAGTCCCAATTGGGAGGGCGGACCCCTCAGGACCTAATCACCTCCCAAAAGCCCCACCTCCTTATACCATCACCTTAGGGGTTAGGTTTCAACATATGAATGGGGGGGGGGGGGGAGGCACATTCAAATCATAGCATTGGAGTCTCCAACCCTTGGTTTGGACTTGGCCACATGACTTGCTTTGGCCAATAAGATGTTACGGTGAGAGCTGCATAAGGGGCTTGAAATACGTCTATGGAGGTGGGTTTGTCCACTTACCTTTTGCCACTCACTATGAGAACGTGTCACAGGTCCAAGGAACAGGGCCAGACCCAACCAACCTACAGCCTGCAGCCAAGCTTGGCTGAGCCCAGCCGAGATCAGCAGAGCCACCCCACCAACCTTTAGACAGACGAGCAAGAATAAACCACTGAATCTGGCAGTAGCTTATGACACAGGAATGGCTAATGGATACGCTACCTGAAAGATGAGTTTTATCACCTTAGATGAATCCTGCTGGGGAAGAAGTGAAGGTGAGTGGCTGTCAAAGAGAAAATCACGTGCCAGTATGAAGGATGCATAAGCAAACTATTGGGCTGTTTGTTTTCGACATTTCACAATTGATGTAGGCAACTTCTGTTAGGTTTCCATCATGCGCCCTAAAACATAGCATCGCTCTCTTGCTGTCACTCTCGCGTGTGCGCGTGTGCATGTGCGTGTGTGTATTGATCTCTCACAAAGGGTTCTCTTTCATTGAGATTTTCGATAAAACACTAAAGCACGGGAGACATTTGGTGTGTTCTTGTAAAAATAACCTCTCTCACAACAGCCACTCCATTTTCTCCCCGGGGAAGTATTTCCCATGCACAATTTGCATTCTACAGAACAGTTGGCTGTGCGAGCCTTCTGTCTCTGCAATTGAGTTCCAATTATGATAAAGTGCAGGTAAATGGAGCTGCATTTTAAAGAGTGTTCAAAGGGCTAGAAAACTTTAATACCCACTTCAAACACTGGAAACCTCAAAGAAGTTGTTTAGAAGGATCCAGGTTGGTAGAATCAAGTCCTACAATATGGAAAAGTATGTTTTATATCAAAGTTAATCAGGTTTCATAAAGATGAGAGCGTTAAGGTAGCGCTTCTCAGGGCGCCTGGGTGGCTCAGTCGGTTAAGTGTCTGACTTCAGCTCAGGTCGTGGTCTCGAGGTTCAGGAGCTCGAGCCCCCGGTCGGGCTCTCTGCTGTGAGCACAGAGTTTGCTTGGGATCCTCTGTCCCCCCTCTCTCTCTGACCCTTCCCCAATTGCACTCTTTCCCTCTCTGTCTCTCTCTCTCAAAAAATAAAAAATAAATAAGCACTCAAAAAAAGTAGTAGTCCAAAGTGGGATACAGATAACACACAAGGTATAGAATGTGGTCAACTGCAGACAGGTGAAAGAAAATACTAGAACTTCTATTTATACTTATTTTTTATCTGGAAGCAAGTTTACCAATATTAAATACATGATAGATGACAGTACATGTAAAGAATTTATAAATGAAACTACATCTTTTGAGCACGCATCATCAAACAGTTTTTACTCATGGCATATGTAGCCAAAAAGGTTTGGAGACCACCCACGAACTAGAACACCCAGTACACTTCTCATGACTCAAATTCCCCTTCCAGGTAGTCCCCACCCCTGCCCTGTCAGGGACCGTGCTAACTCTCAAGACATGACCCAGGGCTTGAAGGGCAGCGGAAAGCAGGGCAGAGGGGGGGAGGTCATCCTGAGAGCCCCAATCTATTGGTTTGCCTGGGATGAGTGTCCCTCCAACCCTTCAGAGAAAAGCTTTGGGTCAGTCTTGCCTTCCTTGCTCTCCCCCCACCCCCCCAGCCCAGGGAGGGAATGTCTACTTCCTGGCCAGCCATCTCAACTGAGCTTCTAAAGGACATCAGGGCATTTTTGCCCAGAAACAACCCAGGAGGCAGCCTTGAGGTGTGGGGATTTCCAATCAAGTGTCCTTGTGGCTCTCTGAAGCGGACCCAAGTTAAATCTCTGCTAGCAGAGGTAAGAGCCACGTGGCACTGTGAGGCAGGTGTAACAGCCTCTCCTCTATCCCGTTCTGCGTCCCTCCGGTTTATAGCCCCCAAAGCCCTCCAGCCAGGCAGGCTCAGCCGTTCACAAGCCCAGCAACCTAAGGACCTCCAGGAAGTCTACTTGCACAGGAAAAGGGCACCGAACATCCGTACATCTGCCATCTCTTAAGATCTCGCGTGAGTCCAGGAGAGGCTGTACTCTGCTCTGAGCAGAGCAATTTGGAGAGTATTCCCTTGGCCCTTCCCCGTCAAGTCTGCCAAGTTCTCAGTCTGTGCTTGCTCAGGAAGGTCTGCGAGACCTGAGAGCCTTGTGGCCTGAGGACCGCGAGAGCCACCTTCTTCCCCGTGTGCTGTGTGATCAAATGAAAAAGTGATGCTGGCCCAGAGCCAGGGTGTGCCACAGCCATGGGGTGTTAGGATGACAGGACGCGAAGGCACGTAATTGCCGTCCTCATTCATTGAGCAATATGGCCATTACTTAATGGAAGCTAAAAGAGCAGTTTGCAGGCAGTCGGGGTAGGATTTTTTGTCGCACTTCCGTCTCCAACACGCCCCCCCTGTTTTCTGGTAATGACAATAACTTGGCACTTTCAAGCCTGTCTTTCCTGGTTTATTCTTCCCTTCTGTTTTATTCATTTCATGACAAACGCACTCAGAAGTCAGAAAAAGATTGCCGTCTTTGAGGACGGGCCAGTCTTTAAAAGGGGAAGGCTGGACAAGCATTCTTTGCCCTGAGAAATGTAGACCATGTGTCGTGAATGCTCCACCGGGAACAGACTGTGAATGAGCATTTCCACCCCATTTGTAATGTGGGTCTTTGTAGGACCATCCTGGTGATGAATGGGTTTGCTCTCCTCAGTCTGGCAGAGTTGAGGTTCTTTTTTGTCTTTGAATGACACTGTTTTTGCTTTTGCTGTGCCCAGTAGCGATTCTTCCTAGTGACCACGGGCTATTGAAATGCTGACTATCTGAGGTTCAACAGCTCTGCTGATGTCACTCGGCCAAATGTCAGCTTGGTGCCCGTTGATTGTTGAACTGTCCGATGACAAAAGAATAATAAGTAAGTCCTTCTTGACTCGAAGGAGTTAGGATTCTGCTCTACCGGCCTCCACTCTGTCTTTGATTGCAGGGGAAAATAAACATCTTGGCTAATGCTGAAATAATAGATCTACAATGTGGTTAGAAAGCCCGTTTCAGGCATTGTCAGAGCTGGGCTGTACCAGATGGGAATTCTGGACCACAGCTCCTGGTAGGGTCCCATTTACCCTTTGTGGGTCACAAGCCATTAAAGCTAAGACCTTTCTCAACTCTGTGTCTTCCCACATCATATTCAATCCTCTGGAATGCCTCCCTCTGACTGGGAAAATCCCTACCTATTCTTTAAGAAGGCTGTGCTCAAGTGTCACCTCCTCTCTGATGGCGCCGGATCCCTCCCAGCCTAGGAGAATCCTAGTGTAACCCAGGTAGTTGGAGGGGGGTGCCACTCAAAATCTAGGTTCAAACCTATACTGGTTCAAACCCTTAATTCTATTTCCTGCAAAGCCCAAAGCCTTTCCCCAAAGTCTGTGAGTTTGTACTTTTGAAGATCTGTGGTTTCTGATCTCTGCTTCCCTGCTGCAGGCTCTGTTTCGCACTGCAACAATTCAGAGAGGAAATTTAAGCCCGTCGCCATTTGCATTTAAAACAACAACAAAGACAACAACCCACCATTTCTAAATAGTAGACCTCACTGAAGGGCTTCAGGGCAGCAGGAGCTGGCAGAGGTTAGGTGTGGCGTGGGGGAGTGGGTGGGGGCATATACATGTTACCTAATGGCTAAAAATCCCACCGAGACATTCCTGTTCCTCAAAAGTCCTCTTTCCAACCAACAGTGGACTTTCCGTATGGCACCAGTCTCCTGCTGTGCCCTGTCTCCTCCTCTCTGACCTGCAGGATTGCTTGGCCAACTCCACGGGCTTCCGTGATGTTTTGGCCCCACTGAAAACTCAAGGCATACAATCTGTCCCACTTTCTGCCCCAAGCACTTGCCCAGAGACACCTCTCCACCTATGCAGAGTGCCGGGACTCACTGTTAAGCTATCATTTTCCACCTAGTTGTGTGATTCACTCCTTCCTCTCTATGCAGACTATTTTGCATGTTCCCCCACCACCGTCCCAATTATCACAGATAAATATCATTTATGTGCAAGTCTGGATCGATACAGTGAAATCCTACGTTTAGTCCATGATTTAAGGCAAGACATTGAAAAGTTTGGGAGGGAAGTGATCCAATCAGATTTGTGAGTTATTCTTTTTAATTGCTCCGGATTTTTAGCATAAGGAGTACATTGCAGCAAGACAAAGATTATGGGGAAACTAATTCAGAGACTTCCCAGAGAGTCCAGGAACAAATCAAGACAGTTTGGATCAGGGCAGGGAGGAAGGAGAATTTCGGTGGATCCAGGAGACATTTTGGAGGCAAAAACGGGATTGGGGAATTGGTTGGATATGGGGAGTAGAAAAGATTGAGGTGTGAAATAAGGAAAACATTGCTCCCACTCACTGAACTGGCGGATGGTGAGGGAAGATGAATTCCTTTTGGGATATGTTCAATTTGAGATATTGGCCAAGGGGAGAGGTCCAGGAGGTAGGTGGGTGTACATTTGCAGAGATCAGGGCTGGAGGTGGAGATCAGAGGGCGACTGGGACATGGATGGACCCAGAAGTGCGCACGTGGATGAGGTCACCAGGGGACTTTACAAAACCAGATAGGTACCGAGGGCCTGGACCTATGGAACCGTATTGGCCGAGGAAGAGCAGTCAGAAAGAAGGAAAACCAGGGGACAATAATGTCTCAGGAAACAGGAAGTTTAAGAAGGAAAAAGCGAGTGGCTACTGACGACTCAAGTTGTGGGCACACCAGAAGACCTCAGGGTTCTGACTGCTCGACTCCATTCCACCAACCAACATGGAAGTAGAGGCACACGAGTAAGCACAATCCAAATAAAAAGATCAGTTTGGGGTCATGTTGAGTATCAGGTGCTTTTGGAACATCTTGATAGAGATATCCAGGTGCAGATTAGAAACACACATTCACTCACTGAATTCAGCAGCATATGTTTAGTTAGTGTCTACCCTTTGCCAGGCACCAGATAGGGAAAAAGTAAAGGATTTGTAGTTCCGCCCTCTGGCAGTCTGCAGTCTAGGAAGACACAGAATTCATGACGCTGGCATGCCCATTAGAGAAGGACATACAGTCAGAACTGGGTAGAGTCCTATTGCCCAGAGGCAGGCTGGGGGTGCAGGGGTGGCCAAAGATCGGTATTGAATATCTCAAATCTGGGTCTCTGGCTTGTCCCGTTTTATTTCATGTTCTCTCACATCTCCTTCCTGGTGCCTTTTTGTCCTTTATTTTGCCTGAATGACGCATCTGGGGTTTAGAATATCTGTTCCTGCTGTGAAAGATCTTGTATTTCCTTTGATCTTCCGAATTTGTATTATACCTTCAGGTTCTTAAGTGTGATGGTGGTGGGGAGGGGAATCAGAATCCCCGGGGGTGCTTTTTAAGAATACACATGCCAGCCCATGCCAGCCCCCTTTCCCTACCAAAATTCTAATTTCACACAATCTTATTCCCTATCTGATAGAATAGGCAGTTAGCTAGATATTAGCAGGGAATAGGATTTTCTGACCATTAATCAAACAAACAAACGAACGAATATAAATAAATAAAAATCCAGAACACAAACAGCTAGGAAAAGCCCCAGGGAGCACACATGTGCCTTTCCCTATAACCACTGCCCTAAAGCAACCTATAGCTTCATTACAATACATTTACTTTGTAGTTTCGACTCCCCTTTGGAAGGGAAGGCTGCCATGACAGTTTGGACAAGGACCCTATAGGGCCAAAAATTCCCCCCTCCCAACCAGTAGGAGGGTCCCTTAGTTGACTGGAAGCAATCTCAGAGACTGCCCTAGCTATGGAGGCAAAAGCATAAAAAGAGAAGTCACCCCCCAGCCCTGGTGCATTTGCCGTCTCTGAGCCTGCCTGCTGTCCCATCCTGAGAGTGTACTTCTGCTTTTGAACTTTCTAATAAAGCTTCGCTTACTTGAGAGTTTGGCTCTGCATTCTTTCTTGGACGAACTCAAGAACCGGGGTCTGCACAGAGGCAGGGAAGGGACCCACCCTCGACACAGCCCCCTCCGCACCCAGGCCCAAGGCAATAGTGAGGCTGAAAACAGGTGTTCAAGGGTTGGAGGCAGATGCGGAGGATCAAGAAGAAAAAGCAGAGAGAAGGGAAGAAAGGCAGGAAGGCCCCCAGATTTCCTGCTAGGGCTGTTGGGTCAGTAGCTGAAACAATGGAACAGATACGGGATATAGTAGTTCTTGCTTTTACTCTGAAGTTTGCTCAGATTTTTGCTTGAACTGATTTTCCCACCACTCCTGTAACTTAGCACCCCAGCTATGTAGCGGTGATGTCCCCACCGCTAACCACGCAATTACATAGAAAAAATAGGGGGGTGCCTAGGTGGCTCAGTCAGTCGAGCGTCTGACTCTTGATCTCGGCTCAGGTCATAATCTCATGGTTCATGAGTTCGAGCCCCTCGTGGGACTCTGCACTGACAGAGCAGAGCCTGCTTGGGATTCACTCTCTCCCTTGCTCCCTGCCCCTCCCCTGCTCACTCTGTCTCTCAAAATAAATAAATAAGCTTTTTTAAAAAAGAAAAATATATGTGTTTGCTATGAAAACCAGATTTGGTTTTTGTAACTGGGTACTTATTTTGGAATCTCTGACATTGCAGAGGGGAAACTAACGGCATTTCTATACATCAAGCACATATACAAAGTCATAATAAGATTGGGTACTTTTAATACAACTGTTTCTAAGACAGTAAAGATATTCACTCTTTTTTCCCCTATAAGAAAAAGCTACACAGAACCCCTTTCTGTGCTTGCTGTGGAAATTGCTCTTGAAAATAGTCTGTTATATTGCTTGGGGTACTTTATTTAGCTTGGAATAGCCCAAGAAACAATGATGCTGCCCTCCAAACTCATGGCCCTTATTGATAGCTCTACAAATTTTCATGTTTCTGCATTAAAGAGAACTAACATTCAAAGGGAATTAAGGTGCCCTGAACTAAAGAGTAGATTTTGTTTTATTTAATCTGTTTTCTCACCCTCTCTCCGTGTCCTACCCACTTCTTAAGGTCAAATGCCTTTATTTACATAATTGCCCACCTTTGTTTCCCTTCCTCAAAGGTGTTTTTGATGCATGATGCATCAGTCAGTTGAGCATCCGACTCTTGATTTCGGCTCAGGTCATGATCTCAAAGTTCATGGGTTTGAGTCCTGCATCGGGCTCTGCACTGACAGTGCAGAGCCTGCTTGGGATTCTCCCTCTCCCTGTCTCCCTCTGTCCCTCCCCTGCTCATTCTCATTCTCTCTCCCTCTTTCTTTCTCTCAAAAATAAATAAACATGAAAAAAAGATGGTTTTGATGCAGAAAAATTTCCTCTCCATCTTCATTCTTCTTTAGCTCAAGGGAAAATTCTAATGCATTTCCTTCTTGCTGGTAGATTACTGTAACTAGTATAACCAAAATGTGGATGATCTGAGACCCTCCCTGGTCTCCCGAGTGTTTGGAAATAGCTACTTTCTCTATTTCAGCTCTATCCTCCTCACCCTGAAAGCATCGTGCCACCGAATAAAACTGTGACTTTGCCAGGCCACTGGGCTTGACTGTCCTCTGCTGGTGACTACTCCTCCTCACCCAGCCTCTAGGATGCACCCTTCCTTCCCTTGGTATCCAAAACACCATCTTCGGATTTTCCTCCTTTCTTGATGATCACACTGACATAGTCTGAGCAGAGAAGGAGCCAGCAAACGTGCTGGAAATAGTGTGACAGAAGATATAGAAGAAAACCAAGAGAGGGTGATGTCATACAAACCAAAAGAAGAAAGGAGTAGTAGTTCACTTCATCAAATTCTGAAGTCATGTAAGGAAAAAAAAAAAAAAATGAAGTTGCATTCAACTGGCAATATGGAGGTCAACCAAACTCGGACAAGTATACTCTTGGTGCGATGGAGAGAGAAGCCTGTTTGGAGGGGTTTAGGAGAGATAGGTCTTGAGCAAGTGGAGAGAGTAATATAGACAGCTCTTTGGAAGAGCAGAGAAATGGGTCCTGGCAAGACAAGGAATGAGGTCAAGGGAGGTTTTTACTTTTGTCTTTTTGAGATGGAAGATTCTAGAGAATACCTGCATCCTGGTAGAACTAATACTATACAGAGAAAGACATTATAAATACAATAAAGAGAAGGGGATTCTTCCAGGACCAACATCCTAGAAAGGACAAAAGAGGAAAACAGGGATTCTACATCGATTGTAACAAGAGGCAAAGTAGAGAGCAGAGGTACAAATGCAAAGAAATTTGGAGATTTCGTGGCTGGATGATGTTTGTTCCCATCTGATTGTTTCTATCTTCTCAATAAAGTATGCGCAAGGCCATCAGCTAAGATGAATATAGGGGGAGAAGTTGGGTTTTGCAAAGAGAGAAGAGGTCTGAAATCATCACTGTAGAGAGTTAAAAAAGGACATCCCAGGAAGTACAGCAAGAAGTGAAGTGCAGACTACCCTTTTGAGATTTGTGGTCTCAAATTTAAAATGAGGCTGGCTAATGAACACAGACGTATTTTGTGTAAAGCACTTAGCCCTGACCTGGTATATAATGCACATTCAGTAAATGCAAGCTATTACTATTTTGCCACATGAATATGTCTTTGCTGTTTGCTTAGATGAGATACAATCCCGTCCAAAGAATGGAAGGAAGGAAGGAAGGAAGGAAGGAAGGAAGGAAGGAAGGAAGGAAACAAAGAAAGAGAAAATGAATCTTGGGTGAGATGGCTTTACCAGCATTGTAAGTCCATTAAATACAGAAAACATTTCCGATAAAGTAAGATGACTGAATTTAAGAGTCTTGAAAAGTAGACCTAAAGCCTAAGGAACCAATGAAACATGAAGAGTGTGCTATCAGTTAAATAAGATTTTATACAGACATGGAACCACAAGTTTGTCTCATTGTGGCTACGGCATTGTGATAGCCTTGTGCAGCCCTGTAACATAAGGGCATGGTTGGCCTGGGATTACAAACCTTGGTGGGCAGACTACAATATGGGTATATTGCACATAAAAAAAATAACTTGTGCCTTGGTTAAAAGAGTAATAGAATCGATTAAGCAGCTCTTATATTGAAGTGAGCTGTGGAAAGAATTTGGGGAGGCTATTATTACAATGAAAATATCAGCATAAATCTGGAACTTGGAAAGGTCACTGGTCTATCCTTGAGATTAGAAGCAACAGCTCCTGCATCATCCCACTTGGAGAAAACATACAGGTGATCTAACATGAGGCCTTAACCCCCACTGTGGTCCTTGGCCCTTCTCATACTGGGGACAAAGCCAGGCAGGGGTTGTGGGGGGGGGGGGGGCTGTCCTTAGAGAACAGAACAAGGTGATTGATTAAAATCACTTTTTATTTCACCTTATTGAGAGGACCATAGAGCTGGGGTTCTTTAATGTATCAATGTCTTGGGGAAGAGAGCGATCCCTCCTTTTACAACATGGTGGTGTATCACGTGCTTAACTAGGAGTTACAGCCTCCATGCCACTTTCCAAATGTATATGATCAGCATCGCTTTCCAAAGAGCCTTTCTGAAGTTAGCTGATTGTACTTATGATGTTGACCTTTCTTTCCCATGCTGTCAAGGGGTCTCATCTCCATCTGGCAGATGCGGGTCTCCATCACCTCCACTTGAGTATCGCCAAGTCTCCATTCCCTCGTTGAGTGTCCCAAGGCCCCTTCAACCTTATTAACTGAAAGGAAACTCCCACGAGTGGTCTTGGTTATATATGGGTCATAAAAGCCTTCATTCTGATGTGTTAAAAACTTGCGGTGTGGAGGGTTCCTCAGTGTGGAGAGTTGGTAAACATGTCTCCCTGTTCCTCCAAAATGGCAAAATCCTGTATTCAAATCCTTATATATTAAATGCTGGGTCTTTTACTGTAATTACAATAGTACATTTACTTATGCTTGATTACCCTTGCATGTCTGGGTTAATAATATTCTTTTTATTATTAATTAATAAAATATTAATAATTAATATTACTATTATTATTTATTATATTAATAATATAATGCTGTCAATGTATTGACAGGAAGTAGGAGAAACTGGTGTTCACTTTTTTTGATTACTCTTCCTTTTTATAACAATTTTAGAGAGATACCAAATTCATCTACCATACAATTCACCCATTTAAGGTGTAGAATTCAATGGTTTTTTTTTTTAAATATATTTACAGAGTTGATGTAACCATCACCACAATCAATTTTAGAACATTCTCATTGCCCAAAAAAAACCACAAAAAATAAAAAAACAAAAAAAACACATACTCATTAGCTGCAACCACCCATTTTCCCCTTACCATGCACTCCTAACCCCAGGCAACCACTAGTCTACTTTCTGTCTCCGGAGACCAACCAATTCTGGACACTTCACGTAAATGGGATTATGTAATATGTGGTCTTTTGTGACTGGTTTCTTTCACTTCGCATAATGTTTTCAAAGTTCATCCGTGTTGTAGCATGTAACCTTCTTTTTATGGCTGAACATCCATTGCACGGAGGGACCACATGTTGTGTATTCATTCATCAGTTGATGGACATTTGGGTGGTTTCTGCTTTATGACTCTCATGAATAAGGCTGTTATGAACATTCATGTACAAATGTTTTGTGAACGTACAAGTTTTCATTCCTCTTGGGTATTTACCCTGGAGTAGTACAGCTGGGTCATATTACAAATCTGTGTTTAGCCTTTGGAGGAACTACCGGGCTGTTTTCAAAAAGACATTCCATATTCCTACAAGTAGCTCCTACAAGCAATTTATGAAAGTTTCAATTTCTCCACATCCTCAATAACATTTATGATTATCTCTCCTTTTGATTGTAACCATCCCAGTGGGTATGAAGTGGTATCTCATTGTGGTTTTGATTTGCATTTTCCTGATGTCTAATGGTGTTGAGCACCTTTTCATGTGCTTATTTACCAACTGTGTTATCTTCTCCAGAGGAATGTCTATTCAAATCTTTTGCTTATTTTAATTGGATTATTTTTTTTATTATTGAGTTGTAAGAATTCTCTATGTATTATGGATACAACTCTCTTATCAGGTATATAACTGGCAAATATTTTCTCCCATTCTGTGGGTTTCTGTTTCACTTTCTTGACGGTGTCCTTTCAAGCACAAAAGTTTTTTAATTTTGATGAAGCCCAATTTATCTTTTTTCTTTTGTTATTTGTGCTTTCGGTGTCATACCTAAGAAACCATCGCCTAACCCAATACAATGCTTTCTTCTAGGAACATTATAGTTTTAGCTCTTACATTTAGCTTTCTTGTCCATTTTAATTTGTATGTATGATGTGAATTTAGAGTTTAACTTCATTCTTTTGTATGTGAATATCCAGTTGTCCCAACACCAATAGTTTGAAAAAACTATTCTTTCCTCCATTGAATTGTCTTGTCACTGTTGTCAAAAAATCAGTTGACCATAAATTTTAGGGTTGTTTTTTTTTCTCTGAACTTTGAGTTCCATTCCACTGACCTACAATGTCTATCCTATGCCAATACCACACTGTCTTAACTACTGTGGCTTTGTAGTAAGGAGTATGAATCTTCCAACAATGCTGTTCTTTTTCAAGATTGTTTTATCTATTTTGGGTCTCTTAAATTTCTATATGAATTTTAGGATCAGCTTTTCAATTCTTGCAAAGAAGCCAGCTTGAATTTTAATGGATATTGTGTTGAGTCTGTAAATCAGTTTGGGGGAGATTAGCACCTTAGCAATATTAAGCCTTTTGATCCATGAACATGTTTCTTCATTTATTTAATGTCTTTCAAGAATATTGCATTGCATAGTTCTAAAAGTATAAGTTTTGCACTTATTTTGTTAAATTTGTTGCTATGTATTTTATTATTTTCATGCTATTATAAACTATTCCTTTTGCTTTTAGAGTTCTAAAACAAGTTAGAAAGGTTTCCATCTTTTTCTATGCTTTAAAAATCCCATTTTAGGGGCGCCTGGGTGGCTCAGTCGGTTAAGCGGCCGACTTCGGCTCAGGTCATGATCTCGCGGTCCGTGGGTTCAAGCCCCACGTCGGGCTCTGTGCTGACAGCTCAGAGCCTGGAGCCTGTTTCAGATTCTGTGTCTCCCTCTTTCTCTGACCCTCCCCTGTTCATGCTCTCTCTCTCTCTGTCTCAAAAATAAATAAATGTTAAAAAAAAAATTAAAAAAAAATCCTATTTTAAATAACATGGGATTTTTGATGTTTGATGAACTTGACCATCAAAAACTATTGGGCCAGGTTCCTTCTTTAAAAAAAAAAAAACAAAACTTTTTTTAATGCTAATTTTTGAGAGGAAGAGAAAGAGCGCAAGTGGGGAGGGGCAGAGAGAGAGGGAGACATAGAATCCAAAGTAGGCTCCAGGCTCTGAGCTGTCAGCACAGAGACTGATGTGGGGCTCAAACTCACAAACCCCAGACCATGACCTGAGCCAAAGTTGGATGCTTAACCAACTGAGCCACCCAGGAGCCCCACCAGGTTATCTTTATAAGCCCTCTTCCTCTTTCTTGTTCGCAACTGCCGAGAGTTTGTCTACTTTGAAAGCCTTTAACACAAAACAAAACTTGGCTTCTTACTGATCAATAAGTTATACTGATCACTACTCTTGCTTTTCCTAACTTACTAACTTTTGCTTTGCTCTTTATGATTTGGGGGATTTTCCCCATATTTTTGGACTTATTTTGTTCTTTTTCTAGCTCTTGAGTTGAAAATATAGTCCGGGTATTTCCCATGTTCTCTCGTAAGTACAAGTAATGCTATGCATTTTCCCCTAATGCTGCTTTGGCTATATTCCCTAAATTTGGATGTATACTGCTTTCTTTGAAAAATGAATTTCTTGGGGTGCCTGGGTGGCTCAGTAGGTTAAGCGTCTGACTTCAGCTCAGGTCATGATCTCGCGGTTTGTATATACATGTATATGTGTATATATGTATATGCACATATATATATGTATATATACACATATATACACCCCACTTTTCAATTAGCAGTTGCTTGCAATAAGTTTTTCAATCTCTCTGTCACTTGACTTTAAATGTGTCATAACTACAAGCTAGATAAAGTTGTGAAACCATTTTTAATTGAAACCAGAGGTTGTATTATAACCAAAAAATATTATCATTCACTTTTTAACGTTTATTTGTTTTTGAAACAGAGGGAGATGGAGCGCGAGTGGGGGAGGGGCAGAGAGAGAGGGAGACACAGAATCTCAAACAGGTTCCAGGCTCTGAGCTGTCAGCACAGAGCCCGATGCGGGGCTCGAACCCACGAACCATGAGATCATGACCTCAACCAAAGTCGGACACTTAACCGACTCAGCCACCCAGGCACCCCATATCATTCACATTTTTTGTGATTACTGATAATAATGTACTTTATTTGTTACCACTTAATGTTTTTAATTTACTACATGGTTTCTTCTGGACTGTATCCTTTTCCTTGCCTTTTGTTTAATTAAAAAATGCATTAAATTTCTATTCTTCTAGAAATCACCCATAAAATATTTCAGTCTCATTACATACCAGTATGATTTAGACATAACCTCAATTTTTACTGATTTCTTTATATACCTATATTTCTTTTGTCCCATGCCTTTCTTTTCTGTGGGTTTTTAATTTTTAATACTGATTTCTTTATATACCTATATTTCTTTTGTCCCATATCTTTCTTTTCTGTGTCGTCAATATTGCCTGTGGAAGAAAACTTTCTGAATTCTTGAATATTTTAAAAAATGCTTTAAAGGGCCTTTATTTTGCCTTCTTTCTTACATATTCTTTTACTTAAATATAGGATTTGGGGTTCAAAATCTCCAAATTTTGAAGATATTCTGTGATCTTTAAGAATCCAATGGTGCCAGTGTTTAAATATGCAGTTTCTTCCATCAACTCATTTTCATCTGTTTTTTCCTTCAGGTGGAAGGAAATGTCTGATCCAAAGATAGTATACCCTTGTTGTCCAGTGCCAGATTTATTCTGTCCCAAAATATATCTTGTCTGAGACCCTCAGGGACTTTTTGATGGTAAAGATGCTGAGTTAACCATCTTGAGCCAATTACTATTCCCTTCTCTTTAAAGATAGTATAACCTTTTAGGGGCGCCTCGGTGGCTTGGTCGGTTAAGCGTCTGACTTCGGCTCAGGTCATGATCTCGCTGTCCGTGAGTTCAAGCCCCGCGTCGGGCTCTGTGCTGACAGCTCAGAGCCTGGAGCCTGTTTCAGATTCTGTGTCTCCCTCTCTCTCTGCTCCTCCCCTGTTCATGCTCTGTCTCTCTCTGTCTCAAAAATAAATAAACGTTAAAAAAAAATTTTAAAGAAAGATAATAAAAAAAAATAAAGATAGTATAACCTTTTAGTATGATGATTACTATTAATGATCTGTCATCCAAGCTCCTACTGTAGGTTAAGTAGGTTTCTGGGGACATGATTTTACTTTTGGCCGGTGCAAATACGCCTAACAATGAGTTCTGCTGTGACAGAATTCTATTTTCAGTGATAAATAAAAGAATTAAATCCTTCTGCCTAGTAATGTTTCCAGTATTTCCTTTATATCACACGTTGCTGATACAACATCAGGTGTTCATAGTAAGTTGAGATTTTTTACTCTTTCTACCTGACCTGGACATGAGAGGGTGTCTAACAGGCCTAGAAACATAAATAGTGTATTTATTGTACTTGTTTCAAAATAAAAAATAGATTGGACCTATTGCTTTAAGCTTAGTTATTTCACCAGAAAAGTTTTCTGGGGGTTCAAAAAAAATATCTTAGGAGAATTTGAAAATGTATTTGAAATGTTATTTGAAAATGTAATTACTATGCTTCTAAAAATGAGTTCAAATGTTATTTCAAATGTTATTTGAAAACGTAATTAATATGCTCCTAAAAATGAGTTCATCCTTACGTTTCTTGACTTTTCAGACATTCTGTAATTATTTCCATTTGCTCCAGCTCTGTGCATCACTGAGGTATGTTTATCCAATTTCTGCCCAAAGAGTACAAGGGAGTTAGAGCATAAGTCATCATGAGACTGGATCAGAAGCCCTGGATTCAGGTCTCAGCCTTGAAGCTGTGTGAGCATGAACAAGATTCTTAACCCCCCTCTTAGCCTCAAGTTCCTGCTACGTAAACATAAGAGAGTATCACCTGCTTTATTTAGCCTCATTTAATAAAACAATATATATATATAAACGCTCTGGTTTGGACATTTTCAGCCAGAATGATTGTATGCTTAGAGTCTTAGGATTCAGACATTGAAATATATGGATAATATAGGGAACAAGTCGTGCTTCTGTTTGGTGGCCTTAAAACTGCCAGATAGGGGCACCTGGGTGGCTCAGTCGGTTGAGTGTCTGACTTCGGCTCAGGTCATGATCTCGTGGTCTGTGAGTTCGAGCCCCGCGTCGGGCTCTGTGCTGACAGCTCGGAGCCTGGAGCCTGCTTCAGATTCTGTGTCTCCCTCTCTCTCTGCCCTTCCCCTGCTCATGCGCTCTCTCTCTCTCTCTCTCTCTCTTTCTCTCTGTCGAAAATAAATAAACATTAAAAAAAAAAATCTGCCAGATAAACCATCACATGTCTTGGTGTCTAACTGGAACCAAATTTATTTCTTAAACTGAAATCTGGAAAGGCTAGTATTTACATTTGGGACCAGGCAACTCATCTTCAGGACAACAATTTACAAGTGACTGAGCCTCTCCATGTCACATAAGGCTCCAGGTAAATTAAAAAATCATGAATATCGGTCATCATAAACAAAAGAAAAGGTGGGAGAGAGTCCAGACAAGTATTTCCCCACAGCTCTCAATTACTGTGAATGAATTTTAAAAACCTGTTTTTTAAAACGTATTTTACCATTTCAAAAGGGCTTTGCGTATTTACATACATCGCTTCATTTGATTTTCCTAGCAGGTCGTTTTGGCAAGTACTCTTTTTCCCCCCATTAATTTACAGATGAAACTGAGGTTCAGAGAGGTGATGTTACATCCATGAAGCCATGTATGTGGTAGACAGAGTGAGCCTTTGGGCCTTTGGTTATTGATATGAATCTGCTCAGACGTTCCCATGACGGACCTTCACTAACCAACTCTCCAAGCTGCTCAACCCCTTGCTTCCGTCGATCACCCCGCCCTGATGCTGCTGCCCAGTCTGGCCGGGTCTCCACCACGTGAAACGCATGCCCACCAGGAGTCAGTCGTGTTTGCTCCCAAATCTGTTTATGCAGGTTTTACATGTTACTGCAATTATCTAATTCAACTATAATAAAACTGAGCGAGTGAGTGCACACGGAAAGACGGTCGTCACATCCAGGATAAATACATGGGGTATTTATTTGGAAATATGAGACAAAAGCAAATGGCTGAAGAAAATTACGGTCAAGTAAAGTACAAACAAAACCAACAAATGTGAGCGGGAAGTAGTCATAAAAATCTAGACAGAGTTTGCATTGAGAGCTTAAAAATACTCTTTAAGCGCTTACGTTAAAAACACAAAAAGAGGACACTGTAACCAGTGTGTTATTGGTAGAACTTGTGATCCCAGGGAGCTCCAGTTAGTAAGCCGATCATCAAAAAAAAAAGGCCTGAGCCCAATATTGAAAGACTATCAAATTACTTATTTTAGTAAGATGCAAACACATAGTATGTCTATCGCTGCTATAGATCTTTAACGGACTTTTTTGATTAGCAAACTCTACTGTAAGCAGCCCAAAAATACCTGATAAGAATGTCTATTTTACTACAGGTTCCAAATTCCTCCCCACAAACCATAAGGCCCCACAATCCCTGGATCCAGCTTGGTGGAGACGGAGCGCTGCCCAAGAATTTGCTTTTCCAGAACTTAAAGCAAAATATAACCTACAACATTGCCGCCCTTTGCTACTGTTGCTATGCAATGGGACTCCAGCATAGCAAGGCCTCTACCCCGAGATGGGTGGGGGATTGAGGGAGGCAGTTAAAACTGCTCTGCAGGATAAGGTACCAGAAAACGTTCACCTTCCCCTGACCAGTGGTTTCCTTGCCCGGAACGCGGGGAGAGGATGAGTCACGTGGCAGTGGGAGGGGTCTCAGGAGGCAATGATGCCTAACCCTGAACTTGGAAGTTGATCCCCAGCCCGTGCAATGCCGTAGCCTCTTGGGTTCTCTCCAATTTTTCCATAAACGTCCTAGGCGCTATCACCCTGTGTTAGCACTGTTTGGGGAAGTAAGGGAGGAAGAGGGGCAAAGAACTCCACCAGAGTCAGAACTGAAAGTAGGAGAGGGCCAGGAGAATGCAGACCGCCAGAGAATCCTTGGGAATTGTAGGTAGGGTGCAGGACGGCCCAGAGCCCCGTGGGATTGGACTTGAATCAGTTTATTTATTTATTTATTATTTTTTTTCTAACGTTTATTTATTTTTGAGACAGAGAGAGACAGAGCATGAAGAGGGGAGGGTCAGAGAGAGAGGGAGACACAGAATCCGAAACAGGCTCCAGGCTCTGAGCAGTCAGCACGGAGCCCGACAAGGGGCTCGAACTCACATACCGCGAGATCGTGACCTGAGCCGAAGTCAGACGCTTAACCGACTGAGCCACCCAGGCGCCCCTTGAATCAGTTTATTAACAAAAAGAAAAAAGGAAACAGTAATCTCAGAAGACGCAGTGCTTGGATATGCCTAGATTACTTGTTTATGGAAATCACGAACTAACTGCACTCTCCCTGTTTGCCAAAATGCAGATCAAAGCCGACAGAGACACTGTTACTGTGCCTACCTTCGATTGAAAGCAACGTGTCCAGGTATCATTCTACAAAGGCCGTAACTGTACTGAAGTGGTTATTTGTAAAACCATGGTGCGAAGAAGAGCTTAGAAGTGTCCCCAGACATGGCATTTAGAAAGAACATCCTCTTCGGGTACTTCCTGTTTGTACTTCACAGCTTTGAAAAGTGAAGTTCCTAATTGTTACTCAGTATAAATCCGTGATGAGTTCGTGTTGAAATTCCGCTGAGGAAAAAAACATAAAATGCCTGTGTATTTGGGTTCCTTTGATCACCTATCTACTTTGATTTTCCGTAACTTTTGAGTGTTTTCTCCCTTCCTTCCTCCCTTCGTTTCTTCTCTGCTTCATTCCAGAAAGGTTGTAATAAGGATACTTACAAAGACAGGGATAAGGGAAAACTGGACACTTTACAGACAGGTTTGTAAGATTGAAAAAAAAAAAAAAAAACCAAAAAACACACTTTTCCCGGAGTAATACAACTGTTTTGCTTCTAAAACCAGTGAAGCAAGTCTCTGAGGATTCTTATAAATAGACACTGTGATATAAAAAAAAACACACACACAGCTTGACAACGATCTGTAAGACAGATGACAGAGAGAGTCATTTGTGCCGGTCCCTTCCCTGTCTCTCAGCACAGGCTGATGACATCACCCAAAACAGTTCAGCAAGACCCGCTCTGCAGAGGGTGGGAGGCGGCAGGAACAAACTGAAACAATATACCCGTTCTCAGTTCCTCTGCTGACCTGATTTGATCCAGGACTGGACTCTGGAACATCTAGAACAATACCCTCCACAGTGTTTCAATCAAACGACTGACAAAAATTGGGCAGCAACGAACACGTTGCTGGCAAAATGAACACTGTGAGCTCAGATGCCTAATTTTAAAAGTGGAGAGGGCCCAAATCCAGGAGAAATTTTGCTGTTTTCGTTGCTTGTTCATGCAATGGTCGAAGAGGTCCAAAGGGACGAGCGGGCGTTGGGGGGGCTGAGCAGTAACTATTCGCCGACCAGCACGGGCGTATTTTAATAATTTAACAACTTGTATGGATGCAGTCACGTACACCAGCTGGATGTCAACCCTCCAACAAATACAACCAAATTCTAAAAAGCCAAAGAATGTTTATTTAAGACTTTTTAAACTTGAGCTTTACGGACTCTGCTTCCAGTTCCACGGGGAGAGTCCAGGCGCGTTGTTTATAAGGCAGACAACAAACAAGGCTAAATTTCACCAACTCTTCCCCTTAAAACTCCCATAGGATGCCATCTGTCACCAGTGTTTATGGCAAAGATGTGATGAGCCCAAGACAGTTGATGGACATCTGCCCGGCCAGGTGGCCTCTGAAGTGTCAGGAGACACAATGTAACATACTGTCAGTTTGTTTCTAGCATATCCTCCTACAGCCCACGTTGGGCGGGCCCAACTTCTCCTGGATCAGGCTAGCACAGAAGGCATGATCCACGCCACAGACAACCCCAACACAGGGCACTGGGAAACTGCACGCCCAGCTTCCCTGGGTCCGAGGGTTTCCACTGGGGCAGCAGCACTCTGAAGGCTGGGTTCCGCTTCATTGAACAGAAAACCCAAAATAGCAGAGGCTTAAACACGTGGGCTTCCTTCTGTCATGTAACAAGACCAGAGACAGGCAGTCCGTGGCCCCAGGCTCCCTCTATCATTCTGAGCCACCAGCGGCAGCACAACCATATGGCGAGGTCACCTTATCGTCCAAGATGGCGGTCACACTTCCAACATCGCGTCTCCGTTCGAGGCAGCAGGAAGGAAGAAGAGAGGAGGGCAAACCGGGCCCTTTTCTGAACCGAGTCGGCTTCCGTTAAGTGAATTCTTAGAAAGCCCACTCAACGTTTGTGCCTGTACTGCATTGGCCACATCTAGCAAGGCCAACTGAAATGGAGTATACTCTTTTAGCTGGGCATGCCGCAACCCAGAATGAAACTGGGTTTCGTCTGCTAAGAAAGAAGGGGAGAACGATACTAGGTAGCAACCCACAATCTCTGCCACAAATCCCAGGGCACAGAACGGCGAAACAACACAGCATGGCATTGCTGACGTATTATGCACGCTGGACTAACCCAAGTCAGGAGAGGAGCCAAAAACTCTGTACCACCAGATGCTCTCTCAAGCCAAAAGGTTCAGTTTTAACTTTTTAATACAAAACACAAATTCCTTCCTTCAGGACCCCACTCTTTGACTCGGTACTAAACTCTTCCCCAAATGCCCCCTAAAGTGGAATAATCCAGGTCATGAGTGGTTCCACCGCTCTCTAATATTTTCCTAATTCACTGTTTGTTGTTTTTAATCACAATTCCATTAACATCATCCCACTGCCTGGGCCATCGGAAGTGAAGTATCTACAGATCAGCCTTGACTTTTTTTGGTTTTTTTTTGAAGATAAGCAATAAATGTAGATTTTTTTTTTCTTAAGGGAAGACAGAAATCTCAATTGTCGGGGAACCTGGGCAGCTCAGTGGGTTGAGTGTCCAACTCTCACGGTTATAAGATCAAGCCCCGCGTCAGGCTCTGTGCTGACAGCATGGAGCCTGCTTGGGATTCTCTCTCTTCTCTCTCTGCTCCTCCCTTGCTTGTGCGCCCTCTCTCTCAAAATAAATAAGTAAACATTTAAAAAAAGAAATAAGAGGTATTGGGGCACCTGGGTGGCTCAGTCTATTTTATACAATTTTAGTGAATATACTAATTCACGTTCAAAAAAATAATGAGTGGGCCCCCAGCACATACTGAATTACTCCCTAATTGGTTCAAATATATGTATCTTGTCACAGCACCAGGCTGCCTGATGCTATCACTTGGCCAATGAACTTGTACCCTTCATGGAGGGACGAGTTTCAGGGCTGCTTCAGAACTTGGATAGGGTCACGGAACTGAGAAATAGGAGCTTGGTTATCATGAAGAGGAGATCCAATCACTTTTTTATTTCCAGTGAATGAGAACACCGTGGTTTTACACCTGCTTTGTTAGCAACGAAAACCCTGGCATTATGAAAAATTAGCGTTAGTGTATGTTTGACACAAGCTTTAGTGACATCTATGTTCGTGAGCGATTTTAGGGCATCTATCAGCAACCACTGGAACTGTACTTTCCTGGTCCATGTGTTACATGTTTTCAACTGGCCAGATTTTCCTATTCTTTCCCTGTAAAAATACTAATACACATAGTGTGGCTCACAGTGTATGCTTAACCTCCATAAAGGAGTAAGAATATAGGATAAAGGGCATAGAATTTGGAGGCAGACAAACCCAGGTTCAGATCCTGGCTATGCCATTTACTGGCTACAGACTCCTGAGGAAGGAATACCCCACTTTGTGTGTGTGTGTGTGTGTGTGTGTGTGTGTGTGTAAGTAATCAACTTCCTGAGACTCATTTTCCTCATCTGTAAAACAGGATAATAAACCCACCTCACAAAATTATTATGAACGGTAAAACAATAATGTAAAGTGCTTAGCACATCTCCTGGCCCACATGGAATATAGAAAATATTACTAGCAATTTTCTTTGGTCATTTAGTGCATGCCTCAGTTCAGAATATGCTTTCTTGCTTTTTTTTTAAATTTTTATTTAATTTTGTTTAATGTTTTATTTTTATTTTTGGGAGAGACAGAGCATGAGCAGAGAAGGGGCGGAGAGAGAGGGAGACCCAGAATCCGAAGCAGGCTCCAGGCTCCGAGCTGTCGGCACAGAGCCCAAGGCGGGGCTCGAACTCACAGACTGCGAGATCATGACCTGAGCCGAAGCCAGACACTTAACCGACTGAGCCACCCAGGCACCCATTTTCTCTTTTTAGCCATAAAGTAGGTCAACTCACACTTACCAAATACTCATAGTATATTTAACTCCCTACACAGTACTTGCAAATAACTAAGAAAATTTTCAAGGTCTCAGGTATAAAAGTGGATAGGTGGGCAGACTAACACAACAGGAATTTAGTTAACGTAATTTATAGGCTGATTCATTTCTCTGCCATAAGGCAACCCCAAGTTTCCCTGCTATAAAATAGCACTTACAGAAATACACATTTGTAAAGGTCTTCTGAAGGACCAGTTTTTAGTACTGTAAGAAATGTGCACCATCGGTGGATAGAAAATTTGCACACACATACGTGTTCACCACTGTAGCACATCCACATGGCAAGGTCACCGTGCCGTCCGAGCGTCAGACACCTTCACAGCGAAAGGTTTAACCTCAGGCTGGACGCCAAGGAGAAGCTCATTCATTTATTCCAAATTCATGTAGTGGACTTTTGTTGTCAACCAAGATGAATTTCCTGAATTTACTCTCCACCTAAAATAACCAAAACAAAGGACACAATATGAGCCACCACAGATTTTCAAGAAAGTCTATGTCAAAGGATAGTGATCCCTAAAAGATGAAAAACAAGTGAGGTGAGCCCTGTGACCACCGCATCTCACTGCCTTGAAAGAGTTTGGAGGGAAACACAGGCAGAGCCCAGCAGACTCCCTAAGCTAAGTAGAAACAGTGACGAGTCCAAGGCAGCTAGAGTTCATAGACAAAAGTCCTGGAAAGAGCTTCCGAGAAAGGGGGAACTCTGAAGAGTTCTTGGGCCCTCCTCCAGTAATCGGCAGGATACTGATCAGCACATGAATATAAGGCAACCATGTGGAGCTTAGGAAGAAAGCACCCAAAAGGTTAGGGGAACAGCGCGCAATGCCCCACACAGGGCTGGGAATAGCGCCTGTATGTATCTCTTGCCGGTTCTACTTCTCTAGTTGAACACACACAAATATATAGAAAGGAATTTGTTACAGGGGATGATCGGCTTATGTGACTGTAAGGGACCTTTAAGTAGCTTCCTTAGGACTGCATCTCTGCATCCGATGCAGGTAAGGGAAAGAAGAGAAGATCCAGGCAAGTCGGAACCCTACAAGCAACCACATGCTGGAATCGCACGAAGATGGCCTGACGCTCATGTCCCTTCTTGTTGCCTCTGAGCTTAGTGCGAGAGTAGACCCCAGAAGCTGAACCTTGTGTCCCACCCAGCATGGGGTTAGCGTACCAGTGTGGGTCCTCTGAGAGGCAGACACTGAGATGGGTTTAGATGTGCAGGATGTGTGGGGGAAAGAGGGAGGAGCCAAGAGGAGGTGACCCTGTGAAGGAGGAGGGAAGAAGGGCTGAATAAGAGACTCAGACCTCAGCCCAAGGTTAGGAAAGTTCACCCAGGCCAATGGAGAGTCCATGAGGAAAGGTGCCCATCAGTTGAGTCCCACATCTGGAGAACAGCCCGCACCGGCACCCCTGTTGCACAGTCACCTGCTGGGAGCAGCGGGTGGGAAGTGTGGCCTCAGCAGTAAGCAAGGTAGAATTCAGAGCCCAGTGTCTGGGGCTGTTGGTCAATTATGCACGCTGAAGCAGGGAATCTGAGTGGCGCATTATCACCCGCCTGCCACAGAAGGATGGATGAGGACCCAGGGTTCTAACCAGACAGTACATCTTCATAACTAGCAGATATAAAAAAGAGCTGCATAAAACCCACCATTGTCTTCGTGGTAGGCAAACTGCTGGGGATGCTGTCCACTACATCACAGTGTCTCCTTTATGAGGACCCAAGAGAAACATCTAGTGTGGCTCAGGACCAGGCAAAGTCATTCCTCCTGCACAACTGGTATGTTTTCATCCTGTAGACCTACAAATTTTCTCATTGATTTTCCCTTTGTCTTAACCAGTTAAGATCCAGACCTGGGGTCTAACTTTAGCTTTGGGGCTTTTATTTTTCAACCATTCTACCTTTTTTCTATTCTTTCCTGATTCCTTTAGTCAATATTCTTTTTCCCTGCAGGCGATCTATAATCCTTTCTGAAATAAGGCGGGATATAATCACGTTCAACTAGGCCAGTACCTGTTAGAACTAAAAAGAGTAGTTTTTAAATGCTTCAGTTTATTCCTTTTACTTTTATGGTAACTTTACATACAGGTCAACCCTTCTACTCTCAACCAGCCCTAATAGAAACAGTGAGCGACCCACGTGTGATTTTAAATTTTCTAGTAGCCACATCTTAAAAAGGAAAAGGAAATAAATGAAATGGAAACAATTTGAACCTTTGAAAGGCCAGTGTATACTTTATACTTAGAACATGTATGAATTTGGACCAGCCACACTACAAGTCCCGGCCCAGTGGCCACATGTGAAAAATGGTTCCTGTATTAGACAGTGTAAGCCTAAAACAGGCCTACCAATGACCAGAAAATCAGAAGAGTTTTTAAGATAATTGTATCTAACCTATGTGATTGCCTTTTATTAAAGATTTCTGAGGTCCTGGGGGTCTCTGACACAACACTAGGAAGTAGAAAGGAGTTCTCCCAGGGGTAATGATCATGAAATCCCTAAGATACTGTGTGTGTGTGTGTGTGTGTGTGTGTGTGTGTGTGTGTGTTTAACTTCTCTATGTATCTTTGTTATTTTATTCTTCACTAAACCACCCTTGTCTCCTGCTGAGAAACAATGTAATATAAAATGGCTAAGAAAGAAAACAGAAAGAGATATGCATTTTGTATGTCCTGTGCTTCATTACAGTAGTATTAAAAATTACTTTAAAACATGCTTACAGAGGTGTTAAAACCAAAGAACACAAACCATCATAGTTGTAATCAACAAATGGGCAACCAAAAAAAATGCCTGATTCTCCTTGTTTTGGAACCAGCTCTAAAACCTTATACCTTTGCCAATTTTGATGCCTTTGATTTCCTTTTGTTGTCTGATTGCTGATGCTAGAACTTCCAGCACTATATTAAACAACAGCGGTGACAGTGGGCATCCCTGTCGTGTTCCTGATCTCAGGGAAAAAGCTCTCAGTTTTTTCCCCGTTGAGGATGATGTTAGCTGTGGGCTTTTCATAAATGGCTAAGTTTGGATTTAAAAATTATTATTCATTTACATCAAGATTGGAAGACCAAAATTGTAGTAAGATACCTGAGAGTTAAGAATTTGAATTTTTAAGGCAAATTATTTAACCTAGGAAAGCCTCCATTCCTACATCTTTTCAATAGTTATAACTAAATCACAGAATGGCTATGAAAATACGTAATAATATTACGTATAAGTCCAACCGACAAATAGTAAGCACTCAGTAAGTGGTACCCATCATCATTAACTAGAAAAGATTATTAAAGCCAGGTATTCTTAACTTGGGGTCTACAAATACCTGGTCCATAGACAAAACTGCAGGGTTGTGGGGAATCCCAAAACGTGGATGGGGAAAAGAGATTACATCTACATTTTCGCTAACCTCTAAGCAAAATTCAGCATTTCCCAATTATGAATATTCACCACAATAGTATTAGAAGAACCTGTCTCTTTGCACTAATAGAAGTTACAGGTGTTTTCATGTTACATTTCTGATGTTACAGTTATGTCAAAATATCTTTTATCGTCTCTTGGAAATCTAGTTGTCGTTACACCTGGTGCTAGATCTTAATGCGTGAGTAAAGAATACTATGTTATCAACGTTTGTTTTTAATTTCGAGAAGCGTAGTTTGCTTTGTAATCCTCAATGTTTTATTTTATGCGCTTAAAGCATTATTCTGAGAAGGGGTCCATGGGCCTCACAAGACGGCCATGGCACCAAAAAAAGGTTAAGAATCCCTACATTTTAGTCTCTCTCTTTCCTTCCAGAAAGCCAACCAAGTTGGACAATTGAGCCCCTGCCTGGGTGAGCCCATTCCCAAAGTCTCAGGTTTGTTTTCTGTCCGTAGCTGGCTGGAAACGATATTACAGTCCTGGAACCCGACTCTGTATCAGTCAATTTGCCAAGCTCGCCTTCCATTTACGCCTGGCACCTGTCCTGTTCAAGGTCCTGTGTCCCAAGCTGACAGGCTGCTTTTCTGGTACGTTCGGATGACACAGCCCTGGCCCCCGCTGGACGCCGGGCCCCTGGTGAAGCGGGACAGTGAGTGTGCAGCGTGGTCCAGGCCCAGTAGCATCTGCGTGTCCTGGCAGTTTGTCACATTTGCCAATTTGCTGGCTCTCGGGGAACACCGCAGCCCTGAAACGCACCCGGGGCTATCGATCCGTGTTTTATCAAGCCCTCCGGGAGATGCACGCTGAACTTGGACAACCACCCGTAGGGAACGGGGCGGGGGGGGGGGCGGCCCCACCCGGGGCGAGGGTGGGGGTGGGGGGGGCGGAGGAGCTCTCTCGCCTCCAACCTCGGAGCTGGCTCCCACCGCTGCGGACCAGGGACGGGGGGTCGGAGTCGCGGGACGGAATTGCGACGCAAGAGGCGCTGAGCGGCGGCCGACGAGTCCCTAACCAGGGCCGGGGTGCTTGTTTTGCTCCTGCACCCCGATTTTACTTACATTCCCCCGAGCCTCGACGGTGAGTGATGGAGACTGTGCACCCAGCACCGACCTCTCGGCGCCGCAGCTGCACGGCGAGAGAAGGGGAGTCAGGGAGAGCGAGCGAGGCACGGGGTGCACAGCCCCCCCCCACCCCTCCCCGAACCCCGCGGGCTCTGCCCCGACGGCGCCGAAGCCCCCGGTACCCTCCCGGCCCGGCCGCCGGCGCTGGAGGGCTTGCTCCCTGCCGGGAGTTGCGGTCCCGGAAGCCCGCCGGCCCCGGGCTGGACGGGCTCTGCCGCCTCGAGAAAACTACAAGTCCCAGGATGCCCGGCGCGGGCGGGTCACGAGGGAGGGGCGGCGGGCGCGGCTAAATAGCCTCCGTCGGCCATTTTGTGGGAGAAGCCACAGCGCCGCCTCTTCTCTCGCGTCCTCGCCTCCGTGGCCGCCGCCTCTTCCTCCGCCTCCTCCTTCGCCTCTTCCTGCCTCCTCCCGGCTTCCGCCGCCGCCGCCGCTGCTCCAGCCGAGTCGCAACCCCGGGGCGAAGCGTCTCCTTAGTTATTTACGTTTTTCTCGCCACTGCAGCCTCCAGACTCGGTGATCCGGGCGGGCCCCGCAGCAATTTTATCCCCTCACCGGCCTCACACTAGTGTCGCATGTCCACTATCCAGAACCTCCAATCTTTCGGTAAGATCCGGCCGCCGCCCCCTGCCCGCTGCCCCCCGCGCGCCTGCCGGCCCGCCCTCGGCGGGGCCGCCGGCCGCCCCGCAGCCCCGAGGACCACCCCACCCCGCCCCCCGCCGCCCTCCCCGCACCCCGAGTGGGGCTTTGTCTCGGCGCCCAGAAAATGGCGACTGGGCCCCTGGCGACCCCCTCCCCGAGGACGGCCGCAGCCGCCGGGCCCCCCCCCCACCCCCCCCCCGCGGAGCCCCGGGCCCTGCCCCCGCCGCGCCCGGACCTGCCCTTCCGCTCGCGGGGCGCCGCGGAGCCGGGCCCCCCGGGGATCGGCGTCCTTCGGCTGCGGTCGGAGCCGATGCCCAGCGGCTCCGGCGGGCGTCGGGCTGGAGACGCGGGTCGCGGCCTCCGATGGGTCACGGGCCCGCGGACCAGCTTCCCCGGCGGGACGCAGTAGTCTGTAAAATGACGCCTTTGGGGAGACCCGTGCTCGTGCTTGTGCGTGGACGTGGGTAGCTTTCTCCGTTTCGCTGCTTGCAGACGCGGCCGCGGTTAAGTGCTTGGGGTGGGCACGTTCGAGTGCCTCTGTTGTCATCAGAATGGGGGCGAGATGACGCACGTCTTTATCGTAGCTGTAAAATCGTGTTTTTGAAATCCCCCCCCCGTTAGAGGACGACGCTCCCCGAGAAGTCTGCCTGGAATAGCGTTTTCTGTTCGGATGTCGGGGGGCATCGGCCGTTCAAACGTGCCTCTTTCTGCGAGAGCACCTTGCCGGGGGGTTTTGGTAATGCCCCACCCCCGTCACCGCCCCGTCCCCACCCGCAAAAACAGCAGAGGCACTAGAACCTTCTTTGCCGCTGGCCTGGATCGTAGTGGGCCGTACACCGGGGAATCACTTTCTGGAAGGTAATTCTTCCGCTTTGGCGTTTTTTGTGTGTGTCCCTTTGCAGACCCCTTTGCTGATGCAACTAAGGGTGACGACTTACTCCCGGCAGGGACTGAGGATTACATTCATATAAGAATCCAGCAACGGAACGGCAGAAAGACACTGACTACTGTCCAGGGCATTGCAGATGATTATGACAAAAAGAAACTTGTGAAAGCTTTCAAAAAGGTAAAGGTGTTGGGAAGGAAAGGTTGAGCCACAGCTACTGATGTGCTTCCGAGCAGGACACCCTTACTCGACTCCAACGGTGTGGGCGAAAGCGATCTGGCTGGGGAAAGCCTGTTGGTTCTGGTAATTAACACCCAGGCATTTATGGGTGGCCTCCCATTTCGAACTGAGATGTGAATGGCTTTCAAACGAAACGAAATGTGGAATAGTCAGTTCTTGGTGTTCTAAGTAAAATCATTGCCCGTATGTTTCCTGCTGATTCACTTGCAAATCAATTTGGGAGTGTTGGGGAGACCAAACGTGTTTCCTAAACACGATCAGCTCTACTCAAATGGTATATTGGTCTTAATGGGCAAAGTGAAACCTCCTTGTTGTACCTGACTCCATTGTGTGAAACATCCCCTTCTCCAGAAATTCGCCTGTAATGGTACTGTGATTGAGCATCCCGAGTACGGAGAGGTTATTCAGCTTCAAGGTGACCAAAGAAAAAACATTTGCCAGTTTCTCCTGGAGGTGAGTGATTGGGTGCTTTATGTACAACCTTGAGATTGCTTCCAAAATTGTATTCAAGGACAATGTGAATTATCTCCTACTTCGTTCAAAAAAAAAAAAAAAAAAAAAAAAATCACGTGAATGAGGTAAGTCCGTTAACTGAGAGAGAAATACAGTATCGGCACTTTAAAGGCAGCGGAACCGTTTTTGGTTTATTTTGTCATTCGAATGACGTGACCGTTCTTGTATCTGCACAGCCAGTTTTGGGGCACGTCAAGGTATGTCCGCGTCTACTGAATTGCTAACGGTAAACGCCACGAGGGCCAGTGTTGCAACAGACTGTTAACCCTGATTGTTTTATCATCGGGGCTCCGCGTTTTCTTGGGGCTGAAGTCCTGCATCCCTCAGAGCGATTCTCTTACGTTTGTCTTGCAGGTTGGCATTGTCAAGGAGGAACAGCTTAAGGTTCATGGATTCTAAAACGAACCCGAAGACGTGGAGAATTTCTTGAGTGATTTTGTCCTCTAAACCCGGTGTGGCTGCCTCGTGAAATGACTCTCTGCAGTAAACGGACTTTTCATGTATTTAATCGTTCAAACTCCCATTCACACCTGCATGATTACAGAGAACATGGGGTATGTAGGCTGGTAACACACAAGAAAATTGCAGTAAGATGGTAACGAAACCCCGTATTCATCTTAACATGTTTCCAATGGAAAATATTTTGTTTTGAGTGTTTATTTGTTTATTGTTCAGCTTCTTTTTCACCTGATTAAATGCTTTTTTGTTGTATTAAACCATGTATGTTGCAGCTTGACAATAAAGAAACATCTCTGAATCCTTTTGTGAGCAGTCAGGCTCCCAGATCTAAGCAAGTAAATACGCAGGTTTTGTCTCTCAGAGTCGGAGTTCTCCTTCTGCAAGTGTTCTTTCTGCTTAGTTTTCACCTGCTGTTAAACCCAAAGCCGGAGAGGCACCTTTGTTATGTAACCTGTGTTCTTCCTTTACTGACTTACTGATGAGAATGAGAACTGGAGTATAAGCTCAGCCAGAGGCAAGATTTATCAGAAGGTGATGTTAAAGTTTGAAAATAGGAAGTACAGTTTAAATTCCCAGGTATTAGCACGTAGAATTCTTCTGTGTGCCTTTATCGCTGTCACTGGACTACCCACATGAGTCTGTCCCCAAGTCCAGGTGATACAGCAGGCTCCCGACCCCAAATAAGTTCAGTCACATGCGCTGTCCTGCAAGTGTTGGTGGCTGGTGTCGCTGTCCTGCAGACGGAAGACGAGGTGCAGATTATCTGGCCGGGAGTGCTGGGCATCGGGGTGCCCGCTCAGGGCTCCCGGGCCAGAAGACCCGTGTTCTTTCACTGCGTCTTGGCTTTGGTATGTGTTCCGCCACAGGAAGTGAGAGCCGTGGGTGATCTCGCAGGGGATTGGGGACGGTGTGAGAGATAGATTCGCAGCTCGAGTTCCACACTCCACTGTGGATGGTGGATGGTAATAATTTGCTCGGTTACATAAGCCATGCCCTTGAAACCATTTTGCCAAGATGCGTCCACAAGTGTGTCCTCTCCGGCCTGATGATGATGTGAGAGATGTCTCACGTGGGCCACCAGTTCTGTACCAGCTGAACCTTTGCCCCTATTTTGAGGGGACTGCTTTTGGACAAGCAAAATGGGCCCCATAGTTGACCTTTTAAAGACACTAAGTGATAGACTCACTTTCTCACCCCATTACTACTTAAGATTGGTCCTATTAAGTGAGAATACCAGAAGACGGTGCCAGATTTAGCAAGCTCATTTCTGAAAAACAGTACAATTTGAACAAGAAGATTAAGCTGTTGAGCATTCTTCAGCTTCACTGAGCCATCCTCAGTTTTCTATCCGTAACATTTTACAACGATTCCACCTCTAGTTGAGAGGTGCTGTGGAAACGGTTTATGAAAACGATAAAGCAGAAACCTGAGTTAACAGGTACGTTCCAGAGTTGCCTTTTCATTGTAGCGTATTTAAAGTCGAGTCAAACTATTGCCCAGGAGAGAATTGACTTAAAACTGAACACAGAAAGGGTGCCTGGGTGGCTCAGTCGGTTGAGTATCCAACCTCTGCTCAGGTCGTGATCTTGCGGCTCGTGAGTTTGAGCCCCATGTCCAGCTGTGCTGACGGCTCAGAGCCTGGAGCCTGCTTCGGATTCTGTGTCTCCCTCTCTGCCCCTCCCCTGCTCATGCTCTGTCTCAGCAATAAATAAATGTTAAAAAAAAAAAAAAAAAAAAAAAAAAGGAGGAGGGAAACTTCAGATGAAAAGGGACCTCATCTGGGCTCCCATAGGTAAGCTCTCCCATCGTCCATGCGTCAGGCCACTCCCACCGCATGGATCAAAAACCTTGAGCAAAACTGGATTTTTTTGAGGAGCACCTCTCTCGACCTCCCTTTAGCCTGTGAGCCCCAGATACCTGATTGGACTTCTCACCTGTAGGGCAATCCCCATCCTTAGAGCAAGAACAGATCATGTACCCTTTCCTCTCTGGTGTTTGCGATGCCATGGAAAGAAAGGACGTAACTAAGAGCTACGGATTTCTGCAATTTTACCGAAACTTCATCCAAGGATGAACTTGGAATAAACATCACCCTCACGTGGAAAAGCTCTCTGAGAGCCTTAGAGGTACGTAAAAGCACAGGAGCAGGACTAACTGTGCTTGTCTGCTTCAGGGGCAAAAGGGACTAGCAGCATTGTATAACCGAGGAGGGAAAATAGATCACGTCTTAAACGCACCGAAAATAACTAGCCGAGGGGCGTACTTCCTTGTGCTTCTGGTGTGGGAGTATTTAGATTTGCAGTGTCGTAAGTGGTCTGTACTCTGAGGAGGCAACATGGAAAATACTGAATAGAGGACAAGGACATTTGTCCCTGAACCTCTAGACTTGGCAGAGGTCTTGGCGAAGCCTTTAGGAAACGAACCTTTGGTTGAGGCACAGCCTGGAGGAAGGGGCTACTAGCAGTGACGTCCTCTGCCCTCAGATCTCAGAAGCCCTGAGGCAGAGGAAAGCCTGGAGAAGCCGCCCGGCTCCAGGTACAAAGGATTCAAGTGACAGTGGCTGTTCTCAACCATCCTCGGAAGGGGGCGACTCTTCACACAGAAGAACAGTTCTTTTCCCAGGCACACGGCAGTGGAAGTAAGAAACACAGAACGTGAATAGATGTCTGTGTGCCACCTGCCACCGCTGGGCTCCAGCTAAAGGAACGGGTAGCTCATGAAAAAACCAGCCTCACCAGATTGCCCACAACCTCATTAGGGTTGTTCCACTGGGGCTCCTGAGGATTCCCCTTACCAAGCCAGAATTCCTTGGTGGGGGAACAAGGGAGGCATGGCCCTGCCGTAACGAAAACCAAGGGAATCTTCATCTGCGGCGGATTGCAACCAGCTGCCCTTGCTCGACAGGCAGGCGGTAGCCAGGTGACACGATGCTTGTCTGGGGTCAAGGGACCAAGCAAATCAGCTACGATTAAGCAGGGGTCAAACCATGTAAAGGGCCCTCAGCGTTGACAGCTCCTTTCGCGTGGCCATGTTGGCGTTAACTCCCTTCATCTGGATAATGGAAACTTGGAAAAAGAAACACCATTAATCAGAGGAATGGCTGCATTTCCTCACTCGTGGAGAATCATTCAGAGTGGAATTAGTGCCAGAAAGGGGAGAGAATTTCCAACTGTCCTTGGATACTCCTCATCCAGGCATCTTCGTGTTCGATGCCATCCAGCCAGTGGGGAGCCTCTCACCTGCACAGAACTGGAATGCCCAGCTAAAGTCAGCCTTGGCTGTGAGGATGCCTGGGGGTCAGGCAGCTCACCGAGCGGCTCATCAGTCTGATTTTGAACCTAGCAGGGGGAGCGGTAAATCTGCCGCGGTCTGTAGTTCTCCCGATGAATTGAGGGCATGATTGGAATTATGGTTGGTGCCTTCATCTCAAGGGAATGAACAACCTACAGACGTTTTTCATGCAAAAAGCAAGTATACACATAGGTGCCATTCATTCAAGGCACAAAAGGGGACTCAAGTTCAAAGCCAAAATTCCTCACGGGGAATCTAAGTGATCTCAGCCCCCCAAACGGTGCTTCAAGCTGAAGCTCTCTTCTCTAGCCTGGCGGGTTCACGGGGCCTCTGGGCATACAGAACGGTCTTAAAGGAGGCTAACTGTAACCCTCAGGTTAGTCTCCACGTGTCCTTCACACATTTTTTTTAATTTTTTTAATGTTTATTTATTTTTGACAGAGAGACAGAGCATGAGCAAGGGAGGGACAGAGAGAGAGGCAGACACAGAATCCAAAGCAGGCTCCAGGCTCTGAGCTGTCAGCACAGAGCCCGACCTGGGGCTCGAACCCACGAGCCACAAGATCATGACCTGAGCAAGATCATGACCTGAACCCAAGCCTGACGCTCAACCGACTGAGCCACCCAGGCGCCCCCTTCACACATTCTTATCAGGACCCCAGGTGCACGCGACAGCAAACAGCACGGCAGTGGAGATAGAATCAAAAAGTACTTTAATCCATGTAAACCATGACAAATTCCGCGGAGAAGACATCGCCAAGCATTTGGAGAGAAGCATAACTATTTGAAGTAGGCAAGAGGCCCACCTACTCCCTGGTCACCAACTGAGGGCCACTGTCAGCTCTTTGTTGCCATCGACTTGTTAAAAACACAGGAAATGTGAGCCCAATATTCAGATTGGACTACAGGAACCCCTAGCGACCTCCTTGGTAGACCAGGATTGTTGAAATAAAACCGCATAGGGTGCAGGGGCGAGTTGGGCTATTAAAGAGACCGGGAATTAAAGGGGCAGGTGAAAAGGGGAGGTGATTGGGGCAAGTGTGTAGCCCTTTAACGCCCCCTTGTGGCCACTTTAAGAAAAAACGATAGCTCCTGGAAGGCAGTTCATCGTAAACTGCTGAGGTTTAAGTTGTTGGCAGGGGATCCTTAAAGCACCAGCTGACGACTTTAATTTTGTCGCCCCTCGCGTATTAGGCCGAAATTGGTCCAGCCGATCTTTTATCACTGCAATCCATAAAAACCTATTGCGATCTACTTTTACGTGGGAGAGACCAGAAAACGTTTCTGCAGCCTCACCCAGGGGAAGTATAAAGCCACGTCACCTACTATCGACCACAATGTTATTAGAAGGAATTTCACTCAAATGTAAACAGAGACATCTGTTTAGAGCCTCCAGAGAACAAGTGCTGCTCCTAAACTGTCACCTGTTGAAGAACACAGTTGGAGTTTTATACACAGAGAGAGAGAGAGAGAACTCAGATATATAGTGCTCTCGATTTAAACCTGTGTCACAGGTTACTGTGCCTTTTTGGCTACTAGAGGCACACCCACACAGAGGGTCAGCTGCACATCAGCGATTTTTATCTGGGAAAAGTACTGACGGGATTCCCTAAAAGCTCGTAAGGCCACGATACACGATGCCATTCCATTAAGCCTGGAGAACCCAGAACAGAACTCATTTGGAGAGGCTCAATGTCACAAGCAGGGGAGACGTGATGAGGGCTCGGGGCGACAGGGAAATTGTACTGTAGGGATCTGATCCTACGTGATCAGCGTCAGCACCATGAGCTGGGCCCCCGACCCTGAAGATGCCTTCTAAAATTCAAATGAGATTACGTCAGTTCCCTGCACAAAATCTTTGTGAACCCTGTGCTTAATATTAATGCTGAACATATTCTAGGGGCTTACGGGGTCCCAGTGACCTGTTCCCTGCCTGCCTCCTGTTCTACACCTTTGACCTTCCACTCTGCTTCGGGACATACTGGTCCCCTGCCTTGGTGCTTTTGCACTCGGCGTTCACTTTGCCTGGGATGCTCTGCCCCCTCCCCATCTCCCTCCTTGTCACTCCATTTTAGTTCCAACCTCAGGGAGGCCATCGCTGACTATCTAGTCCTCACAAGCCCCCTGCCGTCCATTGCTAACAAAACACCCTGTATTTTGCTTTCTTCATAGTACTTCCATTTATTCAAAAGTATCTTGTTCATTACCTGTTTGCTGGTTTCCTTTCCCTGTAAGGTCCAGGAGAGACTCTTGTAGGAGACGCTGTCAGTGTCCCTCATTCCCTCGGCACTCACCATTCCTGTGCACGTTCCCTGGGTGTTCCATCTACAAGCAGCTGTGGCCTTCGCTTGAGGGCTTTCTCTGGCCACAGGAGCACGCTGGGCCTGCACGGGGAAGGGAATTAACGCCCGCGCCTTGCCCCTTACTTCAGTGGCCCTCAAACAGTGACTGGTGGGAATTGGTATATTGTACCCCAGATCCCTCGCCCGCACATGAGAAAACTTGGAAGCATGTTCTATCCTGGCTCCCAGAATTCCCCAGCAAGCTGGGACCTCAGGTGCCCATAATAATAACCTATCGATATTGCGCCCTTGATCGGCTTTCTTTCTTTTCCCGTCTCACGTCCCCATTCTTCTGCCAATGCTTTCTGAGCTCACCTCCCAGATAAACTACGGGCACTTAAATCCTTATCGCAGACTTCCGTGGGAACCCAACCTAAGACGCCCCTGTATCTCTCACCCCCAGTGCTTAGAATGTGGTCTGGGAAACAATAGATGCTCAGTAAATACTTGTTGAACAAATGATTAAGTCTTCCTTCCTTTGACCTCCACTCACCCTTTGGGAAATTCCAATCCAATTAGATAACTTAGCTGCGGATCGTTCCGGTTGCGAAGGCATTTGGAGCCCACCCATCCCCGAAATGGGAAACGGCTACACTTTTTGTCATCAGATTGTTTGAACACAATTCTTCCTGGCGAGCTGTCTCCTCGCCCTGCCTGTCACCCATGCCGTCTCCCTGGAGTGGGGGCAGAGGAGAGGAATTCAGACGCAGGAGAGAGAAAGCTGGCAGGATGCCTGGCAGAGGCATATCCTACCAGGGCCTTGGGGAGACGGGGACGCTGGGCCCCGCTGGCATTCACCAGCATTACCCAGTGCCCGGCCCTGCCAAGATGCTGGATGAGACTTAGTGACATTCTTCTCACAGGCCTTCTATATCACAATGGGAATCCAGTGGGGGAAAGAATGGATTGTTTGGTTGCAGGTGTTGGGAAATGTGGCTAAATGGAGAAGAAGTTGGGTCCCCACTTCGCACGATGAATAGTGGTGGATTCCAGACGGATCAACGATCTAATTGTGAAAAGCAAAGACTTAACGGTAATCAAAAAAATGTAGTAGGGTACGTTGTGACTTCGAGACGCAAAAGATTTTTCTATTGTGAAACATACCTAAGATGCAATTTACCATCTTGACCGTTTTGAGGTGCAGTCAGTGGTGTTAAGTGCATTCACCTTGGGTCGCCACCACCACCATCCTTCCATGGAACTCTTCTCATCTTGCAAGACTGAAACTCTGTGCCCATTACATAGTAACTCCCTCTTCGGCCCTCCACCCACCCCCCCACCGCTCCTGGCAACCACCATTCTGCTTTCAATCTCCATACATTTGACCATTCTAGATTCCCCATACGACTGGAGTCCGACAGTATTTGTCCTTTTGTGCCTGGCTTAGTTCATGTGGCATGATGTCATCGAGGTTCATCCGTGTTGTAGCAGGTGTCAGAACGTCCCTTAATTTTTTAAATTTATTTTGTATATTTTTTAATTTTTTTTTTAACATGTATTCATTTTTGAGAGACCGAGTATGAGCAGGAGAAAGGTAGAGAGAGATCGGGAGACACAGAATCCGAAGCAGGCTCCAGGCTCTGAGCCATCAGCACAGAGCCCGATGCAAGGCTTGAACTCACTGACTGCACGGTCACGATCCGAGCCGAAGTCGGACGCTTAACCGACTGAGTCACCCAGGCGCCCCTATTTTACTTTTTTAGAGAGTGAGAGCGTGCGAGAGCTGGGAGAGGGGCAGAGGAAGAGACAGAGAGAATCCTAAGCAAGCTCCACACTCAGCACAGAGCCTGATGTGGGGCTCGATCCCACAACCCTGGGATCATGACCTGAGCTGAAATCAAGAGTTAGACGCTCAACTAAGCCACACAGGTGCCCCTTTCTTTTCTTTTTAAGGCTGAATAATAATTACTCCGTGGTATGTATGTGCCACATTTGGTTCACTCGTTCATCCCTTGATGGATACTTGGGTTCCTTCCACCTTTTAGCTATTGTGAATAAAGCTGCTATGAATATGGCAGAAAAGGAATTTTGTAACAGGACCCCAAACAAAAGATAAGGAGACAAATTGATGGTTTGGTCGCCATTAAAATTAAAGACTGTGTTTTGTCGAGGGGCGCCTGGTGGTTCAGTAGGTTAAGCGTCGGGCTCTTGGTTTCGGTTAGGTCACGATCTCATGATTTGTGGGTTTGAGCCCTGCATCTGGCTCTGTGCTGACAGCGTGGAGCCTGCTTGTGATCCTCTCTCTCCCTCTCTTTCTGTCCTTCCCTTGCTTGCTCTCTCTCTTTCTCAAAACAGATAAAGTTACAAAAAAAAATTGAAAACAAAGACTGTGTTTTGTCAGAAACACACCAGGCAAAGTTAACAGACAATAACAGAAGATATTACAAAGCCTAAAACCTATGAAGGTTTAGCGCTAAATTCTAGAATATATAAGGAATTCTTGCAAATCAGCAAAGAAAGCCTTTTGTACTTGAGAATGATTTTTATTTCCACAATGTTCATTGGAGGATTTTCTGCCCCCTTCTGACTATTTAAAATCCGGCACCTTCAAAAATTAATTGATTTGGCCAAATTTTTAAATTTATGCTTTCAGAAACCAAACAAAAGAAAATCTAAAACAACAAAGTTTAAAGACACAACCAAACTAAAAAGAAACATTTTCAATATATACCAAGGGGTTATTAAGCTTCTTTCAAAAATATGCACATATCATGGCTTTCAGAAAAAAAAAGAGAAAAATTTTTTACCTCCATTTGAGGGAAGACAGCTTCGTGTTTTGGCTATTAGAACTGGAGATAATTAAATGAAAGAATAAACTTTTTGTTTCTCATGAAAGCTTGAACTTTTTTATTGTTATCTCTGTAATGTGTGGGTTTTTTTCGGGCCTTTTGGAAAACACAGAAAATCCAGAAGAGCTTAAAAAAAAAAAAGTTACCCATAATTCCACCATGCAGGGGAGACACTGTATCACATAAGTATATAACCTTATAGCTTTTTGGGGTGCCCAGGTGGCTCAGTCGGTTAAACGTCTGACTCTTGATTCGACTCGGGTCATGATCTCATGGTTCATGGGATCGAGCCCCTCGTCAGGCCCTGTGCTGATAATGCAAAGCCTGCTTGGGATTTTCTCTCTCCCTCTTTCTGTGCCCCTCCCCCGCTCATGCGCACGCGCGCGCGCTCTCTCTCTCTCTCTCTCTCTCTCTCAAAATAAATTAATTAAAAATAATAATAATCTTATAGCTTTTGAGGGTTTGGGGTATAGTTGTTTTTATAATGAAAGTAGGATTAGCCTATTATATTTTGTACCCCATTTTATTGATTATTTTCTCTCTCATTAACAATTTTTTATGTCATTCATTATTCCTTCTCCAGTGGTTGATAGCCCCTCCCCCCTAGGACCTTGCCTGTCAAGACTCAGGTGTGGAAATTCTGGGTGTTCCCATTGCAGTTTGGCGAAGCCAAACTTTGGATTTCAGAGGAATCTACGCAACAGACCTTTGTAACCAGCTCTTTGTACCATTAGTTTCTGCTGATAATTGCCTTCCTGCAATTTGCTGTCCCTAGAAACTCCCAAGTCCTCTCCCTTTTTCTTATCACTTGTCCACAGAATTATTGTTCTTTGCTACATGGACCCAAGTGCTAACCATCCCTTTGTGGTACTCATCACCGAATACTCCCGTGTGTAAACACGTGTTAATACGCTTCTGTCTTTTGTTGTCTCCTTTGCAAGGTCCCAGGGGAGGCTCTCGAAGGATAAGGAAAGGTTTTCCTCCCCCGCAATACCAGTACCTGAGGTTCTGTTACCCAACAAGGTCGTCCGCCCTGGCTCCTGAAACTCCAGCCAAGGACGGAGGCTTCCAAAGGCCCAACGGCAGAGCAGAGCAGCTCCAGGTTAAAAACCCAAGTGAGCTGTGTACAGCAGACCTTCTTATAATGGCTAAATGGACTTTATTTCAATAATCCAACTCCATCTTGGAAGTGACTGTGTTCCAATAAAACTTTATTGATGGACCCTGAAATTCCAATTTCATAGATGTTTCACAAGTCACAAAATAGTACTCTTCTTTTGGTTTTCTCCTCCACCACTTAAAAATGGAAACACCATTCTCTCTGAACTTACTGGCCATGGAAAAACAAGCAACAGGCTGGATGTGGCCCAGGATTCATAGTTTCCAGGCCCTAATTTCATGTGACACGGGGATCATGGCGCATAAAAAAATCACACACAGGACCAAGAAATACCGTTCTGATTACGATGGCATTTTGCAAAGCCACACTTCTCTCTAATGTAAAGCAGGTTTTTATCTGAAGCTCGTCAAAGTAAAATGTAGTGGCCCATAACAGTGGATGAAAGCCTGTTTAAAGAGTTATTTCCAAAACAGGCAGGAGAGTGAGACTTGAGGTAGAGGCCACTTGGCCCCCAAAGCCTTGGAAACCTCCTCCCGGTATTCGGGACCATGTGAATGCCCACATCTAGGACGAGACTTGCATTTATGGATTCATCCTGAGTCTCAAAGCATATCCCCGCTCAATTTGGAGAAGGAGAGGAAAAAATAAACAAGAGTTGTTGATGTCACTAGGACGTTGGTCAAAAAGGCCTGGATTCTGTTGTCTGCTTGGTCCGTGACTGCTCAGCCAAAAGCCTGGCTCTGGGATACGAGGCATATTTCACTCTGGCTCTGGGATACGAGGCATATTTCTCCATGTCCCAAACCTCAGTCTGCTTATCTATAAAATGGACATGATGATGATAACCTCAGGGACTCATTGTGGGGATAACTACACGGTGCTTGGCACATAATAGCATTTAACAAATGCTTTCTCCTTGAGTTATTATAAAGGAGAAAACATTGGTCGTGTCCACTTTACAGAAATCAACGAGGTGCGTGATGAGAAAATGTGAGATCTAAGGTGGCATTTCACCCATCCTGTTAGAAGCAGGGCCTGCACAGTCCTGGGGACCAAGTCCATGCATTAAGTTGGGGGCCGGGCACAGTGGCCCCTGTTTACGAAGAGTCAACTTTGATCTTGAACTGCTTAATCTCCATAGCATTGTAGTTATGACTCCACTTTCATTCTTTGTTGGTACCTTTTCTCCTTTTCTCTTGATAAGTATTGTCAAGAACGTATCCGTTTTGTCAAAACAAACAAATAAACAAAGAACCACAAATTTCTTTGGTTTCCTTGACCTAATATGGAAAGCTAATATGTCTATTCTTTGGTTTCTTTCATCTCTGCCCTTTATTATTTTCTTCCTTCCACTCTCTTTGTTCTATCCTTTTGGTCACTTTTAAAATTAGACACTGAGCTCCCTCATGTTTAACTTTTCTTCTTTTCCACTGTAAGCATTTAAGGATGTACATTCCCCTTGTGTAGCCCACAGGTTTTGATAGCTAGTCTTTTCATTATCATTCACTAAGAGATATTTTCTAGTTTCCATTAACTATGGTCTTCCCGAAGCTCCTTGGAGAGATCTGTGCTCTCCTGCCCTGAACTCTGCAGGCATCCTCAACCCGATTTGTGTTTTTTGTTTTGTTTTGTTTTGTTTTTGTTTTTTTGAACCAGATTCATTTTTACTGCTGGTGTCAAACTCTCTTCAAATATTCTATTTGGAGATGTCAGATGTCAACTTATTGCCTTGAAGATCTCACTGCTTTTACACTCTTTGTGGTTTTGCTTTGTTACAGCGTGGGCAGGGCTGGGGGTGCGATGGGGAGACAATTTGTCTTAGTTAACCACAGATCTCCAAGTGTAGCTTGTAATTTTAAGTGGAAAAAAAAAGGAGATGCAGTACCCACACACGGCCAATAGATGATGCTATTGACCCATTTAAGGCCAGCTCTTTTATTCCGTAGGGCTCTCTAATTTCTGTTGATTTGCAGGTGAGTTTGTTTCAAAGAAAAGACCCCAAAGTCAGAAGAGGTAGAGAGGTTATATGATACTGGCTAAACACTTAGATGCTCCAGGCACTCAAGATATAAGCATAATAAATTAAAACTTTGGTTTAAAAGATGCAGAGAGGGGTGCCCGGGTGGCTCTGTCAGTTGAGTGTCTGACTCTTGATTTCAGCTCATGTCATGGACCTCAGTGAGGTCAGTGAGATTGAGCCCCGCATCAGGCTCCCTGCTGAAAGCGTGGAGCCAGCTTGGGATATTCTCTCTCTCTCTCTCTCTCAAAATAAATAAAACTTTAAAAAGTAAAAATAGATAAATAAATAAATAGATGCAGAGAAATGTCCCTGTGAGAACTTCTCATTCCAGAGGTCTAGTGAAGGAGCATTTGTTTTCCCTCCCACGTCCTGATGTCCCAGTGATCTGCCCAGTCAGTCCCTGGTGATGCTTCTCCTGGCACAGTCACCTGGATGATTTGTTTTGTATTACAAATGAACACTCCTCCCAAAACTCACCTTCAAGGGTTAAAAAGGTCAGAATCTATTTGGGCACAATTTTCCACCAGAGTGAAACAGGTTGTGGAAGTGACAGTGAGGGAGGGCATCCGCCTTTGCATGATTACCTTTCCAAGGTACACATATCCTCGTGTTTGTGTCCTGTCTCTCTCAAATGCCCTCTATTCAAACCACAGCCTCCTAAGTGCTCCTTGAGACTTAATCTGATTAAGAACCACCAGCTGTCCCACTTCTGGGTATCCATCTGAAGGAAATGAAATCCCTATTTCAAAGAGCGATCTGCACTCCCATGTTCATTGTAGCATTATTCACAATAGCCAAAATGTGGAAACAGCGTAAGTGTCCATTTATAGACAAACGGATAAAGAAGATGTGAGGTGTGTGTGTATATGTTATAAAACAAATAAATATGTATGTTACATATGCATATATATGTTATATGTATGTGTATATGTATGTATGTATGTACATATATATGTGTATAACAGAATATTACTCAGCCATTAAAAAAGAGGGGTCTTGCATTTGGGACAACATGGATGGACCTTAAGGAAATTACGCAAAGCAAGATAAGTTGGACAGAGAAAGGCAAAGACTGGGGGCGCCTGGGTGGCTCAGTCAGTTAAGTATCTGACTCTTGATTTCGGCTCAGGTCATGATCTCCCGGTTCATGAGATTGAGCCTCAAGTCGGGCTCTGTGCTGACAGCACTGAGCCTGCTTGGGATTCTCTCTCTCTTTGTCCCTCTCCCCACTCGTGCATGTGCGCTCTCTCTCTCTCTCTCTCTCTCTATCTCCAAATAAGTAAATTTAAAAAAGAAAGACAAAGACGGTACAATCTCATTTATATGTGGACTCTAAAAGCTGGAACTCCTAGAATCAGGGAGAACGGTGGTTGTCAGGGGCTGGTGGTGGGAGAAATGGGGCGATGTTGATCAAAGGATACAAACTTTCAATTATCCAATGAACACATTCATCCCTAGCCTGGTGACTGTAATTAACAATCCGGTAACCTGTACTGAAAAGTTGCTGCTAGAGTTTCAACAGTCCACCAAAACAACAGCAACATAGTAATTATGTGAAGTGAAGAAAGTGAAGGATATGTTAACTAACCTTACTTTGGTAAACATCTCACAATACATACAAATCATCACATTGTATGCCTTAATTTACATAATGTTATATATGAATTCTGTCTCAAGCTGGAGGGGAAAGAATCCCCTGATGGTTTCATTAAAATGCAGATTCTGTTTAAGAAACCGAACAGATAAACATATGAGAAGGGAACCGGGGGTGGGGGGAGACGAGAGGGAAACAAACCAGGAGAGACTCTTAATGATAGAGAACAAACTGAGGGTTGAAGGGGGGGGTGGGGGTGGGGAATGGGGTAGATGGGGGATGGGTATTTAGGAGGGGACTTGTTGTAATGAGCTCTGGGTGTTGTACGTAAGTGACGAACCACTGAATTCTACTCCTGAAACCAATATTGCACTGTATGTTAACTAACTAGAAATTAAATTAAAAAAAAAAAAACCTTTTAATGTAGATTCTGACTCAGGAGGTCTAGCCACATGCGTGAGAGTCTGCATCCCTAACAAGCTCCCAGGTGATGCTGGTAGCCTAGGTCTGCCAGCCACACTTTGGGTAGCAAGCGTTCATGGCCGTGGTCTAATGGCAGGAGTCAGGGTGGTGGTCCCTTCAGAGAATCTCTGGGATTTGGAATCAGAAGGCCTGCCTTCAAGTCCAGGCTCCACGCTGAAGTGTGAGCTGACCCAGCCAGAGAAGCTCTCAGAGCCTCAGTTTCCTCAACAGTGACTTAGGGATGTTACACTTAATAACACACAGGGTGAAATGGAGTGATTTGATTATGGCTCCCAACCCAATGCCTCGCCAGGGTAAGAGCTTGGTCACGTTTTCGGGAGATGTGACACTTTCACGGAACGTGGCAGTGTGAATACTGATACAGGACGCCCTGGCCCACTTCTAGTTTGTCACGGAAACGATCTGCGGACTCATTTTCTAAATCTGCCCGAGATGCTATGAAACGCCACAAACCCGTGAGACCCTTCCTCTCCCACATCTTCAGAATGTCAGGGGAGGGAAGGGACTCAACGTTTTAACAGGTGCCCAGAAACATCTTGAGATCGCGCAAGTCTGACACACTGTTGTACAGAATTTAAAAATATGGGAAAACCCACCCGCCTCCTTGCTGGAAACTAGGGAGACAGACCATCCATCCGCCTGATGCAGCGGCATTGATCTCTTAGTTTTCATCACGAGGGAGTCAGAGGAAGCCCAGAGAGACAGCTCAGCCCTCTCGTGGAAGATGGAGGAAGGGAGAAGGGGACAGCAGTCACCAGACGGCCCTACGAACCCCCTAACGTGGAGGGACGCGGGCAGGCCTGGGACGAGCCTCCAGGCTTCCATCCACGGGGCAAGGGCACCCCCGGAGGCAGGGCTTCCTGCTTGGCCGCAGGGAGACCACTAACCCGCCAGCCCTTCCTTCTCTGGGGTCCACGGCTTCTCCCGGGAGAATGAGAACAGGAGGAGAATCCGCAGGATCACAGAGAGTGCCCACTTTTGTGCAGGGCGTGTTACCATTTTCATATCAAAGTGTCCTGTACGAATTCCCTTCCCTCCTAGCCATTCCACTCTGGGGCAAAGCGGAATGCATTCAGATGTTTCGGGCACCGTGGTTGAAACGACCAATCCCAGAGCCAGAATGAGTAAATACCTTCAGCCCGAAGAGGATCCAGGCAGGCCAAAGGTGGGAGGTGGCAAGCTTCAGGATGTGGGCTCGGCAGACACAAAGGGCCCCCCGTGACAGAGCAGATGGCCAGTGTGATGAGAGCACTGAGCCAGGGGGCAGGTTGGCAATAGAGGAGGAAGCTAGAAAGCCAGGCGGTCAGACGGGCTCATAGGCCCGGGCGGCAAGCGTGAGTGTTACCCTGAAGCATTGGTGTGTTTAAAATTTTTTTTTTTAATCTTTATTTATTTTTGAGAGACAGAGAGAGACAGAGCATGAGCGGGGGAGGGGCAGAGAGAGAGGGAGACACAGAATCCGAAGCAGGCTCCAGTCTCTGAGCTGTCAGCACAGAGCCCTATGCGGGGCTCGAACTCACGGACTGCGAGATCGTGACCTGAGCCGAAGTCGGACGCTTCACCGACTGAGCCACCCAGGCGCCCCAGCATTGGCGTATTCTAAAGCAGAGAAACAGCCCGATAGAGTTACTGGACGAAGCCAGTTGTGGCTGCTGCACAGTGAGAGGAAGGGAGGTAGGGGGAGCAGTAGTGGAAGTGAGGAGACCAAATCGAGGCTACTGCACCGGTCCAAGCAGGAGATGGTGGCAAAGAGAAGAGTTGGGCGGGTTACACACTTGTTCTGGGGACAGAACTAACAGGACTCGGGGTTGTACTGGACATCAGTGACCAGGAAAAGATGACTCCCACATCCAACCTTTAGAAACCGAGGGGCAGGAGGTGACATGACCAAAACGAGGAAGGCTGGGGTAGAGACACACGATTAAGGAGTGGAAACACGAATTCTGTGTGGATATGCTATGTGTTAGGGACTTTAGACACATGCCCCTTTGGAGATGTCAGGCAGGTAGTTGGGTGTATGAGGCTGGCGGTCAGAGAAGACATCAATTCAGGAGGTATGGACTCACAGACTATTTAAAGCCATGGTGAAATTTTTAGGGAGAGACTGTATAGAGAAGAGGTCCCGGAAGGAATCCATGTGGCACATCAGAAATGCTAGTTTCAAAGAAGTATTTCTCGTGTGACATCGTTTTGTATAAAATTTTAAAATTTGGGGCATCTTGGTGGCTCAGTCGATTCAGCATCCGACTCTTGATTTTGGCTCAGGTCAGGATCTCACGGTTCTTGAGTTCAAGCCCCGAGTTAGACTCTAGCGTAGAGCCTGCTTGGGATTCTCTTTCCTTCTCTCTCTGCTCCTCCCCTGTTCGTGTTCTCTCTCTGTCTCAAACTAAAATAAATAAACCCAAATCTTTTTTTTTTTTTTGATTAAAATGACATAGAAAAAATCTGCATGAATATTCAGCAAACTGTTCGTGGTGGGTACCTCTGGAGGGTTGGGTGGGAGGGCTTTCCTTTTCTCCACTGTATGTCTCTGGCACATTTGAATTTTTATAAAGTGCATGGTTCTCACCTTTGTCCTGAGAGAAAAACGATAAATGGAATTGATTTAAATGATAGCTCCCATGATTGGTGAGGATCCTGTGACGTGGGCGAATGCGTCCTCTTTGGAGAAAGCGTAAGTTGGCACAACTTTCTAGAATGAAATTTGGATTTCATTTGAAGGAAAGTACATGTCGAGGCCCTTGAAAAGTTGAGACCTTTCCGCTTCCAGGCACTTTCGCTGGGGAAACCGTCAGAGATGGTTGTTAGGAAGCATGGAAAGGTTTTAATAAATCCACGATGGCACGTGAACGCTATCGATGTCCCCAGACTCGGCTGGATCCAGCCATTCCTTATCCCCGTTGGAGTCCTTCGGGAGCTGGCTACTGGGGAACGCTCAGGATGGGAATTACCACCTGATCATTACCCATCCTGTGCCTGCGCCCTCCCCTGCAGGTCTCCGGGGAGCCCCACACTTAGTCTGCGGCCCCAGGGAAGTTGTCGTCTCCCACATCCAGCTTCTGGTTGAAGAGAAGCACCCATGAGATGGGGAGATGGCCAAGTTCTCCCGGAGAAGACCAGTTTCCCTGCATGGTTGAGAAAAGAACATCAGACACAGGGCCCGTGCTCAAAGGCTCCGGCTTCTAACGGCCCGGTTTGACCCCACCGAATGTCGCCTTCCACCCCAACCACCAAAAGCGCCTTATTATTGGACCCGAGCCGTGACCGGCTCGCCCTGAAACAAACACGCTTTCAGATTCAGGCCTCCTCCAGGACCCCAGGCTAGATTTGCATGCAAACCTCTCCCTCCCTTTGTGAAGAGTGTCTGAAGTTGCATGAGCCTGGGCCCCCGGAGATGGGGGATTTTCCCGCTGTCAGAAACCTGAGCTGAGCTGGAAAATAGGGAAATAATCAAACGGTTAGCAGGCCCCGTGGCTTTCTGAAAAGAAGCCCGGGAGAGGCCGGAGGAGAGCAGGAGCGAGGGCAGGCCAAACGTTTGCCTACAGGGGGTTAGGAAGCGTCACTGGTCGGAGGGGGGGGTGGCAATGGGGTGAAATGCCTCCTGGGTTCTGCTGAGGAGACGACGTGCGGAAAGGTGTGAGCATGTGCTTTGCACAGTCGCTGCTCCCTGGACTTTCCTCTCAGGTTCACCGTCATCGTGTTGGTGTTTCCGGGAAGGCCTGCCAAGTCCATTTGCTGAAGCCCTTGGACGTGCCCGTGGGTCCGGTTTCAGTCACCCCAAAGCCTGGTACCACGGGGGTCTGCTTTGCAAAGCAGAGTTTCGGTTTCCATGAAAGTCTGTCTTCTTCATTGCTGCCATGTTCTGGCACTGAAGGCTCATGTGTCCTAACCCTGACAGGCGTCATTGTCTCCCGGACACCCCCCAGGCGGGCTAAGGCGAGGGACTGTCATCCAACCGAGAGGACTGTGGCTCAAATGGCTTCTGGGTCTCACCCAAAGTCCCAGAGCCAGGGTGTGACAAGGCCCACTCCCGAGCCCTGATTGTGGCTTTCCCGATCTTTTTTACTTTCTTTAATGTTTGTTTACTTTTTTATTTTTTTATTTAGAGAGAGAGACTTAGAGAGCAAGCAGGAGAGGGGCAGAGAGAGGGAGACAGACAATCCCAACTCATGCGGGGCTCGAACTCATGAACTGTGAGATTGTGACTTGAACCGAAGCCAAGAGTCGGGCGATGAACTGACAGAGCCGCGTAGATGCCCCCCTTTTCCGATCTTCCGGTGACTTCTCTGAGCAGGTAAGTCAGCTTGGCAGTGGACAGAGAAGCTGGTTCACCCATCCCAGTAAAAAGTACTAAAGTCTGCTTGAGGGGCCCGGGAGCTAAGGGGCCCGGAATTCAGGGCACCAGATGGCTTACAGACCCAGGAACCTAGTCTGCATTTCCTCCTCCAGACTGCCCCACGCTAGCGGTCTGTGTTTGTACCGCCATATTCCTCCACTTTTTTGTATCCCCTCTGCCAAAGAGAAAGAAAGGTGTCCCACAAAACTGCCCTTGGGGGGACTGATCGATCACACACCAGCCTGGGACAGTGGTGCAACGTGGCCGGGGGTTATGCTGCCCTTTCGAACCTCGCCCACGGGAACTACCCAGGAAGCAACAGGTCACCCCATCCACAGCCGAGTTTCACCTGTAATTAAACGTGAATTCACTCATGCCTTGTCCCTGTGCCCACGTGCTGCTGGGAATCTGAGCCACAGTAACCTGGGCTGAAGCCAGGCCTCTCAGAACAGCACCAAGAGGCATCAGGGAGTAAAAATAGACTCCTGATTATTAAATCCAATGCCTCACTCGGGGAGCTAATGAGAGCACTCCCAAAGGAAGCCGAGAGCTGCCTCTGGGCACAGAACAGGTGCTTCCAGTAAATGCCCCCACTCCAACACACACACACACACACACACACACACACACGCGAGCGCGCAAATTGGGATTACACAATTACCTATTTAAATTCATCACATTTCTGATGGGAAGCCATCAGGACGAGGATGTGAAAGCAAGAACTTCTAACCTTTCTCGTGGAGGAACTGCTCATTTGGTGCCAGGCACTGTGGGGATATGAGGTGAGGTCACCTTTCAGCAAACGTGGCCAGCACCCCGCCCACCACGCACCTGGAAATCACCTACGGTCCCTCAGCCTCCTACCCTAAACCCCTGCACGTCTCTGACTGGGGGCCATCTCTGGCTGTGGGAGCTTGAGGCATGTGAATAGGACTGTCCCAAAGTGCCCCCAGGAGTGGGGCCGGTGAGGGAGGAGCTGGCAGACAAATATCACGGCCTCCTCACCCCTTGTCCCACTTGGGTTCCCTGGGGCCCCTGGGTGGGAGGAAGCCCCCGTTGCCCACCCTGGCCCCCTGCTCATTAACTTTCCCTGCCTTGGCCTTCCTCCCTTTTCTGACTCACTTTATAGAATCGCTTTTCAAGTACAGAAATACAGTGTATTTGCATCCAAATCCTAGTCTCAGCATCTGCTTTCAGAGGAACTCAAACTAAGACTCAGTTTTACTCTTAATCTCAGTAATGACATTTCCAAGGTAGCTTTACTAAGAGTGAGCATCTCATACTCAAATATCTACAGGCCAAAGTCAATGAGTGCAGAAGCCAGGAGGTGCATGAGGGGTCCTGGGGCAGGGGGGGCTATGTCCTCTCTTGGGGATAGCTCCTACTCTGCTCAAGAGACTGTTGCCATGCAAGGGGGGGGGCCCTTTTGCTAGATCTTTCCATTTTTAAAGAGGCTGAAACTCTGCCTCTTATTATGGGTTTTCTTAATTTTTAAACTTTGGAATCGATTCAAACATGTTCAAATACTGTGAAGTTACGAGAAACCTACTCATGCACCACAATCCCCCAGCTTGCAGCCTCTGGTTGCACTGGATTTGTCAATCAGACATCCACGGGGACCTTTCCGGGGGTAATTTAAGTTGAGGAGGGGGGCCAGAAGGCATATTGTGGAGAGCTGAGGAAGGAATTGGAGGTGAGAATAGAGAAAGCCAGTGTACGGGGTTCATTTCAGAACAGAGGAAGAGTAGTTCTTGAGGTCAAGGAAGCACTTTGGTTTTTAAAGTTTGGTCACTTGAGAGTGTTTGTAAGCAGAGAGGAAAGATCCAACAACAAAGAGGAGACTGGAAACAGAGGAGACAGGCAGGGTAGCCGGCTGAGAAAAGTTCCTCAAATGAGGGCAAGAATGGACTCAGTGATGCCAGATGGGGACTTGACCTTCATGATGAGGAAAACCCATTACTCTCAGAGATCAGCCTGGGGGGTAAGGGGGCAGTGGGGCGTGGGGTCCCTGACACCCTATGGTAAAAATGTTCTGATACACCCCAAGGCAGAGGGACGCATCCCTTTGAAAATAACATGTATTGGATGTATTGGATATTTTTTTCATTTTAATTATCTAATTACAAAATTGATAACACGCTTGTTGTGAGGGTGTTGGAAAATGCAGAGAGGTATAAAGAAGAAAATAAAAATGTCCTGTTGTCCCATCACCTAGAGATAACCACTGTTCGTATTTTGCACCTATACCTGTTTTCCTTCAGACTGGAATCACACCACCCACACTGTTTTGTAATCTGATTTTTACTTCTTAACATGTCATGAATGTTTTCCCATGCCATTAGACATTCTTTTAAAATACGATTAGTTACAGTCACAACCATGTTACCCAAAGATGCCCACACTGGAGTAGATCCCACTCTGCAATCTCTTCTGACAATGCGACGTTGACACATCACCATTAAGAGGTGGGGTCTTTGTTTCCGCTCTTTGAACCTAGCCAGACTTTTTTAACGGTCACAGTCAACCAAAGGAGGCGTAGGTGATGCTACGTGACTTCCAAGGCTAGATCATGAAAGGCAATAATATGTCTTCTGCCTGACTGTTTCTTTCTCTTCCACCTGGGAACCAAACCACGATATCACGGGGAAGTCCAAGCTACGTGGAAAAGCCCCACGTGAATGTTCTAGCTGAGCTCCTGGCCGATCATCAGTATCTGCTAAATACGTGAGCAAACCAACCATCACGTGATTCCCGCCTTTAAGTTCTCAGGCTGAGCCCCCAGACGGCACAGAGCTGAGATAAGCCATCTCCACTGTGTCCCGTCCGAATTTTGACCACAAAAACCATGATTAGAAGGAATAATGATGAGGCGCCTGGGTGGCTCAGTCGGTTAAGCATCTGACTCGGTTTCGGCTCAGGTTACGATCTCATGGTTTGTGGGATGGAGCCTTGCGTTGGGCTCTTCGCTGACAGTGTGGAGCCTGCTTGCAATTCTCCCTCTCCCTGACCCTCCCCCTGCTCTCTCTCAAAAATAAATAAACTTAAAAAAACGATGGTATAATAAATAGTTACTGTTTAGTAACTGAAGCAGTATGGCATTGCATGAACGTATAATAATTCTCCTTTTTGGGGCTTTCGGTTGTCTCCAATTTCTTATTAGTCCAAATAACAGTGAGATGAGCCTCCATATAGCTGATTCTTAATTAGTCATCTATTTCCTAAGAATAAAACTAGGTCAAAAGCCACTATCCTTTTAGAGCGATCTTTGGGAACACATTGCTAAATCGCTTCCTAGAAAGATTGTGTCAATTTACATTCCCATCAGTAGTGGATGAGGGCGTATGAAAGCATCTAGTGAGTTGTTCTTAGTCAGTGAGTTGTTCTTAGTCACCATCCTCTGGCAACCTCACATTTCTTGTCCTCCCGCCGTCGGTCATTTTTTGAGGTATACGATTCTGAGGTTCCTCAACAAAACCGTAGATGCCATGTTGGGAGTTGATCAAGGAAAGGGTTGGCTGGTGGGGCTCCGGGACCCGAGCTTAGCTTAGAGCAGGGGTCCTTGGGGGGACTGCTGGCCTTAACCACACCACACACCAGAGGCTCCTCCTGTCCTGCTTAGATGGAACCACAACACTAACCCCAGAAACTATGTCTGCTCCCATCCTCCTCTTAAACGTGGATGATAATAGCAGCAGGAATATCCTTTCCTTCTATCCGGTTGTCGAGACGACATTCACATAACATAAAATTAGCCAATTTAAAGTGATAAATTCAGTGGTACTTAGCAAAATTCACCGTGCTGTGCGACGACCGACCACCTCTATCTGGTTTCAAAACATTTTCGTTGCCCCTAAAGGAAACCCCATTCCCACTAAGCAATTTTCCCCATGACCCTCTCCCTAGCCCCTGGCGACCACCAATCTGTTTTCTGTTTCTGTGGATTTGTCTATTCAGAGTATTTCGTATAAATGGGGTCATGCAGTCAGTAGCCTTTTGTGTCTGGCTTCTCTCAGCATGATGTTTTCAAGGTTCATCCCCCTTGAAGCATGTATCAGGACTCCATTCCTTTTTATAGCTGGATAATATTCCATAGTACGGCTATCCTACAATTTGGTTATTCATGGGTGGACATTTGGATTGTTTCTGTCCTGTTCTTTTTTTTACCAAGATACATGTACTGAAACTTGTCCCCCAGATACAGTCATTTGTTGTCATTTCTTTGTCTGAATTCTTCCCAGGTTCTTCCACTCAATGACTGAGGAATATTTGTCACTCTATTTTTCATCCCTAAAAACCACCTGATTCCTTATCGAAGCCCTCCTTTAACCTGATCTGGATTCAGTTTCTCCCACTTACTTTCAGAGCAAAACAAAAACCGTCCCAGAGTCTATCGCATGAGTCAAAAACTCTTTTTGATAGAATAGGCTTTAAAAGAAGATATTCAGGGGGCGCCGGGGTGGCTCGGCCGGTTAAGCATCCAGCTCTTGATTTTGGCTCAGGTCATGAGCTCATGGTTTGTGAGATTGAGCCCTACATCAGGCTCTGTGCTGACAGTGTGGAGCCTGCTTGGGATTCTCTCTCTTCCTCTCTGTCTCCCCCTCCCCATCTCGTGCTCTCTCTCTCAAAATAAATAAACATTTAAAAGAAGAAGATATTCAAATGGAGTTGAGGCAGCTATGGAGTTCTTAGAAGGCATTTCTGATTAGCTGGAGAAATTTGGGCCAAATAAATGGTTCTCAAAACTCTCCTTTGTGCTTCCACATGGTTTGATAAATTAAGCATGTGACTAAAAATAGAAAAGAAGCCAGTCGTTGGAGTGTTAGATGCCAAAGAAGGAGTTGGTGGCCCTCCCTGTCTCTACCCCATCTTTTTTCCCACCCCTGGCCTCAACACAGGCCTCTCATTGTGACATGTGATGGGCACATTGAGTATGAACTCAATTACCCCCCTGGTGCCAGAACCACATGCAGCTGCCCCATTCTTCACGTCCAGTCGTTGGATCCATGTGGGAACACGAGGGGGCCATGGCTGACACGTTAGAGTTAAGGGCTTGTATCTCATTCACTAATTCCATCCAAAGACCTACTGAAATGGGCACTAAATATACTGGGCTCCATTGGCTTATCTTACTCTGAGAAAAAAATTTCAAGTTCACCACAGCTTAAGAATGAAAACCATTTGCATGGCCAAATCTTACTGCCCCTAGGTGTTGCTGTTAAAGGTCAAACACCAACAACGACCATCAACATCTTGATCTATTGAGCAGTTCAAACCAAATCTATCGAAACCGTATGATTCTTACGTCTTCTCCAAAGTAAACACTCGGCAAACGGCTCCAAGATTCTGTTCAGTATTTCCCAGTCCCAGAGATCAGCAGAGTAGAGGTTTTCCCCCACTCTCTGAAAACAGTGCCCCTGTGAAACCTTGCATAAATTGAAATGGCGTGAATGGAAAAAGCATTACCATTTTGTAGAGACAAAATTCCTCTTCAGCTTTCAGCTAGCAAAAACACGTAGGCCTTTTGTCAGTAGCAAAAAACTGACGTTGGCCTTTTGTAAAAGGAAACAGGCATAAAGCAAGCTTTCAGGGAGCGGGGGAGACCTCTGTTTTGATCTGGGTGAGGGTTTTCGGGTACTGATCAAAGATATAATGATCAGCAGATAAGATGCCTGAGAATATATACCTCCCCTGGACGAGCACCTCTCAAGTGGCAATTAAAGTCAGGTTTCACAGGTAAGCTGTCTTCTCTTGTCCGCTGCCATTGAGGATGTAGGCCAAAAGGAAGGGGTTAGGTCAAAAGGCAAGATAGTTTGCAATATAAGCAGAAGCATTGTATTATTAGTCCAGACTGTTTTGGTGGCCTGTGCCAGAAACATAGCACAAGTTAACTAAAGCATAAAAAAGCAAATTGGTTCACCAATCTTCAGTCACGGCTGAAAATACACCGATGAACAGAACAGGCACCCCCTCTGCCTTCATGGAGTTTGCATTTTAAGGTCAATATACTTCATTATGACTCCATCCAGACTAGCTCCTGTCTTCCTGAATCACCACACAACAGCTAATGGGAGGAGTATCAAAGGCCAGAGCCCGAGACAGGTACCGGGCGCCTATGATTTACAGAGGGAGTGTTCTTAAGAGAGAGGAGAGGGAGGGAAACAGGGTGCAGGCTAAGCAGGAAAGTGGTCTCAGCTGGAGTAAGCTTCAGCCTGATCCCCTGGGAAGCTGTGGAGCCTGAGTTGTACCAGAGAGTTGGTCTCAGCTCGAGGCAAGAGGGCTGGCCGTCGGCACCTCCATGTCAGTCACTCATTGGCTCTGGGCTGCCCTGGGGGGACTGGGGGTGTGATATTCCAGGCCAGATGGCTCCTGTTCTGGCAAAATAACCCTCTGAAGGGGAACGCTGTGAGTCATTCATGACCAACACTCCCAGCTGCTGGGAGTGGATTCAATTAGCTAATTATTCACTTAGTTAACCGATATGACCAAAGAGCAAACTCAGGTAGTAGTGTAGTGGTAGTAATTATGGGAGATGAATGAAACTCTCTTTATGTCTTTCCTAGGACCTCGGTGATTCTTCTAGGGAAAATAATAATAATAAAACTAAGGCCACATGGTAAGCTGAGTCTTCTGCAACAATGCCCAGGGTAATGAGGGAATTTCAGGGAATGAGGTTGAATACTGTAAATTGTGTTTGGCAGCTGGAGAGCCCATGTCTACCAGGAAATCTCTGCTTCCTAAAAAATGGAAGCGCTGATAAGGTCAGGACAATTACAGCCTTTAGTTATTTGTAACTAAAACCTTGTAACAGAATAAAGCGGGAGTCGAAAACTCAAGATCTAATTTGTCACCAACGGACAACACGTTATGTCTTCTGGAACGTCCACTGCGGATGAACAGTGAGAAGTGTTGGCAAATATTTTACTGTTTCTTCCATTTCAAATGACTCTGTTTGTTACGAATTGCATTTTCAACGACTACAGAAACTTTACGAGCTTTAGGAAGATGTCAAACGATCCGCCATGTTCTAGCATGGGAATGGAAGGCCTGGGGGCCCAGAGTCAGCAGACATAATGCAGTCGGGGCTGGAGGGCTGGAGGCCGGCACCCAGTGTGAGGAAGGGCCTGGGAGGTTTTTGTGTTGAACCCACAACCCGCTCCCCACTACACAGAGTGTCCTGTCTACATTAACAGAACTTTACTATCTCCATCATATTCATGAGCATAATTTCGCTATGCCAGGAGACTCCTGCCCAGGAAAGTAACT